>NC_064274.1:8972000-10356500 GCF_003254725.2 Canis lupus dingo | reverse complement strand
CATTGGAGGTGGATGCAGATATAAAATGCAGCCTTTATTAAGCCTTTATCTAAAGCCTTTATCTATTTGAAATAGAAATTGTTGAGCACTGGGCAGTCAAGGTGAGAGGGGATACCATCTGATGGATTTTTCTTCTTCTCAGGAATCACCCTTGTGTGCCTGACCATCCCCGTGGCCTTTGGTATCTATGTGAATTACAGGTGGCCTAAGCAATCCAAAATCATTCTCAAGGTAAGCAGCTCCATTAACATGGTAGTTAATGCATCCTTAGACTCAGAGATCGAAAAGACAGAGGAGGCAATAACTGGAACAGAAAAGCCAGTCGAATACAGCCCCGCACCTAGCAATTTTCCTTAAATGTCCTGCATTTTTGGATCTTACCTTCATAAATCCTCCGCTCTTGTCAGCCATGCTCTGTCTTTCCCACAGACCCATACACTGAGGCTTATGACACACTGGCAAGTGTGGGACTCTTGCTTTAGTGACAGGAAAGTGAAGGCCTGGGTGTGGCCGGAGAAAACCCAGAGCCCATGTATTCACCAGGCTCTGCACAAGTGCTCTCAAAGTGAGAGCTCTTCAGGTGTGCAAGTGGTGGAACCTCAGTGTTGAAGAGTAGGGGTGGTTTCACGAATAAGTAGGGCTGTTTTTCAGAAGCATTCCCGAGGAAGCTTCTGAGGTTGTCTTTTGTACACATGAATAAGTAAGTGCTGCGGACTAAATGAGAAAGTGTCAGAATGAAATCACGAAGCATACACCGAAGAGCCTGGCCATGGATTGATGGTAACTGGAACCTCTGACCTCCTCTTGACTTTCTGGCATTGTCTTCTGTTGCTGGAGGAACAAGCAGATGTCCATGTTTTAAAACATACCTCTAAAAACATCTAAAAATGACTTTTAAAAATATAAAAATAGCTTTAAAAATGTCGAGGCATTCTCAACAAAGAGGGCAATATCCTAGGGTGCTCCAGGTTTTTCTGATTACATATCATTTTAGAAGATGTAATAGCATTTATGCTATTTTATGAAGATTTTGAAAATGCTTCACTCGCATTTTACATTTATAAAGAAATAAGCATTTAGGGCTAATTGGAGGTTCAGCAAATACATCTCAGTTCATTTCGATGTGTGGTCTATGGTTTGGTTCTTGCTGTCTGGCTCCCCCTGACAGGGCGCTGCCACTCCCTGTGCCTGCACAAGTGGATGTTGCTTTTTCACTTTGGCACAAGATAGAACAACTCCCACTATTCTTCCGGTCCAACGAGATTAAGTGGGGAAGGAGGGTGGACAAGCAGACAGATCAGTTGTGCCACAGAGAGCTGGAGGAAGACTTAAGTGTCGTGCATTTGGATTGCATATGACTTGGTGACCATTATTTCAGTAGGAGCATGGCAGTGTATGGTTATAATTTTACAAGAGGACAGAGTGTGTTCATGGGAACCTCTTACTTTTCAAATACTCTTAATTTCTGATAAAGTACTAGCAAGTACTCTGTTTTGTTAGGATAATTTTGGTATTTCCAGATCCTCTATTGGTCCCTTAGTGTCAATGGAGAAATCAGATTAATCTGTATATGACTTTTATTATCTGTAAAGAGCAGATTTAAAACCCCTTTCTTTTGCCTGTGTCATAGCATGCGTGGCAGAGGATATTTAACAATACGCATAAATATTCTAGAGCACGTTAGTAAAAAATTAGGGTAATTTCATCATTTTGATATATTTTCATTCTGTTCTTGGTCCTCTTGTAATGTTAGATCTGATACACATTCTGAACAAATTGCTCTTGGTGAATTTTTAAACTTTGAAATCCTTTTTTTTTTTTTTTTTTTGATAGAAAGACGAAGAGGGATTTTGACAATCAGAGAACTTCTTTGTGTGTTCCAGCAACTTCCCATTAAGCAGGGGCCCAGTCTGTCTTTGTATTTGAGCAGTAAAAATCATCCCAGAGCGCATGTAAGGGTGTTCGAGGCTTATTGTCAGATGTCATTTGTTTCATGAATTTGTCCTATCCTTGAAAAACTCCATTACTCAATCCTTCTGGCAAAATCCTCTACTTCAAGCAAAAAAATACTGATCATAAAATAAAGCTTAGATTTGTGTTGAGCCTTACCAATTTCCAGCTTAGCCAGGTCAGTTGATAGGTTTCTTTTCTATAAAATGAGATTGGATTTGGTGGTAAATCCTATCTTTGTTCCAAAACTTCTAGGTTCTCAGCTTTTTAGAACAGTGATGGACTGTTCCAAATAGAATGAAAAGACCACAATGTTTACATGTACTTATTTTATTGGTTTGCTTTAGATTGGGGCCATTGTTGGTGGGGTCCTCCTTTTGGTGGTCGCAGTTGCTGGTGTGGTGTTGGCAAAAGGATCTTGGAATTCAGACATCACTCTTCTGACCATCAGTTTCATCTTTCCTTTGATTGGCCATGTCGCGGGCTTTCTGCTGGCACTTCTTACCCACCAATCTTGGCAGAGGTACAGTTTAATTATCCGTACACTTTTTTTGAGGAGGATAAAGTAAACACTTGGCCACTGGCAGGCTTTGCTGCCAGGCTGTGTCAGGAGACATTAAGAGTTTTGACTAACAAGGTGGACGGAACAGGACCACTCATCATAAAGAGGGAGGAAAGATGATGGTATTTCTCATGTAAATGAGAACAAAGGCCAGATTGATGGGAAATTGTAATCTGTGAAATTAGGATTGGGGTGTTAACACCATGTGTTGAAATCTGGACACATTTCTCTTCTTATTCTAGTAACTAGATAGGGGTGAGATGGTTTCCTTAAATATAGAGATCATTCTAGGGCATGAGCAAAATTCAAGAGATTAAGCATTTTTCCATGGTTTGTGCTAAATTCTATAAAAGTGCTAATTATAAAGGGGAAGAGGAGAAAGAACAAACTGGAGATATAAAATAGGAATTTATCTGAAATATGATCATTACAAGTTAGGGCATATAATTTATAAATTTGTGAAATATTAAAAATGATAATACTCTTGTTATGTCTGTGGATGAGATGAGTATTGACATACAATGTTGGAGGGAACATAAATTGGCATAAACTCACTGGAAGGCAATTTAGTCATATCAATAGCCTCATAAATATTTATAGCTGTTCACTCAGTGATTTTACTTCTAGAAATCTGTTCTGAAGCTAGGACTACCAGATAAACACACGAATATTGATGTGCAAGGATGTTAATTGCAGTGTTATTTATAAATATAAAAAAGGCAATTTAAATATCTAACAATAGAGAGATATTTAATTCATGATGTGTCTATATGATGGAATATGATGCATCAATTTTAATGATTTTGGAAAATACTTAAAAGATAACTTTAAGAGAAAATAGAAAATGGGATGCATTTTGATTCCCAATTTGTGGAAAAAAGCAAAGGAATTTTATCATGGAAAAATACTGGAAGAAATACACCATATGCTAAGTGTTTAATTTTGAGTAGTAAGATTAAGGCTAATTTTTAGTTTCTAAATATTTTCTTGCTATATTTCCTGAGTTTTTCAATGAGTATGCACCACTTCTAAAGTCAGAAAAGAATTATTGAAGAAAAGTGAACTTGGTAGTTGAACTTCAAAGGTGGAGTTTGAGGAACAAAAAAGCTTAAAAGATAGATTTAAATAAAAGAGAATAGAAAGTAGTATGCATTTTGGTTTTTATTTTGTAGAATAAATCTGTTTCTAGTCTACTTGGGAAACATTTAGGATTATCCCAGGTACTGGGTGAGGCTCTGCCTATTGTATGTCATTTACTTTTTTTTTTTTTTAAAGATTTTATTTATTTATTCATGAGAGACACAGAGAGAGAGCGCAGCAGAGACACAGGCAGAGGGAGAAGCAGACTCCATGCCTGGACTCCAGGATCATGCCCTGGGCCAAAGGCAGGCACTAAACCACTGAGCCACCCAGGGATTCCCTGTCATTTACTTTTTTACTACAAGCCTGAGAAGTAGTTACTATTAGTAGCTTCAAATCCTTCATAGACATTAAGTAACTTGACCAAGTTCATGGTGAAGTTACAATTTGAACCAGGATTTATTAGCCAATAATTCGGAACACAGACTATTGAGTGGCTGAAATATAATTGGGTCTTTTTTTTTTTTTTTATAATTGGGTCTTGAGAGAAAGTATTCCTATGGCAAAATGTAGTTAACAATCTTGTTTTTTTCATACCTGATGGCTTGAGAAAGATTGGGATTGAGATATTGCATTTACTTTGTGAATGGTCTAGGTGTGAGGTCCAGGGGTCTGAAAGGAGTGCGTGGCCTAAAGAAAGCATAGCAAGCAAGAGAGTAAGCAGAAAGAAAATAAGAGCTGCAGAACTTGCGCTGTACCAATTCTTTCATGCCCACATTATATCTCCCCTTGTTACCCCCACATTCCAAACCAGCTTGCATAGAGAGGCTGGTTTATATTTGGAAACACCTCTTTCCTCTCTTCACTTCCATCTATAGAAATCTGAAGACCCTCTCTAGAACTTGGAGACAGATGAAACTGCTTAACCCAGCCCCCAACGCCCTGCTTTTGTCATCCTTTTACTCCCTCCAGATTTTTCTTTTTCAAGTGAGGTTTATCTCTCTTTTTGCAATTAGAAAACCAATAAAAGTACAGAAACATAGAAAATAGAAAAGTTGTGTTCCTAAACTCTTTCACCAAAGAGTTTTAGACATTTGGTTTTAGACATTGATTTTCATTTAGGGTTTTTGTGTTTACCTTCAAGTGTTGTTTCATATCTCTAATTCACCTTTCCATTCTCCTATCCAACTCTCACTCCACGCCGACTGGCTTATGGCATATGCACTGCCTTCTAGTAGACACAGCTCATACCTGTCCCTGGAACTTTAATTGTTGTCAGTGTCCCATGGTATACGCCTCTCCCACCATCACTGTTTCATTCACTTCTGTCTCTGTGAAGCCTTCTCTAGCCATTTATGCCACTTTTCTGAATTTCTATAGCATCTCCTTGACCCTCAATCGTATTTTTTAGTGTGTTGTTACTGGACCTTTCCTGTGTGTATATCATGTCTCTCCATTCAGATTCTTAGGGCAGGGTTCCTAGGGTTCTGTTCTGAAGTGCCCCTCAGCAGGCCACCTACAGAGAATGCAGACTCAGCAAGTAATTATTAAATGAGTGGCCTAAACATTTTTACTGGCTTAAGCTCATAGCTTACATTTTTTGCTATATAGAAGATTAAAATTTAAGAGGAGTCCTTATTGCTAGTATGTAACTCTCGAAAACATTTTTCATTGGTAGGTGCAGGACGATTTCCTTAGAAACTGGAGCTCAGAATATTCAGATGTGTGTCACCATGCTCCAGTTATCTTTCACTGCCAAGCAATTGGTCCAGATGCTTAGCTTCCCATTGGCCTATGGACTCTTCCAGCTGTTGGATGGGTTTCTCATTGTTGCAGGTAAGGAGAGTCCCCACTGGTTAGATTTGATTGCAAATTGTCAACTCAATTTACTACTTTTTCAGTCTGAATATGCGTGTGCTACTCTTGTGATACATTGTTAGCTTGACATTTCTGGGAAAAAGAAAGTGTACAAACAAGTTCCTTTGCTTTCATAGCAAATATTAAGAATATGTGAAAATAAGCTTATAGTTATAAACAAATATGCTTCACAAAAAACAATGCATTATTAGAATGTGGACTCTAGGACTTGATATGTCTCCATGAGCAATAATTTATCTTCAAAATGACATTTGTTATGTTTCACCAAGAGCCATGAGGTCTTCCAAATGCCAAGTTATTTCACAATGCTTCTGTGACTAAGAATTATGCTGAATGGTTGTGAAATATTTTCCAACTATAAAATATAATACATGCAGATATTGAAATATGTATTTGTATACATATATATGGGATATATATTTATCTATACAGCCAAATATTCATCATTTTAGAGTCAGCCATTACGTAGTTTCACAGAAAGTAAATTAAAAAAGATATCGATAGGGTACCTGGGTGGTTCAGTCGGTTAAGTGTCAGACTCTTGGTTTTGGCTCAGGTCATGGTCTCATGGGTTGTGAGACCAAGTCCAATGTTGGGCTCTGCACTCAGTGGTTGAGGGGGTGGTCAGCTTAAAGATTCTCTCCTTCTGCCCATCCCCTCACTCTCTCTCCCTCTGTCAAGTAAATCAATCAATCAACTGTTAAAAAAGAGACATCAATATGTGTATACACATATTTTAATCTTGGGCCATTGTAATTTTCACTGTTATCAGGAAACAGGGTCTGAGTTCTATTCAATGATACTGATACAATTGATTACTCATTTAGCAATCAACATAAGAAGTACTTGGGGTTTAATTTTACCACAAAATAAGAGAAATCTTAGCAGAATAAAACTTTCTAGTCTTAGGTCTAAGTTTTAATTCCTTCTCCTTAGTGAAATTGTGAGGGAAGGAACATGCCTGGCTTGTTCCCAGCTATCTTCCAGCGCTCAGGAGAGCGCCTCATTGCAAGCAGGCACTCCACAGGTGTTGCTGGCTGGCTGACTGAATGAAAAAATAAATGAGCCACCAGTGGCCTGAATGATGTATGAATGGGTGAGCTGTCAGTGACCTCAATCACAAATGATCCATTCCAGAGAGACATAGCCATTTTGATACATTGAGTTATTTTGCTCCATAGTTTCATCTTTTTTTTTTTAAATGAGGTATAATTGACATACATTATATTAGTTTCAGGTGTACAATATAATGATTTGTATTTGTATATATTATGAAATGATCACCACAGTAAGTCCAGTTAACATCTGCCCCATATGTAGAGGTTTTTTTTCTTTGTCATGAGAACTTTACAAATTTACTCTCTTAGCAACTTTCAGCTGTTTAATACAGTATTATCAACTATAGTCACCATGCTGTACGTTGCATCCCCATGACTTACGTATTTTATACCTGGAAGTTTGTACCTTTTGATTCCCTTCATTGACTCCCCATCCTTCCCCCACCAGCACCCACCTCTCTATTCTCTTTCTTCATGAGCTTGGTTTTGGTATATTGTGTTTCCATTTTTGTTTGTCTGAGGTGTTTTATTTCACTTCTGATTTCTTTGTTGACCCATTGGTTGGTCAGTAGCATGTTGTTTAGTCTCCACATAGTTGTGAATTTTCCAGTTTTCCTCTTGTAGTTGATTTCTAGTCTCATACCATTGTGGTCAGAAAAGATGCTAGATATGATTTTAATCTTCTCAAATTTGTTAAGGCTTGTTTTGTGGCCTAACATATGATCTATCCTGGAGACTGTTCCATGAGCTTTTGAGAATATGTCTTCTGTCGCTTTTGGATGGAATATTCTGTATATATTTGTTAAGCCCATGTGGTCTAATGCATCATTCAAGGCCAATATTTCCTTATTGTTTTCTGTCTGGATGTTCTATCCATTGACTTAAGTGGGGTGTCAAAGTCCCTTGTTACTGTATTGCTGATAATTTCTCCCTTTAGGTTTGTTAATATTTGCTTTATATATTTAGGTGTTCCTATGTTGTCCATATATATTTACAAATGTCATATCCTCTTGTTGGATTTACCACTCTTATCATTAGGTAATGCCCTTGTCTTTCTTTACAGTTTTTGTTTTAAAGTCTATTTTGTTTGATATGAGTGTAGCTTACCCCAGCGTTCTTTTGGTTTCTACTTGCATAAAACATCTTTTTCTATCCCTTCACTTTCAGTATGTGTGTGTCCTTACATCTGAAGTGAGTCTCTTGTGGGTAGTATAGAGATGGGTCTTTTTATTTTATTTTATTATTTATTAATTAAAAAAAAGATTTATTTATTCATGAGAGACACAGAGAGAGAGAGAAAGAGAGAGAGAGAGAGAGAGAGAGGCAGAGACATAGGCAGAGGGAGAAGCAGGCTCCACGCAGGGAGCCTGATGTGGGACTCTATCCTGGGACTCCAGGATTACACCCTGGCCAAAGGCAGGTGAAGCGCTTAGCCACCCAGGTGTTCTGAGATGGGTCTTTTTAAATCTATTCAGCCACTCTGTGTCTTTGATTTGGAGAATTTAGTCCATTTACATTTACAGTAATTATTGATAGGTATGTACTTGCTGACATTGACATTCATTGTTTTCTGGCTCTTTCATAGTTCCTCTCTATTCCTTTCTTCTCTTGTTCTCTTTCACTGTGGTTGGATGACTCTCTTTAGTGGTATTCTTAGATTCCTTTCTCCTCTTTTGTGTTCTACTATAGGTTTCTGCTTGGTGGTTACCATGAGGCTTACACATAACAAATTGTATTTTTAACAGTCTATTTTAAGTTGATAGCAACTGAAGTTTGAACACATTCTAAAGCCCTACATTTTTATCCCCCTCCATGTTTTATGTTTTTGAGGTCATATTTTACATCTTTTTATTTTGTGTATTTCTTTTTTTTTTTTTTTTTTTTTAAATCTTTTTTTTTTTTTTAATTTTTTTTTTTTTTTTTATTTATTTATGATAGTCACAGAGAGAGAGAGAGGCAGAGACATAGGCAGAGGGAGAAGCAGGCTCCATGCACCGGGAGCCTGATGTGGGATTCGATCCCGGGTCTCCAGGATCGCGCCCTGGGCCAAAGGCAGGCGCCAAACCGCTGCGCCACCCAGGGATCCCTTATTTTGTGTATTTCTTAACTTATTATGGTGGTTATAACTATTTTTTTACAACTTTTGCCTTTTAACCTTCATACTGGCTTTATAAGTGATTAATTCACTATCTTTCTATATGTTTATCTTTACCAGTGAGATTTATACTTTCATATATTTTCTTGTTACTAGTTAGCACCTTTTCTCTTCAGCTTAAAGAAGTCCCTTTAACATTTCATGTAAGTGTTGATGAATTCCTTTAGCTTTTGCTTGTCTGGAAAACTCTCTATTTCACCTCCACTTCTGAATGATAACTTTGCTAAGTAGTGTTCCGGTTGGAAGTTTTTTCTTATCAGCACTTTGAATATATCATACCATTTCTTCTGGCCTGCAGCTTCTGCCTGAAATTCTGCAAATAGGCTTGTGGGGTCTCCCTGTATGCAACAAATTGTTTTTCCTCTTGCCACTTTTATGATTCTCTCCTTGCCTTTAACTATAATACTTTAGTTATAATGTGTCTTGGTAAGGCTCTCTTTGAGTTTGTCTTATTATGGTTTTTCTTGGACCTGGATGTCTGTTTTTTTTTTTTTTTTTTTCCCTGCCTTTCAGTTTGATGCTCTAAAATGAAGAAAGAGTCTCTTCTATATAAACTTCTGGGCACTTTTCAAAGGGTGCTCCTGGGCTGAGGCCTGGGGCAGGTGAGTCGGTTTGCAGTTTCTCCATTCAGCACACCTCTGTGCTTCAACTCTACCAGTTGGTCTTATTAGCCAGATGTTTTGGGGGTTCATCTCTCAGATGCCTGTCTAAAAGTTGGGGTGCCTGATCTGGGATATAAGTCCTTTGCTTCTGAGGGTGAAGCTCCATGTTTTGAGTTCCCTCCTGATAGTGGGTGGCCCTGTCTGGGGTGGTACTTATGCTGAGATTTTATCTCAGTCTTTCCTACCCACTTCTGTGTGGTTTCCCTCCCTTTTGTTGATGTGATGGGGTGGTTCTGATAGTTTTTTTTCCCCCCAGAGGAATTTAGTGTTCTGTGGGAGGAGCTAAGTTTAAGATCTACTTATGTTGCCTTCTTGAACCAGAACCCCTAGTTTCCATCTTTTTGCCTTTCTTTTTCCTCTTCATTTTTGTATTTACACATATATGATCTAAAGCATACAAAGCCCCAGAGTACATGATGCCACTACATTACAGTCTTTGCTAAAGTTATCTTTCAATACTTGTGTGTTTCAACACCTAGCATACAAGATGTACAAGAAGAGATTGAAGAATGAACACAGAAAAAGGGACACAGGTTGTGCAGAAGGCTGCCATAAAAAGAAATCCAGTTCTCCTAAAGAGACTGGTGCTTTCTTGGAGCTGAATGAAGAAGTTGCCATAACTCCTGGACCATCAGTTGCAGTGGATCTCCACACAGCTCTTGAACCAAGTAGCCACATCACTTCATGTACCTAGTAAGGTTTGCTGGCCTGGCTGGTCTTCATCTTCCTCAGTGGCCAGTAAAGAGTGCAGAGTTGATGTGTGTATCTCATTGGCAGGGCCTCTGGGAATATTTGAATATTTATATTTTCATGTGGTTTGTGAATTGTTATAGGATCCATTTTTGGGAATCTATTTGGCCTGTTCCTGGGAGCTTTTTTTGGGGGGGAGGGTTGCACAATATATTTATTGGCTGCTGTGTGTGTTCTTGTCTTCCTTTGCAGTGAAGAGTAACACTTGTTGTCATGTGAAGTCTTCCTGGATTAGATATAGCCTCCCACTGCATACAACTTTTATAAAAAAAATGTGGCCATTTTTTAAGGGCTTGGAAATCTTTTTTTGGATTATAGATATAATACAAGTGTAGAGGGAATTAATGACCACTTGAGGTTAAAATGTGAATGCCCCGTATTTTCACTTCCTCATGATAGGCTCATGTATAGCCTTCTAATTTTTGTTTATATCATTTTGAGAAACGTTGAGATCATTCCATATATACTGTCTCATAAGTCACTTAATGACATATTATGGAGAATCTTGACATGTCAGTCTTTGTTGACTACCTCATTCTTTAGAACAATGGCTTCATACATAAAAGTATTCCATTGCATCGAAGGACTATAATTTATTTAACCATTCCTTATTGGTGGGCATTTAGATAGCTTTGAACTTATTGGTATTACAATGCTGCTACAAATACCTGTACTGTTGTGCAAGTGTTTTTGGAGGATCACTTCCTGTGACTTGAATTGCCAGGCCAACCTCATATTAAAATGTTGGACAGGCTGCTGTCCAGTGATGTATAGCAGTGCCTGAGTGGGGTTGGCTTCCCACAGTTGCACCAGTCTAAAGAATGATCAATTCTGATTTGTAAAAATATCTCATTTAAAATTGCACTTAAAAAATGATGAGTGAAGAGTATTTTTCATGATTACTTGCCTATTCATGTCCTTTGCCTGCCTTTCTATTGTACTTTTTCCTTTTTTATTGATACATTGTAACCTATTATGGATATGACCCTCTGTCTTGTTTTGTGAAGATTTTACCTACTTTTAATCTTTTATCCTTTTTCTGTCTTTTGCCATATAGAAGTTTTATATTTTTTACATATTCAGCTTTATTAGTCTTTTAAAAAATGCTTTTTGACCTTCATATCTGTCAAATATTAGAATATTTATATTTCTGTGTGTATTATGAATTGTGATAGCATTTCTTTTTGAGAATATATTTGGTCCCTTTGCGGGAAGTTCTGTTTGGGGGTTTGCATGATGTATTTACTATCTTGCTGTGTGTACTGTCTGGCAGTAGGTAAAACCCATCCCCCTCTATTCTTACATTATTAAAAATATTTCCCATATATTTTTCTATGACTTTTATGGACTAAATATGTAAATGTTTATTCCATTTTGAATTTACGTTTTTGTATAGTGTGTTAAGAATATAATTTTTTTATGGTTAATTAATTGTTCCAACATCATATATTGAATCATTCATCTTTCCTGATTTGAAATGCCACCTTTCTCACACAACTTCTTATCTAATGTTTTTGCTGGGACTGTATTTAGTTTCCTTTTGCTCTGTTTTTCTGATTTGTAAGTTTTGAAATACGTGAGAAGGAGTATTGTCTAAGATTTAGTGTTTTACAATTTTCAATATTTCCAAGAACCTGTGGATTAGTATAGTGAGTATTGGGGCATTTTCATGACAATTAAGAACAGCTCTGTGGTGATACAGAAACAGACCCATTAGGTATCATAAGTATATTTATATGGAAAAGAACTATGCAGGCTGTGACATGTTAGTTCTCAACTGCTGCTTTATTTCTTGAGGATTCCCATTTGTCTACCTGATAAATGTGTGTGTGTCAAGAAGCTGGTGTGCTGTGTGCAGGCACCTGGGACATGTAGCAGTAACAAGGCAGGAAGAGTTCCTGCTGGCATGGTTCGTAGTCTAGTGGGAATAGATCCCTGCATTGAGCAGTCAGTGGAGTTGGGCATTAACAGAAATTCCCCATTCTAAAATGAGTATTATGGGCGGCCCTGGTGGCGCAGCGGTTTAGTGCCGCCTGCAGCCCAGGGCGTGATCTGGAGACCCTGGATCGAGTCCCACATCTGGCTTTCTGCATGGAGCCTGCTTGTGTCTCTGTTTTTCTCTCTTTCTCTCCCTGCATCTCTATGAACAAATAAATAAAAAAATCTTTAAAAAAAATAAATAAAATGAGCATTAATATGAATTTTAAAGAATCCATAAAAAAATGAATTTCTAAATTGTTTTTCTAAATAGGCACCTAACTCAAACTGGTGAAATCCAATGCTCCAATTCTGAAAACACGGAGTATGTGGTTAGTATCTACCACAGTCAGGACAGGTCTGGGGACAAGACCACCAAAAGCCATCCTTTAAGACAGTCACAACACAAATCAACGTGTAAGGGTTTGAAAGTAGTCTGGTCAGAAAACTGCCATCTTCAGAAGTGGTTTGTAAATGTGTCACTGAGAAGTTGAAGCAGTCACGTTGTCCTGGAGGCTACACATTAGCATGAGGAATGTAATGAGGGGGGGCAAAAAACTCCAAATGAATAAAAATTGCATTTTAACTAATTTACATAATCTGGGTTCTGAAAGTTGGTGCGTATATGAAGCCCAGAAGTAGGGCCGGAGAAATAATGTTAAGAAGGACTTCAGCTCCATGTCTGGAAAAGAGCTGCCAGAGAGCTGAGGCCACATAGCACAGTGGGAAGAACACGGGCTCCTTGCTGTATCCCACGTAAAGAGCCAGGGCACCTTGGGAGCTCTGGGTGGAAGTTAGGTGGACTTGGAGTTGAATTCAAGCTTTGCTCTGTGGGCAGCACTGGGCAAGTGCCACAGTTCATCCTAGACTACACCCTGGCCTGACCCAGTTTAATAAGTCATAGTTTAGCCTCTAAGCAGCCTTCTGACCTGCCT
Source organism: Canis lupus dingo (assembly GCF_003254725.2). NCBI lineage: Eukaryota > Metazoa > Chordata > Mammalia > Carnivora > Canidae > Canis > Canis lupus. Next base: position 10,343,493 of record NC_064274.1, on the reverse strand, counting down.
TTGTACTTTGCCCACCGCACGGGACCCCACGTGAATGACTACTCATTCCACAGGACAGAGCAAACCTAAAAAGTTGGTAAAATAGCTTATTAGTGAGTGTCCCGAGTTTGCTTAGCGTGACCTCTAGAATACAGTTTGGGGTGAATGGAGAAAATGGATGAAAATAGGTAGTCGTCTTCATGAAGCTGAAGACCACTTATAAACACTTCCTGTCTGTGAATTCTCAACAGTTAAAAATTCAGATGTTTCTGGGGTCAGGAAGATCTTAAAAGATTGACAGTGTTTGCTACTAAGGAATGGCAGAGCTGAAAAGACACACGCTGCTTGCCTGCTTGCTGCTACCCTGTATCTACTGTTTCCAAGATTTTGTTCAGGACAGCAGTGTGACTAGCTGAAAATAGCTTTCCTGAAAGTAGAGATGCCTATGTGACACAGTTCTTGCTAATAAGATAGAAATCTGCTGAGTGATTTCTGGAAAATTTCATTTTCTTGCCCTAGGCACTGATTGATCCTTTCTCCTTGTCAATCCTATTTCCTTCCTGGAATGTGGATTTAGTAGCTGGAGCTGAGGCAGCCATTTTCAGTGAAGGCAAGGCCAGGATAATTCTGTATCTGCTGACAATCTTGAACTATAGACTCAACTCCAGCAACTGCATACTTTTGAACCTGCTTTCTTAGCGAAAGAAATGTCCAATTTGTAGATGGCCATTTGGTTAGTTTTTGGCAACTTGTCAAATGCAATTCCAAATTATTATATTACATTTGCTTTGGCTTTAAAACATTATGCAGGTTAGGACACCTGGGTGGCTCAGGGTTGAGCATCTGCCTTTGGCTCAGGGCGTGATCCTGGAGACCCGGGATCGAGTCCCACGTCTGGCTCCCTGTGTGGAGCCTGCTTCTCTCTCTGCCTGTCTCTGCCTCGCTCTCTCTCTGTGCCTCTCATGAATAAATAAATAAAATCTTAAAAAAATATTATGCAGGTTAATGTATAATTTGTTACATTTATCTCCACCATAACAAAGTCCCTTGAATATTTCTGAATTACATAAAATGGGATCACGTTCTTTCACTGCCAAGGTGTCTATCACCAGAGGATAACTTTGGTGAGCTGTTCTTTTAATTTCTTGGATATATCCACTTAAATTCTAGTTATTTTATTTATTTTTTAAAAAAGATTTTATTTATTTATTCATGAGAGAGAGAGAGAGAGGCAGAGACACAGGCAGAGGGAGAAGCAGGCTCCATGCAGGGAGCCCGACGTGGGACTCGATCCTGGGTCTCCAGGACCAGGCCCTGGACCGAAGGCAGGTGCTAAACCGCTGAGCCACCCAGGGATCCCCAAAATCTACTTATATAAAAGAGATCTAGCATGCTATCTGAAACCACAGATGTGAACACTTGATTTTTTTTCTCAACTATTTTTCTCCTTTAAACATGATAATTCAGAAATATTCTTATTTTTTTAAAAAGATTTTATTTATTTATTCATGAGAGACACACACAGAGAGAGAAAGGTAGAGACACAGGCAGAAGGAGAAGCAGGCTTCCTGCAAGGAGCCTAATATGGGACTCGATCCTGGATCCTGGGATCATGCCCTGAGCTGAAGGCAGATGCTCAACCGGGCGTCCCTAGAAATATTTTTATTAATGGCATTTACCAAAAGTTTTGATTTGGGGACAAATGCTGTTTCTAGATTTGCAATACTTAGGACTATACTTAAGAAACTTTTTTTTTTTTGTTGTTGTTGTTGTTGTTACAACACACTTCGGTTTCTGTAGCACAGTTGTCATGGGGAAAGAGCTGTTCTGGCCACCTTGTTTCCCAGCTTCTTTGCACTCGGGGGCACCTTATGGCCAGTTCTTGCTGATGGAGGGAGTGGCAACGATGTCCTTTGCTTTTAGGCCTGCCCACCTCAGAAAATCCCCCATGGGTGGTCCTCTATGCTCCTTCCCCTTTCTGGCTAGGGGAATGGAGACAATTCCCAGGATGACCTTGGAAGTTGTGTGTTGATTATAGAAACTCCATCAGCCTGGGTTCCTGAAAACTGGAGAGAGAGCCATCTTGCCGAGCTGTTCCCCTACTTAGAACTGTTAGATACATGAGAAATAAGCTCCTATTAGGTTTGAGCCATTACATGCTCTGGTGTATATTTTATAGTACTTGGCTATCTAATGTGTTAAGAGCCACATTATATTTATCCATTCATTTGCTATTTGAGTGCCTCCATGTGCCACTCTGGCTCTGTGGCCTTGCCATGCGAACGCCAAGTGCTTTATGACCAGAGTAGTCCTAGCAAATGTCTCATCCCATTCCATGGTAGTGGAGCCAGGTCCCAGATGAGGGCGGTAACATGTTTGCTATAATGAAGTTTCCATTCAGGGGTTGTAAACTGAAACCACATTTTCTTGCCACAGTTTCCATTTCCTAGCTACATTCTTTCCAGAAAAAGGATCCTTCAGTTTTCCCCTCTCCCATCTCTGTTGACTGCAGATGATAGCTAATCACCTCCAGCTGTACTGGCTCCCAGCGCCCTGCTGGCCTGGTTTCCTGTGCTTGTGACAGGAAAACAAGGACTCCGGATTCCAACGCGCTCAGAGCAGAGGTTTCCAAATATCTTTTAAAGCAATAGAAACCTTTTCTTTCTTTTCAAGTGAAATCTTCAGCTACAATGCAATCTATAAAAAACTGATCTGATTGAAGTAGGAACAGTGGTGGTGATGCTTCTCTTGCCAGATCTGGAGCTACTTCAGATCGGGTGGGCAGTCAAATGTATGGCTGTGGGGCTCGGTGCACTTACTGATACATCGTGCCCTCAAACAACCTCTGATACTGAGGATTGGGTTCCAGCAAATCATTGCACTTGGGTAAGATCAGAAATTCAAACTTACTAGTTCCAACTGGTTAGTCCCACGAGCACGAATCAAGCGGTCTCCGGGGTTGCACTGGCATCACTCACGGCCGAGGGGAAGACTGCTGCTCGCGAACTAGGACTGAGGGAAACGTGGTCCGGGTTGCGAATGAGAAGCAGGCTCTCCGAGGCAGATCTCTTTCCCTTCAGGCAGAACCAAATATAACCTCCCAGGAAATGTGATACTGTTTTCTTTTGATTACCCCTTGTCAGCTTAGATATTCTGAGTTTTACCACAATTGGAACTTGAAAGTATCCTGATTTATGCATCAGGTACAGTAAGCTGGCACCATTCTCAGGGAGGCAGAGGGGAGATGGAATGAATGTTCTAGCTCCTGTTGGTCAGTACATGACCCTCATGTCAGACCCTGATGAAGATCTACCAGGGTTTCTTTTTTTTTTTTTTTCTACCAGGGTTTCTAACCACACTCTTGGTCCCTCTGACTGGCATGACTGGGACCAAGTGGGGAGACAGGAAGTTGGGGTCCAGGAGTTCTTGCTTCCCCTGGGGCCTGGGTGTTGTTGAGAAATAACACAGAGGGGAGGTGGGTGGGGGAATGGGATAACTGGGGGATGGGCATTCAGGAGGGCACGTGATGTAATGAACATATGCCATTGATGAATCAATAAACTCTATCCCTGTAACTAATAATAAACTTTATGTTAACTAATTGAATTTAAATTTAGAAAAAAAAGGAAGGAAATACACTGAAGGGGCACCTGGATGGCTCAGTCCGTTAAGTGTCTGACTCTTGATCTCAGCTCAGTTCTTGATCTCAGGGTGCTGAGTTCAAGCCCCTTCACACTGTGGGTAGAGCTTACTAAAAAAAGAAGAAAAAAAAAAAAAGAAAACACGGAAAATGTTTGCACACACTTTGGCTTGCTCATATTTTTTAAGATGCATTTTTATTTACAAAGTGAGATGATGTATAACAAACATAATGAAGTTACAAATGTATCTGATAACTCCATTTTCATGAAAAAGTATATAAATATATTACAGGAAATTCCATATAGTAAACATCTGCTACTTTTTTCTATGCCAGTATTACTGTCATTTAAAGCTTAAATACTGGTTTCAAGTATCCCCTATAAAATAATTCTATTAAAATACTGGAAAAAAATTTTGCTATAAACAAGATTGGTGCATTAAAAATAGACTTGGTGTGTCCTTGTAACATCAACTATAATCAAATGCTTCCTTGATCATCCCTAACATGTGCACTGTTCAGTTAGTGTTAAAAACTTTTAAATTCTCACAGGTTAAAGTAGCTGTAAAAATACAGCAGTTCGGCATGACTTATTGTTGTGAAGAATGCCCCTCTAAGGTAGAGGAGAATAAGGATAATGATACTGTGTGAACTTGCTGCCTGTGATCTTTATTTTAAGCAGAGAACAGGAACACCTGTTGGAGGTTTGGAGAGAGATGAAGAAGCATCCAGAGGCTGTTCTTTTCACGTTACTTCAAAAGCTGTGGCTGTTCTTTTTGCTCTTCTTCAGTTTGAAGACGTGTCAGTACATAAAGGATGACTTGATAGCAGAAAATATATTGATCCTATGGCCAAAAAAGAGAGAGAGAGAGAGAGAGAGAGAGAGAGAAAGTAGGATGACTCTAGATGTATAATGTGAAACACACACACACACATACATTGTGTTGGAGTAATTTTGAAAATATGGAAAAATTTTGTTATAATGTTTAATATAAGAAGCAAGATATAGAATTGTATAGTGTCATAAAAATTATAAGAAACAGACAGATTGAGAAAATGAGGAGGGGAAAAGCAGCCGTGGGAGTGAGTGGGTGGGTAGGTGGAAATATCCCAGAGTCCTGACACTTTTTTGTGCTTTGGTAATATTTATGATTTGCTCTTATAATGGAAAAATAAACTTCCTACAAAATTTCCTCTAGATTTATTGGACTCATCTTGATGTTTTGAAATGTCAAGAAATTAATACCCAAGAAGCTACACAAAATAATGTTCTTTAATATCTGGAACCAAAGAATATGGAAATCAAAGTTTTTGGAAAATTAACTTTTTTTTTTTTTGGTGAAATTACTCTGTTAGTTGGTGGTACCAGGATCTGAGTTTTTTTATTACACTCTGCAAGGAATTAATGAGTCTGAAGGTAAATAGAAAAAATTCACAATACACTAAATGGAAAGAAATAAAACAACTACAGTTGAATCTCATTTAAAATAGTTGCCTGTATGTGAGCATTCATGCCTGTGTGCATGTGCTTGGCCTAAAGACTGTAAGAATGTTGCCTAAAACATGAACAATTCTGAAGAGTAGGAATACGAGTCATCCTTTTATTTCCTTTCTGCTCATCTGTATTTTAATTTGTCCACATTTGCACATGATCATCCATGACTTTCTCTCACGCTACAAACAATCCATTAGCAAACCTACTTCACTCAACGTCCTCTTTTCCCTATATCCACACTATTCTGGTCTGGGCCCACTGCCTGCCACCAAACTGACCTCCCTGCTTCTAACCCTGCATCTTCCTCCCCAAATCAGGTCTTATTTTTGCACAGTAAACACAGAGCACCTTGAAAATGTGAATCAAATCATGTCAGTCCACGCTGATAATCCTACAATGCCTCCATTTCACTCAGAGGAAAGCCCAGGCCTTGGTCCCGTCACCTCCCCTTCTCACCTCAGCCACACCGGCCATGGCCATTCTAAAACACACAAGGCCTGCTCCTGCCTCGGATCTCCACACAGGTGCTTCTTTCTGCCTGAGATGCTCTTACTCTCAAATAGCCTCATGCCCTCACTGCACTTCCTCCAAATCTTTGCTTTAGTGTTAACTTTCTCAGTGTTGCTACCTGACTTAAAATACCTCCCCCAGTCAGCCAAGACTCCTCCTCTTTGCCTAGCTCTATTTTTTTTTTCTTCTTCCTCTAAAGCACTTATTACTTTCAAAGATCCTATATAACTTACTTGGTTAACCGGCTTAATATCTGCCTTCCTCATCACCACCCCATGAGAAGATCTTTGTTATTCTAGCAGGGATCTTCGTTCCATTCACTGATGTTCTCCAAGTACTCACAAGAGTGCCTGGTCCATAGTAGGCAGATAAATAAATTATCTGTTAAATGAGTGAATTTCCTAGGTCTAAGGAACCCAGGAAATATACAGATCGGTATGCTTTCTTTACCTAAAAAATCTGTAAATCAGGGGCAGCCCGGGTGGCTCAGCAGTTTAGCACTGCCTTCAGCCCAGGGCGTGATCCTGGGGACCTGGAATCAAGTCCCACGTCAGGCTCCCTGCATGGAGCCTGCTTCTCCCTCTGCCTGTGTCTCTGCCTCTCGCTCTGTGTCTCTCATGAATAAATAAGTAAAATCTTAAAAAAAAAAAAAAGTGTAAATCAGCTTAATATTTAGATTTAACTTGAATCAAAAATATATGAAGGGAAAGTGGGCAAATTTTAATTTTAAAGATAGTAAACTTCTATATTCTTCAAAAGGTAGAGAAATGTGAATTTATAGATTTGTAAAAATAGCTTCCATGTCCCTCCTCACAATATAAACAATAAGGGGAGGGAGCTCTCAGAACAGGCCGAGACTCTACACGAGCAGTTCCTGTAGGTCAGTGGGTGATAGTAACCCATGGTTTGATTTAGAGAAATGAAAACTCAAAACAGGAGACAGAGCCACCCATTCACTCATCCCCAGGAGTGCCCCCTCCAAGCTAAGCACCGCCAGCCTGTCTGCCTTCTGGACTTGCTGTCAATGCTGCTGAATCCATTCCCTCTCAGGGAATTTCTGTGGCAAGAATGGTACCTTCTATATCCTTTTAAAGTTGGAAATAAAGAACACCTCTAATTATACACTATTTTCTACCACCCCAATGCTCCCCCCCCCCCCCCGCCCATGCTGCCCCGTTCTCTGTATAGCGTTCAGTGCAGATACGGCATTTCTTCATTTCCTGTATTTAAATTAAAGGCAAAATTTAAGTGAGATAGCTTTAAAATATTTTCATTCTTTTTCTGAATTAGTCCTCATGCTTAAAAAAAGGTCCCTTATCACCACAAACCTTTGGTTTTATGTAATAAAGTGGGGACCCTTTAAAAAGAGAAATGTTTTAATCAGAGTTTGAAAACATCAGAATCTTCATGAAAATCCTCATTAGGAGACCCCAAGACTCACCTCTGTCTGAACCATTCCATGCCTTTGTAGTCTCATGCAGCGCACTAAGTCAGAGATGTCAAACTGCCAAAGGAAACAAGGTTTGTATGTTAGACAAAAAGGGTTACCGAATTTAAACCCCAAAGATTCCATACCTCGTTCTCCTTCTCCTTCTAGCAGTCTTGGGAAACTGTTCTGTACAAAAGAAGTCAGTGGACTGACTCTGCCATCACTTGATAATTTTATTTATGATATTTTTAAGAATTAGGGGAGGTGATTCTATTTGAAAATCCTGTAACAACAACCAAACAAAAAATCCCCAACAGAAATTCTCTTCCCTTTGGAATCTGACTACTTTCTAATATCACCATTTAAAAGAAACAAGGCAAACTACTTTTCCTACAGTTTGCTTTTCAGAATGACATTCTTGATCTTTTTTTATTTTCACTGATATTAACAATTTGAAACAAGGGAGAAATAAACTGTTTTGTTTTGTTCCACTTAAATTATTATGGTAGATACGATAGTGTGTGAAGAGCAAACTAGAACTGCTTTTAACTGAAATTCTTTAAGAGACAATGATTTTAATTGCTTACGTACAGTAAGATTTCTAACGTTTTAAGTGAGGCTTATACTAATTTAGATTTTAAGTAAAATTAAACTCATCAATTGTGTTTACTTAGTAATATTTTTAAAAACATTTTATTTATTTATTCATGAGAGAGACTGAGAGAGAGAGGCAGAGACACAGGCAGAGGGAGAAGCAGCCTCCCTGTGGGAGCCCAACGTGGGACTCGATCCCGGGACCCCAGGATCATGCCCTGGGCCGGAGATAGATGCTCAACCACCAACCTACCCAGGCATCCCACTTAGTAATTCCTTAAATATACTATCTTCTGTGCTTATATATATATATATTTTTTTTTAATAAAGATTTTTATTTATTCACTTGAGAGAGAGATAGCACTAGTTGGGGGAGGGGTGAAGGGGCAGAGGGACAAGCAGGCTCCCCGCTGAGTAAGACTGATGTGGGGCCTGATCCCAGGACCCCAAAATAATGACTTAAGCCAAAGGCAGACACACTTTACTGAATGAACCACCCAGGCGCCTTATTTTTTAAGTAAGCTCTACACCCAATGTGAGGCTTGAACTCAAGACCCAAGATCAAGAGTTGCATGCTCTACTGACTAAGCTAGCCAGGCACCCCACTGCTTCAATATTTCTATCCTTAAGTGTGATAGTGACACTGACTTTATCTTATACAAGCCTATACTGTAAAGAGTAAAATGCAATACTGTAAAAGGGACTTTTTGGCAGAGAGAGAAAAAAGAAGCAGGCTTCCTGAAGAGAGCCTGAAGTGGACCAGATTCCAGAACTCCAGGATCACACCCTGAGCCGAAGGCAAGACGCTCAACCGCTGGGCACCCAGGTGTCCCTGTATAAGGGACTTTTGAGCACATGTTTAAAACTGGTAAAACAAATATGAAATTGAAGTATTATTTCTTTTTGATTATGGTCTGGGCAGTTTTGAACATTACTAAAATACAATTTGATATAGCAAGAGAATGAAGGCATTAATTTTTTAAAAAGATTTTATTTATTTATTCATGAGAGACATAGAGAGAGAGGCAGAGAGAGATGCAGGCTCCAAGCAGGGAGCTGGATGTGGGACTCGATCCCAGGAATCCAGGATCATGTCCTGGGTCTAAGGCAGGCACCCAACCACTGAGCCACCTAGGCGTCCCCAAATGAAGGCATTCATAAAAGCTACTAAATAGAGGTGCCTGGCTGCCCCGTTGGTGGAGGATGTGACTCTTCATTTTAGAGTTGTGAGTTCGAGCCCCATCTTGCGTATAGAGATTACTTAAAAAAATACTTAATTCCCTCCCCTGCCCCAAACCCCTGCTAAATAAGAAAATTCCAAGATCATAACACGCTATTAAAAATTAGATTCCACTGTTATTTCTGGCTGAATGCTGGTTCAGTCTGTATCTTGTACTCACTTCAAGATCTTGACTGATTAATCCTAAGACCACATCTATGCATATCAGGGTCCCTGAACGTCCAATGCCAGCACTGCAGTGTGTGATGATTGGGCCGGATCTATGAATGTGTCTCATGTAAGAGATAAAAGTAAGCAAGTCATCTGGCTGAGAAGGTGTATCATGGTCTGGCCAGGCAGTGAAATTCAGATGAGAAATATGTCGCATCTCTCCTGTCTGAAATTGTACATCAAAAGAAATAGATAAATATTATATTGTTCACATATATGTTTTAGTTCTTATTAATACACTGTCCTTCAAACTTTGACTTGCCCAACTGATCAAATCAAAAGAAAGGCGCTAGAGACAAAAACAGTACATCAAACAACACATGGAGGGTCTTTATCAAGGAGGTTGCTAAATCCACATTTTAAATACTGGTGAAAACTACTTTTTGAAACCCTAAAAGCAAATTACATTTTAATATGAATAACAACCTTTTCTAAATTGCTGTACTTCATATTCACTCTGGATAAAAGCCAAAGTCATTGCAATGGCTTACAAGCCCTACATAATCTGACCCAGCTACTTCTCAGACCTAACCTGCTCCTTGTGACCACTTTGCTCTACCTACAGGGAACACTCTGTGGTTCTTTTTTTTTTTTTTTTTTAAGATTATTTATTTATTTATTTATCTAGAGAGAGAGAGAGAGAGAGAGAAGAGAGACAGAGAGAGAGAGAGACACCGAGGGAGAAGCAGGCTCCATGCAGGGAGCCTGACACGGGACTCAATTCAGGTCTCCAGGATCATGCTCCAGGCAGAAGGCGTTGCTAAACCACTGAGCCACCCAGGCTGCCCTGCCTGTGGTTCTTTAAAAACACTAGGCACAGTTCAGGTCAGGGTCTTTGCACTTGCTCTTTCTGACTGAAATTCTCCCCCCACCTCTCCACTGCCCCATCCCTGTGGCTCAATCAACTCCTTGAGGATTTTTTCCACAGCAACATCAACACTAATATTTCCTCATTAGCAAGTTAACTCCATGAGGTCAGGGATTTCTTTCTGTCTGTGTTGCTAACTGCTGAATCTCTAGATTTCATAACAGGGCCCGAGCTCTACAAGCCATGTGTTAATTAAACATATCACTTAAGGAATACTGAACAATTGTGTTAGCATAAGTAATCGGTAGGCTGGTATAAATGAACAAGAAAGTATAATCTTCAATTCTTTATAAAATCACATCAAAAACTATGAAGGAGGGATCCCTGGGTGGCTCAGCAGTTTAACTGCCTGCCCTCGGCCCAGGGCGTGATCCTGGAGACCCGGGATCGAGTCCCACGTTGGGCTCCCTACATGGAGCCTGCTTCTTCCTCTGCCTGTGTCTCTGCCACTCTCTATGTGTGTGTCCCTCATGAATAAATAAATAAAATCTTAAAAAAAAAGACTATGAAGGAAATCATTAGGCTATATTTACATGTGACCAATGGACTCAAGTCAAACCCCAAAGGGAAACCAATTACAGTGGACCCTCGAACAACAAGAGTTTGAATTGTATAGGTCCACTTATACAAGGATTTTTTTTTTTTTGTACAATACAGGAAATATTTTCCTTATGATTTTCTTAACATTTTCCTTTCAGTAGCTTACTTTGTTGTAAGAATCAGTGTATATAATACATATAGTAAACAAAATATGTGTTAATTGACTATGTTATTGGTAAGGCTTCCAGTCAATAGCAGGCTATCAGTTAAATTTTGAGTCAAAAGTTCTACATGGATTTTGGACTGCATGGAAGTCAGTGTCCCTAACCCCTATGTTGTTTTAAGGCGTTAAGCTTGTATTACTGGAGTTGGGGTGGGGGTGGGGAGGAGGGTGAAATTGAGGGGGCATGGAGGAGAGTAAAAGTAGCAGTTTTACTTAAGGTGTATCCACTTATCTAATCCATGCTAAATTGATTCAGTGGTTATGTGGCTGCAGAAGGAATTACCCAATGACAAATATTTATGCTACAATTGCCCATGTATTGCTAAATATGTTGTGTTTATAGGGGAATATTTGCTACCTGGAGATTTTTCAAAAACAGGTTATTTCTTTTTCAAAGATATTTCATTTATTTATTCATGAGAGACACAGGGAGAGAGGCAGAGACATAGGCAGAGGGAGAAGCAGGCTCCATGCAGAGAGCCTGATGCAGGACTCGATCCTAGGACCCCAGGATCACTCCCTGAGCTGAAGGCAGATGCTCAACCACTGAGCCACCCAGGTGTCCCTAAAAAACAGTTTTATTCACTCTTTTTAGAGATGATAGCACATAGCTTCTGAGCCATTCTGTTCTATCAGTGAGCAAAGGATAATGGGTGGTCACTTTAAAGCCTGTATTCTCATTTTCATCCTAATACAGTACATACTGGAGGAAACTGGCAGAGTCTGAAGAAGGTCACAGTTTAGTTTCTATTAGGTCAAAAATAGTGGGTGACATTAGTTCCAGTGAAATAGGAAGGTGGCTCTCACTCAGAAATACATTGACGCTATCATGGAAAGTGTCCAGGCCGACATTCTAACCAGGAGATGGAAAGATTTAACTCACTTACCTGAATCTCTTCTAGGGCCATTGCCCTTACTACAAAGCCCTTCAGCTGCTGCATTCTCACGAGAGCCAGCCGAAGCCTGTCATTGACCATTGTTGTTTGGCCTAGGATGTTAGGCCAATAGCGCTGGCATTTGATTTTTTCTCCTTCTACTTCTTGGGTCATCATGGCGATCACTGTAGATTTTTGTTCCCAAATCATCTGCCAGAAATCTCCAACAGTTGTAGGGAGAGGTCCTTGGCAGGCAATGTAAACGAACTCTTCTTTTCCCACTGGTATCTTAATGAAGCTGGCGTTGATATAGCCACCCTCATCTCCAAGAGGCACTCTTGTAGCATCATCTGTGAATTTCCCACCATAAAACAGAGCCATGTATATCATGCATTTTGTTTAAGGAGCCTTATAAACAGGGGTCAAAGATTAGGAGAAATTCCTCAGAACCATAAATGAAATAACAGACACATTTTAATAAAGGTATATTTCAAATTACAGTAGAATTGTTTTATATTTACTCATTTTACTCTTGTTACAAGTATATTTAAGATGTCAACTCAGCAAGTTTCTGACAATTTGAGGTTATTTATATAGATTTAGTTGAAAATTAAAATTAATAAATAAAAAAATATATCAATCGATACATTCAGAACTTCTTAGTAAGTTCCAAGAGAAACAAACATAACTTTGCTACTTCTTATCCAACCTTATTTTATGATGATAATAATGCTCAATTTAATGAATGACAATGCCAAAAGATTATTTCATAAAATAAAAATTAGTATTATAATGAAACTATCTAAGTACTTACTACAAATTTGCATAATTATTTCTTGTTCATCTAATTAAATTATATTCTTTTAAATCAGCAGCCAAAATAATAAACACAATAAATAAAAAGGCAGCTCACTTTATTCTCTAGGCATATAGGCTTCTATCTTTATCCGATGTAATTTCATAGTCAAAATATAAATTTTTAAACCAGTGAAAACTATATGTAAGCCATTTTATCCAAAATAATTAATTTGTACGTACTTACATATCAGAAGCAATTTCTACTTAGAGCATTTATAAATTTAATGGGTAATTTCTATGATTATCAAATTGACTTCAGTAATAGGCTTCAAAATCCTGCATCAGTTGCTCTTCTATCACTTGACTTCTGTCTCTTAGTCCATGGAAACAAATCCACTCAAGTAGTTTTGGATTTACGGCTTATCCCATTTGAATTTGAGAGACTAGTCTGGCCCTTTTTTTGGTGGTGGTGGTAGAGGCTGAAATAACTCCCACTTACTTTATGCTCAATCATTATTACTTTCATTTTTATTTTATTTTAATTAATTAATTAATGATTTTATTTATTTATTCATGAGAAAAACAGAGAGAGAGGCAGAGACACAGGCAGAGGGAGAAGCAGGCTCCACGCAGGGAGCCTGACGTGGAACTCAATCCAGGGATCATGCCCTGAGCCAAAGGCAGACGCTCAACCACTGAGCCACCCAGGCATCCCATTACTTTCATTTTTAAAATGCTAAGATACACTTTTCACAGAAAGTTTTCCAAAATAAATTTTTTGTCTTCCAACTTGGTTGAAAAAATTCTGTTGTATTATTTATTGCATGATTTATCACTATTGATTCTGTTACAGTTCTTTGATTTTAGGACTTCTTGATAAAGATAGGATCGTTGTATCATGCACAGTGTAATTCAATGTGCTAATATATATATAAATATGGCTTATGATTACTAAGAAGTTGCTAAAAATAAGCAAAGAAGTTGCTAGACATTAATATTTTGGCTATATCCATTTATAATTAAAAAATCACATGTTGATTGGTAAAATGGTAAAATGTGGGTAAGAAGAATTGCTTTTTTGCTCTTCTAGTGTCTGAGACAATCAAACATTATAGTTGGCTCAACCATTGAGCCACCCAGGTGCTCCTAAGATTCTTCTGATTAATTTTCAGAATACATAGATAATTTAAACAGGAATTCATGTTGTATATCTAAATGTATTTGTTATTGATGTAAGCCTCTGAATATGTGCTTCTGTGTATATATGTACACTTGTGTGAGAGATAAACTAGCATAAAAATTTTAAATCAGTTCAAACTATATTAGACATACATTTGATTTGAAACCAAATTAAACTTACAGGGAAGTATATTTTTATATCGGTTCTTTCTTCTGTTTTCCTTAGTTTGTCCAATTAGACATTGATCCAAAGGTTTTAAATCTTGAAGATTCTGCAAGGAAAAATAGAAATAAAATTAAATTTGATAAGCAGTAATTCAGCCATAATTGCCAATGCTTTAAATATGCAGGGTATAAAATTGGCTACTGATCAAGGCAGATTTGAGTGTTAAGAAATAGCTTATCCTGTAAAGATAAGCTAGTCTAAAATCCCAATACTACTTTGAAATACCAGTTGTTGAAATATGTTGCTGCAAATATCTTTAGCATGTGGTAGTCAACTTTGTGAGGCTGCACTTCGTAACTTTATTTTAAAGTTCAGTTTAAAGAGGTCTATAATTGTATTTTAGGAAAAAAACCCCACAACAACTTATAAAAGCAACTTTGTCTTAAAGTAATGAGCTGCAGCAGAATTTCTTGACAATATTGTCTGTGGGGTCATGGAATAATCCATAGTAGAGTTGTGGTGAGACAGTCCTAGGTTTTAAAGTCAACTCTCACTTTTCATTCACTCAGTAATCCATCCTTTTATCCCTCCATCCATCCAAATATATATTAAAAATACCTACTAGATACAGGACACTGTAATAAGTGCTGGGAATACAGTGGTGAGAAAGAAGGTATGATTCTGGTTCTCCTTGAGCTTACAGCTTATCGGGAGAAAGAAGCAGTAAAGAAATAAATACTGTGATACATGCTTTGGAGCAATTAACAAGCTGTTATTTTAGAGAATAATAAAGATCTACTTTATAAAGGGTTGTGATGGCAGGTCCTTGGAATGGTGACATTTAAACGTAAGCCTTAAAGAAGATATTATTTCTGCAAAATGGAGAGGGAGAATATATGTCAACTATTGGGAGCTTGTTTCCATATCTATTTACATTATTGAGTATTAAATACAAAGCATCTAATACATACATACATACATACATATATACAAAGCATCTAGCATATTCCAGAAGCTCTCAAGAGAAGTTAGCTCCTTTTGCTTCAGTGGCTATGAAAAGTTTAGGAGGTGGGTAAAGTAAGTATATGGTTTGAGGAAGATAAACAAGGTAAACCCGAAAACCAGTGGTGCTCCATTCCTTTTTTGCCTAGTGGTAAATATGGATGTTGCCAATAAGACCACATGAGCAAAAGCTCTGGACCACTGCTGAGTTGCACGGAGGGGCATATTTCTAGAACTGTATTAAATTAAAAACTGTTGCTAATGAACCATATCTACAGTGTATTAATTATGAAGTTTAATGGTTGGAATTGACACTTGACTTAAAGAAAAAAAAAGCTCTCTATCTCTACTATGAGGCAGGGAAGGTAATCATTGGGGAGATTTATCAAGCTCCAAAGTGGCTAAAAAGAGCTCTTTATTTATTTATTTTTTTAAAGATTTATTTATTCATGAGAGACACAGAGAGAGAGGCAGAGACACAGGCAGAGGGAGACGCAGGCTCCATGCAGGAAGCCTGACGCGGAACTCGATCCTGGGACTCCAGGATCAGCCCTGGGCCAAAGACAGATACTCAACCTGCTGAGCCACCCGGGCGTCCCTAAAGAGATCTTTTTAAATTGATAGTTATTAAGAGTGCTGTTAGTTAGAAGTAAAGGTATAAAGTAATGGGCATTATCAAAATTTCTCCCACTTTTGCATAAAGTTTTGGAAAAGAATCTTTGGTAGTAGCCACTTACCTCCAGCTCCTTTGAAGGAATTCCTTGATCTAATAAACCTCGCAATGTTCGAATGACTGATTTCAACTTGCTACCAGTGTATTTACCAGAGGGAAGCACTTTGACAATGGGGAGTGCAGCAAGTTGCTCATCTGTCAGAAAGGGATGATCTAACAAGAAGACAGAAGTTGATTTTTTAAAAAAAAAGATTTTATTTATTTATTTAGAAAGAAAGCACAAGGGTTGGGGAGGGGTAGCAGGCAAGGGAGAAGCAGATTCCCTAACTGAGCAGGGAGCCCAACAAGGGATGTGTGGCTCGATCCCAGGATCCTGAGATCATGACCCAAACTGAAGGCAGACACCTAAACTGACTGAGCCATCCAGGCGCCCCAACAGCAGTTAATCTTTAAAAAAAAATTTCCCCTAAAACTAATTTAGCCAATAAGGGAACTGATTTGAGCCTATTCTCACCTCATCTATTTTTATGAGAGCAAGAGTCTTAGGAATTAATAAGGTAGGAGAACAGGTAGGCAGATACCTACAGTTAACATAAAATCTGGCCATAGCAAGGCCCTTGTACCCAACTTTTAAGAAAACACTTCACTGTTCAGAATTCTTTTTTTTATTTTTAAGATTTTATTAATCTATTCATGAGAGACACAGAGAGAGAGGCAGATACATAGGCAGAGGGAGAAGCAGGCTCCCTGTGGGGAGCCTGATGTGGGACTTGATCCCAGGACCCCAGGATCACTTCCTGAGCCAAAGGCAGTTCAACCACTGAGCCACGTAGGCGTCCTGTATTTAGAAATTCTTAAGGCTCTTGGCTCTCATGTACTTACGGTTTCTAGAAGAGTTTAATTTTTATTTATTCTTTTTGCTTTTCTTGACTCAAATGACATGATTTTTCTTGATGAAAACGTATGTAGTCTTGTTATTGCTTTGCAAAACTTAAATTAGCTTCCAAGCACATAGGGAAAAGATGAAGGGAGATGCTTCAGAAATTCCTTACAATGGGACATTTCGTTTCACTAGTAACACTGGTGTCTCCTCTCTCTACCCCTCCTTGGTACTCAGTGCCAGGAGGCAGTCTGGCATTTGATAGTTTTCTCAATACAAATGAAACTGTGGGGTCTTCAGGAGCTTATCAAACGAGTGACATCAGTGTCTTAGAAAAGATAAGTATCTAATTTAGTACCCGCTCTATGGAAACTGCTTATATCAGAAGGCAACTGATTATCCTGGAAAAAAGGAGAGGGCTCTTGATACGGTAGCTACAAAGCTACACTTGTAAATTAGTTGATTAAAGTATTTTGATGATGCAGCTACCATGTAGGCAACAATAATGCTAGGCTCTGTGGGTATACAAAGCTGTACAAGATACTTCAAGAAGCCAGACATCCGGTAGGGTGAAGGCTAGCTCTAAATACAGAGTTCAGTCATAAAAAAGAACTGTAAACTTTTACAGAACTGAGTGTAAAGGCAACAGGAGCTCAAAGGCTGGAGATGAGCATGGGCTACAGGATTTGACAAGAGCACCATCAGTGACACCAACAATCTACCTAAATTGAAAAAGTGTTAATTCAACTTCTTTAATTTCCTTTAACAACTAAGACTTCAGATGACAAAACCATGTCGTTCATTCCTTCATTGCATTAGTGTAACATGAAACACTGGATAGAGCTTCATTTCTCCACTGGCTCAGTTATAAAATAAAGAGGCAGTAATAGGTCAGAGCAATGGACTCTTGCTTTTAAAAAATGAGGCTGAGATGCTGGAGTAGTAATTTCCTAGTTTTGAGCTATTCTGCCTATTTTATTATAAATAAAATGTGTTCCTCGACTCTCATTCAGAATGGCAAAATTGTGAGTTTGTGTTTCTTTTTTCTTTTTTTTTTTAAAGATTTTATGTATTTATTCATGAGATGCACACAGAGAGAGGCAGAGATATAGGTAGAGGGAGAAGCAGGCTCCCTGCAGGGGCCCGATGTGGGGACTTATCCCAGGACCCCGGGATCACTACCTGAGCTGAAGGCAGAGCTCAACCACTGAGCCACCCAGGCGCCTGACTTTGTGTTTCTAAGTATTTAACACATTTATTTGTGGGTTTTCCCTCAAGCCACTGAAAATTTCAGCTTATACCTGTGCAAATACCTAGCTATATAATTGAATGTTGGTATTTGTCTATGTGATTTTATTTTACATATAGGGCCAAATAATGTACATTTACAGTTAAATAACACATCCCTATACCCAGAAAACTCATTTTCAAATGCTTATTTTTTATCCATATTTTTCACAAAAAAATTGCTCATAAAATTCTTGCCTTCACTGGAATCTTCATGGTTTGTTGTTTCTATTGGCAATTCATCACTTCCCCATGTTATCTCATCGTCATCTTCAGGCTTCCTTTCTTGTGACTTTTGAATCAAGCTATGATAACAAAACACATTGGTAATATTTTCTTGTTTTGTCCCCAAAATAAATTTAAATATTATGTTCTTGAACCCCTTGTTTCCTCTACAATTATCATGAAATATAAAAATAGATCATCTTATTAAAAAAACCCAAGTCCAGAATTCCTAAAATTCATTGGTAGGTGGAAATTAAACTGAAGTGCAGAATTGTTTAATATAGTTTAAAAAAATGTATCCTCAAACAGATCCTGTCTTTGGACCTTAGAATGAAAGAGTCCTCTTGGGAATAGAGAAAGTGGTGGTTTGTTTCTGCCCTTCAAAATGGATAACCCATTACAATTGTGTTTGTATAGTTCTCTCTCTCTCTCTCTCTCTTAAAGTAGGCTCCATGCCCAGTGTGGAGCCCAGTGTGGGGCTTGACCTCATGATCCTAAGATTAAGACCTGAGCTGAGATCAAGAGCTGGATGCTTAAATGACTGAGCCACTCAGGAGACTCTCTTTTTAACAGTTACCTACTGTTGTACTGTATGGATGTACCTTAATTTATTTATAGAAGTCTCTATTGATGAATATCCATATTTTGCTACAATTGGGGGCTAGAAGGACACTTCTGTATCAGGGTACTCACTTAATGTACTAAAGCACAGTACAAATTCTCATTATTCTATGGGTGCACAGTAGATGCCATCTCCCTGGTAAGGTAGATGGCTAGGGAAGAGAATCTAGGCAGAAGAAATGTTTAGAGATGAGATGAAAAGGATAATATAAAAGGCTGAATACATTTTTACATTTTATGATATTCAGGGGAAACAAAGCAGAATACCTCTGATGCCATGAATAGATACCATTAAAGCAAGACACGTACAATGCTCCTCAACTGTCAATAACAGGGCAGTAATTATGCTGCTTTTATGGTGGATCCTTTCCTCTTCTTCAGCCAATTGTGGGTTATAATTAACATTTTTTTTAAAGATTTTATTTATTTATTCATGAGAGACACAGAGAGAGAGGCAGAGACACAGGCAGAGGGAGAAGCAGGCTCCCCACAAGGAGCCGATGCAGCACTTGATCCCAGCACCCCGGGATCACACCCTGAACCAAAGGCAGGTGCTCAACCGCTGAGCCACCTAGGTGTCCCTATAATTAATATTTAATTTGCAAGCTCTACATCTATAAGGTTGCCTTTGTCATCTAGTAATTCTATTTTGTCTACAAGGGTATAGTTTGGAGATCTTTCCATCAGGCATTCCTCTTATTTCTCATTCTTTTGATTAACTGCTTGTAGTATTTCATAGGTGCTTGTATGAGTATACCTTAATTTATTTTTTGTATATTATGTTTTTCTTTAGAAGTATAAATGATATTGCAATTAAATTTTTGTAGAACTGTCTTTGCACATATATGGTAGTGGGAACAATTCTTAGAAATAAAATTACTAGATTGAAGGTTATGTACTACAATTCTTTGAATCTATGACACCCATAATTGTAAGATAGACTATTATTTTGTTTACATTAAGAAATAATATTTATGATGATAAGACCCTTCATGATTTAAGAGATCTTAAAATTAAAAAGTATATATGAGTTAGTAACATGCAAATAAAACTTATATGTTAATAGTGTGTCTAATTGACACCCAAATAAATTACATACACTAATTTACCCTTCCTCCTTCCTCCTCTTTCCTAACAGAGCAGAGCCTGTATCTTTACAATTATTGGCAGCTGGCCCAGATATTTGCTAATTTTAAAAATTTAAACTGTACACATTTCTACAATAATATGTACTCCTTTTTCTAATTTTACTTGTGAAAAATTCACTGTTAATTTGCTTTTCTAGGAAAAAGCAAGTAGTTCTCTTTGATTGTTATCATCTAATATGGAGCAAAATTTATTCATGTACAATCACTTTGTTGGCCAACAATACATATAACTTTTTAAAATATTAAACAATATATTGGAAAAATCCTATTTTGATTTAGAAACTGTTTTCAAAAAGAAACAATTGTGGGGTTTTAAAATGTTTCTTATCTTCTTTGGTTTTATTTTAATTCTACTAGAAGACAATAATCATCATTTCTGGTACATTCCCTTTTTGACCTTTCTTTCATTTTTTTCCCCATGGTCAAGGATATACTTCTGTTTTTGAGGAATGTTTTAAAAAACACATTGTTACATGTCACTAGACCCTCCCTGTAATAGTAGTTTAAAAATATTATTAATATTCAACCACAGGTCCATAATTTAGTCAAACTTTTTTTATTGGAAAAGGATAAATTAATTTCAAAAGCAACATCTAAATGAAAATCTGAGCACTTCTAAAAAGAAATGAATTATTATACTTTAAAAGATTATTTTCTTACCTTTCAATTTTTACTTTTTCTTCACAATATTCTTCACAGCCATTCATTTTGACAGACTACAATACAGAGAAATAAAACTCACATTAACCCATTAAAAGAAAATCAAATAATCTCATAATGTTCAATTCTTCCCTGTTAGTTATTTCCTATATTTACTGTTATGTCCATCCTCATGTAACAAAGACATACATGACATTCAAATAATGTCAAACTGTGGCTAAGGTATCTTCAGTGACCTACGAGTTTTTGCTGGTTCCACTTATTCACCTTCACATTCATTTTGGCTTTTCATTTCTTATTTAAGGGATATTAATGGTATAGAGGTAAGGAGAAAGCAAGATGAAAAGTTAAAGTATGATTATTTAGATATGCATATTTGGTATATGCTGCTATACTATTTCAATTTTAAGATCTAAAAATGGGCTCTCCAGAAAAATCTTAGTAATATTCAGTGTGTTAAATTATCTTGCCTTTTTATTA
The DNA here is from genome assembly GCF_003254725.2 of Canis lupus dingo. NCBI lineage: Eukaryota > Metazoa > Chordata > Mammalia > Carnivora > Canidae > Canis > Canis lupus. Next base: position 10,322,771 of record NC_064274.1, on the reverse strand, counting down.
TTAAAGTGAGGAGTCTCTCCATGAAGAACATAGGTCAATCAGCTCATATTATAATTGAGTATGATGTCTCAGAGACCCAAATACTGTAGGAGCAGTTTGCTACAATTAGGAGATACCAAATTTCATTCTTTTTTAAAAGATTTTATTTATTTATTCATTCATGAGAGACACAGAGAGGCAGAGACATAGGCAGAAGGAGGAGAGGCAGGCTCCATGCAAGGAGCCTGATGTGGGACCCAATCCCGGGACTCCAGGATCATACCCTGAGCCGAAGGCAGACACTCAACCACTGAGCCACCCAGGCACCCTCATGTTTCATTCTTATATGGTTAATAAATAATACATTTCAATCTTTATTAGGACAATTTTTTTTAAGATTTTATTCATTTATTCATGAGAGACACAGACAGAGAGAGAGAGAGAGCGAGAGAGGCAGAGAGGCAGAGAGGCAGAGACACAGGCAGAGGGAGAAGCAGGCTCTATGCAAGGAGCCTGAAATGGGACTTGATCCCGGGATTCCGGGATCACACCCTGGGCCGAAGTCAGGTGCCAAACCACTGAGCACCCAGGGATCCCCTAGGACAAATTATCTTAACAAATGGGAAATTCCCTTCATTTTAAGACTGAATTATCGGGTCTCTACCTCTACAATCTATCTGGTTTTACTTTCCATTTATCTGTGGCTTCAAACCCATGGGTCTTTCTTTTACTTCTTTGAAAATCGCTCACCTCTTTTCACCACAAAGTTCTTCCTATGGAAGGTACCTTTTTTTATTCAATGTGCCTTTTCCTTCTGAGGATGTTCCCTTACCACCTAGTCCAAAGTAGGTCTCCTTGGTTACTCTCTTTCGTAGCACTTTTTTTCTTTTTAAACCTCATAGATCTTATCACAACTTGTAATTGCATATTTATTTGGGTGTTCACTTAATCATTTTCTTGTCTTCTCCATTAGACTGTAAGCTCCATGGGGTCAGGAATCATATCTGTTTGTTTACCACTGTGTGCCTACACATGCTTATGCCTGAGCCACAGAAGGTTGTCTCACTTGTTTTGAGGAAGAAAAAAGTAGCATGTTTTTATCCACTGACAACTAAAAGGAACCTTCTTGAGACCTTACCTGTTTCTAGAAGTTGATTAATTTTAGGCTGGGTTAGATTTTTAATTCCAAGTGAAGTCATTTGGATTTCTTACTTCTCATCATAATCTTGGTCTAAGAATCTACCATGAGTGCAATATTTTGAAAAGTATAAAGTCTTTTATAAGAATCTAGTGCTATTAACATGAAAATAGTGAGATAAAGTCCAAGTGGAAATAATATATAGTACTACTGTAACAATGATATCAATGATAGTGATAACAATTTCCCATCACTTTTGCAAAATTCACCTGTGTATGAGGGAGAACTGGATTAAGGAGACTGGCCTTCAGTCTCTCTTCTCACTCTGGATTATAGGCTCTTTGGAGGAGGAAGTAGCTATAGTGTTGCCTCAACAAAAAGACTGCTGATCTAGACTTTCAAGTCTTTGCTAAGCAACTCCTCCAGATGGAATGCTCTTTCCCATAGCATCTCCCCTATCAAATACCTTTAAAATGCTAATTCTCTAGGAAGCTTTAATAACCATACCCATCTACTCCTGTATAGTCCCTATTATTCCCCAATTCTTTAAAACACTCTCTGAACTCCATATAAACATTTATTAGCACATCTTTCTACTATAGTTTTATTTTATCTTTAAAAATATATTATTTATTTGAGAGGAAAAAGTGAGAGACAGAACACAGTGGAGGGGGAGGGCAAAGGGAGAGGGAAAAGTAGGCTCCCCACTGAGCAGGGAGCCCTAATGCAGGGCTTGATCCCAGGACCCTGGGATCATGACCTGACCTGAGCCAAAGGCAGGCGCTTAACCGACTGAGCCATCCAGCCACCACTTTACTATGGTTTTTAAAATTATGCTTATTTCCATGTGTACAACTCCCAAATTGACTACTAGACTATGCAAGCAAATTTAGGACAGAAACCCTGACATACCTTCTTACCCTGTTACCCCAGATTAATCAGAGTCAAACTAGTTCAGCAATAGCTAAATGAAGTTTTGAAAGTTTGGATGATAATTTACATTATGTATATGACTGGTATTCATTCCTTCATTCATAAATAAGACTCCGACATTGACCTGAAGTATTTCATTAAGAGGTAGTCAAGTAGTCAAGTGTAGGGATGTCTGAGTGGCTCAGCAGTTGAGCTGAGTGTCTACCTTAGGCTCAGGGGGTGATCCCCTCAGGGATTGAGTCCCCCATCAGGCTTCCTGCAGGGAGCCTCCATCACTGCCTCTCTCTGTCTCTTTCATGAATAAATAAATAAAATCTTTTTTTTTTAAAGAGGTAATCATGTGTAGAGTGATAAGTGACTGTGCATTATACTATACTCTTTATAATACCATGATTAGTAGCTTAACCTTTGGCCTATAGGGTGAAAACCCTAAAACTTCCAGGATTGTATATACAATCCAGTCATTCCACTCCTGAGTATTTACATAAAGAAAATGAAAACATGAATTTGAAAACAAGTACTCCTATGTTTATTGCAGCATTTTTTTTAAGTAATCTTTACACTCAACATGGGGCTCGAACTCACAACCCTGAGGTCGAGTCACATGCTCCACCACCTGAGCACTATTGCAACATTATTTATAATAGTCAAAATATGGAAGCAACTCAAGCATCCAGTGACAGATGAATAAAAAAGATGTAGTATATATAAAAAATGGAATATTAGCCATAAAAAAAAGAATGAGATCTTGCCATTTGTGACAACATGGACAGACCTAGAGGGTATCATGCTAAGTGAAATAAGGCAGAGAAAGACAAATATCATATGATTTCACTTAGATGTGGAATCTAAAAAATAAATGAACAAATAAACAATAGAAACAGATTCGTAAATACAAGAACAAACTGGTGGTTGCCAGAGGGGATAGGGGTGGAGGGATGGGCAAAATAGGTGAAAGGGATTAAGAGGTACAAACTTTCAGTTATAAAATCAGTAAGTCATGAATACTAAAAGTACAGCACAGGAAGTAGAGTCAATAATGTTGTAATAACTTTGTATGGTGGCACCTAGGTGGTAAATTACATTTAATGTTGTAAGCAATGCATAATGTATAGAAGTGTTAAATTACTATGTTGTATAACTAAAACTAATACAACATTGTATTTCAACTATATTTCAATAATAAAAGTTACAAAGGGCTATAGAATACACTGTTAAGAACCAATTCAGTAAATAATCTATTTGTTTAGAGTGATCCCAAAGAGGTGCAGTTATGAAAAACTGATATTTTCAGAAATTGTAAGAAACTTAAAACTACTCAAATATAGGCAATATTCTAGAAATACAAGATGAAACAGAAAACTTTTTCCATAATCCTGGCTTAGTCTTCCTTTCAGCTATGGAGATTAGTCATATTTGTCTTTTTCGAATTTGTCTGCTTCTAAATATAATTCTATAGTGATTTTAAAACATTTAGAGTCTAATACAAATGGAACTTCATGTTTTTATCTCAGTACCTTGTTTCCTCCTTTCCTGAATGTTATTAACTTTTTTGTTTTGCTTACTATTAGTCAAAATCTCTTCTGAAGTCCCATTCATTCAAGTGTCAATCTATTAATTTTAAGGATGGACTGACCCAAAATGTTTGTTCTTAAACATCTTGAATTCTCAAGATGCAAATTTGTGGGATCTATCTGTGCTATGGGTGGTAGAACAACTTATATGATATGAACCCTAATTTTATTTATTTATTGATTTATAAAAGACTATTTGAGAGAGAATGGGGGAGAAAGCACAAGTGGGGTGCGGAGGAGCAGAGGGAGAGGGAGAAGCAGACTCCTCACTGAGCAGGGAGCCTGATGTAAGGCTTGATCCCAGGACCCCAGGATCATGATCTGAGCTGAAGGCAGAAGGTGACTGAGCCAGCCAGGTGCCCTTGAACCTTAATTTTTAGATTTGTACTGGACAGTTTTACATCTTAATTTCTTCCAAGTGAAATTTAAAATTATTTAACCAAGTTATTCTGCTTCTTATATTAAAAAAAATCAAAATATTTTATGGGACCATATTTAATTTATGGGTAAATCTAGGGAGGATTTAAATTTTAGGTTTTTTCTATCAAAGAATAAGAAACATTTCTCTTTAATATTTCATTGCTTCTTTGTAGAGCTTTAAAGTTTTCACAATACAGGTCTCACACTTTTTGGGTTGAATTTATGCCTATAGCTTTTATTTGTTTTTAACTATTGTGAATGAAGTTTTACTTAATTGTATTTTATAACTGGTTCAAGCAAAGACTGTTATGGACTGAATTGTGATTCCCCAGAATTCACAGGTTGGAGTACTACCCTCCAATGTGACAATGTTTGGAGACAGGAGGTATTTAAGGCTAAATGAGGTCATAAGGATGGGACTCTAATCCAATAGGACTGGTGTCCTTATAAGAAAAGGAAGTGTACCAGGAGTGCACAAACACAGAGGAATGGCCATGTGAGGACACAGTGAGAAGGTGGCCATCTGCAAGCTAAGGAGAGAGGTCTCGTCAGTAACCAACCCTGCTGGCATGTTGATCTTAGACTTCTAGCCTTCAGAATTGTGAGAAAATAAATTTCTGTATTTTAAGCCACCTAGTTGGTGTTATTTTGCTATGGCAGTCCAAGCACACTAGGACAGACTCAAGCAAACTCAAATGCCTATGGGAACCAACCAAATAAATATGAACCTGTGAATGTCAGGGTTAGGGCAGGTGATGAGCAGTGCTGGAAAATCAGAAATGGTAGAGTCAATGGAGGCAGTGGTAAGGCTTCAGCAGAGAAAGCAAGGTTTAAGTAAGGAGATACATAATTCTAACAAGATACAGTAGCCTAGAGTGTTTATCTAGGTATTATCTTAGATTTTACCTCTGTAAAATCTTCAGGTAGAGGTGAGCCATCATAGTCTGTATCTTCTGCTCTCTCTTCAGATAACTTCCTATTGGTTTTCAATGAATCTGGGAGAGAAATAAATCGACCAAAAGGAATTAAAATGCTCCTTGGAGGTCTTTTTATACTCCTTCATTTACCAGCTTATTCATTCTGATTCATCTACCTGGAACACAGGCATCTTCTGCTGCATTATTTTGGTTTAAAAGATTCTGAGCTTCCTCATCCACCACATCCAGCAGAGATTGAATAACTTCAGCTTCTTGGGGGTCATCATAAATATCATCTTCTTGTACATTAGATTCTTGAAAAACAATAAATTACATTCAAATGAAATAAAATAAAGATTTTACTTTAAAAATATTGATATGAGAAGGAAATACTATGGCAAATTGAATATAGCAGGTCTTTCAAATTTTAAGCATCTACTTTGAAAAGTAGCCATGACTGGAAAAGCAGTTTCCACTCATGGAACCTAGCCATTTCTAGTTCTAGTATTACCCTGACTGCCATGGCAAAGGACAACACAAACACAACTTAAAAAGAATAAGCCAAAATCTATGTCTGTGAATAAATCTTTTCATGAGACTCAATAACTTAATGCTTATTTTCCTAAATTAATCCCAAGTTATTAATTCATGAAAGAAATTCAACTAGAGAAGTTCTGTTATAAAGATTAAGGACATATTGGAGTGCCTGGGTGGCTCAATCTGGACTTGATTTTGGCTCAGGTCCAGATCTCAGGGTCCTAAGATCGAGCCCTTGAGTGGCGTTCCTCTCTGGATGTGGAGCCTCTCTCCCTCTGATTCTCTCTCTCCCTCTCCCTCTGTCCATCCCCTCCCCATCACCCCCACATGTACTTTCATGTGTGCTCTCTCTTTAAAAAACAAACACCCCCCAAAAAAAACCCCAAAACAAAACAAAAAAAGAAATAAAATTTATCCAAGATTAAGGATATAAAAAGGCAGCTCAAACATCCTCAAGAAAAATTTTCTAAAAATTATTAGGTGAGTTGCTGCTTCAAAGAATATAAGAAACACTAACAAAAACAGCTATCTTTTCAATCATTTAAAAATATTTTTAACATTAGAGATGAGAATGAATACAGGACATTTGTACAGTAATGCAGTTAATGAGTAATTTTACATTGTTCTTTTATTTCTTTGAACAATAATCTTTCCTTTTTACACTATAGAAATATGTATGCCCAATACCTAATATTTCTTCATTACCTGAATTATTAGGGCTTTTAGAGTTACTGGATGACTGATTTGGAAAACTACCTTTGGAGAGAATCAAGTTTGCTGATCCCTTCATCTGATAAGTAGAGCATTTTCCTTTGGGGTACAAAACTTCAATTATTTCTTCCCCATTAACCTAAAATATGAAACCAGAGCAAACAATTAGTTTACTACTTTACTAACTTCCTGGATTAGAGAGGGACTGTAGATTGCCCCACCATGTCCTTCTTTTCCCCTTTCTTAGTACAAAATTCATTTTTTATCTCCCCATAATAGATCTGTGTTTCTAGCACACATCAGTACAATGGAATGTACAAAGAGGATGGGACTTTCCATCATCGAAAACCTCTGGAAACAGATTATACAACATCAAATTAGTATTTTTATTCCAAGAACTCTCATAGTGTTTACTACTATAAATTTTGAGTTGCCAAAAAACCCCGTATTATGTAGTATTTCCTAAATTTATTTGACTGCAGAGATTTCTTTTTTGAGGCATATTTTATGGAACTTGTCTTTCATAAAACTTTTTAGGAAAGTCTTCTAGGATCACTAAACTTAGAAATTGAGAGAAAGGGAAAAAATATTATAAGTATTTGTGAAGCTATGACTTGGACACAGACTCTAGTTTAGTACCCTGGTCAACTGCAGGATATAAAGATTTTCAAATCTAGTCTAAATCTCATCTCAATTTAAGAAAAATAACAATGAGTTCATAACTATAAATTAATCATCGAATAGAATGTAACTTTCTAATTCAATGGTAAGTTGTGAACACTTCATAGTGCATGGCTTATTGAAAGAAAAATGATTTGAGGGATCCCTGGGTGGCGCAGCGGTTTGGCGCCTGCCTTTGGCCCAGGGCGCGATCCTGGAGACCCGGGATCTTATCCCACGTTGGGCTCCTGGTGCATGGGGCCTGCTTCTCCCTCTGCCTGTGTCTCTGCCTCTCTCTCTCTCTCTCTGTGACTATCACAAATAAATAAAAATTAAAAAAAAAAAAAGAAAAAAGAAAAATGATTTGAGTAAAAATGCAACATGAAATGACTGGAATAAGTTAAAACAGTTATATACAAACAAAAGGTGGTTTGCTCTGAAGATTTTACTCTTTTTTAATCAAGATAAAAAGTAGAGGGGCGCCTGGGTGGCTCAGCAGTTGGGCGTCTGCTTGGCTCAGGGCGTGATCCCGGAGCATGGAATCGAGTCCCACATTGGGCTTCCTGAATGGAGCCTGCTTCTCTCTCTGCCTGTGTCTCTATCTCTCTCTCTGTGTCTCTCATGAGTAAATAAATAAAATCTTAAAAAAAAAAGAGAGAGAAAGTAGATGCAATAGAATTATTTCCTCATAAATAATTATTCTTGTTTCATAATGTCAAGTTTTACTGGACTGTGCAACTCCAGTCTTCATGAGAAATTCATAATACAGACATTGGCATTAAGGACAGAATATTATTTGAAAGACTTCCTGGAAGATTTGAACTCCAACAACAAATATTTGCAACCACGAATAACAAAGGTCCCACTTTCTAAGGATTGTATATTAATCTAAACAGAAAATCTCCCCTGCTCCCTTTCAAAAACATGCTGATATTTAAAAGGAAAATAAACACCATACAGCATGACTAACACTAAATACATAAAATTTCAGGTGTTCCAGCTATGTGTAATTGTAGACCTTATGAATAAACAGGGAATAGTGGGTGTTCTTGTATCTCAATCCATAAACATACCAAGACATTTTTATTTTTGTGTCCCAATCATTTCTGCCTAATAAGTCTTCTGCTACAATACGTTTCCAAGACTTGCTGGACCAGTGAGATGAAAGGCACTGAATTTTGACCTCTGATCACCAAATTTTCCTTCTATGCTAAGTTCAGCTCTGACCCAGAAAGCTTGTTGTGATGACAGAATTTTCAGATTACTAGGAGAGCAATACCTCAGCTCTGGATCTTACATGGAAAGACTTAAATAGTGGGGTTTGGAACAGACTGTATGGAATGTGTGTGGGATTAAACAATTCTGCAAAATGAAGATCCAGCTGGGACCATTTTAGAATGTACATTACATGCCAAAAGAAAATCATAAAAAGAAATGCTAACCAAAGAAATGGGCATACATAAGGCCTTAAAGAGAAAGCTCAAAGTGGAATTCAGCTATATATTAAAGTAGTTTTGTTAGGGGCAGCCCGGGTCATGATCCTGGAGACCTGGGATTGAGTCCCATGTCAGGCTCCCTGCATGGAGCCTGTTTTTCCTCTGCCTGTGAGGAAGAGTCTCTGAATCTCTCATGAATAAATGAATAAAATTTTAAGAAAGAAAGGAAAGAAAGGAAAGAAAGGAAAGAAATGAAAGAAATGAAAGAAAGAAAGAAAGGAAGGAAGGAAGGAAGGAAGGAAGGAAGGAAGGAAGGAAAGAAAGAAAGAAAGAAAGAAAGAAAGAAAGAAAGAAAGAAAGAAAGATAGTTTTGTTAAATCACCTCCAGATTTCTCTGAGGTAGTCTTAAATGATTTAAGTTCTTACATTTGATTATGCAGCAAAGCATTTTCCATGTCTTTTAAATAGCAAATAAGCCTGTATCTTTTATCAGTACTGTTTTTCCTTACTAGCAGTATAGACCTGTCATTTGAGAGTCACTGCTGGTCAACATTAACCCAAAAGACCAATTCAACTCTTCATTATGTATGTTCTTCTCTTCTGGGTATCTAAGACACAACCCAAGAATTGTGCAAAAAAAGAAGGAAAAAAAAAGAAAAGAAAAGAAAAGAAAAATCCCAGCACTAAAGCTATCTATTTAAGTAAGCTTATATAAGAACTGAATATGTGCCAAAGATGTAGGACTGCTTGTGTGGGAGCTTTACACTGTGTGATTTCCTTAGCAAGGCCCATGGGTTCACTAAAATATATCCTATTATCATTACATGTATCTAAAAAGGGCAAATATTTAAATGTGAAATCAGTTTGGTTCAAGACACAACCAAGCTGGTTGGTTGGTTGGTTGGTTGGTTATTTATTTATTTGTTTGTTTGTTTGTATTTTTTCCCAAGCTGGTTATTTAGATAAGGAAGTATAACACGAAGAAGATGGCCTTTTCCTTACCTTGGAGAATGAATTACTAGGAGTGAGGGCAGGCTTGTGGCAAGGCTCCAAAGTGTGATGACCTAAAAGGGACAACACAGAAAGTTAGAACCACAATAGAGACATCAAAATAGTGAAAGAAAACCCACATTTCTGTGCATGTTCTTATTTTTATTAGTACACCAAAAGAGGTCATATTACAAAGCGATTTAAAACCAATTAGATGGGGGACACCTGGGTGGCTTAGTGGTTGGGCATCTGCCTTTGGCTCAGGTTGTGATCCCAAGGTCATGGGATTGAGTCCCACATCAGGCTCCTTGTGGGGAGCCTGCTTCTCCCTCTGCCTATCTCTCTACTTCTCTCTGTGTGTCTCTCATGATAAACAAAAACAAAAAAAAATCTTTAAAACAAAACAAAACAAAACAAAACAAAAACCAATTAGATGGAATCAAATATTACAAAAGGGTTTATCCCAAGGAAAAAGCTAATTTCTTAACAAAAAAATACTGTAGTCTGCATGAAAGCTCAGTTTGGGCTGAATAATTCTAGTGTGAGACACTGAATATAAATTATCCCAGCTGAATGGGAGAGATAATCACAGGTGCTGACCTATACTCACTTTACCACTTAAAGGAAGACAGCAAGCCATGTATATCATTTCATAAAGGCTATCGATTTTTTTTTTAAACTTTTTATTTTTTTTTTAATTTTTAATTTATTTATGATAGTCTCACAGAGAGAGAGAGGCAGAGACACAGGCAGAGGGAGAAGCAGGCTCCATGCACCGGGAGCCCGACGTGGGATTCGATCCCGGGTCTCCAGGATCGCGCCCTGGGCCAAAGGCAGGCGCCAAACCGCTGCAAGGCTATCGATTTAACATAGTAAAATAAGTTATGGATACAATTAAGTGGAACTTTTTTTAAAGATTTTATTTATTTATTCATGAGAGACACACAGAGAGAGAGAGGCAGAAACACAGGCACAGGGAGAAGCAGGCTCCTCACAGGGAGCCCCATGTGGGACTCAATCCCGGGTCATGCCCTGGGCTGAAGGTGGTGCTAAACTCCTGAGCCACCTGGGCTGCCCAAGTGGAAATTTTAATATATGTCTACACCAAATGTTAATTTTAACTCTTAGCCATCAGTATGAAGATTCAATACATTTATTAAAATGAAATTCTCTCTTATAGTTAAAAAGTCATATTTAAAAATAATCTGATTCATTAAATTTTTAATGAATTTTATTTTTAAGTGATTTTGAAAGAGATAGTAGAATTTCGAAAAGTTAAAAAGGAAAAGAATAGAAAAGAAAAAAAAAATACAGGTATGTGTATTCAAGGACTTCTATTTGAGAAAGACCTAAATATAATTCTACCTAGAGCAGCACCTGGGTAGCTCTGTCATTTACGTGACTTTGGTCAGGTCATAATCTTATAAGTTATGAGAACAAGCCCTGAGTTAAGCCCCCACACTCAGCGGGGACTGTGCTTGAGAGTCTCGCTCTGCCCCTTCCCTGACTTGTTCATGCAAGCACTGCTCGCTCTCTCTCTCTCAAATAGATAGATAGATAGATAGATAGATAAATAAATAAATAAATAAATAAATAAATAAATAAATAAATGTTTAAAAATTTTTTCGCCTAGAAAGATGAAGGTTGACATGAAATTTGCAGGGATGAATTTCTATGATTACGTGGATAATGTTACAAAGACTTAAGAATGCCTTTTAATATCATTTCCAGGAAAAATACTGAAAAAGTATACCAATAATAAACTACTGGTTCGAAGAATCATACTGGAATAGTACAAAACAAAATAGTTTATTATTTATATTCTCTCCCTTCTATTCCCCAGCTGTCCCTCATACCTTGTCTCCAAGCAACCACTAATCTGCTGTCACTATAATTTTGAATAAATGGAATAATATAGTATAAACTCTTCTGTCTGGCTTCTTTCACTCAGTGGTCTTATTTTGAGGTTATTTTGATGATGTTGCTATATGCCCCAACAGACCATTTTTATTAATTACTGATTAATATTCTATAGTTTGGATATATTGGTTTATTCCTGCAATAGTTTTTGGACATTTGAGTGGTTTTTGATTTTGGCTTTTACAAGGGAAGCTGCTAAAACATTCATGTACAGGTTTTTGTGTATGGATATGTTCTTTTTTTTTCCTCTTTTTTTAAAATTTTTTTAAATTTTTATTTATTTATGATAGTCACAGAGAGAGAGAGAGAGAGAGAGAGAGAGAGAGAGGCAGAGACACAGGCAGAGGGAGAAGCAGGCTCCATGCACTGGGAGCCCGACGTGGGATTCGTCCCGGGTTTCCAGAATCGCGCCCTGGGCCAAAGACAGGGGCTAAACCGCTGCGCCACCCAGGGATCCCTTTTTTTTCCTCTTAAGTAAACAAATGGGAGTGGGATGGCTGGATCATATGGGAGGCACATGTTTAAATTTTTAAGAAACTGTTTTATAAAAATGGTTATATCATTTTATATTCCCATCACTATAAAAAAAGTCCCTATTATTGGTAACTATTTGATTATCAGAATTCATGAAATCAGTTCTATGGGAGTCAAGTCAGAGAACCCCAAAAAGACAAATCACTAGGCAATTTCTACAGCAGGGACAGGGCACAGCTTTCTTTAGCTCTGAAAGTTAGGAACAGGTGGTAGAGAGGTTATTAGAAAAATGCTCTCCTGAGTTCTGTGAGATAGTCAGACTCTAATGTGAACTGAACTATTAGAGAGCAACAAGGATTCCTAAGGAATTCAAGATAACAGAGAAGGAGGCAAACAGATGTGCTTTAGTATTTAGCAATAAACTACAACTGCAGTAGTGAGATTCCTTTGGTATTTAGATATCACTACCTGATAACCTAAAACTTTAGTTATGTATGAAGTACTGACTTCACATTTCAATACAGTAATTTCAACCCCATTTCCCTGTGTCTATCATTCTTATTATTATATTAACACTAGTATTTATTTATATATTTATTTAAGATCATATTTATTTACTCATGAGAGACAGAGAGAGAGAGAGAGAGAGAGAGAGAGAGAGAAGCAGAGACACAGGCAGAGGGAGAAGCAGGCTCCACGCAGGGAGCCCGACATGGGACTTGATTCCGGGTCTCCAGGATCAGTCCCTGGACTGAGGATGTTGCTAAACCACTGAGCTACCTGGGGTTGCCCAACACTAGCATTTAAAAGCTACATTTACTGGGGCGCCTGGGTGTCTCAACGGTTGAGCATCTGCCTTTGGCTCTGGGTGTGGTCCTGGGGTCCTGGGATCATGTCTCACATCAGGCTCCCTCTACAGGGAGCCTGCTTCTCCCTCTGCCTAGGTCTCTGCCTCTCTCTCTGGGTCTCTCACGAATAATAAATTTATTTATGAATAAATAAATTTATGAATAAAAATAAGTTTATTTATTTATGAATAATTAAAATTTTAAAATCTTAAAAAAATAAAAAAGCTACATGAACCCAATTATGTAAATGAGAGTGTGGAACCAGACACCGCAGTTCAAATTCTGGCTCAACAATTTATTAACTCTGTGAGCTTGGGTAAATTATAAAACTGCTTTGTCTCAGTTTCCCCTTCTATAAATGGAGAATAATAGTAATACTATTCTTACAGGGTTGTTATGAGGATTAAAGCAATTAGAAGAATGTTTAGTCCAGAATAAGCATTAAATTTATGTTAGTGACTGCCACAACTACTTAATACTACAATTTCTATTATTATGCTAGAATGTAAGACAAGATATTTTGTTTATTCATTGCAATATTCACAATGCCAGACCAATGCCTGGCACAGAGAAGAGATTCAATAACTGAACATATTATGTGACAATCATTTTGACAAGCTTTACACGTGTTATTACTGTATTTATGTTTCATTATAACCTTACAAGATAGATATTACTAATATTCTTATTTTACTGATAGGAAATAGATATGGATCAAGTAACTTGCTAAGGTCACATAGAACTTAATATAGTCAGGTCTACTTGGCTATAAATTCCATGGTCCATGCTGCTCTACTATTTCCTATTACACACTGAATTTTAGAGATGCTTTTACATAAATGTAATTTTTTGCACTTTAGATCCTGAAAAACACTCTGGAAGGGCAATAAAAACATTGTAATGATAGTCTGATAGTCTCCAAACTTGCTTTTGGGAAAAACATATTTATCTCTGCGTAACTATGTGTGCCATAAAATGAATGTATCCTTACCATTGGCTTTTGTTGACTTTGGCGTTGAAACAGCAGACCTCTTAGAACTTGGGACCACTGGATGACCATCTCTGTGTCATTAAAAAAAAAAAAAAAAGGAAATGGCAACTCCAAATTAAGATCTTTGTTTATATACCCTCTGAACCACTTGCCACTATTGAGCCTCAGGAATTTTATTTTAGATGGGCTTTGGGAGGGTCTAGGCACCTCTGAAACTGTAGACAAATTTTATCAGTTTTCATCTACATGTTTTCTGGAGGGAGATATTCTTGACTAAAAAAAGATTAAGAATCACTTCTTTACATGATCTTTCTCTGGGTTTCAGTTTAATACACTACCACATTTTCCCTCTTATTTAAAACACTTGCAATATTCATGATCTAATTACTTATTCACTGTCACTCAGGTGATAGTTCAAAGATAACTTAGGAATTAGAGATCACTAAGGTATGTATATCTGAAGACCTTGATGCACGTTTTTTTTTTTTTTTGTAATTATTTAAAGTGAAAGAAAACCTCAACAAAATATATATATTCAAAGGATTGTAAGAAGGATAGTGTCACCCAATGTGAAAAGCTGTCAAAAAGTACCTTGGAAGCAGAGGACTAGTATGCAATCTTATGGTGCTAGTACTTGAAAGAAAAGGGAGTCTACCTAAAGTATACAGTGCTAGGAGAAGCAATTTGCCATGGGTTCTAAGCTCTTGTATATCCTTCTGGGTATCCCAGAAGTGCAAGGCCCTGACTGTTTTTTTATCTGCACCAATTCTCATGGCTGTTTGTGGTGAACAAGCTTGAAGTATGAGGTAACAACCGCTCTCTCCAAATAAAAAGCAGATTTTCTTACAAGCTGCCATAGGGGCAGGCTCCTCTTCTCCTCCTGGTATTCCTCTCCTGTAATACAACCCACTGCATGTTCAGGAATCCACTAGGCCCCATGTGTCTTCAGGAGACTTAGAAGATGCGTGGAATCGACACCAGTACCATGCCCATGCTGCTTGTGGTTACTGAAAAAATAGTTTGTCTCTCATCCAGGAATTTCATACTCTTCTATCAGCACCCAAGAAATCGTAACTAGTTGGTTTATTAGCTTGCAAGTAGGTTAAGACCACAGACCCTGTACAGTTCTTGACATATAGATAATTACCACAAATATATACTTCTCCGCTTTGCTACCCTGTGGACTTTAAAGAGGGCAGATATATATAATAGTGGAGAACGCTGGAGGAAGAATGAAGGGAAAAGTAATTGTGACTTGCCACCAATATATCTGTAGTGACTACAGTGATGAGAAAAAGCAGAAAGGCAAAAAAAGTGATTTCAGGGTTAGGGTAAAGGGTACTTTATGGATTTTGAGGCAAAAAAATTTCAGCTAGATCTATGGTCAGCAGAGATGTCAGTTTTCACAAAAATATTTTCCAGGTTGTTTGAACACTTTCCTCCTCTGCCAATTAAGATTTAGCTACTCCTATGAAAATAAACGTTAAGACAATCTAAGTTTTAGAAACATAGGAGGGAAACAGATCAGGGATTACATTCAGAGAAAGATGTACACAATCTGATTTAAAGGTTTAGAAGGAACAAATGTTTATGATCAAATGATTCAATTATGGTTCCTATATTTTGAAAGACATACTATGTAAAACTCACCATGTATCACAGATACCAATGTAACATAAATCTGTAATCTAGAAAGCCTGGCTGTACGTACATTGTGATAGGCAGAATAATGGCCCCATAAAGGTGTCCACATTCCAATCCTCCACATCTATGAGTATGTTACTGGACATGGTAAAAAGGACTTTGCAGATGTGAGTTAAGGATCTAAAGATGGGAAGATTATCTTGTACTATCTGGGTGGGCCCAAAGTATGGGCCCTTATAAGTAAAAGAAGAAGGCAGGAAAAGACAGAGTCAGAGAAAGAGATGGGACAATAGAAGTAGAGTGCTGTGACTACCGGCTTTGAAGATGGAAGGGGCCCATAAACCAAGGGATATGGGGAAATCTCCAGGAGGTGGAAAAGGCAAGAAAATGGATTTCCTTCTGGAACCTACAGAAGGAATACAGCCCTGGTAACATCTTGATTTCCAGTGAAACCTACTTTGTATTTCTGACTTTCAAGACTATTAAGAGAATAAACTTGTATCATTTAAGCCATTGTATCCATAGTAATTTGAAGTTAATGCATTCTTTTTTTCCATCTTATTTCTATTATTAAGTGAAAGAAAAGTTGCCATTAGCACTTCTTATAATGTGAAATTGTTATGAGGTATAGTGAAAGTGGTTTCTATGCCTCATTGGTTGTAGATATGAGGTTTCCCAGCTCTGTGAATGGCCCAGGACTGGCCTAGGCCAATCAGTATATTCTTTGTCCCTTTACCTCAATTCAGGGGCTGGTCTTAATTTAGGTCTAAGGCAATCAGCAGACAGTCTTTGCCGTACCATGGTCATTGGTGAGATTTGTCAGAAGACTGTTCTGGAGAGTACAGTATGCAGGTGTGAGGCATGAAATGGAGAGAGCCACTTAACAATTATGAAGGAAATACATACACAGAAAAGAGAATAACTGAAAAGAGCAAAAAATGGAGCCAGACCCCTGATCATACTGTATCTGATGACCACCTTATTATGGGCTTTTAAAATCACAATAACCAGTAAATTCCCTTTATTGCTTAAACCAAGTTGAGTTGTATTTTTCTATTACTTGCAACTGAAAACATCCTGACAAATGTGGTAACCACCCTATTAACAAATGCACACACATATCAAACATTCATTCACTTAAAGTGCTCTTCGAATCTCCCATCAAGAAGTCTATTCTGGGAGTGGGCTGGCTGGTTCAGTTGGAAAAGCATCTGACTCTTGATCTTGGGATTGTGAGTTCAAGCCCCATGTTGAGTATAGAGGTTACTTAAATAAATAAAAAACTTAAAAAAAAAGTTTCCAACTTTATTATTTTCTGCCGGTGTAGTCTGTGAATTACTAATTCAGGAATATCTTTTTAAGATAGCATAAGTATAATCAACAGTCTGAAACTTGTGCAAACACACACAACCCACATGTAATTGCAAAATACCTTGTTGCTTTCAGCACCACTGAAGGAAGTGACATGTCTAATGCTCTCTTAGCTTCTTCCAAGGTCATTCCTTGTGTGCTGACTCCATTCACATAGTGGATGATGTCTAATAGCTGGAGATTACCCTCAAGGGCTGCAACTGACCTTGGATTGATATCACTAATATATACCACTTGATGAAGGCTGTCATGACCTCCAGATAAGGAAAAACCTTTGGGAACAGAAAATGTTGGTTTCCTTAGTCTTAAGAGTA
Organism: Canis lupus dingo; assembly: GCF_003254725.2. Taxonomy (NCBI): domain Eukaryota; kingdom Metazoa; phylum Chordata; class Mammalia; order Carnivora; family Canidae; genus Canis; species Canis lupus. The sequence continues at coordinate 10,305,914 of NC_064274.1, read as the reverse complement.
CTTTCTTTAATCTAGCCAAGAAAGTCACACTGCACAAAGTTTGAATGTGCATTACCCAACTCCTCCTTGTTGCATGTTAATATAATGTCAGGTAGCAAATGAGGCAGCACTGGCATCCTGGGTAATTCTAGAACTCGTCCTAGAAGTAATCTGACTGTTTTGGGTGCAGCTCGGAGCAGATTCACTGCATCTGTGTGAGTCATGTTTGTAACATCTGTATCATTAACCTACAAAAACGAGAAAGAGGCAAAACAGGATTAGAAGTTGCCATGAAAATACAGCAACTCCCTAGTTGTATATTAGCCAGTAAGAGAGTGGTCTCTAATTTATTGTTAATTCCCTTTACTGTGGAAATCGTAAGTATAATGATCAAGTAATTACATGCAAAGTAATAATGTGTAATACAAATGCCTCGTTATTTTGCTAATACAGGAAATTTATCCTCAGAGTAATTTAAGAAACTTTTTGTCCCTGATAACCAAGATGACTTATTTAATACTTTAACTGAGATTAGAGGGACTTTCTAATTAGAAAGGGAACTAAAAATTTATAAAGGCCTTTATCTTTAAAGAGATGGAGATGGAAAATATAAACCAAACAAACAAATGGAGTGTTAATTAACTCAGCCTTCTTGGTCTTCCTTCTCCAGCCCTGGCTCAGTCTTGGCCTACATTTGCACAAAACCATTCTGGTAAAGTCTCACCTTTATGAGCCGGTCCCCAGGTCTTAGCCTTCCATCACTTTTGGCTGGATCCTGAATGACATCATGAACATAACAACCAATGCTCTGATTGCCTTTGGTTACTGTAAAACCCAGGCTTCCTTTTTCTGATTTAATTAGGGTAATGAGAAGTTCTACTTCCTAAGGGAAGAAAACAGTGACTCTTCAGGTTGTCTATCTTTGTCCATCAATGAACACAAAGGACTATTATTTCTATTGAATAATAGAGGAGGGATCCGAATTTTAAAAGGTTACTGATCTTAACCAAGTGAAGAAGTTAGGTCTATCCAATTCTAAATAGAATGTACCTCCATGTAAAGTTGGGTTTATTTTATGTTTTTAAAAGATTTTATTTATTTATTCATGAGAGACACACAGAGAGAGAGGCAGAGACACAGAGGGAGAAGTAGGCTCTCTGCAAGGAGCCCAATGTGGGATTCGATCCCAGATTCTGGAATCATGCCCTGAGCCACAGGCAGATGCCCAAGCACTGAGCCACCCAGGTGTCCCATAAAGTTGGCTTTTGATACAACACTTATGTGCTTGTTTAAAAACAGCTGAGACAAAATTTACTCATGCTTCACTTTCTGTATTTTCAGAATAAACAAGGACACCTTAGTGGTTATACTCTGATGATCAAAGAATACATTTTGAGCAAAAGGTTCAGAAAAAATCTTCATATATTTCTAAACAGCCTAGACAGATGCCAAGAGCCATTAAAGAAAAGGTTTTCTGGTAAAAACACAAAATCTTTTGGTGACTAAATATTACAACTTCATTTACTTGCATAAAAAAATTTTTTTGGAAGATTTTTGAATGAGATGAAGGTTGCTGACAGCTTATGGGGTGATGACACACTTCTAAAGGAAATCATTCTGGGCAGCCCGGGTGGCTCAGCAGTTTAGCGCCACCTTTGGCGCAAGGCGTGATCCTAGAGACCCGGGATGGAGTCCTGCGTCGGACTCCCAGCATGGAGCCTGCTTCTCCCTCTGCCTATGTCTCTGCCTCTCTCTCTGTGTGTCTCTATGAATAAATAAATAAAATTAAAAAGAAAAAACCAAACTTGATTAAAAATTAAGTAGATAACTCATCAGAATTTGGGAAATAGTAGATATTGTCTTACATGCTCTACACATATTTCCACAGTCCTTATTACAATCCTATGAGGTTACTTATAGCCAGAACTACTAAGGCTCAGAAGAATTAAGTAATTCTATAGGCAACTGCCCGATTACAGCAAATTAGTGGTAGGGTAAGGATATATACCCAGGTCTTTTTGCCTTTCCGCTCTGATTCACAGCAGAGAAATATACCAGATATGTTATCTACTTATTGGACATGGATATGAAGTTACTCTAAAGGGAAATTGTGTATGACTACACCTTACTTGAGGAAATATGCAATTTTCTTTACAGAGGAAATGACTCACCAGCTCAAAGTCTTCAAGGTGGTTTTCCAAGTCATTTTTCAAAGATGTCAAGCTTTCTTGTCTAGTTGGTTCAAAAATGTGACGTATATGATATCTATCCATTGAATTAGTGGAAACAGATTCTGACTGGGGTTGATAGCTCTGCCCAAGAGTCGTGTTTGGTGGTAGAGGGGAAGGGGGATTACTACAAAGACAGAGAAGCAAGATTATTTTCAAATACATTTTAATCCAATATAGTAAGTTTGTGCCATAAAAAGAAAATGCTTATCAAATATTCACATCTGCTTTTGATTGTAATCCTAGTTAATTTTTTCCTGACTCTGGACTATGAATTTATTTCATACCTGTTATAAGCTAACATAACAAATTTTTATTCTCTGTCCAGGTTTTATTTTGAAGCTCTTTAAGCTGCATAAATAAGACAAATTAAATAAACATACTTTTGATTCCTAGTTTTTAACTCAAGGCCAAAGCTAATTTTATCAGAAGCTTAACGTGTGTTCCAACATAAAAAGAAAAAGAAGAAATAAGAATACAAGTCTTATTTCTGTGGTTATTTTGGATGATACAATGGCGGAAAAAAAAAAAAACCAAAACACTGAAGAAACTTGAACAAACCTGGTTGCACCTGGATATACACAAAGATATAAGCAAACAATAAAATGTATGAAAAACTATTAGAAATATAAATGCAGTCTTTTTTTTTTTTGCCTTTATATTTTCATTTTTCCCTGTCTTCTGCAGTTCCATTATCTTACCTGTGTCTCCTTCCTTCCAACCACTTCCCTTTATCTTTGTACTCCCTACTCTCCTGCCCCATCACTATCTATATAGGTCCCTTCTCTTTCTTTTAATATGAATGATGGTGAAATGTAAACAACTTTCCCAACTGCAACTAAATATGCTCAAGAGAGCAGCAAGTCTCAGGTCGAATGGTTAGACAGCTTAGAGAGGTTAGTCACAATAACTAGATATCTAATACAGTCATCATCTGTCTGATTACTGTGAAGTTTGTTCACAAATAGACATATTTCATTCTTAGAGAAATGTAGGTTGCTGCTCCCATTGCTAATAATAACCAGATGCTTTGAGTGCTACACATACTATTGACAATACCTGTCCTCAAGTTCTGGTTTACTGGGTATTTCCTGAGGATAGTAAAACATGGTACAAATGGTATCTTCTTGACTCTTAGGTGCTTCATGTTGACTTTGTGCCTGTGATACCACGTTGCTTAGAGTCTGATGCAAAGATGAACTCCAGCTCATATTTGGTATCTTTGTTAGAGCTTTCACTAAGTCTTCTTCTCCACTCCCACTACTGTCACTATAACTGTTTCTCCTGGATGGGGATGTGCATTGTTTCTTGCTTTTGTCATACATTTCATTTTCATCTGAGCTGGTGCCTTGCTCCACACATGTTGGTTGAGAAGAGTCTTTACTGTTGTTTGGAATTACTTGTGCTGGAGAGTGCAATGGGGTCTGTAATGGACATATTTAAAGAAATCGGAGTGTGACAACTTATTTTAACTTTAGAATATTTAATTGAAAAGCAACTTGTTGAACAACAGCACTTTCTTTTTTCTTTTTTTTAAGATTTTATTTATTTCTTTGAGAGAGAGAGAGAGATAGCAAGAGAACATGAGTAGGGGCGGGGGAGAGGGAGAAACAGATTCTCCATTGAGCAGGGAGCCCATGTGGGGCTTGATCCCAGGATCCTCAGATGCTTAACTGACTGAGCCATGCAGGTGCACCTTCTATTAAAATATTCAGTTAGGGCAGCCCCAGTGGCCCGGCCATTTAACGCCACCTTCAGCCCGGGGTATGATCCTGGAGACCTGGGACTGAGTCCCACGTCAGGCTCCCTGCATGGAGCCTGCTTCTCCCTCTGCCTGTGTCTCTGCCTCTCTCTCTCTCTCTGTCTGTCATGAATAAATAAATAAAATATTTTAAAAACATTCAATTATTTTTTAATAAAGGTAATTTATGCTCATTAGAAAAACCATATGTAAATATCATATATAAAAATAACTGTTAATATTGTATAATATACTTTATTTTTTTGTAGAACATACTTTAAAGCAGAATTACAGTATATATTGTACTTTGTATCCTACTTTTTTTTTTGAAGATTTTATTTTGAAGTAATCTCTATACCAAATGAGGGGTCAAACTCACAACTCTTGAGATCAAGAGTTGCATGCTCCACTGGCTGAGCCAGCCAGGTTTCTGTCATGAGTATTTTCTGAAGTCCTTAAATACGCTTTGAAAAAAATTTGCATAGAACTGTATAAGGATCCCACAGATGGCTCTACCTTTCCAGAAAGAAGCTTCACCTCAGTTTCTCATTACTTCCTTGTAATTTTCTGTTTAGTAATCAGCATGCAGGATGTTTTAAAAAGCCTTGTTAAATATTTCCAGATTGCTTTCTGGAAAGATTGTATCAATTTACATACTCATTAAGAGAGTTCCACTCAATTCTTCCTATCCAGTGCTCAAAATCAATGCAGTCTCATAAAATGCTGTTTACAATACACCTTCAGAAATGATATTTTCCTATTAATCCTAACACTACCCACCGCATCACTGTGATATAAAGGCCAAAGTTTCTGGGGCTAGATACTCTTGCCTTTCACATCCTGGGGGTCATGTTTATTGTTAATGGAATGCTCTTTTAGGTAGACAGGACAAAAGCTGTCTTTCTTCAATAATAATATTATTATTCATCTATGTATGGATTCCTACCTATTAGTTTGTAATTTGTAAATAACCATCACAATAGACTTTGGAACCTTTAGCTATTCCTTGACATAAGAAAGGGAAATGGACAAATATATTACATACTCTGTGATTTCCATTATTAAAAATAAAGGAAAAAAAATCTTAAATAATTTTCATTTTTATCTAAACTAGCTCACAGTGAGAATTATGCTTCCCAGTCTGGTTCGATGAAGAAACGGACAAAAGTGACCATTATTTTGTATCTTTTCCTATTTATGCTTAGAAAACAAACTCCTAAAATTCTAGAATTCTAGAATTGGAAAGAAGAGAAAGTGAATCAAATTACTCTATATTACAAATGTAGAATGCACTCAGAGGCTAAGGGGCACACACAAGATACTCCTAGCTAAAGAATAAAGTAGGATAAAACCCAGGAGATCAATCAATGATGAAATCAATATAGCTGAATTAATCACTCAATTGCTATTCCATAAAAATATGAATTACTTTTCATAGATCTCACCAAAAGAGCAGGGTCAATTTCTGGTAGCACACCAGGTGAAGGTCTACAGAGAAGCAAGGATACTTCTGGAGATGTTCCCCTGAGAGCAGATATGACTTCCTAGGAGTACCATGAATGACAAATGAAGATACTGTTAAGCCAGCATTATGAAATCATTATGAAAGGCCAACCCATCTCATTATTAAAAGTGTTGCATTCAACACCTAGGGGGGCTCACCTGTTGAGATAGTCCTTTCAAAGAGGCTCCATTCACTTTTAAGATAACATCTCCCACATCAATTTTTCCACTTTCTGCTGCTGGCTGTCCAGGAAAGAGTTTCTTAACCCTTACTATGCTGGCATTCATTTGTTCAGGAATAAGACTATCTTCTCGAGAAAAACTGAATCCTAGGCCTGAGCTATTTTTAAACAATTTTACCTCAAATGTATTCTCTGGAGAAAGAAAAGATATAAAAAATTTAAATATTCTTAGCATGCTATGTACACATATCAACATACAAACACATATACTTTAAGACACATCTTAAAAAAGCCCATTTTCTCAGAATATTTACAGTTTTAGAAGCTCTTATTGTACTTTTATTCTGTATTCAAGGGGTTCTACTTCATACTCTCTGTCATTAAGAAAACTTAATAAACTCAGCTATATGAACTAAGCTACTTGAACAGAGGAGAGGATTTTAATATCACGGTTCTGAAAATAAAATTATGCTTTAATCTCACGTGTTTTAAAAGACTGTGGAATAACATAAAAAAAGAGAGAAAAATCCCAGGAAGGAGAAGAATGAGGGAAATTCAGGTAAACAATGGAGGAAAGATGGGAAGAAGAGCACAACAAATGCTAGAGGAAGTAGGGGAAAGTAAGTTGACATTGTAATGTTTTAGTGAGGTATAATTTACTCCAGTAAATTGCAATGGCATTATTAAAAAATTCTCATCAACAAAAGAAACTGAAAGAATAATAATAATAAAAGAATGAAAAAACACATTTAAAAAAGGAGTGATGGAAAAAATAAAGGATACCAGCCAGTGAGATAAAGTGGGTATGCTAATTTTATTTTCATAATCAGATAAAATAATACAGGCTGGGCTATTTCTTCTGCTTATTTTTGTGACTAATTCAGAAGTACTAACATTAGGTAACTAACATTTGGTAATCAAATAAGGATTTAAAATAAAAGACAAAACAATTGACTATATACCACCACCATCACTTATAAAGGACACTTATGCCCCTTAAAGTGAGATATATGGAATTTCAGAATAAAGGGTACTTTTCTGTATTATGAAAGCTTTTAGCCTTATGAAAAACTTAGCACTACATCATTCTTAATTCTCTTTTTTTACTACCACCATGACAGTGGCATGTTCAAGGGTCTGCAAAGTTTTTAAGAAAGACTACTATTTGGGAACTATAAGGTGAACTTCTGCCAAGGGTTAGCTTGACAAGTCCATAAAATTAAACAAAAATACAGAAAATATAGAAAATGTTAAGAGTCAAGGTTTCATAGGGGTTTGAAGTCATTCTCAGCAATTATTTATATTTATTTTTTTCCCTGGAAAATTTCATTTGAATTTTATAACTATTTAAAGCATTATTATGTGACTATAATTTGTTTTATATATGACTTCATTATTCAAGGTCTTCCAGCCTCTAAGAGGTACAATTATGTGTCTTTTAAAAAAACTGGTATAGTGCTCCATCAGATTATTATTTTAAAATATATTTTATTTATTTATTTATTCATGAGAGACACAGAGAGAGGCAGAGACATAGGCAGAATAGCTATGTCCCTTCTTTCGCAGGGAGCCCAATGTGGGGCTCAATCTCTGGACCGGATCACGCCCTGAACCAAAGGCAGATGCTCAACCAATGAGCCACTTAGGTGTCCCACTCGATCAGATCATTTATAGCCGACAAGAGTAATTAGAGAGACACAGGCATGAATTATGATCCAACATATAAAAATTAAATTTTGACTAAGTCACAAAGAAGTTAAAGGTGAGATGACAGTTGCTCAAGGCCTGACCTTCAGTGACAAAGCTGTAGTCTTTGACATGAATCATTTTCTTCATTTTGTCTGGGTCTTGACCTTGGGAATCTGGATCTGGAAGGATGCTCTGTGAGGTCATGGGAACATGTTCTTTGGATGTTCCTGGAGACTGCCCCTTTTCTAATAACAGATGAACCACCTGGACAAATGGAATAGCATTTCATTAAGAAGAATTATAATAAAACAGATAAATTTTTTTAGGACTTTGTATAGTTGACAGTATAAAATCATTATAGTAACTACCTAGTCCACCAAAATTTAGAGGAAGAAAAAAATAAAAAAACAAAGGATTGAAAATTTCAAAATCAAGGTTTTCTTATTTTTCTGTATAAAAAAATAAATAATTCAAAAGAAAACCATATGAGACTCTTAATCATAGGAAACAAACTGAGGATTGCTGGAGAGGAATGGGGTGAGGTGATGGGGTAACTGGGTAATGGACATTAAGGAGGGCATGTGATGTAATGAGCACTGGGTATTATATTAAGACTGATGAATCACTGACCTCTACCTAACATACCCTAACATACATTATATGTTAATTACCCCTAACATACATTATATGTTAATTAATTTAATTTAAATAAAAAAAATTTCTTGGCATGCCTGTGTGGCTCAATCAGTTAAGAGTCTGACTCTTGATTTCAGCTCAGGTCATGATCTCAGGGTTGTGAGACTGAGTCCCACATTGGGCTTCATGCTGGGTGTGGAGCCTGCTTAAGATTCTCTCTATCCCTCCCCCTACCCCTAAAAAAATTCTCTTCTAGAAATAACATAAACTCGTTATAAGAGATTTGGACACTAGAATAGAATCACCACTATACTACATATATAGACCATTACAAATAATTTGGTAAACTTCAGAAAATAATTTAGCCATTGGGCTGAAAAATGACTAGAAGTGAAAATCACTAGATATTTGTAGATGTTTACAAAAAATTAAAAAGAAATGCAACCTCCACCTTTCCTCCTGTCAGATTTGGCAATATTTGAGCTAAATGTGATATAGAAAGACAAGTTTCCTCAGTGAAAATCCTCTGTCATATTTGCTTCCCAATTTGAAGGAAAAGAAAATACCAGAACATTTATGTGAATCAGGCTTGATTTCTTGACTAGCAAATCTGGAGACCTCAGTGAGATATTATTCACACATTATTATGTTCTTCCAACATATCTTAAAAGCTTGGTATGATGAGCTATTATTACCTGTCCTGTATTTCTCAGTGTTTCCACAGCTTGCTTATGGGTAGCTCCTTCTAGACTAACTCCATTGACGGCAAGAACACGATCACCTATAAATTAGGCAGTAATTTTGAAAAAAGCAAATGATAAGATAAAGATTCTATATGTTTTTAAATATCTTGTGGCATTGTTTTATATTAATTTATTTGAAGAGAGACTCAGACAAATTCTGGAAAAAATCATGTCACAGAGTTTCATTATGTATCTACTTTCTTTCCAAATTTTGTGATTAATCTTAAATACAATTTTGAACAAGATATTCTATGTATTATAAAATCAACTTAAATCATGGGGAAAAAAAGATAAACTGACTGTAAATGTAGAAAGATTGGAGGAAACTAATCTAGTTAATTTTTATTAAAAATGTAGAACTCAGTGTTTTTACAAGGGCACTATTCCTTTCCTATTTTCTGGCAATTTGCTTCCTAGAAAGTACAAAACACAAACTAAAACACTGTAAAGATATTTTCTGATATTAGAGAATAGGCTGGAAAGAAGATTTTTGGGAATGATATCAAGGAGTTTTTCATGCTTTGGTCTTAAAATAATTGCATGTATTCTTATTTTGTATTATGAATATTTTAAGGTCTCTATCAACTTTCCAATTTCTTGTTTATTTGTTGAAGTAATAATCTCATGTATAATTTCTGTAAACACACAAATACTCTACCTTTGTGAATTCTACCATCAGACTCGGCTGCTCCCTTGGGAATAACAGCTTTCACATAAATGCCACCGTGTCTTACACTGGTATTCACACCTCCCTAAGTGGAAAATGACAAATAAAATAACATTTTGTCATATGAAAAATTTCACACCCCATCTTTCAAATCTGAGACCTAGAAAGCATTCATCAGCCAAAGCAGCAGTACCACACTAGCACATGCAATTAATTCAAAACCCAAGAATATCTCTAGCCAACTTTTCCAGATGTAGTTACTTTTTACTAAGAAAACAACATGCCATATGTTGAGTATATGAATTGCTCTCCCTTTGTGAGTCTACATCATGCATTATGAAGAAGCAGAAAGCAAAATTAGTATGAGAGCATGACTGTCAGAAAAAACAGCATATGGAAAAATTTACTTCAATCATATTTGCTAAACTGCAACTTGCAAATCTATGAGTCAAGGAACAGATTTTTCTTTTTCATTTTAAAAGGCTTTGGTAGATAAGTTTTGTTATACTGTAAATGAGATCTGAGTAGATTCTCCATCTCTTGCGGATATACAGCTTTTATTTCCCTTCCCAACAGGAAGATAATAAAATTCTAAAGAAGTTAAGGGCAAGAGGTAAAGATATACAATATTTTTAAAAGTGCTCGAAAATCAGGTTTTGTTTTTGACCTCTATATATTCATAGTGCTATTTTTACCATGTTTTGAAATGGCTTTTCCTAACTAACAATATCCTTCAAATGTTACAAATGTTATAGTTTAGAATTAATAAAAATCTAAAAATTTTCATCAAATAGCCTATACTCATATTTAACCATCTCAAAAGTACAAATGTTCCTTGGGAACCTCTAATTTTAATATACTAATCATGTTTACAATTAAGATATATTATGGTGGGATGCCTGGGTGGCTGAGCGGTTTAGCGCCTGCCTTTTTGGCCCAGGGCATGACCCTGGAGTCCCGGGATTGAGTCTGCGCTGGGCTCCTTGCATGGAGCCTGCTTCTCCCTCTGCCTGTGTCTCTGCCTTTCTTTCTCTCTGTGTCTCTTATGAATAAATAAATAAAATCTTAAAAAAAGATATATTATGGAGAGAATGGACATATAAATACACATTAGAATTTATTTATGATGTAGGTTAAAGTGTATTATTCCATGCTCATGTAGAATTGTCAAATGCATACTTATTAATTTTATATTTTCTAAGTCTTGTATTCAGATTAAGCATTATGAAATCTATGGGGTTTAACTAAGTAGCATTTGTCTAATTTCTTTTAAACCACAGGAAAAAGTCACTAGCCCACAAGTTTTTTAAAAAAAGTTTTAAGATATAATTCAATTTTTAATTTGGCAAATATTTGACAGGTTTCCCTTTTGAAGTAAAATAATTACACTAATAAATATGCATACAATAGGCTGCTGGAAATAGAGAAGAGAAAATATTTGAAAACCTTGTCAAACAGTACCGTGACACTTATCCCCAAGCTGTTATCATTTTTAGCCAGTTCAACCTCAAAGATATCTCCAGGTTTAGGAGGTGATGAAGGAAAAGTTTTAAAATTCATTTTGTTGGATGTATTCACTGAGGAGGAAGATTCCTTAACAAAGAAAAACAAACAAAAGGGTTTTTTGTTAGAGTCAAAATGAATTACTACTGGAAGATGAATGTTTTTTTAAGAAAAATTAAGGAAAAGCAAGATATTAAGGGATAGAGTAAATTCAGAGATCATGAGGGCTGGAAGCCATCTCAGAGATCATCTAATCCAATATCTTTATATTTTATGGTTGAGGAAATTGAGGTCTAGAGATTACAGTGCTTGCTTCAGGTCAAACAGCAAGATAAGGCAGAGGGAAGCCCAGAACCCAGTTCAAACCTGGCTTTTACATAATCTTTGTCCGATGATTTTTATGTTCCCACATTTACAAAGTATTTCTATTTCCTTTTAAAATCAATATATATCAAGCAGCAGCTTTCAACTGGACCTCTAAGATGAGTAGGCCTCATGTTTACTTTGCTTATATTTACAAATCTAATATAAACATTGGCACAACAGCTAAAGCCCCATTTATAAGGGCATAACCCTCTTATGAGGAATGTTGGTTCCTCGGTGAACAAAGGGCTTAAGATTCTTTTCTGAATCTGCTTGTGAATGTGAGTTCACATTTATATCATTTCTAGGAAATGAGCAATTTTATATGTTGTTGTTCTTATTACTTTCATATGTTCAGAACTTCAGAAAAATTTAGGCTATTGACAGTAAAGTCAACTTCCCATTATACAAACTATGTAGGAACAACTTTTTCAGATCTTAAATTATCTTATTAGTATAAACATTAAGTATGCAAGAGACAACTTATAGATAACTTCATTCCTTTCTGTTATAAGGTTGCAAGTTCCCAGAATAATGGCCATTTTAGAGTTAGTATTCAAAGCTGCTAATTTCTCTGAAAGTTAGCATCAAATGCAGTAGCAGTTAGTAACATAATATATAAACTAAACTATTCCTCCTTTCCAGAATAACATAAGCAGTTTATAGATTATTCAGCTCTGTAATATATTTGTTGTTGTTTGCTTTAGAAAATGAAAAAAACCCCAAAAAGACAAAAACAAAACCACAACCCAGAGATTCAAATTAAACTATGCCTTTTTTGATGTTTGATGATCCTGACTGCTGGAATAAGTAGCTTCATCCATGTCTGAATCTCCACGGTCAGAGTAATCTGTTGCATCAGAAATGCCTGTTTTTTTAGTTTTGCTTCGATTACTGTCAGTAGAATTCCTCTTTTTCTCAATGGTTTTGGATATCACAGAAGGGGAAGGGCTGCCATGCTGTGATTCCTGCCAGGTTCGGTCACCAACAGGGCTGGCAAAGAAACCATTGACCTGGCTCTGCGACAAGCTGGCACTTTCAGTCCTAGAATCCTGAGAACTCAAGCTTCCTTCCCGCAGGCCCCCAGACAGCCCAAAAGAGCTCTCTGAGATGTGTCTTGGGATACCATGTGGCCAGCGGTGATCCTCAGAAGAAGAATCTATAGCATTGCCTTGCATGTAGGAAGGTTTCTTCATGTAGTTTTTCATGCCACTGGCAACGTGCACAGGAGTAGAAGGCACTAGAAGTCAAAATCCATCAAGGAGAATAACAAGTTAGTGACACACATGCCTGTGCTTCCATCCTTACACAGTGTTTCTTAATGATTGTGGGAGGATTTTACACAGGGTAGCATATTTACAACACCCAATCCAGGTCCTGGAGCCAAAATAAGGATCCGACAAATGTAAAAGGTGTGTTCTGCTTCCTTTGCCCCCTCTTTTGGCTATTCCTGTTGCATTTTCTATAAAAATACATACCCCCCTTGCCTGAACTCCCCATCTCCATTCTCCAATACCTACATCAAGTTGAATCTCCTCTGTGAGGATTTTCTTGATTCCCTAACTAGAAATAATTTGAGTTGCCAAAACTCCTTGATCCTTATTAATGGTTATTTATTTACTTGTTTTTAAATTGTATTTCTAGATTGCATTTTTTGGACTCCAAATAGTTATCAAAGCAACTCCAAATTCCTTATATATATATGGTTCTTACCAAAAGCCACTTAAAGCTTTCCTAAGCAAGACGCAAATCATAGATTTGAATTAAAAAATTACAGGTGTAAATTCATAAGAAATGAAAAGTTTTATGTTAGCAAGTGAAGCCAAGGAAAATTTAAAAGAGGAATGAGCAACTGGAGAGAAAATATTTGCAAAAATAACAAAAAATAATCAAAGAGTTAATATCCCTAATTATGCAAAGAGTTTCTAGAAGTAAGAAAGATTTAAAACTCCTATGCAACAATGGTATAATATGTAGACTGGAAATTCAGAGTAAAGTACAAATAATTAACATGTGAAAAGACATTCTCACTGTTGCTCAGGGGTATGCAGTTTAAAAAATTTTCTACTTATGTGGCTGACAAAAATGAGAATGACTGATAATTTCTCCCACCACTGCTCGTGTGAGAAGAGCCCTGTCACATCTACACGGCTGACTAAACATTAATAAAACTTGGGCAAACAGATAGCATTTGTCGAAAATTTAAATGTGCATACTCAATCTACTTCTAGGTATCTAATCTCTAGAAATATGTACATTTCCCAATGGTGTATATACAAGTGTATTTGTTGGAGTAACATTTGTAAAAGAATTATAGCTAACTTGAATATACAACAAAAACATTAAATTTTGATACACCCATGACATGATATATAATGTCATGTGAAAAAGGTGTATATTCATGGATGTTCAGAACATAGAGTGTGCAACTTGCAAACGGATGTTTAAATTATAGACAATCATTATACTTTTAGTTAAAAAATTGTATGTATACAGGAAGTATTTTTTTTTCAAAAATTTATAATATATAGATAATGACATAGACACCAAAGACTTTCCCTAGAAAATAGGGTAAGGGGACTTTTATATTTTACTTCATTGATTTTTAGATAAATTGGATTTATTTTAATAAACTAGTATGTATTCTATAACTTTAAAAACATTCAGAAAAATAAAAACCTTCCTCTTTGATGGTTGATTCTTGAGAGGAATAGCCCAATGTACATACTGGTAATGTTCTAGGTTCTTTGAGTTTTACTTCCAAGTTACACTATAGTATATATAGCTACACATATGGTAAGATTAATCTAGCTGAACAGAACTATACTTTAACATCATGCCTTTAACTTTTATTGAGAGTAAATAGTAAAAAATAAAATAACCACATGAAAGTCTGCTGAAAAGAAAAGTTTATTGATCCCTCCACTGGGTAAAAATTTTCTGCTGAATGGTCTCAGTACTTGGACTTTTTCCTAATATTTATCATAGTTACAATGAAACATTTGTTTAGTTGTTCAGTATATGTTCCCTGAGAAAGTATAAGTCCCATGAGGGCAGAGTTTCTGTGTCTTGCACATCATAGGCATTCAGTAAATATTTGTTCAACAAATGAATGAATTTTCTATAAATATCTATTGAAAAGAATATCAGGATGGGAGTCCCTTAGAGTTTTATTTAGGGGGAAAATTAATTTCTCCTGAATTCACATGCTTCCTTTGCTAAAAAATAGTGAGTAAAAGACCCCCCCATCCCCCACTTTTTTGTCTTGGCTGCTTGAAACTCAGAAGTATGCTACATTTTCATGCAATCCTCTTCCTTTGCCTAAGATGACTAGACTACAATTAGATTATAAGGTTCTTTTGGGCAGTGATGGTGTTTTCTGTTTGTTGTGTTTGTTCAAGTAACAATTACTGAAAAATACTATTTATATATGTACATATTTTGTAAATACTTACACTCTATATAAATATAAAAATATTTAGTGAATAAAAGAAACCACAGTCAAAAACTTATCTGTATAAAATGTAAGAAATTTATGTCACAACATACTGTATGAAATGTTTGTTGTTTCTATTTTATCATAATTGTCTGAAATTATGCCTAAAATTCACTATCTAAACTTGTTTTTCGCTAATATTTATTCTTTTATTTATTCTTTTATAGGTTTTTCAGGATCTATGGGATGAAGGTAACTTGCATATAATTAGCACTCTAATGTTTTTGAAAAATCTTGTTAATAATGACAGCTAAAACTCACATTTGAAGTGCTTAATGGGTACTAGGCAATGTGCTAATTCTTTACATATATTAATTCATTTAATTTTCAAAACCTATAAGATAAGCACTTCTATATTCACCATTTGACACATGAGTATAGTGAAGCTTAGCAAGTTCAAGTGATTTATTCAGGGTATACAGTGTTAAGCAGTGGAGAACAGAATCTGACCATAGACTTTGGAGCCCTTCTCACCACCCAGTGCATTTCAGTGCATGTGCCACATGGGCTTCTTTTGCAAACACTGCCTTACCACTTGAGCCTCAGAACAACAACTCTGCACGCTAGACAAGGCAAAGTCAAGATCACTGTCTCCTCTTTAAAGAAAAACAACTACGGCCCAAACTCAAGTCACCTAATCTTTGTCAAGTGCCTTTTCTCCCACAGTACGCTAATGGCAGGAATTATAAGACAAAATGATATGGTCTTTTAAAATTTCTGTTTTTATCCTTTTACTTTTTATAATCTTGTTCAAGATAGGACTTTATAGATAACTATTACATAATTCTATTAATCAGACAAGGGTAAATAATTTAATTTCTGATTTGCCCTAAGAAGTGATGGAATGCATCAAGTACTCAAAATTCACTTAAGTGACATAAATTTTGCACAACAAATCCATTTTTACTCATATAGTACTAAAAATGAATGAGATAGAAAATCTTGAAAGTGATGAATGAAAAGTTATACTAATCCATAATATTAAAACAAACAGAGATACATTATTAAATTTTGAGAAAGGAAATAAGGAGCTTTAATCCAATTGGAGTTTTTATCCAATCCATGATATTGAAGTTCTTTTGAAAAGTGAAACAGAATACAGAGCTAAGAAACATCCACAACATTGCTTAAATCCAATTTAAGCTTTAATTCAATCCACAATACTGAGGTTCTTGTGAAAGTGAAACAGAACACACAGCTAACTAACATCCACAACATTACCTTTGGGTATCTTCTCTTTTGGCTGAGAGATAACAAGTGTCACATCTTCAGGTGCATTTTGCAAAATTTCAATTGCAGCATGGTGGCTGACCCCTTCTAGACTCACACTATTCACGGATATTAAACGGTCTCCTGTAAAAATAGATAATCCAGTTATTTTCAAAAACACAGAGAACTTCATGCTGTGTTAGAAATGTCACTGCCCAATATTATTTTTCATTATTTTTATTTTGCCCAATTTTGCTTTTGCTATGTGTGCAAATTCACACTTGTCAGTTTAAGTACTTAGGAAAGTACCTAAATGTAAATAATGTACCTGGCTTTAAGCATCCATCCAAGTCAGCTGGTCCTCCAGGGGTAATTGAACTAATAAATACACCTAGATCCAGTCTTCCCATCTTCTCCCCACCAATAATTTGAAATCCTGTGAAACAACACATTTAAAAAACAACTCCATGATACTGGTGCTTTCAATGACTAATGATCAGTTTGTCCGATATACAGAAGTGTAGAGATTCTCATATCGGATATGATAAATAGGTAAAACATGTGCAATAGGACTGCTAAATTTGGAGGAAGTTTTGCTTGTAATCTTTCACATTTCCTGACTGGGTGGGTAACCAGTATCTTGATCAACAATGCCAATGTTATGTTATAGACTTTTTCTTTTTGAGTTCTTATATATCTTTAAGATCTCACAGTGACTTACCTAAACCATACTTGGCATCTTTTTTCAGGTTCACCAAGGTGATCTCCCTTTCTGGTGAAGATACTATGCTCCATCTTTTGTGTAGCACGTCTATTGGAAAAATAGAATATTAAGATAAATGCTTAGACATTGAGACTGCTTGTCCCAATTTAAATGTTAACAAAATTCATTAATAGGTTACTTGGTCACATATTATGCCACCATCTTATATTTTGAGATTTGTAGTTCACAAAAGTACTGATTATCATCACATGGTTCAATATATGATTTTCATGCCACTGATATTATCAAATTTTTTCCTCATAAATGATTCCCTGTGAAATAAGTATATGTCAGTTACAAATGAGTAAATAAATTTCAAGATTTTAAATGGTTTGAGGAGATTTATTCAGCAAGTATAGGCAAGAGCCAAACCTTAAACTTACATTTTCTGACACTGTTTTTCTGTTGCATCACAGCTGACTTCCTGAATTTGACTATGTTAAGAATTTTCCACTTAGAATATTTATGGTAAGTTGTATGGTAAGGCAGCAACAAGACAAAAATGGATTTACATTTTAAAATCCTGTAAGTAACGACTTGGCTAGCACATTTACATTCTCAAAGGACTTTCTTTTACTTCCTATTTGTGGAGCAATCTCATGAGTTAGGTAAAGCGATTTTAAATCAGTTTTGCAGATGAGGAATAATAGTTTATGACTTGTTCAACATTACAGCTAATATCACTCCCAGCAAAATGCCTTTAGTCAAGAGATTGGAATGTTAGCATCAAACTAGAATTTACTTTTCTTATTTCCACTGATGGCTTTTTTTTTTTTTAGTAGGTTTATCATTCACAAATATCTCCTAAATTAAACCAATAAATATGCCACTTAACTGTCATGTTAATAAAATTACTTCATTTACTTAGTAATCTGAGCATGTGAACACAGACACACACACACACTTTCTCTCATCTCTTCCTGTTTTGGGCTGGATTGTGTCCCTTTCTCTCCCCCCCCCCCAAATTTATATATTGAACCTCTAACTCCCAGTACCTCAGAAATTAACTGTATTTGGAGACAGATTAAGAAATAATTAACATGAGGTCTTTAGGACAAGTCCTAATCCAGTAGGACTAGTGTCCTTATAAGAGGAAATTTGAATACAGACAGGTGCATGCATATGCGCACACCAGGGGAAGACCATGTGAAACAGAGGGAGAAGACTGCCACCTACACGGTAAGGAGAGAGGTCTCAGAAGAAATTAATGCTGCCAAAATATTGAACTCAGACTTCTAAATCTCAGACTTGATCTCTGAACTGTGAGAAAATAAATTTCTGTTGTTTAAGTCAGTCTATGGGATCTTGTTTTAGCAGCTCTAGCAGATTATTATACTTACTAATATCAATTATAATTTGATAGCTCAAACTAGTTTGTGTGTGATGGGTGGTAGATGAATGCAATACACTCAGAAAGATATTTTTTGTAAACTAAACTTTCAAATTAATCTCTACATAATTCTTAAGCATATTGAAGCTTTTTGAAAATTACAGATTTGCCAATATATGACTACCCATAGATTTAAAATTTAATGAATGTTATAAAATACGTAGTAATTTTGTTACATAACATGTATTAATGCTTAAATGATGCAAATGTGATACTTCATAATTTAGAAATTAACCACTTTAATATCAGAAAAAAATAACAGCAATCACTTGCTCTCTGGAGTAAACAAAACTTATCTCTTAAACACCAAGCACTAATGCAAGCTGGCTAGCTCTCTGTCCCTATTTCATTTTTTTTTTGACCAAAACTTAGTTATAAATTCAGTTATAATCAATAGGAGTAGTAGTAATTCAGTATTTTCAATTAATTTATAAGATTCCAAAAAGAAAAAATCATCGGATAACATAAGAACGTTATCCATAGAAGGTATATCCATATCCATATCATATGTATGTATACACATACATACACACACATATAAGCATAAAGTCCAAGAATTAGTTAATGCTTAGCTTAATATTATCATCTAAGTATCCAAAACACTTTTATCCTAAAATAGACAAGTATCTCTAACTTTCAGCTGAAGCCAACAAAATACAACAAGACAAACCCATAAATAAAATGAAATGAATAAGAGGGTATGGTTAGGTTAAATATTAAATGTAGACTTTTATTACCACCATGAAGACAAAGTTCATTTGCTTTGTGCAAAGTGTTTTTGCCCTCAATTATAAAACTGATCAATATTCTTAATGTGTCTAAGGAGTATATGTTAGAAGTCAAAGGTATTGATTCAAAGAATAAAAATGCCATTTTATTTTCCAACGTATGTACTAAGAAAATTGGTTATTTATATTACTTATTTGGCTAATAGGTGTGTGTATAAAAAGATATTTCCTATGTAAACATTATTAGAATATGTATATAAAACACACACACAAAATAAATGTGCAATATTTTTATGGATTTATTTATAGAAGCAACAGATTAAGCTCTCTATATTCAAGGATTCGCCAATAGGATTTGAGTAATCATTCATCCTTCAAATGTTGACTGAGCAACTTTTCTGTCTAAGTCCCTCTCTAGGCAATTTGGGAAAGCAAAATGAGATAATATATATAAAAGCTGCTGCATAGGAAATGTGAGCTGAATCAGATCAGGCTACAAGAGCAAAGTCCTAGCCTGGCCGATAAATAGAAATGTTAATACAGTCAATGAAATAGCTGCATTATGATGACATGAGTCAGGCCTGTAAGAGAGGCTTCTTCCTGCCACAAATAAAGACTTAAAGGAAAGAGGGTAGGATTTTAATAAGTAGATTATGAAGATGGTTATACAGTAATATAAGGCATTAGCAAAAGCTGGGATGGAAAGAAGGCAGAAAGGGTCCTGGAGAAATGTCACACATCAGTTTGGCTAGAGTACAAGATTTAAGTAGGATGGAGATAAATATTCCTTTGGAAAGAGAAGCCTTGCGAACCCATTGTTTTTTTAACAGGGATATCCTCCACCTCACCTCCCACTGATATACAGTAACTTACTATTACTAATATGAGCCCAGAAAGAAGGAAGGATGGCGTGCGGCTGCATGTTACTTGACAGTGCTGTGCCCAAGTCCAGTTTTTATTTGTATTCTATATGTATTCTATTCATGTACATGTTCAAAATACTTTTCCTTTGGTTAAAAAAAAAAAGACAGAGGAGGAAGTATCTGAGTTATATAGTACATGACAACTCAAGTAAACTGGAAGGTATGAATAGCATTTATGAATCTGAAAGGCAGCTAAATATTTCAAGTACCAAGACATTTCTGAGCTATTTTTATTATTATAGAAAAACAAGCTTTAATATTGAAGGAATATGTTTCTAAATCCTTAAAAGAATCTCCCCCCCCCCCATTAATATACTCTATGAACACAGCAAATTTTATCATTATCTTAAAGTGAAAACGAGCTTCAACTTGAAAGGTCCACTTCTTTAAGTAATACAGCTGGTGTCATCCCCATTAATGTTTACTTGAAATATATCTTTAGAATAGCCACTAAATGTAGAATTTAGAAAAACAATGTGTATGCTCTCTGTGTTAGACACATTTATTCCAATGTTGCCTTTCTCATCGACCTTAAGGTTCATGTGGATATATATAGTTCCCAACCAAAATATGCATACTAACGATAGATGTACCTACAATTAAACTTAATTTCCTAATAAGAGTGTATTTCTGATAAGGCCAAAGTCATGTCAACAATTTTTTTTTTGCAAGAAAAACTGATTTTTGTTGATTATAGATATAGACCCTTTCTGAATAGGCAGCTCCCTGCCACTGATTCTATGAGGAACTGAACTGCAGGTGGAGGAGACTCTGGACAAATCCATCACTCACTCTAGGGAAGAAGATCCATTTCAAATCCTGGAGATGATGGGTCAGCAGCACCATATTGGTATAAAAACAAAGATAGGTATTTTTTAATATTTATACTACCTACCCAATGGTAGGGTAAGGGGGATAATAATAAAATCTTCGGGGTTTTATTTCTGTGCCAGTACTAATTAGCTTGTAAAACTGGGGCCACATGACATCTCTGGAACTTATTTAACACATAATATAAAGGCTTGGTTTGAATATACTTTAAAGTTCCTTTCAGTCTCAATTTAGTTAACTCTATTTTTTGCTTCTGGTTAATTCCTGTATTTGTTGAATACAGGACTTCAATTTTTGGACTTCAATTTTTATTTAACTTTCAACTTTGTATGTATCCTACTTAAGACTCAAATGAAAAAAATCTAGTATTAACATTACATTTGTCCTTGACAAATAAAGTGTGTTTTAAAATCTTGTTTATGTACCAATTTATTACTTGTAATTGAGATTGTCTACAAGGACAATAATCAGTCTTAATACTGGGGAAAAAAGCTTATTTCAGTGTCTGTACCAGGTTACTCTCTACTTAACTCACTTTACTGGAGATTTTTTGTATTTTGCATTTGTTTTTAAGAACCCAGTGTTTGACCCCATTTTTGTGGTTTAGATAGGAAGAAAGTTGACAAATTTAGCTAAGAGGTACTTTTCAATTATATAGTAATCCTGACTTGTGGCAAACTACTTTTTTTGCATAATTCTTGTATCAGTTCTATATTTTCAGTTTTGGTTTTTTACTCTCTTGTGAAGAAATATTATAAGCATGAATGTGGTTTTTTTTTAAAAAAGAATATTAAGCATCTTTATTTTTTTTGAAATCACAATTAATCTGAGGTTTGTAATCCTTCTCATATCTCTGTTTCATTAGAAGGTTCATGCCTTTTATTTAATCTTTTTCAAGTTTCACATTCTTTAAGGGTCCCTGAGTGTCACAAAAGGTTAAGATTGAATTCTACTTGTTGGTTCTTTTATTAAATGATAAATAATTCAATATTAACTGATGCTAAATTCTGTCTTCTAATAATCCTTGCCAGCAAGAAAGAACACTGAAATTAGAATAAGAAGTCCTATATTTTATTCATGGTCAAGTAATTCTACTTTTGGATACTCAGTTACCTTATTTGGAAAAATGTGTTTGCCATGCTCTCTTGTATGAAAACTTGGTTCTCAACAGAACGGTAAACATGAGCAGATTCCATGAGAAATTTTGAAGAAAACTGAGTTGTCTGTAAGCCAAATGGGGGTACAGGAAGATGGGTTGGCCATCTTCCTCAGGGACCACACATTCCTCAGCAGGAGGCACTAACCTCAGAAGATGAGGTTTCTGAAGGTTTAAACAGAGCAACTACCCTGCACATGTCATTCATTGGGTGTCCACTGTAAATTCATACTCTTTTCCATCAAACCTAGGTTTAAACACATTTCAGGTTCTCATTTTTTAATAGATTATTATCAAGCTTCTCTCAAAAGTTTAGCTTGGAGAAATAATGCCTACAAATGATTGGGCATTATTATCTAGGACACAGTCTGAAGAGTAGATTAGAGTATGGGCTCTGGAAACAGATCACATGTGTTCATATCATGGCTCCAGCATGTGCCAGCTCCATGACGTTCTGGACAACTCAACTTCTCTGTTTTGGTTTCTCATTTTTGAAAAGGAAATAACACTAGCACCTTCCCCATAGGATTGTTATGGGGATTAAATGAGGGATTACACAAAGTGCTTAGAATAGTGTGTGGCACATATAAGCCACTCAATAACCATTAGTCAAAATTTTTACTATTATAGACATGTTAAATTGAGGCAAAGATTTTAGGCAAACAGGTAATCTAAACTCAGTCTATGTCAGGCATTTGATTATCATAAAGCTATATAACGTGGTCTTAGTAACTTAAGCTCAAGTTTAAGTTCACTAATTTTTTCTTTAATGATATGCCCTCAAATATTTTGAGGATACATTAAAAAAAGAGATTAAAAAACCCTTCATTTGCTATGAGTATATAAGACACTGTGTGCATTTTAACTTTTTGACTTAATTTATTTATCTTCTATGTATTCATTTATTTTAAAGATTTATTTATTTATTCATGAGTGACATAGAAAGGAAGACCAAGACACAGGCAGAGGGAGAAGCAAGCTCCTCGCAAAGTCTGATGCGGGACTTGATTCCGGACCCAGGATCACGCCCTGAGCAAAAGGTAGACGCTCAACCACTGAGCCACCCAGGCGTCCCCTGATTAATTTTACTTCCAAGAAAAATTTTCCTCTCTTGAAGAATTGCTGTGGGTATTACTATTAGAAAATAATAATTACACAAAATAGCACTTGGTACCTGACAGTTTTAACAGTATTTCTATTAGAAAATAATAATTATACAAAATAGCACTTGGTATCTGACAGTTTTATCTGCAGTTAAAAATTGCAATTTCATAGGGCTCAACCCACTCACATACCTTCATTTTTGCCTTGGCTCTCAGGAAAATTAGAACTAAACTTAAGGTAAGACTGAAACATTTTTGGAGGAAAGTTGTACATACACAGCAATTAAATGTTCTTTGTACCATGAAAGTTGTTAGAAAGATTAGATAACAAAAGGTAAAGGTATTTTATAATTTAAACTAAAAAATTTGAATACACTGACTCAAGTCACTACACAAAATTTCTTCCTTTACTTTACTTCTTAAGACTCCTTTTAAACTATAAATACTTAGGTTTTCAAATTCTTTTTTTTTAAAGATTTTACTTATTTGAGAGAGAGAGAGACAGAGATAGCACATGGGCAGGGGAAGGGGCAGAAGGGAGAAGCAGACTCCCCACTGAGCAGAGAACCTAACTTGGGCTCAATCCCAGGATCCTGGGATCATGACCTGAGCTGTAGGCAGACACTTAACTGAGTTACCCAGGCATTTTTTTTTTAAAAGATTTGAGAGAGAGGGTGAGAGCACAAGCACATGCGCGAGTAGGAGGAGGAGCAAAGGGAGAAGAAGAAAATCTCAAGACTTCCTGCTGATTGTGGAGCCCTGTGTGGGCTTGATCCCAGGACTCATGAGATCATGACCTGAGCTGAAACTGAGTTCGATGCTCCACTGACTGAGCCACCCAGGTGTCCCTTCAAATTCTTTGCATAACATTTAGGATAAGATTCAGAGATAGTCCTGTTTAGTTCTCAAGCATCTCTCTGGCCCCATGTGTCTCCATACTGAGACACTTGTTCCCTGAATCTGTTATCCTCTCACTTGTCTCTCTGTCTGATCACACTATGACCTTGGTCTGGAACGCTTATCCACAACATTCTGTCTGAATTTCCTCAAGATCCAGTTCAAGCATCTGCAGTTAAAATAACTGCCTCAGTTAAAACTGTTTAATCAAGATTATTTCCCACTTGAACTACTATCTTAGGTTTCTAGAGGTCCTTATTTATAATTCGTCATTTCTCTAGTATATCATCTAGTTTAAATCACGTGTCTCATCATATCACTATTGTGCTGAAAAAATACAACTCTCCTCTGATTCCAATGTAAGACCTAAAATCCTTAGTATTGAATTGAAGACTCTTTGGTATTATGTCCAAGACTATCTCATAAGGTACAAAAGAAAAGATACGATGGAAATGAGGGGAAAAACATTTTATAAACCTACCATTTTCTTTTAAGGGTACTTGGGATGAAGGATTTCCAGAACTATGCAAAG
Organism: Canis lupus dingo; assembly: GCF_003254725.2. Lineage (NCBI taxonomy): Eukaryota > Metazoa > Chordata > Mammalia > Carnivora > Canidae > Canis > Canis lupus. Next base: position 10,281,652 of record NC_064274.1, on the reverse strand, counting down.
TCATTCCTGTGGTATAAATTAAATTATTAGACAGTTTATAAAATGGTCAGATATTCTAGTAGTAATTTCTGATAAATTCATAAGAATCAAAACATTAAGGCAGCAACTTTTTAAAAATTTACACTCAGAAAAATGTCTTCCCTCAATGGGCTTATTTACTGTTTTTAATGTCTAAATTAAGCATATCAGCTTGTTTTGCAGAATAAATTTAAACACAAATGTATTGTTTCTGGCAAATGACATCTTGATATGTCAAATATGAAATGATGAAATTGAAATGAATTTTAAAAGCATTTGTTCAAATGTTAAAATAAAATTTAACATCCAGTAAGAATGAATAATCTTAATCAAAAAGCAAATGCAGAAAATAAATGTTCTTTCATGAGTGGGTTTTATTCTATCTGTGGTTTCCAATGAAATATTTACTATTCTACATATGTGGATTTTTATGTAGATAAAAGTATTTCTAATGAAAATAGCTTAAAATCTATAAGAGGTGGGGCTTCCTTAGAAACCTATTTTCTAAAAAATTGAACTAGGCTATTTTTAACACACAGGGTGGTGACCTTTAGGGTGAAATCTTGCCTTTTATCTCCAATTTTTAATTTAATTTTCACCAATTAATTTAAATTGGTGCTAGTATCATCTCTGAAAGCTGTGGAAGCCTACATTAATAAAGTAATGTTACTTTCTATAAATATCAACTGTAGAGTTCTCTTTTGACTTCATTTATTCCACAGATCTTCAATCCAAGTACAGATTAAAAAGTGTTTTTTAACTTTGTGTAATTAGGGTTAAATGTTCAAACTTTGGTGTGAGAGTTAACTTGTATTCCTTGGTAAAACAGCAACAGAAGAGGGTGTCCTTCTTTCTCTTTTGTCTCCCTACGTGCTGACTATTCTGAGTAGTTGTTTACACCTCTGTGCTTAAATATCTACTCCTAGCAAAGATTCTAGTGCATTTCCTTTTTAAGACTCATAAAGAAACAGGAAGCCTGATCTATTTATCTTATAAGACAGTACGTGTTTATAAACTTCTATACCTAAATAATTAATATGCCCCAGCTAGCTGGGAGAATTGGAAGACTTATATCAACTGAGAATTTCCACCTACCAACCATAGCACATTTCATAAAATGATCTGGTTTGAGAGATAATTCTATTCATGCTAAGCTGAAAGTACCCTAAATAAACCTTTCTTTAAAAAAATACAGTATGAAGGGAGCCCAATCCCACAGGTTTGTACGGAAAATCCAAAGGAAGGCTGTCCAAAGCCATGGCACCAGAATGTCTGGGTTCTCTCAGTACGACTGCCATGGTTTTTAATTGTGACCGAGAGAAAGTGAAGTCTGTGCCATGAAATAATCACTTGTTAAATCAGTTTTTGATTTGATTTGGTGCATTTTAAGTAGCCTAAAATTTCGTATTCATAAGCAATTTTGCCAAATAGGACAAAGAAGCAAAAATAGTATCTCAGTAACTAACATTATTTCATTCATTTCACTATGAGCATGAGGTATGGGAGAAAGAAGGTAACCTTGTTTATGCTGACCTATAACATATGCTTGACCAGGGTCTTCAAAGGATGAGGAGTCTGATTCATGTTTCTTCCTTTCAGGACTTCTATTTAAACTTGCAACAGACTTTGAACTAAAGAGGGAAAAGGAAGGTAGGAGGGGGATGTATCAATGTAAAAAAATATGGCGAAAGTAATGAAACGTCAAAACAAAAACAAATGTATGAAATGTTGAATTTACAAATATGTAGTTGGGTAATTATGTTCTTACTTATTAAGTTTTGTGAATCCTGCCCAAGATTCTGTCTCAGATCTTGCCATCTGGTGTAATGGTTTTCCTACCAACTTCGCCATGGTTTGTGGTGGGGATTCCATGTTAACAATGGCATTTTTCCGATGAGGATAAAGAGAGGCCTGACTGAGATCGTGGTATGATTTACTCATCCCTCTAGGCTTTTCCTCCCAGGAAGTTTTGTCACTCTTCTCTTTTGCATTGTTTTGCAATGGCTGGTAAAGCGACAGCTCTGAGCAGGACAGCCTCTTCAGAATCTCAGCGTGAACTGACAGAGGTCGAACGGCAAGTTTGTTCAGGGTGCTGCTGGCCAGACTGCCAGTGCTGATTGCTCGTCCCATATTAAATCCTCTAACGGACTCTGCTTGCAGATTCAGGCTCCTAAACGAGGCTCTCTCTACAAGGAAACAGGATGGCTTTACACGATGGAAACACTGCAGTACCTTTATGAGAAGAGTTATTTCAATAAATAAAACACAGCATGCAGTTTTTAATTGTTTTAATTGCTACCGTAAGTAGTAGCTTTCCAAGTGTGGCAATCCAGGATTTGAAAAAGGAATTTAGAAGGTCCTGGTTTTCAAACCATCTCTCCATCCTTGTAGCTTTCTCACAGCCAGAGCCTGGTAAGCATTTCCTACTTCATCTAATGAACCTTGAGCATTTCATAATGTTTGGGCTTCAGGCTTGCTGACTCCAGATTCCCAATTATGGGATTCAGTTAAAAATGAAAACAACATTTGACATAGAAATTTCAACCCCAGTACTGTCTCTGCTCAAATACCTGCAAGCCAAGGATGAGGAGAGGGAACGATGGAGCCTGGACAGGCCAACATGAAAAAGAAGCTATGCAGAGGAGAGTTTTATCCAGAGATAAAGTTCTTGATCTTTATATTTTTTAAAACCCATGCCAGATTGTGATGGTTGTGCAACTCTGTGAATATACTAAAAAAAACACTGAATTGTATACTTTCAGTGGGTGAATTGTAGAGCATGGAAATTATGTCTCAATAAAACTATAACCAAAAAGAAAAAAAAACTTTTACAGAGAATTATTTTTTTTTGTTATTTCATAACTATGCCAATCTCACCTTCCCACTTGGTTGACTTTTCATGATTTAACTGAGGCACAGGGGCCATGGGAGAATCAAATATTACTTGTCTTCTTTCATTTTTTTGGTTTCTGTTAATAAACGTGATTAAGGAGCTGGAGTTCTCTTTATGCTTAAATTCCTTTCACTCTTAAATACACATCCAAAGTCTTTTAGAGGCTAAATTATAGATACTCTATGACAAGTGCTTGGTTATTCTATTTTGTGAGAGCCAATGTCATGTCAGTATTTGAGCATCTGAGGCTATTAACAAAAGCACTGTATCACAGAATTTTAGCATCAAAATCCTTTCCTGTAAATAAAGTGCCAAGAGTCAATCAATTTCAAATGATTTAGTTCATGCATTAGTAATCCACATTACAAGGTACCCCCAGTTTGGTGCCTTCATGGAAAGTTGCATATTATAGGCAATACAGCTTGATCACTATGTAAAACAGCTCCAAAAACTTCCTTTTAAAAAGAAAATGTCAAATGTTGCTGACTTAGATTTTTATATCCTGCTTCATTTATCTCCTAATTCCTAGGAAGATTAATAATTAATATTTCATCTCAGGCATAAAGAGCTAGGAAAACACTGAAGATTTTTAATATGCATCAGAATGAAGTTTAAATAAACATGTTTCATTGCCAATAGGATAATTCAATGTTCTTTCCCTGAGGTAGAAGTGGACACCAAATTAAAACATGAGAATAAAAATAAGTTATTGGTTTAATCTTCAGCTTAAAATATAGTTTTACTGGTGTAGATAACGTGATTTCTATTTTTTTTGCTTTAAGAGTAGACTGTCATCAAAGATGCAAAACCGAGTCTTACACAGATTCAGCTACCAGGAAATGCCTTTACACCTAACAGCTTTTTCCACCCTTAAGGAAAATGTATACCAAACTTTGGTAGAAAAAGGAAGACTGCTTTGAAAACATATCAAAGATTATGCTAGTCAAATCCATTCACAGCCTAGTCCTGCATATATTCATTAGATGGGAGCAAAAACCATCCATTTATCTGGTCTGTCCTTCATCCCTTTCACCTGGAAGGGACTCCAATATGGACTGCTACAATGGGAAAGGATATTAGAATGAGCCTACATCATAATACTAATGTTTCACATTTGAACTCAAAGTTCTACTAATTCCATATGGAGTCTGCAATCCACAATACTTAATCTCTGCTTGTTATCATTCTGTCCCTTGTACTATATAGTATTTCCTTATATTATCAACTTAACTGTTACGCTCTTTTGAAGAGAGGGACTTCGTTTATTTACTGTTATTCTATAGCACCCAGAATCATATCTTACAGGTAGTAAGTGCTCAATAAATGATTATTAATCTTCATTTCATTCTATGCAAATTAGTTCTTTGAAAACTAATCAAATAGAAATGAAGACATCAGGGTTCCAGCCTCATTTGACCTCTATGAGGTTAGGGGAGTCACTATGCTCTGAACCTGTTTCCTCTCCAGTAAAATTTGAGATTTAAAGGACTCTAGGGTTCTAGCACCAACATTCTATGATGCTAAAGAAGCAATATACATTTGTTAGCCCATCAACCTCCTACAGATACCACCAGTTATTTTCACTTGTCTGGTACAGATAGTTAAGTAGGCAGGTAGTTACTTCTAAGCCATCTTAAATAAAAAATTCCTTTAAAGGCTTAACAGAATCTAGGAAAAGATGTAGATAATACTGTCTTAAAGTGCCTTCACATAGGAGTTCAAGGATACAGAGCTGTTGTGTTCCTTGGTGCAAACCTTGAGATACATAGGACATTCTGACTTCATGGATAAGGAAGATGGGACTCCCAAGAAATCAGTTATCTTCCTAATGGGTCACTATACTACTACTACTTCTATTAGTGGTAGTAGTGGTAAAACAATGATGAAAATGATAACAATAAGGATTTTATTCAATATTTACTCTGTGCAAGGCACCCTTAAGGTGCTTACATGTATGAATTCATTTAATGTTTACAACCTCATGATGTAGGTATTATCATTATGATAATCATTTTACAGATGGGGAATTAAGGAGAGAATTTAAGTGCCTGCCCAAAGTTTCAGGGCTTTTAAATAATAATAGTAATAGTAATAGTAATAGTAATAATAATAATAATAATAATAAAGCAAGGTTTGGACCCCGGCAGTCTGGTTCCATAGTTCATGCTCTTAACTATTAAACTATTTTGTTCTTCAGTATAAGAAATGTTGAGGATGAAAGGCTGGCTTCATAGTTTTGTCTTCTGATTTTTTTCATTATAGCACATTACACCACATCTGTAATGATGTAACCTTCAATTGTTCAATTTTGGTTTGTTATTGAACAGAGTATCAGTCCAAACAGGAATATTGATAGCTCTAATAAGTTTGATATCTCATTGCACTTTTAAAATATGTAAAAGCATATAGTTTTTCAGCAGAGCAAAGTAGGGAAAGAAAAGGAATAATGAAATTACTTTGCAGCAGTAGTAACCATATTTTGGCATGCCTAAAAATCATTTCTGAAGAAAGACTGTTAAAATGCAGAACTCAAAGATGGTGATTCATCAAGTTTCAGGTAGGTTTCTGGAATCTTCATTTTTAGTAAGCATTACACCCCTACCATCTTGACTTTGAAAAGCTGAGAAACATCTACTCACAGGCTGCCATCACCTCAGTGTGATTCTATGGGGAATACATTTTTCGTAAGATTTCAGGATGTGAGAATGTTCAAATACAGTATTCATAGGACTCTGCTATACAAGGTCATCAGTGCTATTCCATTACATTTAAAAATCTAATTCTTCAGAGTATTTCACAGAAGTCTATAAGAATTTATTATGCAGAACCAGATATTGTATAACTTTAATCTCTACATGTGGTCTTATAGAGTAACCTTTAAATATTTCAGTTCTGATGGAGATATTTTGTTCAGAGCTGAATTAGTTTCTTCAGCTGGTTCCTTTTCAAAAGGAACTGAACCTCTCTCCTGACCATTTATAGTGAGTGTAGGGGTTATTCATCTTAGTCTCTGAAGAGGGACACACTTAAATAAAACTAACAGGTGGGAAATCTGCCACTCCCAAACTGTTACAGTATGTGACTTCATTGTCCTGGATGCATACTCCCTCTGCCACCTGCCTTGTGTCTCATGTTTTTTCCCTTACCTAGAAAGCCCTTCCATTTATCTTCAACCTACTTAGTTATTTTTGTCCTTCAAATTCCAGTTCAAGTGCCATCACTGGAGTATTCTAGTTTCTGATCTCCCTCTTTTCTTACGTGTAGATAGTGTAGTTTGCAAGTGCCATCACTGGAGTATTCTAGTTTCTGATCTCCCTCTTTTCTTACGTGTAGATAGTGTAGTTTGTATGATATAATCTGTTACTAAAACCTTGGCCCTCTCATGTGTATTATTGTTTCCTATATGTTGGTCTTACCTCCCCAAATAGTATGTAACATTCTATAGGTAGAGACTATGACCCAAATATCATATTTACATCAGTGAACCTAATGGTTAGCACAAAATAGACCTTTCAACAGGTACTCCTTGACTGATGTGATGTTTTCAAAATGAACACAAAATTAAAATTAAAATTTTGGTTTCATTTGTGGCACCTTTATAAAGTTGACTTAGTCATTTAACATCTATATCTTGTAACTTTCATCCTAAACATGGAAATTCTTTTAAGCTTTGTGGCAAAAATGAAGCTCATACCCTGAACATCTGACACAATTTGTTTCTTCTTACCAATATCTTGGGCATCTTGGTTGCTCTGTCTTGCTCTCATCTGCAGCTGGAACTTATGCTGGGAAGAGCAGAGGTGTAGCAGGTACTGGCACACCTTACTGTTGTCTGTCTGGAAGGCATGTTTTATTCCATCTGATGTATTTTGCAATGTGATTTTCTTTTTCTAAAATATTAATCAGGGGTGATAATAATTAGGATGTTTTCCTACCACTTTATTACAGGACTAAATTCTGCAAACAATAAATAATAAGTACAGATATTATTTTTATTTCACATTAGGCATGAGTATTCCTTGACCTGCACCTAAAGAATATAGAAAAATAGAACCCTGTTATTATTACAGATTCTGCAAATAAATGAAATTAATATCATTTACCACTTTCAGAAATTGTAGCCTAAATCAGATAGTATATCTGTTATCAGCAAGGGAAAAATTTCTTTTAATGAGATTATTGATATCTTGAGTTTACTGCAATGTTTACAAACACCAAAACTGTTCGAAAAAGACATTACAAAAATATGTTCTTCATGGATGAGAAAATGAAATTCAACAAAAATTGATTTATTAATATATAAGAGCTGTGATTCTGCCAAGAAAAATCTTGCTGGCCTGAAGGCTGGGATGGAAATTGTGAAAAGTTCAAAGAATATGTGGGAATAGAGAGGCACCGGATAACATGGCTGCTGGGATGAGAGATAGAACAGTATTTAGAGAAAGAGTGTTTCTTGCATTTAAGTTCAGGGGAAACACCAATTAATATTATCTCTTGTACGTTTCTTGAAAAATAAACATCTCTTACATAAGAGGGCAACCTTTGTAGTGGGGCTTGTAGATGATCTGTAAGTCTGAAAAGACTAGCATTCAGCATGCCAGGGATCTAATGTCTCTAGAGAATTGCTCAAGTCCAATTAGATTTTACTCTAGCTCTTGGCTGCTTCTACTGTGCAAATTATTCCCTGTACTCACAACACTTGTCTTCAAATGCAGAAATAGGCACAGAAAAGTGAAATTTGGTAATGCCCACAAATGACACAGTAACAGAATATTACTCAAACTTCAATCATGCAGCGCCTTCTTAATAACTTCTGGTCTTGTTTATTTATAAATTTTTAAAACTTTGCTTACTTATATAAGTTCACTTAAGCTTTGTATCACAACTATAAATAGAAAACCAGTAGCACTTGCCAAAAATAGAATTCAGCTATTAAAAATAGGTAATCAGGGGCACCTGGTTGGCTCAGTTAAGCATCTGCCTTCAGCTCAGGTCATGATCTCAGGACCCTGGGATCAAGTCTCACATTGGGCTCCTTGTTCAGCAGGGCATCTGCTTCTTTCTCTCTCTTTGCCCCTGCCCCAGCTGCCTGCTTGTGCTCTCTCTTTCTATCTCAAATAAATAAATAAAACCTTTGAAATATATATGTAATCAATTCAATAAAAACAAAATAAGAGTGGCACCTGGGTGGCTCAGTTAAGCATCTGCCTTCGACTCAGGTCATAATACCGGGGTCCTGGGATTGAGCCCTGCATTGGGCTCCCTACTCTAGGTAGAGCCTGCTTCTCTCTTGCCCTCTGCCTACCACTCCCCCTGCTTGTGCTCTCTCTCTCTCTCAAAAATAAAAATATTTTTTAAAAATGAAAAAAACAAAAACAAAATAAGGTTATTAAATTCTAGCTGGATGTGTTACCAGTGAAATCTCTGGGACCCTGTTCTCTCTTTGTCAATAAAAGGAAACCAGCAAGTATTTAAGAGGAGTTAAAGACTCAGTAGCACCAAACTAGGATCTTGATGATCAGTAGTATACATATTACTGATTCAAATAATTGGGGAATTTTTTTTCCTAACAAACATAACCACTGTCAAGTAATGCCCTACGGTACTGTTTTCCAAGTTGTAAAGCTGTACAGGTTTGAAACAAATTATAAGTATAATTGATTCTAAGTGTTTACTGACAGACTGGACAAGACATGTGCCCAAGGGAATTCAACTGTGAGGGATGAGAAAGGCGAAGGAGGGGGACTTTTTCCATTTCTCCAGAGGCTAGTGGGAAAAAAAAAAGGGGGGGTTAAAAAGAGCTCTGTGTAGAAGGAACATCAGGATAAACAAGTTCTGTCAAACACAGGAAGTCTGCGTGGGAATGTGGTCTATTCTTTATTACTGGAGATCTTTAAAACTGAGCTAGTCGCAGCCAGTTCTATATATATGGCAGGGCTGGTGTGATAGCTTGGCAAACAAAAGAGAGCTGAATGTTAGACAATTTATTTGATTTGTTACCTTTTCTAAACTGGTCCAAATTAGATTTGTATTTAATTTATCTAAGGTTTCCTCCAGATACTTGCCCTGCCAGTATTTCCATTGGGGAAGGTAAATGATACCCAGGTAATTTCCTGGTCTTGACAGTCTTGGGAAGATGAGGCTGTCTGGGCTTTCCCAAGAGAACATGTTATCATCTGGTAATCTTAGTGGTACCTCTGGGTTTCACAGGAAACCAACTAACCATCAAATCTAGAACTGATTTCAAAGGTCTTAGGTTGAAAATTAACCAGAGTAAGTTGGGACCCTGACATTGGTATCCTTATAAACAATGTTTTAGTGAGACCATATTTCAACCCAAATATGAATTAGATATGACAGTAGTCCCTGAATACCATCAGGAAAACAAATAAATATCTTAACACATTTTTTTATTCACCTCTGGGGTTTCCCAATTGCATTTCAATGTTCAGACTACTTTCAAAATCAAAATATGCCTTTACAGCTCACCATCTTTCATAAACATGATATTCTAAAACTTTCTCTCTATATGGGGTACACACTAAAACTTAAAACTGCAGAAAGTTCTGGGACATTAAAAATTTTTTATTTTATAAAACCCAATAAATCTCTGGACTGCTAAAATTCAAATACAGTTGCTGTGAGGGGCCCATTATTGAGCTAGACAAAATTTACTAGGGTTAAAATAATTATTTTAAAAAATATATTAGAGGCGTTTCTCCATGTGAGAAGTTAGTATCCTAGAATAAGTTCTGAATTAATAGAAAGTCAACTTGGTTGTAATTTAACTAAAGTTAATTGAGCATGTAACTGGCTAGGAATGTATACTATTCTTTTAAAAAAATCACTTCCTGAGAAAATTAAAACCAAATAAAAGTCTCAATGATACTTCCTACAACTAAGAAGAGTTAAGTAGTATTAAAATGTACCAGCCTTACTGAATAGAAAGATTTAAAGTTTACTTAAGGAAAATCGATTAATATATTATAATTGAAATTGACAACACATTTTAAAATATAATGAAAAGGGGTTTAAATGGACATACGGAAAAAGAAATCTTCTTGGTTTCCCTCCATGGAAAGCGAAGGACCAGTGTGCGAACTCCATTGTGAACCTCAAACACAAGGACACCTTTAGAATAGACTCCAAGCAATATACCAGTTTGAGACTTTTTCTCAGGGTGCACTCGATGAAAATGAACTCCATACTCCGTCAGTCTTTGGCAGACCTGTTGGAACAATATCACATCACAGCAATGCACCTTGATAAAAGGTAACATAAAGGTAGAGAAGTTGTACCACTGTAGTTTGATATGGAAAGGACAGTCTTTTCAACAAATGGTGCTGAAACAGATGGATATTCACAGGCAAGAAAATGAAATCTTGATCCTTACTTTCTTGTCCGAGTTCACGTAGTTGGTTGAAACAAGAATTCAAATCAAAACTGATTTGAATATATCAAACTATAAAATCCCAAGCAAATTCTTACCACTACATTAATCTGCTTTCTACCTTTATTAATAAAAATATAACTTAATATTTATGTCCTACAAGTATAAAAATGTAATTAAGGGAAAACACAATTACGTAATTGAACATCCTTAAACACTGACTCAACTTAAATAAAACAAACCAGTTTTTTTTTTTTTTTTCAGTTTGGTTTTCTTAGTAAAATCCTAGATTAAAGGTGATGTACGTCGGTGAGTGCAACCCCTTCATAGACACTTGTAGGGCTGAGAAACTTGGCTCCCTTCAATATGGAGCAGCAAATGGAAGGCATACTGTTACGTACTAGGTAGCTGAAGCAGGGGAATATTCTGAAAGTTTCTCTTCTCAACAGAATATACTTGCTATTCTTAATGGAAGTTAACACAATACTATCTTTCTTGCTCATAAATGCACCATTTATCTGAGGTCTCAAAGAAAGCTGGTGGCAGAACTGGAACCATAAAACCATTTTTTTCTGATCCCCTTCCATTATGTGAATTAGTCAGCACTGGTAAAACACCATTTTTAGAGGATGTAATTGAATTTTAAGCCTTAAAAAAAAAAAAAACAAAGCAAAATAATTCTAGAATCCATATGAACTCCCCTCTTACAGCTAGTCAGTCAAAAAATTCAGTTGTTACTTCTTTACAATGGATCTTGATACATTTATAATGTATCTTGAGTATGGAACAGAATAAAGCAGAGAATCCATGGGCATACAGGTATGAGTTCAAATCAGTTTTGCCCCACACACCAGCCACTGATGTTGGGATTATTACATTTCCTCCTTGAGCTTCAGTCCTTTCCTTCACAAAATAATTAAAATACAATGGTTTTAGTCCGGTAATGCACTGTATCAATTATTGGCGCTTGAGCTTTTAGATACATATGTCCTCCAACATTTGTTGCTTACTTTGAAAAAGATACAAACTTTATCATTTGTAATCTTGCATGCTTACCTTTAAAAATTCTAACTCTGTCTCTTTTTCAGAAGCTCCCACATAGGTATTATGCAGTTTTGGTAACTCTTCTTTCACATAGGATAAATCAAGTTTCTCCATCACTCTGGGAGGCAAATAATGCTCCAGTCTAAAATAAGACACACCATGAACCTAGAAAACAGAATGTTTTTTTTTTTTAATTTTTATTTATTTATGATAATCACAGAGAGAGAGAGAGAGAGAGAGAGAGAGAGAGGCAGAGACATAGGCAGAGGGAGAAGCAGGCTCCATGCACCGAGAGCCCGATGTGGGATTCGATCCCGGGTCTCCAGGATCGCACCCTGGGCCAAAGGCAGGCGCTAAACCGCTGCACCACCCAGGGATCCCAAAACAGAATGTTTTTATAAGCAATACTGTTTGCCCTCTTCCTTCTATTTTAAAAATCCTGCCTCAACCAAGAGGTAGGTAAAACACTTCTATTTAGACCTCTCCCCAAGGAGTGAGTTTTAGAGGAAATGTATCAGTCTTTCTCTTTCATTCAATGAGGTAATGTGACTGAGCTGATTAGCAAGCTTAAAGAGACAGACAACGAGGGCCAAATGTCACTATGGTTAGAGTTAATGTTGTGAAGGTTGCTACTCCAGCGGCACTGACTCTTGCCCTTGCTTCCTCTTAGATTCACTTTTTCCAGGAAAACTGGCCTCAAACATCTGTTCACTGTACAGTGAGCTTTGCTAGGTTCTCAGCCCATCACTGCATGGATCCATGTGGAAGGCAGAAGACCCCTTTGATCCAGATTTGGCTGATAGCCCTTGGCCTAATATCTATTAATTAGGATTGGGAGAAAGAGGGGTAAATGCTAGATATTGTGTAACTATGAAACAGGAAATTTTACACAGAAAAAAAAGAAAAGAAAGCTATACTGTATGATTTTATATACCAATGTACGTGGGGAACCTGGTCACTTTGTGGTACCAAACTAGCCTCAAAAATCTCCAGATCTGGGGCGCCTGGGTCACACAGTTGGTTGAGCATCTGACTCTTTGTTTCACCTTAGGTCATGATGTCAGGGTTGTGGGACCAGAGCCCTGTGTCAGGCTCTGTGCTCAGCACAGAGTCTACTTAAGATTCTCTCTCCCTCCCCCTCTGTCCCTCCTGCTTTGCTCTCTAAAATAAACAAATAAATAAATCTTTAAAAACAACAACAATAACAACTCTAAATCTAAATAGCAAACACATCAACCAGGTTCAGTTTTCACTTATGCTAAGGATAAAAATATCAAGATAAAAGAGTTCCTGGAGAAAAAACTAAATCCTACCTCTGGTTGATAATCTCCATATTCAGCCTGGAGAGCCAAGGATGCCAGTAATAAAGAAGTCTCATCATCACAGTGCATCCTCTCCTCCAAGATATCCTTTCGCAGCTGAAGATAATACTGATGACAGGTCAGGGTATGTCTAGAAAAATAAATGCACATGCTAAACATCTAGGCTTTATCTTGAATCCAGGGTGAGTCTTATTATTGGCATATAAGCTGAGTTCCCAAGATGGTTTATATTAAGCTTTTAAGGCACAAAAATTTAATAAGCTATGTTGAAAGAAATATTTCTTTTATGATAGAGATGACATTTTCATTGATCAGAATTAAATAATTCAGTACCAGTAAACTAAAGGGTCAAAAGACCAGAAGCCAAAAGAGAAAAATAGAAACTCTTTTGTACTCACTGTATTAGACTAACGTCATCCATGAAAAATTTAATTCGGAAAAACAAAGTAAAATTAATGGTGGCTTTGCTCTTTTTCTTTGGTTCTTCCTTCCATCCCTCTGGGGCCACTTTGGTTAATTTTAAATCAGGATCAACAAAGAAATATTCATTATCTAAAACAGAATGAGAAAACATCCAGATAAAATAAAAATACTTCAATGTTTTCTTCTGATTCCTTTTTTTTTTTTTTTTTGTCAGACTTACATAAAATAGTCTCACACAAGAATAAAACAAGATTGTCAAAAAGTATGGAAAGGAACTCTAAGGCAACTGCAGACAGATGGGGGCAATATGATATGGTTGAGTCTTCTATAGGCTGAGGGCTCTAAGGCAGACAGAATTGGATTAACTCTACCACATTATTTACTATCAGTGACACTGAATAAATTCTTTAACTTTTCTAGACATCAATTTTCTTGTCTGTAAAATTAGGGTAGTACTAATTCCTGCCTTACTGTATTATTGTAGGGATCAAATGACCTAATGCATATAAAACATTTGGTAAAGCACATGGCATATGGTAAGCATTCAGTAAATATAGCTATTATTTATTATTATTGAGCTTCCAACTGAAAGCTAGGAGGAACAATACTCATTTTATTTTGTAATTCCATCTAATTATTATTGACTCTTTCCAAATAAAAGATTATTCAATAAAATCTAACTTATCCAGAATGTTCAAGAAATCAGATCTATTATAAATAGAAATTCTAATTATTCATGTGAATGGTACTACCTGATTAGTCTAAAATTTTAAATAGTAAAGTGACAGAACATTAGTAGGCACTAATTGAATGTTTATTGGATGACTTGACAAAGTGAATTATAGTTTTTAAGAAATAAGAATTCAATAAACTAAATTGAAGGAAACATTTCTTTTGTGACAAAGAAGACATTATCCTGATATCGTAGGGTTTCAGGATAATTTGATCCTCAGTTGCAATGTACGATACTCTGTTGTCTAAAGCTAAGTTAAATTTTGAGGTAAACAGGAATTTGAAATATTGAAGAGTAATTTATAAGTATAATAATTTATTATAGTCCATCTCTAAAGCAATAAGAACCTTTGGAAATTCAAATTGTTAAATAGGAGTGATTTCTATAGAAGCTATGTTCTGAGACCACTGGGGACGTAACAAAGTTCATGTAAAGCTTAAAAAATACATAAAATGACTTTTTGAAGTCACAAAGTGAAAACATTTAAAAAAAGACTATGCTTTTAGGACAGTAGGCTAAAGAAGTTGATGTAGAGATTCAGAAATAGGATCCTGCTATATATTCAAATTCAGATTAGCGGGATACTATTTTCTAGAGTACATATGTAGGCAATTGATACACATAATGGTCCCCGAAATATAGTAACTAAAATCCACTTTAGTATAGTGACAGATAAAGAAAAATCTTCATAGTCAGGTATAGAAGATACTAAAAGACACAGCTATTAAAACAATGAACCTAATCAGGAGAAGGGGTTCCTAACTCCTACTTCTCAATGCTGACATGTTCATGGAGTTAACATTTCCCAAAACAAGTTGGGCAATAACAGGTATAGAAGTCAGCTTGTTGCCAAGTTTCCATATTGCACCCTGAGCTTAAAATATCTTGATACCTTTGAGGGTAGCTAAAGCAAACAAATGATGTTCCACTAAGCCAATGTGGGCCACAACCATATCAAACACATCTTTACAAATAGTTTTGGTATCACAAGTCAGTTCCAGTCTCTGCCCACTCAGAAGCATTATGTTTACTTTTCTTCGGTTATCTTCATTTTTCCCTTTCTTGGCCTACAATTGGAAAAAAAAAATGAATGACACTTATTAAAGTAAACATTATAAGAATTTTAACTGTTTTTTTTTTTTTTAAAGACATTACTGAAATTATTTTCTAAGAATGACACAAATTGGTTTTATTACTTACAAGGATAGACCGTGGCAAATCCAAAGATATAAATGGTTCAATTGTCATCTTCACAAACTCAGGGCCAAAGAAATTCTGCAAATCACAGAAGTAGAATCAATAGTTTTTACCCTTTAATCTAGGTCTTTCCATAAAAGGCAAATAATATAATAATAATAAATTACATGTAAAGCCACAATAGAACTAGGTGATCTGAAACAAATGTAGGAACTCTCAATAAAGAAGTATAGTAGATTTTACAAAGAACAGGAATGGGATATGCCTTGTGCCAAATGTGAACAAAAGTTCTTCCTCAGTTTCATGTTCCACCAGCGATGTCAAATGTAAAGCTTTGCTTCATACTATTTTACAAATTGAAGTAATACTGAGTTATGAAGCTCATACTAAGGATTTGGTTTAGTACTGCCAAGGCGTGAAGTGATTGAACACTTTGTTTTAGGGAGTGATATTTGTGTCCTAAAATAAATCATAGTCAAAGGACATCTACTTTGTAATTACAAAATATACATATCCATTCATAATCATGTTCTTGGAAACCTGTGACACTGTGTCTTTTTTTTTTTTTTCTAAATAGTGGCAGCTAGGGATACTATAGATATTAGTCTTTGGTCCCCATTGCTGCCTCAGTGAGAAAATGTTATCTCAGCAGATGAGGGAGATCAGGTGCTGGGGAAAGTGTATCTATGGCTTCTTCTTCTTCATCTTTTTTTTAAAATTAATTTATTTTTTCATGAGAGACAGAGAGAAAGGCAGAGACATAGGCAGAGGGAGAAGCAGGCTCCCTGCGGGGAGCCCGATGCGGAACTGATCCCAGGACCCTGGGATCATGACCTGAGCCAAAGGCAGATGCTCAACCACCGAGCCACCTGGGTGTACCAACAACTGTGGCTTCTTAATCTGCTCTTTCCCTGCACCTTTTGTATATCCAAAAGTTTCTGCCAAGAGTGGAGAACTGGATGAGGAAATAATTTAAAATAAGTTAGACTCCAGGTGGGAGCAGGATTCAGAATAGACTGAAAGATTATGTCCAAATGGGCAAAAAGTAAAATGAAAGGGCTAATCCTGGGACCAAATGCAGGTGGTGTGTATGTATGTGTGCTCAAGTGCACACGTGAGAGCATATGCACTAATGTGCATGCATGTGTTTGCACTCATGGAGGCTACTGGAGTCTTATTTTTGTTGATTTCTTCTTTGGTTGCTTGATGTGGGAATTCTATCCAATTAGCCAAGCATGGAACATGTTTGAGATACCATGTAAGTAAAACTTTAACATTTAGGGCTTGTTAATACTTAACAAACCAGTGGGACACATTTTAAATGAGAACAGAAAGCAGAAGAAATGGTCAGCCATGGGAAATATGGAATCTAATATAAATCAACTAAGGCAACAGTATAAACAAGTCAAAATATGTCCTCACAAAAGTAACATTAAAAAGTTAGACATTTATGTTTTAGCAAAGAACATTAATTAAATGGTATAATTGTTCCTTCAAATACTAGCACTGTTTTTTTTTAGCACCAAAAACATACTTTTCCTGCTCTTTTCAGAAAAAACATGTGGTCCTTTAATGACCACTGGTTCACATTCTGTGGTCACTGATTAGTATGCCTTTGATAAAGAGATGTCTGTTTTTGAAATAGCCAGAACTGCTTAAAAGGGAACACAGGTTGTAAGTGAGACAGCACGTGAGAGTAGCGTACTGTAAAGGTACAGAATACCACTTAGGAATCTCTAATGAGCCACATTCTGCATTAGCGCTTTGAAATTATGATTCAGGAAAAAGGTATATGGATATGTGCTCTTTATGCTTTATGTGTCCCTTTAATTACTGGAAGCCCACACTATTTTGTGTGATATCCTGCCTTTACCTACTATTATATGACTTTACTTAAAGTCATTTAACAGCATTATTAACAATAGAAGTCAAGTCTTTGAATTTGAGGTTCAATGCAATTTTCACTACCCAATACTGTTTCTTCTTAGAAAACTATGAGAGAAATTTGAATTCTATCAAGTCTAGGGCATACAAATATGCTTTTAAGACAGTTCACTGAAACAAGCAACAAAACCCAAAACAGAATGGGGGTATTACACTCAGTGCAGAACTAAAAAGAAAAAAAAATTCATCCTAGATCTTATCACTTTTACTACCATTTATTTCATATTTGAAGAATCACTTGTTTTTTTTAAAAATATTTTTAATTTATTTATTCATGAGAAACACGGAGAGGCAGAGACACAGAGAGAGAGTAAGAGACACAGGCAGAGGGAGAAGCAGGCTCCATGCAGGAAGCCTGATGTGGGACTTGATCCTGGGACTCCAGGATCAGGCCCTGGGCTGAAGGTGGTGCTAAACTGCTGAGCCACCTGGGCTGCCCTGACGAATCATTTGTAAAGGAACAATACAAACAAGATATTGCCTCACCTATCAAATTGGTGATGATAAAAAAAGAATGACAATATCCAGACTAGCTAAGAATATGGTGAAACAGGCATGACACAGGAAGCATAAATTCGCACAAATTTTTGGAAGGGTGGGACGCCTGGGTGGCTCAGCCGTTGAGTGTCTGCCTCTGGCTCAGGGCCTGATCCTGGGTCCTGGGATCGAGTCCCACATCGGGCTCTCCACAGGGAGCCTGCTTCTCCCTCTGCCTATGTCTCTGCCTCTCTCTCTGTGTCTCTCATGAATGAATAAATAAAATTTATTTAAAAAAAATTTTTTTTGGAAGGGCAATTCGACAATATGTATCAAATGTTTTTTTTTTTTTTTTAAAGACTTTATTTATTTATTCATGAGAGACACAGAGCAAGAGAGAGAGAGGCAGAGACACAGACAGAGGGAGAAGCAGGCTCCATGCAGGGAGCCTGACGCAGGACTCAATCCTGGGTCTCCAGGATCACAACCTCAGCTGAAGGTGGTGCTAAACCACTGAGCCACCCGGGCTGCCCAACAGGATCAAATGTTTTAAAAGGTGCTTGCCTTTGACTTGGCTATTCTACTTTTAGGAAGTTACTTACAAAGAGTTAGCTAAAGGAATGTTCATCAGAGCGTTGCTTGCAATAGCAACAACAACCAATTAGTTGGGGCACTTGGGATGTTATGCTGTATGTTGGCAAATTGAACTCCAATAAAAAAATAATAATAATGTAAAAAAAAAAGAAAGAAAAGCTAGATGAAAAGAATATAATAAAACTATGGAAAATCTTGAAGGGCACACACACACAAAAAAGAAATATTTCCAATATCCAGGGGCACCTGGGTGGCTCAGTCGATTAACCATCTTCTGCCTTTGGCTCAGATCATGATCTTGGGGTCCTGGGATCGAGTCCCACATCAGGCTCCCTGCTCAATGGGGAGTCTGCTTCTCCCACTCCCTCTGTCCTTCCCACTTCCTGCTCATGCTCTTTCTCAAATAAATAAATAGAATCTTTAAAAGAAATAAGTGTTTTCAATGTTCAATAATTGGAAACTGATTGAAGAAATCATGGTACATGATAAATTCACATAATGGAGTACTTTATACAGCCCCTAACAATAATACTATAGAAGTTATAAAATATTCAACATATTTTACATGAGACGGCTGTTCATTTTGAGCTTATGTTTGTAAAAATATATAGGACATATGCTGAAAGAAAAATTAACTAAACACATTTTAAAAACATCTCTGATATAAGATGTAGATTTGTTCCCTTTTGTCTTTCAATATTATAATACAAAGATATGATGCTTGAAGCTCATGTGATCATCTTTTGATTACAAAGTAAATCACTATCAAAATTCTGAGAATGGCAGAGCAGAAAGTTGGAATGTATCTGATAACATTCTTGAGCTTCTGAACCAACCTTGAACTCTCTATTCTTGATCTTCTTGGTTTGTGGGATAATACATTTCTTAATATTAAGATAATCCCCTACAATACTGAATTAATCCAGTTGACTTTAAGGATCATGAATATACTTTAAAAATATATAGTTAAGATATTCTAAATCCATCTAATGTTATTTTAAAAATGAAATGATGAAACAACTAAATATTTATTTTAATATCAACCAACATGATATTTAACACCAAGGGAATTAATATGGGATTTTTATTTCATCTACAGGAAACTTTAGGACATCTATAGAATTTGAAAATGTTTTGCATAACATTTTCCTGTGAGTATGTTAACTAACTGGAATTTAAGTAAAAACTTAAAAAAAAAAAAATTCCCTGTGAGGCCGAATTATAAATGCAGTAATCTAAGAACTGACTTACCCTCAGTTTTCTTTGGGTCATGGCTGTTTCAAGGGCCATTTCTCTTAAGGGATCCCTGCTGATGTCAAGCATAGAGGCTTTGATTGTGTCTCCTGGATACAGGCTCAGCCGAGACTGTCTAAGGGCCATTCTGGCTTGCAGCTGCATCATTTCTTCTTCTTGTCGTTTTAGCATAATCTCTTGATTAATTACATTGCCTTCCAGGGGTGTTTCATATTGTCTACTATATAGAAAAGAGAAGAAAATAATGATTTTAAGTCTAGTCAAGAAAGAAAAACAGGTTAAGTAAGGTATCCAGAATTTAAACAGTTTTTATTTTGTCATCTGAGAAGAACCCTTGCAGTAACATTTCAATCCTACTTTTAGTCAATCAATATAGCATGCTGTCCCATTTTCACTGAATAGATCTATATGCTCCTCCTCTTCTCTGAACATTTTAGCATCCTCTGAAAACTGCTTCCACTGCAGTTCTCTTCAGATAGGGCTGTTTATTCTTATAGTCCTATACCATTGGGCCGGGAGAGGAGATAGAGTTTCCCCTTAATTTTTTTTTTTAAAGATTTATGTATTTATTTATTTGAGAGAGAGAGAGAGATGAAGAGCAAGCACAAGCAGGAGGGCAGAGGGAGACAGAGAAAGAATCTGAGGCAGACTCTATGTTGAGCATGGAGCCTGACACAGGGCTGGATCTCACAATCCCAAGACCGCAACCCTAGCTAAAACCAAGAGTTGGATGCTTAACTGACTGTGCAACCCAAATGCCCTTAGATTCCCTTTAATTCTTATTTCAGCTTCCAGAACATTGCTGACTGACAATAGCCTCCAGCTTCCCCTGAAGTACATGCTATGAAATTGCTTAATCCACTGCTCTGCTTTTGCTCTAGACATTTACCATCCTGTTGGTCAAGTCTCCTGTTTTCATTAAAGATTTAAGTGCTTAACTCAGTCCTTTCTCCATTAGTACTCCTGTCATCATTCAAGATGGTATTACACAGACTGAGAAGTCCTCCAGCACTCCACCTCAGCCGGCCAGCTATCTACTCCCATGGTTATACTGCCTATAAACAATAACAGCACTACCCCTAAAATGTCCTATTTCTATCCTCCAATAGCTTCTCCATATAATCTTATTTTTTGAGCTCACTACTTTTAATACCCTTCTTCAAATAATTCACTGACTCCACTGCTTTCTCTATTTCCCCTCTGTTGCCCTTACACTGCTTGAATTCGAAGGCCCATCATTAAAATTATTCCTTTGCAAATAATCTCAACTCTCACGCAACTGTGGAACTACGCTGACCAATCCCAATGGGCTCTCAGCACTGCCTGGCAACTCGTTTTCTTTGAGAACTATTTTATACCTTCTTCTCTTTCTTTTTCAAAGCTCAAATACTCTCCTCCTCTTCTGACAACCTTTCCTCAGTTTTCTTTGTGAACTAAGAAGCAATCAGGAAATAACTTCCTCATCCTTCTACGACCAAACTTTCCAGATCTACATCCATCTGCTTTGCCTTCTCTTCTGTAACAGTGATGGATCTTCTGCACACTTACTTACATAGGCCTGATATCTCTACTGGGCATGGAATTCCATCTCGTCTCCTACTCAGACTTTACTCCTGCAGTAATCCTCTTACATGCATCAATAATATTGTATACTATGTTATTCTCATTAATACCCACATCATGTACTATTTCCTACTCAGAACAACAACAAAAAAGGCCTCCTTTGGTTCTATATCCCCTTTTGGACTCTATCCCATGTTTTCCTGTCTTTTAGAGTAAATCTCTTCAAATTGTCATTTAAGCTTTATCTCCACTTCATCTCTCACTCTCATGGACTCAGACCAATAGTTTTAGTCCCCACTTCTCCATCAAAGCTGTTCACAAAAATGACTGACCTCTTTGTTGTCAGAGCCAAAGGATAATTCTTGATTTTCATTTTATTTGACCTCTAAGCACAAAAAGACATAATTGCTCAGTCTTTCCCATTTTGTTTTGTTTGAGAAAGGAGGAGGGGCAGAGAGAGAGAGGGAGAGAGAGAATCCTAAGCAGGCTGCACACAAGGCATAGCACCTGACATGGGGCTCCATCTCACGACCCTAGATCATGACCTGAGCCAAAATCAAGAGTCAGATGCTTAAACAACTGAGCCACCCAGGTGCCCCGTCCTTTCTAATCTTAAAACATTTCCCATCTGGAAAGCCATGATCATTTTATTTTCCTTCTGCTTTACTGGCTTTTCCTTCTTGGTCTCTTTTGTTGATGTGTCCTCCATTTCTAATATCCTAATGTTAGTCTACAATAGTGCTCAGACCTCCAGATTCTCCTTGTCTACATATATATTCCACACCTACATGATCTTATTTGGTTGCATGGCAATTAATTGCCTTATATAGGCCTATACCTTAGTCTCTCCTCTGAATTCTATTTGCCTAGGTGAGTGTTCTTGTTGGATGTTAATATGCATCTTTAGGCTAATATGTCTCAAATCAGATTCTTGATATTTTCCCCCTCGTCCAATGTTTTCTCAATCATTCACCAGTTGTTTACAACACAACTGGGAGTCATTCTTGATTCCTCTATCCTACACATCCCTTATCTAATTGAGCAACAAGTCCTGAAAGCACAACCTTGAAAATATCTATATCTGACTCTTCTTGATCACTAGCAATCTAATCTGTGCTATATCCATCCAAATGGAGTACCATCATTACTTCCTAACTGGGCTTTTACTTTTGTGATGTCTTCTTCAAAGAACAGAACAGAGTAATCCCATTAAATGCAAATTAGACATGTTTTCAAGCTACCCAATGGCTTTCCATCATACATCCAAAGTGTTCACTTAAACTTCTGAGGTATGACATAATATGGGTCCTATTTACTACCCACTCTGCTTTTCTCTCATCCTGCTGCACCCACACTGTCCTGCTGTATTCCTCTGACATGCAACACCTCTCCCATAATTCAAGGCCTCTGCTCTTGTCATTCTGTTTGTCTGGGAGGAACCCTCTGCACCTCCTGATATCTGCATAGTTCACTCTGTCACTTAAAATAGTTTTCTGTTCAAATGTAACCCTTGGGAAAGGCCTCCTCTAATCACCCTACTTGGGTAAAAGGAACTTGGACATCACAACTTTGCACTCTCTATCCCTTCAGTCTGCTTTTTAAAAAATGTCTTTTTTAATTAAAAATTTTTTTATTATTGAAGTATAGTTCATAACAATGGTATATTAGTTTCAGGTGAACCACATGGTGATATGATAATTCTATATTACTCAATGCTTACCATGTTAAGTGTAGTCACCCTACAATGGGCACTTGGGCTGCTTCTAGATCTTGATTACTGTAAATAGTGTTGTGGTAAACATAAAGGTGCATATGTTTTTAAATTGGTGTTTGCATTTCCTTTGGGTAAATATCCAGTAGTGGAATTATGGATCATATGGTATTTCTATTTTTAAATTTTTGAGGAAACTCCATACTGTTTTCCACAGTGGTTGTACCACTTTATGTTCTTACCAACTGAACATGAGGATTTCTTTTTCTCCACATCCTTGCCAACACTTGTTCTTGTCTTTTTTATTTTAGGCATTCTGGCAGGTTGTGAGGTGATATCACATTGTGATTTTGATTTGCATTTCTCTAATGATTAATAATGTTGAGCATCTTTTCTTGTGCCTACTGGCCATCTGTATGTGTTCATTGGAAAAAGGTCTATTCAGGTCCTCTGCCCATTTATAAATTGGATTATTTGGCTTTTTTTGGTGTTGGGTTGTATAATTTCTTTATATATTTTGGATATAATCCCTTATCAGAAATACCACTTACAAATATCTTCTCTCATTCAATAGAGAAATTCAAAATTTCATTTTGTTGATTGTTGTTTGCCTCTATGCGTACTCTCTATCCCCTTAGCCTGCTTTATTTTTCTTTAAAGTACCATTATTGTCTGATGGGCATTACTTACTTGTTTTTAATGGTTTATTGGCTACCTCTCAGCCCTAGAAATTCCCCCGAAGGACCCTTTTTTTTTTGGTCTTGTTCATGACTATCTCTAGTACCTAAAAGTTCCCAGTACATGGTAGGTGCACAGCAATCATTCCTTGAGCAAATGACAGGTTGTAATTTTATGGCTCTCTCAATGGGGGCCAAGGATAATAATAAGAATCTAAATCTATACATTTTAACTTGTACCTGTTATTTTCATCAAATATATTAGCGTTCTTGTTCAAATTTTTTCTACCAGAGTCACAAACAGGTACCAAAAATAACTATCATTTTATTTCTTCCAACACAATATCTGGTAGAGTTCCTATAAAAGCTAAAAAATTTGAGAGACAAAAAACCAAAATAAAACCTAAACAAAAACCAAGAAAATAAATGAACAAAAAAAACAAGAAAATCTGGATCATTTAGGAATGAATAAACAGGTTGTTTTAAGTTGGAAAAACAGGTTATCTCATCAAGTAGAGAGGCAAAGAAGCAGTGGGAACTGTACTATGTATAAATTGTACTTCAAAAGTTAACACAGAAAAAACTTAGAGATGTTCTTTGGAAAACAGCTTTGAACATCCTTTTTGGTCACTGAAAGACACTTTTGATAACTCAGAATCAAAAAATTACTCACTCTGCTGTATCTGACTCATAATTTCCTGTTAATTTCCCCCCACCCCTATGATACAAATCAATTGTACTGCCTGGATCTGGTTTTCCATTTCATTCTAGCTAAAGGGAATGGAAATTTTTATAAAGAAGAATGTAACATGTCTAAATACAGCACTATTTATAGATCTCACAAATATATGACCTAAAGAACAAAACAGGACCTCTTAATTGTGTGCCAGCATGTTAAGGATGTTATCAGAAACCTTTGTTCGTTTGCATTCAGAAAACTGCATTTGAATAAGGAATTTAGAGTATTTTAGTTGATGTGTCTTTCTGTGGGTGGAAAAATGGGTGGGATTGTCTAAAAGAAGTAGAGTTTAGCATCTTACATTAAATATAACATATACACAGACTTATCAATCTACTTCTTGAAAAATTTTTTTAATGTAGGTCTATCTAATAGAGATGCTATGAATGCCACATTAAGTTTATTTTCTCTCAAAGTGTGAAATAAAAGATAGTTTATCATTAGAACATGATTTGATGAGCTAAAGTGGCTTTAATGTCTGACCTCCACCTCTGAAACTAGTAATACATTATATGTTAATTAATTGAATTTAAATAAAATTAAAAATCCCAACCATTGGAGTAAAAAAAAAAAAAAAAAATTTAGTATCTCCTAAAAATAAAACCTAGAAACAGTTGAAACAAAGATTCTCTCATAATTTTTAAAGTAACTTATCAAGAAAATTGAAGAAAATTGAAATAAGACTCACAAAATGATTTAATTTTATTTGAAGGAATATGTTTTTAAATAACTAACAAATGAACCATAAAAATCAATTTTTAATACATAAGACCAATAATTCTTCAGTTGTTACTTTACTTATGCTGTTCATCAAGCAAAAGAGTATCATGCTATTTATATAAATTTTCTCTAAATTGAATTTATAAGAATACTTTCAGTTCACCACAGAGCTTAGTGCATTTCAGTATTTGCTTCTTATTGCTGTTAATCCCAAAATGCTTTTGTGTCTTTAAGAAAACTGTATAATATCAAATATAAACCTATCCTCATTCTTTCTTACCTCTTTGTTCAAAATTACCAAATCAGGGTTATCATCACAATGGGATCCTAGTTATACAAAATTCTATTATGTAAATATAATACTGTTTTAGATAAATGAATAGTAGAACTTTCCTCAAAGGAAAGTATCATGTACTATTTTAAAATGCATAAGGGAGAAAAGATAAAAATTTAATAAAAACTGCAATATTAAAAGGAATAACTTTAGTGTACTGTATTCAATTACTTGGGAGTCTAAACCCTAGATAAATTGTCTGTTTTAATTACATGCCTAGGGTTACCTGGTCTATTCATAGTTTACAGGTGTGAAACAGTGTCTGCCAGAATTAATTAGCTAAGGGGCAAGTTTTTGTTAATCTCCAAATGATTCTTTTGTATATGGTGACACTTGAACTAAATGAACTACGGTATCAAATTAGAAAGATTTCCATTGTTTAGGAGTAAATTCTGAAGCAACCTCTTGTTCTAACA
The DNA here is from genome assembly GCF_003254725.2 of Canis lupus dingo. Lineage (NCBI taxonomy): Eukaryota > Metazoa > Chordata > Mammalia > Carnivora > Canidae > Canis > Canis lupus. The sequence goes on along the minus strand of NC_064274.1, from coordinate 10,256,203 downwards.
GCAATTACAAATTTCAAATTAATGTATAACATTAACAATATGCTTTAATTCATGTAAGGGACCTGTGCACACATGAAAAGCCTACACATGAAAATATTCTGTATTGATTTGACACATTTCAGTTTAAACAAAATACATCAAAATATAGCTATAATACCACCATCTTAAGCATAGCACAAGAATAATATCTAAGAGCTTATAAGAAAGCTGAGTATTTCAGTATGAAAATGAATTTGAAACAGTCCAAATAGGGCTTTAAAAAGATACAAGATAACTTCTTTTAGCTAGTAAATACGTAGCGAATAATTAACTTTTTACATAATAGGTTACTTAGTAGTAACCCACTCATTATCCATTCAACAAATAACACACCCTGAAAACCTGCTTGTTGAGCCTGTTCAACCTTCAAAAAAGAAAATATTCTTTTAGAAATCAAGGCTTACTATCTTTTCACATGCTTAATGCCATCCGTTTAGAACTTCCTGTTAATAAGTTATTTTATCTTCATATTGACAATTTTAATTTCAAGCACAAACTATAAATTATCAGAGCCAAATCTTTCTTTTTTAAAAGATTTTATTTATTTATTTGAGAGAAAGAGAGAGAACATGAGTAGGGGGGGAGGACACAGAGCAAGAGGGAGGAGCAAAGCCCAATGTAAGCCCCACATGGGATCATGGCCTGGAGTGAAGGCAGATGCTTAACTGACTAAGCCATCTAGGCACCCCTGGTGCCAATTCTAATTTTAAAAGATTCCAATAAGCTCAAACTCAAACTCAAACTCCTACATGTCTTTCACATAATTAAATGAATTCCGAATAATTTAAAGAGGGCAAAAGAAAGGAAAATTGAGAAAATAGAGAAAAGAGGATAATTCTCCTTGATTCTAATAATAAAAAAAAAAAAAACCACCTGTTGCTGGAAATACATTATTACTATTTTTTTCATATTGCTTACCTTGGTCTCTGTGACTGGCCTTGACTTGTGCTTTCATCTACCCCTGGGAGACCACTGTTGGATTCAAACCTCTTGGAAGCTTCACTTTTTTGTACTAATTAAAGAATGAAAAAAGGAATGGAAAAATAAATAATGGCATAGGTGATAAAAATATGAAGTAACCTTACTTAAAACTCAAACATTTAGCAGATACATTAAGGAGAATTTTATAAATCATATTCATATCACTAAATTAATGACATATCATTAAACTCTTCACCAATAAGTCTGTTATTTTGAAAGATAATGAATTATTTCCTATTATGAAAATGACTACATTGCTGTTTAAGCTCCTATAATACTGTCAAAATGAGTAACCAGCAGCTTTTTATAATTTTCAAATTTTATACAGATTTATTCTTTTGATGCCTTATATCTCAACATTGCTGAAAAAGAACATTCATTGTTTCTTAAAAACAGTTTGGTTATTCAGATGCCTCTCACCTTGTCGGAAATCTGATTCAGAGGAAATAATAGATGGACTTTCACTGGAGGTACTAAAGATATCACTGTGGTAGGTTTTATATCTTCGAATTGGTTCTAAAAGGATTAAAACAAACACATTAGAAAACAAATCCCTTAATTGTTCCACATAAATAAAATAAAATGTTACATTTACTCTTATGAGATTAGAACATTTTATATATTGCTTTAAATTTAGCAATTGCTGGATGGTATTCAAATGATGTGACTCTAGTTTTGAGGCAGTTTGGCATACTGGTTAAGAACCTGGACTCTGACACCAGATTACCTGGGTTTGAATCTCAGCTCACTACTTGCCAGGTGTGTGACACTTTAGGAAGGTAACTGAACCTTCCCGTGACTCATCCTCTTCAGTTGGAAAGGGGGTATAATAATAGTGCACACCTGGTAGGTTTGCTGTGAACATTAGATGAGTTAATATATGAAAAGCTCTTAGAACAGAGCTACGTGGGATCCCTGGGTGGCGCAGCGGTTTGGCGCCTGCCTTTGGCCCAGGGCGTGATCCTGGAGACCCGGGATCGAATCCCACATCGGGCTTCCGGTGCATGGAGCCTGCTTCTCCCTCTGCCTATGTCTCTGCCTCTCTCTTTCTCTCTCTGTGACTATCATAAATAAATAAAAATTAAAAAAAAAAAAAGAACAGAGCTACGTAAGTATCATTATTAAGCAGTTTTTGAATGCACTATGTAAAATTGTTTTACATGCTAAAAGGGATAGAAAATCCAAAGACATAGTCCCAAGCTCAATAATTTAAAATGTATTAAGCACAAAATACTAAATTCAAGACAGTGTTTAGATCCACCAGAATGAGATGAATAAGCATTGGGAGTGGTGGTGGGGGCTGTGTGGGGTTCTGCAATGTGTGCTCTATATGAGGTAGGCAGGACAACATTAAGATAAAAATTCTAAATGTTCCTAATTCATCCTCTCTTCTTCATACTAATGAGCATAGATCACTATTCATCTCATGTCTGGATTATACCATGTGTCCTAGATTCCTCCTTCTGCAGTCTTGCTCATTTCGTATTATAATTCACATTACAGAGTGAACTTTTCAGAAATGAAAATCTGAGCATCTTACTATTATTTCTTAAATTCTTCAAAATACAATTTAAAAACTTGTTAGCTTGGTATTCAAAGCCTTTAATAACCTGGTCTCTGACTACATTTATAACAGTGGCCCTTCGTATTGTGGAGTCACAGATTAATTTGTTAGAATTTGATGAAAACTACAGACCTCTCTCCATCCACTCCCCAAAACATACAAAAACACAAACATTTAAATAGAACTTTAAAAATTCAACATAAAAATATAGATGGAATGAGTTATCTGAATCTTTGTGGCAGAGTGGAATGTCTGGACATGATCTTTGTCAGTAGATAATAAGCCTACAGATTGAGAGAGACTGAAGTTGCAAATGATGGTGGGGACAATTGATGAAAAAATGTGAAGGAAATGGGATGAAAAAAATAACCCAAAACACATGAATGGTCATTTCAGCAAAGAGGAAGAACTTTTTCTTCTTAAGAGAAAGAAATGATGGACAAGGGAAAAAGTGAAAATACAGAAGGAATCCCAAGATACTCATATCAGAAGTTGTCTACTTCTGGTAAGAAAAAGTGTGTCACTTCCTGGGATCCAGTGGCCGGGAGCTTGAGAAGAGTAAGGAAATTCTGCTATGAACAATGTGATAAGATTCAGTAAAAACCACATGAAAGTTTTGAGAGTTTAGATTAGGCTAGAATGCATGAATTTCATTGGAACCAATCAGATTTTTTTTTGGCTTTTTCTTGGCACTAGAGAAAGAAAACCATGGGAAACACATAGAACTGAGTGGGGAGACCTGGGATGTACAATAACATACAATGGATATATGTGAGGGATTCTTTTTTACTAGTTTGCAAACTTGAGAACAGGAACATCACAAAATGAATAATTCCTTGCACTGCAGGGTGTTCAGTAGAGATTGTTAAAAGAAAAAGGGATGAATAAATGAATGAAATAGTCAAATGGCACCATAGGAACCAGGCTTGTAGAACCAGGATGGAAATGATGGCCTGGAAGAATTAGGAGGTCATGCTGAGACAAAGCTTTAAATAAAGAAAAGAGGAGTAAAAGGAAAAATGGCCATGGACTTGACGGAGAGGAAGTTGCCCATAGTTACCTGGAGAAGTAGGCATGATACCCCTACTTGGTTCAGTTTTGTACACACTGAACATGAGTGTGAAATAATGCCGTAATTAGTGGAGTTTTGGGATTGAGAGTCCAAATATTTACTGGTACTTTTTAAAAAACGATTCCATTCTACCACAAGGAAGTCTCATGGTAAATAAGATAATTTCTTAAAAATTCCTCTGGTTTAAGAGAAGTGTGATTTGGGAAGATTTTAGAAGACCTCAAAGAATGTTTTTTTCCTAATTGTATTTAAATTTAATGAACAGTTAAATGGTTACTTAAGACCAGCTGCTATTTTCCAGGAGGCACTGGAAAAGTTTTTTATGTTGTTATAGAACTGCCATATTAAATTTTTGAAGGATTTCCCTAAGGTAACTTGAACGAATTACACACCTGGCATCGAAAGGTATAGAAGAGTAAATAAAACCAACAAGGACTCAAATGTACAGAGGCAATATGGTTTTTACCCTACAAAGAAAAGTACGAAGTTGCAATGATCCTTTTTGGTAGACAGAGAACTTCAGTTACTTGGATGTTAAGCCATGCAATGACAACTTTACACCCCACACTGAATGAATTTACTGTTTCATAACTATTTCTGCCAAGTGGCTGTAAGGCAGTAAATACATTTTAAGTTGAATTTCCATTCTTCGGTGGCGCTTCATAATTGTTCTTATATTATTTCATGTGTCCATGTTCCCTTTCCTTTTTTCTAATTCTTGGGTCCCTTCTGTCAGACAAATTAATGTAATATTGATTATCCCCTCTTAAAAGCAAAATAAATCATTTTCCCTTGATGAACTGTTGGTCTATAAATGTTCTCAGGACCACACCTGGGGGGAGGAAGGGCACTGACTTATGATGCTTTATTGCTTTATAGTAATGGGGCACTGGCACTCCAGAAATGTGGACGGGATGACTAGCTTTGCAGCACTACCAAGGAGAGGAGAAGATTTTGTTTTTTTCTTCAAACACTGTGGAGTCTATGTTAATTAAAGTGTAGGACTCTCTGTTGTAAGCTTCTTATTTTCTGGATTGTATCTTTTAAAATGATGTTAGCCATGTTCCTTTCATGCAATGGCATGGTCAGATTAAAGTTCCCAGGCAATATTTACTACTCAGTCATGTTTACAAAGGCTAGCCTTTTTAAGTATGGGCTTTCCACTTCTGAATAATAAATTTAACCATTTCACGAATTATTATGAAATTCACTACAAACATAAAATTATTACAAATGTGTCCTTTACCAAGAGTGTATCTCACATTGGTATATATGGAGAGCCATATTTTATGCTTATAGACCAAATGATCTGATAGGAACATTGCCTGGCTTTCTAAGATGACCTACTGAAAAGCATCCAGTAGACACTAACTAGTTGCAGAGCAGCTTTTATCCTCTGTTCTGGTATGCAGAAGAAGGGTAATCTCTAATTATTCATGAGGTGTCTTAACATTATTGACAACTTTTATTTTTGAAGGATCCAGGTACCACAGATGTGTTTTCTGTGCATAATATAAGCACTTTTGATTTGGTCCAGATCTCAGGAATGTGGTATTAACTAAGTGATTAAAAAAGAAAAATTATTATGAAGACTTCTACACAGACACAAAAACAGAGAGAACAATATCCATCTCACATATCCATCTCCTAAATCATTCAAACCTAGTGATTGTTATTTTAATTATAAAATGTCAGACTATTTTTTTAAATAATGAAATGCTCCCAAGTATTTATTGTATACTACAAAGTTTTATGAATGCTGCTGTTCGTGTGAGATATTTGTAGTTTTCTTTTCCCATAATATCTTTGTCTGGTTTTGACATATGGTAATGCTGGCATTGTACTTAACAGGAAGTGTTCCCTCTTTCTCTGTTTCTTTTTTAAAAGATTTATTTTTATTTTTTTTAAGATTGTATTTATTTGGGAAAGAGAGAGAGAGAATATGAGTAGGGGGAGGAGCAAAGGGAAAGGGAGAAGCAGACTCCCTGCTGGGCAGAGAGCCTGATGTGGAGCTTGATTCCAGGACCCTGAGATCATGACCTGAGCTGAAGGCAGACGCTTAACCAATTGAGCTACCCAGGCACCCCCTCTCACACCACTTTAAACATATAAAGTTATAGTATGCGATCATGAACACTATACTTTTAATATTCAGGATATTGTGAAGATTTACACGATATTCTGAGCTTACATAAAGCTATTTCAGAGGAAACGTTCAAATCTACAATCTTCACATTAAAATGAATTTAAGCTAGCACAAACTATAATCTAAAAACATCATTTACAAGTGACCCATATTCAAGCTCAGACAAGTGACATGCAGAAAGTAAGACTCAGACAACTACAACATCAGGAACTAAATAACCATAAAAAGTTTTTAAACTTTGCATTTTTAAGGTTATGGCCCTAATGAAATATTTCAATTTTCAAATAAACCAGAGAAACAAGAATAATATTATGTTTTCATGTATTAAGTATTTTTCTCTGTGCTTTCTTTTGAGGGGATTACTTTTTAGAGATTAAAGATTATACCTTTTATACGTTCAACAGAGTCCACTATATTCTATGTTATACCATGCTACATGATCCATAAATAGAACATATTCTAAAATCCCTTGAGATCGATAAAATTTTTAATCAGGAGGAACAGAACTTGTTCAAGTATAAATACATGTAATTGAGGAAAGATATGTGCAGAAATGCTCTGTGAACTGTAAATTACTTTACAGACATAAAATTTGTGCAGAGTAGGAATAGCAAAAAAAAAAAAATGAAGTCTCCAGTTCTCTTGATCTACAACAGTTTTGTGTAATGTAGCAGCCACCAATCTAGGCTGTGTCTTGCATCTGGGCTGGCTATGCAACTCTAGAATCCTCCAGGATCCTGCATTATTATGACTTCATTACCCCTTCTAAAGCATTCAAACAGTACAGATCTCTAAAGGAAATTGACCGCATTTGCTGTTGGTTGGTTAGGTTATGACTTCTCTTAGAGTTGGAAAAGGAGGTGGGATTTCTCCTCACTGCACAGAATTCATTAGAAAATATTGTTGAATCACATATCTGAAATAGCACTTACCAAATACTGAATATTAATAGCTACATTGCAATACTCAGTTTAGATTAATACTTATTGAGTATCATGTAGGGTATAGTGGTAGATACTAAGGAAACAGCTATGAATGAGACCATGCCAAATTTCTGATGTTTATAGGAGGAGAAACAAGCTACTTAAAACAAATAATTTCAATGAAAAATGGGCCATCACCCTAAACTGGAAGGTGAGACAAAGCTTCCTGAACATGGCTATGTCTGAAAGCTTTTTTTTTTTTTTTTTTTTAAAGATTTATTTATTTATTTTAGAGAGAGGGAGAGTGCACTCGAATGAGGTGGGGGGCAGAGGGAGAGGGAGAGAAAGAAAAGCAGGCTCCACGTCCACACAGAGCCAACAAGGGGCTCGATCTTAGGATACTGAGATCATGACCTGAACCGAATCAAGAATTGGAGGCTTACCTGACTGAGCCACCCAGGCACCCCAGTTTTGGATTTTAAGAGAGAGATAAGTTTTGAAGAAAAATTTCTCTCTCTATATCATCACTAGAAGTATCCTACATGGTGAACTGTAGTATTTATAAACCCATCCCCTTGTTTTTCTGAAATGCAACTCTAAAAATGTAAGAAATCCAACCTTCTCATGAAAATGGAAACATTAAGATGCCTCAATAATAAGAGCAGGCTCACATACTTTAGTGTTTACATATTCTAGTTGCACAACACAAAGTTTAACCTGTATTCTCAAGACAGTCACAGAACAGCAAAACTAGGCTAGACCAGAGGTCACAATATTGTTTTCTTTAAACAATACTTAAGATTGAAGTAGATTGATTTATAATTTCAATATTTAACTGTAGTCACTTTTGAACAATTTAATTATATCTGCTTTTCATATTCCCTTCTTTTTTTTAAAGATTTTATTTATTTATTCATGAAAGACAAAGAGAGAGAGAAAGGCAGAGACACACACAAACACAGAGAGAGGCAGAGACACAGGCAGAGGGAGAAGCAGGCTCCCTGCAGGGAGCCCGACGTGGGACTCGATCCCGGGTCTCCAGGATCAGGCCCTGAGCCGAAGGTGGCGCTAAACTGCTGAGCCACCCGGGCTGCCCTTCATATTCCCTTCTAGTATTTATACAGAATGCAGAGGAGTTTTGACTATTGGAAGCAAACTGCTATCCCCACCCAGGGTGTGGAGTACTGTTCAGACTATATTCACAGTACTGGTTCCAAGTCAATCTCTCATAATCAGGAACGTGCTGTCAATCCACATGGCAATGTTAGATAGGGAGTATGTGGTAATTACATACAAGAGAAATGGTGACAGAAACTTCTGTTAGAAAACAGACAATTTGTCAGATTTTGAGATGGGAGTACAGAGTGGAAAAAAGATACTAGGAACAAAGAAGAAAGAGGAAGAGTAGACTAAGACAGTCCTATACGAAGGTGAAAAACGTAAAATGAAAAGAATAAAGCCAAGAAAGAGAGTCCCATCAAAGTTTAAAACTAGTTTTCATGGATAAACCTGTTACTGTTTCTGTCTGCCCCTTCCTTACTGCTTTTTGTATGTAGGGAACTTTCTGAAAGATTAAATATTAATTCAATAATTATATAAATGATCTTATATTGTAAGTTTTAAACTTCAACTTTCTCAGGGTCTTTTCTGTTCCTTTCTTATTTTTTTTTTTTTTTTTAATTTTTTTTATTTATTTATGATAGTCACAGAGAGAGAGAGAGAGGCAGAGACATAGGCAGAGGGAGAAGCAGGCTCCATGCACCAGGAGCCTGATGTGGGATTCGATCCTGGGTCTCCAGGATCGCGCCCTGGGCCAAAGGCAGGCGCCAAACCGCTGCGCCACCCAGGGATCCCTTCTGTTCCTTTCTTATTTTGTTCTCAAGGAAATAGGAGCACTCAAAGGCAACCATTCATTGCTTTTTGATAATTTATCTTATTTCATTGGCTACTGGATCATTGCCTTACAAAATCCTAGTATAGGAAAGCCCATTAAAATACTATCTACCACAATAGAGCATGTGACACCACAGAGCTCCATCTTAATCCCTATCCAGTGTGGTTTGCTGCAGAAAGAACCAAAAGTGCCTCATTCAGCCTTTTTTTTTTTTTTAAAGATTTTATTTATTAATTCATGAGAGACAAAAAGAGAGGGGCAGAGACACAGGCAGAGAGAGAAGCAGGCTCCACGCAGGGAGCCTGATGTCCGACTCGATCCCGGGACTCCAGGACCATGCCCTGGGCCGGAGGCAGGCACTAAACGCTGAGCCATCCAGGGATCCCCTCATTTAGCCTTTTTAAAAAAATTATGCTATCTCATTTTACTGTATTAAAAATTATATAATTTTATTAGGAAGAGACTTAAGGGGTTTATTAGGTGGTTAGTTGAATAGCCAACCTTTCAGCCAGTAAAAAAATTTCCAAACAATGTATCTGACATGTATCTGGTTTCTGCTTGAAATCAGAATGGCAGAGTGGAAAAAACCTTACTCTGAATTTCAAGAGATCTGGATTCTAAATACAACTGTTCTGAATTATGAATTATGTATCTCCTTTGGCAAACTAGTCTACTCTTGGCTTTTGAAAACGAAAACTTTGGTTTTAGTATCCAGATTCCTTCCAGTACCAACTCTGGTCTCCCCTCTGCTAGTTGGCTGGTTGATGTTGTTAGCTAAGGAGATGCTATAGAAATGATTTAGGTAAAGGCTCCTTTCAAGAGGATGGATTAAGGAAAGGGTTATACATCTAGCTGAAGAAAACTGTATTTCCTATTAGTTCAATGAGCCTCCTTGCATGCTTAAAAGGACAGACCAAAATTGGAGTTACTTTTCTTCCAATTGCTGTATTAATCCAATGAACAGGAACATACCGTTTTTAAAAATTCGGAAGTTACACACAGTTGGAAATTCTTAAACTGGAGCTCTGAAATCTAGATGGAAGTCCACAGTCTCCCATAATGATGGAAACTCTATCATTAACTAGTTATGCAATCTTGGATAAGTTATTAACTTCACTAACTCAGGGGTATGTACTATAAGACATCTTCTAATTATGTAATTACTGATAGCCAGTAGCAACTACCAGACTTAAAGATCACAAAAATTGTACAGAGAACTATTAATATTTTTAAATGGCTTAAAACAAGAATATTTAAAAAGAAATGTGTACATTAGCAACAGCCGCTGTTCTGCTTGATTTCTCACATATAAAAAGCATCTGTGGAGCCTACTTTTCATGAGAATTAAATGAAATAAATGGGATTTGTATTGTTTTCTATTCTTTTTTCTTCTTTGTATATTAGCTAAAATCTTAATATTAGTAATCTGCAGTTATGTTTGAACAGCTAACAGAAATTATCTCACTTTTAGAAAATGCACAGGATAAAACCAACCAATTACTCAACTAAATAACTAAGAATTATCACTTCTGAATTCCAAACATCAAACATTCTTTTTGAAGAATACTTTTAGTCTAAAGCAAATATAATTTATTACTACTTACGAGTTACTATATAATAATGGAGTTTATTTAAGATGGTGTAAGCATTTCCATAATATACCAACATTTTCAAGGTATCTCTTTAAATTGGTTATAAAATACATTCTGGGAGAAAATGGGTAGGTTCTTTGTGAGAACAAATGCTTTTCAAAATTGTTCAATAGCAAAGAAAGATTTCAGGATAAAAATGGTCCTGTATCAAACAATTCAAAGCGTATTTTATTTTTAAAAAGAAATCTTTTCCCTTTCTTCTTTTCTTGTATCTCTTGTAATGAATATAAAATTTCTAAATTTGGAAGTTAGGTTTTGTAGCAAGTTACTCTTGTTAATAAATAAGGGTCAATAACATTATACATCATCTTTGTAGATATATATGCATATTTGGGAACAAGTTGTAAACAAGTTGGTCTATTTGAGTTTCTTTAACACATGTGCCTGCACACATTCCCTGACAAGATAACTGGCTCATATGTAAACTAGGACATAATTTGGCTTAATACTCATTTTATAGGTAGTCAAAAATCACCTATTTAAACAAAATATGTCAGATTATTGTAGTATAATTTAACACATTAAATATACTTCCATTAGTGTTTGGTTTCTCTACTGTTTAACTCTGAAACCAAGGTTCAAGTGTAAGAAAAACACTTTTCTCAGACTTCACTAATCCAGATTACAATTAATTTACCAGATACTAAGTAAATAATCTTTTAAAACACAAAAGAACATTAGACATTATGATTTAATTTTTAATATTCATTTGTTAAGAAAATATTCAATTTCCTTAAATTTAGAAATAGTCATCTACATCAGTATAAAGCTTCACTATTTATACTCTGAGACTATCATGGTTTTATCTATTTGAATAATTAAGGGTTTGTTTGTTTTGCACAATGGGGAAGAATTCTTCACATAAACATCTCTATGAGGGTATGTCATAAGATGATTAGGCTAAGTTATTATTCATATGTTAGCTGTTGTGCAATATTAGATAATCATGAAGTACAATTTCTGAAAGAGAAGACTAAGCTACAGAAAATATCTTTTCTGCTACAACTCTAAAAGCTTACTGGTCAGAGTTAAACAGTAAAACTATGCATAAAACAATTTTCTAAGTTATTTTCTGCCCTTGAAAGTTTATAATCAAGATTATAAACAATTGTCTAATGTTTTCTTTAAATGCACATATATATGCCTGTATAATCAGTTAAGAGTTTGATAATTTCCTTTATAATTTCAAATTCATCACTAATTTGCAATTGGAAAAAAAAGAAGGAAAGCTTCTTTTACTAGAAGTAAAGCACGATGTGTAGAGTATGTTGAATATGTTTAGTCCAGAGCTATGCTTAAGTAACAGAACAAACCTCCAGCAGAACACTTCAAAGGTAATCTTATATAATCAAAAATACTTCACTGGAACAATAGCCTTGAAAATGAATATGATCCCTTGATTATGCCACTATACTTTTTGAACTAGAAACACCTTAAAGTTTCCTTTCAGCTATGTCCCAAAGTTTGTCTATGAGGCAAAGGGAGATAACAAAACTTTAAACTTCAAAAATGTAGAGGATTAGGTTGATAACTCTAATTTTGTTATCTTTTCCATTTATTTATGTTAAAAAATAGCCTCTGTCCATATCTAACACATTTTACTCTACTCAATATATTGAAGTTTGTGTGTCAATCAGGAATTGTGAACCAGAGCTCTGCCCTGCAAATAAGAATTTATCATTGATAAAGTTGTTTATCAGTGCACCTCATACTAATATTATAATAATTTGATTGGCCAATCACTTTACATTATTTAACCTATTTTTGTCAAGCATATTTTACAGATGTGATAAATTGCACTTGGAGGGATTAAGCCCAGTTGCTGACTAAGGATTACTTACTATTGATGCAGTAAATAATTCAAACCTAGGCTGACTATAAATCTATAAATCTAAATACCATAACTTTTAAAATATAGATTTAAACTTCATTCCAGATGAAACAATTTATGGTCACCAAGAGTTGTGTCCCTAAGTTTGTTTTTTGAAGTTGGTGGTTTGGGAACCAATGCATTATCACCAGGCTACTCTGCCTCCCTAGAATTGCTGATTTTGAATAACTGCCTCTTATTTCCAGTCCTTTAGGGAAGCCTCTTACGAGTGTGCAAGATAGACGGTACTGTGGAGAAGTAGAAAACATGGCTCCTGCCCTGAGAAGCTTACAATCTAAGAATATGCAAAATATTGAAGGGTTATAGAAGTGCCTGGACTGGGAGACTTACTAAAGATGACTTTGTGGGAGCATTGGAGTTTGATTAGGGTTTTGGTGGAAAGGAGGACAGAAACTGACAGAGAAGAGACTAACCTGGGTATAAAGGTTTGGCAGTGGAAATAAGACTTGTGGAATGGTTTAATAACCCTTCTTTATTTCAAATCACAATTTCAAATATTTCAATTAAATTCTCTCTCAAACACATACAAAATTACTAACCTTCTACATTCATGGCTTCTCTCAGAACCTGAAGTTTCTTTTGTCTCTCTCGAATTCGGTCCAAAGCACTTGATATTGCTGAGGAAGTTGGCAATTCTCGGGCATGAAACATTGGATCTACTTTCTGAGGGCCAAAGATATCCAAGGCTATGCTTCCATCTGAGTATCTTGCTTCCTTTTTCCTAGGGGTAGTTGAAGTCCGTACTGTTACTGTCTCAGGAAGATACTGTCGGAATCCACCAGTTTCCCCAGAAAAGTCTCTGTCAGCTGTGCAAAGCAAATCCATGGATGAAGCCCAAATCTTCTTCTTAGGAAGCACATCAATGCCAGGGATAGTTCTTTTTTCTGGGCCACTAGTTTTGAACTGGTAAGGGGAAGAGGCATTTTCAGAATCTTCATGTCCAGAATTATTATCTGATGAAATGTCCTTGAAATAATCTTCCTCATCTTGTGTATCTCTGATGGACAGAAATCCCATTGATTTACTAAGCCCTTTGTTAAGAAAGGTCTGATGAGAGAATGGAGACTTGTGTATGTCTAGTACATCAGAAGTAGCGCTTCTTCCTGGAATGATAAGAATCTATCATGTATGCATAGAATTTTTAGAAAATAATTGGAATGTAACCTTACTATTGACAGTGGAAGTGCTGGTAATCTCCTAAATTTTCCTAATGAAGGATCAGAGATGAAAGGGAATGGTAGTGATAGTGAAAGTGAAAAGAAATGCTGTGTTGGTATTTTCTAGTCATTTAAATATTTTTAAAGAAGAAAAAAGAATTCTTGCTATATTACAGATGAAAAAGGATTATAGCATTTGGAATTCATAAGTATCAAACTTTTATTATGATTAGAAACTATTTCAGAAAATTTAATTGTTTGAAATACAGATAATTTGATTGTTTAAATTATGTAAGAAACTTAATTTTTCCATGGCAGACCATCATGTCCTAAAATAGTTTTTTCTCTTGAACATAAAGCATCAATATTTGTCAATTGGAATAAAGTACCAATTATTTTATTCTTTAGTCTTTGATGTTGATACAGTAAAAACAGTAAGTCATTCTAATTTTTTTATGGCACCAGTCTGTAAATGCATCGAGACACAGCAAAAATATCCAACCAGTAATTCATTTTTGGAATCCTAGCATCAGTAACACAAAAAATCATATATCTCCCCTATAAAAAAAGAAATGTAGAAAAATACCTTCGAGTTACTAATGCAAAAGCCCATAAACATTGAAGATTTCCTGTGTGACCTTCTGTGATCCCTCTTTGATAGCTTATTTGCTATGTATACAGTATAAAATAATGACTAAAACTTTCATAGGAATAATAAATTGCTTAGCAATTCATCTGAATAAGTCAATTTCCTCTTCAGGGTGACAGCTATAGGCTTTAATTCTGTGACTCCACATTTCACCTTAATAATCTTAGAAAAGTGAATTCATTTCAGAGTGGTCAACAAATAACTGCTCACCGGAGAATTGGATTCAAACATTTTGCTTTTTTTGCAACTCATCTTTCCCTGAACACGGATCCACTTAAGTGCAAATACGGATAACACCAATATTTGGGGGCATGTCATATAAAGAAGACTGAGAATATATCACACCACATCTAAATATAGATTGTCATAGACTTTAGCCTCTAATGTAAGATAATTTAAAACTGATAAACACATCTATGTTATAGTATTTTAGGAGTAAATTACATTCTTAAACCACATATTGAAACTCATTAATTTAAAATTTTATTTAAAAATAGAGAACAGAGAATACATTAGGTGAAAGATAAGAGCTGAAAGGACCTAAGGATCATACAATCATAGATGAACTCAACAATCTGCCTTCTTTTACTGCTTGACTACCAACAAGTAGCCAAAACTTAGAGAAAAATTTAAAAACTGAGAATTTTGGCAACATCATAAATTCATAATCAAACACCTTGGACACTCAATGTCAATGTGTTAATAGTAATTTCATTCACTCTGCACAAGGCTTCACTTTTCCTCATTCTTCAAATTTCCCACATTAATTCCCTCTTCTCTTTTCTGATGATCTTGCTTCATATTCCATCAAGAAAACAGAATGTCAGAAGAGTGCTTTTTCATTTTCCCATGGCTAATTCTATACATCTACCTGTGTCTGCCAATCTTTTCCCTTGCTTCAAAAGATGACATTTTCTACCAGTTGAAGGCTGATTCCCAATATATGTTCAATCCCCTTCTTCTTCTAGGTTATCAGAGATTTTACTTTGGTTAACTTCTGCCGTCTATCTTAATTAATCCCCTTTTCTATTGAGTCATTCCCATTAGTATACAAACATGCTTTAATATCTCTTTAATAAAAAGCAAATTAAACAAAACCTCTCCCCTGTTACCACAAATCTCTGTGCTCCTGCTGTCTCCAATTTCTTATTTCCCATTCAGATTCTACTCACATTAGTAAACTTCCAACTCCTCCATACTTTGGCAACTATCATTATGTAAAACTAATGACCTCCATATTGCCAAATCCAATAGATGTTTTACATTCACATCTTACCTCTCAGCAACAACTGATGGTGATGACACTTACTTAATGAAGCACTTTCCTCTCTTTACAAGACTGGTTTTCTCCTACATCTTAGACTGCTCATTCTGAGTCATTGCTTTTTCCTCCTCTATTAGATATCCAAATGTTCGATTTCCTCAGGTATCAGTTTTAGAACCTTTTCACTCTTTTCTTATATAATTTCATCTACTAACAAGGCTTTAAATAATTATCTACATACTCTTAACTCCCAAATTTATATTCTTGGTACCAATGTCTTCTGGGAGCTCCAATCTTCTATGATTGAGACTTTTTTTTAATAAAGATTTTATTTATTTATCCATGAGAGACACAGAGAGAGAGAGAGGGAGAGGCAGAGACACAGGCAGAGGGAAAAACAGGCTCCATGCAGGGAGCCTGACATGGGACTCGATCCTGGGTCTCCAGGATCACGCCCTGGGCTGAAGGCGGTGCTAAACCATTGAGCCACCCGGGCTCCCCAATGATCGAGACTTCTATTAGTATATCTTAGAAGCACCTTAAACTTAACATGCTTAATACTATTTTTTGTTTCCCATATTTAGAGATGTCCATTCAACCCCAATCTTTCTAATTTCAATACATGGCATCACTATCCAAATGATTGCTCAAAACAAATATGGGCACCATCCTGAAATCCTTCATCATCCTTACTGCTAGTATCAAATTCATCAGAAGTGTTGGCTATTTAACTTCTCAAATATATTTTATTCCATGTGATTATTTCTGTTTTCACCGGCATCATCCTATTTCCAGTTAACATTATCAATTGACTAGAAAACTGCAACAGCTTCTGGATAGGCCTCCCTACTTATTTCTTCATCCAACCACTCTCTATAGTCAGCAGCCAGAGTTATCTTCTCAAAAAATAAATTCCATGATGCCACCACCCTTTTCAAAAAGTCTCAAAAGCATACTATTACGCTCAAAATAAAATCAAGACTCCTTTTAGATCTGTCATTTAAATTTTTTAAAGTCTCATCTCCAATTCTTTTATTCTTTTCAGGCCACAGGTTTTCCTGTAAAGCTCTTATATGTGAGGATCTCTGTACATACTGTCTTCTAAGCTTTGAATGGTCTAGACCTTTCTCATGGTTAGTTGTTTCTTATTCTACACTTTTATCTTAAATAGGACTTCTTCTACCCTGACCACTATTGAAGTAATCACTTTCCAAGTGTATGATGAGTCTATCCCATTTCTAACAGATTTATCATTTTCTTGCAGGTCATTAGTATTTACTAACAATGTATTGGTGGGCTATGGCATCCTAAAAGAGCCATATGAATCTTAAAACTTCTTAGCAGCCATGTGAGTTTTAAAACTTCTCACCAGCCATATGAGTCTTAAAACTAATTGCTAATAAGGTGCCTCTTGGATAACTAAATGCTAGGTTTCTGTCTGTATGCAAACGAGTAGATATAAAAATATTTCAGTTTCTAAGTACTAAAAGTCCAGAAAGTTAAAAAAAAAAAAAAGTACAGAACGTTAACATTTTAAAATTCTGTAAGGTAGTACAAAATTATAATGAAAATAATTCATTTAAAAGTTTGCATTCCCTTTATACTCTGCTTCTACAAAATATGCCAAATTTAACTATGGCTCAATATGCTCTACATGCCTGAAAATCACATTATGATAGCCAACTTAAAGTCTCATGAACATTATTTGTAAAAGATGATTTTGACCATAATAAGGTCTCTTCTGGTAGCCAATAAAACAAAGGAATGGGAAAGTAGGAAGAGGAGTGAAAAAGAAAGACGGGGTGGGGGACGGATTAATACTCCTGAGGAAAATGGGCAACAAATTATGGAGGTGTGAAACAGGTTCAAAGTAATTTGTATATACCTGTTAGAGATGGTCTAAAGTAAAATTGTTAAGAGCTATAAGCCACAAAAGTATTAAAAGGAGAAACTGAGTGTGGATCACCTCTTGAAAGAAGAAAAAGGAAGTGACAGGAAAGATATATTTGGAGCTAAGTGGTTTCTCCAGTGGGTCTCAGAGGCTAGGACTGCTTTTGTTTGCTTTTTGGGTGAAAAAGGAGACATACCTTTATCTAGGTAAAAAAAAAGAGATGGATTTGGGCTGGTACAAACACACCATTTTCAAATCACATATTCCTAACTGGCAGGAGTCTCAATGCATTTTGTCAGGTCAATGATACTCACTTATCTTCAACTATACAACTAGATATGTAATTGCATGATGAATACTTCACAAGTGGATAGAATATATATACAGCGTCACATATCATATTATGGTTGCCTAATATTGCTAAAGCACTAGGGGAAAAATTTCACTAATCTGGGACCTAAAAATGAGAGTTCAAATATAGAATCTGGCCCTTTAAATGAGGAAAGACCCGGAATTTTAGGCTCATGAGGTGCACAGTCAGCTAGACCAGTAAAAACCATGTACATTGTTAACAACAGTGCTACTTACTTACTAACTTTGAGACTAGGTAAAATGCAATTTCTTCAACTGCTCTCCAAATCTTTCTAAACATGTGCTTGACTATTATAACGATTTTATTTAACAGGCAATAAACAGAACTGCAATCATAAGTACATTTAATAGGTGTGTTCACTACCCAGTTTGATCATAGGAAGTTAATGTTATTTCTGAAGGCAATGCCATTGGAGCTACTCTTAAAAGATTTCAGGTGGAAACTTCTTTAATATTTCCCTATCCTGGGAGAGTTACTAGCTCTTTCCACTATACTCCTAGAGCACACTGGCCCTCTCTTAGGACATTCTTTCACTATATTAAAATTATCTATTATAGTAGATATCTCTCATCACTCCCACTCATTTCCTCACTCCACCTCCAACTGGAACAATAACACAAGAAACCATGTCTTACCTGTTTTTGTATTTCTATTTCCTGATTAAAGACATTCCAAAACAATGTGTGTAGAATAGATTGATTGCATAACTTTTTGAAACCTTTTTAAAGTCAATGTAGGTAGTTAATCTATCAGAAAGATTACTATCAAAACACACCTGGGTTTTAATTCTAGCTTTATCAAATTCAAACCAAGAGCTTGGGCAAGCCACTTAATTTCCATGTTTCTTATTTCCTTCATCTACAAAACTGGATATAACTTGTTATATGTTCTTCTTAAAGATGGCAAGAGAAATGAACATCCAATGAACTATCATGAGTTCTTCTGAACAAGGGCAACATAAAATTCTAAATTCCGCTCTTCTTTGTTTCTGCTTTATTTCCCTCAGCTTTCAATTATCTAGCAAGGGGGAATTCAAAAGTTCTTTTGAGAGGAAATCATGAAACCAGAAATCAAAAGAGTTACAAAATTCTAAGTTATACAGTTATAAAAGTTCTAGTTTTATAATTTAAAAAATCAAATTATTCAAAACAGGATAAAGGGTAACTATAGGTGGATTTTCCATCTCTTGAAAAGGCTCAGAGTTCAGAGAGAACTTACAAACAGCATTAGATTTTATACAATTATGAGCATTCAAATATAAAATGAAACCATAAACATATTCCTTTTGGAGAATACATAGCTTACAGGCAAAACAAAACAAAACCAAACAAACTAAAAGGGAGAAAAAGAAATAAAAGATTTTATCCATTTTATTCAGGGGAGAGAGAGAGAGAACGAGGCAGAGACACAGGCAGAGGGAGAAGCAGGCTCCAGCAGGGAGCTGGACGTGGGACTCGATCCCAGGTCTCCAGGATCATGCCCTGGGCTGCAGGCGGCGCTAAACCTCTGAGCCACTCAGGGATCCCCAAAATAAAAGATTTTAAGAACATAAAAAGTCTTTATAATAGAAAATATTCCATTTATTTTAGTTAAGTTGAATAAAAAATCTCCCTCCTAAAGTACACTGTTTTAACTATACTTGTTCTATATGATTAACATCATCCTTAGATATCATCATTCACCTTTCCCCCACACAAGACTCAAGAAATTTAAGCATATCTTAGAAGCTAACTTCAAAATGACATTTCAGTATTTAAAAAGGCTCCCTGATTCCCATCCGTCCTCACAAGTGTGTTCAAGTACATAAAAAAGAAATGTGATATTGTCAATATGCCCAAGTTCTAAAGCACTATCATGCTGATCTGATCATGGTGTAGGTTTCCACCTTAAGCTTGGCAGGAAATGTTTGATTTATACACTGGCAGTATAAAATAACAAAATGGGGGCTGACAGCCCACTAGTTTAGGCCTTAGCTTTTGTAACAGATCTGAAAGGTAAGATATGAGGAGAGACTTTTATTTTTTGAGGAGAGACATTTTAATGTAATTTACTCATAGATAAAAAAATGTTATTGTTAAGTTTCAGTTGAACAATCAAATCACTTACAAGGCATTAGCCCTAAAATTGCTTACTTCTTTTAAACTAATTCTGTATCTCACTGCCCATTTAGACGTTTTCTTTATTGAAAACTACAGCCAGGAGCCTAATAAACTAAAACTATCACTACAGAAAGGTTTCACAGGTTGGTCTGCATCAAATAGAATACTTTAGTCCTGATGCAGTAAATCAAGGCTCTTTGTTGCAAGTGACTACTGACAGTTAAGAACTGGAGATGCTCAAAAGTAACACTGGTGTCCTAGAAGAATGTTTTTTCTGCACAAGGTAATTTTTTTAATCTTAAGGTTTTACATTATATTAGTATATGCCATTGACTATTTGCTGCTAATTGCTTGTCTGATGATGGCTATAATCATTACATTACATTGATTCTGTCTTTGAGATGTGGTTTTACATATTTGTCAAAGGTAAATTAAGACAGTCCTTGAGCAGTACTACCATGGAAAGTAATGGCTAAGAACTGAAGAACCCTCTTATATTACATTTAATCTCAAAAAGGCTATTGTTTCATTAAGTATAAGGACCTCTAATCCTACTCAAAATGTAAACATAAACAAAATTTGGTTTATCTTGATTACAGATTATAATTTCTTACAAATTCTCTTGAGTTTAGATATCAAGGAGACTTAATTCTCCAATAAATGGATATGACTATACAATCATAAAATCAATGGACAGTCCATTTAAAGATTTCTGTTAAATTTTTGAAGTCACTACAGTCAGCCCTAGATCATCTGCATTTGGGCAGTCTATTCATCATAAGAATTCTAAAGAGCTATTAAGACAATAGGATTAAATATTTCTTAATATTATAAAAACAAAATCACAAATGAAAAGCATTAATAATTTGGTCTAAAACTTGATATATTTGTTGTTAAAGTAATGAAATAGTCTAATAATATGAGTCAAGATGGTGAATTACAGTTTTTCTTTTTACTTTGCATACAACTTAATGTTTAAAATAGGTTATCTAAAAAAAATAAATCATAGAATCTCATATATTTCTTTATGGAACCATTAAAATTATATTATAAATGTATTATAATACATCCCTCTCCCTAGTATCGATGTCCAGGAAGCTTGACTTTGTATATACTTTTATTAAAAAATATATGTATATATGTAAATGACAAAATAACCTGCTATCTAAAGTACATTAAGGACTAGGTATTGATTCAGTTCAATCGCTAATTGCTACTACTAAAATAGTATGTATATGTAACAATAAGACTTTGAATGGTTGTAAGTAATATAATCTAAACTATGTTAACACTTGAATCTTTATAAAATTTGATAAACTAAATATGGCAGAGCAATCTTCTTTTTTTCTATAGCATTTATGATGAATAGGGATAAAATGGGAGTCTCATATATATAGGAACATTTATTATTTTTAGAAAAAAAAACAAACTACATTTAAAAATTAGTAATAGGGATGCCTGGGTGGCTCAGCAGTTGAGTGCCTGCCTTTGGCTCAGGGCATGATCCCAGAGTCCCAGGATTGAGTCCTGCACTGGGCTTCCTGCATGGAGCCTGCTTCTCCCTCTGCCTATGTCTCTGCCTCTCTCTCTCTCATTCTGGGCTTCTCATGAAAAAAATAATAAAATCTTAAAAAAATAAAAATTAATAATAATATACTATAGTTACTAACCCAATAAATAACAAATAAGCAAATCAACTTCAATTCCACAACATGGCCATTTAATAATAGTAGAAGGTGATAGAAGAGAATTCCAGAAAGAAATGAAAGAACAGGAAAGAGATATAAAGAAGGGAGATAGGAATGGAGAAGGAAAGAGAGCAAGAGAAGGAGAGGGATTATGAACATAAACACTACTGGAAGGGAGAGGGAAAAGCTAGAAAAATGTAAAATAAGAGAAACAGAAACCATTAAAATCTAACATTCACTTATTAAAATGCTCATTATGTCTCCTTGAAAAAGACTCTCTTAGCTTGCTATTGACATTTAACTATAATTTTCTATTATTATTCAATTCTAAAAGAGGAGTCTGAAATTCTGAAGGATTAACAAAATGTTGCTTATCTTGGCACTAAGGTTCACACTATATCATACCTCAAATCCTGCAAGTTTTAAAATAAAGGGAAAGACTTTTACCTACAAGATGGTGTATTTATATATAAATATGGAAGCATAAATATAGTAAGAAATACAAGAAAGGGTTAAACATACTCTTCAAATTGCCATCAAAGCACTGAGAAAACTAAGTGAAAGTCTGTCTTTGGGTTTTTTTTGACCCATGCATAAATTAATAATACATATATTAGAAAAGGAACTTTATATAACCAGAAATAAATTAATTATATCGATGACAATGAAAGGTAAAGTACTTTTCCAGAAAAATAGTCGTAATTCACCATAAGTAAAATGGATGTTTCAAACAGACACTTAACTAAACCATTACAGAATCACTCCAACAGAAACAATTTTATTGCTTTTCTTTGACTTCTCAAGATAAGCAGTACACTTGCTTTGGGCACATTTTTCCTCCTCAATACAAGAATTCTGAATTCTGCAAAACATCTGGTCCAGATAATCAAGTGTCTATTTACTTTCCACAATGAGAGTTTCTCATAGGCTTTAAATAAGGTAGCTGTGCCCTGATTGTCTGATTAAATTAAAAAGTTACGCATTTTAGCTTTTTAATCGGAGCATTTTCAGTTAAAACGTTTTATTAGAATATATTTATGCAATGTTTACATTTACTTTGCCCAGCCAAGATTTAAGACAATAAAATACTCACCTATAAAATATTTTTATTAATGTTTAGATTAACCTAATTATCAATATTGCTTGAGAAGTAAAGCGAACAAAGACAATTTTTAAAAAGTACATTTTATAAACAAGCCAAGCTTGAAATTTAACAATGAAAAATCAATTTTCATGTAAAATTTTATTTTTTCTGCTTTCATTTTACCTGTTTGGGATTTCTAATCATTTTCTAAAAAAATTAATTTTATAGGATCCATAATTATCTAATGCTATTAGCCAACAGTAAAACCACTCTTCATCAATTTCTATTGACTAAGTATCTTATAATCTAAGATAGTATTTGATAACTACAAGTCATAAAATCAGCTTAGGGGGTTGTGATTCCCATTTAAAAAATGAACTAGAAAAGAAAAAAGAATGCAGCAAAAATAGCGTTGCTTTCTGAAACTTTGCTTCAGTAGTGTTTATGTTCATAATTTAGGTTTGTTTCACCTTGCTTTAAAATGTATTTTTAATATAAAATTCCATGATAAAGATGATAAAGTAAAAAAATGATACTATTGCTATAATACCAATATTGGATAGGAAATGATTTACTGTGGGAGTTCTTAGTAATGTTTGTTGCATAATTTTAATGGATTTATATATTAATATAGTTAGTGTTCCTATCTGTTTCCTGTCTCCACTTTGCATACTTATGTCCTAATTATGGTCACAATTATCAGAATTCCAAGCCAGATAAAAACAATTTCATAAAAGAAACAATGCAATAAAGTTAGAGCTTAAAATTTTCCTATAAATATACTCTTACCTGTTGGTAATCCTTTTCCTCTTAATCGGTCTCGAATAGCTTGGCTTCGATCAGGCTTTTGTTCACTGTTATGGGAAAGTTGATCCGTCTGTACACATATAAACAAAATCAAGTTTAACAAAACAATCTCCCTTTCATTTTCATGGTAATTATCTACAGAACGACACTAGTCAGACAATTTTTGGAGACTATAGTATTAAGAAAAGACACTCCACATTTGCTATTATTAATTTGTATTCCTTCAACAGGATTTATGTAACTTAGTTCTGGCCAATTCATCTTCAGGAAATGTAAAGCAAGACTGAGTTATAGAAGAGTTATTTGCTAACTAGGGAACAAAGTTAGCCAAACTGAAGTAGTTAAAATGAGTTTCCTCTGAAAACAGCATACCTGAAGAGTTCTTTGTTTCCTGTAACTACGTTAATCTCTTAAGTTACATTATGGTTTTAAAAACACATTAATTCTGGGGTAATAAAGCTTTCTCCTGATTATAACTATGGATGGAAGGTATTGACTTAAAATTATTTTCAAAACTAATTTTCTAGATTTTTTTCTCCCAGAAATTACATTTGAGAAATGTTTTAAACTAAATGGACATATTGAGGAATGACAAATTTAAATAAAAAACAAGAGTCTTAAACTTTAAAAACTTTAACTGATGGTACTCATTTAAAATAAAGCGTATCATTTTTTCCTCCCTAGCTGCTTGAAACTTGGCTGCCATCATGAATGACACAGTAACTATCTGGACCAGGAAGTTCATGACAAACCAACTACTTCAGCTGAAAAAATGATCCTTGATATTCTTCACCCTGGAAAGGCAACAGCACCTAAGGCAGAAATTTGCAAAAACTAGCCAAAGTATATAAAACCATTCCATATGTTATCTTTGTGTTTGGATTCCTACCCAATTTTGGTGGTGGCAAGACAACTGGCTTTGAGATGATTTATGATTCTGTGGATGACGCAAAGAAAAATGAACCCAAACACAAGACTTATAAGACATGGCCCATATGAGAAGAAAAAGATCTCAAGAAAATGGCCCAAAGAACACAAGAACAGAATGAAAAATGTCAGGGAGTCGGCAAAAGCCAATGTTGGTGCTGGCAAAAAGAAATTAAGTATCTAATGGTGAGCTGGAGATTGGACAACAGAAGGAATAAAGATTCTGCAGGGACTTTATCTGTGGTGATAGTGCAGATTTTTCATGAGAGGATAAATAACTTTTAAAAAATTAATAAAATAAAGGATATTAGAGGGGAGGCTAGTAGGGAGATGGTTGAAACCGGTGAAGGGGATTAAGAGTACATTTATCATGATGAGCACTGAGCACTGAGTAATGATGTACAGAACTGCTGTATCACTATATTATACACCTGAAACTAATCTGACACTGTATGTTAACTATGCTGGAATTAGAGTAAAAAAATTAAAAATATATTAGCCAAAAAAGTATATTACCTTTAAAAAATAAATAAAAGTGTATCAAATTTGATCAAATTCCAAACTATAAGGGGTGAAAAATTAGAACACTGGGTTTATTTAAATGATTGAATAGAAGCTTCAAGAAATAAATGGAGAGATAATAATGAAGACAAATTATTTAAATCTGGCACCAAAAGCATGCATATATATTTGTTTACACACATACATACACACACATTTTAATATTCCTCTATTAGTGAAACTTGTTTGAGTATGGGTTAAAAATTCACTTAAGTTTAAGGTAGGGATGCCTTGGTGGCTCAGTAATTGAGCATCTGCCTCTGGCTTGGGGCATGATCCTGGGGTCCTGGGATTGAGTCCTGCATCAGGTTCCTTGCAGGGAGCCTGCCCCTCCCTTTGCCTATGTCTCTGCTTCTCTCTGTGTGTCTCTCATAAATCAATAAAAAATAAAGTCTTTAAAAAAAAAAGTTTAAGGTAGTATATTCAAGGTATTATTTTTCCTACTTATAAGACTTATAAGTCTTATAAGATGGAAGTATTTCTGAAATGATATTATCCTTTAAATTACATAAATGATCTAGGTAGTGTATTGCACTATATTGTCAGTTACTAAAAAGATAAAGAACATCCTGCATCTTTGGGAATCTGTATCGACACTACTATTAATAACAGCGGCCATTTATTGAGCAATTACTAGAAAGCAGGGACTACTTTAGGTGCTTTACATACTTTACGTTATTTAATACTCAAAACTGCTATGTGGTAGGGTTATTATCCTTGCGTTGCAGATGAAGAGAGAAATAGCGAGGAAACTTCAAAGAACCTTGAAGCAGCTCATCGACATTGAAATAATTATCTGTAAACTGTTCAGTAATATGAGTAGATGATATGTGTTACTACTCCTATTTTACAGATAAGTAAAATTGAGGTCAAAGATGCTTTAACATTAAATCAGTAGAAGAACCAAGATAAGTAAACTGGCCTGTTGACTTTTACTCTATGTTAATTAAGTAGATAAGAATTATGGTTACTTGAAATGAATTTCACACTTAGGACCAAATCATTCTATCAGCTCCTGGAGGCAACAACAGCTTTGAGGAGCAAAATGGCTAACAGCGTGGGCTCTGGAGCCTGAGAGATCCACGTTCCAATTGTGTCTGTCATTTACAAAGTGCATGGTCATGGGCAGGTTATTTCATCTTTCAAAGCTTTGGTACCATTATCTCTAAAATGGGCGTGAAATTATCTTCTGTATCCTGAGATTGTTAAAATGAACAAATGTGGAAAAGCACATAAGCCATTTAGCACAGTGCCTGGCACAAAACACTGAAAAAAAAAAACCCATAGCCGTTGGAATTCCTTCTGTTGGGTGACATCCAGGAGACTAGCAAGAGCAATAGAAAGATGAGAGGAACATTGTTATTTCTTAGTAGAAATTTGCCTCTGGAAAGGCACACTATCTATGTACTAACTCTGATTGACCCTTCTTTTTTTTTTTTTTTTTTTGATTGACCCTTCTATTCTCTCCTACTAAACATTCCCATAACATATCCCATATCAGACTTACTACTATTCCTCAAACATACCCTGCTCTTTCCTTTTTTTGGCATTTATCCAGACTTACTTTCCTCTGCCTAGATTACTTCCTATCAGACTATTGGATCTAGTTCAAAGTGCTATTTTTCAATGCAGTTATACTTTATATCCTTCCCCTCAAACCTTCATAGCTTTTAAATTTCTTCCTGTGGTTTTCATACCTTCTTCCGCATTTTATATATAATTAATTGTAGAACTTTATGGTTGTAGAACTTTACATAAGAGCTCATAGAAGGTAGCAAATATTTTATTCAAATTTTTATCTTCAAAAAAAAATTTTTATCTTCTGTAGTATGTAGACAGGATTCATATGTAGTTGAGCAATATAGTTACTGTCATAAACTGCCTTAGGTACTAATTGTAAAGAGATGGAGATCTTTTATCTAATATGGGCAACTATTAGAAGGATATTAGAATTCCATGGAGGAATATTTCTTCACAGAAAGAAGGAAGAAAAAAATAATTCCAGGATTCTTAGTATAGGAATAAAATCAGCAAGACAAAAGTTTTAGAGGAAATGTGGTATAATAGAAAGATCCCTGGACTAATAGGAAACATATGTCCCACAAGCTGTGTGAGTCTCAATTTCCTTATTTATAAGCTGAAGGAGTTAATTACAGATTAATGTTTCCCAAAGGTTAGTGTCATGAGACAATAAAAAAAAAAAAAGACCTAAATAAGTTAGGAAATGTTTTACCTACATGCATATGACATGTAATATAGTCTAGTGTATTAAAGGCTCCGAGAAGTTCTGTAGTGAAAATATACTTTAATTTCTCTTAAACAGGTTTTCTTCAAACATATTTAATCACAAAGGAATTTTAAAAAACAAAACTATATTTGATACTATGTAGGAACTTTGGTCTGGATAGAAGGCTTTCATAGATTTTTAGTAGCTTTACCTTTGTTCAAAAAAAAAATCACATGCAGGAATATAAACAAAAAAATAAATTAAAATGGAGCAGCTCTAGTTAAGGAGGGTATAAAATAACCAGCCGAGAACCCTATACACTCAGCCTCTATTACCTTTATTCCTTTCACTGTATAAATACAAAGGCTGCATAGGGTACAGTTTATAAACCATTTGCCTGGAAGAATCTATGAGCCTGTTTCTTGTCAACTAGCAGGCCGTATGGCGTTTGGATATACCCCAGCCAGCCATACAACATCTTGGTTAAGATGGCAGAACTAAACCCCTAGGGAAGAAGAAGTAAGAAGCCATCAATAACATTGTGTGACAGTGGCACATCTGTAGTCCACACAGAAGAGTAGAACCTCACTCAGGTACCATAACTCTAAGGGTAAGAACAGATAAAGTTTGGATCTAGATCAGATATCAAAAACCAAGGAGTATCCAAGTACTATATATTCATGTCTTTTGGTCCCAGATAAAGTATAACACATAGAGGTGAGACTATAGGTACAGGGTTTGCTATTCTTGGGGTTCTTCACATCTATGACATCTATAACGAGAGAGAGAGAGAGAGAGAAAGAGTCCAGGTCTTGGGGTACTTTAGTAGAGATACAAGCATGTATCACCCCTACACACCAGGTGACAGTATCCACAGAAGGTGGGGAGGATTTCAAGACTACCCAAGGGGTCCAGATAAGTAAGTGGCCAAGAAAGATTTAAGCAACAGAAAGTGCATTTTTTTAAGAAAGTGCATTATTAATGCTAAAATCCATTTTGAATGTCAATGTGTGTTTTTTTTTTTTAAAGGTTTTATTTATTTATTCATAGAGATGCAGAGAGAGAGAGAGGCAGAGACACAGGTAGAGGGAGAAACAGGCTCCATGCAGAGAGCCCGAAGTGGGACTCGATCCCGGTTCTCCAGGATCACACCCCGGGCTGCAGGCGGCGCTAAACCGCTGCGCCACTGGGGCTGCCCAATGTGTTTTTTATAATAGACAGAACCACTAGCTGGAAGCTCCTTACGAAGTAACAAAGGAGGCAAGAGCAGACATTTTCAACTCTAACATGTTCTAAAAAAAAGAGAGATTCTCTTAAATACTAGGACACTAAAGTTATTGCACTGGGCTTCTAAATTTTAAGTACTGTTTTTTAATTTTTTTTTTTAAGATTTTATTTATTTATTCATGAGAGACACACAGGCAGAGGGAGAAGCAGGCTCCACGCAGGAGCCAGACGTGGGACTCAATCCCGGGTCTCCAGGATCACGCCCTGGGCCGAAAGCAGTGCTAAACCACTGAGCCACCCAGGCTGCCCTTAAGTACTGTTTCAATTAAACAATTAACATTAGCACAAGAAATTTAATGTTCTTAGTCTTCATTGAGAAAAATGCTACCTACCTATAGTATCTTTAAATAAAATTTTGCAATATTCTGCTAAATTTTAAAATATGACTACATGTACCAGTTGGAACTATAGCTTACCCCAGAAAGATTTCCCAGAACCAGTTTTACCAACTGCTTCACATAGGAAAATGAAGGTGCACAATTGCTATTCCTAATGTGGGCACTGCAAGCATCCAGGACGGTCCGAACAGAAACTCGAGCATAAATAACATCTTCACACATTCCAAGCAGTATGCTGTTGAGATGATCTCCAAGCTTGATAGGCTGAATATAAAGAAGGGAAAAGCCACTTTGATAAGTGTGGGTAAATCTTATCCAACATGAGACAAGCTATCACAGGAGTCACAGGAACCACCCCAAACACCTTCAAATACTTGGAGGAAAGGAATTCCTTATCATGTACACACACACACACACACATATTTTAAAGATTTTATTTATTTATTCATGAGACACAGAGAGAGAGAGAGAGGCAGAGACACAGGCAGAGGGAGAAGCAGGCTCCATGCAGGGAGCCCAACGTGGGACTGCATCCTGGGACCCAAGGATCACGCCCTGGGGCCGAAGGCAGGTGCTAAACCGCTGAGCCACGCAGGGATCCCTCCTTATCATATATACTTTATATATATTTATATTTTTTATATTTATATATTTTTTACTACATATATAAAATATATATGCATATATATTTTACTACATTTTACCTTTTCATAACCCCCCAAATTAGCAAAAGATGGTTAATATACCTTTCCCCAAATAGGAAGTATTACAGAAAAACTCAGGTTTTTTTATATGATAAAGAAATGAAATTCCTGAGTTATTCAAATATTTTGGTAAGCAGTTACATGTGTGTGTGTGTGCGTGCATATGTGTGTGTACATATTCTGAGTGAATAAATGATTTCCTAACAATCAAAATATGTAATATAGTCAATATATATTAAATATAATTTGACTCTGATGATAACTTAGATTTCAAATACTGCAATGACTTAAGATCATCTAAATATTAGTTCTCATTATGCTGGTGACACAGAGGACCTGGAATGTAAGATTTTTTAATTAGTTGACATGATTTGTAGAATATTCTATCCAAATGTCCAATAAGCATACTAAGAAATACAAATTAAAATCACAAAAAGAAGCCAGTACAACTCAACAGAATGGCTAAAAAGAAAAAGACTGATAATTTGACGTACTGATAAGGAGAAAAGCATTGTTGGTAGGAGTTTAAACCAGTACATCTACTTAGGTTAAAGCATGCTTTTTCTATGACCCTTCCTTTCCACTTCTCATCCGTTTGGGTATTATGTCACCCTTTAGATCTCAGATTAGATGCAATGCCCTTTAATAAACTCATCCTAACCCTCTAGGTCTAGTAAGAGGTTCCAACTCTGGTTTTCCATAACACCCTCCATTTCCCTACCACAGCATTCACACATTGTTATAATTGGTTATTTAATTGCTTGTACCTATGGATGTACTCTACAGGCATGGGCCATTATATTTCTGTATATGTCTACTACAGTGTCTGACACAAGATAGGGGCTTTTGAAATGGCATTAAGTATTTGCATACTGATAGCAAAATACAAATGAAAGTTTCTACTTCTTCAATTTATACATTATATATTGACTTAATTTTCAGTTATCTGAAGAGTATAAAGTGTGAATCATAGGCTGTGATCACATTTTACACGTAAATTAGGTTGTACAATATATGACACCAATATTTCTGGTAATAATTTAACCTTTTCACTTGAATTTATAAAATTGAGGTTGAGAAGAGAGAGTACATACACAGTATTTTTCATGATACAAAATGAGACCAAGTTGAAGATTCTAAGAATTTTAGAATAAAAGCCTAAATCATTTACTTCTTAATTTGATAACAACACTGATACTAGTTATTTTTTGTTTTTGATTTCTAAATGCCTAAAATAAAACCTAATTCTGTATACTATATCTTTGTGTTGATGAAATACAGTTAGTTTTAAAATTTCCATTACAATTAATTATTTTTATATTAGGTCTTCAGGAATCAGTTATTTTAGAAAATAAGGACTAGAAACAGCCCAACATTCATCAGAGCCCAAAATTTTAGGAAGTGTTGCTTTAATGTTGGTGTCCGCTGCCATAGGCTTAGTGAAGCATGATTTTGAAGCCTTAAGAAAAAAAGTAATGAAGTATGAAGTATCCATTGAGACATAATGAAAGCAACTATTCCTACATGTCTGCATCAAAAAAGGTTATCACTTTAGTTCAAGAATGAATCATCAAGGGGCAGCCCCAGTGGCTCAGTGGTTTAGCGCCACCTTCCGCCCAGGGCATAATCCTGGAGACCTGGGATCTAGACCCACGTCGGTTCCTTGCATTGGAGCCTGCTTCTCCCTCTGCCTGTGTCTCTGCCTCTCTTTCTCTCTCTCTCTAATAATAAAATAAATAAAATAAATAAAATAAAATAATAAAATAAAATAAAATAAAATAAAATATAAAATAAAATAAAATAAAATAAAATAAAATAAAATAAATAAAATAAAATAAAATAAAATAAAATAAAGAATGAATCATCAACATTTACAATCCCTCTTACCAAACATTACATTAGAAGAAATATAGTAAACTCCCATTTTTCTTGCTATAATTTTTGAAGAAGTCACTACATCCCGGACTAAATGTTGAAATGTAGGTAGTAACTGCTATATTTCTATAAACATTCTGAGAACCATAATGGCTTTAGTATTGCATTATACCATTCTGAGACTATGACAACAAACAGCATAGAAACACTGGTATGCCTAATAACATGCTGTAGAACTTAAATAATATAAGCAAGAACTTTTTAAAAAAGAGTAAAGCTGTACAGATGTGCAGATTAGACTTACTTGGCTCTGAGGCACTTCATGGTCAGCCCCCCAATACAATGTCATTCCAAGAGAATAAATATGGATCTAGGGATAGAATTAAAAAAATCATTTTATGGTGTAAAAAAAAAAAAAAAAACAACCTTAAAACTTTAGCAAGTACTAAAAAAAAGAAAAATTTAGTGAGTACTGTATATTCATGACTTTTTGTCCCAGATAAAGTATAACATATGATTTGAGAAAAATCATCATTTCATATCTTACATAAATGTTAAGAGCTTAAAATAGAAAAAACTGGAAATTATCAGAACAGACTTTTCCCCTTAACTCCCCAGCCTAACATCTATGAATAATTTTTTTACTTCTTAAAGTTTCTTTATGCAAACTCATGCAAACATATTCTTTCTTCTTTTTAAAATGAAGTAATCTCTATGCCCAATGTGGGGCTCCAACTCATGACCTCAAGATCAAGAGCTGCATGCTCTATTGACTGAGCCAGCCAGGTGCCCCACAAATAAATTTTTTTCATAATGTCAGAAACTTTAAAAATTACTCTGCACTTACATTTTTAATTTAGCAAGAGATATATGTGACGTCATTTTGTACATGTAGGTATTTCTCTTGAATTGATTCTCTGAGATTATGGATTGAAGAGTAACTCATCTACAGTTTTGATACACATTGTTAGATTCCCTTACACAGAAGTTGTATCATTTTGCATTTCTACTAGCAATATATAAGAGATTTTTTTTCACAAGCTTTGTCTATAGAATGTGCTACAAAGATCTAGATTTTTGCTAATGTGAAAAGAAAAAAATCCTATGGAAATTTTTTTTTTCTACACTGAAGTTTTGATTAGCATTTTTCTCACTAAGAATGGATGGGGTAGTGGATGGAGAAAGAAGCTGGTGAAAAGAGTTTTTGCATTGTTTGTATGCTTCTTAAAGATTACAAAAATAACTACCCATTTCTCTGCTGATAGGAGTGATCCAATAGGGAAAACTGGAACTGCAGGAGAGAGCAGAGGTTGTTGGGAGTACACTGCTGAATAAGGAGGTGGAAGTTAAAGGATAAGTAAAGGAGTTGGCTTTACAGAGGCACTCGGACAAGTCATCTGTCGTAAGGAGACCAAGAATGTGGGAATTTATGTGTAATCTGGTAGTGGGATCCTTCTACTTCTTTACTGTGAAACAGGAAGTGAGATGAAAGTGATGACAGTTAATATTATAAGTAATCATTTCCCATTTTTCCACCTGTTGAGAAACCCAAGAGTTAAACTTCTAGCCCATCTCAATTGATACTGTATAATCCTACTCCAGTGCCATCTTATTTTCTCGTCTTACTTTCACTTTGCACTTATTTTCTCACCTTTTTTTTTTTTAAGTTCTCTAAACGGTCTCAAATTCTCTTTCGAAACAGGTGAGGTGTACACAAATAAAATTGAATATCCTTCTTACACTTTCACAACACTTTAACCTACTCCAAATTTGTCTCTTAAATCATTCCAGATTCCAGACTGGAAAAGTTGTTCCTCTTTTTCAAATATTTCAGATCCCAATTTTAAAGAAATCTCAATTTTTCATAATGACAAACAAGGTTCATTCTGACTTGCCTCTACCTCCTTTTCCTAGCCAGATTTATTAAGTTTCCCTATTATTACTCTTTTGCCTATCATAACCTAAATACTTCAGCACTACTAAATAATTCTATTGCCAAAATAAATTCTTCTGTTTAATTTTTCTTAAGTACTTCTTTCTACCAAGAATTCCTTTCTTCATCTGTCAATAAAATTCTTACACATTATTGATGGTCTAGAAATGTATGCAATACATATTATCGCAAACAGGAAAAAGCATTCTCTCTTTCATGTATAGTTATATTTCATTTGCATCTCTAATGAAACAGTCAATTAATATTGCCTATAATATAATTAAGATGGGTCCATGTTTGTATTCCTTAAGGAAGTCTTTTTATACATCTTACTATACCTCTTAGCAGCTAACACAGAACTTGTACATAGTATATATGCAATATATGCCTGCTGAACTTAATTAAACGTACATTAAGTTCAAGAGAGCATAGTCCAGGCTATTTGTATATTTCTTTTTAGGTTTCTTTTCAAAGAACACCTTTTTCAAGAGCCTCATATATGAAACACACTTCTCATGGCTTTAGCATAAAGAACTAATTACATATTCAAATTTATTTCTCTTAACACACTAATATTGATTTGTGATTCTGAGTGCTTTAAGATTATTTTATTTACTTCTCAATATGCTAAATGAATTACTATATATTAATAATTTTTATGCATGACTATATAAATCAGCATAATTCTTAAAATTAGGTTATGAAATCTTATATTTGTTTATCATCTATGTATATAGTGTAATGATTAATTCTGTGTCAACTTGACTGGACCAAGGATGCCTAGATAGTTGGTCAAACATTACTCTGGAATTTTTGTGAGAGTTTTTTGAATGAAATTAACATTTAATTCAGTGGACTGAGTAAAGCAGATTGCTCTCTCTAATGTGGGTGGGTCTTATTCAATCATTTGAAGGCCTGAATAGAACAAAATGGTTTATCCATTCCTGAAGAACAGAAAATATCTTTCTGTGTGACTGCCTCTGAACTAAGACATTAGTTTTCTTGATTTTGGACTTGAACTGAAACATCAGCTCTTCCTGGGTCTCAGGCCTGCTGGCTTTCAGACTGAATCACATCATCTGTTCTCCTGGTTCTCAGGCCTTTGGAATTAGAAATGACAAGTATAACTAAACTTGGGAAGTAGACTTAAGAAATTCAGACAATTAAGTGAATATGTGAAAAAGGAGGAGTCAGAGATAAAGATACAACAAAAATGTGACATGGATAGAAGGGCACTTAAGTGAGCAAGGTAATATAACTCACAGGGAACAGAAATATATATTTTTTTCTTTATAGTTAAAATGGGCTGGAATGTAAACTCCATAAGTGGGAGGACTTTGTCCCATTTACCACTCTATACCAGGACAGCACTTAACATATAATAGAAATATTTAGTGGGTGTTTACACTGTGCTGGGTACTGTTCTAAGTATTTTATAGGTATTATTTAATTTTCTAATAACCTTATGAGGCAAATACTATCATTATCCCTTTATATATAAGTTACCTGAGGCATAGAAAGGTAGGCAAGTTGTATGGGGTCACATATCTTTCAAGTGACAAAGCCAGAAATTTTACTCAGAACCCACACTTGATAAATATTTGTTGAAAAATAAAATGGGATACTAATGAAACAGTCATCACCCAGAAGGCTCATAGAACACCTTCTACTTCTACAGGCATCCTCTAAAGAGGAGACGTTAAGTCTTTGAAGATTTGCTTACTAATCATGAGACACTGGGTAAAGTACTGCAGTCTGATATGCAGATAGCTTGCACTCAGTGATCTCTGTGAAGAAATAAGAGCTGCTTTATGTGTGCTACATAGCTCCTTTTAGCAAAACCCCTTGAGATTGTGTGGCTCTGCATTTAATAGCAACAAAGCATAAATATCTTTGGGTGAAAAAATTCTGAATTGTTTCTACTCACTCAACAAATTTGAGAGACTGTAAGTGGCAGATATGGCATAGAGCAATGTTTCTTTAACTTCACTGCAGATCAGAATCATCTGGTAAAATACAGACAGTGGGTCCTATCTCTAGGGTTTCTGATTTAGTAGATCTGGTGTAGGATCTGAGAACTTGCTTTTCTAACAAGTTCCCATATAATTCTGATGTTGTTGGCTGGAGGACAACACTTTGAGAACCATCAGTACAGAGCAGAGGGGATAATATAACAATGAGTAGGACAGGCAGGGTCCTTTCTATCTCAAATCTTCTGCTATAGTAAACAAGACAAGATAACATCATGTACAAGAGAGTATATGGAAAGTACAAATAGGGAAAAGAAGGCAATGAGGGCATGAGACAAGAGTCAGATGGCACGAAAGAGTACTTGAGGCTGAAGGAAAGGAATGTGCAAGGGTTAAGAAGAAAAAAGCACTCAGTGCATCTAAGACATTACAATAAGTCCAGAATGGCAGAAACATAGAGTTTGAGGAAAGGCTGGTGCAGTACACCCTCAGAGGCCATGGTAAGGAGTCTAGAGCTTCTTCAAGTCCAGAAATGGCAGAAACATAGAGCTCAGAGGAAAGGCTGGTGCAGTACACCCTCAGAGGCCATGGTAAGGAGTCTAGAGCTTCTTCAAGAGAAATGGAGAGTCTGAATAATTTTAAGCAGCAAAAGGACAAGTTCGGATATGGGTTTTCAAAAATGCACTGACCATAATTAAAGAACAGACTGGACAAGGTCAAGACTGAAGGCAGGGAGATGATTAGAAAGTGTTTGTGGCACTGGTCATTCATGATGGACTGGACAAGGTATATTCACATTGTTGTATACCAGATCTCTAGAACTTCTTCATCTTGCAAAACTGAAACTATACCCACTAAGGACAAATTCCTCCTTCCCCCTCTCATCAGCCCTAGGTAATCACATTTTTACTTTCTGTTTCTATGATCTGACTACTGTAGATATGTCACAGGAGTATAACCATACAGTATTTGTCTTTGTATGATTGGTTTTTTTGCTTAGCATAATGTCCAAAGGGTCACCCATGTTGTAGGATGTGACAGGATTTCCTTTTTAAAGCTGCATAATATTCCCCTGGGTGTGTATGGCACATTCTCTTTATCCATTCATCCATCACTGGACATTTGAATTGCTTCCTCAGGGGTATTAAGAATAATGTCACCATGAATATGGGTATAAAAATATCTCTTCAAGATCTCACTTTGGATTCTTTTGGAAATATACCCAGAAGTGAGATTGTTAGATCACACTGTAGTCACATAGGAATGTCCATACTGTTTTCCATAATAGTCACATCATTTTACATTCTTAAAAACGGTACATAAAAGTTCCATTTTCTCTGCATCCTTGATAATACTTGCTATTTTCTATTCTTTTATGATAGCCATCCTAGTGAGTGTGACATAGATATCTCCACAACTCCAGCATTTAAAATGTTCAATTTAACTATGTTACCACCTATTGGACTCTGGCACTAGACAATCTTGGAGTTTCTTTAGTGATTTGCATAGTGCCTATCATATAACAAATATCCTTGTCAAATTTATGGATGAATAAAGAAATGGGAAGGAGGGGAGAAAGGATGCATTAATAAGATTTAATATAGAGTAAGTATAGAATAATGTGGTAAGGGAATTTGGTCTTTTATTTTTAAGTAATCTCTGTACCGAATGTGTGGCTTGAACTTATATCGCTGTGAGATCAAGAGTCACATGCTCCACTGACTGAGCCAGCTAGGTACCCCTGATCTTTTCTTGACAAGTTCAGTTGAGGCTTCTGCTAAGGTTGGAGAAGTGAGTTTCCAGTATTACTGTTATAAAGATGACCCGTGATATTCAAGAAGAACAGAGGTAATAGGAGCCATATTCCTGACATTTAGACTACAAATTAGTGGCAATAAACACTTAAAGTAAGATTTCTTTAGTTTACCAGGGATATAGTAAAAATCCCTGAGCATATCAATATTCTTGAAGACAAATCACAACAAGAATTTGATTCAGGTTCCAATTCCAGCAAACTGGTTTCAAAAGAATTGCCAAATTAAGCACAGCATGTGCTATGCAAGCAGGAAGTGAACAATTATCAAGTAAAACAGAAAAGCCAGAGGATCAAAAAGCTTAGTGTGACCTGTATAAACCTGTGTAGTTTTATAGAGGCATGTTATCTTGAAAAGTAAAATT
This sequence comes from Canis lupus dingo, assembly GCF_003254725.2. Lineage (NCBI taxonomy): Eukaryota > Metazoa > Chordata > Mammalia > Carnivora > Canidae > Canis > Canis lupus. The sequence continues at coordinate 10,219,029 of NC_064274.1, read as the reverse complement.
TTAAGGCAAATAAATGAAAGTGCCTGTTTATAGAGCTGGTAGTGAGGTAAATTTTTTCATACAACTGTATATATACAGTTTACAAAACAAGTTCCGTTGAATAAAGAGAACATTTTTATGCATCAAGATCTTACTAAATACTCATTATTATTCACGATATTGTGCTAGGCATTGAAATTATTTTTAGAAGTTTTATATGCCATCAATGGTAAGCATGTATTGAATACTAGTTAATGACATATCCTTAACTCAGAAGTAATGACATGCAGTTACCATCCTTCTATAGTACACCTCTGTCCCATTAAAATCAGAATACTAGAATAACAAATTTTTAAAAAGATTTTATTTATTTATTTGACAGAGAGAGAGCACAAGTAGAGCAGCAGGCAGAGCAGCAGGTAGAGGGAGAGCGAGAAGCAGGCTCCTCACTGAGCAGGGAGCCCGATGTGAGACTCAATCCCAGGACCTTGGGATCATGACCTGAGCCAAAGGCAGATACTTAACCGACTAAGCCATCCAGAGGCCCCTAGAATAATGATTTTTAATTTTTAACTTCCATACTAACAATATTAAGTCAATCTGTTTCCATAAATTTATTGGCCATTAGTCATCAAATAAATGTATGTTCTTTTGCCCCCCTCCAAAAGAATACTAGAATATATGACTATTCCTCTGACCTTTTCTTTATATTTACATTACAAACAGGAATGGGATTAAAAAACTTGACTTTAATTTTCTTTATATTTAGAATTGCACTGGAGCTTTTGAGGCATGAGGTAAACCAGAAGTTCGAATTAGATTCACTAAGAAATCAGCTTTAACACATTAATGGTAACAATGCCACACACATCCTATCCCAGCACTGGCTCCTAAACACTCAGCCTAGTAATAGGGAGGCATCAAATCATTTTCCCAACCATGTGCTCTAACAGTTATACCTAAACACAGGGCAGTTTACTTGTTTGGGTATCTTGCATCACAGGGCAAAATGGGAAAGCCTTTAGCAAATTAGAAAAGCACTTGTGCACCTGAAATTTCTACTAAGCACTTTTCTCTTTTATTGTGGATTTTAAATGCTTTCAAGAATTCATAAACACCTGTTCAAAACTTTTTATAATTAGAAGAAAACCTACTAAAAATCAGTAGAAGTTCTTAAACTAAGTCTTTCCTGACTTTATTGCAGTGTTTCTTAGTTTTTCTGAGGTCACCAGATCTGCTTGAGAGACTGATAAAGTTATAGGCATTGTTCCTCAAAAGTGCTCAGACATGCAAAACTTAGTTTGCTATTTCATTGGTTTGTAGATATCCTTAAGTTCAATTAAGATCTAGAGATCTCAAGGGTTAAATAATTTGCACAAACACCATATCTATTTCCTATATTCCAATTACCCTCTATCTTTTAAAAGTTTATTATTAGGTGTACCTGCATGGCTCCATTGGTTGTGTCCCACTCTTGATTTTGGCTGGGTCATGATCTCAGGGTCAGGAGATGGAGCCATGTGTCAGGCTCCATGCTCATCAGGGAGTCTGTTTGAGATTTCTCTCCCTCTCCCACTACCCCCTCCCCTGCTTGTGTGCTTTCTCTCTCAAATGAATAAGTAAATCTTTCTTAAAAAAATTATTAAGTGAACCACAGAGAGTGTACAGAATGAATACATGCTATTTAAATAGTAACAATACATAAATATATATATATGCTATCCAGCTTAATTAGACACCATCAATACATTTGATTACCTTCATGATATATATAACTGACCAACACTGTATACATTCTATAACATATAAAGTCCCTTTCAAATACCTTGTTTGATGTAATAAAAATTTGTTTTGGCTAATGCCTTAATTATTACCTTTATCTCATAGTTATTGTCTCTGTTCACTTGTTCCTTTGCTTGTACCGCCCAAAATCCTTAAGGAGTTCATGGAATATACAAGATAGATAAACCTGGATTCTCTATCAGTGCTAGTCAGTCTTTTTTCAGAAACACAATGGCTCAAATCAAGATGCCCTCTATTAGCTTAACCAACAGACACACGTGCACGCACACACACATACATACATTACACACACTTTCTTTCTTACCTTCTCAATCCCTCATCCTATCTGAAAAGAGAAACATTCATTGTCAGTGATAGAAGGATAAATTAGTGCAATTCCTTCACATGGCAATTGGGCAATGTATATCAAAATTTAAAATGCACACATGGGGCACCTGTGTGGGCTCAATTTGTTAAGCTCCCGACTCTTGGCTTCAGCTCAGGTCATGATTAGGGTCCTGAAATTAAGCCCTGTGATGGGGCAAGGAGTCTATTTGAAGATTCCCTTTCTGTGCCCTTCCCCCAGCTCCTACTTTCTCTAGCTCTCACTCCTTCCCTCAAATAAATAAATCTTTAAAATAAAATGCACATACTTTTTCATTTAATAATTTTACTATTAGGAAATTATTAGATTAATCTTTACACTTACATGGAATAATGTATGGGAAATGATTCATACCCAATTCTGAATTCTTCAAAGTTCCATACTTAAATTATCACAGCTGGATACACTATTCATACATACATATAAATTTTTTAATAGCCTTGACAATGAAATTAGATCTGATGTCAATAATATTGCCATCCTCATACTGGATATTCCCATCATAAACTTTTCTCTTTTTTTTTTTTTTTTTTTGTTTTTTTTTTGTTTTTTTTAAACTTTTCCTTCTTAATTGTTCCATCAAATGAATTGTCAAACTTTGTCAGCTTCCCTTCCATTGTATCCCCTTCATCCATGCCTTTATATTCTCAAGACATTACATGATTTTCAGTTCTTTCCCCTAGATTATTAAAACTCCTCAGTTAGATTTCTATACAATTCCTATACATTCTGTTATGTGTGTGTGCAGTTTAGATTCTGTATACTGCATAGATTCCTATATAATACAATTCCTATACAATCTTTCATCTTACCTACTTATCCACTTTTGTCAAACCCTCTAAAAAATCACGAATCATATCACATCACTCTTGTAAAAATATGTCTCAGAAGAAAGTCTCAAGGTCTGGTGTTCAAAGTCTTCTTTATTCTGATTAAATAGCCTTCTTCTCTTTATCCACAGCCTTGCAAATAGCTAATGCTCTAGTCTAGCTGGTCTAACCAAACATTCCCCTATCACAAAGGATAATTTCTTACCTCTTATCATTACATATACTAATAACCTTGAGTGGAAAGCTCATTTCTACTTATTTTTACTTTTTAAAATTCTATTCATTCTTCATAGCCTAATACAAATGCTATCTTTTCTGTAATTATTATTCTATGCTAAAAATTAATTGCTCCTCTTCCAGCTTCCTAATATACTCTATCCTTGTATATAGCATTTATTTCAATCCATATATTATGATTGTTCTAACATGTTGATCAGGATCTATTTTTTTTTTTAAATAGGCTTCACACTCAGTGCAGAGCCCAGTGTGGGGCCTGAACTCACAACCTAGACGATCGAGACCTGAGCTGAGATCAAGAGTTGGATGCTTAACTGACTAAGCCACCAGGTGCTCCGATCAGGATCAATTTTTCTAGTTATTTTTGCATCTTCCTCACAAGCACAGTGCTTTACGCACAGCAGGCATTTAATACAGATTTTAAAACATGAATTAATAATGGTTCACATTTAAAAAGTATTTTTTCTTAGATCCATAAATTTTTATAAAACCATTCTGGATTCTTAAAATAAATATGAACTTCTTGAATATATGATCATTTAAAATTCAATGGCTTTTTTTCAGAGGGTTGAGGCAGGGTAGCCCAGCATCTTTTACTTTCCCTACCCCTACTAAAATAAAAAACAAAATCAAGCAAAAAACACTTAAGAGTTACCTTTTCAACATCTGAGAGAGAAGTTAGTGACTGATTTTGAAGAACCTCTGGTGCTGTGAATGCACGAAGATCCTGATTGGAAATATTTTCATCTGTAAATGACACACTACCAGATGGCAGCAACAGCAGAGACCATGGAGAAATGATGAAACCAAGGGCAGCAGGATCAGCTATGCTTACTGGTTTATAACCACACAGAAAAAAGAAAGGGAAAAAGAAAAAGAAACTGCTTACCATTATAAGTATAGATCATTTAAATGACTATCCCAACCTATTCATACATATGTTAACATGTAGTTACATACACCAAATTAACATGTTACAAAGAGAATGGGTTTCATATATCTACTACTGCTAGCATTATTAACAACATCACCTTGATTTGTCTTAACTTTTTAAAGTTTAGTTGGTAAACTTTGGAGAGCAGAAATAGAGAACTTTCATTGTCAGTCATAAAAATTAAATTCGGTTCAAAACCTTTACCACAGTGATATAGATGTGCATAAAGATCAAGTAGTTCTTACACTTTGGGAAGATCGTGGGTTCTTATGTGGATTTGGTGAAAAGTATGGTCTCTTTTTTGAGGAAATAGATAATAAATATAAAGTTTTGTACAAAGAGAATAATGGATCTCCTTATAGCCCATTTATGGGTCTAAGCTCTCCTAATTTAGACTATAATGTTCTGAAACATAGAAAATAATTCCTTTGATAATTCATCAGATTTGGAATTAGTAAAGCTTTCAACTATTAAAAAGTCTCTTGCATCAAAATATATATTTGTCTGAATTCAGATTTTTTGTCTTGTGTACATTTGTTATTTCACTAGAATTTTAGACAGCTTTTGTACTACCAAATGTGATCACAGGGGTCCCTAACATTTTATTTATTTGTTTGTTTATTTATTTATTTAATTTTAATTAATTTTTTTCCTAAGATTTTATTTGCTTGAGAGAGAGAGAGAGAGAGAGAGAGAGAGAGAGAAAGCACAAGCAGGGGGAGCTTCAGGCAGAGGGAGAGGGAGAAATAGGTTCCCCACTGAGCAGGGAGCCTGAAGCAGGCCTCTATCCTAGGACCCTGGGATTATAACCTGAGCTGAAGGTAGATGTTTAACTGACTGAGCAACCAGGTGCCTCTAATTTTTATTTTATTAAAAAAAATTTTTGTTTGTTTGTTTTAATGTTTGCCTGTATGGGTACTTAACAGCACATGTTTATGAGTATTTTTTTTTAATTTCCTTGGATTTTAGCAGGCCTACTCCCAAAAGTAAAGGTATACATTAAACTCAACAAAATAGACTTAATAGAGGGAATATTATTTTGTCCTCCCATTTCAAAAGGAAGTTAATACACATTTTAAAGTAACTGCTACATGAACTAGATTACAGACTCAAGAAACTGTTATAGGAAAGTAACAAAAGGCCTGGGTCTGCCAATGCCACTATTATTCATTCTGAATAGGTTGTACTAATATCTTTCTAAGTCAAATCATAAGGGCAGCCCAGGTGGCTCAGCGGTTTAGCGCCGCCTTCAGTCTGGGCTGTGATCCTGGAGACCCGGGATTGAGTCCCATGTTGGGCTCCCTGCATGGAGCCTGCTTCTTCCTCTGTGCCTCTGCCTCTCTTTCTCTAGAATAAATAAATAAAATCTTTAAAAAAAAATCATAAGAAACTGACAAAAGTCTATGGTACAATTTGTTAAACATACTATGGTTATCTATACTTTTCTGAAAATAACTTTTATTAGAACGAATCATCCATCCTTTCTGACTTTTTAACCTCTATTTGTGATCAAGAGTCTGATCATCAGAATTTGACTTATGTTAATAAAAAGTAAACAATTAAAATTCATTTCTTTTCTGAAGATTAAAAAGACAATTCTATGTTCTCCTGCATTTTTTATGAACCTGAAACTTGTCTTTAGTTACTGTGTCAAGGAAGAAAAAACATGTTTGAATGTATCCTTTCATCAGTTAGCATATTTTAGGTGGCCCTGAAACTGAGTTACCCACCAGTGGTCCTTATAATCCCACCCAATCCACATCAGGCAATGAAAAATATATCTCATAATTCTTATGGTAAATATGTTTTAATGAATAATCACAGTTCGTAAGCCTAGGGATATTATCTTTCACAAACACTTTACACATTTTCTGTTAAAAGTGCCTTCTTGGGTAGTTCATGCACAAATATTATACAATCCAGCTAACAAGAGCTCAAATAGGGCAGTGCAATATTTTCTTTGCCAAAGGAGGTTATCCACATACTGATTTTTCCCATGTCATAGGTATTACAAAACAGTCTACAATCAATTCACTTCAAATTAGCAATAAAAGGGAACAAACTAGGAGACCAAAAAGAAAGGCAATCCATTAATATCTGGTATGAGATGATGATGGCCTGGAAGCACATAGTAGTAGTAGGGGTGGTGAGTTCCTATTGGAACCCAAATGTATTTCACAGGTAGTGACAACAAAATTTCCTGACAAACTGGATGTGAAGCAAGGGAAAAAATAATCAGGATGACTCCAAGATTTTGGTCTCAGTAATGCAAAGGATGGAGTGTCATCAATGAGGCAGACCATAGGTTGCTGAGGTAGGGGTTGGGAGATGGTGGTAGGAATCAGAACTTTACTTTGGGACCTACTATGTTTAAGATATCTTAGATATTCAAAGGGGGGTATCAAGTAGGCAGCTGGATTTGGAATTTGGGAGAAAGGTTTGAACTGGAGATACATTTTAGGGGGCACTGGCATTATGGACAGTATTTAAAGTCTTCTAATTAGATGAGCTCACCGAAACATGAGTTGATAGAAAAGAAATCAAGGGCAAGGACCATACCCTAGGGTACTCCAACATTAAGGCTGGCTGCTACTTGTCTTTTTTTTTTTTTTTTTCTAAAGATTTCATTTATTTATTTGTTCATGAGAGACAGAGACAGAGAGAGAGAGACAAAGACACAGGCAGAGTGAGAAGCAGGCTCCACACAGGGAGCCTGATGTGGGACTCGATCCCAGGACTCCCAGATCACGTCCGAGGCCGAAGGCAGGCACTTAACGGCTGAGCCACCCAGGGATCCCTTGTTGGTCTTTTTTTCCAGGTGGTTCTCTCTTGGGCATCTGTGCAAGCATGGTGCTGTAATCTCCCTCTCACACTTATTGCACTCATCACTGCCAGTCCCTACCCCACTATTTTAAATAATTGTCTTTATTAGCTTTCCTATGCAGTTTCCCAGTATCTAATCCTAAATCTAAGAGGAGGCTGGGATTCTAACTATCATATCTAATTCTTGTTAGTCTTATTGATGATAGGATTATGATATTTAGTGTAGCTGTTACCTCTTGAATTTATAAATAATTGGAAATCATAGCTAACTCAAGAGGCATAAATACCAATCAGAAATCTAAAGGCTATGTCCTTGCCATATTGGATGCTAGTGTCCACTGAGACCAGAAAAGAGCCAGCTACACTCCTCTTCCTCAATAGAGGCCACAGACTAACTCTACCCCATCCCTGACAGGGTAGCACAGAACAAAAACTGCTGAAGGTGAAAGTAATCTATAATTGCTTAGCACTACAAAATTAAGAGATTTATTTAGCAGCACAACTTAGGTCAGCAAAACTACTGTTACTCTGGCAAGAACTTTATCTTTCAGGGGCACCTGGGTGGCTCAGTGGTTGAGTGTCTGCTTTCTGCTCCGGTCATGATCCCAGCTCCTGGGATCAAGTCCCGCGTCGGGCTCCCTGCATGGAGCCTGCTTCTCCCTCTGCCTGTGTCTCTGCCTCTCTCTGTGTATCTCATGAATAAATAAATAAAACCTTTTTTTTTAAAGAACTTTATCTTTCAAATTGTGCTTTATACAAGAGGATTGTTTGTTTTTACTGAATATCTAAAGCATGCCATTATTATAAACACCATTCATATTTAAACATAACCTTCCCAACATGACAAGTCATTTGCTTAGACAACCTACAGTACTACTGGGGAGATAAAATATATTTATAAATAAACACAAGAGAGAAAGCATAAAGTATCTAAGAAAGAAAAAAAGAATACCAAAGGGAGTTCAGAGGATAGCATAATTACTTCAACTACAGTGAAGAGAAAATTAATTTTTTTTTATATGTGGCCCTTTAATATGAGTAAGATTTGACCATGGTTAAGAGGGAGATTCCAAAGAAAAGAAACAGCCAAAGCAAAGACATGTGGTCAGGAAATTATTAAGTTTGTACAAGGAACAGCAAGAACTTTGGGCAGAGAAATGGTAGAGAACAGTAAGAAACAGAATTACCAAGGTGGGTCATATTTTTGCTTGTTAGAAAACACACAAAGAAATGACAGATATTTTCATTGTTTCAAATGTGATTTTTAAATGTTTTGTAATAAAGCTAAAGCAGCTGCAACAACAAACTACATTGCTGTCAAATACCCAAAACACACACATATGACATTTAAGTATTAGATTCTTTTGACAACAGTCAAACCACAAAATATATTTTTCAATAATTGTAAAGGGTTATGCAAACCTCCAAGTGAGGAAATTTAGAGTAGTGGTTCAAATCAGTGTAATTTTCACTGTCCTTGTCTAACCACAAGGAAAGAATTTAAAGCAAATGCATTCAAAATCCTTCACAGAATGCTAACAAAAGAATATTTAAAAATGGAATTCCAGAAGCTTGTAATTTGATGTCCTATAATGTTTTACTTGTGTGATGATTATCCTCAAGAATGCTATTATTATGAAACAGTAAATCAGATATGAACTTATTCCAGTAGGCAAATGATTCTATTTATAGACTTTTACCAACATTCCACAGAAAAGGGGGCTTAAACAGAATTTCAAGTGGTTAGAGGCAAAGTTAGAAATAAGCAAAAATCTGATATGCAAAGAAACGTCTTACTCAGAGCTTCTTTCTGATGTTCCCTTAAATTTAGTCCCATGTTCATGCTTTTTAAAAAGATTTATTTAAAAAAATATTTATTTGAGTGAGCAAGCTAGTACCTATGCAAGTGAGTGTGTGTGAGGGAAGGGGCAGACAGGGAAGAAGAGGAAGAGACTCTCAAGCAGACTCCAAGCTGAGCATGGAACTTGATGTGGGGCTCAATCTCATGACTTTGAGATCATGACCTAGCTAAAACCAAGAGTTGGATGCTTAGCTGACTGAGCCACCCAGGCACCCTACCACAACTTTTTTATTTTTTTCCTGAGGGAGCTTACTTTCTATTGTTCATTTTACTTTTTGGCCTTCCAATTATGATATAAAAATTAGGGAAGTGATCACAACCGGTAACAAACATGACAAGAAAGCTAAACAAAAGTGTCAGATAATCCTCTAAAGACTTAGAACAACAACATCATTTGACCTGAAAAATATCTGCCTATTTAGGTACATATACAGAAATTGTAGTCCTCCTATTCCATATGTTCTATTAGAGGGCTTATCAAAAATCTATGCAGAGGCCACTGTTCCAAACTCCAAAGAATTTGATGAAGTCAATCTATAATACACAATTCTCCAAAAAATTCAGCTCCTTTGTGCATACAAATATATACAGCACTAAATAAATCATCTGGTATAACAATGCACAAACAGAAAAAAATAACTGGTTCAGATTGTTTGAACATTTTCCTGATTAGTAAAACTTTGTGATAAATTAAGATTCACTGGAAATTACAGTCTATGCTACAGATCAATTCCCAATTAAAAATTTGTTGATTCCTCATAAATTGTTACTACTTATTTATTTTTTAAAAGATTTTATTTATTTATTAATGAGAAACGGGGTGGGGGGGGGGGACAGAGACACAGGCAGAGGGAGAAGCAGGCTCCATGCAGGGAGGCCAATGTGGGACTCGATCCTGGGACTCCAGGATCACACCCTGGGCCGAAGGCAGGTGCTATACTGCTGAACCACCCAGGGATCCCCTGTTACTACTTTTTCAAAACTTCAGTTTCTCCAATATGAATCAGCATAGAATAACAATCCCATTTTGAAAAAAAAAAAATGTTCAAATAATTGGAATTGGAATTAAGACATCTATATAATGTACATTGACAATGTTTACATCATGTATATTTTCTTGACATAGTCAATTGTTCAACAGTAGTTAATAGACTCCTACAAGGCTTTGGTCCTCAAGAAATTATATTCTGGTGTAGTAGTCCCAAACTTTGCTAATAATCCAAATCTCTAAACTCAACTAGATTTGGAAAGATATCAGGCACTGTCAGCTTCATTTCATTCCTTTTAATATCTGACTTCATTAATTTAGTATGTAGTCTCATTTAACTAAGAGAGGAAGTATCGGGGGTTCCTGGGTAGCTCATTTGGGTAAGTGTTCAACTCGTGATTTTGACTCAGATCACGATCTCAGTGTTAAGGGATCGGGCCCCATGTCAGCCTCCATTCTCTGCTGAGAGTCTGCTTGAGATTCTCTCTCTCCCTGTGCCCCTCATCCTGCTCATCCTCTCTCTTTCTCTCTCAAATAAAAAAATCTTTAAAAATTGAAGAGAGAGAGAAAGAGAGAGAGGAAGTATAGTATAATGGTTAGGAGTTCAGACTAAAGCCAGAATCCCTGGGTTAATATCCTAGGTTTGATATATATAGCCTACACTATGATCTTAAATAAGTTACCTAGCCTCTCTTTGCCTCAACTTCCTCATCTGAGTAGGTAAGGTTGTTACGAAGATTCATAAAAAAAAAAAAAAAAAAAAAAAGCCCTTGAAACTGTTCCTGGCACAAAGTAAATATAATACAAAAGCAGTAGCTATTATGCTCACTTTGGCAGTGCATGTACAAAAGTGGTAGCTATTATTATTTAATAAGCCTTTTCTCTGAAGATAACACATACAGACAGTATATCTAAGAAAAGTCACTTTTAAGTTCATCCTCAATCATCTACTTAGCTTTTCTCTCCCCAGTGGAAGATAAGGAGCCTATCATATATAACAAGTACTATAAATTTCAGGAGAATAGATCAAATTAGATTTTTAGGAATTTTTTGGCATCTCTTACCTAGAAGCCAATAGAAATATAAATGATTTAAGATACAAACTACTCTAAAATATTATTTTTTTTTCTTCAATTCCTTGGGGGAATGTACATTCTATAAGTGTTCTATTTATTATATGGTTTCCTAGTTACCACAGATATCAAATTTTAAGAAACTAGTTAAAATTTTATAATCAATCCAGTTTGTACTTACTCAGTACCTACTCATGTGAAATTGATGTTTTACTGTACCTAGTGATTATCTTTAGGTATGACATGAATTATTAGATGTTTATTTGAATGTATACATATCAACATACAGTTTAAAAATTTTTATTTTTAATAGAAGTTATAGCATGCTGATAAAATGAAATTAGGCGGACATGCCCTCCAAATTGATGTATTTTATGAGCTTTTCTTCATGATAGTAGGAGAAAAAAGGCATTTTTAGTTCTTCATGATGACATTTACTCACACAAGTATACACATTTTTTTTTCCTTTTTGCTTTTAAACACTAAACACATGCAAGCCAACTATCCAAACCATAACCACTGGAATCTTGGTATGGCATCTGATCAATAGGCTTCCAGTAGTTCTGTTTTGTTATGTACTTACAAGATTCTTGAGGTAATTCCAAACCACGACTCTTGTTAACAAAACACCAATGAGATCTGAGTTTAACAAAAGTAGTATATAGGGAATTTACATAAGTAAAATTAAATTGGGGTTATGATTATTAAAAGCAGCAGGGCTTATATGGCTAGATAATACAGAGAGAAGGAAGCAGGTCTCTAAGAATTTGCTCTCCACTTCAGCAAACTTTTCTGGCCACCTGATCCAAACAGCATGGAAGAAACTGTAGCAGTTCCTTTCCTGTCTTCTTCCATTCTTATATTCTGAGGAAGCTGCCTATTTTATTCTTTTCATATATTAAGTTCCTCCTCTTTCATCTTCCTTTGGTGTTCACTTTTTTCACCAACCTTTTTTACATTTATTAATAAAAACTGTGCACCCCAAAATTATACCAAAATACTGAATAAATGCTTTTTAACTATGTTTTTACACACACGTTTCTTCTTGAATGTAAGTGTTTTAATGATATTAACTATGTATGAATGTCTTAAAGTTCAGGGATAATGAATGCCATTACAATAACATAATTACAATATTTAAAAAAAAAAATGAACGTGTAGGCAGCCTGGGTGGCTCAGTGGTTTAGCACCGCCTTCAGCCCAGGGCGTGATCCTGGAGACTTGGGATCGAGTGCCACATCGGGCTCCCTGCATGGAGCCTGCTTCTCCCTCTGCCTGTCTCTGTCTCTCTGTCTCTCATGAATAAATAAATAAAATCTTAAAAAAAAATGAACATGTTTACAATTCCAACTCTATACCACAACTTCACAATCTTTTAAAGGTGTCCTTTGCCCTGCTCTGCTAGGACATAATTTATCAATTTACTTTTTGCTGGTCACAACAAAAGGTTATTTTGTTGCTTCATTTGAAAAATAAAGTTTTCTTTCAACCTTCGACACCAGAAAATTTAAATTATTCACTGAGAGATGAATGTTTATTTTATTCTACATCATTATTACTTTCAGTTATTTTTTCCAACTAGGATTCAAAGGAAGTGTCAGCTTTGTTAATTAGAATATTGAAACAAACTTAGAAGTTACAAAGTATCTGCCTCAGGAAGGGTTGGGGTAATTAAGAAAGTACATAAACCTCCTGTCTCCTAAATCAGGATTTTGGTGTGAATTCTGGAGACAGGGAATAGGATTCTACATAGTATTTTCTAAAAATTTCCTGGGTATTCAGATACCCATATCAGTTGAACTGATACACATATAAGAACTACTGCCCTTAACAGGGTCGATACAATGGTACTGTAGCTCAGTTGTTTCTTGACCTTGTACTTGCTCCATTTCTAAGTCAATTAACTGATAGTAAGAACATCATGAGATGTAGAGTATGTTTGACTTTATATTCTCCTGTAACACTTAAAACTTTTTTTTCAGTTTATAAAGCCACAAATAGAGGCTTTTTTTTTTTTTTCTTTTTTTTTTAATGATAGTCACAGAGAGAGAGAGAGGCAGAGACATAGGCAGAGGGAGAAGCAGGCTCCATGCACTGGGAGCCTGATGTGGGATTCGATTCTGGGTCTCCAGGATCGCGCCCTGGGCCAAAGGCAGGTGCTAAACCACTGCGCCACCCAGGGATCCCCTAGAGGCTTTTTTTTTTTAGAGATATGGCAAACCAGAAAGTGTTACAAGTAACTCTTTTATCCAAATTATAATAAAGTCATTTTGTATTAGAAAGGCAGAATGACTGTAAGAAATAACTTTAGACTAGAAGTGAGACCTAAGTGGTTCTCTATTTATAAGGAAAAAGCTGAATAATTGGAACCAAACTGAAGATCCCACTGCCTGCATTTAGAAATAAATTGCCTTACTCACCTAATAACATTGTCTTCATTTGGTTTTTCTTTCTTGTTCCCAAAGTAAAGCAAACTACAAATGAACTTCCTATGCATTTTGTTTCTTCTTTGACTTTTTCTATAAATACAGTGAATATCTATGTTTTATCTCCTCAAGCTTTGCAGTGAGCACCTCTGATCTTCTATCCTGTCTGAAATATGCATGTGTCATTAAGCCCACAACTTGTACTTAGAAAAGATACTGAGACTAACACCAATTTTTATTTCCCGAAGGAGGGTCGAAACTTCAGAGCAAAACTATTTCCTATATATGTACTCTTTTAAGTTGCAGACTTCTAAAAGACAAATTGGCTTGAAAGTGGTTTCTTTCTTAAAATACACCAATCGTATTTTATTTAACCACCCATTCAAGTAGTTGTAAAAATGTTCATCTTGAATGGTTAAGTCTATTTCAAAACTTGATTATATATCTAGCTTAATAATTTTGGAGCCAAGTGCCAAGCTTCTTAAAGCACTGGCACTTCTACTGCCACCCAGCAACTTCCTGACAGCCTCTGTAGATCAGAGTGGCTGCATTATATTTTGCCAGACAAATTAAACTGTAACTAAGATAATTAACAAAAATAAATTTTATATTAAAAGCCATTTATAAAAGAGCAGGTTTTATTTTTTTCTCCCTCCAACACAAAGTTTCTAAAAAACATCTTCTTCCATTCTTGCTATCTGAATAAAACCTGGGGGGGGGGGGGTGGAAAGATTACAAATTTTCAAGAATGCACTTAGCAACTTCTCTTTACTTTTGACGACCTGGAATTTACACTATGACTGAAAAACCAAAAATATTAAGGGTGACTGTCATTTATTTCATTTTTCAAGAATTGAATGAAAAGGTCAATAAAGATGAGTTTATATTTTCAGTTTCTAGAAAAAGGAAATACACAGTTTACCAGAGAGAAACTGACTTTAATTATGATGACATGATTCCACATAATCATGATCTGAAGCTATTTTTGAAAAATATTTTTGTGACGACTAATGCCATTCTCTGCTGCTCTTCAGATATCACCTCCATATTTACATTTTCAAGAACTTTTCCTTCTCAGAGAAAGGGGAGAAGGAGCCTTGTTTGAATGGTAAACAATTCCACTGTCCAAAAAGAAATATTAGGATATATTTTGTGTAAAAATGTTAAACATGACTAATACACATCACCAAAGAAGGTAAGAATAGTAACCTGTTGCTAAATGATACTAGGCATAGAGCCCCCTTTTAATTTTTATATTTGATAAAAGAAATAGAGAAGTAATCATAAAATGCTTTCTTTCAAAAGCTTAGTTACATACATAATGTAACTAATATAATGTTACATAATGTAATAATGTACATAATGTAATACATACAGTTACATAATGTAATAATCTCAGAATGTTGAGTAGAAGTCAGATACACAAGAGTTTACATTGCATGATTCTATTTATATGATGTTTAAAATCATATAAATTTATCTATGTAACAGGTTGTAATAATGATTTCTCTTGGTAGTCAAGAATTAACCAGGAAAATAAACTCACATATATATGTATACAACATGGAGGCAAGAATATAACAATGAGGGAAAGATGGTCTCTTCTTTCCCAATGTTGCTGGGAAAACTGGACAGCTACAGGCAAAAGAATGAAAGTGGACTACTTTCTCACACCATACACAAAAAAAAAAAACTCAAAATGGATCAAAGACCTAAGTGTGAGACCTGAAACCATAAAAAATCCTAGAAGAGAGTGCAGGGAATAATTTCTTTGACATAAAACACAGGGAATAATTTCCCTGACATAAGCTGTAGCAATGTTTTTCTAGGTATGTCTCCTCAGGTATAGGGAATAAAAGCAAAAATAAACTACTGGGACTACATCAAAGTAAAAAGCTTTTGCACAGTGAAGGAAACCATCAACAAATAAAAAGGGAATTTTCTGACTAGGAGAAGATATTTGCAAATGATATAACCAATAACAGGTTAATATCCAAAATATAAAAAGAAGTTATACAACTCAACACCAAAAAAACAAGGTGACTTAAAAATGGATAAAGGGCCCATTTTTTTTTTTTTTTTTTTTACTAAAGACATCCAAATGGCCAATAGACACATGAAAAGATGTTCAACATCACTAATTATCAGGGAAATGCAAATCAAGGCTTAATGGTATGTCACGTCATCTTACACCCATCAGAATGGCTAAAATAAAAGACAAGACATAATAAATGTTGGTGAGGATGTAGAGAAAAGACAAAACTGTGCATTATCAGTAGGAATGTAAATTGGTGCAGCCACTGTGAAAAACAGTATGGAGGTTCCTCAAGAAATTAAAAATAGAGGTACTATGTGATCCAGTAATTCTACTACTGGGTATTTACACACACACACACACACACACACACACACACACACAAACCGAAAACATTAATTCGAAAAGGATATATGCAGCCCTATGTTTATTGCAGCATTATTTACAATAATCAAGGTATGGAAGTCACCTAAGTATCCACTGGATACTTATCCAAATGGATAAGGAAGATGTGGTGCATACACACACACACACACACACACACACACACACACACACACACACACATATTACAGAGCCACAACAAAGGATGAGATCTTCCATTTGTGATGACATGAATGAACCTAGAGGGTAATATGCTATGTCAAGGCAGAAAAAGAAAGATACCATATGATTTTACTCATATGCGGAATCTGAAAAACAATCAAAAAGCAAAATCAGATCTATAAATATAGAGAACCAATGGCTGCCAGAGGGGAGGGAAGTAGAGGGTAGGCAAAGTGAGTGATGTGGGAGGTACAGGCTTCCATGAATAAATCATGAGAATAAAAGGTATAGTATAGGTAATATAGTTAATAAGATTTTAGGGGCTCCTGGATGGCTCAATTAGTTCAACATGGAACTCTTGGTTTCAGTTCAGGTTATGATCTTAGGGTTGTGAAATCAAGCCCTATGTTGAGGTCTATGCTAGGCATGGAGCCTGCTTGAAATTCTCTCTCTCCTTCTCCCTCTGCACCCCGCCTCAACTACTCTTGCTCTCTCTCTCTAAAAAAAAAAATAATAATAATAATATTATAATAATATTATAAGAGCGTTGTATGGCAACAGATGGTAGCTATACTTGTGGTGAGCATAGCATAACATACAGAAGTTGAATCATTATGTCGTATACCTGAAACTATACAACACTGTGTGTCAACTATAACAAAGAAGAAGAGGAGGAGAGGAAGAAGAATTCCTATTCAATTATTATTGAATAGGAAGCAGCAGGAGGGAGACTTCAAGTGTTGGAAAAGTTCTATATCTTGATCTGGGTGATGGTTTATATGGGTATGTACTTTCATAAAATTCATCAGGCTGTACACTTAATAATAATGCTCTTTATTAAGTAGATGAAGGATTAAGGGGTACAAACTTCCAGTTATTAAAAAAAATAACACTCTTTATATACATTATATCTCAACATTTTAAAAAATCTTTAACTATGAAATTAAAACAATATATATTGTGAGTAAAATTATTTTTATCAGCCTAGGAGGATGTTAGAAAACACAACCTGTAGCAACTTTTTTAAATGTAACACTTTAAATTATAAAGTGGCTTGTCACATGTGGAGCCAAAAAAATTTCAAATTGAAACAGTGTTTTGACTGTGTATTTATAGGGGATGCAAGGTTTGCTACAAGTGCTTCATACACTTGTTAAGCAACTGACATTATTCATTTTAAGAATGCTAAATATTAATTTCATGTTTTATAGTTTGTTTCCAGGGAGAAACGTGGGGTAATGGTGTCTGGTTCAAATACATTTAACTTGAAGGACCTGTTCACTGTGGCTTTATAAAGGCAGGGCAAGATGTAACTTGTCAGAGACAACTGATACACCCTGTTAATCAAGAAAATTATGACTGTAGATAATTAGGAATGTAATATAAAGAGACTAGTTAGCATTGGTCTTTAAAAAGCTGTGGAGACTACTCAAAAGCTTTTAATCCATAAAAACTTTCTATATTTCCTATAAAGGCTTATCAAGCAAACAAGGAAACCAGTTTGAAGTTCAGTGCTTTGTCTCCCTTCTCAAATATGAATTCATTTATTTATTCTCCTTTGGTTCTACCAGAATGGAAGTTTTATGTTTCTTTTTGTTTTCCATTTATTCTTGCAAATTTTAAGGATATTTGACTATGCAAGCTCTGAAGTTGATAAATGTACCATTCCCATAAGTCAAACCCTCAAACTATTTTAACTCCTAATCATCTACCTTAGTCTAAATGTTATTTATAATTTTAAGTTGTGCATCATTATTATTGATGTTTTACTTTTTTTTTTTTTTAAAGATTTTGTTTATTTATTTACTCATGAGAGACACAGAGAGGGAGAGACATAGGCAGAGGGAGAAGTAGGCTCCTTGCGGGGAGCCTGATGCAGGACTCCATCCCTGGACCAGGATCACACTCTGAGCCAAAGGCAGACGCTCAACCGCTAAGCCACCCAGGAGTTCCTATTATTGATGTTTTTATTTATTTATTTATTTATTTATTTATTTATTTATTTATTTATTTATCTATTTATCTATTTATTTATTTTTTTTATTTTTTAATTTATTCATTCATTCATTCATTCATTCATGAGAGAGAGGAGAGAGAGAGAGAGAGAGAGGCAGAGACACAGGCAAGGGAGAAGCAGGCTCCACGCAGGGAGCCCGATGTAGGACTCGATCCCAGGACTCCAGGATCATGTCTTGGGCTAAAGGCAGACGCTCAACCGCTGAGCCACCCAGGGATCCCCAATATTGATGTTTTAATACAGCCATTCCTGTTTTAGATTTATCATCAAGTTTAGTAATTATTCTGCACATCATTCCTTTTTTTTAAAGGATTCATTTATTTCTTTGAGAGAAAGAGCCAGTGAGAGAGAGGGAGAGAGCGCAGGAGTGTGCGCATGAGCAGGGGGAGGGGAGGGGCAGGAGGAGAAGCAGACGACGGACACCACCACCACCACCCCCCACCACCCCCACCACCCCCCCACCCCCTCCCCACCCCCCGCCGCTGAGCAGAGAGCTAGATACCAGGCTGGATCCCAGACCTAGGGATCCTAACCTGAGCGGAAGTCGCTTAACTGACTGAGCCATCCAGGCTCCCCTCATTCCTTTTTGAAGAGTTCCTTCTTCTGGGTTAAAGTTCTTTCTTCCAGAAATACATCTTTTAGTATTTTCCTTAATGTTTTATTGACGGTAAATATTCACTTTTTACATGAAAATGCTTTTGACCCTTTTTCTTAACCACAGTTTAAGAGGACATTAAATTCTATTTGCACATTCTAATACAATATGGCTTTTAAGAACTGGAAATGATTAACTCCTCAGATCTCCTGCACAGTTTACTAATTTTCTCCTTTAAAACAAAAGAGGATCTGTGTAAACTGCTATTAAAGATCTCCTATGAGGTTATAAGCCTAGAATCTATATATTTAATTTCTAGATGTTTTAATGTTTTTTTTCATCCTGCCTGTGTTACTTTGCTAAGGTTACCACTACAAATATCAGAGCCAGAGTAACTTCAACAGAATTTTCACACAATTCTGGATTGTAGAAATCTAAGAGCTTGGTGCCAGTAGGACTGGTTTCTGTTAAGGCCTTTCTTCTTGCTGTCAGTGACCATCTTCTTGTGTCCTCACATAGTCTTTGCTCTGTGTGTGTCTTCTTATTAAAACATCAGTCATAGTGGATTAGAGCCCACTCAACCTCACTGTAACTTATTTAACTCTTTAAAAACCCTACCTCCAAATACAGTCATATCATAAATTATCAGGAGTTAGGATTTAATATATGACTCTTGAGAGAACAAAATACAGCCCAAAACACTGCTTGTTTTAAAAATGTTCAGTGTCTTGAATCCCCCCTTTTTTTCAAATCACTTAGTATATTAAACTTTATATACTAATTTATACATACTTATTAGATGAATCTGTTATAAGAATTAGATGATATTAATTTTTAAAGGTGGGGGATCTACTGCTCTTTGATCAATAGGGAGAAAAATGAATCAAGACAGTCAAGGTCTTCAGGAAATTTGGGGGAAGCTGGATGGCTTAGTCAGTTGAGCATCTGCCTTAGGCTTGAGTCATGATCTCAGGGTCCTGGGATCTGGCCCTGTGTCAGGCTCCCAGCTCAGGGGGGAGTCTGCTTCTCCCTCTCCTTCTTCTGCCCCTCTTTCGACTTGTGCTCTCTTGCTCTCTCTCTTTCTCTCAAAAAAATAAAATCTTTAAAAACAGACCCACAGTTTCAAATTAATAAGAAAAAAGGCTAAGTTCTAAATTTAAGAGTAAGTTTTAGGAAATATTTGATATACTTTTAAAGCCACTTTATTAAAGCATGATACGACATATAATAACTGCATATACTGAAAGAGTACAATTTGATTTTCTGACCTATGAATACACTTGTGAAACTATTATCATAATCAAGATAATCAAGATAATAAACATGTCCATCACCCCCAAAACATTTTCTCATATACTTTGTAACCCCTGTATTCTATCCCTTCTTGAACCTCTCATCTCTAAGCAACCACTGATGTGCTTTATCACTATAGTTTAGTTTTAGTTTGCATATTTTAGTTTTAGATCAGAATCATACAGTATTTTTTTCTGTCCAACTTCCTTCACTCAGCATAATTATTTTGAAATTAATCCACAAAAAAAATTCATCCATATTGCTGTATGTATCGATAGTTTGCTCCTTTTTATTGCTGTGTATTGTTTCATTATATGGACATAAAATTTGCTTATCCATTCACCTGTTGATGGACATTTAGTTTGTTTCCAAGTCTTGCCTACTGCAAATAAAGCTTAGACAAGTATCCACATACAAGACTTTCTATGGACATTGGTTTTAATTTCTTTTAAGTATGTAGGAGTGTGTATGATAAGCGTATATTTAACTTTTTAACTTTTAACTGTTAAAAACAGTTTCAAAATGTGAAACTGGATTACTTTACATTCCCACTAGCAGTATATGAAAGTTCCAGTTCCCTGAAGTTCTTGCTAATTCCTGGAATGGTCAGCCTCTTTAATTTTAAGCACTCTAATAGATGTGTAGTAATATCTCATTGTGGCTTTAATCTTACATCTTTCTGATGACTAATGATATTGAGATTTTTGTAGTTCTCCAAAGTCTAATTATTTCATTATTTGAAACTGGAAATCTGTTTATCTTCTTCGGAAAATTAGCTATTCAATTTTTTTGCCCATTTTTGGGGGTTGTTTGCTCCTTACTAATAAGTTTTGAGAATTCTTTATATATTGTGGATAGAAACCTTTTATCAGTTACATCATTTAAAATATTTTCTCCCAGACTGTGACTTCTCCTGTCATTTTCATAATAGGTTAAGAAGGGGGACACTGAGGTGGCTCAGTTGATTAAGTAGTCAACTCTTGGTTTCGACTCAAGGCATGATCCCATATCCTAAGACTGAACTCCAGTTTGGGCTGCGCTGAGTGTGGAGCCTGCTTAAGATTCTCTCTCTCCCTCTCCTATTGTCCCCCACCCCCACCCCAACCCCAACCTCCGCGGCCTTGTGCACTCTCTCTCAAAAAAATTTCTTTTGGCCTCCATGTTCATAAATTATATTGGTCTATGGTTTTATTTTTCTCTAATGTCTTTGATTTTTAAAAATTTTTTTACTCATGAGAGACACAGAGAGGCAGAGACATAGGCAGAGGAAGAAGCAGGCTCCCTGTAGGGAGCCTGATGCAGGACTTGATCCCAGGACCCTGGGATCACAATCTGAGCCAAAGGCAGATGCTCAATCACTGAGCCACCTAGGCATCCCCCTTTGTCTGATTTTGATATTAATGTTGACTTCATAGAATTAGTTGAGAAGTATTTGCTTTTCAGTTTTTTTCAAGTGTTTGCTATAGAATTGCTATTATTTCTCCCATACAATTTTAGAATTCTCTAGTGAAGCAATGTGGGCTTAGGGTTTTCTTTATAGAACATTTAAAAATATACATTAATTCACCTTCATAAATATAGGACAATTCAGGTTGCCTACTTGTTCTTATGTGAACTTTGGTAGCTTTTGTCTTTTTAGGTGTGCATTTCAATTTCAACATTGAATTTCAATTTCCATTTCAATTTTTTCAACTTCTTTGGTCCTAAGTTTCCCTTATTATTCTTTTAGTATCTGTAGAATCTGAAGTGATGTCTCTTTTGTTGCCTGATACTGTTTCTCTAAACATTCTGTTGCTATGGTCATAGGAGAGCTATCAATTTTAAAACTTTATTGTCATGTATACATGGAAGTAATTTTATGGCTCTAAATAGGCTCATAATGACTTATTTCAAAATAGTTATACTATTTCTGCCGATATTAATTTTTATAAGCCATTTGAACTAGGCCTTGTTTCCTTATCTCTAAAAATGATTAGGTGAAATGCATGAAGATCTTCCCAGATCAAAGAGTTTGATTCCATAAATAAAAATATTTATGTATGTGTGGTTCTGAGTTTGTATATTTCCTCTATGTTATTTTTCCCTTTCAGTAGCCAGAAAACTTCCCTGAAAGTACTTATTAATGAAAGTGATTGCACAAAATAAAAAAATGAACTTATTATTTCACTTAATTTTAATAATTAAATAATAGACAATTCTTTAGTAAGACATTTTTACAAGGTGTCCACAAATTCTGCTTTCTTCAAGAACTGAGGGAGAGAGAAGTTCATTTGATATTTGTCTCAGATATGTGCAGTAATTTGTTTTCACTTACACATATAATAAGTGTTTACAATGAAATACAGCCAAAGGAGTCTATACACCCTGCTCTCTGCAACCTTATTCAATATGTTTTCCCCAAAGAATAAGAAATATAACATCTTCTTAATTTTCCAAAGATACTTGCTGTTAACTCTTTTTTTTTGTATGCTGTTAACTCTTTGAATGTTTTATTTTGACAGTGAAGTTTGCTTGTTTTTTAGCACTTGATCAAGATGCTTTATTCTATTTTTAACTTATTCAATTTACTAATTTCATTATTATCTTATTTAATAAACAGGGAGCCAAAAATGACTACATATGAAGGGCTTTATATCCTTGCCTTAGTAAGGAAGATTATCTCTTTACCTCTGATTAGTCATGAAGAAGCAACTTTACCAACAACTAATCATCCACCCTAATATCTTAAAAATCCCTTAGACTCAAAACATCTGTTTTCTGCAAAGAGCAACAGTTCCATAACAAAAAAACAAAACAAACAAACAAAAAAAATCGCTGTTTTGGGGAACTAATATAATTGTAAACTGAATTTTCCAAGGCAGCAATAATTTCAGTTCTAAAGATGATCTAAAGAATGGCATTGTTTTCTTATTATATAGGACCACTCAGTCCTTGCATGAGTTCATCCAGGATTTAAAAGCTAAAATCTTAAATGAATATATTTTCTAACATTGACTATGCCTCCCAATCAATTAATAAAGTGGATTGAGAAGCATACAGTTAGAAAGCTATAATATACAAGGATCCTTAATGAAATTCTTCCAAAACTTTTATTTCATTGCCACATTTAATCTCCTAATTAAAAAAAATAGGCTAAAAAGTAAAATCAGTTGTCTACTGTTTACACGTGATCCCTAAATTACAATACAGATGATTTGAAAATAAAGAAGAAGAAAAGATATACTAGGTAAATTGCAAGAAAAGGAAGCAGAGGTGGTAATATTAAGAAAAGACTGGAAAGAATGTAAGCCAATTTATATTGATAAAATATCCAGTCCATTTAAATTAGTCATTAGCCATTATATGTATTATACAAAATAGCATGAAAACACATGTTGGCAGTATTAAGAAGATAGGCAAAGACATCGTAATAATGGAAGATTTTAACTATCTCTATGAATTTGACAAATTATGTATATAAACTAATGTTACAGAAAAATTTTATTTATTTTATTCATGAGAGACATACAGAGAGAGACAGAGACATAGGAAGAGGGAGAAGCAGGCTTCATGCACGAAGCCCAATGTGGGACTCCATCCCAGGGCCTCCGGGATCACGCCTTGAGCCGAAGGTAGATGCTCAACCTCTGAGCCACCCAGGCATCCCACAGAAAAATTTTAAAAGCACTAGCATTAACATGCCTAATTTGTATCGCAGAAATAGAAAATACACATTCAAATTCCTACGCTATGGAATATTTTACAGAATAGATCATATGCAAGTCCGCAACAAAATCTTTAAAAATTCTAAAAAGTAGTCACACAAGTAGTAGTCACATAGTATTGCACAACACAATAAAACAAAAAAAAAACCTGAAATAAAAGGAGAACCAATGATCAGGATCACCATTCTTTAAATGTGTGGAATTATAGTTTTTAAAAAGTTTTATATTATTACTCCTCTGAAAAGAAACTCATTTAAATATGGTGTCTTTCAATAAGGTCATCCTTAGATATCATTATTCTATGAATAATAACCACAATAATTTATTTTATTTTTTTTAATATTTTGTTTTTAAAAAGGCTAAGAGCCTTAAGTTGCTGGGAGGCTCAAAAAGAGGAAGAAACAACATTTTCTTGATTTGTGTTCAATAATCCCCTAGCGGAAATGCTTATTTCCAGGTCTGCATTCATAGGAATGCATACTGGCACTCATATACTGAAGAGGACACAGGAGCAACGTACAAGTTCAAGAAGATGGGAAAATTGCCATCCATACGAAATGAAACTAAGGTTTATATGATAGATGCAAAAAGATAAAACCAAGAGAAGAAAATGCATTTTAGAAAAACTTTGGGACTCTTGGGTGGCTCAGGGGTGGAGTGTCTGTTTTGGCTCAGGGTGTGAACTCGGAGTCTCGGGATCGAGTCCCACATGGGGCTCCCTGCATGGAGCATGGTTCTCCCTCTGCCTGTGTCTCTGCCTCTCTCTCTTGGTTTCTCATGAATAAAGAAAATCTTAAAAAAAAAAAAAAAAAAACTTCTTAGAGACCATTGTATTTTACTTGCTTTCCCCTTCCTAACATCCCTACTGTTATTGATAAGGATGTCTACTAGAAAACCAAGACCAACACCATTCATTCACAAACTAAGCAAACTAATAATTGTTTTATTTCAATTTGTTATAATAGTCAGAAGAACTTGTGCCCATAAGACATCAAACCAAGGAATGAAAAATTAGAGATTTCAGATAAAATACATCAAATAAGCATAAATTTCTTCTAAATAAATACAAATTTCCAATCAGCAATTATAATAGTTGGTAATTTCTAGACTGCCAAAGAAGCCAAATTCAATTTCTCTATATTACTGATGTTACCCTGTGAATTGGATTGAAGGTGTTATGGTAACTGCTCCCATTGGATAGTGTTTATTTATTTATTTTTTTTGGATAGTGTTTAAAATCTAAATGCCTCACACTTCATTTTATAACATATCAAGTAAGTCTCTTCATTGTAATGTGTCAATATGCTATGTAGTAATTGTATCTTAATGACAGGTACTTTACATTAAGACATTCAATCTCTATTAACATTATAAAATTTGAAAGAACAAAAAACCCTAGGTATTTGCAGTATGCAAGATGCTTTGTATTGCACGAGTCATGGCTAGGGTAGTGATCCAAATAAAAAGAGGTATTATCTTTCCCTCCTTTGAACATCTGTAGTACTTACTGCCCCCATCACTCATTTGGCACAGTTTTGAAGTAGTAAACTCTTGACATGCATCTTGTCTGATGTGAGTGAATTCTTAAGGGCAACAGTGTAATCCTGTACTTATTGGGATCTTCCACACAAAATCTCACAGGCAACAGTTGTTTCTTAAATATTGAACTATTGTTAATTAACTAAAGAATGCCACCAACATATCCTTCCTTCAACAACATCTTTGGAGCATAGTTACTGTTCTATACTCTGGAGTACCCATACTTCCAAATTTTCTGAAAAATTAATATGAAGCAAGCAAAGTACTTAAAATTGCTACATTTTAGGTAAGTGGCATTAGATAAAATGAATACATTTTCTTTAGAGTAATCCTAACTCTAATCAAAGATCTTCAAACACCTAGTTTATAGCAGAATTTGGAGAGCGCTTACACTGTTTCAAATTCCTGTTCCTGGATTAGAAAATAATAGGAACAACAAGAAAGTTTATTACTATCTGTCTCCAAACATTCTTCCTCTCTGCTCTAGACCTTCCTCTACTCAATGAGTGGTCACCCTATCACCTTCCAAAAGGTTCCCATGGCTCATGGTCTTCAGTGTTTCCATTGTATAGTGATTCTCTAACCTGTATCAGAGTATCCTTAAGGACTTTTTAAAGACAAATTGCTGGGCTCTACCCCTACAGTATCAGTAGGGTAGCTCATAGATAGCTTCATCAAGGAACCTTCCTTTTCTTCCTCATGACCAGGTCAAATTCTATTAGGGCTTTTCATAGTCACGGAATTCCTTCCTTTTTAGAACTTGTCGTGGTTGCATTTTTTTCATTTGCTTATATAAGTATTGTGGCTAATAGCAATTTTCTACATCGGATTTCAAGCTCCAGACAGGCAACGTTTTTGGTTTTGATCACCATTATATTTTCAGCACTTACCACAATATTAGGGACAAAGAAGATGTTCAAATGAAGAAGATCTGAGCTTTTTAGCCCAAAGAAAGATAAGAAAAAGTATTCTTTCTATACATTGCCCCCTTATGTTTTTCAGCTACCTGATACTCAAAAAAAAAAAAAAAAAAGAAAAAAAGAAAAAAGGCAGTAAAGAAAAAAAACAAAACAAAACAAAAACACTTACCTTTTCTGAATAATTCTTGGAGACTTTCAGCACTTTGATTTAATACAGCCCATATTTCTTCTTCCTGCAGGGGTCCGCCCCGAACCTCCAGGGCCTCAGCTAGTGACACATGCATATTACCTGAGAAACAAAAAGTAACAGATGGGATACACATCAGCAACTTGTACTGTACTTGTAGTAGTAGAAGTTCTACATCAGTGATAAGAGACTGAGGTTCCTGTCTACCTAATTTCTCAATATGGGCTTCAATCTAGATATAATCCTACAGCTTAAATTCACAGAGAATAAAGGAATTGGGGGGGGGGGGGAGCCTTCAAAACAGTTACTTGCCCTAACCCCATAGAATCAGCTTCAGAGACTGAATTGGAAAATAGGTGGTGACTACTTCATGGGAGGAGACAGAAACTTCAAGGTACCAGAAGGCAGCAAAGTGCAGATGATTAAATCAAAACAGCCAGAATGAACAGAAGGCCTTCCAGATTATAACTCTAGGCTTGGAGTTCCTCCAGCCATGGTGCATGAAGCTGAAGTAAGATAGAACACATTTCTTCCATTCACTAATTGATTCCTATATCTTCAATATATATAGTAAAACTATAAATTTTATACTGAATGGATTTAACTATGTCTAGACAGCTTTGTTACCAACTCACCATTTGCCCTTGGGAAAGTCATTTCACCTCTAAACCTCAGTTTTCCATCTGTGACATAGGAATAATAATAATAATAATAATAATAATGCCATTTTGTGGTATCTATAAAGGGCTAAAAGGTTATTCCTATACACATGCTTTGTAATTAACTCTATAGAAGTTGAATTAATAAAAAATGAGAAGGGTGCCTTTGTGGTGACATTTTTACAGGGTCAATTTTTCCAATAGCATTCAATTAAGTCGGTGATATAATGATACATTTTAAGGTTTTCTATGGGGTACAATAATCTGATTTTCATTGTAAGAGAGGGAAATGAAGCTACTCAATATTATCATAAATAAAGTTTCCTACACTGGCATTCCATGAAAAGAAATTGGTAGGCAGAAGCAGATGGTTTGGAAAAGAAACTAGAGGGAGTAGAAAATGCTAAATCCTTGTTTTCTATAATTATATCCTTCATTAAATTTTAAAATTAACCTATTTTAAAAAAAGCTGTTTTAGACAAAACAGCTTTGTTCACTCAACTAACAGGAGAACTAATATATTTTTTAAATTTACATTTATGGTACTTTAACCCAGACTGAAAAAAAGCAACTCCAGCTACAAATGAGGACAGCCTTGTCCTATTACTTTCCTTTTCAAATGTTTACTAATAATAAAAACAAACAAGTAAACAAACCCACAAATGTTTACTAATAGCATTTTATGCTTAGAATCTACCTTGAGGGGTGTGCACTTAAATGCACAACGTGGTAGTTAAAAGGGAAGATATAAGATATTGCTTAGAAAAAGCCAAAGGCATTTTACTTAGCTTGTACAGAAGTGATTATTTATTTCAGACACTCTCCCAGCCCAAAAAAAAAAAACTGTGTCTTATGCACTTTTAAATGATAGTACATTTTAAAAAAAAAATGATTAGCTTTCTTCATTGCTAAAGACATCTGAGTTAATATCTTCTACATAAAACACTGTCTGAAATTGGAAGTTTCAACAGACGTGTCAAGGTACCATTAGCAATCAAATGCCAACAGGATTTGTTTTTGTTTTTTTTGCTTGTGATTATACCTCATGTATTGTAAAGAAAATGATCTGTATTACACAACGTTTTAAATCTTAAAATACAGGTTTTTACTTATTTTTAAAGAAATAGGTTTTTGGGGATCCCTGGGTGGCTCAGCAGTTTTAGTGCCTGCCTTCGGCCCAGGGCATGATCCTGGAGTCCTTGGGATGGAGTCCCACATGGGGCTCCCTGCATGGAGCCTGCTTCTCCCTCTGCCTGTGTCTCTGTCTCTCTCTCTGTGTCTCTCATGAATAAGTAAAATCTTAAAAAAAAAAAATAGGTTTTTATAATTATTTCCTATAAGAAAATGAAAAAGTAAAAGTAACTTGTAGACATAGAATTTTTTCAGTAGTTTGACTTTTCTATCTATAAAGATTACAAATTATACTTCTGTTGCTTAACTCAATCAGGCTTAAGTATATTTTATTAATTCTCTGTTAATTTTTATTAAAAATTTTTTTCTATTCAGTGTAGTAAGATCTCTCTATGCATCTCTGGTTGGAACTTGTTAGAACTCCAAAGCATAGAGGGAACATTGTTGTTTCAAGCAATATTATCTAGCTAACAGAACATGATATTTATAATTTTGTTTGTGAGAAAAGAGGCTTAAGATTTTAAAAAACTGTCTTACCCCTCTCATCACTCAATCTCAAAACTTAATGTAATGTTAAAGCAGCTTTCTAAAAATCAAACAATGATGCCATGCCTTGTATTGTCTACTATGACCATGTTTGGCAACTGCTTACCATCATCATGCTTCTTTTCTATTACTTTTATTCATCTTTACTATAGCTTTCCAGATCATTAGTTCTGAAAGGAAAGAGAAGACAAGGGAATGAAAGAAACAGAAGTAGAAGGATGAAAAAGAAGTGGAGAAAAAAAAAAGCCTGAAGTTAACCAATAGATGAGGGAAACAGTTTGTCACAAAAATTCTTTTTTTAAAAAAAGCTATCTATCTGACAGGGAGAGAGAGAGCACAAGCAAGGGGAGTGGCGGGCAGACAGTGAAGGAGAATATATGGGGCTCAATCCCAGGACCCTGGGCTACCTAAAGCAAATGCTCAACTGACTGAGCCACTCAGGTGACCCTGTCATGAAAATTCTTAAAAGTGTATTACTTCAGTTACGCACAGTTATAGATAACCTGGTGTACAGATGTATGACTGGGAATTATTTTACTATCAAAGAGATTCTGCTTTATAATAAACATAATTGTATTCTTCACTTTTGTTTCCTTCAATGTGGTTGGCTACATAAATAAGTTTAAGGGAAGACTTTCAAACAAGAAAAATTAATTACATTACATAACCAGAATCATTATTGTGTTTTTAGTGAACACAAGAATTAACTGTCATGACCTTAAAACTATGCCCAGTCAAAGCCACAAAAGCATTCTAACAGATGTCATTTTAATCCGGAGGGATTTGTGGCACTCACAAATAGGAAGCATAGAAAAGTGATTCCAAAAAGATTGAAATAGTAAACAGATTAACTGAATCCCATCAAGTCATGTAACAACCTGCCTGGGGGGCAGACTAATGAATTAAGTATGTTTAAGTTGATTCTAAGGAATAGGGCTCCAAGATCATCCTATTTTAAGAACAAAACAACTATAGAATAGAGTTCTGTGTGTGCCATTAGTTTGGGGCAAAGATCCACTCATGACCCTGGCTAAGGACTTCTTTGGTCATTAAGAAACTCTAAGTTGAAAAAAAATAAAAAATAAAAATAAAAAAAAGAAACTCTAAGTTGAGAAAACAACATCCAAAATTATACATACCTTTTAACCTAAAAGGATTCACAATGAAGTTTATAAAGAGAAGCCAACTCATATATTAGTATTTTAAATTTAAAGAATTTGTGGGGTGTCTGGGTGGCTCAGTTGGTTAAGCATCCTGAATCTTGCTTTTGCCTAGGTCATGATCATGGGATTGAGCTTTGTGTCGGGCATCCTATGGGGGGGGGGGGGTCCTGCTGCTTGAGATTCTGTCTCTGCCCCTCCCTCTGCTCATATACACTCTCTTTAAAATAAATAAATAAATCTTTAAAAAGTAAAAAATAAAATGAACGAATTTGTATGTATTTGGTATGTTGTTTCTAATGTTTAAGAGAAATAGTTCAGGTAGAGTGCCAGATACGCTTTGTGATGCCAATTTAAAAAAATGTAATTAAGAAAATGAGTTCAGACTTGTATTTTAGGAACTCCTGGGTGGCTTCACATCAGATCATGACTCAGGTCATGATCTCAGGGTCCTGGGACTGAGCCCCTGCTCAGTAGGAAGTCTGCTTCTCCCTCTGCCCCTCCACCTGCAAGTTTTCTCTCTCTCTTTCTCATATAAATACATAAAATAAAAAGACTTGTATTTTAAACTAAAAATGCCACTGGAACATCTCAGAGAAATTAAATCTTAACATACTTTTAAGTTTTCATTCATTGGATTTTTTTTTTAAGATTGTATTTATTTATTCATGACAGACATAGAGAGAGAGAGGCAGAGACACAGGCAGAGGGAGAAGCAGGCTCCATGCAGGGAGCCTGATGTGGGACTCGATCCCAGGTCTCCAGGATCACACCCCGGGCTCGATCCCAGGTCTCAAGGATCACACCCTGGGCTGAAGGCGGCGCTAAACCACTGGGCCGGCGGGGCTGCCCCAGATTTATTTAAGTACTCAGGAAGGTTTTTTGCTCAGATAACTGAAATACTTTTTTCTAAAGATTTATTTATTTATCTTAAAGAGAGAGAAAGAGAAAGCACAAGTGGGAGGGGCGAAGAGAGAGGAGAGAGAGAATCTCAAGCCGACTCCACAATGATGTGGGGCTTGATCCTACAATCCCAAGATAACCACCTGAGCCAAATGTTTAACTGACTGTTTATTTCAGGCACCCCTGAAACACTTCTAAAACCTGACTTTTAATTGTATGAGTGCGGTTTAAAACATTTAAGAAAATTTAACTAATAAAGTTTGAAAATGTGCTTATATACCCCAAGAACTCCTTAAAAGTAACTACTAAAATCTTCTGCAAGTATAATAAAATAATTAAATTGACCTTAGACGTTTAAGAACTAGGACTTTGAATTTTTAATTTAATAAAAAATTTAAAATAATATTCAATAAGCTTTTCTTCATACAGTAATACTTCAAAGGCCATTTTTTTAAAAGATTTATTTATTTATTTTAGAAGAGAGAGAGTGTGTGCACACATGAGTGGGAGAGGTGGAGGGAGAAGGAAGGAGAATCTCAAGCAGACTCTGCACTGAGCATGGATCTGATGCATGGCCACTTGGGGCTTGATCTCATGACTCTGATCTCACTACCCTGAGATCATGACCTGAGCCAAAATCAAGAGTCAGATGCTCAATGGACTATACCACACAGGTGCCCCCAGAAACTTTTTTTAAAGTTAGAAAATCAGTTAACCCAGAAAATCACTCTGGGTTATACAAAGCTTTCTTAGATACAATATCATACGGAAAAGGGAACCTTCTTACATGGTTGATGGGAACAAACTCCGCAGCCACTCTGGAAAGCCACTCTGGAAAACATACCTCTGGTATGGAGATGTCTCAAAAAGTTAAAAACACAGCTGCTCTACAATCCAGCAATTATACTACTAGGTATTTATCCAAAGAATACAAACATAGTGATTTGAAGGGGCACATGCACCCTTGTGTTTATAGCAGCAATGTCCACAACAGCCAAAATACTGAAAGAGCCCAGATGTCTATCGACAGATGAATGAATAAAGATGTGGCATATATACATGCAACGGAATATTACTCAGCCATCAAAAAGAATGAAATTTTGCCATTTGCAACAACGTAGATAGAATTAGAGGGTATTATGCTAATCAAAATAAGTCAGTCAGAGTAAGACAAATACATATGATTTCACTCATGTGGAATTTAAGAAATCAAACACATGAACATATGGGAAGGGAAGGAAAAATAAAATAAGATGAAAACAGAGAGGGAGGCAAATCATAAGAGAGTCTTAATTCTAGGAAACAAACTGACAGTTGCTGGAGGGGAGGTGGGTGGGGAGATGGGGTAATTGGGGGGCATTAAGGAGGGCACTTGATGGGATGAGCACTGGGTGCTATGTGCAACTGATGAATCACTAAATTCTATCCCTGAAACTAAAAAAAAAAAAAAAAGATACAATATTCAAATGTGTGATTCGTAAAAGAAAAAATGATAAATTGAAATTTAACAAAATCAAAACCTCTGCCCTTTGAAAAGAACTTTTATTTATTTATTTTTTTTAATTTATTTATGATAGTCACAGAGAGAGAGAGAGAGAGGCAGAGACACAGGCAGAGGGAGAAGCAGGCTCCATGCATCGGGAGCCCGACGTGGGATTCGATCCCGGGTCTCCAGGATCGCGCCCTGGGCCAAAGGCAGGCGCCAAACCGCTGCGCCACCCAGGGATCCCTGAAAAGAACTTTTAAAAGAATTCTTAAAAGCCACAACTTAAAGGAAAGTATTTGCAGATCACATAACTGATAAAAAATTTATATCCAGGATATATATAAAGAATTATCAAAAGTCAAAAATGGGAAAATAATCCATTTTTTTTTAAATGGGCAGGAGATTTGAATAGACACTCAGCAAAGAAAGTATATGATGGCAAATAAACATGAAAAGATGCTCAGCATCATTAATCGTTAGGAAAATGAAAAATAAAACAACAATACAGGGCAGCCCGGGTGGCTTAGAGGTTTAGCGCCACCTTCAGCCCAGGGTGTGATCCTGGAGACCCGGGATCGAGTCCCATGTTGGGCTCCCTGCATGGAGCCTGCTTCTCCTTCTGCCTGTATCTCTGCCTGCCTCTCTCTCTCTCTCCCTCTCTCTCATGAATAAATAAAAATCTTAAAAATAAATAAATAAATAAATAAATAAATAAATAAATAAATAAATAAATAAATAAAACAAGACACTGTTGCATAGCTATCAGGATGGCTAAAATGAAAAAGACTGTACAAACTGAATATTAACAAGGATGTAGAGAAACTGGAACATTTATATGTTGCTAGTGGGAATGTAAAATGGTTCCCTTTGGAAAAAAAATTTTTTTTAATTTTTATTTATTTATGATAGTCACACAGAGACAAAGAGACAGAGAGAGAGAGAGAGAGAGGCAGAGACACAGGCAGAGGGAGAAGCAGGCTCCATGCACCGGGAGCCGGACGTGGGATTCAATCCCGGGTCTCCAGGATCACGCCCTGGGCCAAAGGCAGGCACCAAACTGCTGCGCCACCCAGGGATCCCGAAAAATTTTCATTAAAAGTTTTTTTTTTTAATTAAGTATAAGCCTACTACATGGTCTAGTCATTCCACTCCAAGGTATTTACTCAACAGAAATTGAATCACACAGCTATAAGAAGACTTACATGCAATGTTCATTGCAGCTTTGTTTGCAACAGCCAAAAACTGGAAACAAGCAAACGTCTACCAACAGGTGAATGGATAAACAGATTTTAGCATATTTCCACAATGGATTATTAATCAGCAATAAAAATGAATGAACCTTTATTGAAACATGCAACATCATGAATCTCAAAATAATGTGCTGAGTAAAGGAAACTAGACAAAAATGTACATGATTTATGATTACATATGTAAAAAATTATAGAAAATGTAAGCTTATTTATAGTTAGAGAAAGCAATTCAGTTGTGGGAGGATGGCTTGCCCTGTGGAGAAGTATGTGGGAGTGATTATAAAGGGACATGAGAAAATGTTTGGGGATGATGGATCTGTTCATTAACTTGTGATTATGGTTTCATAGATGCATACATATTTCATAGTTTATCAAATTGTATAAATATGTATCATTTATTACATATATGTCAATTAAGTCTCAATAACATTGTTTAAAAGAGAAAAAACTAGCTAAACCTGACAAAAGTGAGATAGCATTGCTTATATTTGTCCCATGAAGCTGTCTGAATAATTTTTACTTTCAGAAGAAACTAAGCCCCAACTTCAGGTAACACAGATTAAAAAAAAAAAAAGACTTGGTTTCTACATGTTAACTTCTCCCATTAATAAAAAGTCTGTAAGACTACAAAAAACAAAATCTATGAAGAAAGTCTAAGATCTTCCCTCTTCAAACAGCCAAAGCATATCTAAAATGCCATGTAATTTAGATGTTAGTAAAATTAGAATTTATACATTGATAACACTATCTTTTTAAAAACCCATTATTCAAGATAACCATCCTTTGTTTTCTCTCAACTTCTAATTTTGTAAGCAGTTAAACCCAAAATAATCACAATAATCAGAAGACCTGTTAAGTAATGTGAATTATTCTACCTTTTAACTATTGATCCAAAATGGTCAACACCAAGACAGATATATTCAAAGTAGAAACAATAAAAGCACTTTGAGTCTAGAGGACTCAAAGCTAATCTCTCTAAATAAATAAATACATTACAATTTCTTTCTATTAGGGTGTTGGTACAGATAGATCAGATAGTGGGGAAAAAGCATTATTATCTGATATAGTTAGGAAAGATTAAGAAGAATTGGGATTTTTAAGAGAAAAAGATAAAATTCAGTGAAGTTTGAACTTCATGTTGCCTTAAGATAGAAAACAGCATGTGCTAAACATTTTTATTGAAGTTGGAGCAATGCTTAATATTTGTCAACTTTTCCATTATACTTTTCCAGTGAGAAAAGAGAAACTAAAACACAAGTCTAAATTGCATTTTTGGGCCTCTGGCTCATGTCAACCACTTATCTAAATAGAAATCATATATGCCTGTTCCCTGTTTTCAAAGACAGCTTCAAAAAACAAGAAGAAAAATACTGAAATTCTTAACTCTCTCTGTATCATTTAAACTTTGGAGAAAAGTAAAACGGAAGGGAAAATCCCTAATTTCACATGTTACATTTCTTCTCACCAACTGGGAAGTACCAACAGAAAGTAATGTAATGGTAGAATTTCAGTTTTGAGTATTGTCTTTCTACCCCTCCTACCCACCAACTGACTTTTGCTAAGATCCTTGCCTTAGAGTACTTACTGTTCTTCCTCAAGAAATGTAGACTTAAAGTGTATCGGAGTGAACAGCCACTAAAGGAAACAAATATGCATAAAGCATAAAAGACTAAGAAAAAAATATTTGTCCATTATACCATAATAAACAAATTAGTGTGGTAGGCACAACTTTAAAATTGCCCTCAACATTCCTTTCATGTTGTATACTGCCTATGTTGGGGCACACACCAAAGACCAAGGGGTGGCCTCTAGGAGTGGACAGTGTACTCCAGCCAACAACCAGCAATAAAATGGTCCTGCAATCACTAGAAATTGGAATTTTAACAACCAGGGAGCTTGGCATAGGATTCTGAGCCTCAAATGATACTGCAGTTCCAAATAACAACTTGATTTCAGTCTGCTTAGATCCTGAAAAGGGGAACCAGCTACTCCATACCCAGACTCTGACCAACAAGAAATGAAAAATCATAAATTTGTGTTGCTTTGAGATGCTAAATTTTAGGCTGATAATTTGTTACATAGCAACAGAAAAGTAATATGGACCTGGGTACCTGAACATGGGATGCTGCATTAGCAATAAAAATGTGAAAGTGGCTTTGGAATTGGATATTGAGTAGAAGATATAAGAATTTTGAGAAGCATGATAGAGAAAGTCTAACTTGCCTAGAATAGATTTTTAATAGACATGTGGATCTTAATCTGGATGCTGCTGGTAAGGACTCAGAAGGAAATGGGGAACAATTTGCAGGCAGACCTTGGAGATATTGTAGGTACAGTTTCAGACCACCACAATAAAATGAGTATTGCAATAAAGCAAGTCAGATGAAATTTTTGGTTTCCAGGGCAGATAAGTTATGTTTATATTAAATCTATTAAAAGTGTAATAGCATTATGTCTAAAACAATGTATACACCTTAACTTAAAAACTTTATTGCTAAAAAATGCTAACTGGTATCTGAGCTTTCAGTGAGCTGTCATCATTTTGCTAGTGGAAGGTCTTGCCTTGATGTTGATGGCTGCTGACTGATCAAGGTAGTGGTTACTAAAGGCTGGGTGGCTGTGGCAATTTCTTAAGATAACAGTAAAAATACCACATTGATGGACTTTCATAAATGATTCCTTTGTACATGCAATAATAGCATTGCACCCATAGCAGAACTTCTTTAAAAACTGGAGTCGGGATGCCAGGGTGGCTCAGCAGTTGAGTGTCTGCCTTCAGCTCAGGGTGTGATCCTTAGAGTCCTGGGATCAAGTCCCACATCAGGCTCCCTGCATGGAGCTTGCTTCTCTCTCTGCCTGGGTCTCTCCCTCTCTCTCTCTCTCTCTCTCATATGAATGAATGAATAATGAATAAAATCTTTAAAAATAAAAAATAAATAAAAAATAAAAACTGAAGTCAAGGGATGCCTGGGTGGCTCAGTCAGTTGAGTGTCTGCCTTCTGCTCAGGTCATGGTCCCAGGGTCCTGGGATCAGGTGAAGTCGGGCTCCCTGCTTAGTGAGGAGTCTGCTTCTTCCTCTGCCTCTCCCCCACACCCTAGCTTGTACTCTCTCTCGTTCACTCTCTCTCTCAAATAAATAAATAAAATCTTAAAACACACACACACACACAAAAACAAAAAAAAAAACAGAGTCAAGCTGGGGCACCTGGGTAGCTTAGTTGGTTAGACATCCGAATCTTGATTTCTGCTCGGTCATGTGTGGGATGGAGCCCTGTGTTGGGCTATGAGTTTAGCAGGGAGTCTGCCTGAAATTCTTTCTCTCCTCACTCTGCCCATCCCCCTCTCATGCGACCACACTCTCTTTTTCTCAAATAAATAAATCTTTAAAAATAAATAAAATACTGAGGTCAATTCTCTCAAACCTTGCTCTATCAACTAAATTGATGTAATATTCTAAATCCTTTACTGTCATTTTGACAACCTTCACAGCATCTTCACAAGGAGATTTCATCTCAAGAAATCACTATCTTTGCTCATCCATAACAAGCAATTCCTCATCTGTTAAAGTTTTATCATGAGATTGTAGCAATTCAGTCACATCTTTAAGCACCACTTCTGATTCTAGTTCTCCTGCTATTTGCACCACATCTGCAATTACTTCACCACTTGCACTCCTCAAAGTCATCCGTTAGGTTGGAATCAACTTCTTCCAAAAGTCCTATTAACGTTGATATAGTTCCCTCTTCCTCATGAATCACGTTTTTAATGACATCTAGGAAGGTGAATACTTTCCAGAAGGCTTTCAATATATTTTTCAGAGATCCATCAGAGGAATCAGTATCTATGGCAGCTATAATAAGCCTGACAAAATTATTTCTTAAATAATAAGACTTAAAAGTCAAAATACTCCTTGATTTACGGGCTGCAGAATGGATGTTGTGTCAGCAGGCATGAAAACAACATTCATCTTGTACATCTCCGTCAGGGCTTTTGGGTGACCAGGTGCATTGAAAATGAGCAGTGATGTTTTGAAAGGTATCTTCTTTTTCTGAGCATGTAGGTCTCAACAGTGGGCTTAAATATCCAGTAAACCATATTATACACAGATTTGTTGTCATCTAGATTTTGTTGTTCCATTGAAAATATAGGCAGGTTAGATTTCACATCATTTTTAAGGACCCTATGATTTTCCAAATGGTCAATGAGCATTGGTTTCAACTTAAAGTCACCAGCTGCATTATCCCTAACAAGAGAGTCAGCCTATTCTTTGAAGCCAGGCATTAACTTTTCCTCTCTAGCTACCATTTCATCTACATTGAAAATCTGTTTCCCAATGCCTTCATTAACCATCTTAGTTAGTTAGATATTCTGGATAACTTGCTGCAGCTTCTACATCAGCACATGCTGCTTCACTTTTACTTTTATGTTATAGAGATGGCTTCTTTCCTTAAATCTCATGAAATAACTTCTGCTAGCTTCCAACTTTTCTTCTGCAGGCTCATCACTCTCAGCCTTCAGAGAACTGAGGAGAATTGGAGCCATGCTCTGGGTTAGGCTTTGGCTTAAGGGAATGTGGTGTGGCTGGTTTGATCTTTTATCCAGGCCACTAAAACTTTCTCTGTAAGAGCAATAAGGCTGTTTCACTTTCTTATCATTCCTGTGTTCATTAGAGTAGCATTTTTAATTTCCTTTAAGAACTTTTCCTTTGTATTTACAACTCGGTGACTGGCACAAGAGACCTAGCTTTTGGCCTATCTTGGCTTTTTCCTTACTAAGCTCAATCATTTCTAGCTTTTGATTTAATGTGAGAGACATAGGACTCTTCCTTTCACTTAAACACTCAAAGATCATTGTA
Source organism: Canis lupus dingo (assembly GCF_003254725.2). Lineage (NCBI taxonomy): Eukaryota > Metazoa > Chordata > Mammalia > Carnivora > Canidae > Canis > Canis lupus. The sequence continues at coordinate 10,180,885 of NC_064274.1, read as the reverse complement.
GGGTTATTAATTAGCCTAACTTTAGTATTTTGTGTCTCAGAGAATAGGGAAGTCTGAGGAAAGAGGGAGAGAGATGGGGGAACAGTCAGTTAGTGGAATAGTCAGAGTACAAGCAACGTTTATCGATTATATTCACCATCTTATATTGGCACAATTTGTGACATCCCCAAACAACTACAACAGTAACATCAAAGATTACTGATCACAGAGCACTATAACAAAATAATTTAAAAATTTGAGGGATCCCTGGGTGGCGCAGCGGTTTGGCGCCTGCCTTTGGCCCAGGGCGCGATCCTGGAGACCCAGGATCGAATCCCACGTCGGGCTCCCTGTGCATGGAGCCTGCTTCTCCCTCTGCCTATGTCTCTGCCTCTCTCTCTCTCTCTCTGTGTGACTATCATAAAAAAAAATAAAAAAAAAAAATTTGAAATCTACAAGAGCAAATGCTGTTGGAAAAATGGCACTGACAGACCGGCTCAAGGCAGGGTTGCCACAAACCTTTAATCTGTAAAAAAAAAAAAAAAAAAAAAAAATACAATATCTAAAGACTGCAATAAAATGGGGGTATGCCTGTATTGGAAATTGGAATAAGAGGGATCCTTGTTATGTAGTAGCAGAAAGCTTGGCAACACTGTGTCATGCAGTAACATGGAAAACAGAATTTATCAGTGATATAACTGGATATATAGCTAAGGACATTTCCAAGTGATGTGTTGAAAGTGCTGTCTGGTTCAACTTGTTCTTTATAGTAGAATCCAAGGAGGGAGAAATAAATTGAGGAAATAGCTATTAAAGAGAAAGGAACCAGGCCTAGATGATTCCTAAAATGCCCAGCCTCTCCAGGCATCAAAAGAATGCTAAAAATAAAAAAAAAATCACTGACAAAAACACAATACAGAAAAAAGATGACCTTTAAAAAAAAAAAAGATTTTATTTATTTGAGAGAGAGAAAGAGAACGAGTGTGAGGAGGAAGTGGGGGAGGAGAGGGATAAGCTGACTCCACACTGAGAATGAAGCCCCATGCAGGGGCTCTATCTTACAACTCTGAGATCATGACCTGAGCCAAAATCAAGAGTTGGAGGTTTAACTGACTGAGCCACCCAGGCACCCCAAAAGAGGACCTTCTCATAAAATTTCAGAAAGGTCAAAGGCTAAGGATTTAGTCACACATAAGACCCTTTCAATATTTTAAGGGCCTCCAGTAAACTTTAGAGTTGTACCTTAGTCATCTCAGCAGGAGGAAAAAACAGAAAAAGGATGAGTTCATTTCTTGAAAAACCTGCCAGTGTAGCTTTTGTCTAATGTAGTGAATTCCTCTGAAATCCACTCCAAGCCCAGAGTTTGAGAAAATTGTTTCAGCATAAACACTATTAGTTTGAACAACAATAACAAAAAAAAAAAACAAAAAAACCAGAAGGAATATAAAATGGAAAGAGGCTGTTAGACTCCTCCCAAATGCCACTGGCAGAAAGAAGTCTGATAAAACTAACTGCAAACATATGCTTCCTTCCTAGAAAAGGAAGAATGTTTCAGAAGGTGGAACCAAGGCTAGAGGGTAGAATTGAGAGCCATGAAGTTCTGTTCCTAGGCTTTGAAGCCTAACCAAAACCCAGCTGGAGTCTGTCAACATGGATTTCAGAACTGTTATGGCCCAGTGACTCCTTTTTTAACTTTCCATTCTGTCCTTGCCTGTTTTGAACCATAATCTCTACAATATTATCCCACACCTGGACCACCATTTTATGTTGGGACACTCTTTAATTTGACAGGTTCACAGATGACACACAAGAGCCTCACTTACATCTAATTTAGATGATTTAAATAAGATTTTGGACTTTGAGCTGATGCTTTAATAGGAAAAGAACCCTGGGAACCATGGGAACAGGTGGATTTTGCTTCTGTGTATGTAAGGGGTGGGGTGGCATGAATACTTCGGGCCCAGAAGGTAGACTGTGGTAGGCAGAATTCTGAGGTGGCACCCAGGATTCTTGCCCCTCTGGTATACCAGAACTGTATAATCCCCTCTCCTTGAGTGTGGGCCAGACCTATCAGTATCAAAGGATAACCAGTTGATTAGGTTATGCTGAAGAAGACTCTATTGGAGTAGATTTCAAAGGGATTCAAAGACAGGGAGATTTCTCCTGCTGGCTCTGATGAAGCAAACAACCAAGTTCTGAACTGCCTGTGGAGGGGACCGAGTGTCAAGGACCTGAGAGTAATAAGACATGTAAGAAGATACGAACTTTAGACTATAGCTATAAAGGAACTGAATCCTGCCAACCACCAGTGACCTTGGAAGAAGACCCCAAGCCTCAGATAAGGCTAGCCCTGGCAAACACCTTGATTTCAGTCTGATGTGATCCTGAGCAAAGGACCCAGTTAACTTGTACCTGGACTCCTGACCCACAGGAACTGTAGAATTATAAATTATGCTGTCTGAAGCTACTAATCTTGTGGTAATTTGTTATACAGCAATAGAAAACTAATACTTCCACATATAGATTTTGAAAAAAATTTAACACAGTAAGCTCTCTTCCTACACTTCTAAGGTTCTCTGGTTAATATTTTCGGGCCATTAAAAAGGATCTATAAAAAAGGAAATATTCTGAATAAATTCATCACTGTCTTTTTCAAACTTGAAGACCTCAAGCTTCTTACAAACCCATCACTTCATGTTTTAATTGACAAAGCAATTTGCACTGAGGTGCCTTTTATAATATTGTTTGGGATGTAATGTTAGATGGTCCAGAAAGGTTGACCAAAGCTCATGCTACTCCAAAGTGAAGTACTAACAGAAGTAAGACAGTGACAGTCTATTAAAGAGATACCTGCTACTTTGCTGATTTTCCACCATTTAGCATTCTTATAATCAAGCAGTATATCCATTTATGATCTAACTGATAAAAAGCTGGCTATTAGAGATGTTAGAAGGCAGAAGGGAACAAAAGCTACCTATTCAGCAAATATTAGAATATTAAATGTGAAAGTGATGTCTAACTTTTCTTGTCCCTTCTTGGAAAAATACTAAATCTAAAAGGTTTGGCAGCCCAGGTGGCTCAGTGGTTTAGCACAGCCTTCAGCTTAGGGCCTGATCCTGGAGACCCAGGATTGAGTCCCACATTGGGCTCCCTGCATGGGGCCTGCTTCTCCCTCTGCTTGTGTCTCTGCGCCTCAATCTCTCTCTCTCTGAACTAATGAATTTAATTTCAAACCATGAGGTTTGGCTTCCTCTCTTATTCTTTGGCAATCCAACTAACTCTTTAAGAATGATTTTCTCAAGGTATAGTTTGTATATCTACTATTTTAATTAATTACATGGTTCTCTTGTAACTGTCATAAATAAGAATGACTAAATATGCAAAACAATGGAAACCTTTTTATATAAGATAAAGGAATTCTGGCTTATAGACAAATGACAAAATCACTTTGGGTAAATTATTCAAATTTACTGTTAATATATTACAGATCAGAACTGGAATCATGTGCTCCACTACAATTCATTTGTCAAAAGTCTGACTTTAATTTCTGATTGCACCACATCATCTTTTCTAACTCTAATCAATGCTGCTCAGTGTGACATATAATCTCCATCCATTCTCATAAAGCTAGTGTTCTCTATATCCAGTTTTTATTGGAGAATGCACCTGCTACCAAGACTTCACCAATCGTATTAGGTCAGATTATTCCTAAATCTAGCTCCAGCCTTGAGACAGCCTTGTTCTAAATACTAGATTATCAATTTTAACTATGTGTTGCCCCATTTTTCCCCTGGATATACACTGTCCTCTGGCGTCAAATTCAATAAACCTAAAGCCTAAAACAATCTTTTTCTCCAAATTAGCCACTCTAACTATTCCAAACAGATTAATAGGATCACTTTTCCTCCAGCTGCCAGGTTTAATGTCCCACTTCTTTATCTTCATTTTTTCTCCCTTTCCCCTTCATCTTGTCACCAAAACTGTTGCTTATTCACTCTAAATTTGTCCCACATTAATTTTTCTTTCAAGTCTCATTTTTCCTACTATTCATTCTTTCCCCTTATTTTGTATGTATACATATGTTTGAATTTTAAAAAAAAATAGTGATTATTCTGTAAATATGCTTCTATGATTTGTTTCTTCACTCTAAAATATTTTGTGAGAGTCTTCCATGTTCATGTGTGTTACTTATTCACTTTTTACTACTGATTAGGATCCCATTGTTGGGATTTGGATCATTTCTAGTTTTTTGCTAACAAAAATAATGTTGCTATGAACATTTTGTATGCATAATAATTGAGTAGATTTTGGGTCATACAGTGTCATCTTTGACACTTTGATGAGCCAAGTTTCTTTTCAAAGTGATTTTACCACCTTATACTCTAACAAGTAGCATAAATGTCAGTACTAGGTATTGACAGGGTTTGTATCAAACTCACAGGTATGAAATAGTATCATGTTATAATTTTAATTTACATTTTTATAATTATTAATTGGGTTGAACATTAAGCTTCTACATTTAGTTACTACATAATTTGCTAGGGTAGCCATAACAATACCACCAACAGGGTATATCTTCAACACTAGAAACTTATTTTCTCACAGTTCTGGAGGTCAGAAGTCCAAAATCAAAGTGCTGGCAGAATTAGTTTCTTCTGAGGCCTCTCTCCTTGGCTTGTAGATGGGTGTCCGTCCTCTCCCTATGTTTTCAAATGATCTTTTGTCTGTCTCCTAATTGTCTCTTCTCATAAGGACACCAGTCACATTGATTGAAGGGCCACCTTGAACCCAGTTTTAACTGAATTACATTTTAAAGATCTTATCTCCAAAGCCAGTGACATCCTAAGGTACCACTAGCTCTGTAATTTTTGGCAAATTAGTATCTCTAGGTTCAGTTCTCTTCTCAAAACAAATTATTTACCGTTCCTATCTCATAGAAAGTTAGCAAAAATGAAATAAGATGCATATGGAGTTCTTGGTTCAGGGCCTGATATAGAATATCAAATCAATAATTGTTATTCATCATCATCGTTCTCAAGTAACATAGAGAAATCATACAATATAAGAGCATGTGGATTTAGTTATCCGGATGTCATAGGTAACTTTATTAAAAGAAGTTTTAGCCATGTAGGAGAGAAGGCAAATTGATGTGGAGCAGAAAAAAAAAAAAGAATCTTAAGGGTTGACTTCTTTCTAGAAGTTTGGTTGGTAATCAAAGGAATAGAGTTAGGATGACAAATTTCAAAGTGAGGGTTGATCTTTTAATTTTAAATATTTAAGAGACTAAGCTTGGGTGGCTTAGTCAGTTAAGCCTCTACCTTTGGCTTATGTCATGATGCCAGGGTCCTGGGATCCAGCCCCTCACTGGGCTCCCTGCTCAGCAGGGAGTCCACTTTTCCCTCATCCTCTGCCCCTCCCCCCACTCATATGCTCATTCTTTCTCAAATAAAAAATTAAATCTTAATAAACAAGTAAACATTTAAGGGACTTCATGTTTCTATGCTGAGGGAAAGAGCCAGTAAAGAGGTTGAAGGTACAGGAGGAGGTGGGCAACCAATAGGGAAGGTTATGAAGGTGGAGTGATTACACTTCACATGCTTCATCAGGTCCACTAAAGTCAAGATACAGAAGCACATGTGCAGTTGGTAATAAGCTAGGTGGAGGACTCTTGCCTAAAAGTCTTATGAGCTGAGTGAAGCAGTCCTTGTGATCTGTTTCAAAATACTTATTACATATGTCTATTTGCTTGCATACTGCAAAGACTGACTTTCAGTGTGTATTCAGGAATCTGCAGTTCTGCAGCTAATTCTCATACACAGTAATGTTAAAGAATCACTGCACTAATCGGGATAAAACCAGCACGCAATTCTAATAATGCCTATGATCATTTTGATATTAATTCTAAAAGGGGAGCAATGTCAGATGTTCTTTATTACTCAGAGATCAGCCTGTTGAGTACTTCCTTACCATGCTTATCCTTGATATCTAGCAACTGGAGGCTCTTGAACTAACTCATAAATAAAAGAGCTATTTTAAATGGTACTCTTTCAATGTAGAAAACTAGAAAACTAACCAAAGCACAGGGACTGCTGGAGTTGGATTCTATAGTATATAGCTATAGAATCATATATCAACTTATAATGAGAATACTGGCCCTGGATATTCTCTTGCTTGGCTGCCCCCTAGAACCAGAGTCAGACCTTCAGCTTTTCCTGGGTGCACTTAGCAGCCAATGAATAAGAACAGAGAAGCCAAAAGTTTGCTTGGTGGATATGATAAAAGAACATGAGTTGAGACTTGTAAGGAGTTACTGAAGGGGTGGACCACGGAGTCTAGGCTAGATGAAAAAGATAATAAAGGTAGAAGAGAGTCAAATAGATTAGGAAAAAATGGAATGAGCTATCAACAAGATTATTTAACCATTCATTTATTTAAATATTTATTAAAACTTTATTGTGTGCTAGGCATTGGTAGGTGCTGTGTTTTTAGTCATTCAACCAACAAATATTTATTGAGTACTCACTATAAGCCAAATACTCTTTTAGACACTAAGGATACAATAGTGAGCAAACCAGACGAAAACATTGGGGTCCAAGGAGTTTACATTTATTACAAAAGAGAGATAATAAATAAGGAAATAAAAGATCATATGGTGATTAACGCTATAGAGGAAAATAACTCCAGAAGGAGGGCTAGTGAATAGCAGGGAGGTGAAAAAGTATACATTTAAAATAAAATATTCAAGGAAGTCCTTGCTGAATTTGTCACTTGAGCAAAGATCTGAAAGAGCTAAGAGATTAAGCCATGCAGGTATCTAGGAAAGAATATTCTAAGCAGAAAGTAAAAAAATCCTGAGGCAGAAGAATGTCCCAGGAATACCAAGGAGAAACAGTGAATAAAAGGAAGAAAAATATAAGATAAATTACATAGGGTCTTTCAGGTCAGTGAAAAACAATGCTGGCACACACACTGAAATGGAAACCTCACTGGAAGGTTTTGAGGAAAGACTGATCTGACCTATTTTAAAAGGATCACTCTGGCTGCTGTTCTGAGAATAGACTATAGAAACAATTAGGAGGCTGTAGCAATAATCCAGGCAAGAACTACTGGGCTTGGCCCAAATGGTAGCTATGGGACAGGTGAGAAGAAATCAGATTTTGGAACTATCCTGAAGGAAGGCCAAAATGATTTGCCGATATGGATGGCTCTTTGCCCCGAGACATTGGCAGGATGGAGTTAACATTAACTAAGATGGAAAAGACATGTGAGGAATTGATTTGAAGAAGTTTCAGAGTTCAATTCTGTACCTGTTAACTTTGTGATGTTGATTGGACATTCAGTGAAGATGTCAAGTAAACAGCTTGATATGAGTCTGAAGTTTATGGGAGAAGTCTGGGATAAAGTTATACATTTAGATATTTTCAGCAGATAGATGGCATTTCAAAGCGCTGAGATTCACGAGATCTCTAAGGCAGTACATTCAGATAGAGGAGATACCCAAGGACAGAAGAATGGTAGGAAAAAGCGACTGAGTACAAATGGTTTACCTGAAGCACACCTCTTCTAGAGATCCCCGGTTATCTCAGAATGGGTTTGGTTTTTCAAACTGTATTTGTTCAAATCAGGATCTAAAGAATCTATACATTGCATATCTCTTTTAATCTGAAATATTAATCCCTTAGTTATATTATGCTATTGATTTGTTGAACAAACTGATTATACTCTTAAAGTCCTCTTTTTTCACTCATTTTAAGCCCTAGACACCCATCATTAGAAACAGATGAATTACATTCACAGCAAATAGGTAAGGTTTTTCTAGCCTTCCTTTGCTTACTTTAAAAAGGATTTTATGTATTTAGTTATTACTCTAAGACTGTCTATAAGCCTGCATTCTGTATTTTTTTTTCAAAACCACAGTTTATTTTTGAAGAGGTACTTTATTAGCATTAGAAAAAAAAACTAAGCTAAAATAAATGATAAAGAATACTTATAGTTTATGTTCAGACTGGTCTATAGGGTATTATGGAATAGGGCAACTGCCCTAGTTTTCACACTGTACCAGTCTAAAAATAAATTCAACAGGATTATACTATGTTGTATGGTAATTACCCAATGCGCAATCCAGAAGGAAGAAAAAATGACTAAATGACAGGTTTGCAATATTAACTCAACCTTTTGGAGACAAAGCAAAAATTTTAAGAAGGAATAGTGTTTCTTTACACTTCTGTCTGTTATGAATTCCACTGTAAATGATAAACTACAGAACTTATAAGGTCAATTAAAATGTATTGAGGAGGGTGCCAAGCTGGCTAGCGCATAAAGCATGTGACTCCATCTCCCAGTTAAGTTTGAGTCTCACATTGGGTATAGATTGCTTTAAAAAAAAACATCTGAAAAAAATGTATTAAGGACAGAACTATGTCTAATATTGATAGTTGGATTATAACGACGGACTGTTTATTAGAAAAAGGAGGAAGGAAAGAAGAGGGAGAGGGATGGGGGAGAAAAAGATAAGTGACCAAGGAACAGCATCAAAAGAATGAGAGAAAAAGAAGAAAAAAAAAAAAAAAACTCTAGTTTCACTTTAGTTCTTATGTTTATTTATGTGTATAGGTTCCCAACCATTTATATGAAACTCTGGACCAGCTATATTTTAATGAGAGTTTCTTTGATTTTAGAAAACTAATGACATTCTAATATTGTATGTTATGAAACATTTACAGCAAAGGTCTGGATTAGCATCCAGTAGCTAACATTACATTAATTACAGCTAACATTAATCCAGTAGCTAACATTAATTAATAACATTACATTAACATTAACATTTCTGTGGCAAACTGACAAATACTCGCACCAAGCAAGATAAATAAAAACTATAAATAGTTTCAAGTCAAGTCAGGTTTTGTCACCAAAAAAGCTCAGGTCAGTTTTACCTTCAAGTAAGTCACAAAAATGTTTTTGCTTTTTCTGGAACTGCAAAAAAGGGGTTGTGAACATAAATTTCATTAAAGAGGCTCACTATAAGAATTTCTATTATCTTAGGGAACACTTTGGCATAATTCTAGGGACTGGAGAGTGGACTTGAACCCAATTAAAATTTACATGGTAAAGTCAAGATTATATTAAGGACTATTTATTTTTACAGGGGGCTTAAAATTTTTTAAAAATTAAAGGTTCCATTGCCTATTATGAATGTAAGAGTTTCTGGTCCATTAATTGTTAAAATGATCATACCCCTAACAAAGGACTTTCTATTTACACTCATAGCTAGTAGTGTAAATGCCGCATGTATACCCCAGAGGCCAAGCTTTGTCTGCCTTTTGAATATAAAAAATTCAACAAGCCAGTGTGAGAAACTGGAAATACAAGATGCAGTCAGAGGTAGTGGGTAGGCTACATGAAAGAAGGTAACATTGTAAATCTGGGTTTCGCTGATAAATAGGAGAGGCTTCCAGAGACTATAAATATGTAAACAAAAGAGGGAAATCCTCAACAGTAATCAATTAGTTATAAACACTCAGGTAATTAGAGGGAAGAAGCGCTGGGGTTACAAAGTAGTAATAACTATTTGACAATTATTTCTAAACTCACTTCCAAAATAGTGACCTTTATCTGTTTGAGAAGATCTAAGGGTATCTGCAGATGGCTAGGTCTCCAGTAATCTGGGTTGCAGAAACAAGACTTAAACACAGGCATCTGATTAATGAGCATAGTGGTGAGTTAATTATGTTGTGTTTATTACTGAAGGAGAATGTGACTCAGTACATATGAACACTATAATTCAAAGAATGTGACGCTTAGTATTTTCTGAGTTTTGTTATTTAGATTATAGCACATGTAATACCATGACATCTTAGCCTAAATGGATGGAAACCCTCAAAATTATATGTTGTATTATATAAATAAAATATTCCATAAATCTAAATGGATGAGGTATTTGGGCATGTTCTCAACTTTTAGCTCTTCCTGGAACAGTTCCACTTTCATTTTTAAAGGTATTAGGGCACTACACAAATACCACAAAAGATCATTCCAACACAGGGCTCAAGAGGTATAGTTTTCTTTTTAAAGTTCTTCATTTCCAAAGACCTATTTGAACCTGGACTTTGGTTAAGGAGACTTAATTTTGTGACATGTTCTATCTAGAACAAACTCTATATTATTGACACTGTTTTAAAATGAAGTATACTTATTCTCTTCAATCCTATTGTAAGAACTTCACAAGTTATAGAATCTATTTCTCTCCCTGAGGTCAAACTGCAAACAAACAAAACCAAACCAAACAAACAAAATGAGAAAGGTTTCACTTTTGAGTTGAGCTAATTGGCAGACTCAGTATATTATCAGGAGAGTAAGCTTTGTAACAGTTCTGTTCAGTAACACAGGAAAGTACTGTATTATCTCAACAATTCCATGAGGTAGGTACTACGATTATTTCATGTTACAAATGAGGAGCTGAGGCACAGAGATTAAATAATTGGCCCAGGATTATACAGCTAGTACACTGGGGAGCTGGGATACGAACTTAATTAAGCACTATGAGTATCTTCATCTCATAATGGGGATTGTTGAATTAGTACATGCAATAGTCTTTGAACATGTGCCTGGCACATAATAATTGCTTAATATATGTTAGCTATCATTATTAAAAATTAGATTACTGAGACTTCAGTCAAGAAATTTAAAAAAAAAAAAAAAAAAAAAAAAAACCCTCCTGGATTTTTCAATCTTTCTGGTAGCTCACAGCTGGAAATTGGATAAAGAAAGGGGGAATTAGGTTGCAGTTTTACAAGGAAACTAGCCTGAGATACACTTAACTACAGATGAAGAAAGAAAATTCAGTCTTTGATCTTTTAAATATTTAATACAAGGGTAAATCTTAACATAAAGAAGAAAAAAGGCATTGCTGGCTGTTTTAGTAAGCAAACATGCTGAAACTCCATTAAAATACAGATACTGAAGAGACAATTCCAGAAGCCTTCCGTATCCTTGAGGCCCTTCTCTTCCTAGGAGTGGAAAGGGGACAGTGGAGAAGAGACCCAAATACAACTCCTATCACCATATTACATCTCCATATTTCTAAATGTCTTTTCTACATCTCTTGATTATTACATTTGGCTTACAGTGGGGCTTTTTTTTTTTTTTTTTTAAGATTTTACTTATTTGAGAGAGAGAGTGAATGAGAGACAGAGAGAGAGACCATGAGGAGGGGAATGGGCAGAGGGACAAGCAGACTTCCTGCTAATAAGCAGGGTGCTTGCCACTGGATCCCAGGGTGGCTAAATCCCAGAGCAGCTTGATCCCAGGATTTTAAATCCCAGGACTCTGGGATCATGACCTGAGCCAAGAGGCAGACGCTTAACCGACTGAGCCAGCCAGACACCCACCCCTATGGTGGGGCTTTTCTAAGAGTAATACTTATGAGAGAATTTCTGTAGCTAAATTTTAGAAAACTGAATTCCACAATAAGCAAGTTACTGTTTTTAATTATGCTTCAATACTTCTGATTAGGTCATGGAAAAAGTTCCAGTTTAGTGCTTGTTTTACTTGCTAATCTCCCTTTTAGCAAACAGAGACATGTCCTGAGCTTGAAACCTTGCTGCACAGGCAGGCCACCCTATCATAGCTGACATTTCATAACATAATTATGTTTCACATATCAAAATGGTATTGACTTTTGCACTTACCTTCCACTAATGGGGCATTTTACTGGTTTTCCGTGTAAGAAAATAATATTGATCTAAGATTTCCTTTTTAAACAAATTCAAGCAGGAAAATGAAATATTTTTAAAATATTAAGTAAATGACATTAGGATGTAGCAAAGATTATAGTATGTGGTATATTATACTTCCCATCAAACAAATAAAGACTGGAAGTACAAGCTAATTCTACTCTTAAGAGAAAATGAAGATGATTCAGTAATGGGCTCATTAACATTTAATGGCTATTTGTCCAGGGAAATAGACCAAAAGCATTCTAGAACTTTTTTCTCCAAATTTCATGACCCATGACTGTACATCAGAATTTCATGTCTACATAGACAACATTGCTGATATAATGAAACATACACTATACCTCAATTAAATTTAATATTCCAATTAGAGGGACGCCTGGGTGGTTCAGTGGTTTAGCGCCTGCCTTCAGCCCAGGGTGTGACCCTGGAGACCTGGGATCGAGTCCCACATCGGGCTCCCTGCACGGAGCCTGCTTCTCTCTCTGCCGATGTCTCTGACTCTCTCTCTCTGTCTCTCATGAATAAATAAAATAAAATCGTAAAAAAAAAAAAAAAAAACATTCCAATTAGGTCACAAGATGTGTTTATATATTTTTTATATTTTCCAATTTAACAAAAGAAATAGTATTTTTTAATGCTTTTCCCTAAATCAATTCATAATTCACTCTCCTTTCAAGTGAGTCTAGTTTCAGGCTAGCCAATTTCAACATTACAGAGAGAACTGGGGGTAAGGGGGCACACAGAGTAAAGCAGATTTAATTATATTGATTTGCCCCATTGTGTAGCTAAAAGGTAATTCTTCCTAATTCCCTCTGTGAGGCAAAGGGTAAGAAATGGGAGAGGAAGAACTTGAAAAAAATTTCCTTCATATTTAGTATTCTAATTCCCCGTAGTCATTTTTTTTTCTTAAGATTTTATTTATTTATTCCTGAGACACACAGAAAGAGAGGCAGACTCAGAAAAGCAGGCTCCCTGCGGAAAGCCCAACGCGGGACTTGATCCCAGGACCCCGGGATCACACCCTGTGCCAAAGGCAGATGCTCAACCACCTAGCCACCCGGGTATTCCCTCCCTGTACTCTTTTCTAATTATGCCACATAAGATATATATCTGGATTTTCTTCCCCATAATTAAAAATATGGATTCATCATACAATGAGTACATGATCAAGGCTTGGAGTATCTTGAATTATTTTAATGCTTTTCAAAATATAAACAAAAAAATTATATTCCGTATATAGTTTCAACTTTCATTGATTGATGTTAAATATTCCTTAAAATACTAACAATTTTTATTTATCTTTTTGAGATAGTGAGAGAGCAAGCATATGAGCTGGGGGAGGGGTAAAGGGAGAGGAAGAGAGAGAATCTTAAGCAGGCTCCAGCATGGACCCCAATGTGGGAGGGGCTCAATCTTAGCACCCTGAGAGATTATGACCTGAGTCCAAATCAAGAGTCAGACAGCTAACCTACTGGGCCACCCAGGCACCCCCAAATACTAATAATTCATTGGGATTTAAAAAATAAAAACTGAAGCACTAACCTTGATACATATTAAATCTTTCAATTCATATCCTTGTTTCCAGTGACACATCCCACTTATGGTCCCCTTCTGACCTACTGTTTCTGAATCCTAGGCGTCTCCAGGGTTCTGTGGGACAAAATGGGTCACTCTTTTCTATCCCATTCTGTATATTTTCTGCACTTGATTTCTTTTACTTTGATTCCTCAGGTACTTTTGTTCCTTACTATCATTTAAAAATTCTGAAACTGGGCAGCACGGTGGCTCAGCGGTTTAGCGCTGCCTTCAGCCCAGGGCCTGATCCTGGAGACCCGGGATCGAGCCCCTGCATGGTGCCTGCTTCTCCCTCTGCCTGTGTCTCTGCCTCTCTCTGTGTCTCTCATGAATAAATAAATAAAATCTTTTAAAAAAAATTCTGAAACTTCTACAAACAGGTGGTCCCTGTTGGTTCACTTTGTTTTTAAGAAACAATCTGAGCAATTTTATTTGTTAATTAAATGAAAATTTCTGTAGCTTTATTGATATATAACTTAATGTCTTCTTTATCCATTCTTTTTTATTCATTCATCAGTTGATAGACACATTGTTTCATTGTGTTGCTGTTATAGATAATGCTGAAATGAATATGGGAGTGCAGATATCTCAAGATTATGTTTTCACTTCCTTTAGATATGTAACTAGAAGTGGGATTGCTAAATAATATAACAGTTTTACTTTTAACTTTTGGAGGAAATTCCACACTGTTTTCCTTAGTGACTGTACCAATTTACAGTCCCACCAACAGTGCACAAGGGTTCCCCTTTCAACACATCTTTGCCAGCCAAAACTTATTGTTTGTCTTTTTTGATGTTTTACTTTTTATTGTGAGTTTGTAGCATTTAAAAAGCAAAGACTTAGGAAATTAAGCTGATAAATGTGCTCAATCCACTTAAATTGGAAGTTTAAATACTTTTCTAATGTAATTTACACACTAAATAATTACATATCCTCATTTATAGGTAAAGTACATAGTATATAGACTTAATTATTGTAGGGTAACTTCTAAACAGAGAAATTGATCATTTGAACTTTTTTAAAAAAGATTTTATTTATTTGAGATAGAGAGAGGGAGTACATATGAGCAGGGGGAGGGGCAGAAGGAGAGGGAGAAGCAGGTCCCCCTGCTGAGCAGGGAGCCCCATGTGGGGCTTAATCTCAGGACCCTAGGATCCTGACCTGTGCAGAAGGCAGCTGCTTAACCGACTGAGCTACCCAGGCACCCCTGAAAATTTTTTTTTTAAATCAGGAAGCTCCATGTTGCCAATTTTTTTTAAAGATTTCATTTATATTCATGAGAGACACAGAGAGAGGCAGAGACATACGCAGAGGAAGAAGCAAGTTCCCTGTAGGGAGCCCAAAGCAGGACTTGATCCCCAGACCCAGAATCACGCCCTGAGCTAAAGGCAGACGCTCAACAGCTGAACCACCCAGATGTCCCCATGTTGCCAAATTTAATGATCTTCATCTTATAATCAATCTGCAACAGACATGTCATTTCTCACATTCAAAACTAAATTCTTGATTTCAACTACTAAACCTCTCCTCCAGTGTTTCTCATCTTGAAATGGAACTGAGCCACAATCTTTAGAATGACTTCTCTTTCCCTCATATCCCATATCTAATCTGTTAGAAAATACTATTGATAGCTCTAATTTTAAAATATGTCTTAAATCTATCTGACAAGTCTCATGACCTCTATTCCTATCCTACAATCTTGGCTACTATATATTGTCCAGAACAGTGCTGTCCAATCAAACTTTCTGTGATGATGGATATATCCTATATTTGTCCTGTTTAGTATGATGAAGTTAGTAGCCACATTTGGTTATGGAGCCCTTGAAATCTGGCTAGTACAAGAGAGGAACTGAATTTTTAATTTTTTAAACCTTTTTTATTTATTTATGAAAGACACAGAGAGAGAGGCAGAGACATAGGCAGAGGGAGAAGCAGGCTCCATGCAGGAAGCCCGATGTGGGACTCGATCTGGGACTCCAGGATCACGCCCTGGGCCAAAGGCAGATGCTCAACCATTGAGCCACCCAGGCGTCCCTGAATTTTAAAATTTTACTATATTTTAGGGGTATCTAGGGTGGCTCAGTTGGTTAAGCATCTGATCTTGATTTCAGCTCAGGTCTTGATCTCAGGATCATGAGTTCCAGTCTCAATAAACAGTTATGGAATCACTGAATAAACTTAAATCTTTAAAAAAAAAAAACATTTACTTAATTTTAATTAATTTAAATGATCACATAGAACTTGTGGCACCTGCACTGAACACTAGAAGTCTAGAAGACTGTAACAGTATGGTTATAATGGGTCTCTTTGCTTCCTCCTTTACCCACTTTATTCCAATACAGTAGGTATAGCGATCCTCTTTAAACGTAGTTCTAATCATGTCATTCTTCTGCTTCATGGTTTCCCATCTCACTTAGAATGAAATCTCAGCTTCTACTTAGTTTTATAGCTCCCTACATAATTTTTCTTCAGGCTATGTCTCCACCTCAACTACTCTCTCACTTTCAGTCCTGACATACTCAATTCTAGCCACAGTGACTCAAGTCCTTGCATTTGTCTATAACACTCCTGTCTAATCTATCTACAAGGCTGAGCCTCCTCCCTTTATTCAGTCCTTGACCAATTACCTCACAGAAAGGTGTTCCTTGAGCATCCAATCTAAAATAGCATTACCTCCTAACTCTCTTTCATGTCTTTATCCAATTATATAATACAACATTTATAATACCTAACAATCTATTATAGATTTAATCTTTACTGAATGTCTCTCACAGCAAAATGTAAAACTCATTAGGACAGATATTTTGTCTCTGTTGTTAACTGGTGTATCCCCACGTGCCCATGACAGTGTCTGACACACAGTGGATTCTCAATAAATATTTACGGAATGACTGAATAAACTTAAATCTCATTTACCCTCTCTTAGTCTCACATTTATATAACAAATGTTTGTTCAGTGCTCATTATTTATAAGGCACTGCATCAGACAATGTGGGGAATTTAAATTGATAGCAGCCCAGACCTTGTAAGTTGGATTACCACTGGAAAAATCTTAAAGTTCCTTAAATCCTAAAATGCTGATTCTATGACTTCAACTGGAATTAGTTGGGGCTGTTTCTCATGAGGATAATAATAGGAATATAGAGCATGTCTATCCTCTAATATTAAAACATTTGCCATCTGGAAGGAGTAATCTTTTTGCAGTATTCCTAACAGAATGCAGAAATGTGACTGAGTTAAAATTAGATAGTTTTCAGTTCAATACACAGACTTTCTAACAATACTGAAAAATTCTTGAGGTAGTATCCTGAAATGGTCAAGCAGAGGGAAATAGCCATATGTAGGGGACGACATATTTTCCTTTATTAGGAGAGTGGAGTGGCCTTCAGTGACTTCTAACATATTTTCCAAGTCCAACATTATATTGACTGTACAACGCTATAATGAATGCAATTAATATATCAGCCATTTACTGACATGTTGCTTCCTGTTTGTTCCAAGTAATAAGTCCCAAAGCTCACAGACAGCAAGGAATGAAAATGAGTCAGAGTTAACATACAAATATTCTGTTGAATAGTTAAAGAATACTTGTACCTGTATTTTAGAAATATATCCAACTAATAGGTTGAATCATATGAAATTGATCATAGTTGACCATTTTTATGGTTCAACTTAAAAACTTGCCAGATTTGGGCAGCCCAGGTGGCTCAGCAGTTTAGCACCACCTTCGCCCAGGGCATGATCCTGGAGACCCAGGATTAAATCCCATGTTGGGCTCCCTGCATGGAGCCTGCTTCTCCCTCTACCTGTGTCTCTGCCCCTCTCTCTCTCTCTCTCTCTCTCTCTGTGTGTGTCTGTCATGAATATATGAATAAAATCTTAAAAAAAAAAAAACTTGCCAGATTTGAGTACCACAGTTCCAATGTTATTTCTGCATCAGTGCTATTAGAGTCGGCCATAATTTAAAGATATTTGGTTAAGAAAAACAAAATAATTCGGTAACGTCTTCATCTAAAATTTCACTTAGACCAACAAAATAGAAGTCCTTAGTTCCAATCAGCAGACCATAAGAGAGTTGGTCTTAAAATCTACAACTAATAGGTCAATTAATTCTTAAGATCTTTTTTTTTTAATTCTTAAGATCTTAAAAAAAAAAAAGCTGGGATCCCTGGGTGGCGCAGCGGTTTGGCGCCTGCCTTTGGCCCAGGGCGCGATCCTGGAGACCCGGGATCGAATCCCACATCGGGCCCCCGGTGCATGGAGCCTGCTTCTCCCTCTGCCTGTGTCTCTGCCTCTCTCTCTCTCTCTCTCTCTCTCTGTGACTATCATGAATAAATAAAAAAAAAAAAAAAAAAAAAAGCTAAAACAAATTGTGTACTAAAATATGTGGTAGTACTAAACATGTAGCGCAGTAGCAGATTCAAACTTATTAGTGAATAATCAGAATCTGGATGACAATCTCTCACTTCCATTTGCAGTTACATTTTAGGCAATCAGTGCAATTATAGTCCTACCAGGTTTTTTCTTCATTCAAAAACCAAGCATAGTTTTTAAGCCTGCTCTTTTATGAAGGGCATTTCAATGTTCTTAAACCTAAATCTATACCTTAGCAGTCTAATGTTAGAGATATTTCCAAAATCAGTAATACTATAATTGGCACCATTCATTCAATACCAAGGTTTTTGGATAAGCAAGTTGTACATTCTCTATTATAAGACTATTTTGTTAAAAAAAAAAAGACTATTTTAAATCCATAGCCAAAAAAATAAACAAACAAACAAATAAATAAATAAATCCATAGCCAACACAGAACAATTTTCATATCAGGAAATGAATTCTGATGGGGGTTTTTCATTGTTAAGGCCCAAAGTGATTAAATTTATCTGATAATTCGAACTAATTTTTTACTGGAATTGACTAATTGACCATGACAAAAGTATTCTGGCAAAGGCAAAGGGAATACTTAAAAGTCAAACTAAAAATGACTTCATTGAAAAATAATGAAAATTCTTATGATAAATAAGGTGGTTCTTTTTGAAGAACAGTGTCTCATCATTTTGGAAAAGTAATCACCAATAGTGTAGACAAAAACCCATATGAAAATAAAACTGCACTATAATACAGAAAATTTCATTTAAACTACTGAGTCAAACTAAAGAGCAATTTAGAGTGTGGTTACTTTGTTTTGTTTATAAATGAGAGTACTCTAGAATTGTTTTCCTGTTCAGCTTATTAATAAAGATTTCATCTTAAACAATGTTTACAAATCTGTCATATATTAGATTACAACAAAAACTACTCTGAATAGCTGAAAATTCGCTATGATCATTCATACTAAAAGTAAATGGTCTTGGTACTTAACTTTTCCTTGCCATGAATCTCTTAGTGTCTTAACCTTAAAAATAGTAGAATTGACAACTATGAATTTAAAAAATATTCAGCTTCCTAACACTCTCCCCCAACCACTCTTCTTCCTTGTTGGCAAAATCTGTCTTCCACTGCGGGGAATGGAAATACTAGATAGTTCTCAGCCTCCTGCAGTTAGGAAGGATATAGGCAGCAACCCAATCTAGCTAACTATACTGAAACACCATCTAGTGAAAGGGAAACCAGGAAAAACTTTCATCCCTAATAAAAAGATACATGAAAGAAATGGTCTTTATTCTTTGTCTAGCTATGCAGAAAAAGAGTTAACATAGCAGGCCTACTGGTGAAGTTGGCCTTTGGCTGGGGTCTGGGAACTTAGATGGTGAGAGGGTTCCCACCATTCCCACAACTTGGAAGAGTGCCTCAT
The DNA here is from genome assembly GCF_003254725.2 of Canis lupus dingo. Classification (NCBI taxonomy): domain Eukaryota; kingdom Metazoa; phylum Chordata; class Mammalia; order Carnivora; family Canidae; genus Canis; species Canis lupus. The sequence continues at coordinate 10,161,802 of NC_064274.1, read as the reverse complement.
TGTGTCTTAACTGTCTGTGCAAACAATGTGGTTTACACTAAATGCGTGCTTTCCTTCTGGGAGTCTGGAATTTTGTACATGCTAGGCAGACAGTACCCACCTGACTAGCCCCCACTAAAAATTTGAGCACCATCTAATGATGGTGAGGGAATTAAGCACATCCTGTGCAACTCCACTGGGAGATGACTCTTCTAAGTATATTCCTGGTTTCCTCTGGCCTTCACCCATTGCCTTTTTCCCTTCGTTGATTTTGTTTAGTACCCTTTTGTTGTGACAAATTTTTTGTGCCGAATCCTGTAAGTTCTCCTAGCAGATCATGGAACTTGGCTTAGTCTTGGGGACCCCCAAAACACTAGCCAGTGGGGTGTCTAAAGGCAGTATCTGGAACTGTAGCAGCTAAATTTACAGCAACTATGAGAGGATTAGCCGTAAGAATTTGAGAGAATATTCGGAAGAAGAGTAGGGAGAAAAAAAAAGTGGGGAGAGGGGAAAGCAAGCAGGAGCAAGCTATGAACCTTATGAAATGAATGACTGAGTTGCTGAATACACCTTTGAAGTTCCTACCTGTAGACATTTATGTTTAACATTTCAAAATTAAGACCTTTTAGCATTTGCAATGGAAATAATCTTTGTAAGTAAATTCCCAAGCTTTCTAAAAAGTGATCATATAAAAGTAAAATAGGGTCATTTAAAAACATTACTCTTTGGATATTTTAAATATTAATTTCTCCAGAAAAGTAAGAAAATAAAAGAAATACAGTTGGAAAAGTTTTCATTTCATGATATCTCTTTAAATAGTAATATCTAAGTTTGGAGAATGACTATATTTCAGTATATTCAGAGCATTATCCATTTCATCTAAGTTATTGAATTAATGGTATAAAATCATTGATAATTTCCCTTTATGATTCTTTTAATAAATGTAGAAGTTGTCATGATGTCACCTCTGTCATTCTTGACACTGGTAATTAGAGTCTTTTCTTCTTCCTGTACAGTCTGGCTAGAAGTTTATACATTTAATAGCTCTTCTCAAACAAGTAATTTCATGTTTCATTAATCATTTTATTTTTTTTCTTGTTTTCTGTTTGTTATCTTCTCTGATCTTTATTCTTCCTTCTACTTACCACTTTGTTCCTTTTTCTAGGCGAAGGCTGGTTTGAGACTTTTTCTACCATTGGCATTTAGTGCTTTAAAATTTCCTCTAAGTCTTGCTTTAGGAGCTTACACCCCACACATTTTGACGTATGTTGATATTTGTATCCAGAACAAATATTTTCTCATTTCCTCTTTGAGCCATGGGTTCTTTAGAAGTGTCATTTAGTTTTCAAGTAACTGAGGATTTTCCAGAGATGCTTTGTTTCAACCTGAATACATTTAAATGCATTAAAACTTTTTTTATGGGGGTGCCTGGGTGGCTCCGTAGGTTAAGCATCTGCCTTTAGCTTAGGTCATGATCCTAGAGTCCTGAGATCAAGCTTGTGTAGGGCCCCCTGCTCAGCAGGGAGTCTGCTTCTCCCTCTCCTTCTGCCTCTCCCCCCTTCTGCTCTCAAATAAATGAAATCTTAAAAAAACAAAAACAAAAGGATAAAACTTCTTTTATGGTCCAGGATATGAACTTGGTGAATATACTGTACGCACTGTAAGAGAATGTGTATTCTGCTGTTGTTGTGTGAAGTGTTGTATAAATGTTATAAATGTTGTATAAATGCCATCTTAGTTGATTGTGATATTAAAATATTATACCTTATTGACTTTCTACTTATTCTGTCATTTATTGAGAGAAACATATTGAAATCTCCAACTATGTGGATTTCTCAATTTCTCTCACAGTTCTCTTTCTGCTTTCTGTGTATTCTGAAGTTCTATTAGGTGCATAAATGTTTAGACTTGTTACATCTTCTTGATATATTAAACTCACTGCCATTATAAAACAGTATTTTTTCAACCTGGTAAAATTCTTTGTCCTCAGATCAACTTTGTCCGTTATTAATATAGCCAGTTTTCTTTCAATTAGTTTAGTGAACATGCTACATCTTTTCCTGCATATAGTTAGGCCTTAATTTTTTAATCCAATCTGACAAGTTCTGCTATTTAATTGGAGGTTTTAAATAATTTACATTAAATGTCATTATTGATATAATTGGATTTTATTGGGGTTTTTTTGCCTATCTACCCCTTTTTTTCTGTTTGGATTATTAATATTTTTATGATACCATTTTAAATCTTTTGTTGGCTTTTAGCTGTAATTCTTTGTTGTTATTTTATCATTGATAAAGGATTTGTATCGCACATCTTTAACTTATCCATAGTCTACGTCAAGTAATATATCAAAAATATAAGAATCTACATTTGTATATTTCCATTACTCTCCTCCCAATTTGTGATATTGCCATGCATTTCATTTTTACATATTATAACCCCCATACTACATTGTTATTTTTGTTTAAAGTCAATTATTTTTTTTAAAGTTTATTGCACATAAGAAAATATGAGTACCAAAAATAACAATCTTTACCTATAGGTATTTTTTAAAACCATTCCCATGTGATTTCAATATTGTTGTTATTAGCACAAGCCAGGGTACCCAAATTTAAACTTTTTCTACCATTTAGCTGATCTTGTAAGTAAAGTGATAAATATTATAACTGCTTTTTAAAAATGAAAGAGAAAAATTGTTAAATTATTTAGGTTTGTAGTCCAAATATTTAGTGAGAACTGGTTGAAGCAATTCAAGGGTTGGTTCCCTGATGATAGAGGCTCATCACTTCCCTGGGATAGAAAAATATGTTTTTCCCCCTTCCATAACTCCAGAAAGCATATTCTGAACTATGTAAAGTTAGAAATAGAGACTTAGATTTCTTGGCTCTCACATCTGCATAAATTTTTTATCTAAAAACTATTAGTGTTAAAAGTGCCAACTTGGATGGCCTTGACCATTCAACTGGAAATAATCTGATACGTGTCAGGAATTAATGACATCTGCCAAGCTGTCTGCTAACTCCCCTTTATTCCTACCTCAACTCTTGATCTCTTTGCACTATATTCACCTGTTCTGTAATAATTCCTCCTTGATAATTATAATTATATATTATAATATATTATAAATATATATTTCCTCCTTCCTTGGAAAGGCACTGCAGAAAAATCACAAAGTACCTAAGCTTTAGTTAAGAGTCTGGCAGAATGAATTTAAGTCTCAGCTCCTCCATTTACAGTTATGTAATCTTAAAAAGTTATTTCACCTTCCTAGAACTTACTTTCTTCATTTATAAAAGAAAAACAATAATGGTATTTAATTATAGGGTTGCTAGATAGATAAAATCAAATGTAATAGGTAAAACTCCTTGGTAAGTGGTCAAAATGTCATCCATTATTTCATCATTGCATTTTGGGATTTTTTTTAAGTGGGCTTATTAATCTACTTGTGTCAGCCTTTCATCAATTACCTTTTAAAGACACTTAAATAGGGCAGCCCCGGTGGTGCAGCGGTTTAGCACCGCCTGCGGCCCAGGATGTGATCCTGGAGACCCAGGATTGAGTCCCACATCGGGCTCCCTACGTGGAGCCTGCTTCTCCCTCTGCCTGTGTCTCTGCATCTCTTTCTCTCTGTATCTCTCATGAATAAATAAAATCTTAAAAAAAAAAATAATGAAGACACTTAAATAAGAAAAATAGGGTATATATCATGAATGTAGTTTGCACTTCCAGTGTTCTTCAGTTGACTGTGTAGATCCATTTGGTATCACTTCTCATTTGTCTAAAGGACTTCATTTCTTATAAAGCAGATCTGTGAGTGATGAATTCTTTCAGCTATTACATCTCTGAAAAAGTCTTTATTTCACCTCATTTTTGAAAGATTTTCATTGGGCAGAGATCCAGGTTGACAGTTTCCGTAAAGATGCTGATGTACTGTATTCTTGCTTGCATTATTTCTGACAAGAAATATACTCTCATCCTTATTTTTTCTTTGGCTAACTTTAAGATTTTCTCCTTACCACAGATTTTGAACAATTTGAATATGATGTGCCTTGGAAAATTTTCATGCTGGTGTTCGTTGAGATTCTGAATCTGTTTACAGCTTTCATAAAATCTGGAAAAGTTTCAGCCATTATTAATTAGATTTTTTTTTCATCAGGTCTTCTTTCTCTTCTCTTTTAGGGATCAAAATTTCATGTATAGTGGGTCACCTGAAGTTATCCCAAATCATAGATGTTCTGTTCATTTTAAAATTCTTTTCTTTATGTGTTTCATTTTGAATCATTTATACTGGTGTGTCTTCAAGTTCACTAATATTTCCTTTTACCAAGCTCAATCTGCCATTAATCCCATCCCCTCTATATTTTTCATCTCAGACATTATAGTCTTCATCTTTAGAAGTTCATCGTGTTCCTACTAAACTTTTGTACATATGGAACTATTACTAAAAAAAACTATTTTAATGCACTTATCTGCTGATTCTAACTTCTGTATCAGTTTAGAGTCAGTTTAAATGATTTATCTTCTCCTTATGGGTCTTATTTTCCTGCTTCTTTGCATGCCTGGAAATTCTTCATTGGATGCTGAATATGTTTATAAATATTCATGAGTTTGCTCAGGAATGAAGTTAAATTACTTGAAAACTTAGAAATTTGATCCTTTTGGGTATAGCTTTTAAGATTTGTTAGGCTGGTCCATAGTAACACTCAGTCTAGGTCTAATTATTCCTCACTACTGGAACATGATTATTTTGTGCACTCCGCCTAGTACCCCATGAATCTTGAGGTTTTCCAGTCTACTTTGTGGGAACAGGGAATATTCCTGACCCTACTGGAATACACAAGTACTCTTTCCTCTAATTATTTTGTGTAGTTCTTCTCCATGCAGGAAGTTTCCTCACATACCTTTCCTTTTAGGTACCCAGCTGAATACTTGAAGGAGACCCTCTGTTGGTCTTTGGGGTTCTCTCTCTGTGCTGCTCTTCCCCCTCCCTTGCTCTGTTAATTCTAGCTGCTCAGTTTTCCTAGTCTTTTCAGCAACAACTCCTGAATCCAAGGAGGTTACCATTCTCTACTGGCTTCCCATATCTTGTACCACAGCCCAGAAACTCTCTCAAGATAGTAAGCTGAGCAATAATAAGGCTCACCTTGTTTCCATCTTTCAGGAATATCACTATTTGATGCCCAACGTCTTAAAAATTGTTTCACAAATTTTGTGCATCTTTTTTTTTGTCGTCAGCAAGAGGGTAAGCCTCATCCATCCCTGTTATTCTTTCTTGGCTAGAAGTCTAAGTTTCACTAGCTTATTATGTTTATTTCTCTGTACTGAACCATTGTAAATGGCATCTCAGTTCAATCATCCCTGATGGATTGAGGTCAAATCTTACATGGTTATGAGGCTGACTCTTTAGATTGTTTCTGTGTGGGTCTTTTCACTAACTGCCTTAAAGGCAGTCATTCTTCTGTTTAAAAGCACATTTCAAAGAAATAGTACTAAGGCTAAGGAATTTTAATGGTATGGGGAAGAATGTCTAGAAGTTTGTGCAGCTAAGTAAGTCACAAAGTGATTTTCATTCTACAGAGTTTCTGTAAGAAGGATTTTTCTTCTTTTATAATGTTTGCAAATGAAAAGAACATTCATGGGAGGAGCAGGGAGATACTCAAAGTGGAGGCAGGAAAAAGGAAGAATTGCAGACCTTGAGAAGGGATTGAAAATAAAACTTTTCTAAGAAAAATCACAGAAACCAAAAATCTCTAATATGTTTCCACATCAGACTTTGTCTTCTATTTATTTTAGAAAATAGTCTTTTTCTTTTCTTTTCTTTCTTCCTACACAAAAATCCAATGTTTACCTAATATGCCAAGGTAAAATATTAATCAAAGCAGATAGTTGGAAGCATTATGATTATCCCTTAATAAATGTCAAAACCAAATACGGCAAGTTCATGCAAGTGTAAGGTAGTTAAGCTAATTCCTACAGGGAATTTACACCTGTGGCCTATGGGCTTTATTTGGCCTGCAGGCATGTTGTATACCACCGATGGAGTAATGGCTACACATATTCTACAAAAGTGTTATTTTGTGTTATTTGGTGGCCAATAATTATAAATTGGAAGATTCATGAATCAGAAACATTTCATATAAAAATCTTGGGGAAAAAGATGTGGTAGCACTCAAGATGGGTAGCAGATGTCTCCTTTAGCTAGATTCTGAGCCCTTTAGTTCACTACAGTGTCAGTTTCCATCACCACTGCTTTCCCCTCTCCCTAAACCACCCCTGGACTTTCTTGCCTTTTTAGGTATTTAGGTCATCTAATTGGAGGTATGTATAATAATGTCCAAAATTAACCCACTTTTTTTAACTTAGAAAACAAACATATAAAAGCATTACTATTTTTTTTTTTTTGAAAGGGAGATAGGACTCCCAGAAAGATACATTGAAAAGAGTACTTATTTTCTTTTTTTTTGAGTATTATTTTCTACCAATTGTAGGAAAGCTGCACCTGGGGCACACTTTTAAACCGTAGGTTCCTGGGGGTCTAGGAGGTTTCCCAAAAAGTTTATTTTTAACAAATTCATATTTTTAACAAATTCATTAATTCATATTTTCAACAAATTCATTTTAACAAATTCAGACATAGCTCACATTTGGAAACCACAATCCACCCTACCTTTAGCCTATGTTTCAAAAGGTACACATAAAAGGAAATAAATTAAAAAGAGCTAAAACAATGTTACTGAAAAATTATGCTCTGGTATAATTTCCTCCCAATACACTCTACTTAAGCAGGAAAAAAATGTGAACTTTAGGTACACAATAAAAGCAACTCTGTATTTAGTCTTCAGTATTCATGCCTCCACCAAGAAAAGTAGATAAACAAGCATGTTTTTAAATAAGTGCTATACCTCAAATTTCTATACTCCAAAAATGTCTATATATTGGGGTTTCCTTGTACCTCAGCACTTTTTAAGAGAACTGAAATAGGGGTCTAACTTCCACTTCCAACTGTAGAATGATCCTTCAGCTGTACCCAATATTTATCAACCTCAGTTAAAAGAAAATTTCCAACTTAAACAAAACAACATTACTAGTGATAAGACATTCAAGTTTGCTTTACTATAACAAATTTTTAACTACTAATAAAAAATGAGGATTAACAGGTCAAAAGTATGAGAAGTGGTTGATGAAAAAAAAGAAAAGCAGAAAAATGGAGCATACTATTATATAAAAAAGGAAAACTTTATTTGTAAAAATTCTTTTCAAAATCAAATAGATTTTTAGCATATTAAAATGGTACATGTTTCACATTAAGAAAAACTAAAATATCAGTTTGGCACATCATTCATTAATGTTTCCTCCTGGCTTTGGAGGCATTACTGAAAATGAAGGGACAGGGAAGGGACCTGGAGATAGGAATAGAAAGATGACAATATGTATGTTTTAAAAGCAATCTTTACCTGCTATAATGAAATTCAAGTCTGTACAACTCATTTCCTTCACAGGGCAACAAAACTTTACTTAACAAAAGAACTACATGATCACTGAAATTATTTGCATGAGAACAGTATACAACTTTTAAGTGCAAAAAAAAAAATAGTAAAAAGAAAAATATATATGTGAAAGAAGTTATGGGAAATGGTTAATAAGTGATTTTAACTTTCTGTCTCAAAAGACTTCTGGATACAAACTCCACTTCTCTAAAAAAGAATGTGTCAGCCAATTATATTGTGAATGATTTAAAACCACATGATAAACTAAAGTTTAGAAACTTTTGGAGCTCTCCTATCAGATACTTTTTACACCACCACAAAGAAAGCATGTAGGCCTACTGAAAGAGCTGATTCAGAGGAGAAGAAAAGAAACTTTGTTAGCAGTCACCAACAGTTTGGGGCTCTGTAAATAACAGCTGTCAACTAAACCAAAAGACAATTTTTAAATGCACTAAGAATGGAATAGAGAGTTGGTCAAAGATTCTTAATCACCATACCTTAATAAGATCATTACTTCTAACCCTGAACTAAAGGTTATAAATAATTCTCACTATTAAAATGTAAACAGGCTTAAGGGACCAGACTGACAAGAGTCATAATGCTGCCTCTCCCATTTAACTGTCTATATTACTTTGGGCAAATCTCTATCTCAGTTTCCTTACTCGTAAAAATGAAGATAATAGTAGTATCTACCTTAAGGCTGCTTTGAGGAATTAAACTTTTACTACATGAAACAGTATACTTTATAAGTGTGTATGTTATTATCTAAACATCCTTGTAAATCAATAACCTAACCCTCAAGTACATCTTCTAATTGTCTAAAGCATTGGCTAAAAGAATATGATGCATTATAATAAGTAAGCCTTTTCAATATTAAAAAAAATTTCACGTAAAATATAATCTGTTTCTCAACAAAACAATTCTTTATGTCATAGCACTTCAAAATCTGACCTTTCAACTCTTAAAACAGGTTGGTTTTCCCTTACATATCACCATTTAGATATTTTTGGTTCTTTCTGGTCTTTTCTAAAATTAAAGCTTTCATATTTGTATTCTTTTTGTATTTACCCAAAGAATACAAAACTACTAATTCAAAAGGATACATGTACTCTGATGTTTATAGCAGCATTATCTATAACAGCCTAATTATGGAAACAGCCCAAGTGTCCATCGACTGATGAACAGATAAACACACAAATACACACACACAGACACACACTGGAATATAAGCCATAAAAAAAATGAAATCTTGTCATTTGCAACATGGATGGAGCTAGAGTATAATGCTAAATGAGTGAGTCGGAGAAAGACAAAAACCATATGATTTTACTCTTGTGTGGAATTTGAGTAACAACAATAACAACAACAAAGACGAGTCTTCGGAGGGGGAGAAAAAGAGAGAGGCAAACCAAGAACCAGACTCTTAATTATAGAGAACAAACTCATGGTTACCAGAGTGGAAGGGGATGGGGGATGGGCTGAATGGGTGACTGGGATTAAGGAGTGCACTTGTGATGAGCACTCGGTATTGTCTGTGTTGACTCATATTGTACACCTGAAACTAATATAACACTATATATTAACCAACTGGAATTTAAATACTTTAAAACATATATGAAATTAAATAAAATTATATCTCAAAAAAGGTGTTTTATTTTAAATCAGACTATAATTAAAGATTTATGTTAATCAGACTATAATTAAAGATAATGTTAAATACATTTAAAAACAATTTCTACTAATTTTAAATACATAAGACTAGCTTCTCTATTTTCATTTAATGAGCAATGCACATTCTCTAAATTATGTAAGAAAAAAATGAAAGTTTTCATAAAAATAAAGCAAAATAAAAACTATGGTTTTAATCATGCTTTACTATGTTTTATCTTTTTTCTATTTAACATATTTCCATGACCTTTGTTTGTTTGACTGTTTTTTAAAGATTTTATTTATTTATTCATGAGAGACACAGAGAGAGAGGGAGAGAAATAGGCAGAGGGAGAAACCGGCTCCTCACAGGGAGCCCAATGTGTGATTTGATCCTTGGACCTGGGATCATGCCCTGAGCTGAAGGCAGACGCTCAACCACTGAGCTATCCTGGCATCCCAACATATTTCCATGTTATAAACAACCTCTTTTTTAACTGAATTTTTGATGATCACAAAATTCCATTGTAAGAATTCAGAATAATTCATTCCTCCTCTGTAAGCTACTTACGTTGTTTCCAATTTTATACTATAACAAAAATGCTGTGATGAGCATTTAAACATTTTTAAAAGATTTTCAAGGGGCAGCCCAAGTGGCTCAGCAAATTAGTGCCACCTTTGGCCCAGGGTGTGATCCGGGAGACCCAGGATCAAGTCCCACGTCAAGCTCCCTGCATGGAGCCTGCTTCTCCCTCTGCCTGTGTCTGTGTCTCTCTCTGTGTCCCTCATGAATAAATAAATAAAATCTTAAAAAAAAAAAAAAAAAAGATTTTCAAAAGGACACTTTATTTTTTTTAAGATTTTATTTTTTTATTTGACAGAGAGAGAACAGCAGGAGGAGAGGCAGAGGGAGAAGCTTCCCAACTAGCAGGGAGCCGGATGCGGGGCTTCATCCCAAGACCCTGAGATTCTGACCTGAGCCACTCAGGTGCCCCAAAAAGACACTTCATTATTTTTACTTTACTCAACAGTTTATAGGAACTTGATTGCTACGAAGACCACAGGTTAGAAGGAGACCCCAGGGAAAGAAAGCTGAAAGGAAAATACACTACCATTCCAGGAATGACTGTTAAAAAGCTCATGAACAATTTCATAAATTTAAATTCCAAAATAGACAATGGAGTTCTCCTACACATTTTCTATGCAAACTGAGGTAATTTCTTGCCCTTCCTTGATATTGTTCATTTTAAAAGATACGACTCACATGAGAAGCTAGGTAAGATCATTAATTCGAGCCAAACAGATTCAAAATCCCCGTTCCACTACCAGCTAGCTAGCAGTGTGACCTAGGACAACTCATTAAGTCTCTCTAAGCCTTAATTTTCTCATCTATAACATAAGAATAATAGCATCCATCTCACAGGATTGTTATAAAAATAAATAATATTCTATGCATCTGATTCTTAAGATAGTTATGCCTAGCATGTAGTAAATACACAAACAGCATTATGTCATTTAAGTGTTTCCAGTTTTCTATGTTTTGGTGGTTTCAAAGACATCATATATATATATGATCTGTGTGTAAATTATTGGCTTAATCTACAGATTATGATGGCACAGATGCATATTTACAAATTGCTATATTATGCAGTTAAGTTTTAAAATACTGTTCAGTCTAAAAAGCTAATTGTCAAAATATAGAGATATGAAAATTTTTGTAAAGTCCCTCATTACGATAGTAAAAGAGGATTTAAATAATTTTTAAAGGTTAAATAATAGTTTTAATGGAATCATAAGAAATGAATTTCACTGTTTATACAACATACCATTAAAATATTTCTCCTTTTAAGGTGCCTAGGTGATTCAATCAGTTAAGCATCTGCTCAGGTCGTGATCTCAGGGTCCTGGCGTCCAGCACCGCATCAGGCTCCCTGCTCAGTGGAGAGTCTGCTTCTCCCTCTCCTTCCACTCATGCTCTCTCTCTCGCTCTCAAATAAATAAATATTTTTTTTAAAAACTTTTTCTTCAGACACAATAAATTCTTTTTCACATGATGAAAGGTCAAATATACTTAAAGGATGCTAAGTGAAGTGGGAGTAATTTATAAGCTAGAGTGACATTAATTTTCCTAGGTTTTTGTTTCCCTTATAGCTATTTGGTAATATAAAAAAGCAGTAGAAAAGGAAAGTGCACCAGCCACCACTATGCACACTTTATTAGTCAAGATAATGACAATCCGTTAGGCCACTTAGCCAGATAAGATACTATTTTTACAGGCCTACATTGACTTTTGTTATTACTTAACAATCAACTAAGTGACTTTAGGCAATCCACCAACTATTTGTAAATAGCCAAGAGATTTAGTATTATGTTTTTCAGAAATTAAAGAATGAAGCCAGTCCTGAGTTGGTAAAATACAAAATATATTTTTAAATTATACTTCTATATCACATTTGATATAGTAGATAAAACATTTATCTGAATTAAAAATGGAAAGAAGGGTTTATTTCAAAACGTTTTAGGAGTTGCTATCTGCCAAGTATAATGCTAACTTCTAAGAAGAGGATTAAAAAATCTTTTGTGGCAAAGGCAATTTGCAGACAACATTCCCAATTAATTTTAAGTTTTGAATCCTACTGATAACTATAATCATAATAATTAAGTATAAAAGCTGACAGGAGGGGATCCCTAAGTGGCTCAGCAGTTTAGCGCCTGCCTTCAGCCCAGGATGTGATCCTGGAGTCACAGGATCGAGTCCCACATCAGATTCCCTGCATGGAGCCTGCTTCTCCCTCTGCCTCTCTCTCTCTCTCTCATGAATAAATAAATAAAATCTTAAAAAAAAAAAAAAAAAAAAAGACAGGAAAGTCACACTAGTGGCAAATAACCCAACTACTATAGCAGAACACTAAACAGGATGAGATCTTATTTATTTTTATTTATTTTTTTAAGATTTTATTTATTTATTTGAGAGAGAGAAAGAGAACACGAGGCAAGGGGAAGGGGTAGAGGGAGAAAAAGACTTTCTCACCAAGCAGGGAACCCAATGCGGGACTCAGTCCCAGGACCCCAGGATCATGACCTGAGCCAAAGGCAGGCGCTTAAACAACTGAGCTACTCAGGTGCATGAGACTTTTATTTTAAACACTTTTTCTGAATTTATAGTTTAGATAGCTAATTTTAAACATAATTCCCAGGCAGCCCAGGTGGCTCAGCGGTTTAGCGCCTTTGGCCCGGGGCGTGATCCTAGAGACCTGGTATCGAGTCCCAGGTCGGGTTCCCTGCATGGAACCAGCTTCTCCCTCTGCCTGTGTCTCTCATGAATAAATAAATAAAATCTTAAAAAAAAAATGTTATAAATATAATTCCCAATCCCAGATTAAATGAACCAAGCACTAACTAAACTACAAAGCATTTTCAATTGAACATCAAACATACTTTAAAGTCAAGATCTTTTGTCAGCTTGTCTTGTTAAAGTGGTAGATAGCAACAAATGATAAATATATTTCCATCCATAGTTGACTTAGCTCAGTAAGAAATAAGAAAAATTACTTCCCATTTGACACAATCCTCCTCCTAGCTTCAGTGAAGTTTCCTCATTATTCTAGGCTTCATATTCTATTTGACCATGCAATAATCCTTATACTTACTTTCCATTTTCTGTCAATGTGGATTTAGGCAATCACTGTTCAAATTATTCAACTTTAAAAAGACAGGGCCTATAAATCCTTTTTTTTTTAATTTTTTATTTATTTATGATAGTCACAGAGAGAGAGAGAGAGAGAGAGAGAAGGCAGAGACATAGGCAGAGGGAGAAGCAGGCTCCATGCACTGGGAGCCTGATGTGGGATTCGATCCCGGGTCTCCAGGATCGCGCCCTGGGCCAAAGGCAGGCACCAAACCGCTGCGCCACCCAGGGATCCCTAAATCCTTTTTTTAAAAAGATTTTATTTATTTATCCATGAGAGACATAGAGAGAGAGGCAGAGACACAGGCAGGGGGAAAAGCAGGCTCCCTGTGGGGAGCCTGATGCTGGATTCAATCCCAGGACCCCAGGATCATGCCCTGAGCTGAAGGCAGACGTTCAACCACTGAAACACCCAGGTGCCCTGGCCTATAAATATTTTATCAATATCCCATTACTTTCCCAGCAATGATGATTTCTATCTGAACTTTGCCTCTCTCCTCAAACTTCATATTCTTCACCACTACCCAAAAATCATACTTAAAAGCAGGTAATCTTGCCCCTTCTGACAGCACTTTCTTAAGATAATAGCATTAAGTGTGAATTCTCCTACACCACCTTATTTTCGTGTCTATGCATCAACAGGCCTACATCTGTCTTCATAGCTTTGCCTTCAACCTTACAGAAAAGTTGCTCTCCTGTGACTAATGCTAACAATTCTACCTAGGGCTCATTCCTTCCCATCCAGAGCCTCACAAAAGGAAATTACTGTTTCACTTTTTCTGGTATCACTTCCTTTAGAATCTGTCATTTTACCATCATGTCTTAAAAATATTTTTTTTCTGACCTATGAAATCTTCTAGATCATCCAAATATCACCTGTTTTGCCACCAAATGCTATCCTCCATTTCAATTTCCTTCCTATTCCCCTCCTTATCAGTAAAGTGCTGCTTTTGAAGGTAATAACATTCTATTGATCATACCATTCTTTTTCTTCTACTTTTCTTCAGTCATCTTTCTTTGGCTCCCTGTGGCATCTGGCACCTTGGCACCAAAAGGTCGTATATTCCCTGACAGACCTTCCTAAATGCACTTCTTTAGCATTGCACTTCCCCAGCTCTTTTACTCTTTAGATACTTCCTTCCCTGTCCCAATACTTCCCTCACTTTCACAGGCCATCTTCAGTGCTTCTTAAAAAACCTCCTCTTCTGAATCTACTCACTCAAATCTTTTATTCTGTTGATAACACCATGCTCAGTCCCAGACATCTAAGAAGATCTTCAAAATAGTGTCAGGCTCTAGCCCCTATATGAATTCTGATAGAATCAAGCCACACTTTCTTCCTTAACAGTTTTCTTGTACTTATTCACTGTTTTCTAATATATATAAGGGTTTCCTGTCTGCATTTTAAGCCTAGATTTTAAGTTTTTTTTTTTTTTAAGATTTTATTTATTCATGAGAAACACAGAGAGAGAGAGAGAGAGAGAGGCAGAGACACAGGCAGAGGGAAGAGCAGGCTCCATGCAGGGAGCCCGATGTGGGACTCGATCCCGGGTCTCCAGGACTACACCCTGGGCTGAAGGCAGGAGCTAAACCGCTGAGCCACCCAGGGATCCCCTATTTTAAGGTTTTTGATAGGAACTATTTTCCTTTTATTTTTCAATATTTCTCAAAATACAGAAAAAAATTCTGAACACAGAATAGTCAAATACTTTACAGCTGTATAACTTTTTTTTTTTTTTGTAAGATTTTATTTATTTACTTGAGAGAGGGAATGAGCAAGAGAGAAAAAGAGAGAGCACAAGCAGCAGGGGAAGAGCAGAAGGAGAAGCAGACTTCGGCTGAGCAGAAGCCCTATGTGGGTCGGGGATTATACCTGAGCCAAAGGCATTCAACTGACTGAGCTACCCAGTGCCCCTGGGTAGCTGGGTAAATTTACTTATTTAGACAAAAACCAAGACATTCAAAACAAAATAAATTTATATTACTTATAAAACATTTTTAATTGTGGTTATTTTAACTATACTCAATCCTGTAGGTATTTTTTTCTACCAATTTCCATATTTTCCACATATTCAAAGGGATATGGCAGGTTTGCTCACTTTATTTCCTTTAAAATGTCAATCAATTTAGCCTTAACACCACCTATATGTAGCTACTATGTCTATAAAGATCTTACATAGAGGCACCTGGGTGGGGCAATCAGGCACCCAACCCTTGGTTTTGGCTCAGGTCATGTTGGGTTGTGAGATCAAGCTCTGCAACAGGCTCCTCACTTAGCATGGAATCTGCTTGAGATTCTATCTCCCTCACCCTTTCTCTCTCTCTAAAATAAATAAATAAATCTTTAAGAAAAAAACAACAATAAGTAATATAATAAATATCATAAATTTAATAATAAATAATAAAATAAAAACATCTTACATTAAAAAAAAAACAATCTGATAACCAAGGCATAGTCAATAACCTAATCAAGACAATATATACTAGAGAGGCTAAAATTTAGATGATAAATGCTTTGTCTCATACTTTTGTCTCATGATTATTAGTCATATTTCTGGCTGGTATTTCCCCAATACATATACAGCTGAAGCGGGAAGTGAAAAGGTAAAGAATTCTTGTAAGCTGATTCACTGGACACAATCATTTTGTACGTGTAATAACTCAGGAATAAAATTCACAAAACCTTATGAGGTAGGTATTACTATATCCATTTTACAGATCAGACCCAAGATTAAATTTATTTTTTTTCCCCAAGATTAAATTTCTTATCCCAGGGACACCTGGGTGGCTCAGTGGTTGGGTGCCTGCCTTCAGCTCAGGTTGTGATCCTGGGATCTGGGATGGAGTCCCACATCCGGCTTCCTGTGAGGAGCCTGCTTCTCCCTCTGCCTATGTCTCTGCCTCTCTCTCAGCCTGCATCTCTCATGAATAAATAAATAAATAAATCTCTCATGAATAAATAAATAAATCTTAAAAAAAAAATGTCTTATCCCAAATGCCTCTAATTACTAAGAGCTAAATGCAAATCAAAGATTACCTAGATTTAAACTGTGTTCTTTCTACTACACTGCTTCCTAATGTATGTCTGAATGTGAATAAATCATAACACAACCTATAGTTTCCACAAAAGCTAAAAACTTATAAAAAATGAATACATTAACTCTGTTTTGCTAAAGGTCAACCATAACTCAATTTAAAATGTCAATGATAAGTCAAATACTAATTTTTAAAAAAATTGTGTGAAGACATATTATTACAAGAAATTAAGTATCAAACAATACAAACTATAAAAGTACCAAATAATTTTAATGGCCATGATCCAGCCTGCACAGAGAATAAATCCCGTTTCTTAAATATCTTCCAGGTCAAGACACTTTCATTAACATTATTTATGGTTAAATATCAATTGGCAAGTCAATAAAACCAAGCTCCCTCCCATCCCCCAAAAAACCTAGCATATGATCTATAATTTATCTTTGCATACTACAACGAAATTCCACTAAACTGGAAACAAATGGAGATCAGCTGTTAAGAACTCTGGCAACAATAATTGAATCCTCAATATTTATTCTACTTAATTAGTTTTGGGATAGCCAAGTTATCCAGCAAAAGACTAGAACTCCCTGCTTCCCTTGCAAGTAGGGGTGGCCAGTATAAATAGAAGTCACTAGGTAGGACTTTCAAAAAAAACTTTTTGAAAGTATCTGACTTATCTGAAAGGCACACCTTTTTTTGCCATTTTCCCCATTTCTTCCATATTCTGCCTGCCTGGAAAGACAATACATTTTGAATAGAATGCTGGTAGTCATTTTGTGACCACAGACCATCTTGAGGATGAAGGCCATGCACTAGGATGTGGAGAAGAAAAAAAGATATCTGAGTTCACTGCCATGTCCTGAAACTCCCATACTTGCTCTGGAATATTATGTCAGAGAAAAATAAATCCCTATCTTCTTTAGGCCACTGTACCTTGTACACAGTATTTAGGTCTCTTGTACTAGCAATCCAATGCAATTTCTAATTGTAAAAAGCAGAACAAATAATTCATTGCAGTGGTCTTGGATGGAGCAAACACAAAGAATATCTCAGGCAGCATTTCCCATATCAGCGCTCCTTTTTTTTTTTCTTCAAAGATTTTATTTAATTATTCATGAGAGACACAGAGAGAGGGGCAGAGACATAGGCAGAGGGAGAAGCAGGCTCCCCACAGGGAGCCTGATGCGGGACTCAATCCCTGGATCCCGGGATCATGACCTGAGCCGAAGTCAGACACTCAACCACTGAGCCACCCAGGTGTCCTTCAAATCAGCACTCCTATTATGAGAGATGCCAAGACATCTGTACTTGCTGACAAATAAATGAAATTTAGTTAATTAATAAGGGAGATTAATAAGGCATACTAGCATATTAAAGGTTCTAAAAGTGTTCATAGTATTAGTTGGGAAGTATGCCCATAAATACATTCTAAGCGATTTTAGTCTATGCCCTACAACACTCTCAGGAGCACAGCAACAATTTCTAAAAAATTTACAGTATTAGCTAATAACTGTGTGAGACTGTGAACATGTACATTTAAATATACTAGAATTTATTTTTTAATGTACTAGAATTTATATATCTAAGAGGATTATCTTCAAAATAGATACTTTAGAAAAATACATACCCTTGTCCTCAAATATAATATCAGAAACATTTCCAGGACTCTCTTTTCTAATTACATTTAGAGCCATATTTTAAAAATCACTTCTTTTACTTTATAAGCACTTTTCATTTTAATTCAAATTATATTCCTTAAACATTCCCCTTTCTAAAACAAGAATAAATCTATTATTTAAAGGAATCAAATCTATTCTCAAAGAGGTGTGCCACTAAAATGGAGATTCAAAAAAGCATGCTACGTTAACTCCAAAACAGGAGATGTTCTAAAAATGGGTAGTTTGAAGAGAATGACATTTATTTTTATAAGTTCCACAAAGTGGCCAAAAATCAGGCACACATCACCTACACCAAGAAGCGCAAGTAATGAGTGAAAGAAATATGTAACTCAAGGAAAAAAGTAGTGCTACAAGCTCAGACAAAAAAGCACATTTAAGTTCACATATTACTTTTACCCAGTGTTAAAAAAAACCAATCTGTTAAAAACCACAGTATACCAAAAATAATAACAGCTAATATTTATAAAATACATACTTTGCATTAGGTACTGCTCTAAGTGTTTACATGTATTAACTCATTTTGTCCTTAAAATAATCCCATAAAAGAGTCCTGATTAGGGATCCCTGGGTGGCGCAGCGGTTTAGCGCCTGTCTTTGGCCCAGGGCGCGATTCTGGAGACCCGGGATCGAATCCCACGTCGGGCTCCCAGTGCATGGAGCCTGCTTCTCCCTCTGCCTGTGTCTCTGCCTCTCTCTCTCTCTGGGACTATCATAAAAAAAAAAAAAAAAAAAAGAGTCCTGATTATTATCCTCATTTTGCAGATGAGGAAATTAAAGTACAATGAGGTTAAGAAACTTGGACAAATTTGGGACACCAACAGTGGTTTTTTTTTTTATCCATTTAGTTGGAAGAACAGTATTACTCATTTTTCATTTAAACCGTGGTATCTCAATACAATCTTAAAATTCCTTTGAAGTTAGAAGTCTTGATGTATTAACATAAACACTGAGAAAGAGTCAGTTGTAATCTTACTTAAAAACATAACTCAGTATGGTGTTCATCAGTTACACCATGAGAATGATATATTATGTGGCCACACTAAGATGCTTCCTTTTATTTAAGGATTAAAGGAAATTCCTATTAAATTTTAATAATGGAGAATACAGTCTAGATTTTTCATTCTAAGAATTGTATCATATGAGTTGTGGAGGGTATGTTGACTTGAATTATAACTGAAGTAATAGTATTCCTGCTACTGTGTAATAGCACATTTCCTTTTTGCTAGTAATTTGTATACATCTCAAAGCAGTGTCAGAATTTCAAAGTTCTGATTGAACTGAGCTGAATGATAAATATCGGCAATACAGTTATATCTATCAGACTTGATAATTGATCATTCCTGAATTAAAGTTTCTATTATATTTATATACTTTTTTTTTTTAAGATTTTATTTATTCATGAGAAACACAGAATAAGAGCAGAGACATAGGCAGAGGGAGGAGAAGCAGGTTCCATGCAAGGAACCCGATATGGGACTCGATCCCGGGGAATCCAGGATCAGGCCCTGAGCCAAAGGCAGACTTTCAACCGCTGAGCCACCCAGGTGTCCCTATATTTATATACTTTAATTATCAGGGTTTTGTTTTGTTTTTTGTTTGAACAAAACACCTATTCTAGCTTTCATGAAGTACAGCTATAAGGATCTATTTTAGCTTTGGTAGATTTTCACACAATACTTAGAAAACTGCAATACATTACATTTGAAACACTGTCTGACACTCATACCTTTAAGTATAGATACTAGCATCAGAATAAAATTAAAACAGACTGGGTGAAGAGTGAATTAATACTATGTTCAAATAATTTCATAAAATTACATCTCAGGACAGGTCAAGAATATGAAAGACACTGAGGCGGGAATAAATCAGAACCTTACAATAAGGGAAATTCTTGTACCAAAATACTGATTATTTTTTACTTCAAAACTGAATTACATTATTTTCTCCAGAAGAGATATCTGACCACACTAAGACCTAATGTAATCAATCATTTCTTAATAGTTTAAATGTTTATTTTAAAAATTACACTTTTCTAGAAAAAAACGTGTAATACTTAGCAGTGCTGAGAGAAACTAAATTTCTTAAGAGTTCCCTTATTTTTAAAAAATGCCTAGGCTCTACTTTCTTCCAAAAAAATCCAAAACAAACAAACAAAAACACCAACTTTGAATATTTCTACCACATTCCCAAGTTATATAAATTCTAACTTTAAGTTATTCAACACGTAAGTTTCATTTTTGTTCCACAGGCTACATTAGATCTAAGTGGGAAAGCATCAAAACATGAAAATGATAATGTACACAAAACATTCCATCAGGCATCCTTTCAACAAAATAACTCATTATTCTGGATGCAACTTGTCTGATC
This sequence comes from Canis lupus dingo, assembly GCF_003254725.2. Lineage (NCBI taxonomy): Eukaryota > Metazoa > Chordata > Mammalia > Carnivora > Canidae > Canis > Canis lupus. The sequence continues at coordinate 10,141,919 of NC_064274.1, read as the reverse complement.
TGAGTAGGTAAAAAAAGAAAAGCATGTGTTTATGTTAAAAAAAAAAAAAGTACCATCTACCAATAGAAAAAAAATACTTTTAATTTAAAATAATGTGTTTCCGTGTCTACTCAGAACACCCTAAACCAATAAAGAAAACTGGTATTTTAGATGTTAGGGGAGAGGGTATACAAGTCAGAGGGACTATACATATGGTACAGTTTATTCTAAGCTGTGCTACAGTAGTTAACAAATGGTAAACACCAATAAAATTCATGACATCTATTAGCTTCCAACCACCTCAAATTGTTTAGGAACCTCATTTTGTGTTGAAGGGGATGCTTTCCCTAGTGGGAAAAAATAAAGTCTCTCATGTTATGTTTATGTTAGAACTAATATGATCATTTTCTAATGGAAAATTCAATCATATGACAACTAAGAGTCTTCATAATTAAAAGAAAAAAAAACCCCAAAACACCTTCACCAGATAGAAAAACCTTGAAGCGAATTCCAACACTTGCAAGGAAATGATGACTTTCTCTATTTCCTGACTTGAAACTGTTGTAGTACACGAGAAATTAAGCCATTGGTTAGATTCAGGGCATACAGATACAAATAATACACACAAGTACATTGAAGTTCCACGTCTCAGTTAATTTTGAAAAGGAAAAACTTATAACTAGGTATAGCAGATTGGGAAAAGATGTAATATAAGCATCAAATATATGGTATTTCTCTGCATTAGAAAAAACTATCAAAAAGTATATATTTTAAAGTATAAATCTGAAGAAAATGAATATACACACCCATTTCAGATGTTGAGAAAATGGAATATAAATTTCAAAACCTCTAGGTAGTATATCAAGTATACTATAATAAAAAGGTAAAAATTTTTAAAAACTCTTCAGGTAATAACAGAATTTTGTGATTACAGAAAGGTTCCATATCTGAGCTGCCCAATATAGCAGCTACTAGCCACAAGTGGCTACTGAGCACTTCAAATATGATTAGTGGGAATGAGAAATTGAATCTTAAATTGCATCTAATGAAATTAACGTAAATTTAGCTACATGTGTCTGGGACTACAGCATTGGACAGTGCAGCACTAAGGAAGTAGAGGGTAAATTTGTACCCTAAATTCTGATTCAAATAGTAAAAGTCTTGTAGATGAGCAGATACATAGATGCTTCTAAGACATAGTGTTTTTAAAAAAAAAAAAAAAAAAAAAAAAAAAAAAAGACATAGTGTTTTTTTTTTTAATTTTTGTGATTTATGAAGAGGAAAGAACTATGACATAACATGAAAACGTTGCTGCATTTATGGGGACAAATTTTCTATACTCATCTTCTAGAGAGGACTAGAATATTGGTTCACAAGTTTGCTCCAAGTTGTAATTTCTGAGGGAGCTCCAAAAATATGGATGCCTGGGTCTCTTCCCCCACCACGCTTCTGGCTTTATTGGTTTGGGTTGAGTCCTGGGCATAAAAACTTTTTAAAGCTACCCTGGTGATTCTAACATGCAGCCAGAGTTCATTATTACTAAACTTGAAAGAAAATGAAAAACTCTTTATTAAGCATAGACACAGTGTGCAACTAAAGACATTTCTTTGCTGGTAAGCAAAGAGGGCCTTGGACCACCCAAATTCAAATCAAAACACCTGAGGGCTATATATGAGCTACACATTCTAAACACTCAGAAATACAATCATAAATTTTTGTTTTCACTGTATGTTATTCAATTATGTAAAAGAGATTAGAAAGGAACGAAATGAACTATTGAGTGTCAACTTGCCTTTGCCAATTTTGTGTATATCATTTAATTTCATCCTCAACATACCTTGGGAGGTAGTTATGATTAATTTATTTACAGATTGAGGAAAGTAAATTTAAAGATATTCTCTAGAATTGGACACCTGCTTATCAGACATCCAGTCCATACTCTACAGCAAAAAGATTCTCTCTAGGGAAATTTGTTACAGCCAATTTTCACACTGGAATCAAACAAAACAAAAAAAAAAAAAAAAAAGGAAAAGAAAGAACAGGATTCAGTGGTGGAGCACAGGACAAGGCAAACACACTAAAATAGGTGCTTAACCAGCCCTGTTGCCGTATTATCCAGGTAGCTGATAGCAAACCCTGGGAAAAACAGGTTTGTCTAAGGTTCAAATCTATACCAGCCTCTAGACTAGACCATTTAGAAGTATCTGCCTTTTATACTAAGAACTTAAACAATTGGTCTCCTACTGCCTCATAAGCTATTAGATATAGTCACACATTCTTCGGACAGGATAGAACAAGATGCTTCTTCACAGCTGCCTAACACTAAACAGGAATAAGACAGGGGGTTTAAGGATTTTTTTCACTTAACCCCCTTTATTATTGGAATAATAATAATAATATTATTAAACTGCTCCTCACAGAGCAGTTTACAGACCACAGTTTTGATATGACATATTTATACTTAGTGTGGAACTTTTATTTTAACCTAGGTCACTGAAAGTCTTACATTAATTTACCTATTAAAAGCAATCTTTTAAAAACTCAGTTCCTGAGTTGTTCAATCCATCTTAATTTTCAAATTAAAGACGAAAGTTTCTCAGACAGGGAAAAAAAAGGATAAATCCAGAACAACAGACCCCTACACCCTACCTATCTATCAGCGCTAATCCTTCTGAGACTCAGTATCTTTTCTCCTTTACAAGGCCCCTACCAAGTAAAGTGACATTAACACGAGTCACATTTACTTCCATCAGAGGCTAGAAAGGAGAATACCTTCAACTCACTGTTCTAATTAATGGCACAGACTTCTTCCCAGAGCATATTCCAAAATAAGAATATATTGACAAGATTAACTCCTAAATGCACTGGCTTGGTGTATGATAGTGTTTCTTTTCAATTTCAAATGCTATTAATTACTATTTAATTATACCACAAAAAATTTCCTAATTTCTTTAAAAATCATAAATACTTATTTAAAAAGAGGAAGCAGTAGCAGTAGCTCATCCCCAGTAGTCCTTTCCTTCAGTATGTGTGGAGCTGGGCAATTGGATGAGCTTGGAAAAAATATGTTCAATTGCTATAAGTGAAGCTACAATGCACCCCCATCCAATCCTTGGCCTATTAAAAGTGGAATAAGGTAAGAACTTGGCATGCTTTTTCTTAATAATAAAGAATACATAAGCTCCATTCATTAAAGAATGATACCTATGATCTACCCAGAAACAACTGATTAGCCAATTCCCACATTCCCTTCCTTCATTGGGGGGAGGCCTCCAGAAAATTATAATGTTAAGTTCTACAACTTCTGATCCCTATTACAGTGCCAAAATTCATCCCTTAAATTGGCATTGGTTTTTAATAATACGTGTTACTCGTGACATGAAAAGTTATTTATGAATATTTTTGGAAGCTAGTAATCACCCTCCGAAAACTAAGTAGGCCTTACATCCAAGTAAACATTTTGGCGGGGCAAATGTAAATTCAAAAGACAAACCTTAAGTAATGGTAAAAGTCTAGTGCAACTTTACAACTCCCTAATTGTAAAGTCAAAGTCACTACAAATTAATCTTTTCTTAATAACTAACCAGAGATATTTTTCCTAGCTTCAATTCCAGCTTCCATCCTACCTTCTCCCCCACACAAACTCCCACAGAGCCTCTAGAACATCAAAGTTAGAACACAATGTGATTCTGCAAAGGTATAATAAATTTAGGATTGGTCGATAGAGCAGTTAGTTCGCCTCTGAGTTTACTTGAATCAATACAAGCATAAGCTTAACAAAAAATGCTGATATTAAAAGGAGAAGCAAGGCTTATCAAAGCACGACCACAAGCAGCCAGTGAGCGTGATGCAAGTTTTTTCACTGCTAACCCAAGTCACCACGAATTCGAGAAAATACCAACACTTGTTTCATATTAGAGCGGCTTTTCTTTATTTCCCCATCCTCTGGTTAAGTCTATAGATGTAAACGTTTAAGTCTTGCTAACTAGTTACGAGGGCCCTTCAGACCGCAGATCAGGTGTCCTACATTTTGTTCAGGTCCCCGCCTTGAAAACAAACCCGATTGCCCCATTTTCTGAGAGGTAAACTCAGCTCCAGGCAGCTCCCTATGAAGTCACCGCGTTTGTTGTTTCAAAGATGCAATTAAACGACCAGGACACAAGGCTGCGGAAGAGATTAGCTGCAAGTTGCGTGGAGGTGTCAATCATACGGGGAAGGCCAATGAACACCGCATTGCTCCAAATCTAGTTTAGTGGCAATATTTCTCCCCATTCCCTCTTCTCCAGTATATTCGCAACACGGGGCAATTAAACTTTGTAAGAACTTACTCGACCTTAGCAAGCTTTAGCTTTCCGTACTAAGAATCCTGCAAAGAGCAAAGGCGGGGTGGGAGGGGGGTGGCGAGATTTAACAGAGGCAAGGAGAAGAGAAGCAATAAAAGAGCTTGCATCAGGCAGCGTCTCTCCCTCGGCCCGTCTTCCTCCTTTCCCGCCCCCTCCGCTCTGAGCCCTTACACACACACACATTCTTCTGGGCGGCCTCTAGACCACAGCATGTCCACAGCCATTTACAGAAATTAGAAACAGACTCCGGGATCCCCTCCCGTGGCCCGCACGGCGCAGAGCCGGAGCAGCACGACGGGGCGAGGTCACCCCCTGCTACCTCCCAATCTCTGGCTCCCCCAGGAATCCGGCCTTCCTCCGCGGAGAAGGCGGATCCACCTAATGCACAATGGAGGTTCATCCCATCCTCCCCCATCCTCCCCCATCCCGGCCACCCCACCACGGAAAGCAAAGCGAAGTTCGTTCTCCCGCAGGGCCACAGAGGAGCCGGCTCGGGGGCCCAGGGCAGAGGCTGAGCGAGCAGGGGGGGGGGGGGGGGGGGGCGGGGAGAAGGCGCAGAAGGAGCGCGGTGCACTTTGCTTTGCGCCTCTGCAGATGCACGCCAGAGCCCCGGGCCGCTCCCGTCCTTACCCCGTCTCCCGGAGACCCGGTCCTGCTACTGCGGCGCGAAGCAAGGGCCGAGGGGACGCGGCGTCGGGGCGGGCCGCCGGCTGCAGCCTCGGGCGCCGAGGGCCACCGCCGCTTCGCGGAGCTGCTGCGGGCGTGCGCCGGGGGAGCCGAAGAAGGAGCCTGGGGACGGGGGGAAGGGGAGCCGCATCTCCTTCTCCTCCTCGCCTCGGAAACGCCCCTCCGCGGCGGCCCCCGCCGCCCGCCGGACCCCGGAGCGCCGAGCACCCTCTCCGCCCTCCCGCGCTCGGCGCGCCTCCCAGAGCCTCTGCAGCCACAGCCTCCGGCGCGGGACGGCGCGGGCCGGCTCAGCTCCTGCAGCGGGCTCCGAGCGCTGCCGACCGGGCCGAGGCGGAGCGGGGGGCGAGCGAGCGCAGCGCGCCAGCGAGACGGGCGCCGGGGGCCGCGAGCATGGCGTGGGACCCTCGCCGCACCACGGCCGCCGCAGCTACTAGCACAGCCCCCGCGGCGCCGCAGGCAGCCGCGCGGCCCGCCCCGCCCGCCCCCGCAGCCCCGGCCCCGCCCCCCGCAGCCCCGGCCCCGCCCCCGCGCAGCCCCGGCCCCGCCCCCGCTGCCGTCACTCAAGCCCGCCCCCTCCCGGCGCTCCCCTCCGCCCATTGGCCCTCCCGGCCTCCGGCTCCGCCCCCTCCCGGGGGACGAGGTCGCCGCGGAGACCGGCGCCCCGGTTCCCATGACAACCGGTGCCCGGGGCCTCGCTTTTCGGGTTGTGGCCGAGCAGACGCTCTGGCAGATCGCGGGGCTGCAAAGTACCTGTCCCCCTGCAGTGCGGACTCCTAATTTCAGGCCAAGTTGAAAACGCAGCCGGTCGCCCCCACGCCCCCACGTTCCAACTTCAGAAGCGGGACTTTGGGGCCCTAGGGAGTGTGAGGAAGAGGGGAAAGTGTCTAACTGCTTGCTCTTCCCCTGTGAATCTAGATAGCCCCGCCCCGCTCGCCCTCCCTTGCCTCCAGCCTTGTTTCCATATTCTCCCCGGGCGGACTGGGGCTTTGCAGGGGCGAGGAGAAGAGGGAAGGGAGGGCAGCGCTGCGCCCGGTCGGTGCAGCAGTGCAGCAGCGTGCAAACGGCGGGGGGCAGCGCAAGCAGGCTCTGGGCGCATCCGCAGAGCTGTGCGGGCAGCGCTCGTCAGCCCCATATGCCCTCGGGGAAACCCAAATCCTCCTATTTTTTGTAGGGGGGGAAGTATGTAAATTCTTAGGTTAAAAGTCCTCTGAAACTAAGATCATCCTCAAGTTAAAAAAAATTAAGTGAAAGGTTCGACGTAATCGAATAAAATAAAGAATATCCATTTTTCTATAGTATAGGACTACACATTGCCACTTGGCAAAGTTATGTCCTGGTAGCTATTCCCCCCTCCTGCAGACAGAAGGATTTGGGTTTCAACAATGAGCAGGGAAGTCTTCCTGAATTCAGGAGCAAACACTATCTTGTCATCTGAGTCTCAAAAGTTTGGGTTTATTCTCAGAGGTCTAAGGGAACCTGGTCCACTCTGGATAGGGTGGGTACCTGGGGGTACATGGGGTCCTGGGCTGATAGTGTTGTGCCCCAGGTGAATCTAAACCTCATGGCTGCCTCCAAAATGGTGAGATCTGAGGCGAAATTAAAACTGCGATCCTGGGTTCCCTAGCCCCCTGAGGCTGCTGTACATGTATGATGAATGAGGGAATTAATAGTAATGATTTACCTTTGGCGAGCACTTGACTTTTCATTATCTCATTTACTAAATGAATAACTGTGATGGATGTGTTCAGTCAAATATGCCTTGCAAGTATGCACCGAATGTAATTACTCACAGCGCTAAATACAATGGAAAATGCACAGCAAAATTTTAAGATAAGGTCCTTGCCCTCAGGGAGCTAACCACAGAGAGCCTAAGAAAGAAAAGTAGCATTCTTGAAACAATTTGAGATTATGGCTAGAATGTGCAGCCAAAATGTAGCAGACGAGAGAAAGGCTGTGCTGGGTTGAATGGGCTGGATTAGTAAGATTAAGGAGCCAGAGGAATTTAAAATGGCCTTTTAAAGGGTAGGTAGTGGGATGAATGACATGTAAAAAGACAATTGAAGGAAACAACATTAACCAAAGTGCAACAACACAAATAGAGTGGTGAAAGTAAATAACAGTGAGAAGGCCAGCCCAGTTGAACTGGAGACAGAAGTGAGGGATGGGAACCCTTTCCCCAGTCCTTCCCTTATTTTCTGAAATAGGAGTTTTTAAGTGTTCTGATTCGTGTATGACAAGGGTTAAGGTTGAACATCTGCCTCGGCTTGCCACTGAAAGAAAGTTCATGTATTTATTAGAAAGAAAAGCAAATCCATAATACTTGGAATAGCTTGCAAGTTCAAGTGGGAAAGAAAATATAAAAAGTATAGTGTTGGAAATTTTCTCAAAAGTAGACAAACCAGTGTTGTGAGCATTGTTTTTTTGTTGTTGTTAAGTCCATTTCAGGCGGTTGCCCTCAAGGCTTTTTCACTAGTAATCCTTCTGTATGAGGTAAAAGGCTGGTTACACAAAAGAGAAATCTACAAGTTAATCTCCTTTTGGATATAATGTAAAATTAAAATACATAAAATACAAGTAGAGCCCAGAACTATGTTACAAATGCTATGGCAAAATTTAGAGGAATTATGGTATATAGGAATGATTCAATAATAGATTCAATAGTATATGTATATAAGAATGATTCAATAATAATACATTTGGTTGAGAATATATTAATAAGTCAAGGAAGAAAAAAAATCTGTATGAGTGTTTCAGGTGATAATGAAATGAATTTTGTAAAATCCAGCCATCATTCCTTAAAAACTTTAAAAGAATTTAGAATAATTTAACAATATATATTTTATACCCAATCCAGAAACTTGTTTTATAATGAAACACAATTATTCGCATTGAAGTCAGAAACATGGCAAGGGGGCTCATTATCATACCATGAAAGGATATGATAGATATATGGAATAGAAATCCAGTGACATATGGAATAGAAATACAAAATTAAATACTGAACATAAGTTAGGATTGTCATTTGTTTGCTAATTATATGAAAACTCCAAAGATCAATTGAAAAACTCTTAAAAGGTAAAGTGAACACCAATAAAAAATAAATTTATTATAAATAAATAAATAAATGAAAAACTCTTAAAAGCAATAAAAGATGAAGTAAAGTAACCAGTTTTAAAAATTAACATCAAGAGGGCAGCCCAGGTGGCTCAGAGGTTTAGCACCGCCTTCAGCCTAGGGCCTGATCCTGGAGACCTCGGATTGAATCCCATGTCAGGCTCCCAGCATGGAGCCTGCTTCTCCCTCTGCCTGTGTCTCTGCCTCTCTCTCTCTCTGTCTGTCTCTCATGAATAAATAAATAAAATCTTTTAAAAAAAAATTCAAAATCAAGGGATCCCTGGGTGGCTCAGTGGTTTAGCGCCTGCCTTCGGCCCAGGTCGTGACCCTGGGGTCCCTGGACCGAGTCCCGCATTGGATTCCCTGCATAGAGCCCGCTTCTCCCTCTTTCTTGTATCTCTGCCTTTCTCTGTGTCTCTCATGAATGAATAAATAAAATCTTTTAAAAAAAATTAACATCAAAATGGAGAATTTTCCCATGTACAAACCATAGTCAGAACATACAATATAAAAGGAATCCTATTTATAATAACCACAATTAAATAGCTAGAAGTGAATAGTAAAAGAAATTAATAACTTACTTTAAAGATTTATTTATTTATTTATTCATGAGAGACACAGAGAGAGAGAGAGGCAGAGACACAGGCAGAGGGAGAAGCAGGCTCCATGCAGGGAGCCCGACATGGGATTCAATCCGGGGTCTCCAGGATCACGCCCTGGGCTGAAGGCGGTGCTAAACCACTGAGCCACCAGGCTGCCTTAAAACTTACTTTAAATGTGAATTTATGAGACAAAAATATTTGAATAAAGAAGAGATAGGGTGCCTGGGTGGCTCAGTTGGTTGAGCATCTAACTCTGAGCTTAGCTCGGGTCATGATTCAAATCCTGCTTTGGGCTCCAATCTGGAGGAAAAAATTTCCTTTTTTAAGGAAAAAAAAAAGAAAAAAATCATAAAAAATAAGAGATATACTTCCTCTCAGGGGTGTAGGTGGTACAGTTGGTTAGGCAACTGACTTTGGTTTGGGCCCCAGTATGTTCCCAGGTTCTTCACTTCAGGATCATGATCTAAGGGGCGTGAGATTGAGCCCCAAGTTGGGCTCTGTGCTGGGTGTGGAGTCTGCTTGAGATTCTCCCTCTCCCTCTGTCCTTCCTGCTTGTGCTCTCTCTCTAAAATAAACAAATAAATCTTTAAATAGGGATCCCTGGGTGGCGCAGCGGTTTGGCGCCTGCCTTTGGCCCAGGGCGTGATCCTGGAGACCCGGGATCGAATCCCACGTCGGGCTCCCGGCACGGAGCCTGCTTCTCCCTCTGCCTGTGTCTCTGCACCTCTCTCTCTCTCTCTGTGTGACTATCATAAATAAATAAAAATTTATAAAAAAAAAAAAAAATAAAAAAATAAATCTTTAAATAAATATCAACACTCAAACATCATATAATATCTTTTAAAAGTAATCTATATATCCAGTACAATTTTAATCAAATGTCTAACAATACTTTTGGGAATTCGAGAACATAATTTAAAAATTCATTTGGAATATTAACCTTTTAAAAATAACCAAGAAAAAAAAATAAAAATAAAAATAACCAAGAAGATCTTAAAAAAAATAAATGAGGAGGAAGTACATTAAAAGCTATTAAATTATAAATCACAATGGTTAACAGCAGGCTTGACACCAGATCGCACACAATATAAGATAAAATGGTTGACTACAGTATATACTAAAGGAGGAACATGCATCATTAAATAAACAGTGTTGAGAAATTTATTTCTTGTTTATCTTTTCAGACCCACACATACACATATTCTTTTTTAAAGTAATGTTAGCTCAAATCCTTATCTAACACATTTTTTAAAATTTTGTAATATCCTTTGATTTCTATTATCAGATCCTCTAGATATGCCTAGCTCTTTTGAATGGTTGTATAGTATTCTGTTGCTTGCATGTGGCATAGTTGACTTAACTTCTCCCTTTTTAATGAACACATAGGTCATTCCCAAACTTTTGCTATTCCTTTCAATTTGAAATACATTTCTTTGTACCTGGTCTTGTCTTATATGTAAAGCAGAACTGGAGGCTTAGCTTCTAGAAGTGTAATTGCTGTATTAAAGAGTAGGCACATTTTACATTTTGATAGGCAAAATCAAGTTGCCCTCGGGACACCTGGGTGGCTCAGCAGTTGAGCGCCTGCCTTCAGCTCAGGGCGTGATCCTGGAGTCCCGGGATCCAGTCCCACATCAGGCTCCCCGCAAGGGACCTGCTTCTCCCTCTGCCTGTGTCTCTACCTCTCTCTCTCTCTCTGTCCTTCGTGAATAAATAAATAAAATCTTTAAAACAATTTAAAAAAAAGTTGCCCTCTATAAAAGTGGTACAAACTAGTTACAGTTATCCTAATACAGATGGAAAGTTTGCTGGCACACTTTGTTTCCTCACACCCTCACCACCACAGCATTACCAAACCTTTTTGATCTTTGCTAATCTAATAGGTACAAAATGCTGTCACATTGCAGGCATAGTTTTCTTTCGCTTATTAGTAGTTTTTGTATGCTTACAAGTCATTTTACTTTCTGTTACTGAAAATATTGTTCCGTTTTTTCTTCTAGGTTCTCATGGCTTTGTTTTTCACATTTTATTCTTTGCATAAATAAGGAATTTATTTTAGTGATGGCAGCAGATACCCACTTGTCCCCCAAATCTTGAAAGAATTTATTTTGCTACATAAAATACAAAGCTTCTATATAGCAATAAAAAATGAATATTAAATTTACAAAAGAAATTCAGAAAAGCAATGAATATTTGAAAATAAAGGGGCACTTGGATGCCTCAGTTGGTTAAGTGTTTGCCTTTAGCTCAGGACACAATCTCGAGGTCCTGGGATGAAGCCCACATCCAGCTCCTTGCTCAGTAGGGCAGCTGTTTCTCCCTCTCCCCCTGCCCCACCCCGTCCGCCTCACTTCTCCCCGCTGATCCTGCATCCAAGTGAGCTCTCTATCTTAGATAATAAAATATTTTTAAAAAAGAAAGTAAAACAACTGTATAAAGAAAACATTAAAAATGAGGTGTCTGTAACTATCAAATGGGAAAACATTTATATATATATAATATACATAAATATATAATATATAAATATATTAAGATTTATTTATTCACTTGAAAAAGAGAGAGAAAGGGCACATGCAAGAGCAGGGAAGGTGGTGGTCGGGGATCAGGACAGAGGAGAGAGAGTCTTAAGCAAACTCTGCTGAGCTTGGAGCCTGACACAGGACTTGATCTAAGGACCCGGAGATCATGACCTGAGCTAAAACCAGGAGTCCACCAGGTAACCAACTGTGCTACCCAAGTGCCCTATTTTAAAAAATCTTTAAAGACTTATAATCTTCGGTACTGGTGAAAACATGTGGAACAGGTACCATCTCATGATTGTTGGTAGAATTATTGTATTTGGGAGTACAACTGCAATGTCTTTCATAATATATAATGTTTATATCTCTTAGCTTATTCCACTTAGGAAATTTATCATATTGAAATATTTACATATATGACCAGAGATGTGATCAAGAATATTTATTGCAGTATTGCTGGTAGTCATGATTAAAAACAAAATGTCCTTAATAGTAGAATGATTAAATAAACTATGATTGTCCATATGTATTATCCAGTGACAAAATCAAATTGCCATACAAAATAATATGATTTCTGTTCAAAAATACATATATCTAGGGGAGCCTGGGTTGCTCAGTTGGTTAAGTGTCTGACTCTTGATTTCGGTTCAGGTTGTGATCTCAGGGTCCTAGGATCCAACCCCAAATGGGGCACTGCACTTGGCACAAAGTCTACTTGCCCCTCTCCCTCTGCTCCTCCTCCTGCTCTCTCTCTCAAATAAATAAATAAAATCTTTAAAAAAATACATATATCTATTTGTATGGCAATATTTATAACAACAATGGTTCATCTGAGGATTAGAATTACAGTAAACATTGCATTTCTGAAATGTTTTTACTTAAAATCTTTATAGCATGTGTGTGCTACTTTTGTTACAAAAGGTCTAGGATATTAAGAAGACAAACTGCCAGCTGTAAAATAAATAAGTCCTGGGGAGGTAAACTACAGCATTGGGACTATAGTTAATAATACTGTATTATATATTTGAGAATTACTGAGAGTAGATCTTAAAAGTTTTAATCACAAGAAAAAAAAACTTTTTTGTAAATTAATTAAATAAAAAATTCAGTTGCTCAGTCCCACCAGCAAGTGGCTAGTGGCTCCTGAATGGAATAGATACAGAACATTTCCATCATCACTAGAAGTCCTTTTGGACAATGCTACTTTAGAGTCTAGCATAGCTGATTTCTCTCTTAAAGACTAAATAAAAATTATTTCTCTTTTGCCAGCTTCTGTAAACAAACAAACAAAAAGGTCAACAGATGATCACTATTAACATAAATTAAATAGCTGGCCTTAACACATTTTTCATTGGGGTCCTGGACCTCAGAATATTCATCACTTATAGACTAACCTGTGTCACACTCTAAATCAGGAATATTTTATGTGGGACCCATGGACCACCCCTTAATGGACTCCTTAAGATTATATTTCAAGTACATGTATTTGTGCATTTTTCTAGGGAAAATATCCATACATTTCAACAAATTCAGAAAAGGGTTTATAGCTTTCCAAAATGTTAGGATTGTGTGCTTTAAATGCCAATGATTTAAAAATACCACCTTTACCTCAAAGGTTGAAAAGAATTCTAGGCTAATCTAAATCTGTAAATAGCAATGTTTTCCCAGCTGGCTTCTTGTGTTCATCTCAATATGAAATATTTGTATTCTGGCTTGTACCAACTGTGTTAGTGTTTTTCCTCCTTTAAGCCCAGAAACATAATTATCCTTTTTTGCTTACAGAGTAAGGACTGTGATGGGAACTTTGCCCAGAGGAGAAGCAGAAGCAAGATAAGTAATCTACCAAAACATGAGCAGGTAATTGGAGCACAAAGTCTGACAGTGCTTAAGGAAGACTTTGTGAGACAGTACTGACACTTCCAAGTGAACCAAGAATTAGCTAGGGAAAAATGCATCAATGGAAACCAGATAGGACTACAATTACCCTCAGGTCCACTGAATAAACAGGTTATTTTCTTTTGGTGGTAGCTGAAGTCTCTTTAGAATGTGAGAATTCCCCTAGGATGTAGAGTTACATGACAGCAATGGCACAGATAACTCTAAACATCGGGAGGTAGCCAGGTAGCTGAGTACAATGAAAGAACACAGCATTTGCACTCAAAAGACCTAAGTACAAATCTTGACACGTCACCTCACTTCTTTGAGTGTCATTTTCCTCATTTATAAAGTGAAGGAAATAAAAATAGCTGATATGTCCCACACATAATAGCCTGTAATGTTCTTTCAGAATTCAATAGGATTGAATGAAATATGTGTATGAAAACTGTAAAGTGCTATTACAGAAAATCAAACAACGATAAAAGCAAAAGGTATGCAGATTTTTGAATTAGTGTTCTAGACTTATTGATTTTTTTTTAAATAGTCTCAGTCATTCTGAAGAGAAACTTTAAAAAATATTTATCAGGTAGTAGGGCTAGCTAGTCCTGTGAAAGGTTAAGTTTGAAAAATTTGTTGTGCTCCTGTAACTTCCACTTTTCTTTACCAACAAGATTCTTAGCTCTTTTCCAATTTTCCCCTGCTGGCCCCACATTGACCAGGCCTTGTTAGTTCTCTGATAGGGCTGGTAATGTGTTAGGCTAAAAACATTCACCTACTCCTGCATTTTCCTGTTGCTTAATGGCTCCCCCGGAGCCACAATAGTTCCTGAATGCCTCAGCTAGAAATTCTCATTTTTAGTTGCTAAAGAGTTAAACTGCAGAAGTGCCAACTTTAGAATGTAGAAGTTAAAATTCACCATACCTTCCAGCTTTCTCTCTCAGCACATTGGTATAATCTGATTTATCAGATTAGGTAGTTGTCACATTAAACCCTGAGGGTGAGAGATACTAGAGAGGTAAATTTTAATTAACAAAGGGAAAGAAGGAACAAGGGAAGCCAGTTTCGGTATGAGTGAAAGAGAAAGAGACAGGGAGAGAAGAATTTGGTGGGGGAGAGGTGTGTGCTGTGATGATGAGCTGCTGGGCTGATGATACCAAGGGAGGGGATCACGGAAGTATGTGTAGTACTAAAGGGGTGTGGCACTGAAGTCAAACTGCCTAATTCACTGTTTTTACTAGGGCTGGTCCCGTCTCTGACTCATTTCTACTACTTGCCCTGGCAAGTTATGTAACTGCCTATTCAGTTTGGTGGGAGGGAATAAGGCAAAGAAGCATAACCCTTCTATTTTTTGAAACTAAGCCATGTGCAAACATACACAAAGTAATTTAATGTGAACATGCTGTCATCTAAATCTGACCTATAGGGACTTGCCTTAGGATTCATGACTGCTAATCTTAATTTTCTTAAGTGTTCCCAGAAATGGAGACCAAATCAGAAATTAAGCTTTCTAGTTTAAGCTCCATTTTAAAGAGGGTGATTTCACATTGTCTGATGGTAGTGAGCTGCAATGCAAGAAAGTTGATCATTAAAGGCTTTGTTAGGTGGAGTCAGAGTGTTTAATAAAAAACAAAGTATCACTTCACAAAAAATTTCTTTTTTTTCTTTAAAGATTTTATTTATCCATTTGAGAGAGAGAGAGAGTGTGAGAGAGAGAGAGAGCATGAGCAGGGAGGCAGGAAGGGGGAGAAACAGTTGCCCTGCTGAGCAGGGGACTCCATCCGAAAGACCCAAGCCAAAGGCAGATGCTCACCCGACTGAGCCACCCAGGTGCCCCTGTAAAACATTTCTTAAAAGTTGATTTTTACATTTTATCCTATAATGTCTAATAGAAAACATAGGAGGAAAAGTAGTCTTATCTGCAGGCACTGATTATCAATTTAGGGCCAAATTCTGACCTAGCATATTCCTATAAATGAGAGAAATGCTGGATCTGCCACATTTTACAATCACATGAGGAGAGGAAATTTCTTAGAGAGTTGAAGTCTTAGGATGAGTAGTCTTCAGTTCACCTTCAACTTAGAGAACTATTAAAAATTATACATACATATGCAAATTAAGTATTTTATTTTTACCAAACCCCTATCATTATACATTCATTAGTCAACCTTTTGATGTTGAGCCAAGGCTGTTCTGACCATAAATCCGCTGTTGAGAGTTGAAGATTGTCTTTTTGACATTAACCTTGCCTAAATGCAAAATCTACAATTTTCTCATTTGGTTTCTGTTAAAGGAAATGTAGAAGTTGAGGACACTTGTGTAATACAGTCCAGTTTTCTTGCCTCTGGTAATTCATGACAGTAATTTGTCTTTCTACAGCATTCAACTTCATTTTTAAAAAATAGTGGTAAAATATACATAACCTAAAATTCATTACCTTAAGTGTTTTTAAATTTCAACTTATACTCTCATTTTATTTTCATTTTGCACTTGACACTTAATAAAGTATACAAAATTAAATTACCTCATTACATTAGCAAGAATAACTCACATTAATAATTTGGGAAACTGGGCGGCCCAGGTGGCTCAGCGGTTTAGCGCCGCCTTCCGCCTGGGGTGTGATCCTGAAGATTCGGGATCGAGTCCCATGTCAGGCTCCCTGCACGGAGCCTGCTTCTCCCTCTGTCTGTGTCTCTGCCCCTCTCTCTCTCTCTCTCTCTCTCTCTCTGTGTGTGTGTGTGTGTCTCTCATGAATAAATAAATAAAATCTTACAAAAAAAGAATTTGGGAAACTAAAACAACTGATTTTTTAAAAAGATTTATTTATTTTATAGAGGGAGAGAGTGTGCACTCATGGGAGCAGTGTTGTGGGGGTGGTGGAGGGGCAGAGGGGGAGAGAGAGAAAGAATCGTCAAGCATATTCCCCCCCTTGATGCTGAGACAATGTAGGGCTTGATCCCAGGACCCTGAGATCATGACCTGAGCCAAAATCAAGATTGGCTGCTTAACTGACAGCCAGTGGAGCCATCCAGGTGCCCCTAAAAAATTGATTTTTATGTAAGTTTCATAAGGTCAAGATTTTAGTCTGTTTTATTTACTGTTTTGTCCCTAACTCCTAGAATACAGCCTGTCACATAGTGACACTCAGATACTATTATACTGGTAGTTATAACTCAGCTGGAGGATGCATAAATGTGCAGGTATGCTCTGATACAGCTTGTTAGTAAACATTCAGCAGCCATGGACATCAGTCTCTGTGTTAATCTTATGGTTTGAATAAATGAGGGTCATTTAATAGAGCTATTTTATTTTGAAAAATCCCTATACAGTGCTTAACACAATACCTTGTATGCAATACATGTTGAGAAAATATTAATCTTTGTTGATTGTTGGTTGATCTTTTTATTCTTGTTACTCTACTGAGGCAAGGAGAAAGAGAAAGGGGTGAGGACAAATAGAACAAATATTAATATTGAGAATATATACATATATATATACTCTCAGAGTGTGTGTGTGGGGGGGACTTTTCTACTCTCTCAAGACAGTTCTGGAACTTTGCCATTAATATGAACTCAAAGAATAATGAACTTTCTTCCCTTTGATCAGAGAATATACTCCAATTACTCAGCTTTCAGTAAGCATTCCCTTGACTCATTGTAGTTTGAGTGATCCTCCATTCTCTTGTCCAGTTCTCTTAATGGGAAAGTCTTTTCAATACCATCAATGGCAACTTGAATTAGATGAAGAGTTAAAGCATCTATCAGCCAAAAACCTTTTAGCCAAAAATCACTGTCTTTAAAACTCTCACCAGCCTGAGCTATAGACCGGATGGATTCCAATTATACTATTAACTCAAATTGAGGCCCATCTTCTTCCATATGTAGGACTCCAGACTCCTGAAAATGTGTCATCTACCTCCCATACTTCCAGAATTTTCCAAGTGAAGGTTTACATGTATTCTGTAATGTTTGACTTTGTGCTTGTACTCAAACCTCTTCCTGAAAGTCTAATGCCTGAACATCACTTGCAGTAGGGTGTTTGCCATTTCCACTGCTGCTTGTGCCCTCCATGGGATAATCAGTATTGGTGTTAAGGAGATCATCACTCAGTGCTCCCAAAGCTGTCAACAATGAGCCAGAGCAGAGCTGGGCTCAACTGCAGAAGTAAGGCCATCATTGTGTCATACTTAGTCATGTGATTCCTGAAGCAGCACTGCTTATGTTCATTATATCACAATGTCTCTGATGAAATTAGCTAATTTAAGTAGATAGAGGTGAAGGGACGGAGTCATCATGCCAAGCCTTTCCCTTTGCTGTCATCACCTTACACACATTCACTATTCACACATATACTCTTACCCTGTTCTTCAGCCAAACATAGAAAGTATTTCTGTGCGTGAACTTTCTCAAATAGATGCTCTGAATAGTCCTCGTGTTCAGTTAATAGTCAGACTCTGATAATCAGAATATTGAAGGAGGATGTGGTAGGGAATCAGTACCATTCTTTTTTAGTTAGGAGAGATAGCCTCTGGTTAAAGCATAATCTTTTACTTTGGGCATCTGACCATGTTTTTATCAGTAGAATATAGACTCTTTGAGGACAATGCGTCAGAAAGGCTATTAGCTGTGTAAGTAGTGACTTAAGCAGAAAGGATTCTTTTTCTCATAAGAATCCAGGTTGTAGGCAACTGCTCCTGATGTCCAAGCCTGAGTCATTGCAGTTCAGTTCTTCTTTGCCTTCCTCTTCAATCATAAGACTGTTGAAACTCTATAGATATTCAATCCTCTTTCAAGACCAGAAGAAGGATGGAAACATATGAGGTCAACCTTGGTTATCTATCTATCTATAGAGAGAGATCTATATATAGAGAAATATTATTTATATATAGACATTAAAAAGAAATATAATTATCTATAATTATATATATTTATATTATGTATTATAATTATTACAAAATTGTATTATTATAATTTTAAATTTTTAAATAAAATTATAATTATATTTATACTTATATATAAATTGGCCAAAATTGTATTCTGCTAACTACAAGGAAGCAAAGAAGCAAGTATTTAGCTTTTCTAGCTTCTAGCAAAGGCAGGCATGGGAAACAAGGTTTGAAAAAAAAAAAAAAAAGGAAATGGATATTGGATTATTGAAGCAATCATCAGTATCTGCTACTTTAGTATCCCCAGCATGGGTAAACTCCAGACAGAGTTTGGTTCAGTGAGTAGTGAGAATAGGGTGAATAGGTTATATGGATGTAATAACAATAAGTTTTTCCATGAATCTTTAAGTAAACAAGCAAGAACTTTATGAGCTATTTCAATGTAAAACAAATTTTAAATGAATTTTTAAAAATAATATTTTCATAAAATAATGTATTAAGTTTCTTTATATCACTTCAGCAATTGTATTAATAACATATTCAACTATAACCACAGTAGTAAAATCAAAATATAAATGTAGTTACCAACTAAAATGCAGAGGTCTTACAAAAGAGATTGTATTTTATGTGAAGTATCATTTGTTTCTCAGTTATTATAGAAAGTTTTCTATCAAATTACTAGGCTTTCAAGATCCATTGGTTTAGTTTCCAACTTCTGTTTGGTGGTCATCAGTGTCAGGCCACTGCTTCTTTCTTCCCCCACGGTGTCATGTAAGGATGTTTTCTTTAGATGACACAGATGATTATTTCAGTTTTGCTCTAGTTATAGATTAAGCCAAGTAAAATGTAACAGCTCTAAGGCACAAGAGGCCTGTAATGGAAGAGAAAACAAAAAGCCAAAGTAGTTAATTTAATATAATCACGAATGAACTTAAAGTTTACATAGTTTTGGTAAAACTAGGGTCCTAGGGGATCCCTGGGTGGCGCAGCGGTTTAGCGCCTGCCTTTGGCCCAGGGCGCGATCCTGGAGACCCGGGATCGAATCCCACATCAGGCTCCCGGTGCATGGAGCCTGCTTCTCCCTCTGCCTGTGTCTCTGCCTCTCTCTCTCTCTGTGTGACTATCATAAATAAATAAAAATTTAAAAAAAAACAAAAACAAAAACAAAACTAGGGTCCTAAGTTAATATTTGTATGATAAGTACAAAAACTCTTGTTTCATTTGTTCTGTTTTATCCTTCTATTGTAATCATTCTCTAAAAAGTATATATTTATATTAGTGATATGGCATTTTTCCCTTGAAAATAATATAATTGTATACTGTACTTCTAACAATGTAAAGAAAAATGTATTCATTATTTTGCCTTGGACTGTTAAATTTCTTTTTCCCAACATGGACTGCTTTTGACTTGGAAAGAACTATAGATTCCTTTTGGCTTATTTTTTCTATTCTTTCATAAATGAATTTCATATTTGTTGTTACTTTCACTTTTATATGTGGTAAGTATTGCTTGTACACTTGAAGACAAAGAAAAAAGCTTATAGATTCATTGTAAGATTCTGAGAATAAAGGCACTTGATTAATAATATTTTAGCAGACAATAAATTCTTATTTAGGCACCTGCAAATCACTTAATTCACTTGTCACCATAGTGTTTGAAGATAGGTATGAATGACTTACCGTGTTTTTATGATTTCTAGAAACTCCTCAATGCCAACTAATAATACCCAGTAACATACAGTTCAACTGTTATATCATGCTTTTATTCCTTTAATATTTTGTGCTCTCTTCACAGCACAGATATTCCTACTAATATTTTTAAAAATTAATAGTATATGCAATGATGCATGGATATAGATTGTACAAAGAATTTCAAGTTCTTACATCTCATTTTCACCAAAAAGCACACATATACAATGACACACAACTCAAAGAAAGATAACTTTGTCATGCAAAACTGAACAAGAGTGAACAGATAAATTTGTTCAGACAGAACATCTGCCAAGGGATCCCTGGTGGCTCAGTGGTTCAGCATCTGCCTTTGGCCCAGGTGGTGATCCTGGGATCCCAGGATCGAGTTCTGAGTCGGACTCCCTACGGGGAAACTGCTTCTCCCTCTGCCTGTGTCTTTGCCTCTCTCTCTCTGTGTCTCTCATGAATAAATGAATAAAATCTTAGAAGAAGAAGAAAAAAAAAGAATATCTGCCAAGAGGATTTGATGTGATTGAAATATCATTGGTGAAGTTTTGATAAGGTACTAATCATTTTTCTTTGCTTTTATTTTCCTGACTGTGAATATATATAATTTTCATGGAAGAATCTTTTTCTTTTTTTCCTAAATATATTTTTAATTTATTCATGAGAGACACAGAGGAGGCAGAGACACAGGCAGAGGGAGAAGTAGGCTCCACACAGGAAGCCCAACGCAGGACTTGATCTTGGATCCCAGGATCACGCCCAACTGCTGAGTCTCCCGGGCTGCCCCTTCATGGAAGAATCTTGACTTAATTTTCCTTTTTTTCTTTTTTAAAGATTGATTGATTGATGATAGACATAGAGAGACAGAGACATAGGACAGAGGAGGCAGAGACATAGGCAGAGGGAGAAGCAGGCTCCATGCACCGGGATCCTGACGTGGGATTCGATCCCGGGTCTCCAGGATCGCGCCCTGGGCCAAAGGCAGGCGCTAAACCGCTGCGCCACCCAGGGCTCCCTAAGAATTTTTAAATAACATTTGTTATATTAAAGTCTAGCCACCTTAGACTCACCATTTAACAAATTAGAAAATTTAAGTCCAGAGAGATGACATCTATATTAAAGATACTGACTACTATAACAATTATATAACAATGATTAAAGTATTTAATTATGAAATAATTATTTAACAATTTTTAAAGTTTTTTAGTTTCAAGGCACTAAAAAATTGTTTTAAGCAGGTGTATAATATCTATGGTTTTAGGATGTTTTTAAAAATTACTTGTTAAGCTAACTTCAAGAAAACTTGTACTGTACTTTAACAACTACTTAAGTTTGGAAACAAATTCATAATGAGACCTAACAATATCCCTTGTATAAAAATAAATCAAGGGTGCCTGGGTGGCTCAGTCAGTTAGGCATCCAACTCCTGGTTTCGGCTCAGGTCATAATCTCAGGTGGTGAGACTGAGACCCGGGTTGGGCTCTGTGCTTAGCGGGGAGTCTGCTTGAGATTCTCTCTCGCCCTCTCCCTCTACTTCACCTCCTCCCTCACTCTCATGCTCCCTCTCTCTCTCCCTTCTCTCTCTCAAATAAATAAATAAAATTAGTGGTTGTAATTTGGCTAAATTTCATATCATTTTCTGTACTGTTAAATAGTAATTACTTAAAATTTAAATAACACTACTGTATCAAAGATTTTAATTTCTCATTTTTACAGAAAATATCATTCTCGGTATAGTCAAAGATCATAAAACAAATGCTGAAAGTCTAATTAAGTGGGGAAATCAAATTTTTTTCAACAAGATTTTAATGAGAAGCTATGGGACTTGGAACTGGATAAATAATTAAACCCTTGCATCTTTCTTTCTATCATTTATTTTCCATCCCCCAGCCCCATGCAACCTGGGCAGATCAGTTAGAAACATATTTCATAGCATGGAACTCAGGATGGGGACTTGGTAGAGTATAAAAACGAAAAAATGCTGCACATAATGACCCACCAAGTTAACCTAGGAATACTCTTCTTCACAGGGCTTCACAGTATGGTGGATTTGGCTTGAAACTGTGAATTCAAAGGAGAGTTTGTTTTTCTCTGGCCCTTCCATGATTCTTCCCAGGAGCAAAAACTATTATATATTCATGGGAAAATCACTATTATAGAATGTCAATGGTGTTTGAATGAATGGCCTTCTATTCCAATTCAAATAAATATTATCTTTGGGTATATATTAAATTTATAGGCCTTCTTTTATTTCAAGTGGGAAAAGAAATTACTTTAAACATAGGAAGAAACCTAGGAGACAATCAGAAGTCACTGCATCATGTCTATTTGAATTTCTTTAAGCATGTGAACGTACTCTTCTCAAATAAAAGACTATGGGAAGAAATGGAAAAATCAGCTGCATGCCTCAAAACAAGGAGAGAAAATATTTCAAGAAATAGAAAATAGGGGATCCCTGAGTGGCTCAGCGTTTAGCGCCTGCCTTTGGCCCAGGGCTGATCCTGGAGTCCCAGGATCGAGTTCCGCGTCAGGCTTCCTGCATGGAGCCTGCTTCTCCTTGTGCCTATGTATCTGCCTCTCTCTCTCTCTGTGTCTCATGAATAAATAAATAAAATATTTTAAAAGAAAGAAATATAAATAATGAGAAAAAATTAACTATCTATTAAATAACTGCCATAACAAAGAAGGTATATGCCCCTTCCAACTTTTTTTTTTTTAATTTTATTTATTAATTCGTGAGAGACACAGAGAGAGAGGCAGAGACACAGGCAGAGGGAGAAGCAGGCTCTGTGCAGGGAGCCTAAGGCGGGACTCCATCGGGGGACTCCAGGATCACACCCCGGGCCAAAGGCAGGGGCTCAACCGCTGGGCCACCCACGCGTCCCAACACTTCCAACTTTCTAGAGGTTAAAAAATAATGATGTGCTATTAAAAATATGATAAAAACTGTCATAGATTATATTAGCTCTCTAATTAGGAAAATTAAATCATGGGGATCCCTGGGTGGCTCAGCGGTTTAGCGCCTGCCTTTGGCCCAGGGCGCAATCCTGGAGTCCCGGGATCGAGTCCTGCGTTGGGCTCCCTGCATGGAGCCTGCTTCTCCCTCCTCCTGTGTCTCTGCCTCTCTCTCTCTCTGTGTGACTATCATAAATAAATGAAAAAAAAATTTAAAAAAAATTCTTATATGAAAGTAAGAAATACAACAGTACATGTGGGAAATACAAGAAAATACGCACATATATATGCATATGCATACTTATCTAGATTTGCTTTAATTTACATAAAGAAATACTGAGAGGACTCATGCCATTAAAAATGCTATTAGAAACAGTTACTGGTAAGGAGCAGGGAAGAATGGGCAGCATTCCTGACTGTGGACAGCAGAGGATGGAGACTTCTTACCGTATACATTTTGATGTCATCTAATGTATGAAACATGTGAAATTACCTAGTCAAAGAACAAGCACAATAAAAGGCATGTATACAGAACCTTACACAGGAGAAGAAATATCTGAGGAAAGAAAATAAAACTGTGGGGAAGGAAATAAAGATGGGGAAAATTCTTGAAAATGGCTTTTGTTCTCTCTGAGAGTACAGGGATAATCGGCTAATCCAATGTACTGCTCTAGGAGTAACATGAACTTTCTTCCTTTTCTCTGCAGCTCATCCTGTTAAAGATCTGTTGTTACTGTTACAAGATATTGAGGGGGGTGAGTTTCCAAGTTGTATTTGTATTTTCTATATGGATCTTTAAAGGTTGTGTGCTGTATATTTAAAACTAATTATTAAGAATAGCAGTGTCACCCTTATTTAACTTGCTTTCAACATTTAAAAAAAATAACTTCATTGTTCTCTAATATAGATGCTTTTACATACGTAATAATAGAGCTGGTAATCTGTCATTATCTAGTAAAGCTATTTTTTCTTTTTTGGTTATAATAAGGTCTGAAATAGCTTTTCCATTAGGAATCTGGATCATCAGGATTTTCTGTCTGAAATGCATCATTATGTTGCAGGTTGGAACTTGATATGCAAGATGTCAATCAAGACAAAAGTTTTCTTTTTATATATTCTGTCTTCCATGCATTTTTCCCCTTCTTTTTAATTTCAATCAAAATTTACTGAGAGACAACTCTTATACGTGGCATTTTTCTAGACACTTCTAAAATATGGAAAACAACGATGAAGCTGAAAATAGTTTATGATTTGAATGTTCATAATTACTTCAACATTCAAATACTTCAGGTCTTTTACAAAACAGCAAGAAGTAGAAAAAGTAAACAAACTCAAAAACAAACAAACAAACCCCAAATAGTCCACTGGCCCTTATTCCCTCCTCCAGTTATTTCTTTGTAGAGGCAACTGGTTTTAATTTTTCCAACTCTTTCTTCTCATATTTACCTTCATGTTTCTATATAACATCTATGGGCTGCTATTGAAAGGCGGCATACTAGGATAGTATTCAAGAGCTGCTAGACTTCAAATTCCAGCTCCTTAATGACCACTTCCCTTTATCTTGGTCACTGTTTCTTGACAGGCACAACTGACATATCGTGCCAGCTGACTTTTTGTTGTAGGGACCTATTCCGTGCATTTTAGGATGTGTAGCATATCCTGGTCTCTACCCATTGGATTCGAGTAACACTGTCACCCCAGGGGTAACAACTAAGAATGTGTTTAGGTATTGCCAAATGTCCCCAAGAGAAACAAAATCACCCCAGTTGAGAACACTAATCTTGAGGAAGTAAAGATTTTCTGTGACTTTGTTCCTTCATCAGCAATATGAGGATTATACAATTATATATATAATTTTTACAATTACATATCCATTAGACTTCCATTCCTCCCATTTTCCCAATACAATTATCACAATTTCTATTTATGTCAATATTTAGCCTTTATAATGATTATGTATTACTCAAAATTGAGTCACATAGTGGATTAGTATATTAATTTATTTTCAGTATATTTATTTCTTGTATTTTTTTTCCTCCTAGAGTAAATAATTGCATTTTTTGTTTTTGTTTGCTTAGTTTTCTATGTAGTTAAACATCACCAAGCTGTCTGTTAGAAACATAAATCTACCTGAGAAGATTAGACGTGTTTGGCAAATTAACAGTTTTTCTTTCCCTCTTTTGGAGACATTCTTCCCAGAGCTTTGCATTCTCCTGCTCCAATGTAGACCTGTTGCTCTTTAGGCCTTGCTGCATAGGTAGGATCTGGAATTTCTTTGCACCATTGTCATGGGATTTCTCTTTATTGTGTGTTTGATCCCCTATTTCTGGATCTTATGTTCTTCCTCTAGTTTTCTCCTTTGATTTGGTGAATTACACCCTCCAATAGATCCTTCAAATGTCTAAAAATACATTTATTTTAATATGATTATATTTTGGAAATTGTTTCCCCTCAAAATATTAAAGGTTATGTTGCATTGTCTCTTACAGGGTTGCAGTTGAAAAGTTTGATACCATACCAATTCCTGAATCTTTGTATATATAAATTGTTTCTCCTCAATGGAGTATTTGCAATCATTGTCCATTTTGTCCATTGTGTTCTGAAATTTCATGATAAGGAGCATGATATAGATCTTTTTAATATTATTATGGTGGCTACTGAAAATTCAGGCCTTTTAGTTTAGGGAAATTTTCTTGTAATATAACTTCATTAATAACTCTGTTTGTCCCTTCCACCTGCCCGGTACCTCTGCTCTCTCTTTAATCTTTAGGTATCTTTAATCACATGCTGAACCTTGAATTTTCTGATACTCTATTCTCCCTTAATTTTCTTCTTTTCTCCTCTATTTTCTGGAAATCTTTTTGATGTTCTCTTTCTTCCCTCCTTTCTTCCTTCCTGTCTATCTTCCTACCTACCTTCCTTCCTGTTTTTTTTTTTTTTTTTTTGGCTTATATTTTAAATTACAGAAGCTCTTTTAAGTTCTTTGAGTGATCCTTTTAAAAATACATAATATTATGTTATCTTTCCTAGAAAGCAATATCTTCCTCTCTCTGAAGGTACCAATGATACTTTTTTTTTAAGATTTTATTTATTTATTATTCATGAAAGACACAAACAGAGAGAGAGAGAGAGAGAGGCAGAGTCACAGGCAGAGGGAGAAGCAGGCTCCATGCAGGGAGCCCGATGTGGGACTTGATCCCAGGTCTCCAGGATCACACCCTGGGCCGAAGGCAGGCGCTAAACTGCTGAGCCACCCAGGGATTCCCACCAATGATACTTTTGAATATTTTCTTTCTCTCTCTTTTTTTTTTACTTTTGAATATTCTCTTTGCTCCTTGTACTGTTTTCCTCCAATTGCCTTTCCTCCCCTGTTTATTGGGTTTGTCTTTTATGTTAGAGGCTTCTCTCAAATATTCTGTGATCCTTGTCTGCCCTTTCATGCTTAAGAAATAAAACTGTCATTATTTTCAGATGGCATGATTGTTACCTCCAAATTCAAGAAATAAAAAAAATACTAAAATTAATAAGTAAATTATTTAGTTGGATCATAGGATACAAAAATCAATTATCTTTCTTTGGAGTGACCAAGTAGAAATTGAAACTTCAAAAGATATCACAACAGCATCAAAACTTGAATATTATGGGATAAGTCTAAGAAAAATATGGAAGATTTATACACTGAAAACTGTAAGACATTGATGAGAGAAATCAAACAGGACCCAATAGCTGGAAGAATACACCTTGTTCATGGATTAAAAGAATTGCTGTTTTTAAAATGTCTGTTATTTCATATTCATCTATAGAATCCATCAATTCAAATAAAAATTGAAGCAACTTTTTGGTAGAAATGGACAGACTTATTCTAAAATTTATTTGGAAATGCAAAGTTATTTTGAAACAGAAACAAAATATATAGTCAAATGATCTTCAACAAAGATGACAGGGTAACTTAATGGTGTAAAAGATAGAATTCAAAAAAATAATGCTGGAAAAATTGAATATCATATGCAAAAAATTCTAATATGAAATTTTATATTAAACCGAAAACCTACCTCCAACAGATTAAAAAGAAATTAACTTGAAATGAATCATAGACTAAAAGCTATAAAATTTCTAGAAGAAAGCTGTAAAATTTTCTAGAAAAAAACATAGAAGAAAATGTTTGTGACCTTTGGCTAGCGAAGATTTCTTAGGCTTGAAAAGAATAAACAATAAAACAAAGAAATTGATACATGTCAATATTAAGACCCTAGGGTTACCTTGATAGCTCTGTCAGTAAACCTTGAGACTCTTGATCTCAGGGTCATTCGTTTAAGCCTCAAGTTAGGGGTAGAGTTTATTTAATAAAATCAAAACAAAACAAAAAAATGTTTTAAAAAGGCAAACAAGAATTAAGGCTTGTGCTCTTCAAAAGACTGTTGCAGGGCAGCCCTGGTGGCGCAGCGGTTTAGCGCCGCCCGCGGCCCGGGGTGTGGTCCTGGAGTCTCAGATCGAGTCCCACATCCGGCTCCCTGCATGGAGCCTGCTTCTCCCTCTGCCTGTGACTCTGCCTCTCTCTCTATGAATAAATAAATAAAACCTTAAAAAAAAAAAAAAAAAAAAAAGAAAGTGTCGCAAATGAAAAAACAAGCCACAGATTAGGAGAAAATATTTGTTAAAAACACATTTCATTAAGAATTTATATCCAGGGATGCCCAGTGTTTGACGTTTGGCTCAGGGTGTGATCCCAGTTCCGAGATCGAGTCCCACGTCAGGCTCCCTGTGGGGAGCCTGCTTCTCCCTCTGTTTGTGTCTCTGCCTTTCTCTGTGTGTCTCTCATGAATAAATAAAAATAAAATCTCAAAAAGAAAAAAAAAAGTTATATCCAGGGGCACCTGGGTGGCTTAGTCAGTTAAGCAGCCAACTCTTGATTTTGGTTCAGGCCATGATCTCAGAATCCTGAGATTGAGCCCGACGTCAAGCTCCATGCTTAGTGGGGGGTCTGCCTAAGGTTCTCTCTTGCTTTCTGTCTCTCTCATGTAAATAAATAAATACTTTTAAAAAGAACTTATATCCAAAATATATAAAGAATTCTCAAAACTCAAGAAAACAACCCAGTTTCTAAAATGAGCAGAAGATTTAAGCAGACATTAAAGAAGATAACCAGATGGCAAATAAGCATATAATTATTAATAATTATAAATGAATAATTCATTAATTAGTGAGTAATAAACATAATAATTCATTAGGGAAATGCAAATAAAACTAAAATGAGATAGCATTTTAAAGATTTTATTTATTTATTCATGAGAGACACACACAGAGAGAGGCAGAGACACAGGCAGAGGGAGAAGCAGGCTCCATGCAGGGAGTCCGATGTGGGACTCGAACCCGGGTCACCAGGATCAGGACCTGGGCTGAAGGCAGGCGCCAAACCACTGAGCCACCTGCGCTGCCCAACTTGGCACTTTCTTTTTTTTTTTGAACATTTTTATTTATTTATGACAGTCACAGAGAGAGAGAGAGGCAGGGACACAGGCAGAGGGACATGGAAGAATCTTGACTTAATTTTCCTTTTTTTCTTTTTTAAAGATTGATTGATTGATGATAGACATAGAGAGACAGAGACATAGGACAGAGGAGGCAGAGACATAGGCAGAGGGAGAAGCAGGCTCCATGCACCGGGATCCTGACGTGGGATTCGATCCCGGGTCTCCAGGATCGCGCCCTGGGCCAAAGGCAGGCGCCAAACCGCTGCGCCACCCAGGGATCCCAACTTGGCACTTTCTTACAGAGTCGACAGCTTCATGGAGATAAGACCTGTGCAACTGAATAAGGCCTCATGCTTAGGAAAGCCCCACACTTGACTTAATGTTCTACCATTGCTATCTTGATATTCTTAATAATTTTGTTTTGTACTTGTGTTTTGAATTTGAACTTGAACTTGTGTTCTGTTTTTCTGAACTTGTATTTTGTAATTAAAGTCTGTTAGAATACTGGAACACATGCAATATGTCTGTCACTACTTGCTGCTCTATTTGCATATAGTGTTCAAGGTGCCCCATCATTACATGATTCCAGCAGGCCCATGATGCATGAGAGTGTAGTGAGACTCCCAGAAGTTTACCCTGAAACCATTACACAAAACTGATTAAGTGCTTGTCCCCAATGTTTTCATCATTACTTGAATTCTCAAATTATAGCATCTGTCATTGTATTTACCACATTATAGTATAATTATGTTTTATTATTTCAGAGGTCAGCAAAACAGTAAAAATTTAGTTAGTAAATATTTTACACTTTACATCCCAAGAGGCAAAATCAAGGATATCATGTAGGTATTTATATAATAAGAGAGAAAATAATTTTTAAAGATTTTTTATTAACAAAATTAAGACAAAATGATATGTATGATTTTTTGTAATAACTGGTATATTTATTAAAGAATGGAATTCTCTTAGGATACCATTTCTCTTACTTGTGGTTCAGTTAGTGTTTCTATTCATCAAATTGATTGCAAATGGTTATCTGTGAAAATCATTCTCCGCTCATGAGCCTTACAAAAACAGGCAGTGAATTTTCCTGACCTCTGTTCTATTTATTTAATTATTCATCTTTACTATGTTTTGGGATCTGGAACCTGTCCTTGGTCTTATTTATCTTTGAGTTCCCAGGCACACTACGTAGA
This sequence comes from Canis lupus dingo, assembly GCF_003254725.2. NCBI lineage: Eukaryota > Metazoa > Chordata > Mammalia > Carnivora > Canidae > Canis > Canis lupus. Next base: position 10,112,595 of record NC_064274.1, on the reverse strand, counting down.
ACATTAAAAGTGCTTAATAACTGAAAACGTTTTTTTTTTTCCAAGCAGTGAAGAGATGTGAGACTTGGTGATCTTAGACTTACCTTAATGAGTAATACTTTGACTTTATGTATCACTTTTCCTGTAAGGATTTTCAGATCTGTTATGTCATATCCATTATCTAATATGTAATAAGAAAAGGATAGGTGTTGTTATTCCCATTTAACTGATAGGAAAGGGACACTGTAGTAGACTCAGGACTAGAATTAAAGAATTCTGATTCTTAGCTATAGAGAGTTTCAAAGGAATTTTGCACGCATCCTCAGGTGTGCATATTCTCGTCCATTTCAAGAATTTTAAATTATCAGAAAACTCAGAAGTATAGGCAAACCAGCATGGACTAACATATATAAGGTAATTACTATAACATCTACGGGGAAAAAACACTAAAAATTTGACTATAACGTAAAAAATTTCCTAGAAATTTTCAAATTTTTCAAACGACGAGACACTAGTGTGCAGCATAGGTAATTTAAAATGCAGTGTTAGGGCAGCCCCAGTGGTGCAGCGGTTTGGTGCCGCCTGCAGCCCGGGGTGTGATCCTGGAGATCCGGAATCCAGTGCCACGTCGGGTTCCCTGCATGGAGCCTGCTCCGCCCTCTGCCTGTGTCTCTGCCCCGCCCCCCTTCCCGTGTCTCAATAAATAAGTAAAATCTTTAAGAAAAAAAAAATCTTGGGGTGCCTGGGTGGCTCAGCCAGTTAAGTGTCTGCCTTTAGCTCACGTCATGATCTCAGGGTCCTGGGATCCAGTACCCCTGTTGGACTCCCTGCTCAGTGGGGGGCTCTGCTTCTTCCCTCTGCCCCTCCCTAACCCGCTCATGCTCTCTCTCTCTCTCAAATAAATAAATAAAACCTTAAAAAAATAAAATGCAGTCTTAAAAGATATATACTAAAACGAATGTGGCTACCATAAAGAAATGAGGAAAATGGTGGTTATCAGTGAAAACATGATATAAGTTACTTTTATATCTATCTGGCAAATTTAGGAAAGGAACAGGGTGTTTTGAGTGAGACAAACTTGTATTTTTTGTAGCCAGTAATTTCCTAAGAGATTCCACCCTAGTGTTTGTTTCCTATGGGTCCATTAGCATCACTTCAATATTATTAGCAACAGTATTTATCAGGTACTTTTTAGTTCTGGTTTCTAGGGATAAAAATAGATAGTAGACCTGACCCTTGACCTAGGGAAGAGGAAATAAATTGTTATGCAGTATAACAATGAATGATACAAAATGAAGTAAAGACTGCATGGTTGTTCAGACAATACTTGCCAGATGAGTACAGGAAAGGAAGGGGTGTTCTATGAGGGTATGAATATCTGCAGTAGGGAGATAGTTGGGAAAAGCTTTCTGGAAGAGATAGCACTTAGACTGTGTCTTCAAGAAAGGTAAAGGAGAAGTGATAAAATCCTTAGGAAGGATTTGATCAAAACCCTGAATCAGGTAGAAAGAACGTGAATGGTATGTTCAGGAAACAATAGGTAGGCCAGTTTATCTTGAGCAGGAGTTCTGTGTATGTAAGGAAGTAGTTGGAGATACATATGAAGTGGTAGAGAGCAATGTGAAGAGAAAGACCAAGTAGAGGAACTTGAAAGTTGGCTGTGGGAAGTGGTGAGCTGTCAAAGAAATTTAAACAGGAAGACGGGGATGGGATAGGCAACAAGCATTGTAAAAATGCTGAATCTTATCTATGCCTGGGCTGAAGCACTAAATACTGGATTGTTTTTGGTACATGAATGTGTGCTACATTAAAAATGCTACATCTATGTACTTGCTTTTTTTTTTTTTTTTTAAATTTATGATAGTCACACGGAGAGAGAGAGAGAGAGAGAGGCAGAGACACAGGCAGAGGGAGAAGCAGCCTCCATGCAGGGAGCCCGACGTGGGACTTGATCCCGGGTCTGAAGTGCTAACTTTTAAAGAAAATGTGTGTGTGTTTGAGAGCAGCTTTGTAGTCTACCATAGTGTTAGGAAATATTTATTTTAATGTCTTCTACATTTAAGATTTTTGTATTGTGTCTAACTTTTAATATCACTACAAAGTAATAAAAATGCTGGGAATTAAAACTTATAGTTTATTTTAACATGGATTTATTCTTCTGAATAAAGTAATAAATGAGTATATGTGTGATTTAAAAGTATACTCTAAAAAACCAAATGAATAAACAAAAATAAATAAAAATATACTTGGATTTCATCAATAAAAATGCACTGCTCTGGGCAGCCTGGGTGGCTCAGCAGTTTAGCGCCGCCTTCAGCCCAGGGCCTGATCCTGGAGACCCAGGATCGAGTCCTGCATCTGGCTCCCTGCATGGAGCCTGCTTCTCCCTCTGCCTGTATCTCTGCCTCTCTCTCTCTCTCTCTTTCTCTCTCTGTGTCTCTCATAAATAAATAAAATCTTAAAAAAAAAAAAAAAGTACTGCTCTGAGCTATTAAAAAACAAAGTTGTCCATAGAGGAGTTTGATTTGACTAATGTGTTGTTAATGTACAGTAGGAGGCTGACCCATCTTTTCTTCTGTCCCCACCTTCTCATATTCTGAGTGAATTGGGGAGCCATCTGGCTACCACATGTGCAACCAGCTGTATTCTAAGGTGGGAATGGGAAATGTACGAAGACTTCTCACAGAAGCACATTTGTAGGGTTAGACTTCCTCCTACTAGTCTGGATGAGTTCTCAGGATGCCAAACCACTAAGCACACTTTCCAGTGTGGGAGGCCCTTGAACCTCCCCCACCTTTTCTGGCTTGAATAAATGTAGATTGTCCCACAAGCCTAGGCAAATACTCCATTGTGTTATTCTCCAGAGTAGTTTGACCTTGTATACTTGAAGAATTCCTCCCCAAGACTATCTTGCCCTACCAGAAATTTTCCCTTTTCAGAGCTTTGGGGCCTAAATCCAGCCTAAAGAACGTTTGCTTGTTCCGTCCATTTCCTTAAAATGTGGAGGAAGACGGGAAAGGATCTCTCCCATGGTTCCATACCTGAGTAGGGACACAAAGACTTCTCTACATTGCAGAGCGGGGAGTGGGAGAACGAGATTCATTTGGTGGTATCTCAGCATTTCTTCATCCATAGGCAAGTACATGCCTTGCACAATTGTTTCTTATCTTCTTTCTGTGGTCAACTAGAATTCCTTTTGAATCAAGTACTAAATCTTAAGGGAGGAAGGGAAGGGAAACTGTACTGGGGAAACAAGCAAGAGGCCAGCTGTTTGCAGGGAAACGACTCCTGCACTACTTCTGAGAATTACAGTCTTGTTCCTCTGGTCTCCTTGTGTTTCTTTTGCAAAACACCATACATCCAACATTTTTTAGAGGTTAGGAGACAATTGAACTCAAAGGTGCGTGGACCAGAAGGAAGTAGGTTATGTGTATTAAGTAATCATGGGCCTACTTACCATGATGAGACCATAAACATGGAAGACAAAATTAAATAGATATTTCACCAGCACATAAAATCTGGACACTTTACTTGTCTAGGTATAAATAATGCCACTATTTTGAATAAGTTCTCTTTTAGATATTCTGAATTTCCTCTCTCTCCCGGAATTTTCAGAATGATCTTATCCACTGACCTCAATACCTTTTTATGCCTCCTTCACATTTTATAAACGAATGAAATGTTTATGTGAAAAATTAGAAATTTCTTGTAAGGAAACTATAAATCAAGATACAATTATGAATAAAATTTCTCTCTTCAGTATTAAATTTAAGTTCTACTTTTTTTATTTTTACAAAACTTTACCTGACGTTTATCCCTACTATGTATTTGCCATCCTCTCTGCACACTTGCTGGCTCTTCTCACTGTATTCATTCGACACCTCACAAATATTTACTAACTCAATATATATGACACATGCCAAGAGGTATGTGGGGGTTTTTATATGCTTGTAAGGAAGAAAGAAATAAACATAACAATACAAGGTAGTATTTGACTGGTACCATAACAATGATACAGAGAAAGAACTTAGAACATTTAGATGAGACAGACAGGGACAGAGACAGAGACACAGAGTGAGATGTATCAGTTTCGGCTGGGGGAATTCTGGGTAGACTTTATGGAAGAAGCAGCATATGAACATCACCTTAAATGGATAGGATTTCAATAGAGACAACTCTAAACACATGGCACACGGGGTAGAGAAATGGGAAAGTGCATACCAATATAGAGAATGATTTGTCATGTAGTTTAACTTATGTGTGGGAATATTGCAGCAGATCAAGTTGATGGAACAGATTGGCATCTGATATTAGAAGCACTGAGGCTGAGTCTAGACTAAGAAATTAAAATTTTATTCTGAAGGCATTAGTTCTTGAACTTTTGGAACAGAATTATACAATCTTGTATGAATATAATCTGAATGAAAGTTAGAATGAATAGTCAATCCAGGAAGGATCAAGTGGGAGGATTTATCAGAGGCTAAATTATTTTAGCCTCTTTTAGAGGACAGCACTGTAATAATCGAAGCAGGAAGTGGTACATGCCCAAACTGGGGAGATAAAAATTAGAATGTGGTGAGGCGGGGGGTGGGGGCGAGCACCAGGAAGGTTCATCATATTTTGCAAAGGAGGAAATAGTTTCTATTTCTTCTAACTAGATTGTCAGTTTCCTGAGCGCAAGGATTTTGTCAGTGTCTTGTTTCCTTCTTTATTACCTAATTCATCCACTTTTATATTGTGTGCTTTCAAATAATTATGACTTGTGTAGGCTTCTAATTAATATGTATGTATATATGTATGTATGTATGTATGTATGTATCTGTCTATCTATCTATCTATCTATCTATCTATCTATCTATCTCCAGCACAACTAGTTTTTCATAAAAAGCAGAACTTAATATCGGAGCAGTTTTTTATTCACTGTAAGTCAACAAAAGAAGCAACAATGAAGAGTTGATTCTGGAAAAAGAAAGAGGAGGTTTATGAATTGCTCTCAGTGAAAAATGAAAGAGCTTTTGAAACTGAGCTCAAATATGCCTGGAGCACATGAGAGTCTGGTTTATTAAGGCATGACTGAATGATTAGTAGAAATACTACCATTACTACTACTACGCATTATATTATTCACATATCATAAAAAGCCAGGATACACAGCAACTGACAGAGTCATCTAGGAAATTGAACAGGGCTTTTACTACAATGTGAGAAGAATTTAATGTGCTTTGCTCTATTTCTGACATGAATTATAAGAGCAAAAGGCTTTATTCTTTGCACAGGTCATTAAATATATTCCATGATGTCCTAGTACCCAGCAGGAAAGAATCTTCCAACTGTATGAAAATGATTTTAAGCATCTTTGTTTTGAATTGAAAATAATTTACCAAGCTTTCTACCCCAAGATCAGTAAGGATTATTGAACAGTTTGTTTTTTTCCTTTCTGTTTTGCAATGCTGTTTATAGCTTGCTGCATCAGTTAAAAAGAGGAATGCCAATATATTACTACTTAACTACTTCAGATTAGCTGTTAGAGAGATAAGAGTGATGAATGGTGTTTAGCTCCAAATGGTAAAATTGACCTAGTTCTAAGCTACCAGATAGAACAGACAGGTTTATCAACTACTCCCTAAAACAAATATTTGCAAGCATTTGGCAAATAAGCGTAACTGATTCTATCCAAATCTTAGAATAAGAATTCCATTATAAGCTGCAATAAATATTGAAAGAAAATGTGTCCTTATTTTGAAAGCTCTCATTTAAGGAAAATGGAACATATCTCTATTTTAGGAAGAAAAGATTATTTTGTAATGTCCAAGCTAAATGGGCATATACACTCTGCAAGCTATCTGGCACACTATATGAAATTTAGAAAATATTTTAAATATCTAGCAATTGAGATTTACTCAATTGGACCTGAAACTTGGAGTAAATTATTCATTCATAATGAAAATTCTTGCTATTTTCCCTAAATTATATAAATTATATATATATATATACATAAATAATGAACTTTAACTTTACCATGATTTAATTGAGTATAGCAGAATATTTAAACAAATGTTTAATCCTGAAATCATATGACTAGTCATGTGCTAAATCTAAAAAATGGATGGTTTTATATTAAGGAAGGTGGAAGATGAGTGGGCATGAAGGGTACAGTACAGCATAAGATATTTGAATAGTATAGTTTCAAAAGTTTCAAAATTAAAAATGTGTTTTTGCCTTTCCTCTCTTTACCCTTTCTGCAAAGGTAGTCATTGTGTTGTATTTTACACAAATTATCCAAAATAGATCAGGGGAGAGATGAAAGACTTTATTGTGAATAGAGAGACCATTTGCTGGTAGCATGATCAATTTAATGGAACAGTAGGACTTTTTAATTTATTTTTTGAATAGTAAGACATTTTAAGAAAACCAAATGCATAAGCAAACCAAATTTGGAATACATCTAATAATAGAGATATCTCCCAGTGAGAATTCCCATCTCATTATCATTTAAGATAATTTAAATATAGTTTTTAAAATCCTGTGATTTCTATTTACTTTTTAAAAAAATATTGAAGTACAGTTGACATACAATATTAGTTTCAGGTGAACAACATAGTGATTTAACAATTCTATACATTACTCAACGATCACCATCAACAATGTTATTACAATATTATTGACTACATTCCCTATGCTGTACTTTTCATCTCTGTGACTTACTTATTTTATAACTGGAAGTTTGTACCTTTTAATCCCTTTTACCTATTTCACCCATAATTAAAAATCCTGTAATTTTTAATATATATATTTTTTAAAGATGGGCATTATTTCTTAGTAAGAGATGCTAGTCATGTGAGAGATAGAAAAAAGCAAAGCCATTGGATTTGGTTAAGTCAGAAGATAGACTTTTGGGGATGTCTTGACAAAAAAAAAAAGGATAAGTGATAATAACAAGAAGAGTGATAAAAAAAAAAAGCGTCAGTTTTCTTTTCTCATTTTAGTAGCAAGCATTTGCCACTGAATGAAATTGGTATGCAGATTTACTTTCACAGTCAATGTGAGGCCTAGTGCAATAGCAGAGAGACTAGTCGTGACTGGGTTTATTATGCAGTTCTTTGGTTCTCAAGGAGCACAAGCCTGAACAAGCCAACATGAGTCACTGTATGGGACTGTATCATAATAATGTTACCATAAAGATTTTTAGGTGAATGGCCTCTGTGGACTTTAAAATGTCCTTCTAAGACCTGATACTGTATTCTATCTGCTAGAATTTCCTGAAGGTTTATTTATTTATTTATTTATTTTTTTATGATAGTCACACAGAGAGAGAGGCGCAGAGACACAGGCAGAGGGAGAAGCAGGCTCCATGCAGGAAGCCCAATGTGAGATTCGATCCTAGGTCTCCAGGATTGCGCCCTGGGCCAAAGGCAGGCGCTAAACCTCTGCGCCACCCAGGGATCCCTCCTGAAGTTTTTAGATCTAACTTTAAGTCACAGCATTCTCTGATTTCTTCAGAGTACCAAGCTGTACAGTGAGTTGCCAAATGTCAAAAAAAAATTTACTTTGTAGCAAGAGAAAGCAATAAAATAGATCTTCAAAGAGGCAACCTAAATTTTACAGACTGAGAAAGTAATTCAATTTAACTATGTTGCAAAATGAGAAACTTTTTCTGTCCAGGTTGTTAAAACTTTGATGCTGATAAGAAGGAGAAATGAAAAGGCCAATGGCATGGTTATCTGTGAGGCATTTTGTAGCTTATACTAGATGTGTCCCTAATTTAGTCTATGTCACTGGGCAAATCTCATACTAATCTCTCTTTGTCTTCGTTTCCTCAACTATAAAAAGGGGATAATAATACCAACCTGTCTCAGAGGGGTGTGGTAATAATTAATTAAGGCCCATAAAAGGCTTTAAAGGCCAAAGATGAAAGGCACCAAATAGACAAAGCCTCATCATTAGCCCTGAAATTGATGGAATATAAAAACTTGTTTAATGGTGGAGAAATTCTGAAATAAGAATTAAAATAAGAGGGCAGCCCCCATGGCCCAGTGCTTTAGCGCCGCCTTCAGCCCAAGGCCTGATCCTGGAGACCCGGGGTCAAGTCCCAAGTCAGGCTCCCTGCATGGAGCCTGCCTCTCCCTCTGTGTCTCTGCCTCTCTCTCTCTCTCTCTCTGTCTATCATGAAATAAATAAATAAAATCTTAAAAAAAAAAAGAATTAAAATAAGAATACACTTTCCTGGATCTATGGACTTAAATTTATGAATTGGTTCATGAGTATATTTTGTTGAGGTGCTCTATATTTAAATTTTCAATGTAGGCTAATCAAGGAATGAAGACCATACTAGTTTGAAAACAGAAGTGATAGCCAGTTGAAATTAAAATTATATATTCTGTTTACTTTTTGTTTTACCTCTCTATATTATCAATAAACAAATCAGGATTTTTATGTTTAAAGTATGAGGTTGGAAGAGCTTCTTGAGGGTAGGTGAAAGAATAAAACATTAAAGTTGGTGCCACTATTTAGCATCAAGGTTACGATGATTCAACTTAGGATGCAGATGTTATTAAATACTACCTGAGTCAGTACATTTAATCAAGAGAAGTATGTTTCTCTAAATGTCTGAATTTAAGAGCTAATGGAAAAAGTATATGAAAATAACAATTTCATTTTTAGGAATATAACTCCTAATGCATCCTACCCACTGCCTCCATGACATATTCAGTTTCTTGGATGCCAAATAACTAATATGAAAACAAAAAACATTGTGATGAATCTGTCACTTCTATGTTTTATAATAAGAAAAAAAATGTCACCTACTTTTGGATGAAACTAAAGAGCATTTTGATTTTATTACGTTTCAGGAACTACTGCTGAGTAAATGAACAATTTTGCCCTTTTGTAACATCACTCAATTTATCCGAAGCTTGCAACTAGAGCCAATAAGATTCTTGAGATATTATTTCCTAATTAAATAGCTGCTCAGTTGGATGAAATCTTAGATGATGGAAATAAGCAATAAAACTGTCATGCCTGAGTTCTACCTTTCTTAGGCTTCTAAGAGTGTACTAGTTTTCATTTTTAAAAAAATATTTTATTTATTTATTTGACAGAGAGAGAGAGAGGGAAATAGACTCCCCAAGAGCAGGGAGCCAAATGCAGGGCTCAATCCCAGGACCCTGGGATCATGACTGGAGCCCAAGGCAGTCACTTAACTGACTGAGCCACCCAGGCACCCCTGTACTAGTTTTTAGTGACAGTCTTTCCTTAGGTTGGTTCATGGGAGCAATTCATTACTGATGTTTATTTTGCTTTGGGTGGGGCTGTAAAACTACTCTACAATAACATAACTTAGGAGGTTGTTATTTTAGAATTTTTCTATCCTATACTGGTTGTGGTCAAGAAAAAGACAAACTGGAAAACAAGAAGTTATAATATCTTTAAAACATTTATTATTGCCATTAAAAAAAGTGATTTGGTTATAGTCCAGTTAGAATTTCATTAATGGAACCCTTCATATTTCTTTTGTTAAAAACTCATTTACCCTTTACCTAAAAATTTGAATGTAAACATTAACTGTCAGCGTTGATAGCTGTGCAATTAACCAGCTTAATTTTGGTTAGAAGATGAATGATTCACTGCTTTCTTGTGTCTGATGAGTAGGCCGGGCACTGTATTTAAAATGGCTCTAACCCAGAGGGCAAGTCCTACTGGTTTCACTGCCCAGCCCACTCAGGAAAAATAAAAGTCCTAGAGGTTACAGCTGAGCACAGACTGAGCATGAAATCTTAAGGGCATCGTTCAACTTGACTATCTTGACAATGCTATAAAAATGGTTTTCATTTTTCACATTGTTAAATTTTAAAAAAATTAAAGATTTTCAGACTTTAGAAGATATTTTCCAACTTTTCTGCTTTATTTATTTGCATCTCAGACGTAAAAGGGCTCCATAATAAATAAACACCATATTTTTGCTTTGCCTGGCATCTAATTCTTTTTGCAATCACAGTTCCATTTTCTTTCTTTCTTTTTTTTTTTAAAGATTTTTATTTATTTATTCATGAGAGGCACAGACAGAGAGAGAGGCAGAGACACAGGCAGAGAAGCAGGCTCCATGCAGGGAGCTCGATGTGGGACTTGATCCCCGGACTCCAGGATCACGCGCTGGGCTGAAGGCAGACACTAAACCGCCGAGCCACCCAAGGATCCCCCCAGTTCCATTTTCTGAAATTAAAATATTTCTCCTTTCTCTAGGGTCTGTTTTATGTACTGTCTCTTTCAGTTGACAGATGTAGATTATCTTCATCTCCAGTGCCCGAGCCAGCAATTTCTTTACAGGTGCCTCTGGTCCAAGATTGTATAAAAGTATATCTTTATCTATTTTTGCTAAATATTGCATGAGAGTTAAAATAAGTTTTTTATTCTTTTTTTATGCACATGTATTATATTTTATTATATTGAGACAATAGATGAGTATATTTTATTAGAATATCATCTAGAACTTTGTAAAGAAATAATAAAGCATTTCATTTAAGATAATTCAGTAAAGATATATTCAGAATGTTTTACCCAGAGAAGAGGAGGGATGAATATAAGTTCTTTATTTCTGCGGTGAAAACAGTTCTGAGAAGGAAATTTATAGCAATACAGGCTTTTTTCAACAATAGAAAAATAGAAAAAAAAAACAAGAAAAATCTCAAATAGATAATTTAACCTTATACCTACAGGAACTAGAAAAAGAGAAAAAATAAAGCTCGAAGTTAGTAGATGGAAGGAAATAAAGATCAAAGCAGGAATACATGAAATATGAGCACTTGGGAGGCTCAATCAGTTAAGCATCTAACTCTTGATTTTGGCTCAGGTCAGGTTGTGAAATTGAGCCCTGCATTGGGACTCTGTGCTAGGTATGGAACCTGCTTAAGACTCTCTCTCCCCCTTTCCCTCTGCTCCTTTCCTCCCTCTCTTTCCCTCTTTAGAAAAAAACAAAAATCAAGAAATGCATGAAATAGGGGCTGCCTGGGTGGTTCGGTGGTTGAGCATCTGCCTTTGGCTCAGGGTATGATCCTTGGGGATCAAGTCCCACATTGGGCTCCCTGCAAGGAGCCTGCTTCTCCCTCTGCCTATGTCTCTGCCTCCTCTCTATGTGTCTCTCGTGAATAAATAAATAAAAACTAAAAAAAAAAAAAAAAAAAAGAAAAGAAAAGAAATACGTGAAATAGAGACTTAAAATACAATAAAAAAAAAATCAATGAACCCAGGAGTTGACTCTTTGAAAAGATAAACAAAATTGATAGGCCTTTAGCTAGACTCATCAAGGAAAAGGAGAGAGGACCCAAATAAATAAAATCAGAAATAAAAGGGAAGTAACAGCCAATACCACAGAAATACAAAGTATTATGAGACTACTATGAAAATTTAGATGCCAACATATTAGACAACCCAGAAAAATGGAAAATTTCTTGGAAACATATAATCTTCCAAAACTGAATCAAGAAGAAGTAAAAAATCTGAACTGACCAATTACTAGTAACAAAATTAAATTGGTAATCAAAAAACTCACAACAAACACATGTCTAGGACCAGGTGGCTTCACAGCTGAATTCTACTTAAAAAAGAGTTAATACCAATTCTCCTCAAACTATTTCGAAAAATAGAAGAGGAAGGAAAGCTTCCAAATATACTCTATGAGGCCAGCATTATCCTGATACCAGAGCCAGACAAAGATACTACAAAAGAAGGGAACTACAGGCCAATATTCCTGATGGACAAAGATGCAAAAATCCTCAACAAAATATTAGCAATCTACATTCAGCAATACGTTAAAAGGATCATTTACCACAATCAAGTGGGATTTATTCTGGGGATGCAAAGATGGTTCAATATTGGCAAATCAATCAATGTAATACACCACATTAACAAAATGAAGGATAAGAATTATATAATCATCTCAATAGATGCAGAAAAAATATTTGAGAAAATTCAACATCTGTTCATGATAAAAACTCTCAAAAAGTGGTTTAGAGTGAACATTATTACCTCAACATAATAAAGGGTATATATGAAAAGCCCACAGTTACTTGAGGGTGAGAAACTACGAGCTTTTCCTCTAAAATCAAGAACAAGACAATTCCTAGCCAGTGATCAAACTGGAAGTCCTAGATACAGCAATCAGACAAGAAAAAGAAATAAAAGGAATCCAAATTGCTAACGAAAAGTTAAATTGTCACTACTTACAGATGACATGATACTATATGTAAAAAAACCCTAAAGACTCCCCTCCAAAACTATTACAAGTAATAAAATACGATATTCATATTGTTGTTCATTTTCATATTATTTCACATAATATAGTTTGATAACTAAATTATATTATTGTGGGACACCTGGGTGGCTCAGTGATTGAGCATCTGCCTTTGGCTCAGGGCATGATCCTGAGGTCCTGGGATCGAGTCCCATAATGGGCTTCCTGCATGGAGCCTGCCTCTCCCCCTGCCTGTGTCTCTGCTTCTCTCTCTGTGTCTCTCAAGAAAAAATAAAAAAATCTTTAAATAAAATAAAATAAAATAAATTTTGTATGGAGCCACAATAGCCAAAGAGATCTTGAGAAAGAACAAAGCTGGAGGTATCACAATCCCAGATTTCAAGATATATTATAGAGCTGTAGCAATCAGAACAATATAGTACTGGCTCAAAAATGGTTACATAGATCAATGGACAGAATAAAGTCCAGAAATATGCCCATGCTTATATGATCAATTAATTAGTGTATCTTGGTGAAGGGTATAAAGAAAAAAAAAAAGAAAAAGAAAAAGAAAAAAGCTCTCTGTTTTCCAGAAACGTGTACTTTCCCAGGGTAGCTGATGTAGAGAACTCAAAGGTCTTCAAATTCCACCAACCTATGGATAGAGATCAAGTTATACTAAATCCAAAAGCACATGTTGCCTCAGCTTTTTCTCATTCCTCTTCATGAACTGTCTCTTGCCCCTCACTTCCCACCTATGTGTTTCTGAGACAGCATAGAAAGCATTTGATCAGTTTGATAAAGTGACCAGATGAAATGCAGTGGACCATGAAATGCTATGGCTCAAAGCAATGAAATCCATACTCTGGACAAAATATAACTTAGTAGGCAGATTAATCTTTTGGTATCTTCGGATTAAGCTTTTTTATTTTAAAAATTGAGTTCCTAATATTATAAGGCATGATGTGATTGGTAATACATTCATATCTAGTCAAAGAGTCACGTTTTTGATTTTTTATGACCCCAACGGAGACAAAGATAATTTAAAAATGCTCCCCATCCTTAATTTACCTAATAATTTCTGCATTTTCCCTTACAAAACCTTATAAACTTTTAATAATGAACAAAGTATAAACTTGTTTTCTTCCCTTATATGATATTTCATCTTGTTCATTTAAATAACCCAGTGAATGTAGTCAAGGAATAAAAGGTTAAATGATTAAAAGTTATATGATATAGAGCATGGAAGTTTGTTAAATACCAGCATTTGGTTGCTCAAGAATTGATTCCAAGCCAAGGCATTTATTGGATCCTGATTCTTATTTTTTTATTAAAAAATTATTATTATTATTAAAAGATTTTAATTAATTTATTCTTTAATTAATTTATTCATGAGAAGCACAGAGAGAGAGAGGCGGAGACACAGGCAGATAGAGAAGCAGTCTCCATGCAGGGAGCCTGATGCGGGACTTGATCCCAGGACTCCAGGATCACACCCTGAGCGTGAAGGGAGGCACTCAACTGCTGAGCCACCCAGGCATCCCTATTTAAGAAATTATGAACCAATAAGCATTTATTCAGCCATATTAAGACATTCTGCTTATGCATCCAGGACTCAAAAATGCAAAAATCTTGAGATGATGTTTATTCTTAGAGAAGTCAGTCTAGTGGAAGAGGCAAACATATGGAGAAATAAATTGAATAAAGATGAATAAATGCCATGGTTGTTGCTAGGAATGTCAGAGATTGCTTGACAATCAGGTGAACTCTGGATAGTCTTGAAGATAGAATGCTATATAAAGAAGAGGGAAAAAGGGCATTTCAGGCAAGGAACAAAATGTGCAAAGGCATAGAGTTTTGAAAAGATATGTGAGAAGTTCATTGTGGTTTGGAGCTTAGGGTTGTGGTGGAGAATGGAAGGAAATGAAATTGGAACAGTGTATTGGGTTTACATCTGGAAGAGCACTGTACTGAGACAAAACAGCCTGGCTTTCACAGGACAGCTAGTGGGAAATCAGGAGACATCATTAAACAAGGGAAGGATGTAATCATATTTCTTTGGTAAGAATATAATTATGGTAAGAGTTTAAAAAGGGATTATAAGAGAGATAGATGGGGCAGAAACCAGGTAGGGCACTATGTCATTAGTCTAGGATAGAAATCTTAAGAGCCTGAATTGAATTAGTGGCAGTAGAAATGGGAAAGAATAGGCATTCTTTTTGGATATTTTTTGGATATATTTTTGGATATATTTCTGAATGAAAATGAATAGTATTTGGCTGTGGATGGTTAGGAAGAGGAGGGACTTTAGGATGAGGTTTTCGGATTCAGTTGGGAGAATTGAAGATATTGATTCCATTAACCATAATGGGGAAGGTGGGAATATTTAAAGAGATATGATTATTTTAGTCTTTTTAATGCAGTAGGTTGAAGTGCCTTTGGGATAGCCAGTTGACAAGTACTTGCAAAAAGCAAGATTGGAACTTAAAGATAGGTTGGAACTAGAGATACACACTTGGGAATTATGAGCATATAAATAGCTTCTAGAATGTAGATGAAAGCATACATCTAAAAGTGTAGAAGAAGGGCAGCCCTGGTGGCTCAGCGGTTTAGCGCTGCCTTCAGCCCAGGGTGTGATCCTGGAGACCCCAGGATAGAGTCCCACGTCGGGCTCCCTGCATGGAGCCTGCTTCTCCCTCTGCCTGTGTCTCTGCCTCTCTCTCTCTCTCTCTCTCTCTCTGTCTCATGAATAAATAGAATCTTAAAAAAAAAAAAAAAGTGTAGAAGAAATGGCCACCAAGGATGAAACTGGAAAACATCAACTTGTAAGACAGTGTCCCTCATTCATTTTTAACCCTTGAAAATGCCTCCTCTTGAAAATACAAAAATCTCAGCTTACCTCTAATCATGGTAATTCAGATATTTCCCCTCAAAATCCTATTATAGCATCTAACTTCTTCACTGTCTACCGTCTATTTCTTTTAAGAATGTCTAATTAAAGAAGTGGTCTAGGAGCAAAGAAGCCATTGAAGAAAACTGAGGGGTTCTTAGAGAAGTAAAAGGAAAATCAGGAATGGATAACATCTTAGAAGACAAGGTCATATTAACATTTTCCTACTGCAAGCCCAGACCAAATCATATAAATTGAATCTGAGCAATGCCTTAATCATAGAATGGGGTAGAATGGTCGACTTGGGTGCCTATGTTCAACAGAGCCATAGAGGTTTGATCTTCCATTAAGTTCTCCAGCATACTTGGCAGTGTGCACTTAGTTTTGTTCCCCATAGGGGACAGAAAGACCTCAACTCCACCTCCAATTTTTTTTTTTTCTTGAAAGCAGCTGAGATAGATGGAAGGAGGAATCTGAGGGTGTGTGGCTCCATGCCAGTAAGCAAAGCATGTGCTTGCTTTCCATTTTGATTGACCCGGTGGCTACTCCTGGCTCAACCAAAACTAAGTGCTGATGCTTTCAGATCACCCAAAGCCCTGTAACAGCTTTGGAGATTCCTTGACCTTTTCTCTTCTCTCTTACAGAAGAGTGAACGACAATTCAAGCACCATTTAGGTAATTTGTTTCAATCCTGCCTCCTGCCACTTAGACTGTAAACATTCAAGAAAAGATGGGACAATGGGAAGCTCCTCCCCCACCTCCCACTAGCCCTTGTCTACTTGTTTGGGTAAGTACTGCACTACTCACTGGGTCCTGAGGAGTCTTATAAGCCTTAACTCAGTTCTTATGATCTCTTATCTTTTCTCTTCCAGAAAGCCATGTCTGTCAGTATCCCATTCTTGTCACCAAAAGTTGTCAAGTTAGCTTGCCATAGTTTTGTATATGCTGGCGAAAGACAAGACTCCTAGGTCAGGAAAAAAAAAAAAAAAAAAAAAAAAAAAGGACTTATTACTCATAGCATATCAGACAAGCATGAGCCGCATGAGCTTCTTGTTCATGTCATTTGTGCCCCTGAAAATTTTACGGAGGTGATGTGCGGTGGCCCAGGTGAGTGCCACACAAGCAGTGGGTTTGCATCACAGTTGAAGGACCCTGAGCTTAGGAAACCCCAATCAATTAAGGGGGCTGCAAGATAAGCTGCCCAACTTTTGCCCTGGAGGGAAACATTATCTTAATTATAACGTGCAGCAAACAAACCTGCCCTCTGCTCTAAAGAGATATACTCCTATCTTCTTCCAAGGTTGTTCTTTGTACAGACATCCTTGGAAAGGTAATCCAGAAAAAAGAAAAAAGCCAGTTCGGCTCGCTGTGCAACCCATGGCGAATTGTATCTCAACTAGTAGGTGCTAAGTATGCTTCTTCTCTTTCTTTCTCTCTTAAAATTTCCCTTTTGTATTTCTTATTTCCTCCTTTTTATTTGTTTATAAATTTCAATTTAACCCACTAAAATTATCTTTTACTGATAGATATACTCAAATTACAAAAGTCAGCAGAAATAAAAATCTGTCTTTAAACCTCTGAAAATACGATTTAGACCCAAACTGTTATGACAGCAAGAAGTTGCAAGAAAATATTTGGGAAAAAGAAAACTCATGCTATTTTTGAAGTATATATTTTGCCATCTTTAATGAAAATTCAAAATTAGGGATGACCTTTTTGACAAAATTTCACTCATTGTTTATAAGATAAACTTAATTACAATTACTTATTGGATAAACGATTCTTAAAAGTATAACAAAATTCTTTTATCTGGTTTTGCCTAGTTAGAAAATTCATAGACAAAAGCAAAACAAAATTAAAAAATTGATATTACTGGGCAGCCCGGGTGGCTCCGCGGTTTAGCGCCGCCTTCAGCCCAGGGCGTGATCCTGGAGACCCAGGATCGAGCCCTCGTCGGGTTCCCCACATGGAGCCTGCTTCTCCCTCTGCCTGTGTCTCTGCCTCTGTGTGTCTCATTAATAAATAAATAAAATCTTTAAAAAAAAATTGACATTACTGCATTTAGCATATATGATGTGGTTATTAAATAGTAGAAAACATAAATTTCTATAATAGTGAAGTAGGTTTATTTGATGGACTAATGCATATACACATACCATTTTTACTGTAAATACTAGAAGATTGAGGTCAGACTAATTATGTAAACTGCCACAAATCGGGGTGACTATAATGTGCTGTGGATAGCATTATTGCTGTTACTTAGTTCTTTTTTTCCTCTATTTTAAGGAAACAAGAAGATTGTACTTGTCTGGCTCCTTGAAGTGAGGCATAGCCAAGTGGCTAGTTTTGGCCTATGAAATGTGTGTAGAAGCGATATATGTCACTTTTGGGAGGAAAATTTATTACCAATGTTGTGGAAACATGGGCTGGTAAAAGGTACCATAATACTAAGGCAACGTAGAAAGTAGGCCAACATGCAAAGAAAAGCAAGCTGCTGAGGACTTCATGTGAGCAAGAATTAAACTTTAATTCTGTTAAACTTCGTACATTTGGAAGTTTTCTTTTTTTTTTTTTTTAACTGAAGCTCTGCCTTATAGTGACGTTCCTACATCTTTTTAATTTTAATTTCTGATACCTATTGAATGCTATATTGGCCTTGTAGATCTAACACAACAAGACAAAACAAAAAACTGTTGTCACACTTGAATGACATTAGGACTTACTGTGAGTTCCTGACTCAGTGAGTTTGGATAGTAAGTAGTTCTCTACGTGTGTAGTTTGGAGTCCTAAATGTATTCATTCAACTTGGGTAAAAGCTCAGAATGTTTACGAGAACTATGTCCCTTAGGAAATATTTAGATGAAGACGTTTTTTGTCCTTGAAGCATATGGTAAATCTACACTGGTTGTAGATTGCTACAACCAGGCATTTGTAATGACTTGAAAGCTGTTCTTGAAAGGTACTGGTAATAATGCATGATAACTTATAGATCACTTATGAGATGGATTTACTTATTTTCTGCCCTGAGAAGTTCTGAGAGGCCTGACTTTTAGGATATAATATGTCTTATGTCTTTTAAAAAGGATTCTTCTTTGATGGAGGTATAGTTTTTGAGGAAAGTATTTTATTTAAATAAACTTAAATGAACTTAAAATGTCATGTTATGGTGCACTGATGCTTTTTGCATCCCAAATGTTTAAAATAGAATGTTTATAAATGGAAATAATAAGTAGAAATTTATTAATTATTTCAACCAATATTTACCGAGTGCCTATTTTCACCAAATCTGTGCTAAGCACTGGGAGGGGTTACAATTGAGAATAACACAGACCTTCTAATTTTCACAGAGTGTAACATAAATAAATAAATAAATAAATAAATAAAATGAATATATAATTATAAATGGAAATTATTTTCTAAGAGAGAGAAATATAATTCTGTGTTGGGGGAGAGAAGGCTTGGCTTTTTATATCTTGAGAAACTCTAATTTATCAGATTTTCAGTTTCCTTTGATTGCAGGCTGTAGGCAGAGTAGGTCTCCCTCAGCAGAGCAGAAGTCCTTTCCACCATTGCTTAGTTCTAGCTCAAGCTTATAAGAATTTGGTGCAGCAACAAAAATCAGTATTCTGATTTTTTTCTAATCATTTCCTTTGCACTATATTCTTTTAAAAAAATTCCTTATTTAAATTCAATTTAGTTAACATATACTGTGTTACTAGTTACTGGGGTAGAATTTAGTGATTCATCAGTGGAATATAACACCCAGCGCTTATTCCATCATGTCCCCTCCTTAATGCCCATCACCCAGTTACTCCATCCTCCCACCTGCCTCCCCTCCAGCAACCCTCAGTTTATTTCCTAGAGGTCAGCCTCTCTTATGGTTTGCCTCTCTCTCTATTTTCATCTTATTTTATTTTTCCAAGTACTACATTCTTAATTAGCATGTGGTCTGCCTGCCGGCTTATCATAGGTAACAGTTTTATTAAATATTTTGCTAAGACATAAGAAGAGTTGCTACCATTCCAGCTCTTAGGAAAATATTCCAACTACTTTCATTGAGCTGGTGCTATATATTTCAGGATCTGTTTTTGTAGCAGCCTATTTTGTACACAGAATTTTGTATGAGTTAGCATTAAATTTGACTGTGAGTGGCAGAAAATTTCAAATAATAGTGGCCTAAAATAATTTTTCCTGTTTTGTAAATGTCTTGTAATAGTTAACACAAGGCCAGTCTGACATTCCACTGTGTTTAGGATCCAGGTCCTTCTTTCGTTTTCCATTGTCGGTAAACCTCAATTTCCAAGGTTACCTTATAGCTCTAGCTGGCTGTTGTCAAAGACTGAGAAATGAGTTGATGATGGAGAGTTATTTATGTCATGCTCTTTGGCATACTGTATCTATCTTAAAATAAAAATATTTATTAATTGCTCATTAATCTGAATTTCATTATAGTAATTCTAACCTCAGGCTTTTGATACTATAGCATATATTCACTTTTCTCAAGGATAATGTTGAAATTCTCAAAATAAAATTAACTTTTGTGTATATGTGAGGGGTTGGATTACAAAAGTAAATGAACCATAATAATGATGACAAAATTGGTGTTTGATAACCTGCTACTTTCCCATGAAGTGATATTTGTGATCCCTTACATTTTGGTATTTTTGCTCATGCTATCATTATTTTATTGTTTAAAAAAAATTGGCATCTGAATCATTTGTAAGTTGAGATCAAGATCAATGATCCTAAAATTCACTTTATACAGAAAGATATCTCTATTCCAGACAGGTTAATATATATGTGAATCCTAATAGGCATTCATATATCACGTTCAAAGATTATCTGTACAAATGGAATATAAAATAATAGTTTTGAAAGTGATACGGTTAACTCTGGGAGTCTTTATTTTTTAAAAAAATATTGTATTTATTTATTTGAGAGAGAAAGATCATGAGCAGGGTGGGTAGGGTGAGAGGGTGAAACAGATTCCCTGCTAAGTAGGGAGCCCAATGCAGGAATTGATCTTAAGTTGCTGGGATAATGACCTGAGCCGAAGGCAGACACTTAACTAATGAGCCACCCAGGCACCCCGGAAGTCTTCAGTTTATACATGATAAAATTAAAGAAAATGAAAATGAACTTAAAATACTTCCTTTTAAAATATCAGTAAAATAATAATCAGTCAAAACGTCATAATCCCTGAAAGAAAAAGTTGGTTCCAAAGTTTATCTCAAAGTTATTAAATAATAAATATAATTAATTGAAAATGAAGGGCCAGAGAAAATTATTTGGATTTGCCACATGTATTATTTCTTACCATCTTCCAACTAATATACAGTCAAAATATTTTTCACAGCATCTGGAAGAAATTGTACAAAATTTTGCTCAAGAATTACATGACATAATGGATGCCTTTGTTTTTATACTTTATTTAATTAAAAATGTATTTTTTAACTTCTGATTTTTCATTGTTCATTCAATTATCTTAACTTGAACATAATGTTTATTACATTTAAAAATACTTTAAGGGGATCCCTGGGTGGCTCAGCGGTTTAGAGCCTGCCTTCAGCCCAGGGTGTGATCCTAGAGTCCTGGGATCGAGTCCCATGTCGGGCTTCCTGCATGGAGCCTACTTCTCCCTCTGCCTGTGTCTCTGCCTCTCTCTCTATGTCTCTCATAAATAAATAAAATCTTTAAAAAAATACTTTTAATCATTTCATCTATGGATAATTTTTATCACAACCACAATAAATGGTTAACACATATATTTTTATAAATTTTCATTTTTATTTGATGTTTTGTAATATATTTATGCACTTTTGTATTTTAAATCTAAGTATTTGGTTTCACTGGTTTTTAAGCTTTAAAATAAAATACTAATGTTTATACTGGTATTTTAGCATTATGAAATAAATAGTGAATTTTAGCATTATTTTAGATTTAAAATAAAATACTAATGTTTATAGTGGTATTTTAGCATTATGAAATAAATAGTGAATTACTAGTAGCATTTTCACTTTGCTGTAGAACTGAAATCACTAAACTTTAATGGTGAAAGAATCAATTTAATTAGGCCTCAAAGTATTATAAGACTATAAAAGTATTTGAAAAGAACCTATCTGGAATATGTTTTTAGTGATTTCCATATCTAAGAGCTGTATATGATGTTTTTTCTGAATTCTCTTGTTGTTCATAGTGAGCAAGTTATGGTCTAGTGAGATAGTAAAAATACTAGGAGTAGAAGTACCATTGAAGGCATCTAGACCTACTACCACTCATAGAAAAGCAGAGATAAGTCTTCTGACTTCAATAATCAAGCTCTCCCCCTCTCTAACTTTTACAGTAGGAATTTACATCTGGGTTTTTTTTTTTTTTTTTTCCCAAATGCATTAATGAACCTATCCAAATTTGCTTTTAATTGTGGGGAAGGGTTGACCTTATGGGTGTATGTCC
Organism: Canis lupus dingo; assembly: GCF_003254725.2. Classification (NCBI taxonomy): domain Eukaryota; kingdom Metazoa; phylum Chordata; class Mammalia; order Carnivora; family Canidae; genus Canis; species Canis lupus. The sequence goes on along the minus strand of NC_064274.1, from coordinate 10,091,047 downwards.
TATGCAGTGACACAGGCCCCACACTTAGCAATTCCCTTTGTCTGGTTTAATGCTCTCTTGCCCTTTTGAAATTCTTAACAAGTTTTGAGCCTCACATGTTTTTTAAAATTTTTATTTTTAAAGATTTTTAGTTATTTATTTGAGAAAGATAGAAAGAGAGAAAGAGAGAGCATGTGCTCGGCCTTTGGAGAGGGGTTGGGTGGGGGGAGGTGAAGAGGGACAAGCAGACTGTGCTGAACATGGAACCTGAGTTGGACTCATCACTGGGCTCCACTTGGGGCTCCAGGGGGGTCTTGATCTCAGGACCCTGAGATCATGACCAGGGCCAAAATCAAGAGTTGGTAGCTCAATTGACACCCCTTGAGCCCCACATTTTCATTTTATGGTAGACCTTGCAGATTATGTAATCAGTTTTGTTTCAGTGGTTTGCTTTTATTTTCAAAGGAAGAATGATATGGCTACTCCCTGATTTATGTCTAATGTATGATTAAATTTTTTAAAATGTGAAATTCATGATTATTCTATTTGAAATAAGTGCTTATTTAGGACTAAGGCAAACCCGTCCCTGGTCAGAGCGTAAGAGAAACAAATGTTTGAAGTGCTAAACTATATTCCTTCTTCCCATCAACACCTCTCTTCTCTTTTCCATCCATCAGGGCCTTTATGCTTCCCCCTTGGACTTCTTCTCTTCAACCTTCTTCCTCACGTCCTGCCGTGGAAAATGCAACAGTCCTGTATACATTTCATTTACAGACATTCCTATCAAGATAAATTTGCTTTCTCTTCTATTACCATAGAGACCTACATTGTAGGATTGGAAAGCATTTTCAGATGATATTTTCGTAATTCTTCTGAGGTCTTTTCATCATGGCCTTAACCACCATGGAAAAAGTGTTTGTTTCGGAGAAGTTGCTCGCTCTGTGGAAAACACACCTGCCTTTTTTTCTGTCTTATCATACATGCCCTCAACACCAGGGATGGGGGGACAGAAATGAAGGACATGAGGGAGAAAGTGTCTTACTTCTTCATGCACTCAGTGCTGAGAGTCAACCTTTTATTATTTATTTATTTATTAAAAAGATTTTATTTGTTTATTCATAAGAGCCACACAGAGAGAGGTAGAGGCCTAGGCAGGAGAAGCAGACTCCCTGCGGGGACCCCAATGCAGGACTCGATCCTGGGACCCCAGGATCATGACCTGAGCCAAAGGCAGACACTCAACCTCTGAGCCACCCAGGGGTCCTGAGAATCAACCTTTATACCTGATACATCCATTCTCTTCCTTAAAGTGCTTTTAGGTGAACAAATCCTTACACTCATTTCAAAACTCCTTTCTTTCCTTCTCGCCCTCCCTCCTTTCTCCCTTCTTTTCTTCTTTTTAAAACTCTTCCTTAGGAAGCAAGTCAGAAGATCTCGTTTCCTCTTGAAATAGTGAAATAAAAAAAAAAAAAAAAGAAGAAGAAAATGAACAATTTTCAATGTTGAAAGACAAAACTTGTGGGCTTCTCTCTGTAACCATGAAGTTGCTCTGTCAGCAAAAGCCCTTTTTGTTCACCACAGGAAGCAATCTGGTCATAGCAACTTCCTTTCTAGCCTTTCAATAGAACTATTGTTTCTGAAGCTTGCCAGATAGATGCACCACCAGAAATCCCCATTGTCAACAAAAGAGAATTATCTTTTCTATAATCATGAACTATACTTAAAGAGACCACATTCTGTTTTATTTATATTTTCTCTGTTGAGTGGCTTAAAAAAATAAAGTGGCTTGCTGTGCTCACTAATTTCGGTTGTAGGTTTGAAAGTGGTGAATGTGAGCAGGTGATGCTTTGGTTTGCTAAAGGAAAACGATGATGTTGTGACTTGAAGCAGTTCATAAGAGAGAGAGAGAGAGAGAGGGAGAGAGAAGGGACCATGTAGATGTTTGCAGCTGTCCATCCTGCTGTATTTTCAGTAAGAACGGTGGGGAGGCAGTTTAACTCTGATGCAGTCTGTGATGTCAGCCTTGCCTGCAGAGTCAGCAGGTTATTTTGGGGGTCGGGGGGTTGCAGGGGGGTGGTGGTGTTTAAACCATAAGTCAGTTAAGTGCCTTCTTGTTTTTAATTTGAGAGATCTTTATCCTTTCTATGTTGCCTCCAGCTCCCCCACTTCCTATTAGAAAATTATTTTCTACTCAGGGATTGTTCTTGTAAACACCAGAGAGGCAATGCATGACCTCTTAGGTTATTTTAGAATAATGACTTAATCTCTTGTGGAAAAAAGCCCTTCTCTGGCATTCTTTGGGGGAGATAACCTTCTTATTGGAATTCCTCAATTCCTCCCACATTCTCTATTCTCTTCCCTCCCCATTGGCAGCACTGACTTTGGCAAAGGGACAAATCACCTCTCCCTGTTTGCTTTTCTTCAGACAGTTTAATGACCTTTTCTGCCTTTTACTGTACTTCATTTCTCCTCTTTAAAGTTCCTGCTGCTAGTTTTGGGGTTCCTTTTACTAGAATGACTATCTTCTGGTGTTTTCTGTCCTCCTTTGCTTTCTTCACTGACTGACTCACTCCATCTCTTTAGATCTCATCTTGAGACATTCCCGAGCATGTTTTCTTTGGACTGAGCCTGACTCCCACGCAGTCTTATTCCCTCTACACTCCCCTTCATGTACTTGCCAAGACTGCAAGTGTGCTTAATTGTATCTTTTCTGCATTCAAATTTTGGTTCTTCTTTTAGTAGTTTAAAAAATTCAAATTTTTCTTGGAAAAGATTACCCAGTCCATTTCCATTCTATTTTCTTCTTTTAGGTTAGAAATTAAGATAAAGAGAAAGAAGGAAGTAGAGTTTTACCATACAGAATTTAAAGGTCTATATTAGGCCTATATTTTCCTTGGAGCCCCAAAAGTTAGAGGCCTCCTGAGACAGGACAGAGAGTGTCAGGTCATGCATTACTCTGGTGCATGGGGGAGTTTGTCCTGGGCAAGCCAAAGAGGACTTTTAGACATTATTATACATAAAAAGAGGAAGAAAATTCCCCGGGGAAGTTGCAAGACATGGATATATGGGACGAACAATGACCAAAATAATAATAATAATAATAATAATAATAATAATAATAATAATAAATGAGCCAAGAGTTTAGTTTGATGAAGTCCTGGTTAGTTTAGAATAGAAATAAAAGTTGCTAGTATGGTCTTTGTTATTCCTTCAGCTTCATTCCGGCTGTACCCTTCTATGTGTGCCTACTTCATCTGGGCTACATCTAGGTCCTCTCCCCGGAACAGGGCCCCACTAACAGAGGATATGTTATGAAATACTGCACCACACCCTTTTGGACTTCCTTGGCTTTGTGATTTCCTGGGTTGAGGCGGTAGTAGCCAATCTGCCTTTCACTAGATCCCTCTGTAAGCCCTTTCCTGCTGTTGTCTATGGCTCAGATGACCAGCTGCATGATGAGGCAATGTGCTGCAATGTGCTGCAGGTAGGAAGAGAGCTAGCACAATCTGGTAATATGCCGTTTGAGGTTCTTAGGCTGATCTGGGACTGATGTCAGGGTCAAGTGCTGGCTGCACCCTCATTTTCTCACAACAGACAATAGTGGATTGTAAAGTGTCCCTTCTGACAGAAATAGCATGAAAGTAAGATGGAAAACATCAAAGTGATATTGTTAGGGTTCTATCTCAGAAGCACAACAGAGTTCCCTTGAGAATATTCTGAAAGTGAAAACTTTGGCTGGTGCAACTGGGGCATTTTGTCCTGTGGCACATATATCCTAGAAATGTTGAGAACTGGAACCTGAGCTAGGGTCTGGTTGACAGGTCAGTGACCTCTGCGATCTTATAAGGTGTTTAATCCTTCATTTCACAGATGAAGAAACTTGAGGTTCAGGGAGATTGTCAGACTTAATGAAGGCCCCCAGCTTATTAATGACAGAGTTAGAGCTAAAATTCAGGTCTCTAGGCCCTCCCATGAATGCTCTTCCCATTGCACCTCACTGCCCTACAGTTCTTATGCTTGCTGCTGCTGGCTGGCCCAGGATGCCAAAAGACAGAGACCTGTCTTATTAATGTGATTGGGCTTCCTAATGTTATTGTTCTGGACATAATGGATAATACTTCTATCTTTCCATATTACGAATAAAAATACAGTACATACTCATTATAGAGAATAGAAAATTTGGAAATGAAGGTAGAAGAAAATTTGTAATTTTCTTTCTAATTGTATTTGTAATCCTATTACCAGAGCGATCACTATTAACATTTTTAAAAATTTCCTTCTAATCTCTTCCACATGTAGCTGTATGTGTGTGTGCCAGTGTGCTCTTATGCATTTACAAAATTGGGATTATGTATTTCATATCAGCTGGCATTCTTTAGTTGCAAATCACAGAAACTGACCTAGTTTCAAATTTAAGGAAGGAAAGGAATTTCTTGGCAGGCTACAAAGTCAAAGGAACACCCAGGCCTTGAAAAAATAGGACCCAGGAAACCCAGCTGTTTTTATCAGAAGAAGAGAGAATAAATACTGGATAGATCAAAATAGCATTGTATACATGGATGTCCTAGTTTTGTAGTAAAGAATTTTGAGTAAAAAATAACTTTAAATTTCTCTGTAACTTAAGTCAATTTGTTGCCAGTTCAGACTCCCTCTCAGGATCTCTGCTTTTTACCCCACTTTCCTCCCTCCTTGCCATGCATGGCCTCTGGGAACAGGGGAAGCTCATGCTGCCAGCAGAGGATGGGTATCTGGGCTCCGTCCCTTCTGACTGTGCTCTTGCCTTGTTTGGATTTTGCCTGTGGGTTCCTGGCCCCACTGACCTGCTGCTAATTTAGCACACACCTTATGTTCTGGGCATGGGCAGTGCAGTGCAATTGCTGCTGGAGTTTTGTCATCTTTCCCTGATGTTGCTGAGAGCCGATCTCCCCTGGTTTTAGTATGGGGCCTCCTTCTCATCTACTGTGGTCATCCTCCACTCACACCCACCCACAAGCTGGCTGTCTCATTGTTCTCAGCTCTGCAGGAACCATGGAGATTGTGGGGGTGGGTGGCTCTCACAGGCCCCCTCTGTCTCTACTCCTGACCTGCTGCCATTCACAGTCTTCTGCAGCCACCCTATTTTGTCAGTAGGCATTCCAATAGTGGCTCCTCCCTGATTTCATGAAGGAAGTGAAACAAAAGTACTTTCTTTTCTCAGATTCTGGAGCCTATTTGGAGCACAAATATCCATCTTGAATTTCAACCCAGGAAGCAGGACAGTCCTCTCAGGAACTCTTCTTACATCTGACTTTGTTCTCTTCTTTCCCTCTTTTTCCAGTCTTTTCTCTGCAGCCTAGAAGGGAATTTTTCTGTTTTCTTCCACCAAGTAGAAAATTGGCTTTAGGTTAAATATTGCATTATTTTTATTCTGTGATTAATTTTTATCATCTTTAAATGCAAGTCTTCTAGATTCTGCCTCAATATTACGATCATGTCCTTTACATTAATTCAAAAAACCTAATTCTGACTTATGTATCAATGCTTTGCTTCAGAGTGGTAAGCCCACTATGAGTTAAAAAGGCATTCAAGCAGGCCAGTGGATTTCTGTTCTCCCAAGGCGATGGCTCCAATTGATCCAGTAAGTGGAGAACTACAGGGCAAAAGAAGTAATTTGACAAAGGAAAAAACCTTAGTTAAAAATGTCCAGCACAGATTTACCTTTTATTTATTTATTTATTTATTTATTTATTTATTTATTTATTATTTTTATTTATTTATTTTTTTTTTCAGATTTATCTTTCTACATCAATTTGGCACTCCGTGTTTTACTATCAATGGTGTTTTCTAATACAGGGTTGCATAGTATTTAATCATCTAGTCACTTGTTTAGTGGTCCCGTCACTCATTTAACCTTCCTCCTGTGAAAATTAATAAAGGGAAACCTCACTAAAATGAAGTCAGGAGGTTTGGCAGGGGGAGCTCTCATGTCCTACCATTCATTGTCAATTGCAGACCCAATAGGAAGAAAGGGACCTTGCACATTGATATTACTTTACTATCAGGGCCAGAGGAAGAAAGGCTTACCTCCTCCCCCTGGCAACAGCCCAGATGAGACAGTCACTACTCAGCCCATGACAAGCCACTATACTTCCAACTCCCAGTTTACTCCAAAGGACATTTTGTTTATAATAGCCTTCTCAAATTCCCCCTTTCCTCTATAAAAGAGTGGTCCTCCCCTTTATTCTCCAGACTTGCCTATGTTTTTTTGCTGTAGCTTGCTTGTCCTGGATTACAATTCTTGGCTTTTTCCAAATAAACTCATTTTTTTGCTGGTAAAATAACTAGCAGTTTTATTTTTAAAGTTAATACTCCTATGACTGAATATTTAGTACATCATTTGGAGATTTTGTAATTGCACTACAATAGTCCTTGGACACGCATTCATTTATGTCTCTTATTTTATTGGACAAGATATTTAGTAGGACAATTTTGGGATCAGAATTTAAAATAAAAAAAAAGACTTTAAAATTAAAAAAATAATTTTAATATATTTTGCAAAATGGTTTCCTGAAAAGTCTGTTTCATTTCTACTCCTACCAACAGTATGGGAGGGCATGCGATTTGTACATTTGCTGATATTGAGGAAGGATTTTCCCAGCCCTCACTAGATTATTTGCTTATGGGAACAGAAGGAGGCCAGATTAAAAACTAAAGAAGTTCAATATTGCTTTTCTGCCTTGCTAGCTGATTTGTGACCGCTAGTGCTTCTGGAAATTCTCCCTGAGTCCCGTGATCAAGTTTTTCTAAAAGTGCCTATGGCCTCACCTTTTTGTGTTCACACACCAACCTCCTTTTGATTGGCTTTACTTCAGCCTAATAGCAAAGGTTTGGAGCTTCAGAATGTTCTGTGCCAAGTACAGAAGGATGCCTTCTCTTCCAGTGTCACTCTAACAAACAGGCACCAAACTGTGCTGGTATGTTCCAGAGCTTCAAAGATCATGAAATTGCTCTTTTTGATATGTTTTCTTTTCCTTTTTCTTTTTTCTTCCTTTCACTCTTTCTTTCTTTGTTTTTCTTTTTCTGTATGGTCTCTCTCCTTCCTCTGTAGGAGTTCAATGGGGAAGCTGAACTAGAAGACATAACTGAAAGACAGACCAGATTGTACCAATGAAAACTGCTGTTTTACTGGCTGAAACTCATTATTCCTAGTTTCTTCCTTCCAAAGTGTTCTTTCCCAAGAGACTCTTCAGTTTGATTACAGATAGGTTTTTAGCAAGCACCCCCCCAAGATTTCAACCCTGATGAGGGTTGATTTTCACTTAGACTCAAACTGATGTGTCTGTTATAAAGTTTTAAAAAAGAATTTTAACTTGATAGGTGAAATAGCATCTTATGGGTACTTAAATTTGCATTTCTTTACTATTAATTAGGCCAGCCATTTTTCCATACACTTATTCCTAATTTGTGTTTCCTCCTTATCAATTATCTGGTCAAATCCTTTCTCATTATTCCGTGGTATTTTATATGAAATTTAAAACTATTAGTCATATAAACCTTTTTCTTTTTTGAAGATTTTATTTATTTGTTAGAGAGTGTGCCCAAGCACACATGGGGTGGGAGGGGAGAGAGAGGGAGAGGGAGAGGGAAAGAGAGAAGCAGACTCCTTGCTGAGCTGGGAGCCAGACACAGGGCTCGATCCCAGGACCCCAAGATCTTGACCTGAGTTGAAGTCAGGCACTTGACTAAGCTACCCAGGCACCCCTAGTCATATAAACCTTTGAGCTATCATGTTTGTTAGTAATAGTTCCCCCATTTTTTGGGTCTTTTCATTATTATTTTTATATGTACAAAAGTTTAGTGTTTTTATGAAGTACCATGTTTGTGGATAGGAACAATGAATATGGTTAAGGCGTTTCCTCCCAATTTGGTTTATGAGTATAATGCAATTCCAATCAAAATCTTGAAAAGTTGGATGTAAAATCTTACAATGTTATTCCAGAATTTATATGGAATAGAAAAGGGCTAAAAACATCCAAAATAGACATAAAAGACCAAAACAGGGACATTTGCCTTACCAGATATTAAGATTTATTATAAGGATTAAGACAGTGTGGTGGGGTGCCTGGGTGGCTCAGCTGGTTGAGCGTCTGCTTTCTGCTCAGGTCATGATTCCAGAGTCCTGGGATCTAGCCCCACATCGGGCTCCCTACTCTGCAGAGAGCCTGCTTCTCCCTCTCCCACTGCTGCTGCTCCCTCTGCTCGTGCGTGTGCGCTCTCTCTCTCTCTTTCTGTCAAATAAATAAATAAAATCTTTAAAAAAAAAAAAAAAAGACAGTGTGGTGTGATGCCGGGATAGAACACTCAAGTGGGAAAAGGAGTATACTAAATGGTGCTGGAATAATTGGAGGCTCATATGCAAAAAGGAATTGTGTCTCTATATTCCTTCATATATAAACAACAATTCCTTGTGAATTAAAGACCAAATTGTGAAAGGTTAAACTTTTAAACTTTTGGAAGACAATTTAGGACACTATCTTAATGAATGTGGGGTAGGAAAAATTTATAAAACAAAGCCCATGAAACACAAACTATAAAGAAATAAATTGATAAGTTCAACTATAATAAAATGAATAATGGTGGTTTATCAAAAGATAGTGACCAGATAAACCATAAATGAGAAGACATTTTCTAGAAAGGATTAGTTTACAGGATAGATAAAGAATTTTGAAGTCGCAAACAACCTGATAGAACATTAGGCAAAAGATAGGAACTGTAAATATTTCTTAGGGAAGCTTTGAGACTTGAGTCCCAGGATGCTGGCTTCTCTGTCCTTTTGACATGTTACCCATCATTCTTTGGATACTTAATCTTTCTTTCTTTCTTTCTTTCTTTCTTTCTTTCTTCTTTCTTTCTTTCTTTCTTCTTTCTTTTTAAGATTTTATTTATTTATTCATGAAAGACACAGAGAGAAGGTAGAGACATTGGCAGGCTCCTTGCAGGGAGCCTGTTGTGGGACTCAATCCCAGAACTCCGGAATCATGCCCTGGGTCATAGGCAGACGCTCAACCACTGAGCCAACCAGGCAGCCCTGGATACTTTTTTATTAATGCCACAATACAGTGTTCCAAGCTCATTTGCACTTTCTTTTTCCCAGCCCTTGAATGTGCCATTTCTTCATGGATCCCTGATTCTTTTTAGGGTAGAATTGTATTTGGAAACCAAGATCTGGACGCTAGGTGCAATTATTATTGCTGTGGTGTTGCTGCTGCCATTCCCTCTCTGTGGATAGTGGTAGAGAATATTTGTATACACACATGCACACACACCCCTATCTTTATCTCCATAGAAATCTACAATACTGAAAACCATATGTTCACAAAGACACCTCCAATTCTAATCCATCATCATGAATTTCAACCTATATTTTCTCCCTGGATCTCATTATCCTTAAAACATTTAGTTATTTAATCAATTCCTTTATATGCACCAATCTCCTTTTACCACTACTACTACTTACAACAATGACTTCCTTATTGCAGTTAGCCTGCCCGGCTGCTGCTGCAAACTCCACCACATAGACACCTTCTTCCTCTTACCCTGAGTCAGGTCACCTTTATGCATGAGTACCCTCTTCACCTTGCACAGTCTCCAGTACCCCTCTTAGCCCTCCCTCCTCTGCAGATGCTCACCCACTTCACTTAGGGCTACCGTGGCTTTCCCTATCCTGGTGCAAATGCCTCTTCTGCTTGTCTTTTACCTAATGGCTATATGAGTGAGTTGTTCTGGAAAAGAAGGGAAGAAAAAGAGGAAAAAGAAGAGCTAACTAACTTTAGATCTTTATGGTTTCATTTTTTATAATTATCTCTTTATGGGAACATGGTATGACTTAGATAGTTATACTTATGGGGCACCTGGGTGGCTCAATCAGTTGAACGTCTGACTGTTGATTTCAGCTCAACCTCAGGGTTGTGAGATGGAGCCCTGCACTAAGTCACACATTAGCCCCACATTGAGCTCTGTGCTCAGTGCAGTCTGTTCGAGAATCTCTCTCCCTCTACCCTCCTCCCCCCATGTTCTCTCTCTAGCTCTCTCAAAATAGATAAATAAGTCTTTAAAAAATAGTTTTACTTATATCAAATCTTATTTACTAAATAATACTTTATATTTCTATTGAGATACATTTTTGATTAGTATAATATACAATGTTGAAATAAATGAAAAAAAATTTTTTTTGAAGAAAGTGATAGAAAGGCATCCCTAGGAGCAAGAAAGCTAATTGTTTTTGAGATTTCCTCCATAGCCGAAACAACAAAAATAAAGTTGAATTTTAACAAGGCTGAATTTTTCTTTTAGTAGACAGTATATAAAGTCCAACTCAGGAAAGTTTTAAAACTTAACTTTAACTTTAAAGTTAAAATTAGAATAGAGAAACCGGGCAGCCTGGGTGGCTCAGCGGTTTAGCACAGCTTTCAGCCCAGGGCCTGATCCTGGAGACCTGGGGTCAAGTCCCACATCAGGCTCCCTGCATGGAGGCTGCTTCTCCCTCTGCCTGTGTCTCTGCCTCTCTCTCTCTCTCTCTGTGTGTCTCTCATGAATAAATAAATAAAATATTAAAAAAAATAAAGTGAAAGAGAGAAACCTATTCACTAGAAACCTAGTGAAACCTCAGGATGAATAAATATTACAGTGTCTGGGCTTTGTGACTGCCGTACATTAGATGCTCATTGAGGGATTGTTCTCTAGTACACATCTGCTTCCACCTAGAAAAATAAACAAAAAAGCCCTTTCTTAGCCCTGGCCCCACTTCTTTGAAATATGTCAAGTAAAATTAAACATTAAAAACCAAAAACTGTCCAAAGAAAGCACAGATTTATGTAAGCATATTTACTAGTATAAAGTATTATGTAAAAGGATTGCCTGTTGAGTATTTAAGAGATTTTTAGTGTGGGTTATGCTTTTCTATATGTCACTAAATTCTTTAGTAGATGTTGTTATTGTCTCTAACTTGCCTTGAGCCAGACTATCTCCTCATTTTCCTACATCAATTTTCAATTGCCCAGAACCTCATAGTTATCAGTCTCTGGCGACATGAAAAAATAAAATGTTCCCATTGTATTTCTTTCTTATTGCATTGCTATAGACTCATTGTGAATTTCTAGGATACATCCCATAATCTTCTTGGGTCTACTTTATTCTTCAAAAATACAATGGCTGTAGACTTGATAGAAATTTTCTTGCATTATTTGTATTACATTTGATAAAACATTTTAAGATATCCTGTACTGTATTACAACAGACAGCAAATGCTTCAAAATTTCAGCCCTGGGAATCTGATGGATCAAATTCTTTGAGCTTAGCTTATTTTGCATTTTTTCTTTTGAGAGTTGTTTTACTACCATCTTTAGTAGGCTAAAGAATTTATGGAGATATCTTATAGCATAAAGAATACATTTATGTGTATTCTTGGATTAGTTATATATGTTGTTGATAGAAAAGAATATAGTTAACCTAGGCTGTATCTTCACATGATCCTTGTGTTGTCCATTTTGAATAAATTGTTAAATCTGGTTAAATCTAGTAACTAGCTTGGATTATTTTCTAGTTTAAATTTTGGAATTTTGTAAACTTATTCTGGAATTTGCTGGCTTTGGCAGAAGAATCTCAGGTGCTCACTTCTCAGATACAAAGGGGCCATTTCTTTATTGTCACCAACAAAACTCAAAATGAAAACAAGAATGCAAAAAGCCAGTTATGAGAGGATTGAGAAAAAGTATTAGGTTATGTATACAAATGGACACGAGTCCATTGTATTGGGTTTTTAAGTCTCAGGATAGAACAGGGGCCTTTTCCATGAGCAGGATCTGATAAGTTTCCATTTGCCTCTAAAGATGACAGGAGAAAGTATTATATAAATTTGCTTTTTATTTTGGGATAATTTTGGATTCACAGAAAGTTGCAAAGGTAGTACAGAGCTTCTGTATACTCCTCATCAGTTTCCTTAATGATAATATAATACCGTCGTGTATTTGTCACAACTAAGAAACCATCATTGGTACATTGCTATTTATTAAACTTCATACTTTATTTGGATTTCACTAGTTTTCCCACTAATGTCCTTTTGCCATTCTAGGATCCACTCCAGGATGCCACATTACATTTAGTCACCACATCTCCTTAATCTCCTTTAGTCTATGACAGTTTCGCAAATCCTTCCTTGTTTATCATGATCTGGATAGTTCTGTGGTATAGTGGTCAGGTATTATGTAGAACATGCTTTAATTTTAGTTTTGGTTTGTGTGATGTTTTTCTCATGATTAGATTGAAATTACAAGATTTTGGAAAAAATATCAAGGGCTGAAGCACCTTCTCATCACGTCATATCATAATTACATGCCATCAACATGACTAAGCCTGGTGATGTTAACCACATCAATTGTCAGATTTCTCCATTGGAAAGTTACTATTTTCCATTTCTAAACCCTATTCATTGGAAGTAAGTCACTAAATCTCACACTTGAGAGAAGAGAGGGTGTATGGGGAATTACTTTTTTACCTCCAAGAAGCAGGAGTTTCAACATATATTATTTGGAAGTCATTTGCAAGAAAAATTCACCTCATGGGAAAAATTAGAGAGGGAGACAAACCATGAGAGACTCCTAACTCTAGGAAACAAACAAAGGGTTGTGGAAAGGGAGGTGGATGGGGGGATGGGGTAGCTGAGTGACGGGCACTGGGGAGGGCACTTGATGGGATGAGCACTAGGTGTTATACTATATGTTGGCAAATTGAATTTAAATTTAAAAAATTTAAAATAAAAAAGAAAAATTCACCTCTTCCTCCCCCTCCCCCAACTTATTTATTTATCCACTCCTTCATTGTATCAGTACGGACTCATGTGTATTTGTTTTATACTTTAGATTGTAATCCAGTACCACATTATTTATTTTGTTGCTCAAGTTGTTTCAGCTTTGGCCATTGGGAAGTCTTTCAGGTTGGCTTCTGTGTACCTATAACACACTCCTGTCCTTTTGTATTTTGAGCTTTCTGGCACTACAAATGCTCTGGGTTCATCTTATATTTGTCCTACCCAAGCCCTAGACTCAACATTTCTCTGAGAAGCCCAAGCCCTGTTCCTTCATTGAAGAATGATATTTGGATGAAATTTTATAATGGATTATAGTCTAGGTAGACTTAGACAGGTAGAGCTCAGACAATATTCACCATAATGATCAGTGGCATGATCTAAATTCTAGGGGTTTTTACCAGAAACCACCCTACTGAGGAATTTTATGAAAATTCCACTAAAGACATGTAAGTGATTTACAGGATTGAAGAAGAGTATTCATACTATATTGTCTTGGAAATTCTTATTAGAATGAGCAGGGTTTATCCAACTGACAGTATATTAAATCTCTATGATTCATACCTGAAGAGCATTGCAATGGAATTCAGTGGATTCTGAGTACAGCTTGCATGAACTTTGTTGGAACTTAGGTAAACAGAAGTAAAATATAAAAGTAATAAATAAATACATACTTAAAGAAATTCTCTGACTAATTTAATAACTTTTTAATGGATTGATTATTATGATATGATTCTTGAAAATGTTTGAGTGACATTCTGGTTATATTTTTAAAAAATGTGGCATTCATAAAGGCACTAAGAAAAATAGAAGGACATAGAAGACCCTGTCTCTGCCTTCCAGAGAGGTAAATAATACAAGGAAACATTATCTAGTGGAAAAGACAAGTACTAATGAAGAGCCTTGGGAACTGTAAGGTAAATAAATTTAGTGGCTATGGCAACAGGATCCCTAAGGAGGCTATAGAGGGTGTATCTTTAGAAGCACCCAGGACCCAATTCTAAGCAGAAAGTGGTAGTACATCTGTGAGATGGGAAGGGAAACTGAGACAGTGAAGGAGATTGGTTCTCTCTCTCAAGGGAGAAATGTACTCACCAGTCCGGGTGTAAATGAGATTGGGTCCATGGGATGTGGAAGCCACAGAGGGTGGGAGAATCAAGCAGTAGGACCAGGAGCAGGAAGCAATGCCCTGGTGAAACATATTTGTTCAGTAAACCCTTATGCTTATAAACTGCTTATACACTTTATTTTAAAACTCATTGTTCAGAGTCAGGCCACAAAGTGGTCTAGAAGAAACTGGAGCCCCAAACCGGAAAGAACAAAGGGACATCCAGAGAAAACATTCAGTCTTGTGAAATCTTAGCAGGGGAGGTATTTGGCTAGCTAGTTAAGAATCTTGAAAGAATGAGTGCTGATGGAGATCTCTATTTTGATTTTCTGTCAAACTCTTTGGTGCTGTTCTTCCCCCCACCCCGGCCCCCCATGTTGTGAATGAGTCACTTAACACATTTATTTATTTTACTGTCATAAAATATACATAACATAAAATTTACCCTTTTAATCATTTTTCAGTGTAATCATTTTCAGTTTAGTTTTGTTAAGTACATTTTCATTATTGTGCAACTATCAACACTATTCATATCTAGAATTTATTCTTCATTCCATACTGAAACTCTGTACCCATTAAACAATTAATCTCCATTCCCTTCTCCTTCCAGCCCTTGATAACCACTATTCTGCTTTCTATGTCTGTGCATCTGACTACTTTAGGTACTTCATCTAAGCAGAATCATAAAATGTCTACCCTTTAGTGTATAACTTCTTTTTCACTTAGCACAATGTCATTCAAGTTTCATTCATGTTGTACTAAAGTAGTCACAGTCAAATTATGCTGAATTTTTGCTTTTTTTTGAGTCCGTTTCATAGGCTGAGATATATAGGAAGACACATGAAACACATATTGAAGGACAAAAGTGTGTGGCGTCAATAGTAGAGTCCATGGGTTCTAAGGGGTCTGGGATCAGACCCCCTTAGCTACTAGAGATAGAGTTAGAGAGTGAGGACTAGGCATAGCACCAAGGACATGGGCAATGAAGGACCAAATAAGGGGCTGAAACCAATGGTATGAGGCTGGGATGTTGGACTGGGGCAGAAATATCAGGCAAGAAGGACCTGGAATCTGTGAGTCCCAGAGTTGTATTGCATATGGAAATAACCGTAGATTCAGAAAGGTGGAAAGAAAGATTCCAGGAAGTGACTCAAATGTGAGGAAGAATGGGCACTCTGGTTGGTTGATGCAAGAAGGTTTTCATAGAAAAGGCAGTATATAAAGTGGGTAGAATTTGGACAGGAAGGGAGGACTGGAGGGATGATCTACTCAGAATAAACGGCATTTGGAGAGGGAGAGAGATAGAAACTGCAAGATGCTTTTGGAGCTGAATAGACCAACTGGCTGAGTCTATAGAGGGTTTGTGGAATGCAGAAGGAGATAGGATTAGGCTGATGATTCCAGTTTATACCGGGCACTTATTGTTAGATAAATGATTCTGATTATTTTGTGAATAATGGGCCTTATCAGAAAAAGGAACCATCTTTATCCTTTCCTTTGCCTTGACTCCTATAGCCCTAATCTTGACCTTAATTACAACAGTTAGCAGAGTTCACCTTCTGGTAGGTTAGGAAATGTCTGTATCTCCTGTGAGAATATAAACTGCCCGAAGGCAGAGCCATTTTATTCAAGTTCATGTCCCTCAGAGTGTTAATCACAATGCTTTAAACTTCGTAGTTCTTCAATAAGCATTCTTTGAATGGAATGGTGTTAAATTAGGGGTTTTCATGGGAGATTGGGGTAAAATGATCAAGGCTGTAATTTAGGAAGATTAATATAAGAATGTGTAGGGAAAATGGTAGCAGGTTGACCATAGTGTAGTGGTGAGGTAACTGAAGGTATTTCTCCACTAGGCCTCAAGAAGGGAAGGACTTAAAAAGAAATCTGATATCAGTTTACCCATTCTTTATATGCCAGTAGTATTTTTATTGGTAGCTGAAAACAAAAGCTAGGAAGGAAAAAAGAAAGAAAAACTGAGAAATGAATCATCAGTTACTCTGCCTGCGTATTTTCTCCTGTGGAATCCTGAATGAGTTACATAACACAGGCCAACAAATATAATTCCTTTTTCTCAGAAATCACAGAAGTTGGTGCTTCTATAGAAAACACTGTTTCTATTTATGAGAAAGTAAAAATGTTGTGGTTGTTTTCATTTCTTGTTTGGACTTGTCTGACCAGTTGGTGGTCTTCTGGGTTCTGTATATATGTGTTTCCTACTGTCTGTGAACAATAGAAAACAACATTATATTTGAACAGATTTTTGTTGACACATGGAAGTACAGTTAAGTGTTTCCTAGTTATATAGAAATACATAATCACTGAGAGGTAAACCTATAAAATTTACCCACAAGCAGTAGATTAGCCACCTGAGGAAGTAAACCATGAAAGATTGCCTGTAAGTCTGGGTCTAAAGAGTTTGGACAAATTTAAGGGGATATAAATTTCTCTGCAACATTTTGGCATGAGAAATCACAGTACTTCATTTTCTGAATCAAATGAAATCTGGCTCCAAGCCCCCACTTTTTTTTTTTTTTTTTTTGTAAATAGCAAACATTTATTGGTGTCACTTATGGTAGGGATCCCTGGGTGGCGCAGTGGTTTGGTGCCTGCCTTTGGCCCAGGGTGCGATCCTGGAGACCCGGGATCGAATCCCACGTCAGGCTCCGGGTGCATGGAGCCTGCTTCTCCCTCTGCCTGTGTCTCTGCCTCTCTCTCTCTCTGTGACTATCATAAATAAATAAAAATTAAAAAAAAAAAGTTCCTACACCAGATGTGCATGACGCAATTGTTAAATAGAACATTTCCAAGGTGAACACACGCCCTAAAACTAGCTTTTTTACTCACTTTTTAAGATAGCCAATTCTTCCTTTCCCCCCACCCCAAGACATGTGAGCAACTGCTAATGGAAAGCAGTAAACAGCCACTTGGGCTATAGCATTTTCAACTCCACTCCAAGGTGATGATTCCAATTATATTCGAGACTTAAGTTCTCTCAATTTTCTCCTAACGAAAGTTCCTGAGTCCAGTATTTACAATATTACAGCACTAGCAGAGCAATGTCTACAACTCATCTTTGTCTGCTGGTGGGGCTTATGGTGAGATGCCAAATGTCAATCATTACTGAGGGATCTTTCCCTTTCCTGAGGGTTTATCTTTGGTAGTTGCTAGAAACTTGTTATCTGAACCCCTGAGATTTACTTAGAGAATGAGTGGCTCCTCTCTTTCTTGGTAGTTGGTGGAATCTTTTGCTGAGGCTTCTTGGTCTCGTGTCTGGCCTCCTCATGTTACTCAGCTCCAGCCTGGATGCTTTGTGCCCAGGAGACACCATGACTTGCCGTCTCTAACAACTCCATCCTGTCCCCATTCTATGTTAGAGATACTCCCCTCTGTTCCTCTGGCAGCAACTTCTACCATCTTACCTCTATACCACTTCTGCTGGGTGATTAGCTGAATCTCCTCCAGTCTACCTCAATCATAAAAGCTCACTTCTTCTCTTCCGGTGAGGGAGGTGAAGAGCCCAACCTTTAGAAACCAGCGCTTCCTCTTTCTTGAAGTCATGTGGGGGGAAAAGAGATTCCTTATTCTTCTTCAGTGAGTCTGTAGCAGTAATAACAAATATCAATACAATAGTAAAATAACCCATAACAACCACCACCACCTCAAATCAATCCCAAAGTAACAGTTAGGTGTTTCTCTTATTAACCCATCTGATTACACACCACATGCTCTAAATCAAAGGAATTTGAGTGTCTTCTCAGAGTGAGGGGTCTTAAACATGATTGTAATGTAATAGTGTTGCAGGATTTCTTTTCTTTCCATGTCCGATGTTCTTTGTCACACTGCTTTGAAGATTGAAGAGGTATACCAGACAAAGAATGATGGGCCGTAAAGTGAAGTTTATTGAGGGAGGGGACCCGAGAGAGTTGCCACCATAATTTCTATGTCTAGGAGTTTTTATGGGCTTGTTGGTGGGCTTTTTAAAATCTGATTGACCCTCCATGCACCTGTCACCCAATCAGGTTTTTGTCCACGTGCTCATCTACCTATCAGGCAGCTGTTTACATGGGAAAGGGTGAAGGGCTCCTTCCAGGGTGATATAAAATTCTTTTAAGGGTGGCTTCCTCTTACAGAGGGGGTCCCTTGTCCCTGCCTGCCTTTTTTCTATCTTTTCTTAATGGGCTCAAATAGAATCAATTACTTTATTACTTGCTAAGGCAAAGACTGGTTGATCTTAGAGTTTGATAAACAGAAGGGAATCTGGAGGAAGGGTAGCCAGTGAGGGAGACTTTTTCATAAATCTCTAGCACTCTTTGAATGGTCTGGTCATGTTGGTAGGTATATTGTTATTGTGGGAAAGGATGCGCCAAGTGATCGTTAGCTTGGCAATCGTGGAAATTATCCAACTCCTCACCTTTGTTCTAGTTTCTTCCTTCCCGGTCAGTTCCTGATCCTGCATGGTTGAGATCTCAGCATGGTAGCAAGGCAAGCCTTGAGAAGTCTTACCCAAGTGGCCAGTCAGCCTAAGTACCATTTCTCATCTCATCTAATTTAGTTTTTTCCAAGTTCAAAAAATACTTATTTGGTTTTATTAAGATGACTACAGAAAAAACAGCTACTTTTGGTAGATTCTTGTTTTCCTATCATATGTATTCTAATCATTTATTTTTTTATTTTTTAAAAAGGTTTTTATTTATTTATTTAGAGAGAGAGAGTCTGTGAGCACATGTATGTGTGGGCATGTGTGTGGAGGGGGAGAGAGGAGGAACAGATGAGGAGGGGACAAGCAGACTCCATACTGAGCGTGGAGCCTGTGGCAGGGCTCAATCCCACAAGCCTTAGATCATGACTTGAGTCAACATCAAGATTCTGACTTAACTGAGCTACCCAGGTGCTCCAAAATTTTGATCATTTAGAACTGAAATTATAATGGTGTCTGAACCCTATATGGATGGTGGGAACCAAGTACATTGACGATCCTTTTTTTTTTTTTTTAAGTTTTATTTTTTATTTATTCATGACAGACACAGAGAGAGAGACAGAGACATAGGCAGAGGGAGGGAGCCCGATGTAGGACTCGACCCCCGGACTCCAGGATCACACCCTGAGCTGAAGGCAGACGCTTAACTGCTGAGCCACCCAGGTGTCCCTACACTGACAATCCTTACAGGATGTCAATAATAATTTTCTTTTTGCCACTTAACTACTGATGAAGGGTGGTTGGAAGACAGCCAAGCAGGGACAAGGGGCCCCTGCCCTAAGAGGAAACCACCCTTAAAAGGATTTTACAGCACTGTGCTAGGAGCCCGCCTCCTTTTTCTATGTGATAGATAGGTGACAAAAACCTAATTGGATGACAGGCACAAGGAAGGCTAATCAGATTAAAACAGTCCATAAAAACCCTAAACTTAAAAATTCCAGTAGCAACCCTCTTGGGTCCCTTTCCTTACAGGAGCTTTCTATTCTCACTTTACTGTTGCTCAATAAACTCTGCTTTGCTGCCTATCACTCTGTCTGGTCTACCTCTTCATTCTTCAAAGCAGTGTGACCAAGAACTGTGAGCACTGACGGAGAAAAAAAATTCTGTAACAGTACTGTTAAGGCCCAAACTGAAGACAGAAGGCACAGTACATTCCATATTCTAAGTTTATAAAGTCACCAGTAGTTGGGTCAGCCATCCTCCTGCAGGGCTCTCTAGAAGGCCCATAGTTAGAGAACTAGTTCAACCACTCATCACATCCCCACTTCTCAAGGGAGGTTGGGAAGACAGCCTTTTGGGGAGTGACTGTACAGTCTATTCTTTCTCTCAAGACACATATGTGAGGGAGGGGAACACAAGTAAGTCTCTTGAAAAGAAAAGTAAACATTTTGTTCCCTGGATGTATGACCTCCTTGAGTAGCAGGTTTGCAAATGTGCCTTGTGTGCTACCGAAATATAGGAAAAGGACTGAATGGAGATGGGGTCAGTAGACTGCACCTAGGTGGAGAGGGGCCTCTGCCTTCGAAGTAGAGTTGAGGAAGTCCTCACCTGGCTGCAGATTCTGAGAGTTGTCCCTGAAAATAGATGGGATTGGCAGCCCTGATTTTCCCAGGATTAATTCAGTGAAAGGGATGAAGAGGGGCCCAGATGTGGGGGCAGGTCACCAGGGGAGCATCTGCTGGAGGATATAACCAAATCTCTCATCAGAGCACAATCTTGGAGCCACCACTGGTCCTCATGGAGCATACGGGCAGTAGTCCAGGCTAGTAGTTTTAATCAACCCAGGAGAGGATGACAGCTTGCTCAGTCACAGAAGGAGATGTTTGTGTTTCTTTTCTTCTTCCTCCCTGCTTCAATCCTATGGTAGCTCATGCCTGGTAGAAGAAAGGGGTGGAGGTAACAAAGATTCAGAACTCATTTTCCCCACTCCAGCCCCCACATCTGCCAAACTCCCTTAAACTTTTAGTTTTAAACTGAAAGCCTCACCTCTTCTGGATCGTGGGACAAGTAGAGCTTTGATTGAATGCAAATTGGAGTGTTTAAATAGACAGGACTGAGTCTGAAGTTCCTGAATGAGATTGTTCTAATGATTATATTTGGTTGAAAAACACATAATTGGCAAGATGTATTAGAGGAGCTACTGTTTGGCAGGAAAATGGTTTTTGTTTGGGAAACTTATTATAAAAAATAAAACCATTATATATATATACAATGTGTTGATATTCCTTAATAGACAAAGTTAAAATTTTTTTTGAATAATTATGTGTACACATATTATAGAATTCAAAAGAAAGATAAAGGTAAAAATATAGATGAGTTTTTCCCCCTTTACTCTCTCCCACCATGCAGTTGTTGTATTTCTGGAAATATCACAGAACTGTTTTATATTAAAAGCTTTCAAAAATAGATAATTCTGTATCAATTCTATAGTTCTGGTGAACATATACAAGAAATATATATTGGCCAGGTACATGTCTATACCCTAGAGTTATTTTTTGGAAGCTGTTGCTAGACAGGTTCATCTTGTTCTCATTATTTCTTTCTGACCCAATGAATCTCAGTGTTTGAAATTTTCCAAAAGCAAATGTTTAGAATTTCCTCTGGTTTTTGCTTTTAAATTTTGAATCTTTGCTACAGCTATTCCTATATTAATTTTGTCCTATGATTTGTTTATTCCTACATCGCTCTTTATATTTTGCTTATTCAAGTAAAATAGCTTTACTCATCAAATATTTTAAGTCCTGTTTGGAGATGAGTTTAGCTTCAGAAAGAACACTGATAATGTTGGACTCCATTCCTGTCTCCTTGAATCATTTAGGATTCTGTTTAAGTTATGCAACATTTATGCTTGTTTTCCTCAGCTGTGGAACTGAATAAAAACAACTTATTTTCTTTTTCTTTATACACCGGGGACAAAGTTTTATTAGCCAGGACTGTCTTTGTCGCAGGCCAAGGGCAGATGTTGAGTTGACTTTTCTCAGTGCCTGAATTTTAGGACTAGGGTGTGGGTAGGGTTAAAAAGGTTTTCATTGGCCTAAAGCCAAATTGAAATCTGGGTCACATGACTATAAGCCTGTGAACCTCCTTTTTTTTTTTTTTAAATTTTTTATTGGTGTTCAATTTACTAACATACAGAATAACCCCCAGTGCCCGTCACCCATTCACTCCCAACCCCCGCCCTCCTCCCCTTCTACCACCCCCTAGTTCGTTTCCCAGAGTTAGGAGTCTTTACGTTCTGTCTCCCTTTCTGATATTTCCCACACATTTCTTCTCCCTTCCCTTATATTCCCTTTCACTATTATTTATATTCCCCAAATGAATGAGAACATATAACGTTTGTCCTTCTCCGACTGACTTACTTCTCTCAGCGCCTATGAACCTCCTTACCCTCAAGTCTAAGTTGAGTTTTACCATTCTACACCTGATTGTGTGGTGCTTTTACGTAAATGATCATCCTTTAGCTATATCTCCTTAAGAACGGAGTTTATAAGTTATTTACTTTGCATACTTCACAACACAAATCAGAGTACTTTGTTCATAGCAGGTGGTGGATAGAGTATTTGTTGAGTGATGTGCTAAGGGGTTTAGTCTTAATTCAGTAACTATCAGGACACTACAACAACAATAATAAAAACCAAAAGCTAAAAGCCAAAAAAGCTAATTCAGTAATAGCAAGGGGAGAGAGTTTAAATAGGAGCATTGCCTGACCAGAAATATGTTTAGAAAGATGAGCATGGTGCAGGATTGCCAGATTTAGCAAACAACAATAAGGGATGCCCTGTATTTTATTTGGCACTCCTAGTATGGTGTTAATATAGCCAGTATATATTGAGAAGGAAGAGAGTGGGAATAGCTGGAAAATTATTGAAATTACTGTGTGAGAGAATGGTTTCTGAAAATGATACACAGGGACTGGATTTGGGGTACACTGTGGACCCCAAATGAGAAGAACCTGCTTGACTGGATGTGGGAGGTGAGGGAGAAGTGAAATCCAAGTGATTTCTGCAAGGTTTTAAATTTAGACTGCTGAGTAGATAACTACAGAAAAAACGATCTCCAGAAAGCTGGGAGGAGACCAGGTTTGTGTAGGAGAGGAAAGGGATCAAGAAAGAAAATAAGTTCAACTTAAACATTGTCAATTTAGAAGTGGGAATGACCTGTAGATATTTAGAGATACGAGTTTAGAACCTGGGAGATGTTTGGTAGGGACAGACACATGGACCTTTTGAGAAGGACCTGGAAGCAGGCAGGGGTTAGAAGGATTTTACTGGAATATATCTGATATGGAATTTGGATTAAGAAAGAGAGGCCAAATATATATAATTGTTCCCTTCAACAGTGGTATATATGTTGTTAGTGTAACTATTTTCAAAATGGTGATGTCTAACAGAGCAATTATGAAGCCAGCAAATTTTCTTGAAGAATTTAACTAGTGTGGAATCTTACCAGAGTCGCTGACAGTTTTGTCTTCGGTTTAAGAAACAAGGAGCAAGGAACAATCCTAATAGGTGGTGCTACTTCTGCTTGAGTCACTTCTGGCTTTCCTGGGTTGTGTATTCTTGGATAAATATATTGAGGATTGAGAGTAGAGGGATGTGTATATGTGTGTGTGTGCGAGTGTCCCACCAATCCATAATCCTTCTGTAATTCTGCAGTGACGATCAATAAACAGTTATTGAAAAAGTAAATAAATCCATTAATTTTGAATAAATAGCTAGACACACAGTTGTATTAATAATATCACCATAAAAGGTAACAGAGCAGATGTTATAGAAATTTAGAAAATCTGTTTTTTCCGATGAATTTTTAGAGGTTTCAAGGAAGAATTCTGTGGATAAGGAATTTATGTTAGAAAAGCATTGAAACTGGAGAACAGTCCAAAATATATATTCCAGCCCTGCCATGTCCTCTTTCCTCAGTGTACAAGTTCCTGGCTGCACATAGTGACAAAGTCCATGTATAGCACGGTTCAAATTTTCCCTCCCATGAGGACAGAATGGGATGTCAGCACCTGCTTACAGTGGGCTTTTCCATTGCGGGGTGGGGAAGGGACAGAGTGGGAATGGCTAGACAAAAATGTTATGGACTAGTGCATGAAAAAGAAGTCCCAGAGGTAGGAAACCTCGGACTGAAGGGTGTAGCATTCCCTATAGGTAATCCCTTCCCCTTTGCAATCAGCAATTGCAGTTTGATTATCTGAGAACTAAATAAAAATGGAAGAGTTTAAATGGAGAAGGGAAAAACCTAGAATTACAGAAATAAAACTATTACCTCTACCATGGCTCCAACAAAACAGGAAAAAAGAAAAAAAGTTGTTTATATGTTTGGAGCTCCATCTTCTGGTTATGAAACAGGATAGAACTGAAATGTGATATTAGTCATAAATGCTAAATGTATGGACAGGAATTCTGTTACATATATGATCTCAATTTATTTTGTTCTGCCCAATAAAGTAGAAACTCTTGAACTCAGAAATTAAGGCTTTTCACGATCTGGCTTCAGCCTCTTGCTTCATCCCCACCCATTCATCCGTTTTAACAAGCATGTTACTTAAGCCTACCAGGTAAACAGTACTTGAGAACTCTGTGGGAAGTGCAAACCCATGAGCTTTGGCACCTGTTTTCAAGGAGCCACTCTTGAATTCACATGCCATCAAAAAACACGTTGGTTATTTTAGCATAACCACACAAATGGTACGTGAATAATGCTTCTCTCCACAAATGAAAACTTGACAGAAATGGCTAATTTTCCTTAGACAGGCACTCCAGTCATAATCCTCTCTTCTTTCTAGAGGTAACCATAGTTGTAGGCTTGTGGACCCTTCTGGATATTATTCAAACTGAGATACACTTACATATACTCACAGAATTTTTTTGGTACTTCTTGTCTGCTTGAGTATGGGTGTATTTATATATGAGTATGTTTTATACAAGTAGTAAAATGTTATACCACTGTATGCAATTGCTTTTTACCCTTAAGAATACATCTTAGGGATTTACATATGATATTATACATGTATCTAGTTTATTTTTTTAATAGTGACATAGTATTCCATAATATTTCTATCTCCTTTTGAGGCTTGCTCAAAGTTACAAACAATGCTGTGATAAACATTCTAATGCACGTGGGTATTTTCTAGGATAGATGTGGAGAAGTGGGATTTTTGGCTTGATAGACTATTGCCCTCTGAAGTAGCAATTGTAATGGAAGGGCTCCTTCTCCACATCTCTTTGTCCACATATCTGCCAACACTTGATATCATCAGACTTTAAAATTTTCTTTTGGTCAAGAAAGAAAGTTTTGCTAAGAACTGGTATTTTGTTATTTTTACTTTTATTTCCCTGGTTGTCCATCTTTTTATGTTTACTGATCATTTCATCTTCTGGGAATTGCCTCTTATTCTTTTCATGTTTATACCCTTGTGTTGTTTTTGTTTATTTTGATGTGTTTATTTTGATGAATTCTTTGGATATTCAGGATAATAGTTTGTTATATATATAGAAAATATATTTTCTGGAGTATTTCTCCTTTTAAAAACATTGGCCAAGGGTGGCATTTATAATATATAGGTTTTAATTTATCAGTCTAATTTATCAATCTTGATAAAGTAGATATATGTTCCTTATATATTGTCATGCATATATATGTATGTTGTAGCATGTGTCACCTCCTCACTCATATCCCCTTGGACCTTATTGCTATGTACAGCTATTTCAGCTATATCTGCAAATATACACATGCATAAATTTTTTTTCTTCTAGTCTGTTGGTATGTTAAAGCTTTGTCTATGTTATCTTTGTCATAGAAAAATTTTTAGTGGGATAGGGGGTTCACAGCATATTTTTCAGCATTTCTTCTGTACCTAGTACAGTACTAGGCACTATGATATAATGGGAGGAGACCATAAAAGAAATTTATGAGGTATTCACATCTTATACAGGAATTCACATTTAAGAGGACAAATGAGAAAAATATATAACTTTTATAAAACAAGTTAGTAGAAGATTTATTTGAAAAATTGTTTATGAAACTACTAAATGCTGTGGAGGAATGAAAAGAATGTGTTGGCTAATCAGGAAAATTTACAGAAATAGGTAAAGATTGAATAAAAATGAAGATATGAGGATGATATTTGGCAAAGAGCAGTAAGCAGAGGACTTCCATTGGTATGAAAAAATAGTACAAGGTCAAGAATTAGCATGTTGTATTCATGTCTTCATGAAGAGTGGATGGGCTTTGGGAAGGCTCTGTAAGGGACATTTAATGGAGGGGGTGGCTGTAGGCAAACTTGGAGGCAGGTGAGTTGAACTTGGGAGCTCTATTGGACTAGTCTTTGGCAACTCTTTGCCTACTTTGGCACTTCCTTCAGACCTATCCCTTCCTCCAGGCAGTCATCATGTGTCTCATTGCCAGCTCTCACTTAGGTACATGCTCATTCAGGTGTAGATGATGATGATTTAAGATTTAGAAAGCAATTGAAGGGTGGAGTTAGAAGAAGAGGAAGAAAGATTTTTCTACATAAAATCTAAATGTGAGCAAGGGCACAGATGTGAAGTTTTATGGATAAGGCAGAGAAAAGACAGTGGTTTCATTTGGCTAGTGTCATAGGGTTCCTAATATTTTTGTGAGGATCTTCTGTCAATATGAAAAAAATCAGTAGGCCCCTACTACTGCAGTAATAGTGACTGCATTATTAGTATCTTTTGGTTGACAAAATATATAATGATAAAATATACTTTAAGTTAATGATTTTTTAATGATTTTTTCTCATTTATTTATTCATGAGAGACATAGAGAGAATAGGCAGAGGAAGAAGCAGATTCCATGCAGGGAGCCCGATGTGGGACTGGATCCTGGGACTCCAGGATCACGCCCTGGGCCAAAGGCATGTGCTTAACCGCTAAGCCACCCAGGCATCCAAGTTAATGTTTTAAAATAAAGTGTGTGTGTGTGTGTGTGTGTGTATTAGAAATGTTTACAAGACATTCATTGAAATTGTGTGGATTCACAGACCCCTTTACATTACTTCAATACCTCCCAGATCCTTCACCCACATATTGAGTTCTACTGGGCTAGCATAAGGTTTCTGTAAGGAGGGTCATTTTGTAAGATATTTTCTCATTCATTGAATATATATATATATATATATATATATATATATTTTTTTTTTTTTTTTTTTTTTTTTGAGAGACACGAAGACAGAGACAGAGACAGAGGAAGAGGGAGAAGCAGGTTTCCTACAGGGAGCCTGATATGGGACTCCATCCCAGGACCCTGGAATCATGACCTGAGCCAAAGGCAGATGCACAACCACTGAGCCACCCAGGTACCCCCATTGAGCAGATATTTATTGAACTAAGGCCAAGGTGCTCTATTGGACTCTGGGAATATAGCTGTGAAAGAAACAAAACTCTTCCTGCCAGACATTCTTCTAGTGGCAAGAGACAGACAAAAATAATACATACAGAACTATAACATTTCAAATGGTGTTAAGTGTAATGGAGAATAGAGAGGGCCTGGGTAAGCTAAGAAGATTGTTACTCAAATAGAATGGAGAGAGAAACTCTTTAGTGCAGTGACATTTGAATAGACCTTTGAATGCTTTAGAGCCATGCAGCTCTCAGGCAAAGAGCACTCAGGTCAAGGGAACTGCTCTTGCAAAGGCCCTGAAGTGGGATCATGTTCCTTGTACTTGAGTAATAATAAGAAGAGAGATATGGCTAGAGTAGGGTTTAGAGAGTTGGAAGATTATGATAGAGAACAATGTCAGAAAGGTAGTGGGAAGCCAGCCACATCATATAAGGTCTTGCAGGCCATTGTAAGTGCTTTGAATGTTATCCTATGTGAAATAGAAAGAAGCAATTGGAGAGATGTAATTAGAATAGGGACATAATCTGACTTATGTTTTAAAACTATCACTGTGGCTGTTTATGAAATAAATTATCAGGTAAGGGTTGAAGCAGAGAACCAAACTGAAGAAATCCAGGCTAGAGATTGTCAAATGTTTCTGATTGGTTGAATAAAATTAAGACTGAGAACTGACCCTTGGATTTGGCAACGATAAGGTTACTAAAGAGTGTATACACAATTTTGTAGGCAATAAACAGCCTTTGAAGATTTTATAGGGAAGTGATATCATCAGCATTGTGCTTTATGAAAATCTGTCTGTTGGTAGCAGTAGATGAGAAGGATTAGATTAAATCGAAACAAATCTGTACATTTTAGATGCCCATTTTATTAAAAGAGTATGGGGTAGCAAAGGTGGGAATGGAAAAATTGTTTCAGAGTCTGAATTGAGAAAATTAGACAATTGAAGAAATATAGGAAGAGGTAGAGACAAGAGTCAAAACTAAATTTTTAAAAATTCTATGATTAGGAAAATTATAATTCCATTAACAGAAATGTTCAGGAACAGAGGATGATATCTTTAATCTTGTACATCATGGCTTTGAAGTTCTAGACATCTGGGTTGATCCCAATGCTTACCTTTCAATTATTTTTTTTATGATCTTCTATCAGCAGTCCCTCCTTTGAGACTCCAGAGGCACTTGGTGAATCATAATCTTCTGACTGGCAGAAAGTCAATTCACATTTTTGGAGGTCTTGGCAAATGGATCCTGGAGTTCTTCAGAATAAACCTTTGTTACTTTGCTTTGTAGTCTATATTGATGATTCACACAAAGTAACAATCTTGCAAAAAATTCCTTATTTTCCTTTATGTGCTAACTTTGAGGTGTCATGGGAAGTTTTGGTAAAGATGTCTTTCAGAATGGAAATGTAAGTCTAGAATATAGAAGGGTGATGAAAGTTGAAGATTAAAATGTGAGAGCCAGGTGCTATCAAACTGGATAAGAATTGCAAGGGAAAGAATGTAAAAAGAGAAGAATATTAATTGTAGGTGCTGGAAGAATTCTATACAGTAGGAATGTCAATTTCAAAAATTGGTAGGGTTGGGAGAGGAGATGTACATTTGAAAGCTACTGAGATTTTAAATGTTCTTACCTCATGAAAGAACTGTTAATTATGTGATGTGATAGAGGTGTTGGCTAGTGCTATGATAATCACATTGCAATATATAAATTTATAAAATAAACATGTTATATACTTTAAACTTATATAATGTTTTATGTCAATTATATCTCAGTTTTTAAACAAATTGACAAAAAGGAAAGAAAATAAACAAAAGGTATCAAGAAAATTCCTCAAAGTGAAAATTTTTGTTTAGTCAGTCATCTTCATGGACCATATTGCAGTGGACAATAAAACTCAAAGCATGCTAAGAGTGGTCTAGTGGTGATATAAAGACAAATAAACAAGATTTATGAAATTTGAAGTAGTCTGGAGGAAGTTTGAAGTAGTCTGGAGGAAAAAAGAGTAACAGTCCTTTTGTGAAAGTCCAGGACCTGGGAAAAATTGAGAGATGGGGAAAAATAGGAGGGAATGAAGTAGATGTTGGAGTGGAAATGGGACAGGAGCTAGGACTGCAAGACTGCAAGTGAGATGATCAACTGGTAAGTTTCTGATTGTGGGTGTGACTTTGGACTTTTAATCACATCTCTTTGATTTTAGGATATCATGGATAATGATATACTGTCCATTTAATAAAAGCTTTTCAGGACAAAATATGGCAAGATATTAAATGTAGGAAATAGAAAAATTCCAAATACATTAAAATGGGAAAAATGCACCTTTGAACAGAAATAATTCTATTTGAAACCTTTGGCTATGCTGTGCTGTGATATACTATACCCTCTTATCTCATGTTGTCACTGAAACTTCAATGAAGATGTATGATCACAGTTATATAGATCTTATTAAATTGCTTTAGGGAAATTAGTGGGAAGTATTCCATGTTGAATCAATACAGAGTAAGGCTAAGGAAACACTCACAAGAGATGACGCTTGAGAATTCAATAGAAGCAAGAAATTTGAAGAAGTGACTCAAAATAATGTAAACATTCTTAGAATGTATGAAGATATTAGGCATGAGGTGGGAGATATTCATTTTCTACCATATGGTAAGATAAGGATTCTTAACATTTTAATTCATATAACATATTTAAAAAATATGTGACAATGGAAAAAGGTGATGACTATTTTGGGGACATTTAGTTCGTAAACATGGGTCATGACACATTTGAGGAAGAACAAAAGGAATGGACATGAGAAAAGGAGTCATCAAAGAAGTAGAAGAAAATAATCTTGGGATGCCTGGATGGCTCAGAGGTTGAGTATCTGCCTTTGGCTCAGGTCCTGATCCTGGGATCCGGGATTGAGTCCCACATCAGGCTCCTTGAGGGGAGCTGCTTCTCTATCTGCCTGTGTCTCTGTCTCTCATGAATAAATAAATAAAATCTTTTAAAAAAAGAAAATAATCTCTGTGATTTTATATCTGGACTGGTTAAGATGTCATTAAATTTGTTGACCTTTAAAAGTCTCTACAGTCCTGTGATGCAATGACCTACTTTTTTTTTTTGGAAAGGGATTAATCATTCCAAAAACTATCTTTACTTTCAACTCAGGAGAATGTTTACTTTATGCTTTGGAGGAACGAAATGGATGCGAGTCTTCTTTACCGTCCCTGTAAACCTGTTCAGATCACAAATTTCCAAATTGATCAAATTGTTAGGGAAGTTGGCAGAAAAGTTCAACAATGTACTTTCTGAGTGAAATACAGTCATCATTTCATTCTCTGACACAATGTAATGATGAACCCTGTTGGTTAGTTTCTTGTAACTGCCATGGAATTTGTTCTTTGCACAGTAATGTGTGTGTGCATGCATGTATATTTGTTTGTGTGTCTGTTGTGTTTTCCCTCTTAAGACTTCATTTTCTTTGAAACTATAGGCCCACAGCTTATAGGTAAGCTATGGAGGGATAGTATGAATTTACCCCAACTAATTGCAAGAGAATTAATTCCTGTCATCATTGAGGACCTCCTATTTCCTAATTTTCTTTCTGCTACACAAGCAAGTGGGCATTAGGATATAGAACTTAAAAAGATATTAAAACCCTTCTTCATACTCTGAAAAAAAAAAAAGAACTTAAAAAGAGCTTGAAGAAGAGCCCAATGTCACACAATAAGATGATATTTTAGTTTTATATGTCAAAACAATATATATATTATAAATAATACCTTGGTTCAGAAATATATAAAATATTAATATGTACTTATTATCATATAAATATAGCTGTATACTTAGTTGAAAATTGTTGAGGATTGTATATAAAATAGCACACACCTCAACATAGTGCACATTTGAACTCAAGAAACATCAATTGAACTAAATTGTCAATTTATTGTTTAAATCTATGAGATTCAGGTTACTATTGCTAGTTTCACTCACAAAGAGTAAATTTTCTTTTTTTCACGGTATATGGTTTCAAATCACTGCAGATTGAATCTTTATCTTCATATTAAAATATAAAGATTTGGGGTGTTTACTAGAGATATCTTGTTTTTATTATTATACTAATTTTCTAATCAGTTTATATTCTTAAAAGTTTTAAGTAGTTATTACAGAAAAAAGCATATTGCTCTAATAATAAGAAGTTTCCCGTGTTTGCTTTGTAGATGTAATACATAGATTTAAGTTGTTCTGAGATTCTTATTTGACCTAATGTGTATTCATAACTCTTTTAGTTGTAGTAACATAGCTTTCATTTTGCATATCTAATAAGGTCAACTGATGACTCAGATTAATGATATTACTTTATGCTTCTGTAACATCTTTCATCTGCAGATTACTAAATACTTTTTATTTTTTTATTTTTTTATTTTTTTATTTTTTAAAGATTTTTTTTATTTATTTATTCATGATAGTCACACAGAGAGAGAGAGAGGCAGAGACATAGGCAGAGGGAAAAGCAGGCTCCATGCAGGGAGCCCGATGTGGGATTCGATCACAGGTCTCCAGGATCGCTCCCCGGGCCAAAGGCAGGCGCCAAACTGCTGCGCCACCCAGGGATCCCTACTAAATACTTTTTAAACATTAACTAAACATCACTATACACCTTAGAAGAAAGGTATGTATTATTATCTTTTCTGAGGGAAATCGATATAGGGGGCTTAGGTGAGTCAAATATTAGATATATAGAACCGAATTCTATAGGATAAGGTACTAATAATGCTTCTTCTGAGTCCAGAAAGAGAAGCATAGGTGTAATTGCTACAAAATAACCAATGTTAATGGGGGAATGTAAATTTCAAGAGGCCCAGAACCCTTTGTGAAATTAATTTTGGATATTAGGTATTAAACTGCAGCTTCTGGTTATGATAGTGTATATCACCAAGTACCCAAATTTATCTTTTTCCTGATGAAGTGGGAGATCAGGTTAGGATTACTGCTACATGCCTGAACTCAAGAACTCTAATAGAATCATATGACCTGGGTGTTATTGCACAGCCTTGATTTCAAATGAGCTGATGTGCTTCTCCCATTAGTAGATTCAAACTATTCTTGTTGTGTGACCTGATTTTTTGTTTGAGAATTGAATTACCATAACTATTATGGCTAGTTTTAAAGCTTTGTTTCATAAACCAAAATGAAGTGAATATTGAGCAATTATCAGGTAATATGAGTGTTTTGGATAGCTGGCTTATCAGTTGTAAATTTCTTTCAACTGCTAGTAACACAGATAGGAATCCAAAAAGATGGGATTCTATTTTTCTTTCATAAAGGAAGGCTGAAGGGATCCCTGGGTGGCTCAGTGGTTTAGTGCCCGCCTTCAGCCCAGGGCATGATCCTGGAGTTCCAGGATTGAGTGCCACGTCAGGCTTCCTGCATGGGGCCTGCTTCTCACTCTGCCTGTGTCTCTGCCTCTCCCTCTCTGTCTCTCATGAATAAATAAATAAAATCTTAAAAAAAAAAAAGGAAGGCGGAAGAAATATTTCAGGTTTGTATGGGGTGTCCAAAGTAGCATCAAGGACCCAAGATGTTTCTCTTTTTTTTTCTACCATCCATAATATGTGGTTTCTATCCCTGAGGTTGTTTTAGGAACCAAAATGGTTGCTAGGGTTCCAGACATCACGTACACATGTTCCAGGCAAGGAAGCGGGAGGGACAAAAATATTCTAGTTGTCTGTCTTCTCTAAAGGCCCACTTAACATTTATCAGCAGTCCTTATTACAGGGGAGGTTAATAAATGCAGTAATTTAGTTGGACATATCACTATTTGGAATAAAATCAAAGTTTTATTATTAAGGAAGAGACTAAGATGTTGAATAGTTTGGATAATGCTATTGGCTATAGCAAGAAATCAAAATCAATAATTAAAGCAAAACAAACCCTCTTTGGACTATGAATTATATGAGTGGCCTTTTGTCTTGTTAATATTGACTGAACAACGGACACATTTCCACTTCATTTCATGATCTAGAGGCACAGCCAATGGGTGTGTATTTGTGGTCCTGGCAAGAAAATGGCCAAACTAACAAGATCATCAGGAGAATTTTTTGGAATCAGTCTTGCCGCATTTCTCCCCACCCTGAGGCCTATGTTCTTGGTATGCATACAACTCAGCCACTGATGATCACAGGTAGAGCCAGGACAGTGTAAATCTTCTTTTCAGTGTTTGATTACATTAACAGAATACAGATCCACTTTGGTTTTGTGCAACTTTCTGTCTTGTGCTCTCTGAGTATGTCTCTCTGTGTGTTGTTATCCCAAGGTCCACTTACTTCGCTGTTACTGGATACCGATTGGGAGGAGTTTAAAAGCATAGACGGTAGCTAACATGCTTGAAAGGAATATTTCACTTTACAAAATTCTAATTGCAAAAGGATGTGGACATCTAGTAGTAATTATTTTTTTTTAATTTTTAAAAAAATTGTTTCAAGAATGCTTAATATCTAATCTCTTAGCAAATTTGGTTTACACAATATAGTATTATTGACTATAGTTACCATGCTAGACATTAGATCCTTAGAACTTACTTATTTGTAACTGGAAGTTTGAACCTTTTACCTACTTCTTTCCATTTTCTTCACCCTCCCCCCAGCCCCTGGCAACCAACTGTTCTACTCATTGTTTCTATGAGTTTGACTTTTTAGAAAAAGATTCCACATATAATTGATACCATTCTCTCTGGCTTATTGAACTTTGTCTTTCTCTGTCTGGCTTATTTTACTTAGCATAATACCCTCAAGATCTATCCATGTTGTGGTAAAATGCAGGATTTCCTTTTATTTAAAAGAATGAATAGAATTTCATTGTGTGTGTGTTTGTGTGTGTGTGTGTGTGTGTGTACACCACATTTTCTTTCTTTTTAATGATGTTATATATATTTAAAAAATTTTTATTTTTAGTTGAAATATAATTGACAAACAATATTGTATTAGCTTCAGGTGTGCAATATAGTGATTTGACAACTCTATATGTTATACTATGCTCACCACAAGTGTGATTAACATCTATTGCAGTGAAAGTTATTTATGATATTATTGATTCTATTTACTATACTGGACTTTTTGTCCCTGTGACTTATTTATTTTATAACTGTAAATTTGTACTTCCTTTTTTTTTTTTAGTTTTATGGTTTTATTAACACAAATATGACATGCACATAAGCTGTCTATTCATTTTCTTTGCTATGCAGCCTGGCATTGGGATTGGTGACTCTGATGGCCAGCTGGGTTGCTCTTTCCATAATGGCTTTGCAGTTTTTGGAAGATACATTGTGAGCAATCTCTGCACATTAAGATTTGTTGCACATCAGCAGCACCTCAAGCTCCTTGATGTTGTGGACCAGGAACTTCTGGAAGCCATTGGGCAGCATGTGGTTTGTTTTCTTGTTGCTCCCATAACCAGTGTTGGGCATCAAGATCTGGCCCTTGAATCTTCTGCCTACCCTATTGTCAATGCCTCTGGGTTTCCGCCAGTTGTGCTTAATTTTGACATATGGGTCTGACTGGTTGCAGATGAACTTCTTGGTCCTCTTTTTAACAATCTTGGGCTTCACCGGAGGTCTGAGGGCAGCCATGATGCCCAGCAATTGATGGCTGCCTAAATTTGTACTTCTTAATCCTTTTCACCTATTTTGCCTATCCTCCTACCACCCTCCCTCTGGCAAACACTAGTTTGTTCTCCATATTTACGAGTCTGTTTCTGTTTTTTCTTTGTTTGTTCATTTATTCATATTTCAGATATAAGTAAAATCAAAATCAAATACAGGGATGCATATATCTTTTTGAATGAGTATTTTCATTTTCTTCGGGTAAATATCCAGAAGTTGAATTTCTATATTGTATGGTATTTCTATTTTTGATTTTTTTGAGGAAACTCCATACTGTTTTCTACAGTTGTTGTACCAATTTACGTTCTCACTGACAGTACACGAGGGTTCCTTCTTCTCCATATCCTCACCAACACTTGCTATTTCTTGTCCTTTTGATACCAGCCATTTTGATTGATGTGAAAGGATACCACAATGATGTGGTTTTGATTTGTATTTCTCTGGTGATTAGTGATGTTGAGCATCTTTTCATGTGTCTGTAGGTTGTATGTCTTTTTTTTTAAGATTTTATTTATTTATTTATTTATTCATTCATTCATTCATTCATTCATGAGACACACACACACACACACACACACACACACAGAGGCAGAGACACAGGCAGAGGGAGAAGCAGACTCCCTGTAGGGAGCCCACCATGGGACTCGATCCCAGGACCCTGGGATCACGCCCTGAGCCCAAGGCAGATGCTCAATCACTGAGCCACCCTGGTGTCCCTGTATGTATGTCTTTTTGGAGAAATGTCTATTTAGGTCCTCTGCTCATTTTTAAATCAGATTTTTTTTTTTTATGTTGAGTTGTATGAGTTCTTTATATATTTTGGATATTTACCTCCCATTGAATATATCATTTACAAGTGTCTTCTCCCATTCAGTAAGTTGCCTTTTTATTTTGTTGAAGATTTCCTTTGCAATGCAGAAGACTTGTAGTTTGATATATAATTCCACTTGTTTATTTTTGCTTTTGTAACATTTGCTTTGATATCAATTCAAAAAACATCATTGCCAAAACCATGTTGAAGAGTTTAAATTTTCTTTTAGGAGTTTTATAGTTTTAGGTCTCAAATTTCAGTGTTATAATCTATTTTGGATTGATTTTTGTGCATGGTGTAAGGGAGTGGTCCAGGTTCATTCTTTGCATATGTCATGCAGTTTTCTCAACACTGTTTATTAAAAAGATTATCCTTCCCCCATGCATATTTTTGTCTCCTGTGTTATAAATTAATTGACCCATATATGCATGGGTTTATTTCTGAGCTGTTCTTACACTGATCTATTTATCTGTTTTTATGCCGATACCATACTGTTAGGGTTACTATAGCTTTGTAATATAGTTTGAAATCAGTAGGTGTGATACCTTCAGTGTTGTTTTCCTTTCTCAAGATTGCTTTGGCTATTTGGGATCTTCTGTGGTTCCATACAAATTTTAGCATTTTTTTCTGTTTCTGAAAAATGCCATTGGAATTTAGATAGGGATTGCATTAAATCTGTAAATTGGGGACACCTAGTGGCTCAGTGGTTGAGCATCTGCTTTTGGCTCAGGGCATGATCCAGGGGTCCTGGGATCGAGTCCCACATCAGGCTCCCCGTAGGGAGCCTGCTTCTCCCTCTGCCTATGTGTCTGCCTCTCTCTGTGTGTCTCAGGAATAAATAAATAAAATCTTAAAAAAAAAATCTGGAGATGCCTGGGTG
Organism: Canis lupus dingo; assembly: GCF_003254725.2. Taxonomy (NCBI): domain Eukaryota; kingdom Metazoa; phylum Chordata; class Mammalia; order Carnivora; family Canidae; genus Canis; species Canis lupus. The sequence continues at coordinate 10,054,937 of NC_064274.1, read as the reverse complement.
GCTCAGTGGTTGAGCATCTGCCTTTGGCTCAGGGCATGATCCTGCAGTCCCGAGATCGAATTCTGCATGGAGCCCGGTTCTCCCTCTGCCTGTGTCTCTGCCTTTCTCTCTGTGTGTCTTTCATGGGTAAATAAATAAAATCTTTTTAAAAAATCTGTAAATTGCTTTGAGTAGTATGGACATATTAATAATATTCTTCCAATCCGTGACCTCAGAATGCCTTTCTATTTGCTCATGTCACTTTTGATTTCTTTTGCCAACATCTTACAGATTTCAGCATACAGATCTTTCACCTTCTTGGTTAGGTTTATTTCTAAGTATTTTGTTCTTTTTGATACAATTGTAAATAAGATCTTTAAAAAAGTTCTCTTCCTTATAGTTCATTGCTGGTGTAGTGAAATGCAGCTGACTTTTGTATGCTGCAACTTTATTGAATTTATATACTAGTTCCAACAGGATATAGACATCCTAAGAGTTGTGAGGTGATATCTCATTGTGGTTTTGATTTGCATTCCCCTGATGGGTAACAATATTGAGCACCTTTTCATGCACCCATTGGCCATTTTTATGTCTTCTTTGGAAAAATGTTTATTTATTTATTCATGAGAGACAAATAGAGAGAGGCAGAGACATAGGCAGAGTGAGAAGCAGGCTCCCTGCTTGGAGCCTGATGTGGGACTAGATTCCAGGATCCATGGATCATGCCCTGAGCCAAAGGCAGATGCTCAAAACCTGAGCCACCCGGGCATCCTAGGCTGGAATTCTTTGTAATGGGATGTCATCTTCAAAAAGTAAATAATAAATTCCATATTTGATGTAAACATACACTCAGGTGGACTTTGATTTATGGCAAGAAGGTAGTTTATTTATTTATTTTTTTAATAATAAATTTATTTTTTATTGGTGTTCAATTTACCAACATACAGAATAACACCCAGTGCTCATGCCATCAAATGCCCCCCTCAGTGCCCGTCACCCATTCACCCCCACCCCCCCGTCCTCCCCTTCCATCACCCCTAGTTCGTTTCCCAGAGTTAGGAGTCTTTATGTTCTGTCTCCCTTTCTGATATTTCCCACACATTTCTTCTCCCTTCCCTTATATTCCCTTTCACTATTATTTACATTCCCCAAATGAATGAGAACATACAATGTTTGTCCTTCTCCGATTGACTTACTTCACTCAGCATCATACAAGAAGGTAGTTTAGAGACACATTCTGACATAATGCATATTTAAGTGCACCACAAATACCAAGAACTTTGCTATCTTACTCTGAGTGCCGCTTTGGTGTTCAACAGCTGACTCTATTTAGAAACACAGTTAAAGGGCTGAAGAAAGTTTGGAGTTTATTTATATGGCAAAAAGAGGGGTTAATGTTGGATAAGAATGATATTTGGAGCTCAGAGGGTCCTTCTAATTGTAGCTAGCCTAAATAAGCTCAGGCAACAATAAATAGTATGATGTACCCTACATATATGTGGTGGTGACTTACAACTGAGAAATTCACCCCTATTTTATTATAAACTTTTAACACGGTAGGGTTGTTGATAGGTCAACTCTCATTAAAACTTTATTCTTTGTTTACTTAATGTAGACTTGGAAGCTTAAGGGTCCTCAAGGACCTTAAGGGTCCTTGAATGAAACTCATCTCCATTGTATCTATGCCCATGGACTTCTACATTCTATTTGTCCAGAAGCCACAACTTTTCATGGCACTCAGTTTGTTGAAGTTTTAAGGGTATCCAAAAATAATTCCTCTGTTGTTACTTCCTTGGAACGTAATTAGAGGTAGAAATAGAGTCAAGTAGATGAAACAAAAATGGGGCTCAGTTTCATGGTAGCAATTATTTTCTTTGGGCTGCACCTGGAAGTAGGCAGCCCTTCTCCTGGAAACCAGGGTGCCTTGCTTGGTAGAGGTAGTCTCTTTTACCCAAGGTGACATAATTTATTGTCCAAACCAAAATACTTTAGAGAGTTAAAGGAGGTGCTGGTAGGGTGAAATGTCAGGACTGTTCAGGGCAAATTATGACATGAGGTCATTGACTTTTATCTCATGACAATAGTCAAAGTAGAAAGCACACCCTCTTCTGACAGGCAGACCTGAGAGGAAGGGGAGGAAGCCTATTGCACAGTTTCTTCTCCTTAACACACTAATCATATAAATAAGTTCTTCACTTTCCCCTCCACACCCTGGGAGAAGTGAGGGATAGCCCTGGAAGCCAGCTGTGCTCATGGAAAATCCATCCTCAAAAAATTCATAGAAGAGTAGAGTTTTCCCATTAGGTCTGCATCTAATATTTACATAGTCAGAGGAAGGACAGAGTAGGGGTGCTCTAAGCACAGGGCTAGAGGAGTGGTGTGCAAGAGCTGATTGTTAGCCTGGCTTCTCAACTCCACATTCATAAATACTTGGTAGATTGAAACTGGCCATGATGGGAGTATATATACCATGGCATGGCATGATATACATTATTTGGCAAAGTACAAATAATGGCCTTATTTTGTCTCCTCTGGCAGAGCTATTTGTTAAAGATTCATCAGCCTACCACTTGGCCCTGGACTAGTTTTATTTCTTCTGGTTTATGGTTAATACCTCCTCTTACCCTCATCATCTAGTAGAGATGTTCATGATCAGTGATCAAAGGCACACTTTTCATTGCCGTGAAAAAAACCCTCCAGCTTCTGCACATCTGTATGCCTATCAAGGAAGTAAGTACTCCATTGGGCTTGCTCCCCATAAACCCAAACAGCTGCAGCACTGTCTGTGCTGTAATCCTCTGTTCTAGAAGAACCAAGGAACCTGAGGATGGATCTTCCATTTGGTACTAAGACTGGCCATTCGGTGCAGGCCTTCCTAGTTCCTTGCAAAGATTACTGAGATGAAAAGCATAAGCATCACTTTGATGCTTTTAGAGTCTTCCAGGTGTTGACAATGAGAAACAGGCTTGTTCATGGGGACCTAAATTCCTGGCAGTGATATTATCAGTAAAGTTGCAGAGTACCTGAGTTTTAGAAGTTTAGAAGCTCTGGATATGAGTTCTGTTTATGCAAATTACAGCTGTGGAACTTTGCAAAATATATCTTGTTTCTTGGAGTATCCTTAAAGTGGGTACAATAATCTCCAATTATAAAATTTTGGGGATAAATAAAATAGCATGTGAAAATGAGTTGTAAAACATAAAGAGTGATGTTAACATAAAGTGTAAGCATTATCAGGAGAGTATATATTTTGTGGAAAAAGGAGAGATAAGTTATTTCTGATGTTTTAGTTAATTATTTGTAGGACAAGAAACAGCTGGATTATCCACAAGGCTGATGAAGCCTGTGTGTAGCCCTCTAGCAAAGGAATATTCTTATCTTTTAGAGGAAAGAGTTTGCTATCTTTTCTGATTCCCTCAAAAAAAATTAATCATCATTGGAAAAGTAGGAACTTGTTGGATATCTTTGTTTATTTTATAGTTAAATGTTTTAAAATTGTGATTTGGAAAGGAGTTGGGTATTGAATTAAAAAATTACTTAGAATTTCTAAAAAATTGTTCAACCATTGAAATGATTTCTATTTAGATTCTTATACCTTTTTAAAATTTTTAATTTAATTTTTATTTTATTTTTTTAAGTAAAAGAAATAAGTCCTCACTGGAGCCCAGTGAGGTGCTTGAACTCACAAGACCAAGATTAAAACCTAAGCTGAAATCAAGATTAGGATGCTTAACAAACTGAGCCACCGAAGTATCCCTAGATTCTTGTACCTTTTAATGTCTTAAAAAGGACTGACGTAAAAGGAAGCCTTCAGAGGCACATTTTGTGTCATGTACTTTGTGTAGAACACACAAGGGCTATGTTTTCCCCCATACTGCAAACAGATCCTACATATAAAATTACTTTAGTGTCATAGGCGCTTGTGAAATGCAAAATAAATTATTTAAAGATTTTAACTGGAATTTTGTCTTTTTCTTTTTTTAAAGAACATAAGGAAAAATTAAATCTTCCAGGTTTGAGACTTTAAGATAGGCGCTTGTGAAATGCAAAATAAATTATTTAAAGATTTTAACTGGAATTTTGTCTTTTTTTTTAAAGAACATAAGGAAAAATTAAATCTTCCAGGTTTGAGACTTTAAGTGTGATTTTTTTCAGATGTATCTTGGCCTCCCTCTAGTGGTTGCTGAGGCAAGCTGAACCAAAATCTAGGGCATAATACTCATTTTCTTTAAATCAAAAATATAATTGTGAACATTTAAGCCTCAGTTTATTTATTTTTTTAAAGGTTTTATTTATTTATTCATGGGAGACACACACACACACACACACACACACAGAAAGGCAGAGACACAGGCAGAGGGAGAAGCAGACTCCATGCAGGGAGCCCGATGTGGGACTTGATCCCAGGACTCCAGGATCACAACCTGGGCCAAAGGCAGGCGCTAAACTGCTGGGCCACTCAGGGATCCCCTGTAAGCCTCAGTTTAAATGACTGGAAAGCCTTTAATGAATCTCAAGTTTTTGCACTTCTTTGATACTCGGTTTAATTTCTGTTTGTTGTTCCTATCGTTTGTTGTTAAGATTACTTAATTTTCTTGTGTTTAATTTTGGTAGTAAGGGTGTGTGTGTGTGTGTGTGTGTATGCGTGTGTGTATTCTTTCTCACAAAAAATAGAGTCCTGTGTCCAGTTATAAATTTTAAGTTTTTTATGCCCTATGCAATATCTTCTGGTACAAAATCTAGGAAAATGATTTTATTAATAAATTTTTGACCAGAACTGAGATTACTGCCAATTTACAAGGAATCCAGAGGACAGAAGATATTAGAATATACTGAAGAGTGGGAGGGGCTTGGGAAGATGGCAGTAGGAGGACTCTGTGCTGACTCTGTCCCTTGTTTTCAATTATACATTATCCACATCCAAGTCAATAAACTGGAGAGCCATCTGAAGTCTGGCTGAGCAAACTTCACAACTTAAATGTACAAGAGAAGTGCATCTGAAAGTTTAGGAACATCAGAAAGGTAGAGGGAGGGTGCCCACAGGAGGAAGGGGGCTGCACATGGGAAGAAGGTAGAGAAACAGGCCTTCACACCAGGGAGCTCACATGAGAAGACTAATACCCATAGCTTTTGGCTTTAAAAACCAGAGGAGCTGAATTCTGTGAATTTGTAAAACCAGTGGGGCTTGAAACCTGAAGCTTTGGCGGTCAGCTGACTCAGCACTGGGCAAGCCTAGACGGTGAGTGATAGCTGGGTGCCACCCTTAAAGAGACAGCAGCCTATGTGGAGAGACAACATAAAAATGGCAGTTTACACAATGCTGGGGGCAAATGGGGGACAGATGTTTATATTGATTTCTGAGCTTGTTGGGGGACCTTCTCCAAAAATGACAGAACTGGCAGGTACTATTTTCCTCTGTCTCTCCCCATAAGCATAGACATCTGCTGGAGGTGGGGCCACACAGATACTACCTAATCTGCTAGTAGTGCACCACACCCATGATTTCTCCTGAGGACTCACACACTGCAAATCTGCTAGTCTCAGCCCTGGACTCAGGGCAAATTTTGTTAAGGCTGAGTGGGTGCCCTGCCCAGCCACCAAGTATATAGCTGCCATCAAGTGCTGTGCTCATTTGCCCTGCCACACTTAGCTGTGTTTCCCCAGTCACCCTGTGTGTCTTGCTCTCCTAGTGTGGGGCTACCAGGTGCATAGCTATGGCCATGTCATGCCTTGCCCAGAACCAGACCAAACCACCAGACATGCCCAGGAACATGTCCCCAGCCACCATTAGGTGCTGTGACCAGCCTTATGCCTACTAGCTGCCAATGTGCAGACTCTAGTAACCCCAGCACTTCAGGAGATCCAGCATAGAACTATTGGCCAAGCACACATTTTGCTAACAACACTACCATGCTCTCAAGTTCCCCAGCAAGCACACCTCTCACAGAGCTGTGCTCCCTGGGTCCCACTAGCACCACAGAGAAAAGCACAGCCCACAACAGGCAAAGAGTCAGTGCAGATGACTGTATGTGAAGGAAAAGTGACTCAGACATAACAGCAGGGCATAAACAACACATATAAGATATTCTCCTGAAGTGCTGGGTTCTGGTGAACAGGGGACACTGTACTTCCTCTTTATAAAGTCATTACTTTCAAGGGCAGAAGACACAGCTGACTTTCTTAACACACAGAAATAGAAGAGAGGCAGACAGAATAAAGAAACAGAGAAATTTATCCCAAATGAAAGAACATGACAAGTCCACAGCCAAAGGTCTATATGAAATAGATATAAGTCACATGCCTAGTAAAGAGTTTAAAGCAATGATCATAATGATACTCACTGGACTCGAGAAGTAGAAGACATGAATAAGACCCTTAACACAGACATAAGGAATAACATAGTAGAGATAAAGGGTACAATAAATGAAAATGGAAACATACTTGATGGAATAAACAGCAGGATGGAAGAAGCAGAGGAATTAGTGACCTAGAAGAGAGAGTAATGAAAAATAATCAAGCTGAACAAAAGAGAGAGAAAAGTATGATGCAAAAAGAGAATAGACTTAGGAAATTTAGTGACTCCATAAAATGTAATAACATTTGTGTTATAGGAATCTCAGAAGAAGACAGAAAAGGGGGCAGAAAATTTATTTGAAGAAATAATAACTGGAACTTCCCTAATCTGTGGAAGGAAACACATACCCATATTCAAGAGGCACAGAGAACCCCCAACAGAATCAACAAAAGCAGACTGGCACCAGGACATATTAAACTGGCAAAATATAGTGGTAAAGAACAAAATTTAAAAGCAGCAAGACAAAAGAAATCATTAATGCATAAGGGAAAACCCATAAGCCTAGCAGATTTGTCAGCAGAAACTTTCCAAGCCAGAAGACAGAGGCCTGATATATTTAAAGTGCTGAATAGGAAAATTCTGCAGCCAAGAATACTCTACTCAGAAAGGCTATCATTCATAATAGAAGGAGAGATAAAGAGTTTTCAAGACAAACTAAATGAGCTTGTGACTAGAAAACCAACCTCAAGATATTAAAGGGGACTCTGAGTGCAAAGAAGAGAGCAAAAGTGACTGCTTAAAGCAGGAAAGACACAAGCAGTAAAAATGAATATTTATATAAAAAAATCAGTCAAAGCTTATAAAATAAAAGGATGTAAAATATAATAAAATACTTAAAATGTTGGAAGGAGATGAGAAAAGAATGGGTTCATACTTGAAGGACCATCAGCTTAATATAGACTGCTATGCAAAGATTTTATATGCAAATCTAATGATAACCACATATCAAAACCTACCAATAAATATGCAAAGAATAAAGAGAAAGAAATCCAAATATATCACTAGAGAAAATAAAAAAAAACATGAAAGACAGGAAAAGATCAGAAAAATCTTCAGAAACAATCACAAACCAGTAATATAATGGCAATAAATACATATCTATCAATAATTACTTTTCATTTAAATGGACTAAATAGTCCAATCAAAAGACATAGGGTGGCAAAGTAGATAAAAAAAGTAAGTCCCATTTATATGCTGCCTTCAAGAGACCCATTTTAGAGGTAAAGACACTTGCAGATGGAAAGAGGATGAAGAAACATTTATCATGAGAAAAGATGTCAAAAGAAAGCTGGAGTTGCAATACTTACACTGAACAGAGTACACTTTGAAACAAAGACTGTAGCAAGAGTCAAAGAAGGACATTATGTAATCATAAAGGGGACAATCCAAAAAGACGATATAACAATTTTAAACATTAATGCACCCAATATGGGAGCATCTAAATACATAAAACAGTTAATAACACATAAAGGAAATAATTGATAACACAATAATAGTAGGGACTTTAACACCCCACTTACATTAGTGGACAAATCATCTAAACCGAACTTCAACAAGGAAACAATGGCTTTGAATGACTCACTGAATCAGATGGATTTAACAGATATATTCAGAATATTCCAACCTAAAACAGCAAAATACATGTTTTTTTTTTTCAAGTACACATAGTACAGTCTTTAGAATAGATTATGTGTTAGCTCACAAAACAAGCCACAACAAATTCAAGAGGATCAAAATCATACCAAGCATATTTTCTGACCATAATACTGTGAAACTAGAAAGTCAACCACAACAAAAAAATCTGTGAAGAGCACAAATACTGGGAGGCTAAAAAGCATGCTACTAAATAATGAATGAGTCAGCTAGGAAATAAAAGAAGAAATAAAAAAGCACATGGAAACCAATGAAAATGAAAACACAATGTCCCAACACCTTGGGATGCAGCAAAAGCAGGTGGGTCTATGAGGAAGTTTGTAGCAATACAAGCCTACCTCAAGAAGCAAAAAGAAATCTCAAATGAATAACCCAACTTTGCACATAAAGGAGCTAGAAAAAGAACAACAAACAAAACCCAAAACCAACAGTAGGAAGGAAAGAATAAAAATTAGAGTATAAATAAGTGACACAGAAACTAAAAACAAAACAAGACAAAACAAAACAAAACAATAGAACAGATCAATGAAACCAGGAGCTTATTCTTTGAAAAAATTAATAAAACTGATAAACTTCTAGCCAGATTTAGCAAGAAGAAAAGAGAAAGGACTCAAATAAAATCACAAATGAGAGAGGAGAAATAACAATTAACAGCACAGAAATACAATTAGAATATTATGAAAAACTAAATGCCAACAAATTGGACAACCTGCAAGAAATGGATAAATTCCTAGAAACTCCAAAACTGAAAGAGGAGGAAATAAAAAAATTTGAACAGACCAATAACCAGTAAAGAAATTATGTCAGTAATCAAAAAACTCCTGGGGCACCTCTGTGGCTCAGTAGATTAAGCATCTGACTCCTGATTTTGTCTAAGGTTATGATCTCAGGGTTGTGAGATTGAGCACCAAGCTGGGCTCCTTGCTAGGTAGGGAGTCTGCTTAAGATGCTCTCTCCCCCCTTTGCCATTTCTATATGCCAATAATTAGCAGAAAGAGAAATTAAGGAAACAAACCTATTTACAACTGCATTAAAAATAATATGATACCTAGAAAAAAACCTAACCAAAGAGGTGAAAGTCCTATACTCTGAAAACTATAAAGCATTGATGAAACCAATTAAGGATGACACAAAGAAATAGAGATTCCATGCTTACAGATTGGAAGAACAAATATTGTTAAAATGTCTATACTTCCCAAAGGCAATCTATACTTTTAATGCAATCCTTCTCAAAATACCAATAGCATTTTTCACATAACTAGAACAATCCTAAAATTTGTATCAAACCACAAAAGATCCTGAATAGCCAAAGCAATCCTGAAAAAGAAAATCAAAGCTAGGTGCCATGATTCAGACTTTATTACAAAACTATAGTGATCAAAACAGTATGGTACTGGCACAAAAAATAGACACATAGGTCAATTAAATAGAATAGAAAACCCAGAAATAAACCCACAATTATATGGCCAATTAATCTTTAACAAAGCAGGAAAGAATATCCAAAGGGAAAAAGACAGTCTCTTCAACAAATGGTGCTGGGAAAACTGGACAGCAACATGCAAAAGAATGAAGCTGGACCACTTTCTTACACCATACACAAAAATAAACTCAAAATGTGTTAAAGACCTAAATGTGAGACCTGAAACCATAAAAATCCTAGAGGAGAACACAGGCAATAACCTCTTTGACATTGGCCCTAGCAACATTTTTGTACATATGTATCTCAGACATTTTAACAAATCCTTTTTTTTTTTTTAAGATTTATTTATTTATTTGAGAGAGAGAGAGAGAGTAAGAGAAAAGAGAAAGAACATGAAAAGGAGGGGCAGAGCAGAGGGAGAGAGAATTTCAAGCAGACTCTATGATGGCATGGAGCCTGACATGGGGCTTGGTCTCATGACCCCAAGATCATGACCTGAGCCAAAACCAAGAGTCAGATGCTTAACCGACTGCACCACCCAGATGCCACTCTACATATCTCTTGAGGCAAGGGAAACAAAAGCAAAAATAAACTATTGGGACTACATCAAAATAAAAAGTTTCCACATAGGGAAGGAAACAATCAACAGAAGCAAAAGCCTATCTATGGCGGTGCTAAATATTTTCTTCCATTCCATAGCGCTATATATATGTATCTATATGTATATATAGTGGAATATTAGCCATCAAAAAAATGAAATCTTGCCATTTGCAATGATGTGAAAGGAACTAGAGATTATCATGCTAAGCAAAACAAGTCCATCAGAGAAAGACAATTATATGATTTCACTCATATGTGAAATTTAAGAAACAAAATAGAGGATCATAGGGGAAGGGAGGGAAAAATAAAACAAGACGAAACCAGAGGGAGACAAACCATAAGAGACTCTTAATCATAGGAAACAAACTGAGGGTTGCAAGAAGGGAGGGGGGTGGAGGATGGGGTAACTGGGTGATGAGCATTAAGGAAAGCACATGAATGAGCACTGGGTGTTAAATAAGACTGATGAATCATTCACCTCTACCTCAGAAACTAATAATACACTATTTATTGATAAATTGAATTGGAATAAAAAATATTTACCAAAAAAAGAAATTCAGCAAAATTCCTTCGAGATCAGTTCAATTTGTTTTATGTTTCAATAGTTTGTTGAATTTTACTGCTGAGTAGTATTCCTTGATATGAATGTACCACAGTTGTTCACCTGTTGAAGAACATCTGTTTCTCCCCCAGTTTTAGGCTATTACAATTAAAACTTCTATGAACATTTGTGCACACACACAGACAAAAACATGGAAAGAAGAAAAAAAGGAAAAAGTTTAAAAAGTAGGGGGATCCCTGGGTGGCTCAGCAGTTTGGCACCTGCCTTCGGCCCAGGGCGGGATCCTGGAGTCCTGGAATCGAGTCCTGGGATCGAGTCCCATGTCGGGCTCCTTTGCCTGGAGGCCTGCTTCTCCCTCTGCCTGTGTCTCTGCCTCTCTCTTTCTCTCTCTGTGTGTCTCTCATGAATAAATGAATAAAATCCTTTTAAAAAAAAGTAAATTATAAAGTATACATTATTTTTGCTGAACTGTACACTCCTGCCTAATTCATTTATATAGAGAGAGGACAGATGGAGATTGTTTTATGACTCTTAAATTCTCTGCTGTGCTTAACACAGTGTTAGGTGATTGTGAACTATTAACTTGAAATTCTATAATGATACCCAAAGCTTAGTGCTACTAGATTTCATTTCAAACAACAGTCAGACAAAGAAAATAAATCCTACTTGCAGAATACAACGCTGTATTAAGTCAATGTCCTAAATACTACCCTCCTCCTTTCCTTTACTCTTTTCACCCTTCTTTCTAGTTATTGAGAGAAAGAGAGGGTGACAGGGAGGAAAGACAGAGAGGAAGCTCCTGCCATCCTTAAAGACCATGCTTTATTCTAACAATAAGAAACTATTGCCTATTGACTTGCCTCTTCCAATAAGCACTGTTTTGACAAAAGAATTGATCTGAGGGATCTACAAATTACAAAGCATTAAGTCAGTCAACTCTGGGACTAAATCATAGCAGACTTTTTAACTCCTCACCATTAAATCTGCTCATTCTGCCAGAATGTGTTGTTGAGGCACCTGGGTGGCTCAGTCAGTTAAGCATCTGCCTTTGGCTCAGGTCAAGATCCCAGGATCCTGGCATCCAGCCCCACATCAGGCTCCCTGCTCCGTGGAGAACCTGCTTCTCCTTCTCTGCGGCTCCCCTTGCTTGTGCTCCTCTCTCTCTCTCAGAAATAAATTTAAAAATCTTTTTTTTTAAAAAGTATGTGTTGTTGGGGCTCAGGAGAATAAGGCACTCTTGGCTATGTCTGGGATAACAGCCTAATGAAAGATGGAGGTAAGAAAATTAAAATAAAATAAATTACTGTCACCTGAGATTTGAGTTTATTCAATTTCTTGTTCACCTGATACTTTTTCACACTTTTGTGGTGCGCAAAAGACGTTCAGCTTTCCAAAGTGCTAATTCTTGGATTTGGATAACCCAAGAATGAATTCTGGTAGCTGTTACAGCAGGGGGCTAAAATGTGCAAATGCCTGCAGCAATTCACTCTCTGACTAAATTGTCAAACTTTTAAATTGTGTCCCCTTTGATCTTCCCTTCCTCCCCCATCCTCTCCCTACAGAGGCTCCTAGCACTGAATCTTTGTCAAAAGAGAAGATGCAGTCAGATTAGCAAACTATACCTTTCCAAAAGATTGCCACCTTTTTTGTGTTGCCTGTCATGTTTACTTCTTTATGTCATTCTTGTCTAATCCTTCCTGATTCTTTTCAGTTTGATTTAATGGAAATGTTCATATTTTAGGTTCATTAACAACTTAACAAAAGACATCACATTTGGTTAGTGATTGTGCTTTTAAAAAAAATCCAAATAACTACAGACTGTCACTGTCTCTAAATCAGGAGGAAAATAAGCACTTTGCAGAATATATAAGTACTTCAACTGGTAAGTTAGAATGTAGAATAAACTCTAGCGGAGAGACTTCACTAAACATGTTGCTGAAATACTGAAATGTGTACAAGGCAACACAGGGTAACACAAGGAATGCTGGGCCACAAAACATCACCTTAAAATTATAAATAGTTAATAAATATTATTAAAATAGAATATATTATATAATAAACAAATCATGCAAAAGTTATTAAAATGTTAGAAAATATTTATTATTAAGCACCTGCCAAGAACCAGGCTCTATACCTCTGATTATTGTATTTTTTTAAATTTATTTTCATGATAGTCATACATAGAGAGAGAGAAAGGCAGAGACATAGGCAGAGGGAGAAACAGGCTCCATGCACCGGGAGCCCGACGTGGGATTCGATCCCGGGTCTCCAGGATCGCGCCCTGGGCCAAAGGCAGGCGCCAAACCGCTGCGCCACCCAGGGATCCCTGATTATTGTATTTAATCTCTGCACATCTGGCACTCACTGAGTGCTTACACTGTGCTAAGTCTTGGTATACCAAAATGAAAGACACAATCTTTGTCCTTCTGATGGTTCAGTCTAGAGAGGGGAAAATGACTAAACACAGTTGTCAAATGAGGTTCCATGGACCTATGCACACTTACAAAGGAATCTGAGAAAGGATGTACACCCATGATTGGAAGAATTGGAGATATTCACCAAATATCACTTTGTTAAAAAAAATTTTTTTTAAGGTATAGGGAACCCTAGCATTAAGAACAAGAATTATCCTAGCCTCATCAATCAGACAACAAAAATATTGCTGATAGCCTCAGCAGACAACAAAAGGCATTCAAATCGGTAAAGCAGAAGTCAAACTCCCTCTTTGCAGATGACATGATACTATATATCGAAAACCCAAAGACTCCACCCCAAGATGGCTAGAACTCATACAGCAATTCAGCAATGTGGCAGGATACAAAATCAATGCCCAGAAATCAGTGGCATTTCTATACACTAACAATGAAATTGAAGAAAGAGAAATTAAGGATTCCTGGGTGGCTCAGCGGTTTGGGCACCTGCCTTCGGCCCAGGGTGGATCCTGGAGTCCCGGGATTGAGTCCCATATCAGGTTCCCTGCGTGGAGCCTGCTTCTCCTTCTGCCTGTGTCTCTGCCTCTCTCTCTCTGTGTGTGTGTGTGTGTGTCTCTCATGAATAAATTAATAAAAATCTTTAAAAAAAGAAAAGAAAGAGAAATTAAGGAGTCAATTCCATTTACAATTGCACCCAAAAGCATAAGATACCTAGGAATAACCTAACCAAAGAGGTAAAGGATCTATACCCTAAAAACCACAGAACACTAATGAAAGAAATTGAGGAAGACATAAAGAGATGGAAAAACATTCCATACTCATGGATCAGAAGAACAAGTATTGTGAAAATGTCTATGCTACCCAGGGCAGTCTACACGTTCAATGCGATCCCTATCAAAATACCATGGACTTTTTTCACAGAATTGGAACAAATAATCTTAAAATTTGTATGGAATAAGAAAAGACCCCAAATAGCCAGAGGAATGCTGGGGGCATCACAATGCCAGATTTCAAGCTGTATTACAAAGCTGTGATCATCAAGACAGCATGGTACTGGCACAAAAACAGACACATAGATCAATGGAACAGAATAGAGAACCCAGAAGCGGACCCTCAACTCTATGGTCAACTAATATTCGACAAAGCAGGAAAGACTCTCCACTGGAAAAAGGACAGTCTCTTCAATAAAGGGTGCTGGGAAAATTGGACAGCCACGTGCAGAAGAATGAAACTGGACCATTCTCTTACACCATACACAAAGATACACTCTAAATGGTTGAAAGATCTAAATGTGAGACAAGAATCCATCAAAATCCTAGAGGAGAACACAGGCAACACCCTTTTTGAACTTGGCCACAGCAACTTCTTGCAAGATACATCTATGAAGGCAAGGGAAACAAAAGCAAAAATGAATGATTGGGACTTAAGATAAAAAGCTTCTGCACAGAAAAAAAAAAACAGTCAACAAAACTAAAAGACAACCTACAGAATGGGAGAAGATATTTGCAAATGACATATCAGCTAAAGGACTAGTATTCAAGAGCTATAAAGAACTTATCAAACTCAACACCCAAGAAACAAAAAATCCAGTCATGAAATGGGCAAAAGACATGAACAGAAATTTCTCCAAAGAAGACCTACACATGGCCAGCAAGCACATGAGAAAATGCTCTGCATTACTTGCATTCAGGGAAATACAAATCAAAACCACAATGAGATCCCACCTCACACCAGTGAGAATGGGGAAAATTAACAAGACAGGAAACAACAAATGTTGGAGAGGATGTGGAGAAAGGGGAACCCTCTTGCACTGTTGGTGGGAATGTGAACTGGTGCAGCCACTCTGGAAAACTGTGTGGAGGTTCCTCAAAGAGTTAAAAATAGACCTGCCCTACGACCGACCCAGCAATTGCACTACTGGGGTGTTTACTCCAAAGATACTGATGTAGGGGCAGCCTGGGTGGCTCAGTGCTTTAGCGCCACCTTCAGCCCAGGGCCTGATTCTGGAGACCTGGGATCAAGTCCCACGTCAGGCTCTCTTCATGGAGCCTGCTTCTCCCTCTGCCTGTGTCTCTGTCTCTGTCTCTCTGTGTCTTTCATGAATAAATAAATAAAATCTTAAAAAAAAAAGATACTGATGTAGTGAAACATCAGGACACCTGCACCTCAATGTTCATAGCAGCAATGTCTACAATAGCCAAACTGTGGAAAAAGTCTCATCCATTGACAGATGAATGGATAAAGAAGATATGTTCTATACATACAATGGAATATTACTCAGCCATGAGAATAAACAAATACCCACCGTTTGCTTAAAACTGGATGGAACTGGAGGGTATTATGCTGAGTGAAATAAGTCAATCAGAGGACAATCATCATATGGTTTCACTCATACATGGAATATAAGAAATAGTGAAAGGGATTATAAGGGAAAGGAGGGGAACTGAGTGGGAAAAATTAGAAAGGGAGACAAACCATGAGAGATTCCTAACTCTGGGAAACAAAGTGTTGTGGAAGGGGCGGTTGATGGGGAGATGGGGTAACTGGGTGACAGGCAATGAGGAGGGCAATTGATGGGATGAGCATTGGATGTTATACTATATGTTGGCAGATTGAATTTAAATTTTAAAATGAAAAAGAAAGAAGAAGAAAGAAAGAAAGAAAGAAAGAAAGAAAGAAAGAAAAAGAAAAAAGGAGATAGATAAAGAATTAGCCAGAAGATAAAATGCTTAGATAGGAACAAAAGAAAGAGGGAAGATTTTTCAGGCCAAGGAAGCAGGCAGTACAAAGGCAGAGAATTATGAGAGAGCAATGCACATTTGTGGGAACTGAAAATGATTATTATTAAAGCACAGGCTAGAAGATGAGGGAGGAGGCATTAGTGCAAGGTTTGGCGTGCCATACTAAAGAGTGTGGGCTTTTCCCCAGAGGCAGAGGGAGGACAATGGAATTTTTAAGCAGAGTAGCTGAGTAACTGTATTTTTAACCTAGAAATGATGATAATCATAGATATCCTTTATTGAGTGCTCTTGTGTGCCATTCACTTTAAATTATTTATTCTTTTTTTTTTTTTTAAAGACAGCTCCACATCCGATGTAGAGCTTGAAATCATGACCCTGAGATCAAGAGTCACATGCTCTATAGACTGAGCCAGCCAAGTGCCCCTATATTATTGATTCTTATTTAACAACCTTTACCATGTTGTAAGTAGGCATTATATCATCATTTTATAGATAAGTAATGCTCAGAAACTTTAAGAAACTTGCCCAAGTTTATCTGGCAGCTAAGGACCAAGGCTAAATTTTACAATGTTCTCACTTTCCTACCCTAGCTGTCAAAATAACTACTGTCATGTAGTTAGGAACAGGTGTTTTGGAGACCAACTGACTGGGCTTGAAATCCCTGCCACTTTACTTTCTGTGTGACTGTACAGCTTGTGCCTCATTTCATCATTCATAAAATGGGGATAATAAAATTCACCCAAAGTTAAATTAAGATAAATAAGATGGTACATAAAGCAGTTAGCACAAAGTCTAGCCCATAAAGTAATGCTAACCATCAGTAGAGATGGTACTAGACTAGTTGTTGTGCTTGGGCATATTTTATACTTCCATTTAAATCATTACAAGAACCAGACAAGGTGAGCATAATCATTTTATAATAAAAAAAAAAAAGAAATCTAAAACTTAGAGAAATTCAGTCACTTGCAAAAAAGACATATAACTAAATGCCAGAGCTGGTTCTGCTCCAAAGCCTATACTCTTTTTCATACTGCAGAGTATAGTGTACCATTAAAGGTCTCTTGTGCATTGTACAGGATAAATTAAAGAGATAAGATAGGAGGCAGGGGGTAAAATATTTTAGAGGTTTTGCATAAATCTAAGAGAAATATGTCAAGAGTCTAAATTAAGGAAGTGCTTATGTGGAGTAAAATAAGTCAGTTAAGAGATATTGTCACTAGGGTGACAGATTGAATGTTGAGAAGTAAAGGAGAGAGCTCAAGAGGATTTTCTGGTTTTTGGATTAGATCACAGGGTAGATGATAGCCCTGAGATAAGAATGGGAAAACTGGAATTGGAAATGTCTTGGATAATTTTTATTGAATGAATGAACAAATAAATAATTTCAATTTGGAATGTATTAAGTTCACTTATGTTCAACATCTAAAAAAGATAAGTAGTAGTCTAGGAAATATTGGACAGAATTCTGTGCTAAAGAGAAAGGAAATATAAATAGGTAGTCTAAATCATTGCATGTGTAAATGGCATTTCTAGAGAGACTAAAATAAAAATAGAAGAGGATCAATGATAGAACTTTGGAATTAGGGAAGAACCTTTTTTCCACTGGACTCAAGTTAAAATGTGGAGGGATTCCACTAGAATAGTGTTCTTGGCCTATTTCTCCACTTATTATATCCCACGGGGTGAGCTATAGGGAAGGAAGTGAGGATGTAACCTCCTCTTCTCTCTCTCTTTGACTATCAGCCTTTCTTCAAAGCATTCAGTTTCCCTACTTCCCAAAGTCTCAAACTGTGACTAAGAGGGGGTGTTCAATTCTACGTCTAAGCATTTGGTGGCCCATTACAAATTTCCATTCAAAGCCACATTTTATGATTAGTTTTATCAGTGATAAAGGTGGGTCTTTATCTATATGTGTTTTGATTTTAAACTTTGGAAATGAAGAAAGAAGTGCTGTTTGTGGACTCTCTAAAACCCACATAGCTGGGAAACCCAAAACTAAAGCAGCCAGAAAAAGAAAAGAACACATGAGGAAGGAGAAGAATGTACAGTATGAAACATAGGAAGAAAACCAGGAGAGAATACTGTTATCAGAATCAAAGGAGGAAGACTCTTAAACAAAAAAGTGGAATGGCCAGTAGTGTCAAGTGCTATGAAGAGGTCAGGGAGTATAAGATCCAAAACTAGTCTACTCAACTTGGTAGTTGAGAAAAGGTTCAAGGGAATGACAGAAACAGAAATATCATAATAGAGTGAATATAGTAGATAGGTTACACTGATGGTCCCAATTTTTTATGCATCCTTGTACTCCTGCCCTCTGGTCAGCATCCTACCCAAAATGATAGTTGGCCTGGCCATGTGACTGCTTTGCCCATTGCCACATTAGGAAATATGAATTAAGTAGAGGCTTTAAAAAATGCTTTCATGTTTCATCTTTCCCTCTTGAACCCTTCCCACCACTAGAGGAACATTTCCAGGTTAGCTGTCTAGAAAGATGTGAAATACTCATGTAGTCAAGTTGAGTTGTCCCACCCAAGGCCATCCTAGACCAACTAGCCCTCAGGTCAGACCAAAAGCTGACTACCAACACCTGAGCAAGCTCAGTCAAGATCAGCCAAGTCCACAGCCCACAGCCTCATGAGTAATAATAAATGCTTGCCACCTCAAGCTACTACATTTTGCGGTGGTTATCAACAATTACAGTTAACCAGTATAGAATAAGGTACAAAAAAGTAAGCTATATTAGGTTTTTGTAATTATCTTATCTCAGAAACTTAACCAGCACAATTATCTTTCTTTTATTTCTGAGTCTTTTTAATTTCTTATATTTATAATACAATTCCCAAACCAGTCCCTCCTCATAGATTTGACAACCATTATAGACTGCTTTCTAGCTTCTCAAGCCAGCATTTCTTCCCTCTATTTCAGACTTTGACTATGTGCAATCCCTTGCCTTTTTCAACTTAGAATTAAAAAGGCATTTACAATCTGGACCTCTATCTCTGCCCCCACCCAAACTCTTCACTAGAGGATTGCATCAGAATATAAAAAACAAAAATCAAAACAAAATGACAGCTTCTCAACAGAGGTAATAGGGAGAAAATAGAAATGAGAGAAGACATAGATATGTTTGGTCCTGAGGGGGAAGGGAGGGAGGGGGCTGAATAGGCAGCATCAAACTTAATAGCATTTGGGATGATTAGTATCTAGCTTCTAGGAAAATTCATTCGTAGGAGGAGATAAGAGAGCAAGTTACCCAAGAAAAATGGGCCACACCTGAAATAGCTTTTGAGTAGCAGCAATAGAAAGAGAATTGCCCAGAAACACAGAAACATCAGTAAGTGAGCTACTGCAACTGGAGATGATGAGTCCACAGTAGAACAATCCACATACAAGTGTGACTTACAGCAACTTTGCCCCACAGGTGGTGAACCAATATCCTGCTGCAGTTGGGAAAAGTGAACAATACAGGACTGTTGGCCAAGTAGCTGATGGTATTGGTGCAGATTATTAAAGTGATAGTCCTTAGAGTGTTTGGTTTCCTTGCAGGAATCATCACTCCCCTATTATACCACCTCCCCTTCTCATCGGTTATTCCTCTTCTTCCAGTTAACTCTTAGCCTTCTATTAGATTCTAGCATAAATATTTTACTGGAGATGCCTTCCCTGACCACACCAAATAGGCCAATCCTCTCCTCTTATACTTTCTTATATATGTCCTTTCGAGCACAATTGCATTCTAATCTTACAAGTTTAAGAAACTAAAAATATAATTTTTATTTGGATGATTCTTTCATCAGTGTCAGACTCCCCCAATTGACTATAAGTTTGTGGGACATATCTTTTTTCTGTTTTACTTCTCACCATTATATCTCCTATGTCTAACAAAGGGCCTTAGGCTTAGCAGGTGTTCAATATATAGTTTTTGAATAAGTAAATTGATGAATGATTAGAATGATATGTGAAAAAATTAATAAGAAAATAAACCAATAAACAAGGAAGAAACTGAACCAAAGGAGTCAGGGAGCTTCAATGAGTTTCAAAAGCAGTTTCAAGAGCTTCATGGAAGATTTGAAGGATAGTAGGTGTTAGGAACTAAATTTTGTTCCTGCCTCCTCCACCCCAAATTCATATGTTGAAGCCCTAACCCTCAATATCCCTTGCAGAAAGGGCCTTTATGGAAGTAATTAAGTTTAAATGAGGTCAAAGGCAAGGCTCTAATCCACCAGGACTTGTATCCTTATAAGCAGAGGAAGAGACACCAGGGGTACATGAGCAAAGAGGAAAGGCCATGTGAAGGGATCCCTGGGTGGCTCAGCTGTTTAGCGCCTGCCTTCTGCCCAAGGCGTGATCCTGGAGCCCCAAGATCGAGTCCCACATTGGGCTCCTTGTATGGAACCTGCTTCTCCTTCTGCCTGTGTCTCTGCCTCAACCTCTCTCTGTGTTTCTCATGAATAAATAAATAAAATATTTTTTAAAAAAGAAAGAAAGGCCATGTGAGGACACACAAGTAGGTGGCAATCTACAAGCCAGGAAGATAGGCCTCACCAGAAATCCACCCTATATGCCCTTTGATCTTGGACTTCCAGCCTCCAGAACTGTGAGAAAATGAATTTCTGTTGTTCAAGCTAGTCAGTCTATAGTATTTTGTTATGACAGCCCCAGCAGACTAATAGAGTAGGCTATAGATTTTAGATTCAGGAAGATGGTGTAGAGGAGGGGAAAAAAACTGAAACTTAATAGTTAGAGAAACAAATTAACACGACTGTATTTTAAATGAATAACCATGTCAAGTGTGGAGGGGATATCACATACAAGGCAGGGGGTGAAGAACCAATCCAAGGAAACTTTGAGCACAGCATTTTGACTTTATACCCAAAATGTAGGGAACAAAAGAATTGCAAACAAATCTTGAACTCTTTCTGGTAGGTTTGTTTTTTATTGTAAAATTACTGCAGCAATTTTGAATCTATTCTGTGGGTATTATAAGACTGAGAAGATGAATAATGTGATGGTGTCACTGGGAGCCAGGTTCCATCTATGGAAAAGAAAAAGATAAAATTATGGAATAAAGTAACCAAAGAGAACCCTACAATTATCATCATAAAGATTCATTCAGACAAGAATTATGTATAGCTGCAAAAATCCAGGATGGAAAGTTTGATAAGAAGCAGGATATGTACACAAACCCCAAAGTATTTCCCCACAGATTACTTAGTGGTTGAAAGAGGGAAATATTAACTATATAGTGGGAAAACCAGAAAACACTTTGATTAGGTGATCAAATTAACATCATCAGTAAGGGGAAGGCAGACATTGTATGTGGTACCCTAAGAAAGACATATTGCTGATGTCATATAATCTGAAATCATCAGGAAACACCACACAAACCCAAAGTAATGAACATTCTAAAAAGTAGCTGTCTTGTATTCTTTGAAAATATCAGTATCATCAAAGATAAAGAAAAGCTGAGGGAATCTTTCATATTTGGATACTAAAGAAATAAGGCAACAAATTCCAATATGTGATCCTGAACTGAATCTCATATTAGAAGGGGAAAAAATGCTATAAAAGACATTATGAGGGCAATTGACAAATTGGATTATGGACTATAGACTGGATAAAAATATTGTTTCAATGTTAAATTTCCTGAATTTGACAACTCTACTATGACAATGTAAGAGAATATAATTTTCTTAGGAAATACACAATAAAATACTAAGAAGTCAAAGAAAATGACATTGCAACCTACTCACAAATGGTTTATAAAAATAAAATGACATATATATGGAAAGAATGAGAGACAATATAATAAAGCAAACATGGCAACGTGTTCAAAATTGTTAACTCTGGATAAAGCAAATATGGGAGCCCTCTATTATTATTTCAACCTTTTTGTATGTTTGAAATAATTTCAAAATAAGACAGATGAGAGCCTTAGCAGCTTGGCAGCCCCACGTCCCCTGACCTCACTTATTCCTAGCTGCAGCTTCTGAGCCAGCACCATTTCAAGGGACATTGACACAGCAGCCAAGTTCATAGGGGCTGGGGCTGCCACTGTAGGGGTGGCTGGCTCTGGGGCTGGAACTGTGTTTGGGAGCCTCATCATTGGTTATGCCAGGAACCCCTCTGTGAAGCAACAGTTTCTTCTCCTACGCCATTCTGGGCTTTGCCCTCACAGAGCCGTGAGGCTCTTTTGCCTGATGGTGGCCTTTCTCATCCTTTTTGCCACGTGAAAGAGCCGTCTCCACCTCCCATAGCTGTTTCTCCCATGTCTCATCGGCCTGTATGCTCCTTTTCCTATACCTACGTAGGCAGCCTGAAGAAAGTAGTTGGCTCAGGGTTTAACAGAGGGAAGACAAATAAATACTGTATTAATAAGGGGGGAGGGATAAGCATAGTAGGCCAGGTTTTCTACCCCTACAAAGAGAATCCTACCATTTTGAAGGGTTAAGTTTAATTAATGAGAGATTATTTAAAAACACACACACACACACAAATATCTTCCTGCTTTGATCTCCAGATCACCTGCAGAAAAGCACTGGCTTTGGGGACAAACAGGGACTAGAAACTAGGCCAGCTTCTTGCATACCAAGCCAGCTCCTTGGCACATTTCTTCTAGCTTTTCTACCCAGAGGCAGTCCCTCTTTACAATAGATCTTCCAGAAGTGGGTATTTTCTGCTAATTCTTATGCCCAAAGGAAGAAGGTGCCTTTTTCTAATTCGAACAATGACAGTTTATGTGCTATCAGCAACCTGCTGATTTTCAGCTGAGTTCTCTATCTCTTAATTGATTCCAAGCTTCAAAAGGAAAGCAATGTGTCACCTATTTAGTTCCTGCAATTCCGACACTACTATGTACCAGAAATTATGAGAGAGGTTGGGGGCAGGGGGAAGACAAGTATGACTTCAAAATGCTGTCTAGCTAAATTCCCCAGGTCCTCAAAACCACTGTTTATTTGGGTTTTGGTTAGTTTGTTTTTGTATTGAGAGAAAGATGTAGACTGGTTGCAAGAAATATCTACATTCTTGGCTCCCCTCTCATTGTCCTGAAGGTTCTTCCAGGCATGGGTGGAATGGTGTGGACCAGGGGCTAGAATAGGGCCCAGTGATCATTAGGATGATGGCACCGTGACCGATGAAAACAGACACAGACACAGGATACAAGTTCCTTAAAAGTAGGTGAACAGTAAAATTTACTTTACATACTGACAGCTACACATGACAGGAAAGACAGTGGCACAACCAAAGTGAAGGGCATATGCCCCTGCGTAACAGGCATCCACGAGGTTGAAGATTTAGCTGAGTATTTATTTGCTCAGGTTAAGATCCTGTTTTGTCCCTCTGAAAGTTCCCTCTTGTCATTGCCATGGAGCTTTGTCATATCCACCAACCCCCATCCACCCCAAACCCACCTCCAAGTCCTAGAGACTCTGCTTATGAATCCGCCTGCCCACCAGGGTTACTACAATAGTGGTTTACTGCACACTGGGAATGAAAAGTCAGTGTCCCCGTATAGTGACTCTCAGCAGCTCCGGCTCAGGACCGCCTAGGTCTACTGCCATCAGTCATGACTCCATATGCGAAGGGATGAGAAGAACTGGGAGATGGGCAGGGTACTAAGGCCAAAAACGGCAGGAAAGCTGAAGGTTATCAAATCCAAAGCAGCCAGAAGCAACTTTCAAAGTGGAGTCGAATCCCAGAATCCAGGACCAGATAAAAAGGAGCCCAAACTACATTCTGGGAACAAAGGAATAAGGAAAGGGAATACCAGAAAGAGGATCCTGAGCAACCACGTGGATTATGTAAAGACTGCAAAGAGAGCTTTTTAAATTTGCTTTTTTTATGCAAATACATTGCTGCAGCATAAGGGCTTAAGATTAAATGGACAAATAATAGCTTACTCTGACATCCCTCATATATAACGCTCCGTTTTACTTTTTTAAAGATTTTATCTATTTATTTGAGAGAGGGTGAGAGCAGTAGAGAGAGAAGCATGAGTAGGGGGCACAGGGAGAGAGAGAAGCAGGCTGTCCACTGAGCAGAGCTCCATCCCAGACCCCGGGATCAGACCTGAGCTGAAGGCAGACACTTAACTGAATGAGCCACCCAGAGACCCAAAACTCCTTTTTAAATTGTGGTTTTCAGGGATCCTTGGGTGGCGCAGTGGTTTGGCGCCTGCCTTTGGCCCAGGGCGCAATCCTGGAGACCCGGGATCGAATCCCACATCGGGCTCCCGGTGCATGGAGCCTGCTTCTCCCTCTGCCTGTGTCTCTGCCTCTCTCTCTCTCTCTCTCTCTCTCTGTGACTATCATAAAAAAAAAAAAAAAAAAATTAAATTGTGGTTTTCAGGTGCCTTCCTCTTAGAAGTAATAGGTATAGTAAATATATTTCCTTAACCAAAAGCAAAACATGAGCCTCCAGTTTGTCCAAAGCTTAAAAATCAAGCCACCTTAGAAAATTGACCCCCAAGAGTAATTTTAGATAGAGAGAGCACATACCACTATTCACCACCTACAATATTCCCAGCACTTTGTTAAAGCACTTTACAATAAGTATCTCATTTAATCACTA
Organism: Canis lupus dingo; assembly: GCF_003254725.2. Taxonomy (NCBI): domain Eukaryota; kingdom Metazoa; phylum Chordata; class Mammalia; order Carnivora; family Canidae; genus Canis; species Canis lupus. The sequence continues at coordinate 10,030,624 of NC_064274.1, read as the reverse complement.
CACAAAGAAATGTGAAAAAATTATTGTCACTTTCCAAATAAGAAAACTGAGGCCTACTAAAATTAAGTGACTTGTCAAAGTCATGTGCATGGTGGTATCAGAAGCTGAACTCATGAAGTCTAACTCCAAAGCCTGCACACTGAACCTCCACCACGTCACTAGAGCTAAAGGATAGAGGAATATTTTTATTTGGCAAAAGAGAGAAGAAAGAGTGCTCTGCCCACAAAGGATGTCCAGGAATCAGGTGCTAATCTAAGGAAGGAAAGGGAGAGGGGAAAGAGTTGGCCACAGCTCCTGAGATGTTAAAAATGCTACTTTGTAAGTCTACCCTCCCTGTGACTGAACTGCCTGCTGGCGTTATAGGATCCCAATCCTTATGCCTTCTCAAGACCATCCATCAGGGTAATCTGCATGTCCCTCTCTAACTATTCTAGTAATTGCACCCTGAATCTGCAGACAGTATTCTCACTTCTCTTACCCTCAGAAATAAACTCACATAACCACAACCTTGTGAACCAGTTTTGTCAATTTCATATCTGAATGTCTAAATCAAATTTTGCTATTATTAAGAAAAAACAGAGGTACCTGCCATTAAGAAACAGCTATCTGCGGGCAGCCTGGGTGGCTCAGTGGTTTAGCGTCGCCTTCGGCCCAGGGCGTGATCCTGGAGACCTGGGATCGAGTCCCGCGTCCATGGAGCCTGCTTTTCTCTCTGTGTCTCTCATAAATGAATAAAATCTTAAAAAGAAAGAAAGAAAGAGCTATCTGCAAATAAATAAATAAATAAATAAATAACCTATTCATTGGGACATTATTTTGTTTTCTTTTTGTTGTTAAGAATCCTTGTTGAAAAGGAAAGTGGTTGGAGACCGAAATTAGAAGCTGGAGAGGACATTCACACTTAGTCACAGTCCCCAGCCACACTCTATGTGTAAGGTAAAAAAATAGACCATTTCTCATCCGCTGTTAAGAAAAAATAAAAATACTTGTAGATGCTTGAAAAATATAGAATAAAATTATAAGGATTCAGCATAAACAACAACCTACGAAAAACTTTTTAAAGTCTAAGCATTAAAGTGACACACCTTCCTACCAAGAAATAAAAATAGATTATTAACTGATATGCTACATGCATCTACACGCTTTAGTTCAAGGTCATTCTTGTCAGATAAGAAAGCCTGAGGGAAAGAATCCCTGTATCAAAGCTCTGTTTCTTTTTCTCCTTCACTCTGGCACTGCCCAGAGGCAAGTCCATGGTTAGGAGACACCATTTCCTTATGCCTGTGTCTTCAGGATTAAGTGTCTCTACCTATGAATGGTGCTGAATGGTTTATGAAGATACAGTTGTATGGGCTGCCTTGCTTAGCTGGAAATTTTGAAATTGTTAAAAAGGGAATGTGTAGTTGTGTATCCCTCCTACCTCTCTGCCTCTGATCCCCAAGAGAAGTAAAGTATGGTGTTGAGGTTGTCCTTCCTGAGATAGCCCATCCATCTGCCACCCTGCATGCGTTCTCTGGTGGGCTCTTGCTCTCTTTCTCTCTCCAGGTTCTCTGGCTTCCCTCTCCATGTGGCTTGGTAATGGAAATGCATTCTATACAAGCTCTCTACCGGGTTTTGAGACAAAAGCTCTCTAGTTTCTTCTCCTGCATCTCATGTTCTCTTCAGCCTCTTCTGGGCAGTTATGGAGTAATAGGAATGTGATTCAGATCCCTGCTATCGAGTAGAGGTAAGAACAGGCATTTAACCCCTTTTAGTACTAAACTGCTCAGGCTAACACAGCTTATGCAATCAAGCTCACTGGAATGGTATATTCCAGTGCATTGCATTGTTTTTTCAGGATCATGTAAAGAGGGATTACTAGTGAAAGGCTGGAGCCAGTTATTCCTGGATCCCAGATCTAATAGAATTAAGATGCCACAACCCAGAAGCACAACACTATTTCAAGAAGAGCCAGTATGCAGTTTCATATTCACTCTTTCTTTCCACCACGGTGATTGGCAATGTTTCAGATGGTGGCTATCCCATCATCGGGGATCCCAGAGGAAGGAGACTTGAGCAGCTACTCCAGCCAATCCATGGTAGTCATGTAGTCTAAACCCAGAAATACATCTTGTTGTCATAAGCCACCAAGATTTCACAGTTGTTTGTCACCCAGCATAGTCTAGCTTACCCTAATACAGGGATAGATAGTGGTGGTGGTATTTCAGGAGTTAGTTCAAACCTAAATAGTAACAGTACTGACACCAGCCTACAGGATAAATCAAACTATCCTATATGACTTAGCACATCCCTTTGGATAACAACATTTTGGGAGCTGCAGGAAAACTGCTCTTAGAGAAGAATCTGCTCAAGTCTCTTCTAAGAATGTAAGACTTGCAGCAAATGGTTTCACCACTGAACCCACACTCTAAGGACAGGGCCCCATCTACTGACACATATGATAAACCTGATGCCTTTATGTTTATCTACATGCACCTTACATGTAAATTGAGGGGTTATTATGTGATTGTTAGAAGCATAAGCCAAACGTTCTCTACCCTGAAATTCCTTTTCCTTTCAGATGTTACAGTGCCTTTAACATCCCCAGTTTCATTGCTGAAAGAATGAAATGTTAGTAACTAAATAGGAGCTCTGGCTACCTAAGTTTAAACTTCCATCTGCTGAGAATTTCTCTTCTGCATCCTTGACAAATAGCTCGCCTGCCTCCTTGTAAGAACAACTTGTCTCAAGGTGACTTCTTTCATTTGGCCAGCAAAAGTTGTTAGAAAATTCTTCCTTTATAAGGCTGAAATTTGCCTCCACATTCTTTTCTTTGAATCTAACATTTAAAGCCGTGACCATGGGCAGCCTGGGTGGCTCAGTGGTTTAGCGCCGTCTTCAGTCCAGGGCATGATCCTGGAGACCCAGGATCGAGTCCCACGTTGGGCTCCCTGCATCGAGCCTGCTTCTCCCTCTGCTGCCTGCCTCTCTGCCTCTCTGTGTGTCTCTCATGAATAAATAAATAAAACCTTAAAAAAAGAAAACTTACACAGTTTTTTTGTGAAACTCATTTCTTCTTTTTTGTAAAACTCAATTCAATTAATCTAATGTAACATCCACTGTGGTGGTTTTATCTATTGAAATATGGCCAGTTTTGTCTCCTTCCAAATAGCAATACAATGTTTGTGGTTTCAGTATACTTTAAGGCCACTATTTCTAAGCAAAACGTCTTAGAAAGACTTCAAAGTTTCTGTAGGTCCTAGACAGAACATCTAAAGAAACAGTGTTTCCATTGCCAAATATAAGTGAATCAGAAATGACATTGTTTCCTCTGAAAAATGACAGAGAATATTTTCTCCCTATGTACTTATGTGTATATAATGTTTTACACATTTCTGAATTTTACCTTGTATTCCAGTCTACAACTTTATCTGTTCTCTGTTTATCTGTAGTCTGTAATTTTTTTTTACCTCATTGTTTAAGTAAAATGCCAAACCACTCTTCTCAGATGTTCACAAATGGATAATTCAATAAACTTGTTAAGCCATTGTATTTGAAGATTTCTTAACCAGATCCATAAATACCATTTAGAGTTGTTTTTATTAGATTAAAAACATTGTGGGAAAATAAGATTGTAGAAGACATAATATTAACCTACTGGAAAAAAGTATTTAAATGAACTAAAGTGAACTATTATCAAGATAAGTTTGTATACTTCTCAGAGTTCTATTTTCCGAAAAAGGAAACCTCTTTAACTTGTGATGTTCATCAATTTAAAGATTAAAAACAGTTGAAATTAGAATTTGATACATGATGCACTTCAGCTTCCTGTACTCAATGTTGAGTCTTCCTGAGCTTAATTTGATTTTCGTGTACTCGATTTGATACATACAATAAGTTTATTATGACATTGTTTACTATGACAGTTGGTTTATTTTTGATGAATGTTGCCATGAAATTTTCTCAATAACTACCACAAAATCCCTAAATTCTTGAAAAGCAATTGACTAATTTTATTTAAAGGCAAATTTCTTGAATTACTCTGAGTTCCACATATTTTATTTACATTTTTAGTTTCTACAATTATCCTTCTTGGTTCATATTAGAGAGTTATCCAGAAATCACCTGGGTTCATCTTTGTTAAAAAAAAAAAAAGTAAAAATATAGCAGATATGTTGTAGTAATTACATAACAAATTCTGCTGCAGGCAAAAAGCGTCACTGAGGCATTTTAATTGAGCCAGCTGCATTTTAGCATACTAACAAATATACTCCACTTGATCTTCACAAAATTTGTATTATAGCATATATGGTAACAGGAATGATGTGGTAAAATATTTTATATTTTGGGGAAACAAACTTTTTCATATAATCAACTTTGTTTTAAATTATAAATGTATTTGTATAATTTAAAGAATACATAAGAGGCCAATTATTTTGAGAAGAGTTGGCTTTGGGTATAGGTTTTCACTAGATTCAGTTTTCATGATGTAATGTCTTATATTCTATGAATAGATCAATTGGACACTTATGAGATAATTTTTTTCTTAATAATAATTTCTCCATAGGATCAGAGTTTCATTGCATCTGTACTGTAAGTACTAAATATTTTAATTTTTAATTAGTAATAAAATATCACTATTTTGGTAAAAAAAGATCTTATAACATGTTTGTTTTGGTAAATGTAATAGTCACTAATCTTAATTGCTAAATTTTGAGTAGCCTGACTTTTGCTTTGGTTTATTTTGGCATTCTTTTATTATTTTTTCACCTCACCTTTTAGCTATCTTCTAGGATAAAAATTTTTTTAAATATTTTATTTATTTATTTGAGAGAGAGAGAGAGAGAGAGAGAGCAGGGGGAGGGAAAGGGGGAGGGACAGGGGCAGAGGCAGAGGCAGAGGGAGAGGGAGAAGCAGGGAGCCTGATGCTGAGCTCTATCCCAGGATCCCGAGATCATGACCTGAGCCAAAGGCAGACAGCAGACTGAGCCACTCAGGCACCCCTCTTCTACAATAAGTTTTTTTTTTTTTTAATCTTCCTTCATCTTTCCTTAAAGGAGGATTTTCTGTAGGCAAAGTAACTTGTTCCACTAACATTTAGTTCTCTCCCTTGGTACCACACAGTTATGGATCCTTTTGGTTGCAAACATAGAATAAAGAAGGAACATGAGACAGATGAGAGAAAAGGAAAGGAGAAAAATGGTATGAAATGCAAACAGGTAAAGAAATTTTATTTAACAAAAGGAGGTATAAGTAAAAACATTAACTTTGGAGAAAACATACAGATTAAAAAGATTGGGATATAGATAAATATTAAAATACAAAGACATCATAGGATAAAGCAAATATCCTATGTTTTTCTTTTTAGTTAAAGCAAACGTAATCTCATGAATAAAAAGAAGTTAAATTCTCCTAGAAGATGTTAATGTCAAAATATCTATTCAGACTTGTCGTAAAAGCATAATGTTGCGCCATGAAAATATTCTGATATTTTCTTTGCAAATATAATTCTCTGGGACAGGAAACTCCAAATGATATCAATTTTGTGTTTCAATTACAAACCACATTAAAATTATTTTAGAATAAAAATAGGATACATCTTCATTTAGAAGCCAGATGTCTTATTAAATATAATTTCCTCTGTTGGCTGCTTTATATTAAGGGTCGATTTAAAACAAGAACAGCTTCTGTGAAATATAATTATACCCCTTGTGTGGCTTTCATGGTCACGGAGGCTGGAATATGAAAGTAATTGACAGAAAAATCTGCAAAACAGTTTTTTTCTTTGTCTAAAAGAGTTGCTTAACTCTTAAATCAGCTATCATTTTCTTTTGCTATTCTAGAACCTTGTATTGTCTAGATTCTGTTGGATTTATTGATACAGTCATTCAGTTTCCTGTTATGACTTTTTCAGAAACAGCTTCTCATTGCCCTATCTATCATTCAGTTATCACCTAATTTGGTGAAGAGTTCACATTTTTTTTTTTTTTTTTACAGTTTTCTTAGTCTTATTAAAGCTCTAAAGTGGATAAGTGGATGTAGTACAATTAAAGACAGAAGTATAGCTATATCCAGTGTTTGGGAGTTACAGTTATTTTTGTTTCTTTGTGCCCATTCTGATGAAAGAATGATTTCTTTTGCTTATTGCTTGTTTTGATTTTGCTCCTACTTCTCTTTTAAAAAAATATTCTTAAAGCTTATATCTTCCAATGGAAGGTGTTTGCTACCTTCTTTCTGCTACTTGAATTTAACTGGACTGGAAATTATTGGCAATTGGAAAATCTTGACAATAAGTTATGGCCTGGTTCTTAAAATGAAGTTCACTCAGGTGCCAGAACCATAGATTTAGAAGCTGTCTGGTTACATGGTCCAACAAACCATTCAATACTTGTCTTCAAGATATTCCTACTGATCATGTATAAACCCTAGCTCTCGTGAGGTGCTTGTGACTTGCAGGGTAGCAGCACATTCCACCTTTGGACAACTCTGTTTGACAGTTCTTTATTAGATTGTGCTAAAGTCTTCCTAAAACTTTTGTTTGCCGATCACACTTCCACTGGTATTTTTTTTAAAAAAAATCACATTTCTACTTAATGGCAACACATAGGAACTTCCTATTCTATTTTCCACATAAAAAACCTCTGTATATCAGCAGACAGCTGCTCTGCTCTCTGAATCTTTTCTTTCCCAGACTTAACATTCTCAGTTCTTTCACTGATACTTCATATGAGTTCCCAGGCTGGTCAATCAGTACTTCTTAATCCTACATCTGCTCTTGCTGTTTTCACCAAGGCATTTTGAAAAACAATTGTTTCAACTTTTTAATTGACTATTTTTTCTATTTATTTATTTACTTTCTAAATTTTTATTTTTTAAAGATTTTATTTATTTTTTCATGAGAGACAGAGAGAGAGAGAGAGAGAGAGAGAAAGAGGCAGAGACACAGGCAGAGGGAGAAGCAGACTCCATGCAGGGAGCCTGACATGGGACTTGATCCCAGGTCTCCAGGATCAGGCCCTGGGCTGAAGGCGGTGTTAAACTGTTGAGCCACCCGGGCTGCCCTATTTATGTTCTATTTAATAAGGGTTTTTCAAAATCTACTTTGTCTCATGAAATATTCAAAATGCAAGAAAAGTGCATGGATCTGGACTGTCAAATAAAAAACAAATCCAAAATTAGTAATGAGAGGCTTCATGTGATTGAATTATTGCAAGATAAGGAAAGGAACTATTGCAATAGAGAGAATGTTTTGACCATAAGATCTGCAGGCATCTTAAGAGTTAGGCGAAAAGGCACTTTGTTTTGTAGAAAGGTGTGGGGATGTGGGATGAAAGACTAACACAACTGGATAGTAGATTAGAGAATATTCTACCCTGGGCTAGTGTGTTCTAAAGAGGGCAAGTGAAGGAAGAGTTGTTTGCATGCCACTGTTCAGGGACCTGAGACCAGGAGAGAGGCTTAACCATGGTTTGATCAACGTGCATTTTGTTCTCACTGTTCAGTTGGGGCAAGCAATTCAGCTAAGCATTTATGAGGCAAAGAATGGGAATTTGGAAGATCTGTATCTGGCCATATCTAAGATAAACAAGGGGATGTCTGTGAGTCATATCTAGTATGCATGGGAACCAGTGGTTCTTTGCAATAATCCATTTTCCCTGAACACAAAAGGATGGGTGGGAAGATTTCTTCAACCATTTTTTACCATATTTATTCCAAAAACAGTTAAAAAAACACATATTACAGATACAATGAACCCTCACAAGTTATCTCATTTCCTTTTCTCCTCAAAATTAACTGCTATGAAAAAAAAAAAAAAAAAAAAAAAAAATTAACTGCTATGGTTAGGTACCTATATATATCTTTTTTCATGAGGTTGGGTTTATTGTAGTATATTTATAGATCATTTAGTCTTTAATTTTTGTAATATATATTAATATTTTAATATATTTAATTAATATTAATATATTAATTTTTTTGGCCATTTTCTATTTGGAGTTTTTTTTTTCTTACTGATTTGTAGATATTCTTTGTTTTCTGCATACTAATTTTTTGTTGATTATATACATTGAAAACATCCATACCTAATCTTTTGCCTATGGTATCTTTTGCATATATATACATGTATATGTTTCAGTGTTTCAGTCAGGTTAAGTTAAATCATGCTGTGATAACAAAACTCCCAAATCTCAGGATTTACTGCAACAAAAGTTTTTTTCTCACTCTTATTCACAGAGTTTGACAGACTTTGTCTCCTCCATATCTTTACTGTAGGGACACAGATGAAGATACGCTCCTATCTTGGACATGCTATTCATATGGCAGAGAGAAAAGAAAGTCTGCAGACCCACAAGAAGTCCCTTAAGCTTCCCTTTGCAAGTGGCAAATATCACTATACTCACATTTCATTGGCCAAAGCAAGTGACATGGGGTGAGGGTATATAATCTCCCACAGTTGAACCTGATAGGGAGGGGCAGCAAATATTTTCACAATGGTGCAATTTACTATTCCAATTTTACCAATCCCTTTCTTTGTGGTTTGTGCCTTTTATGCTATGTCTAAGAAATAATTTCCTAATCAAATTTCATTAAAATATTTCCTAATTTTTTGAAAGACTAAATTTTTATATTTGTGTTTTTTTGATCTATCTCAAATGTATTTTTGGATATGGGGTGAGATAGAGATCTAAGTTTATCTTATTTTTCTTATGGATAATCAAATATGCCTACCAGAATTCATTGGATATTCTATCCCCTTTCTTCTGATATTTTTAATGTGATCTGTGCCATACAGCCAGTTCCCATGTATATGTGGTCTCTTTCTACCATCCCCAATTGGTTCTGTTTGTTTATTTGTGTATGTCTATGACCCAAAATAAATATATATTTTTAAATTCAGACATATATCCTAGTATGGTTCAGCCTTAGGTTTTAATTATTTATTACTCAAATACTTTTTTCTCTAACCTGAGCTCTAGATTAAAAGTATTTGCTCATTTGGCTCTGCTGTTGAGTAGAGGTTTGGGGTTTTTCTTTTTCTTTTTTTCCCTTATGGGTTTCCTATGATGTGGAAAGCTTGTTCCAGGACAAGGTTTTCTGGACCATTTTTCTTAGACCTGCCATCCAGATTCAGGGTATCTGCTGCTTTGCTGACATCTCTGGCTTTGAGTTCCTGCTCCATTTCAGGAACCTGAAATCTACCTTTCTAGTTTATTATTATTTACCCAGCTGTGTAAACTAATTTGAGACTTATATTTTATCTAGCATTTTATTATGTTGGTAAGATGTGAGGAGACTCTGTACACTTCAGTCTGGCCTGTAGCTGAAAACCATAATGGACTCTTTAAAAGTTGAAAACCAAAAACAAACAAACAAACAAACCAAAAACAAAAACAAAAACAAAAAACAAAAACCCCAAAATACCCCCAAAAACCAAAAACAAAAAAACAACCCCCAAAGGTGAAAACCTAACAATATTCAAATGAGGGAAGATCTAATTAGATTTAGTGGTAACGTGATTAACCCCAAAAAAGATATTTGACATCATAAATCTTCTCAGGGTGTCTCAAGTAATATATTGAAGCAACTAGCTTTCAAAATTCATAAAAAAGCTATTTGCTACCTAAGCTATTCTGATAGGCATATTCAATTTAGAGGAAATCCTCTGACCTTTGTTCTCACTATGTATGTTGAGTTTAACGTCTCTGCCAATTTTCTCGGATTATTCTCAGTAAGTATCAGAATCAAGCTGAAAGAGTTTTTAGATTTCAGTTATTTTGTGTAGAAGGGAATGAGGAAGTGGGAATTAGGGAAAGGGAAGAGTGAGGGAAATATTTCTTTTGTTCTTGCCCTCTCCCTATGGTTGCTTCCCTGCTTGTAACAATTTCTCTTCCTTGCAAGCTTTGAGCAAAAATGAATATTGTGTGTAGCCCAAGTGTCTGATGCCTGGATGCACCCTAATGGCTTAATAGAAAATCTGATTACCCATCTTCCCCAAACAAGGATCACCTTGCTTTGGTACATTTGTGCTGCATGTTAGTCATTGCTGGTTCTAGCCTTTTCTCTCTTGTTAAGTTCCAACCCACGGTTTTAGTTCTGCCTTGGGCCTCTGCATGCTCTGCTCTAGCACTTGTTTTAATAATACAATGGATAAATATGCAGATTATGGTCTAGTTTCCAATCCTGGCTTGATACTTATTAGCTGTAAGATATTGGACATCTCAATCTTTCTATATTTCAGTCTCCTCATCTGTAAAATGGACATAAAATAGCTGCCTTGTTAGGTTGTGAGGTTATGTACTAAGTGAGTTGTCAATATCTCCAGATTTTTTTTTTTTTTTATCTCCAGATTTCTTTTCCATTTTTGTACATGCATGTTCCAGATGAAATGTCACTTCCAAGACAGCACCTGGTGTTTGTGCTGTCAACTTCCTTTGCCTGTCAGAACCTGCATTGTTTGTATTATTCAAGACCCAAAAGTACTTGGTAATTTTTTGTCCCTTGCTCCCCTCTCCCCCGAGCCTTTAACCAATGACTGATACTCATCTTCCTTGCCCTCTAACCATCAGACATACCTGGGTGATATGTAACCAACTCTGAGATATATTTTATACTAGATATATTTTAAACTCTGTGAGGTCCAATGAGGTTAAGCTATTCTCCAACATGGCTTATACCTTTGCTTAGCTTCCTTCAGTTACTGGTCCTACTTCTACTTCTCCTGAAAACTCTTTTATTAAATCACTTTAACACAGTTCTTTGCCCCATGGTCTGGTCTAGAGGAGGCCAATTTAAAGCAGTTTATTTGACTTATGACCTACATATAAAGTGCTTTTCACATAGTATGTCATATAAATGTTGGCTCTTATTATTCATGCTACTACTATGTTGGTCCAAGGCAAGATGGTGTAGTGAAGATCTCCTTTTCCTCACTGCCTCATCCTCGGAATATATATTTCATTCTATTTAATACTTTTCAGTAGTAAGGCTAACATAAGGCTGTTGTATAGCAGCTTTATGGAAGGTTTGGGAATAACAGTGTAGGACAAGAAAACTTAAAGCTGAATGATGAATACAACTCTACAAGTAAACAGAGACTGGCCTTGCTTCCCTCACTTTTGGTCTATGCTTCTCTGTGATCCTGAGCAGGGACAAGCTTTTATAAGCCTTTTGAGGTGTAAATCCCCATCCTCTTTAGAAGACTCTTATCTGTACCGTACAGGAACTCTCTAAAATGTGAGTTTGGATATGGTCTTTTTCTCTGAGTGACTGGGGGTAAATAACACACTAGGATTTACATCCAATGGCATGTCCAACACTAATTTCATAGAGTCTTACAATGTGTGGGAAAAGGAAAAGAAAATAACTTTTAATAGAAAGAATACATTTGAATTCTAGGACTGCAAACATTAAAAGGGTTTGGTCAGCCAAAATATATTTTCTGTAAGCCAACATTTTAATGATCTTTTTGAAAGAGATGGAACAATTTGCCTTAAACAACTGAGACATTGAATGTCAAATATGAACCCATATGCTGGGTTGTAAGTGTTCAAATAGCTATATTGTGTGAAAATCTAGAAAACTAGCTTGCCATGAAAATGTTATTATAGCAGCAATTATAGGTAGGTTATTGTGATTTTTGTCTCTGATCATCAAAAAAGAAAAACACTGGAATTCACATTCCAAGGGTACTTGAAGAGGCAGAAGTAGAGATAAATGAGGCATTTCAGTTACTATAAAATAAGACTCTTGGGTCCTCCCACCCCATTTTTCAGTTCTAATTAAAATAATACTTTTGTTTTTCAGATAGACTCTTGCACTAAGAAAGACTTGCACTCAAATTAGACAAATTCCAAATGCTGATGAATAATATTTAGTTTAGGTTTTGAGCATGTGGTATAAAAGAGTTAAGTCAAAGTTTTGAGCTTTGGAGTATCTGAGGATACTCTGGTATTCCCTATTCACAAAACTATAAATTTAGAGAGAGAATGAATCTATATTATATTGATATTTCATTCAGGACTAACCTCCACCATAGATTTACCAAACTATAAGTGATATTTAACTGTTCATAGTTGTAATGTTCAGGGACAGGATTTGATGTAGTGTATTAGTTTTTTATTGTTGCTGTAACAAATTACTACAAATGTAGAGGCTTAAAACAACATACATTTATTATCTCAGTTTCCATGGATTAGGAGTTCAAGCACAATCTGGCTAGAGGATTTCACAAGATTGCAATCAAAGATCCGGCTGGTTTGCATTTCTTTCTGGAATTCAGGGTCCTCTTTCAAGCTCCTGTGATTTTTGACAGAATTCAGGTCCATAGGGCTGTAGGCCTGAGGTTCCATTTTTTTTTTCTTTGCTGGCTGTTAACCAGGTAACTGTCAGTTCCTAAGGCCTCTCATAGTTCTCAATACTTGGCCCTCTTACAGTATGGCCACATACTGCTTCAGGGTCAACAGGAGTATCTCTTCTTCCAGCCTGAAGGAGAATCTTACATAATGTAACTACACAGGACTGATTATGCCATCACTTTTGCCATATACTGTAACCTAATCAAGGGAGAGATTATTTTACTACCTTTACCATATTCTGTTGACTAAGAAGCAAGCCATAGTTTCCTCTGTGCTGAAGGGATTATGTAAAGTCATGCATGACTCATTGAAGGTCATGTTAGGAAGAGTTCATTGTACTTAGTATACCCAAAATTACATAATTAGATTATATATCATATTAAAACTGCCTAGTTTTTTCATTTCATTTCATAAAATGGTAAATTAAGATATAATTAAACAAACATTAAGGAAAACATGAGTCACTGAAACCACTGGTGATCTTGAATTAAGGTTTCTTTAGCTGGGATGCCTGAGTGGCTCAGCCATTGAGCATCTGCCTTTGGCTCGGGGTGTGGTCCCAGGTCTGGGGATTGAGTCCTACACTGGGCTCCCTGCGAGGAGCCTGCTTCTCCCTCTGTCTATGTTTCTGCTTTTCTCTCTGTGTCTTTCATGAATAAATAAATACAATCTTAAAAAAAATATTCTTTAGCTTGATTTTTAAACATTTTTTAAAATCTTTAAAATTTTAATTATTTATTTTTAAAATGCAGGTATAATTAACTTATGATGTTATAATAGTGTCAGATGTACAATATAATGATACAATATTTCTGTACATTACTCGGTGTTCATCACAATAAGTGTGCATTTAATCCTCTTCACCAATTTTACCCATAAATCTACTTACATCCTTTGGCAACCATCACTTTGTTCTCTATACTTAAGAATCTTTTTTTATTTGTCTTTTTATTTCTTTGTTTGTTTTGTTTTTTAAATTCCATATGTGAGGGAAAACATATGCTGTTTGTCTTTCTCTCACTGACTTATTTCACTTAGCATTATACTTTCTAGATGCATCCCTATTGTTGCAAATGATATTTCACTTTTTTAATGGCTGAGTAATATTCATATTTTCTTCTTTTTTCATTCATCTATCAATGGACAGGTGGATTGCTTCCATATTTTGGCTATAGTAAACAATTTTGCAATAAACATAGGGATGCTTGTATCTTTTTGAATGTGTTTTTGTTGCCTTTTTTGGGGGGTGGGGGCGGGGGTGGGTAACTACCCAGTAGTGAAATTACTGGATTATATAGAAATTCTATTTTCAATTTTTTGAGGAATCTCCATCCTGCTTTCCACCGTGGTTGTACCAACTTTCATTCCTGACAACAGTGCAAGAGTGTTCCTTTTTCTCCACATCCTTGTCAACACTTTTTTTTAAATTGTTTTGATTTTAGCCATTCTGTTAGGTGTGAAAAGATATCTCACTGTGGTTTTGGCTTGCATTTTCCTGAGATTAGTGATGTTGAGTATCTTTTCTTGTGTCTGTTGGCCATCTGTATGTCTTCTTTGGAGAAAGATCTATTCAAGTGCTCTGCCCATTTTTAGTTGGATTATTATTATTTTTTTATTGAATTGTATAAATTCTTTATATATTTTGGATACTAACCCTTTATCAGATATGCCATTTGTAAATATCTTCTCCCATTTAGTAGGTTGTCTTATGTTTTATCGATGGTTTTCTTTGCTGTGCATAAGTTTTATATTTGGGTGTAGTTGCAGTAGTTTAATTTTGCTTTTGTTTCCCTTGCCTTAGGAGACATGTCTAGAAAAATGTTCTATAGCTGATGTCAAAGAAATATTGACTATATTTTCTTCTAGGAAGTTTTATATCAGGTATTTAATCCATTTTGTGTATGGTGTAGGAAAGTGGTCCAATTTCATTCTTTTGTTTGTAGCTACTCAGTTTTCTCAGCACCATTTATTAAAGAGACTTTTTCTTTTATTTATTTATTTATTTATTTATTTATTTATTTATTTATTTATGATAGGCACACAGTGAGAGAGAGAGAGAGAGAGAGGCAGAGACACAGGCAGAGGGAGAAGCAGGCTCCATGCACCGGGAGCCCGACGTGGGATTCGATCCCGGATCTTCAGGATCGCGCCCTGGGCCAAAGGCAGGCGCCAAACCGCTGCGCCACCCAGGGATCCCAAAGAGACTTTTTCTTATTGTAAATTCTTGCCTTCTTTGTCATAGAAGTGTGGGTTTATTTCTAGGCTGTCTCTTCTGTTCCACTGGTCTGTGACTATTTTTGTTCCTTAGCTTGAATTTGTATTCAAAGTCCCTAAAGTGAATAGGAGGCATATGTTTATGTTACCTTCATAACTATAATAACATTTGTATTATCTTTTAGTTAGTACTTATTGGTTAGCTCAGAGCTCCAGAAGATTTTGATGGATTATAGGGATAGAAAATTTTCATAAAGAATTAGATCTGGAGATAAGAAAATGAGCCTCCAAGAACAAGAGACAGACAACAAGCAGTTAGAAAATGTAATAGAAGAAAATCCCCATTATAATAGTGATAAAATATGAAATACCTAGGTATGAAATTAACAAAAATTTGCAAAGTATATGTGAAAAAATTAAAATATCACTAAAGAAAAAGAAGATTTGGACAAATGTTAAGGAATACATGCTTTTGGATAGGAAGATGATATTACAAAGCTGACATTTCTTCCTAAGTTAATCAATTAATTCAGCAAAGTACTAGTAAGATATTTTTGTTTTAAATAGACAAGTTGACTCTAAATTTCATATAGGAAAATGATCAAGGAGCTAGCTTGGAAAATTCTAACAAAAAAGAAGAAAGCTAGAGAGAGAGATTTAGGAAGGATTTGTTGATCACATATTAATATGTATATGCCACAATAAAGCTACATTAATTAAAAGTGTGGCACTACATTTTAAAATATCATTGTAATTGAAACAGTGAAAGTATAGGTACAAAACCTTTTTGTAAGAGGCTGGCTTTTCCAAGTAAACCTTTTTTTTTTCTTTTTTTTAAGAATTGTTTCTCCCTCCAAATGTTTATTTTTTTGAGAAAATATTACCGTGTCTTCATTTTCATTATCAAGATCAATTTGGCCCTTGCTAATATTAAATCATTCAGCTTAAAAAAAAAAGTGTGGCACTAGTATATGAACAGGAGGAATGGAAAATTATGAAATAGAGTTGAATGTATATGGGATTTTAATATAAAAGTGGTATTTCAAATCAATGATGGAAAGACACTTTGTTCAATAAACTGTTAAGGAACAATTTGTTAGTTTCTTCAAAGAAAGCTTAAAAGATGACCCCTATCTCCCTCAAAATAAATCCAGATGGGTTGAAGGCATAAATATTAAAATGTTAAAACATAATAGTATCTGAGGAATAATGGGAGATGGTTTCATAACCTTGGCATTTGGAAGGCCTTTCTGTAAATGACATAAATCCCCTGAAACCCATTAAAATGATTGAATTCAATTTTATGAAAATAAAAAAAAGCATCATAAGTGTAGAAACATGATAAAACTGGAAAAACTTTGAAATATATTATACAAAAGTACTCAATTTTTAAATATGTAAGATATCCCATAAATCAATAAAGAAAAAGACTGTGGGCTAACAGGAAGTGAGGAAACTTCACCAAAAAGGAAAGGAAAATTACTCAAACAGATAAAATCACTTCACTCACGATAAGAGAAGTCAAAAGTAAAACCATAATAATGACACTATTTTCACTATATTAAGTTGGTAAAGAAAAGTTTGATAATACAGGGTTGGTAAGACATAAGGAAACTTACTCTCTTACATGACTGGTCCAGTGTAAATTGATACAAACTATCTGGAGGATAACCTAGCAACATCTAGCAATATAAGAAATTCATGCAGGGGTGCCTTGGGTGGCTCAGTTAGTTAAGTGCCTGACTTTAGCACAAGTCATGATCTTAGGGTCCTGGGATTGAGCTCAACAGGAAGTTGATTTGTACCTCTCCCTCTGTCTGGCCCTCACCCCCTCATGCTCATTCTCTCTCTTTCTCAAATAAATAAATAAAATCTTTAAAAAAATTCATGCAGCCTTTGGGCTTGCTATACATATTTATATATAATATTTTTTTTTCAGGCAAATGAGTATGTGTATTTAAATATTTATACAAAAATGTCCCTAACATCAGTGGATACGCTTTCCCAAATGTGGTTGCTTCCCTTTTAATATTGTACACTAGGAAATATTTAAGTTCTTGTTAATTATCAAAAATAGATTTCAATGCTCTTTTTTTTTTATTTTTAGCTGTATAACTTGTACTATGTCAACTGTGAATCTTACTAGAATCAGGATATTGTCCAATTTATGGCAAGAGAAATTGATGGGTAAGTATGTTGTTTTAAAAAGTCAAATAGAGCCTTGAACCAGGATCATTTACATCTTTACCTTTTAAATGTTTCTAAACCATCTTAAAGAGTCTTAAAATATATAATTATGTATTTTCTACTTTATTTATTTTTTTAAAGATTTTATTTATTTATTCATGAGAGGCACACAGAGAGAGAGAGAGAGAGAGAGAGGGGTAGAGACACAGGCAGAGGGAGAAGCAGGCTCCATGCAGGGAGCCCAATATGGGACTTGATCCTGGGACTCCAGAATCACGCCCTGGGCTGAAGGCAGGCGCTAAACTGCTGAGCCATCCAGGGATCCCTTTTTTTCTACTTTAAACCAAAAGATAAATGTTTTGAGTATCAAACAGCATATTGTCTACCTTGTAGATAGCATCCCTGTCTAACTCTTGCCACTGTTAGCAACTTGTAAATGACATCAGACTGGAAGCAACACTGCTCCTAAATTGTGTGTGCGTTTTGTTTTGTTTTGTTTTGTTTTGTGTTGTTTTGTTTTGTTTTTAAATGATAAGTCATGACCAATTTGGCACTAGACTTTATATGGAAATAGCTTTCATATTATGTAGAAATAATTGTAAAATCTTAACCATGTTAGGTTCAAGAATTCTCCTTGGGAAGCAGTTCTTCAGAACACTTCTTAGAAATACTAACTTAGTCCTTTCTGCCCCTGGACGCCCCCGAGTAAGCATCGTTAAGGTCTCCCCTCCCACCGCCCTCATGTCTAAGTCACAGTCTCCCAAAGAGCCCGAGTAGCTGCGGAAGCTCTTCATCAGAGGTTTGAGCTTCCAAACAACCGATGAAGAGTCTGAGGAGCCATTTTGAGCAATGGGGGACGCTTACGGACTGTGTGGTAATGAGAGACCCCAACACCAAGCGCTCCAGAGGCCTTGGGTTCATCTTGTGGGCCACCGTGGAGGAGGCGGACCCGGCCTCGAACGCTGGGTCGCACGAGGTGGACGGAAGAGTCATGGAACCAAAGAGTCGTTCCAACCAAAGTTTGGAACCAACCAAACGCTGTCTCCCGAGAAGTTTCTCAAAGACCCGGTGCCCACTTAACCGTGAAAAAGATTTTTGTTGGTGGCATTAAAGAAGACCCTGAAGAACATCATCTAAGAGATTATTTTGAACAGTATGGGAAAATTGAAGTGATTGAGATCATGACTGACCCAGTCAGTGGCAAAAAGAGAGGTTTTGCTTTTGTGACCTTTGATGACCATGACCCTGTAGACAAGATTGTCATTCAAAAATACCATCCTGTGAACGGCCACAACTGTGAAGTAAGGAAAGCCCTATCGAAGCAAGAGATGGCTAGTGCTTCCTCCAGCCAAAGAGGCCGAAGTGGTTCTGGAAACTTTGGTGGTGGTCGTGGAGGTGCTGTTGGTGGGAATGACACCTTTGGTCGTGGAGGGAACTTCAGTGGTCGAGGTGGCTTCGGTGGCAGTCGAGGTGGTGGTGGATACGGTGGCAGTGGGGATGGCTATAACGGATTTGGTAATGACAGAAGCAAATTTGGAGGTGGCAGAAGCTATAACGATTTTGGCAATTACAACAATCAATCCTCAAATTTTGGACCCATGAAAGGAGGAAATTTTGGAGGCAGAAGCTCTGACCCCTATGGTGGTGGAAGCCAATACTTTGCCAAACCACGAAAGCAAGGTGGCTATGGTGGTTCCAGCAGCAGCAGCAGCTATGGCAGTGGCAGAAGGTTTTAATTACTGCCAGGAAACAAAGCTTAGCAGGAGAGGAGAGCCAGAGAAGTGACAGGGAAGCTACAGGTCACAACAGATTTGTGAACTCAGCCAAGCACAGTGGTGGCAGGGCCTAGCTGCTACAAGAAGACATGTTTTATTATTAATTAATTAATTAATTAATTTTAGCATCCCAACACCATTTATTTATTCATGTGTGATATCAAGCACCCTTCTTGCCCCCTGTGTTTCCCTCACCATATCAGAGAACAGCGATAAGTCTCACAAAAACCCGTATTTCTTTGGTGGGAGGGCAGGGGGTGGATAAAATGAGTTAGTACATACAAAAAGGATTGCTCTAGAAACACTTGAAAGAAGACATGTTTTAGACAATACTCATGTGTATGGGCAAAAAACTCGACTGTATTTGTGACTAATTGTATAACAGGTTATTTTAGTTTCTGTTCTGTGGAAAGTGTAAAGCATTCCAACAAAGGGTTTTAATGTAGATTTTTTTTTTTGCACCCATGCTGTTGATTGCTAAATGTAATAGTCTGATCATGACGCTGAATGAATGTGTCTTTAAAAAAAAAAAAAGAAATACTAACTTAGTCATGTAACTAAATCATTATAGTCTCTTGACCTGCCTTAATTTAGTGTCATCTGAATTCTGAGAAATGGAATGATATATTACCCAAGGCTGGAAATTATTACAAGTAGGACCAATAGAGGTGACCCTATTTAATTCTGATAGTAACAAATAATAAATATAGCCATTAAAAATAGCCATATTTTCAAGAATTTATTTATATTTATAATAATTTATAATAAATAATTTATAAAACAAATATATAATATTTAATATAATATTTACAATATTTATAATAATTTATAATAAATAATTCATAAAACAAATATATAATATTTAATATAATATTTACAATATTTATAATAATTTATAATAAATAATTCATAAAACAAATATATAATATTTAATATAATATTTATAATAATTTATATAATAAATAACTTGCAGCAATATGGTGATACTTGTTCTGTTTATAATAATTTATATAATAAACAATTTGTAGCAATATGATGATACTCTCCAAATTTCTCGAGGTTTCTTGTTATGTTACTTTCATTGATGAAAACCTAGTAACTGTGAGTTTACCGAGAAAATGGGATTTGCAAATATTTAGAAATTTTCCATCGTGGCACAAATATGAAGACCTATTCAGCACTGGAGATGTTTGGGGCCTGCTATATATTTTCTATGTATTGACCCTACTTATAAATGAGCATGATGAATATATACAAAGATATTCATGATAGAACTGTTTATAATAGAAACATTTGGAAGTAAGTCAAAAGCTCTTTAATAGTATTGGTTAAATACAGGACGGTTTGTGAGAATACATAGCAAGCTCTTTACATATATAATTTACTTTAACTCTCACAATAAATATATGAGGAAGGAACCATTATTATCCTCTTTTTACAAAATGGAAAACTGAGGCATGGAAAGGAAAACTAACTTACTCCTGGTGAGCAATGAGGCTGGGACTCAAACTTAGGCTTTAGAGTAGACATATCCTTACCAGGCTGCAGGTTCTCCCATACATGTGAAATTCTAGGAAGGTGTGAAAAAGAAATTTGAGGAAGCCACTCCATGTACTGTATCGATGATCTAGATTATCTAGAAATACACATATAAATGTATTTCTAAGATACATATTTTATGTGAAAACTGCAAGGAATAGAGTGATGTAGGATATCGTTTTTGTGAAAAAAAATATTGATAAATGCTTATAAATACATCGTATATCTTCATAGACACACAAGAAAATTAGCACTAGTGTTTGCATCAGGGGAGAAGAATTGAGTGTCTTGGTGAACAGAGGAAGATTTATTTATGTTGTTTTGTGTATTTTAAATTTTGTGCTATAACATATGCTCTTTATTAAAGAAAAAGAAATTAAATAACAATAACAAAAGCAGTAAACATAAGGAAGAGTAATTCAGAGACCTGGTTTATACAGTATGTTTTTGCAAATGTTGTACTTCCATTTGTAAGGAGTTCATGTTATAAAAATTTAACATGCACCATAAATAAATGAGAAGATGTGTTCTAAAAACTGAGATAAGGTATTTATTTATAACATATAGAACCAACAAAGGACTATTACCTATGCATCAGTAAGGAAAAAGACAAACTAACAGAAGAAATTAGCAAAGATATGAACAGGTAAAACATAGAAGAGGGAGGTTAGACTAATGAACACATGAAAAGATGATCAACCACACTAAACTTATGAGAAGGCAAATTAAAATAAGCTATTTCATTTCATACCCCAATATTTAAAAGTTTGATGGTAAAACTATCAATGAGGATGGATAAGAATAGCAGGAACTGGTGGTGGAGTGCAAATTGACATAACCACTTTGGGGAATAATGTGGTAATGTGTAGCAGAGTGGAAGATGCCCCTGAAGACTCTGTGACTCAACAGTTCCAATCCATATATACTAAGGGAGCCATGTACAAGGACGTTCACTGTGGGTTTTT
Source organism: Canis lupus dingo (assembly GCF_003254725.2). NCBI lineage: Eukaryota > Metazoa > Chordata > Mammalia > Carnivora > Canidae > Canis > Canis lupus. The sequence continues at coordinate 10,009,612 of NC_064274.1, read as the reverse complement.
TTTTTTTTTTTTTTTACTGTGGGGTTTTTTAAAATAAAAATTTGTTGGCTATATCAGATATTATAATTATCAAATATTTTATCTTAGAATTTATTTAAAAAAACTTTATTTATTTAAATGACAGAGAAAGAAAGAGGGTGAACAGGGGGAGGACCAGAGGGAGAGGGAGAAGGAGATAAGCAGAGTTCTTAGGACCTCCTGAAATCATTACCTGAGCTGAAGTCAAAAGTAGGACGCTTGACCAACTGAGCCACCCAGATGTCCCTAAATTAGAATTTCTAAGGAACTTGGCAGTTGATACCCATGGCATCTATGAAATTGGCTTTACTTACATTATTTTTACATTTTTAGTGGCTGCCCTAGCATTTTGCAATATACATTTACAACAAATTCAAGTACACTTTCAAATAACACTGTACCATTTCACAAGTAACATAAGCACTTTATTTATTTATTTAAAAGATCTTATTTATTTATTCATGATAGACAGAGAGAGAGACAGACACAGGCAGAAAGAGAACAAGGCTCCATGCAGGGAGCCCGACGTGGGACTCAATCCCGGGACTCAGGATCACGCCCTGGGCCAAAGGCACTAAACTGAGCCACCCGGGTTGCCCGACATAAGCACTTTATATTAACCAAGTATGATGGTGAATTTTATCTATCAATTTGACTGGCCAAAGGGTGCCCAGATTATTATTATTATTACTTTTTTAAAAGACTTTATTTATCCATGAGAGAGAGAGGCAGAGACACAGGCAGAGGGAGAAACAGGCTCCATGCAGGGAGCCCGACGTGGGACTCATTCCTGGGACTCCAGGATCATGCCTGGGCGGAAGGCAGGCACTAAACCGCTGAGCCACCCGGATTGCCCAGGATGCCCAGATTAAACATTTTTTTCTGGGTGTGTGTCTGTGAGGGTGTTTCTAAATGAGATTAACATTTGGGTTGGTGGACCCAATAAAGTAATTGCCCTCCCCAATTTGATTAAGCATCATCCAATCTGTTGAGGGTCTGAATAGGACAAAAGGTGGAGGAAGGAGGAATTCACCTATTTTCCCTTCCCTCACTGATTGAGCTAAGGCATTTCATGTCACCTTTTATTGTCCTCAACTGGGATTTACACAATTGGCTCCCCTAGCTCCTAGTCCTTAAGAATTCATACTGAATTACATCATAGCCTTTCCTGGGTCTTCAGCTTACATATGGCAGATACTAGGATTTCATAACCTCCATAATTGTGTGGGTCAATTCCTCAGTGTGTGTGTGTGTGTGTGTGTGTGTGTGTGTGTGTATCCTATTGGTTCTGTTTCTCTAAAGAACTTTAATACACCAAGTATTCCTGATTCCTCCCTCCCATCCCTTGTACCATTACTGTCATCATTTCACTTACACATAAGCAATAATCATTGAATACATTGTTCCTATTATTTTGAACAAATTGTTATCTATTAGGTTCACTAAGAATAAGAAAAATAAGTTTTTATTTATGTTCACTTATGCTTTCTCTAGTACTCTTCCTTTCTTTATGAAGATCTCTCTGACCTATACTATTTTCCTTCTCTCTGAAGAACTTTTTACATTTCTTGCAAAGTAGATCTACTAGCAGCATATTCCCTCAATTTTTGTTTTTCTGAGAGTCTTTATTTCTCCTTCACTTTTGAAGAATAATTTCACAGGACACAGAATTCTATTTTGGTAGTTTTTTCCTCTTAACAGTTGAAATATTTCACTCCACTTTCTTCTTGCTTGCATGGTTTCTGAAGATAAGTCACATGTAATTCTTATCTGTGTTCCTCTCTATAGGACAAGTGTTTTAAGTGTTTTATCTGCTGGTTTCTTTTAAGATTTTTTATTTTCTAAAAAAATTGAAATATAATTGATGTAAAACAAAGTTTTTCTTTATCTTTGATTTTCTGTGGTTTGGATATGATATACCTAGGTGTGATTTTCGTTTGTTTATTTATTCTTTGGCCCATGTTCTCTGAGCTTCTGGGAGCCATGATTGTGTGTCACACCTTAATTTGGGGAAATTCTCAGTCATTGTTACTTTAAGTATTGCTTTTGTTCTTTTCTGTCTTTGTTCTCCTTCTGGTATTCCCATATACCTATGTTGCACATTCTGTAGTTGTCTCCCAGTTTTTTTTTTTTTTTTTTTTAAGTCTTTTCATTTTTGCTTTTCAGTTTCTGTTGACATATCCTGAAGCTTAGAAATTCTTTCCTCAGCTATGTCTAGTCTATTAATGAGCCTATCAAAGGCATTCTTCATTTCTGTTATAGTGTTTTTGATTTCTAACATTTCTTTTTAGATATTTTCCAAAGCAAAATAACTTTTATTTCAATCTAGGGACGCAAGAAGAGTTTCCGTGTATGTTATTAAAGTATGGAGACAAAAATCAAACAAGTTCAACAAAAATTGTCACCTTCCCTGGGAAATGCTGATGGAAATCAAATCAGACTCTGACTCCTCTAGAACAAATAAAACTAAAGCTTTGTTTTTCCATTTTACCCTTGATCTGTTACACTTAAAGGAGAAGCATTAGTGGCATTTTTCAAATAAAATGACAGCTAGAGTCATTGTATGATACTTGATACTTTTTAGAATTTCTATCTCTCTGCTTACATTACCCATCTGTTCTTGCATATTGTTAATTTTTTCTGCTATAGCTTTTAGCATATTCATTATAGTTGTTTTAAATTCATAGTCTGACAATTCCAACATTCCTGTCATATCTGAATTTGGTTCTGATACATGTTTGTTCTCTTCAAACTGTTTTTTTGCCTTTTATTATGCCTTGTAATTTTCTGTTCAAAGCTGGACATGATATACTGGTTAAAAGGAACTCCTATAAATGTGCCTTTAGCGATGTGGTGGTAAGGGATGGGGGTAGGGAAGTGTTCTATAGTCCTATGATTAGGTCTCAGTCATTGAGTGAGCCTACACCTTTGCTCTGTCAACTTTACAAGTGCTTCTCAGCTTTCCCTGCTGCCCTAGGTGGGACAGCATGTCTAGAGGGTCTCTCTCTGCCTGTGTCTCTGCCTTTCTCTGTGTGTCTCTCATGAGTAAATAAATAAAATCTTTAAAAGAAAAAAAAAAAAACAGAATGCTATGGTAATTTCGAAATGGTTACTTTTCTTCTTCCCCTGTCAGAGGCACAAGACGGTTTTCTTCCAATCTTCACTGTGAGAACTTGGTAAAGGTCCTAGCAAAAGCTTACAGAAGTATGGGTCTCCTAACATGGCTTCCTCTGGAGTTTTAACTGTTGAATTTGTCCCCACTGTCTCTCCAGCAGTTCAATTATAGTTCAGGTTTTTCTACCCTGGCACTGGTTCCCATGGAGGTCTCTGCTTGTGAATTTCTGCTCTGGTAAATTGGATTCTATGTACTTGTTTCTCCAAATTTGGGACCAGCAGTTTGCCCTGTGACCTTACTTCTTTGATGGTTCTAAGAAGAGTTATTGATTTTCAGCTTTTTCCTTATAGTTAGACTGGACAGCCAATATTTAACCTTCTTACATGCCTGACTGGAAACTGGATGTCTGTTCAGTGGCATTGCTTTAATATTGAAAAATTTAAAACATCCTAAATATCTGTCATTAGGAGAAGAAATAATTAAATTGTGGTATATTAGTGTAATGGAATACTATAAGGCAGTTAAATGAATGTATTGATTAATATGATTTAAAGTGGCAGTATCACAAAAATGTAGAGTAAAAAAAGAAGATGAAGAACAATATACAGAAAATAATCCTACATATTGTTAATGGATATGTATGTGTATATTAAAAGTAAAATAATATAATAGAAAGGTACATGTCATCAAGATAGTGATTCCTTCTGGAGATATAAGGACTAACTGAATCAGTGAGGGATAAAACAGAGACTTCATTTGTGTGGAATATTTTATTTCCAAAAAGCACAAACACTTTTTTTAAAGATTTCATTTATTTATTCATAAGAGATACAAAGAGAACAGCTAAGACATAGGCAGAGGGAGAAAGCAGTCTCCCTGCAGGGAACCTGATGCAGAACTTGATCCCAGGACCCCAGGATCAAGACCTGAGAAAGGCAGATGCTCAACCACTAAGCCACCCAGGCGTCCCAGATTTTTTTTAAAAAGATTTTATTTATTTGTTTGAGAGAGAGAGAGAGAGAGCATAAGCACGAGTGGTGGGGAGAGGCAGAGGGAGAAGCAGACTCTTTGCTGAGCAAGGAGCCCTACTCAGGGCTTAATCCCAGATTCTGGGATCATGACCTGAGCTGAAGGCAGACACTTAACTGAGCCACCCAGACACTCCAGAGCAAAAGATTTAAAGCAAATACAGCAAAGTCTTAACACATGTTAATTATGTGTGCCTTTAGGATAGCTAATTAACCTCCAAGTGCTTTAATTTCTTTGACATAGAGACATAGTAATACTTATCTGGTAGAGATATAGTAATACTTATCTGGTAGTTGTTTTGAGTGTTGAATTAGATTATGTTCCTAATATATTAAAAATGTTTTATAATAGAAATGTAAAGAAAAGTTAATATGAAAAACGATAGAAATATTTTAAAAATTGGAATGAACTTAAAAATGACATTATGTGGGTTATGAGTGTAACAAGTTCTATCATACTCAACTCAAATTAGAACAAATATATCTAGCAATCCTTATTCTAGCTGCTTTTTTGTTTGGAAAATGCCCCCAATGCTGCTTCTGTTAGGGATTAATTGATCAAGGATAAAATGGAAAAACACAGCATTAGTTTTATTTGTTCTAGAGGAGTCAGAGTCTGATTTGGTTTCCATCAGCATTTCCCAGGGAATGTGACTGATTTTTGTTGAGCTTGTTTGATACTTTAATAACTCACAAGGAGATCTCCTTTTTGTGTTCCTAGAAATACAATTTTTTTTTCAAGCTCCTAGTGGAATTTAGTACTGTTTCTATTCATTAAGAAAATACCAGGAAGCTGGAGGAGAGCCTTCAAGGGTACAATAGAGGGAACCTGACTGCTCTTTGAATGCTGCTTTGAAGTTTCCTCTTCTGATTCTTCTTTGTCCTCTAGTGTGGGTGGTGCCTCTGATCTAATTGACATTTTAGTCCATGTTTTCTAAATTACTAGAGTCTTTTTGGTGGATGGGATTGCTGTTACCTTGCTTAAGATTGCTTTGGAAAGTACAGTGCTTTTGAATGACTTGGAAAATACCTTCGGTTTAGGAAAATGCTCATTTTGTGTGCTAGTTGTCAACAGGCTGAGATTGTTAAAAAAGATAAAGAAGATAAAATCCTCTGGGCATCATCTTTCTAGCCTTAAGTGAAAAGGAATCTACATAGCCATATGAGCTAGGAAAGCCACAGTTTGAAGTCTGAATATTCTTCTGTGAAATAGCATGTTTTTGAGACATGTGCTTTGTGGCTAAAAGGTTTCTGTAACTATGTAATGTAAAAGTAGGTCTTTTTGACCCAAAGGGAAGAAACTGTTGAAGCGTGAGTTCTTTTGTGAGCTCAATGCCTGTAGCAAAATAAGAATAAGGATATTATAGCAATTCTAGTGTAGGCTTTAGGATGAATCAGACCACAACCTTATCTAGGTCAGATATCCTCAATGACTAAGTGAAAAAGCCAAGGGAGTCCCAGGTTTACTTTGAAGAACACATAGACAGGCACGTATACGTCCATGGTTGTATACGTGCAAATATGCGCACACAAATGTACCCCATCTCCTTTATCTGGCATTGTTGAGGAATAATGTTTCCCTCTACAAATGAAACTTACTCAACTAAATAGAATAGTTTAATATTTAATATGAATCTGCCTTCTTTAATAAGTATACCAAACACATTTTAACTTTTTCTTGATGATTCATCTGTCACTATTAATAATTAAACATGATGTTTTTATTTTTCTGTAATGCTTTGCTTTTATTCCGTCCTCCATCCATTACTAAAGCAGTACTCATTACAGAAAGTCAGAAATACAAAGAGGAAAACATCATTTATTACACTTATCCAGACATAATCAATGCTAACTCTGTGTATTTTCAAATGCGCAGTCATATGTGTATACATTCTTATACAAATAAAAACATTCAGTAGTATCTTTTGTGATCTGCCTTTTCTCAGAGTGATTTATCATGAATACTTCTTTTTGTATCAGTAGACTCCTACCATTTTAAAAGACTACATGATGTTCCATTGTATGGACATACTATGTTTTATTTCAACAATATCATACTATTAGATTATGTTCAACATTCCTATATCACAAAAACACTGTGTTTAATATGCATGAATATGTTGGTATGCATATGTACATAAATATGTACCTTTATATGCATCCTTGATTATTTCTAATAATAAATTATTAGATGTGGAATTTGCTTCTCAAGAAACATACAAATTTTTGAAGATTTTTATGTGTTAGGTCAGTCAAGGCTAATACTTGTTCATGTATCTTTGTTTGGCTATACAGCTATTCTAGGCCTAGTGTCCACCCCCATTGTTCAGTGTATGTGCTGCACTGGTAATTGAATATCTTGAGATATTTATTTTTGCAAACCATCAGTAGGAAAGTAATATGAATGTGTATTCTCTCTCTCTCTCTCTCTCTTTTTTTTTTTTTTTTTTTTACAATTCGGAGCTTTATTTCCAGTTGTTGATTTGATGTCCCAAATACTTTAGTATTTAATATGAGCAAAGACATTTTCCTACATAATCACAATATAATAATGAAAATTTTCAGACCTCAAGTTCTGCTGATTGTCTCAATAATTTCCCATGGTTGTATTCTCATTTAGATTTACATTTTGGAGAAAGGTGAAATGATCCTCTTTATAGGTTTTGTTTTTATTCTTGTATAAAAATGAACACTTGAAACTCAGAAAAAATATATATATTTCTAAAAAATTTTAAATTAATTTATATTTTTAAAAGATTTTATTTGTTTATTCACGAGAGACACAGAGAGAGAATCAGAGACATAGGAGAGGAAGAAGCAGGCTCCATGTAGGGAGCCCAATGTGGGACTCAATCCCGGGACTCCAGGATCATGCCCTGAGCCAAAGGCAGATGCTCAACTGTTGAGTCACCCAAGCGTCCCAAAAATATATTTTTTAAAGGTTTATTTATTTATTTGACAGAGAGAGAAAGAATACAAGCAGAGGGTACAGCAAAGGGAGAGGCTCTGCAGGGAGCCAGGATGCGGGACTTGATCTCAGGACCGCACTTTGAATGGTGACCTGAGCCAAAGGCAGTGTTGTGCCCAAGATTGTGAATCCGGGAAACCACCAAGGACACCGATGCAAACACACGAGGGTTTATTTACAAGTTCGAGCTTGGGTCCAAGTATACCCCACACAGCTGAGCAGGGACTTGGACCCCCAGGTGGGTTTCAGCTTAGCTTTATGGGCTGATCTAGGGGAGCTCCAGAAGGGGTGAAGGAATTTCTCAAGTTCTGTTTACATTCTGATATGGGGCTTTTAAGGGCATTGAGCTCTGTTCTCATTCTGATATGGGGCTTCCTAGGACGTTAAGCTGTAAACTGTTTTCTTCCTGTAACTGAAGTAATGAAAATTTCAGCTCTTATTCCCAGGGGCCTGGGATGGCTGTACTTGTGCCAACGCTGAACTCAAAGTGGAATGGCCTTAATTTTCTCGGCCTCCACAACAGATGCTTAACCAACTGAGCCATCCAGCACCCCAAAACTCAGAAAATATTTGAACATAGAAATTTTGAGGCTAATAACCAGATTTTTTTCATGAATTAAAATATGTAGTACTTAAAAGACCTAGGCACTTCACCAAAATTATATGAATACCAACTGACAACATGGGAAGGTGTCCACAGCATTAGTCATTAGGGAAATATAAATTAAATTAAAAATGGGAGTACTACACACCTTCTGTCATGGATAAAAAAAAAATAACAAAAAAACCCAAGTTCCAAGTGTTGATAAGAATGCAGAACAACTAGAACTGTCACATACTGCTGGTAGGAATGCAAACATGGTAAAAGGAATAAGTTAGGGGCAGTCCAGGTGGCGCAGCGGTTTAGCGCCTCCTTCGGCTCAAGGTGTGATCCTGGAGTCCCGGATCAAGTCCCATGTTAGGCTCCCTGCACGGAGCCTGCTTCTCCCTCTGCCTATGTCTCTGCCTCTCTTTCTCTGTCTCTCATGAATAAATAAATTAAAATCTTAAACAAACAAACAAAAAGGAATAAGTTAAAAGAATAGTTCCTTTAGGGATGCCTGGGTGGCTCAGTGGTTGAGTGTCTCCTTTGGCTCAGGGAATGATCCCAGGGTCCCAGGATTGAATCCCACATAGGGCTCCCCACCAAGAGCTTGCTTCTCCCTCTGCCTATGTCTCTGCCTCTCACTGCGTGTCTCTCATGAGTAAATAAATACAATCTAAAAAAAAAAAAAAAAAAAAAGTTCCTTTAACATTAAACACACACCAGATGACCCAGCAATTTTACTTCTAAGTATTTACGCAGGAAAATGAAAAATTTCTGTCTACCCAAAAACATACACAAATATTTATGGTGTCTTTATCCATAATTGCCAAAAACTTGAAACAACCCAAATATCCTCCACTGATTAATGCATAAAAATGCATAGTACATTTATGCAGTGGAATAGCATTCAGAAATTTAAAAAATGAATACAAATATTGATGCATGTAGGAATATGAGTTAATCTGAAATTCCTTAATACTCAACAGGCTACTGAAATATAATTCCACTCATTTTACAAAAAAGGAAAAATTATAGGGAGAGAAAACAATTCAGTGGTTACCAGGGGCTGGGGCTGGGACAGAGAGACTTTAAGGTCATATCATGAGGGAATTTTTAGGGTGAGGGAACTGATAAATAGTGGTGTAGCTATAGGACTGTATGCATTTATCAATACATATGGAAATGTCCACCAAAAAGAGTTAATTTCACTATTGGGAAATTTAAAAGGTAAATAAAATTTTGTATTTAAATTTTAAATTAAAAAATTTAAAATTCTATTTTTATATGGAAAAGAAAATACCATACTGAAGCATCTGTAGTGGCCAAAAGAATATGGATTGCATACTTCCAACAAATGGGAGAGTGATTGGCAAAGGGCCCAGCTGCTGTGCTTGAAATCCTTTGCTGCAATTTGCCAATGACAGCATGGTAGGGATAACAATGCAAGACCATTCTGAGGGCTCATGGAATTTTCCAGTGGTCTTTTTGAACCTTCCCTAGACTATACTGTAGAGTAGGATACTTCCACCCAACTTTCCTTACCTCCTTCACTCAGGTCAGACCTGCATGGTGGTTATGGCTTTTCCATGCTCACTAGCTTCCTACTCAGTTGCTCTCACTTAGGTGTTTCTCCGAGTAAACTCCTTGCATGTTTAATCTTGTCTTAGCAGCTTTTTCTTGTAGAACTTGAACTAACACAACAAGTTTTGTACTCTATTGTTTGGTCACCACAGGGATAAAATGCACAATCTCATTTAAAAAATACTTATCATTTCTTTCATAAAAACATTTATTGAAAAACATATTTATTGAAGTACAATATACATAAAGGAAAATATACAAAATATAAGTATACAGCTCTATGAATTTTTACAATGTGAAAATATCACCCAGATAAAGAATAAGAACATTTCTAGTCACTCAGAAGCACTTTCTCTTCCAACTTACGCTGTCTGTCAGAAACTAATTCCTTCTCAAAGGTAATCAGTGGCCTGAATTTTAAACACTATAGAGCTGTTTGCCTAATTATGAATTTTATGTAAGTGGCATCACTCAGCAGATACTTTTATTTTGGTGGCATCCTTCAATTACCATTACGTTTGTGAGAATTATTCATGGTATATTTGGCAACAATTTATTGTCCTGGAAGATTTTCTATTGTCCTGGAAGATTCCACTAAATGAGTATACCACAATTTATTTATGCATTCTTCTATCGATAGACATTGTGGTCTTACAAATAAGGCTGTAATAAAATACTTGAACATGTCCTCTGGTATATATATATATATATATATATCAGTATATCACTATGATATGGGAGAGCTAGGTTCTTGTCTCATGGAGTCAAAGAATGATTCCCGTGGACAAAGGAGAGTGAGTAAAGGAATGGAAGTTTTATTAAGCAAAGATAGAGAAAGCTCTCAGAAGTGAAAGGGGTTCTGGCAGGGTTGCCACTGGGGGCTTGTAGGGTTGGTCTTTTATTGAAAGGCAAACAAGGAACCTAAATCCTTTTAAAATATGTATTGATATCACCATTGAGTAAGGACTAGTGATAACATCTTTAATGGCTTACTTCTGCTTTGGGGTCTGGTTATTCTTTGTTGGTCACAGATGATTGTCATAAAAAAGACACCCTACCAGCCCACACCTAGAGCAGGGTGGTCTGGTTTATCCCCTTATCTCTGGTTTCCTTATACCTCAGCATTTTTGGGATTTTTATGAGCCTGATTCCGTGGCCCCCTACCTAGCCCTGTGTAGCCCTATTTGTCCCTAACTCAACTAGGAGTAGAATTGCAAGATCATAGATTACATATATGGTTAGAATAAGAAGATATTACCAAACAATTTTTCAAAGTGGTTATGAGTTAGGGATAAAAAGGGAGAGGCAGGGCTAGGTAAGGGGCCATGGAATCAGGCTCACAGAAATCCCAAAATGCTGAGCTGTAAGGAAACCAGAGATAAGGGAGCAAGCCAGACCACCCTGCCCTAGGTGTGGGCGGGGAGGGTGTCTTTTTATGACAATCATCTGTGACCAAAAAAGAATAACCAGACCCCAAAGAAGAGGTAAGCCATTAAAGATGTTATCACCAGTCCTAACTCAAACCAAGATGGCACAAGAATCTCAAGGCCACAAGCTTCCCAGTCAGTTCTCAATAAAAGACTTTCACTATGAGACAAGCCCTAAGTGGCAACCCTGTCGGGACCCCTCTCACTCCTGAGTGCTCTCTCTGTATCTTTACTTAATAAACTTCTATCCCTTTTTTCACTCTCTTGTGTCCACAAGATTCATTCTTTGACTCTGTAAGGCAAGAACCAAGCTCTCCCATATCAGTTACACTTCCACTGTCATGTATTAGCGTTCTGTTTTATCTCCATCCTCATTATTATCAATATAAAATTCACAAGGATGTAGTAGTAAAGGAAAATTACAGGCCGGTTTCATAGACAAAGATGCAACAAATTTTGAATACATTTTTAGCAAACTAAATCTAAGAACCTAAAAAAAGATAATATATTACAATTTAATTTGGTTTACTCCAAGAATGTGAGTTTAACATTTGAAATATCAATTTATGTAATTCTCCATAATAACGGAGTAAGAGGAAAAAAATCGTACAGTTATCTAAATAGAAGAAAAATGCATTTGATAAAATTTAACACCCGAGCACGGTAAAAACAAAAACAAAAACCGACTGTCAGCAAACTGAAGAGAAAGGAGCTTCCTTAATTTAAAAAGAATATCAATGGCAAATATAGTTTGGAATGTAGATGAGATTTGGTGGGCCAACAACCAAGAAAGAATTCTTGAGATGTCTTTGGTGCAAAAAGGTGGTTTTATTAAAGCCTGGGGTCAGGGCCAGTGGGCAGAAAGAGCTGCTGCACCAGGGTTGTGAGGGGTGACTGATTTTACCTGGGAGTTGGGGGAGATAAGGAAAAGGGAGGTTTCACAAGGATTTTCATATGTTAAAGAAGACTCACAGGATACCAGAGGTCTTGCCTTTGTCAAGTTGAGGTTGTTTTTCCTTCTAGCAAGGCATTAAAATTAAGATAGTTGGGAGGTTCCTGGAGGAATATTACACTCTGCCCATTACTAGTATCTGTCAATGGGCTGCAGGTTATAAGAACATTTAATTGTATCTACATTTCCTTCTGGAAGCTAGGTTATTGATAAAAATGCTTTGTTCTTATAAATTATTAAGATATTTGTAAACTGAGGGAGACTTATGTCTTGCAGGATTGTGATCTCTATAAATTAACTATTTGTTTTTTCTTTCCTTAGCTTTAGGGCATCCAGAAGTGACTGTGGAATGTCATACATATCATATGGGGAGGGGTGGGGGTTGTGCGGTGTCAGCTTCTGCTTTGGCCTCAGCTAGCCTTCTGCTCCTTCATCAGCAAACATTATTGTAATGATAAAAACATTGAAGGCTTTGCCCTAACATAAGGAAAGAGACAGGAGATGTTCTTTATCACCACTTCTATTTAATTTTTTTATGTAAGGGTACTAGCCAGGGCCATAAGACAAGAAAAAAAACGGTATAAATATTAGGAAGGAAGAAATAAAACAATCATTGATGTAGGAAAGACTTTAGAGTTCGAAGCCAATGGCTAAGAAAGAATTCTTGAGACATCTTTGGCACAAAAAAGTGGTTTTATTAAAGCACAAGGACAGGACCCGTTAGTAGAAAGAACTGCACTGGAGTCATGAAGAGTGGTTCATTATATACTTTCAAGTTGGGAGGGAGTTAGGGATAGTGTAAGTCTCTAAGGAATTTTGGAAGCTAGGTTTCCAGGACCTTGAGGGGGCTAGCTGTTGATGGCAAAAGATGATTTATTATTGTCTAATAAAACCTTAGTCGTGAGACCCTTCAGATGTGTATCAGTGGGTCATATGCTTGGGGGATGATTGCCAGCACATATCTTGGAGGTTTAGGGATAAAGGAAATTTCTAAAGGAATTTTTATATGTTAAAATAGACTTACAGGATCCTGGGGGTTGAGGAGGGGGGTGGGGCTAGGATTGCCTTTTGCCTTTAACAAAATATCAGTATGGAAGCAGTTGAGTCCCTAGAGGAATGTCACTGCCTGTTTCAAGGACTTGTCAATGGGCTGTAGGTAGTAAGGAAATTTAATGTTTCTTCTGCCTTTGTTTTTCACATTAATTATTATATACAGATGACATGATTAGATTCAAATGAAACCCAAAGACTACAGGTAAATTTTGGAATTAATGAGTGAATTTACCTAGGTTGTTTGATACAAGGTCAGTATATAAAATAAATTTTGTTTCTACATAACAGCAACATAACTGTTGGAAAATGAAATTTTAAGAAGATACAATTTAAAACAGCATCAGAAAAGGCTACAGTGGTTGTTATATAAAATGACCATAGACTGCTATGCTTTTGGTGTCCTCTAATTGAATCAGGAGAGTGAGGTTCTTGTTCATGGAGTCAAAGAATGAATCTCACAGACAAAGGAGAGTGAGTAAAGTGATAGAGTTTTATTAAGTAAGGATACAGAAAAAGCTCTCAGGAGTGAGGGGAGTCCTGACAAGGACTGGGGTCTTGTACAGTTGGTCTTTTATTGAAAGCCAACCAGGGAACCTAAATCCTTTTAACTTCTCTATTGATATCACCATTGAGTTAGGACTAGTGATAACACCTCCATTGGCTTACTTCCTTTTTAGGGCCCAGTGATTCTTTGGTAGTCACAAGTAACTGTTAAAACAAGACCCAATCTCTGACACCTAGGACAAGGTGGTCTGGTTTATTTCTTTATCTCTGGTTTCCTTTCACCTCCACATTTCTGGGATTTTTATGAGCCTGATCCTATAGCCCCACCTAGTTCTCCCTACCTAGCCCCACCTATTCCTTACTCATTCCTCCTCCTGGAATAGTAACCCTAACTGTCATTAGGGAATGGGACAATGACTGCTCTGGCTGTTTCCTGCTGAGATGGGGCAATGGGACAAGTGGCAGGTAGTATCTATCCAGGGGTTGGTTCAGAGGCCTGCAGGATGATTCACTCCAGGAGGTCATGATGGACAGCAAATGGTACATGCATCAGCACATGCAAAAGGATAAACATAAAACAAATATTAGTATCAAAATTACGATTTCATCCCTCAGATAAGATCCCCAATTATGAATTCCATTAAATAGACCAGTGGATATCTTGATCTTATTTAATTGATCATGAAGGTCATGAATAAGGGATTTCATGTGAGACCAGCAAAAAAACCACCCAGCTGAACCCAGTACAAACTGTTGATCCACAAAATCGTAAGAAAGGGAGTACCTGGGTGGCTCAGTTGGTTAAGTGTCTGCCTTCAGCTCAGGTCATGATCTCAGGGTGCTGGGATGGGGCTCTCTGCTCAGCAGGGAGTCTGCTTCTTCCTCTCCCTCTGTACTTCCCTGCTGCTTGTGCGCGCTCTTTGTCTCTCAAAAAAAAAAAAAAAAAATGAAATCTTAAAAAAGAGTCATAAACAGGTAAAATGGGTATGATTTTATTTTATTTTTTATTATATTTTAAATGGGTGTGATTTTACGCCACTGGAATAGTTTATCATATATGGATAGATAAATGCTAAATCTGGCATATTATAAATGGTCAAAAAAATAAGTAAAATCCTTGCCTCTCAAAGGATGGATAAATTTAATCTTAAAGTAAGTTTCCAAGAGAATCCTTTTTAATTATTGGGATTTATTTCTTAGGTGGACAACACCTTAGAAATGTTATTTGGCTTATTCTTCTCACACTGTTTATCTCATTTTTAGATCAGTATACATATTTATCTAAAATGATTTAAAACAAAATTGAGTGTGTTGAAATCTTGTAAAATCAAGAGGAATGGTAGCAATTGTTTAGTTGGGGTCACTTACAAAGGAATAAAAAAGTTGGGTAAATGGGATACAACTTATCATAATTGGTCTTTGGAGATAGGTCTATATTTTACAGTGGAAAAGATCAGGAACTTGAGCACTTTTCATCCCTCTTATGAGAAAATAATGAGACAGATAATTTTTTTTTTGAGCCTAATGAGGGATTATGATCGTAAATTTTGCAAGTGTAGATTATTTTTTCATAAAGTTTGTGGAGTAAATATTAGTAATAGCTAACACCTGAGCATTTAATGTGTCAGGTATGTTCTAATAATTTTACAATTAATTCTCAATTTCCTTCTCTGAACAAAGGAATAATAACAGTAGGTATGGGTGAGGAAAGCAAGGCACAGTGACTTGATTTGGGTTCTCTAGAAGTAGAACCCAAGGTGGGTTCCTTATGTAAGTGATTTATTGCAGAACTCTAAGAAGAAAGAGGTGAAGGAATCAAAATAGGAGAAGGAAGAAAAGCTAGGCATGAATGTGCTCTCAGCTGAAGTCTGACTTCAACTTAATCCTACAGGGAGTTCTTGAGTATCAATTGCAATGACGATTTGGTACTATCTTGAGGAAAGGAGTCCAGCCTTTTATATCCCTGTATTGGGCAGTTATCAGCTGTAGGTTGGCCCCATTTGTGGTTTCTAGGGTGCTGAATGTCTCTGTTGGGGACGAAGCTCCTATTGCCCAAGGGAAATTATTGAGAGAAAGAGGCAAATGGGAGTCAGTAATAGAAATTACAACAGTTAAGGGATGGAGATAACAATGGAGTACAGAGATCTGTGAGGGGCATCAACAGTGTCTGATTCATTTCTTCCCTGCACTGATAAAATCCACCTGCTTCTTATATTAACCTCTCTGCATCTAAGTGTAGCTTCTCCAGGATTCTGGTTAGACCTTATTCTGGGAAAACCTATAAGAGGAAGATTAATAAGACAAATTACAGTCCCTGTGGTGGCAGTTAATCCTGAGATCCGTAACTGATACTCTTATTTTCTGCTTTTACCTTTCATTCAGTTTTCTCCCCACCCTCTCCCACCCCCGCTACCCCCATTTGGCTAGCACTTTTTCAGTGCTAGATGGCTTGTCTACTGTAGTGATCAAAACCCTCAATCATGGGAAGTCTGAGCTCCTGTTTACCATGTCTTTATTAAACTAATATTCTTGAATTTACCCATTTAGAGTTGAAACTGGACAAGGAATACTAAAAGATGTCCTGTGGATCATATTTAAGTATCAATCCACAATTCTACTTGTCCCCACTAGGTAGCTAGTACTTTATCTTCATGATGACCAGGATTAATTATTCTTTTCTGTGTGCTGGTTTACTGGTACACAAAGTGACCAGGCAGCAACTATAGCTTTAAGTTCAGTGGCGCTCTTGTAGAAATAAGTATCCACTGAGGGTCAGGATCTCTAGACCCACAGTGCCTAAAGATTCAGGAATAGGAAGCACAAATTCATCAAGTGGGTTGCTGGAGTAATTGTGAACAGGATAGCTACTTCTACCCCTTTGTTCCCTTCTACCCCTTTGTACCCCTTTGTACCCCTTTGTTCACCTTTTGGATACATGGCACCAAAGAAAAGCTCTTGGTTTTTTGAGTATACTGAATCTTGATGGTTAGTGCTCTGTCTTCACAGGGTGTCGAACTGGCCTTATGCTATATCTTGAAGAAGCAATGTTCTATCTGGCTAGCAGCTTTGGATGGTGGAAGTAGGTGTTAGATTAGTAGATTTTGTTATCACCAGCTAATCATCATTCCTTCTGTCCCATAAAATGGATTCCTTGGCCTGACACAATGTTATGAGGGATCTCAGCCTATAATTGGACTGCTTGTCAATCCTGGTTAGAATAAACCATTGTCCGTTCTAGAAAGGAAGGTACCTGATGTAATCAATTATAATCAATCACATTAATAGACTGTTTGGTGTCCATGAGGGATGGCTCTGAATTGGAGGCTTAGCATTTGTTTCTGTTACTGACATATTGGACAGTCTACAGTGATAGCAGCTAGATCAACCTTGGTTGGATGGGGCTTGTGCTGTTGCAGTCATGAATGCATAGCTTCCATTCTTGCTACTATGGACTCTGTTCATGCACCCCTTGTTTTAGCACTAGGGTGGCCAAACTACAGAAGCTGGTTGACATCCTCATGGCAGAGAGTTATCCTATCCACTTCATTTTTTTAGCACTTACTCTGTGGGCATTAATATGTGGTACAAAGATCTTTGTGACAATTCCCATAAATCCTTCTACATGCCTCTTCCCTGGACATTTTGTCCCCGATTCACTAATCTTGCTCCTTCCAGGCCTCTGACTACCAGCTAAACAACTTGTTTCACAGAGACTGTGTATATTCTTACCTTGGTCACTTCTCTTTCCATGTAAAATGAATGGCCAGGTACTCTGCCCATCGCGATAATTTCCTCTCACTGCTCTCTTTCAGGATCAACCTGAATGGCCCTATAAATCAGCAGTTGTGTATTATTGGCTTGCACTGACATACTGAGCTGCCCATCTGTGAACCAAGTTCAGTTTTTGTTCTTCATCAGCTAGTCATGGGGAACCCTTCTATCCCTGCCCCTATTAGGTCCCAGCATGAGCTGAAGGAAAGGCAACAATGGTGAATGACATAGGAATTTGGGCCACAGGGTTGCACAGCTTTCTTGTAGTTTTCTGACCCTGCTAGTCACACCACTTTAATTTTATAAGTATTTTCAGGGTTGGTTCTCTGGAGCTGACCCTAGGAAAAAGTTTCAGGTACAACATGTTTTTAAGGAATCAACATTTGTGACAGGAAGTAGAAAGAAGAAAGATTAGGCAGAGGAGTAAGTCAAACCTCCATGCAGGTCCACCAAGGCCTCAGCTAATCCGGCTGGGAGCTCTACAGCAAATGGTGTCCATTGGAGTGTCTTGCTACAGGCGACAATAGCCAGGACTTTGCACCCTTATCTCACTTAGTCACCAGCTGTGGGCACTGGAAACAGGGTGACCTTGTATTAAGAGTCTCGTTGTAGCTGAGGCAGACTTGGAAGGAACAGATAACTGAAAGTTGTCTGCACATCCTACTGTTGGCTATTTGAGGGGGCTCTGTATCTATCTTGGCCAGCCTAACCCTATGACAGAATAAGATGAATCTGACAGTGTTATCTGCAGTTACAATTGCATCTTCAATGGTCAGGTGCTCAAGTTTCACCTGGGCCCAGGAATATGCCAGAAGCTGTTTTTAAATGGTACATAACTCTATGCTACAAATGGCATGCCCTTACTCTCAAAGCCTAAGGGTATATGCTGTGATTCCATTTGGGACTTGCCAGAAATTCTACATGGTGTCTTTCTCTACCAAAGTTACCTCTGTTGCCAGGGATTTACTGGTTACTATGGCTCAAGATGTGCTCATATCATAGCCTAGATTTACTTACTTGCTTCATTCATTCATTCATTCATTCATTCATTCCTGCCTGCCTACTTGCCCCAGGACCAAATCAAATCTAGCTATCTTCTTTATCACCCAATAAATGGTTTGGTGTTATATTCCAAATGTAGACTATAGTGCAATAAATCTCAAGATGGTTTACTAAGTGTTGTGCTTCTTTCCTAGTGGTAAGATATGCGAGGTGGGTAACTTGCTCTTTAATTTGAAGAAGATAGTTAAGCATGACCCAGACCACTGGAATCTTAAAAATTTTACTGATGAGTGAGGCCCTTTAATTTTTGTAATGTTTATTTCTCACTCTCTAGACCAAGTATGACATCCAGAATACTTGTCATTTCTTGCTAATCAGGTCTGTTTTTTAAATTTTTTAAAAAATATTTAATTTATTTATTCATGAAAGACACACACACAGAGAAAGAGAGGCAGAGACACCGGCAGAGGGAGAAGCAGGCTCCATGCAGGGAGCCCGACGTGGGACTCGATCCCTGGTCTCCAGGATCAGGCCCTGGACTGAAGGCAGCGCTAAACTGCTGAGCCACTGGGGCTGCCCTCAGTCTGTTTTATATATTATCAGTATAGTGAATTAATGGGAAGCTCTGTAGAATGTCCAATGGTTCAAGTGCCTTTGTTATAAGAGGGAACAGGGGAATTATAGCTGAGGGTCAAGACTCTGAATTAATAATGTTGTTTGTGTCTTGTGAATGCAAACCATGAGACAGACTTGGCCAGGACTCCATTTACTACCTCATCTCCATAATGAAACTCTGTATGGCCAGATAATCAGTGTCAACTCAGACGCTGTGTATAATAGTCCTCAAAAGATCCGGTATTCTCTTTTTCCAGTATATCATTAGCTGAGAGAATTGCTTTAGTCCCTTGTAGGGAAGGTCTGGAGAATTACTATTATATACACTTTCCATGGTATTTTATAATCCTTCCTGATATAGATCCAGCATCTTCAGTGAATGACTTCTGGGTCTGAGAATTGGCTGAGGTCTGGAAATTGAGCAAGGAATCATGATTCTGAGAGAGCTGACTTAAGCCTTCTGCTCATTCATTCATCATCTCCTTTGGTTTTATAAATTAAGGATTTAGTGGCTATTCATTTATCTTTCCTCTAGGAACTCTATTTTTTATTTGCCATCTCCACTGATCCCTGTGAGTCAGACCATTCTGTCCTTGCTGCCCATTATGATAATTATGCCTTTCTTGTATCTAAGGGTTAGGTTCAACCACTTAGCTTTGTTATTTTAGGATCCTGTCATCCCCATTAAACAGTGAGTGCAGTTCTGTAGCAGTACCTCCTATTATCAGGTCTAGCTTTCAGAGGATCATCAATCCCCAATAAGCTTCTGATATTCAAATCTCTAATTTAGAGTCTGTTTTTTGAAGACCTGGCCTGCACTGGGTTAAGCCAAATTAATTAACTAAAATTTCTTTACTGCAGGGTTTTGAAATATCTTTTATGTGAGAGTAAAATAGGAATTTCCATGAAAAGAATATACAATTTTGAGTAGAGATCCTATTTAGCTATATTTTTCAGCTAACATTTACCTACACTCCCAAACTGGCATTCAGTTGAAGCTTCAATGTTGCCAATATTATAGGTGAAAAAGATTGCAAAATATTATTTTAATTTTTAATTCCTTAATTATGAGCATTTTTTTCATATGACACTTGTCTTTCCTTTTCTATAAACTGTTCATCATTTGCTCATTAAAAAAATTGATTCGTTAGTCTTCATTGATGTATAGAAGCTCTATATATATTGTGGGAATTAACTCTTTGCCCAAGATGATAGAAAATACTTTTTCTTGATTGTCATTTGACTTTTGAAATTGTTTAAGAGCTTTCTTTTTTTCTCTTTTACCTCTTCTTTCTTCCCTTTATCCATTTCTCCCTCCCTCCCCCCTTCTCTTACTCCTTTCTTACATTTGTTTCCTACTTTCTTTCCTGGCCTAAACCATTGCAGCAATAATAGTCTTCTAACAATAATAACCTGGCTTTGTTTCCTATCCCTGTTAATTTGTTCCCTATTCAACAGCCAAAATGATTTTTTTGAAAGGACACATGTGAAAAGTACACTATGGCTTCCCGTATCTCACTGGGTTCTTGTTGCTCTGAGGATAAAATACTGAATTGGTTTAAAGGCTTCTCTAATCTGGGCTCTTGCCTACTCCTGTAGCCCATCTCCAGCCACTTCCTTTCCTCTACTGTGTAGCCCCTTCTTCCTCAGATCCTTCACACAGATTGTCACCTGCCCCTCTTCATGCTCCTACAACTTTGCCTGGATAATTTTTTGTTTTTCAGTTCTTGGCTTAAATCTCTCTTCTCTGGAGACAGTTTTTCCACCCCTCAGATTAGGTTTAGTTAACTATCTGTATTTCTTGCTGGAGTCTAATCACTGTGCTGTCAAGAATTTTCTTTTTTTCTCCCTTTCTCTCCTTTTGCATTCTAAGCACTTAAACAAAGGGCCTGACACGTGGTAGATGCTCAATGAATAATTGTTAAAAACTATTGATTGAATAAAGGAAGTGAGGTTTAAAAATAGGCAGTAGAAAAATGACTTTCATGCTATGCTAATGAATTTATATTTCTTACTGTAGAAAATGAAAAGTCTTGAACCATTTAATAACAGAGATCAGTTTTATGTTTTATGCTATTCTTCCCTCTCTTCTTTTTTTTAAGATTTTATTTATTTTTTCACAAGAATACACAGAGAGGAGAGAGAGAGAGGCAGAGACATAGGCAGAGGGAGAAGCAGGCCCCATGCAGGGAGCCCAACATGGGACTCGATCCTGGGTCTCCAGGATCAGGCCCTGGGCTGAAGGCGGCGCTAAACCGCTGAGCCACCCGGGCTGCCCTTCTTCCCTCTCTTCTTACAGAATGTTGGATTTTCTTTCTTTCTTTCTTTCTTTCTTTCTTTCTTTCTTTCTTTCTTTCTTTCTTTCTTTTTTTTTTTTTTAAAGATTTTATTCACTTATTCATGAAAGACACACACAGAGAGAGAGGCAGAGATATAGGCAGAGGGAGAAGCAGGCTCCCAGAACCCTGGGATCATGACCTGAACCAAAGGTAGATGCTCAACCACTGAGCCACCCAGGTGCCCCCAGAATGTTGGATTTTCAATCAATAACTATTTCTTAAGTATTTTTTTTATATATATAACCAGGAGCCTACATGGTTACGTAGTAGGATATTTGTAATTCCTTAAGTAAAATGCAATGCATTCTTTCTTTGTTAGCTTTGGGAATTGACATTAAATGTAAATCTATTATCTTTATATATCTTAGTTTTATTTTAAGCAAGAAATTCCTAAAAGGAGGAACCTGGGTGGCTTGGTTGGTTGAACATCTGACATTTGGTTTTGGCTCAGGTCATGATCTCAGAGTGTGAGGTGGAACCCTGTGTTGGGCTCCTGCTCAACCTAGAGTCTGCTTGAGATTCCCTTACCCTGTCTCCTCCTCCCGCTCTCCTCTCCCCACTCCTCCTACTCTTTCTCTCTCACACACACACATACACACACACATGCTCTCTAAATAAAGCAATAGAATCTTAAAAAAAAGAAGAAATTCCTAAAAGAGACTTACCATTTCTTTTCAGTACTCTCCTAACCAAAAAACTTTCAGTGGTCTTAGCATATCATGATATATTTTGAAATAAGTTAATATTGTCTCTGGGAGTCAGATTTTAATGGTAGTCATATGCTTAAATTACTTTTGTGAAGGAAGGAAAACACCTCTATGTCAGGTCTTGAAAAGAAAGGTCTGTTTGTTGTCTTAAACTTTTTAATCTAGAAATTATTATATAATAATTTAATAAACAACATGCTAACAACAATAATAACAGAATAATAATAAACAGAAAAGATATCTTTGTACTGCTTTGCAGATGGACCCAATAATTTCTGTTTTAATAATACTAGGACTTATTTTCATTTATGTAATGCTTTTTATGTTTGAATTGCTTATCTAAAATTAATTAATCCTAATACTAAACCCTGAAAGGCAGATAAGAATTATCTTCATTTTACAGATTAAGTCAAATGTACCATATTCTAAATGATTAATGCTTTGAAATCCCCAATATTAAATGGTTTATGTTCTTTTGGAAGCATGTGGAAATACAAATTTACATAGTAATTATGTGTTCAATTGTGCTGAGGAAGCAAGTGGCAGGCCCAGATAATCTTTTAAAAGAAGATACTGATAATGTACAAAATGGAGGAAAGCAGTTTAAAAAAAAATCCTTTTGAATGATAATATTATTATTCATATATATTGATGCCTTCCTCAGAAGTCCTCCAAGCTAAATATAAAAACAAACACCCCCCCCCCCCCCAAAAAAAAAAACCTTGGTAAATGTCGTTTAATGTACAGAATAAATCCAATGTTTGGTAAAATTTGCCTCCTGACAAATGGAAAAAGAAGCCACAGTCTGTTCGGAGATAACAATGATGTGCAGCCATTTCCTTATCATTTAGTACATAAATACTAGTATCGGGCTGCATTCTGGTTACTATAAATATACCTTCTGCATGAAGAAAAATTTATGTGAGGACAATTTGTGTTAAAAAAAGAAATAATGAAATATTAAGAAGTAATTCCCTAGCCTTACATTGTAGAAAGACTTGTATTATGCCATTTCTATTTTTGAAACAACAAGCACTTTTTCTCTTTTTTTCATAGCAGAAAAACAAGTCATAATTGGTAAGTGAAAAATGAGAAAAGATAGATCTATCTATCTATCATCATCATCTATCTATCTGTCACTTCCTCAATACTGTGATACACTGTGTTCAGAAGAAAGGCCATCCCATGCAAAAATAGAAAAGGAGGTGTCTGGTTGATGGTATTTTAGTTCACTGAGAACAGTTTCTTCAACACTGCAGGATATTGTGCAGAAGTGCCAGAAATGTTACTATTTAGAGATTCAGGGATTTCTATTTCTGATAATATGGCATACCAGATATCTGGAGTAACTCTTCTTGTAAAGAAACTCTAAAGGTCCTGGATAAAACTTAAAAATAAATTAATGCTTAGACGACATATTTGGAAAATAAGGAAGATTGTTAAAATGACAAGAAGGCATGAATCAAAAGGGCAAGAAACAACCAGAATCACTTTAATGAGGTGTAAAAGAGGTATGGGAGACCAATTTTGGGATTTGTACAAAGTGGAAGGTTGAGCCACAAAACTAGATGTTCCACATCTTCAGTGAGTGGACAAGAAAAATCCCTGCCTTCTGAACGGTGATGTAGGCATTCTTGCCTATCTCTGTCTTGGGTCTGTGGGAAGCAGGAGAAAATGTGTCCCTTGAGAAGTCTCCATGAGAAAGGCCCTTATATAGTTTTTTTTTTTTTTTTTTTTTTTGGCCAAAATCCATACTATTATGGACTAAAAGATCTTTGGCTGAGAACGAAGGTGCTCTCAGGATTTGAGTGTTTCTGGACCCCAAGCAAAATCAAAGGCAAATCTCTGGAGGAATTAATTATAGCCTCAGGTCTCAATGAAATCCTGCAGATTTCAGATATGAGCAGATAATAAAAATTATAAAATATATGCAGAACCATGTACAAGAACCAGTAAAAAAACCAAAATATAAAATCAGACCAGCAAAGACTGTGGATATTGGAATTTATCAGATGTCAAATGTAGTATGAATATTTAATATTTTTAAAGAAGATGCAGAATACTATCAAAAGTATCATAAAAGACAATAGCCTACCAAAAATAAGCAGTTAGATTTAAACAAAGAATAAGAAGGACTCTGGAATGAAATATGTAATAGTTTGTAAGAAACTCAAATAACTATTTACACAGCAGATTTGAGGTAATAAAAAAAGAAATAATGAAGTGTACCAAGACCTGAAAGATAGTGATATACAGTTGGAAACTATGAAAGAGAGATACATGGCATGGAAGATAGAGTAACAGGGCATAGCACATATTTAATTGGAATCCCAGAGAGAGAGAGACTAGAGAAAATAAGGGAAAAACAAATATTTGGGAAAGATAATAGTGAGGATTATTAAAAAATTAAAGGATGAAACTCAAATTCTAGAGGCCTTGTGGATTCCTGAAAGAATCTTTAAAAATAAATCCACATGGAAATATATTTGAGTAAAACTGCAAAACTTCAAAAAAAGGAAGATCTTAACAGCTGCTTGATAATTACTTGCAATTTATTTCTGAATAGCAACAATAGGAAGCAGTGATGTTGTAATAAAACATTGCAGGGATTGAGATAAAAATATGTTTAACCTAGGGTTCTGTGCCATGTAGAACTCTTTTTCAAGAACAGTTGCATGAGAGGTCTCAGTAGGGGAAATTCTAGAAGATTTACTTCAAGAAGAAGGAGAACAGTCTCAGAAGGAAGATCTGGGGATAAGGAAAGGAGAGCAAAGAAAATTATAAACGAGTAAGATAAATAATAATTAAAAAAAACATTGAGTATATTAACCATCAGTAACAATATCTAGTTTGTGAAGTACGAAGATGAAGATGAGAACAGTAGCTTTCAAAGTAAAAGGGTATGGCCTGAATTGAAGTATTCAAAGTCTTTATAATAATTGAGAGGAAGGGAAAAAAGTTATGTTGTCTGATATTAAGTAAGTATACGTTTTTAATTTTAAGGTAGTCACTAAAATAACAGAAGTAGAGTATAATATTTACAGCATGTTCGAGAGAGAAATATGATATAAGAGATTTCTTTATGTAAATTAGTTTCAACTTTTCAAGCTGTTGGTATATATTAGAGAACTTTGTGCAATCTGTTCCCCACATCTCAGGTGAAACATCTTAACCCTCTTTCTCTTCTGCCATCTTTTCCTCTCTTCTTTCCTTTTCTTTTTCTTTAGTCATTCTTGGGTACCTGATATGCAATTGGATTTAGGTAAGTGCTGCAGATTAAGAGATAAGACAAAGTTTCTGTTTGTAAGCAGTTCAAAGACCACCTACTCTCTAGCAGTTCTGAAGGAAGGAAAATTCTGATGAGACAAAGAAGGGATAATTTTGATCCATAGGAATATGAATGGAGTTTCAAAGAGGGCAATTATGAGAAACCAGAGAAGATTAGGAGGGTCCTACACATGAGCTATTAACACAGTTCTGAGTTGTGGGGGTGACATAGACAGCTTTCATTGATTTGGAAACTACATTTGATCATATAATGAAGCTTTAATATTTTCCTTGAAAAAAGTGATCAAGCTGAAAAAAATGAAAACTAGGTACCGACTCTCTGCAGATGTTTTTTCTTTTTCCTGTCCTAACATTTGTAGAATATTATGTACTGAGTACTTTACATTCCTTCAACTACTTCAATTCTCTAAAGTGGCATATGAGGTAGGTACTGTTGTTATCTCTTTTTTAAAGATGGGGAAAACCAGGCTGAAATGGGCAAAGTGACCTCAATAAGAACATAGATGGTAAGTGAACAGAAAGGGATCCAAGTTTAAATAAGTTGGAGATACATAAAAGTAAGGAAAGTTCAGCATACAACTTTTCTGATGTAGTTGCAAGATACTTAATGTATTACTAAAAGGAGGCTTCAATATGCAACATTTCTTAAACTTGTGAAATTAGTATGTTTAACCAGCACAACTTGTGGGATGCAAAGCAAACACATCTCTGAAAAATTTTCAGGGAGATGTATTTCCCTACCCCCTAGATGAAAACTTGACAGTGCCAAATTTTCTGGTCACTTGGTAATAAAATCTTTGGATTTACTTTACGTTGGAAACAACATCTTGGGTCAGTAATTAAATATTCTTCTCTCTCCTAGCAGGGGCTAGTTGCAGGATGGGATTTCTCTCTAGTTGGCTGCTCTAACAAGATCCTCCCTCCATAGGAGCAGGAGGAAGAGGGGAGGAAGGGACAGAAAAGGAGGCAGAAAGTTCTTAATTTGCCTTGCAATAGCATACCTTTATGTTTTGGGGGTTTGGCAGATATCTAACCCTGGATCCTTCTCTTCTGGGTATTTTGGAAGCTTCCTTGCATCTTTTCTGACAGAGGCAGTGATGCTCTATTTTTCCTTGCTCTCAGCTTTGGTTTTTTGATTATCTGTTCCATACAGATCCAGTCTGTTGAGCCCTCTCACTTCTCTAAGGTCATCTTCTTGCCGAGTGTAAATGGCTTCTGGCCATTTTATTTTTGGGTGTCCCACCTGGGGAATATATCTACACCTTGGAATACATGTATATATTCTTTGGCCTGGCAAACTGGGGGTGTTGAGACCAAGCCAAGGTGGCCACTGCTCTCCTTTTCCTACCTATTGGAGCCAACTCTGATTTCTTTCTTACTAGCTTTGGTAGGTGGGAGTAAGCCTCCATTTCATGTTGTGTGCTCAACTACAGTGGTCATATATTATCCTCTCTTACTGGAACCATTAAGGTCCCTTTCATAGATTTGAAATGAGGGGTCAAACACCTTTTCATCCTCATTAGCACTCTTTGGTAATGGTGGAGTGGACTTTATAGTACCTTAAAGGGTCCCTTTAAATAAATCCTTACAAAACCTCTCATTCTATTTCATTGAATCTAAGAGATCTTCTATATTAGTTATTTATTGCTGTAAAACAAATTATCCCTCAAATTAGCAGTTTAAAACAACAAACATTTATTATCTCACACTATTTCTGAGGGTCAGGAATTCTGGATCAACACAAGGTCATTTTGGCTAGGGACTTTCATGAGGTGGTAGTCAATGTATAGGCCAGACTATACTCACTTGATGTTTCTGAATTGGGCAAGTCTTCTAGCCCCAACCCATGAAGTTGTTGGCAAGAGGCTTCATTTCCTTCCTGGCTGTTAACAAAAGGATTCAATTCTATCCCATGTGAGCTATCCATAGAATTGTTCTTGACTTCTCCCAAAGCCCAAAGTCAGTGGTGTGAGAGAAAGACCAAGACAAAGCAGCAATATCTTTTGTAACCTCATCTTGAAAATGATGTGCTATGAATTCTGACATATTCTACTGGTTACATAGCCCATTCCTGGTGCACTGTGGGAGAGGACTACAGAGGCTTCGAATGCCAGAAGGTGGGGGTCATTGGGAGCTATCTTGGAAGCTGGCTACCACACAATCTACTGTAAATGCACCATTTATGTTATATACCACTAAGAAAGAAAAAAATGTTGACAATTATGATATGCCATCAAGTGTAAGACATTTAACTTCAAAAATGTTAAAATGTGAAAGAAAGGAGTCTTAAAATTGATGACATACAAACTACCTCCCTTGTGGGTAAGGGTATTTTAAAATCATACATTGATTCTTGATTATTTCTATTGAAAACTACATCTTGGTCAACAATATTGCTTTAGACTTTTTAATCTATTGTATCTTGGGCACTTCAATTAAAACTGCCAGTTTTCCCATTCTCCTCCCCACCCCCAACCCCACCTATTTGCTTGAACCATTCTCATGCACGAATTTTCTGCTGAATGCTTTTTGGGAATGTTGTTCTAGTTTAAATGCTAGTTAGTTTTCTCTGCTTGTTTCTGTGGTTTAAATCCCTTTATTATTAAATATTAACAGAGTGCCAACATTGAGCTGAACATTGTGCAGATTACAGTAGGACACAGATACTCTTTAAGCAGCTTTGTAATCTCATTTTATAGCGAGGATAAGTTACAGCAAACATGATGAAAATATCTACTCTACTGGATAGTAGAGAAAGTTTTTGATTTAAAATAATTTGATAAGCTAGTTCAAATATTTAAATTACATCTTTGAAGGTCTGATGAGCTATACAACTTCTGTGACTTATTTAGAAGTGTTTACTTAAGTAAATTCAGGTTAATAATTGTGGCTGTTTTAGTATTATCCACCAATATAATTTGATACTTTATAACTACACCAATATCCAGATATATTTACATTGGGTATTTATAACTATTTTTCAAATTTTAGAATGATTTGTAGGGAAGAGTGTATGTGTACTAGAAAGCATGGATTCTGAAGTCAGGCAAAGCTAGGTTGAATGTCGTTTTCACTCATTACTAGTAGTGTTACTGAGCCCAATGTTAGCCTCTTCGAGCTGTAGCTTCTTCTTTAAAATAAGCATGATGTTACCTTCTCTACTAAGAAGTAGTAAAGATTAAATAAAACAGTTTATGTAAAGTCCTAGACTATTTATTCCCTGATGTACAGTAGCCCCCCAAAAAAGGTAGTTATTATTATTATTTTCAGAGGTCGTGCAGAATTAGATGTGTTGTTCTGGCTTTATGTCTTTTGAGGCTATAAGAACACTTAGAGAGTGGGAACTTGGGTGTTGGGGCAAAGTTCACACTCTGCTTGTACTTTTATTCTGAAAAGGACTTAAAAGTCTAACGTATAGTAGCAGATTAATTATTTTGAAAATAAATGCTTTGGTAAACATAATAATAAAAATTACATTTATAGACAAGGGAATGTAACTATATTATCTTTAAAAAGGGAAATTCTAGGGATCCCTGGGTGGCACAGCGGTTTGGCGCCTGCCTTTGGCCCAGGGCGCGATCCTGGAGACCCGGGATCGAATCCCACATCGGGCTCCTGGTACATGGAGCCTGCTTCTCCCTCTGCCTATGTCTCTGCCTCTCTCTCTCTCTTTCTCTCTGTGTGACTATCATAAATAAATAAAAATTAAAAAAAATTAAAAAAAGGGAAATTCTAGCATCGTATTTGTATTTCTCTAAATATTACAAATGGCATACTTGACAGTGATATAGTATACAATAGAAATAATGAAAATGTAGGAAATAGTCATAATTAATTTAGTCCTTTAGATTAAACAACGAGAGGCCAAAGTACTGAAAAGGAAAGAAATACAGAGATTTTTTGAAACTGACATTTGAAATGTACCAATCTTTAGTATGGCTTAATTTAGACTGAATCTAGAAAAACAGATCTTACTTTATTTGTGACATATGTTTAAGATACAGCTGTCTGTGAGAGCGGTGGAAGAAATAAGTTCAAGTGTAGAAAGAAACCATAAGTTAAGCAGAGTGCTCAAGTCATTAAAATGGATGGTTTGAAGAAAGATCTTAGAAAAACTGAAATCTCCCACAGACAAAATGGATGTGTTTTTAATAGTCTAATGAAAATACTAAAGTATGAGTTTCTTTTTATTTGGGAAAAAATACTCAAAGTCATTTCATATGTATTATTTGATTATATAATATATATGTTTAAACTTAAAAAAAATATTTACTTGAGGTGAGTAGGAGGAACAGAGAGAGGAGAAAGAGAATCCTCAAGTTGACTCCCTGCTGAGTGTGGAGCCTGATGTCCCACATGATCTCAGGACTCTGAGATCATGACCTGACCCAAAATCAAGAGCCGGACACTTAACCAACTGAGCCACCCAGGTGTCTCTATATTTAAATTTTAAAAAATAAGCTAAACTAATAATACAGCTTCTGGTGGAGACACATTTTAAGATGTGAAATTGTGTTGGAACTAATAATTATTTTGTTTTAAGACTACCACTGTATTATCTACTGTTAAACCAACACGCAATATTTTGGGAAATTAAACATTAGAAAAAAGAGGGCATTCATTTTTTCTTATTCTTGTTGACCTTTTTCCTGGATTCAGTGCCTCTAAGTGTTGATTCTTCCTTTCCTTGGCTTTCATCATCTAAATGCCTTCTTGCCTGTCACTCCTCCATTTCCTTGCTGATACTTCTTTCCCCTGACCCTGAATATGGGCTCAGCTCTTGACAACCTGCTGTTTACTCACAGAAGTCTTTCCTTAGGAAGCTTATTGAGATGCTCCTTAAATCTTCTACCTTGGCTGTGACATTTCCACCTGACATTTATTTCCCCATCTGCCAGTAGACCATATTTCTTATGGTCGATTATGTCTGAGTTATCTAAGTCACCTATAGCTTTTCTCTCTTCTTTGTCTCTACATCAAATTGGCCACGATTCCTTTTTTTTTGATTCACCTTCAGATTCACAAGACTCTAAAACCCTGGACTCAGGCTGGTTTCTTAAATAAGAGGGTAGGATGGGCTGAGGGAGGTGGCCAAGCATAACTTATTAGGTGGATTCCTGAGATGAGGCACAGATTGAGGTCAGGCAGCCACTCCAACCAGGCCTCCTGCGTCAAGGCTCTAGACAGAGCATGAGAATCTAAACTAAGGCAAAATGAAGGAAATAGGACCTAAGACTTGAAGAAATGGATCTGAGGTGGAGGATGGGAAATCTGGTGGAATTTCATGACCTGTCAGGATATCATCATTGGTATTGGTATACAGTGTCTTCAGCCTTATAAAGGGGAAGATCTCACAGAGGCATTTCCTTTATATGAATTTTCCAATAGTCTCTTAATTAGTTTGTTGACCTCTCAAGGTCCACAGGACCTCATTGCTTTGCCTGGCAATGGAAGCCCAGCAAACCTTAACCTACTACTTACTTATATGGGGCCCTCATTCCAGAAAAACCAGGCCACACTACACTGCACTACAGTAAAGCCCCACACCATTCTCACACTATTCCTGAATTATTCCCCTTCACAAAAACTAACATCCATAATTTTTTTTGTGATGTAAAGTTCCAGTTTTTTCTTTTAGTATAGACAGAAACACTTTTATTATTATTATTATTATTTATTTAAAAAATATTTTACTTATTTATTCATAGGCAGAGGGAGAAGTAGGCTCCTGCAGGGAGCCCGATGTGGGACTCAATCCTGGAACTCCAGGATCACTCCTAAGCCAAAGGCTGAGGCTCAACTACTGAGGCATCTAGGTACCCCGAAACACTTTTATTATTTAATAAGCATTAAACCAGAATGTAATGTGTCTCACAAGCAATATGCTCAGACATTCAAAACAAAGAAAAAAATCTTGCTTCCCCCTGCCTTATAGCCAAGTAAATACAACCCATTACATGTATATTTTCAAGATAAACAATAACTAATCTTCCAGGGGACTTGACAGTGCCATTTGTCACACATAGTTCTTCCTAACTGCATCTGCTATTTGGGATGATTATCTCTTAGCTTGTTGATTTCATACAGAGGAAAAACAAACTTCTCATATCTTCATGACAAGAGGGAGTTTTGTAAATTGGGAGAAAAGTACCACTGAGGTTATGCTCCTATCCTCCCACAGGAACTGGGAGACAGAGAAAGTATCTCTTTTGATCTTTATATTTCAAAAAGATGGCTCTCAGGTTCTTGAAAAAGATATTCCTGGTTCATAAGCTGAAAAAAAGAAAAGAAAGAAAAAGGCCAGTGTACAAAAGACCTATCTTGTCTTCAAAGGAATAACTTTTCAAGACATGAGAAAGTACTCATAAGTATTCTAAGGTAAATACTCAGAGAAAACAAAAGTAGAGGGATCTCTTTCCTCATTTTTGACAGGAAGAATTAAGCCCCTTATTGTTAGTTTGTATTTGGCATACGTGGAAAAGCAGTGTGACGGTGTTTTCAGAGCACACAGCAACACAGCCTGGAAACACACACATTTCAGGGTGTGTGATACTATACTTTTCAGCATAGCCTGGGGACATCTCAGATATATCCTAGAGACAAAGAGTGATTGGTATGGAGGTTGTCATTATGTCAGATGTGACAGGTGCGAAGCCTCCAGATTTTCTAGGCTATGTTAAAAACTATATCTTCTGTAACCTACCACCGAACTGCCATAACCATTAGCAAGGACATCCACTACTCCTACTAAAGCTGCCACCACTATTTGTTGAGCATTTTATGTGCCAAGTAGTTTACATATATTAGCTGGTTTAATTTCTTAATCTTTGTTTTTAATCACTTACCAATATTTTATTAATAAAAACTATCCTTTTTGAGCTCATTCTAGTTAAACCAAGGACAGCCTGATCCCAGAAATTTTACTCTTTCCTTTCATGCCTTAATTCCTTTCTCATCTAAATCCTCTGGTTGATTTGTTGTTTATTGCATATGCATATATGTTCTGTGTTTAACTTCTGGGTGTTTAGCTTCTCAGATAGAGGCCTTCCCTAAAATTCTTTTATCCTCAGTTTAAATATACTGTATGTGCATAACAGATTCTCAGTCATTATTTACTGCTGTTATGTTGATGTTCTGGATTTCAGGAATGGAAAGGCAATTGAAGGTTGCCTATTTAAATTATTTTTTTCCATCTAGATTTTTTTAATAGAAATATTTATATGATAATAATGAGGAAAATTCTTTGGGTTCCACTATCACAGTATGCCTTTTCTTTTCACAATCGCATCTGTAGGTAATATGCATTGTAAACGCTAAGCTATTTTGACTTCACTGGGATGCAGTTGTGTATGTAAGTACTATGAGGGGAATATAACTACCATAATCTTTTTAGTTTTACGTATTTCTGAAATGAGGGTCCAGAAAGAGAGTATTGATATCTGCCAGTGGAAAACAATGAAGCCAATGAGAAAATTAACTTTAGTTTTCAACCTTCACAAAGCACGTTAGCAAACAACAACAAAGGCCGGGGAAAGACTTAAAATTCATTAAAAAAGCTCTTATGCTTTTCTTAATGTGTTTTGCTTCCTGATGTAATTCCTATTTGCTAGGATTTTCCAATTTTCATTATCTTAACAGGCTGCTCTCATTTTGATAACATCCCCAGTTGAGTTTCAGATACCCTCTTGTGTATCATATGCTTTTAAAACTTTTCATCATTTTGTTTATATAATTGTCTGTTTTGAAATTTACTTGAGTGAGAGTTAAAAATATCCTACCTTAAAGTACACTAAAGATAATTATGTCTTTGTTGGCTTACTGAGAATGCTAATGATATTAATATATGTAATGTTTAAAATTGTGTAATTTTCACTTCTTAAAAGAGAAATAAGTTATTCTGATTCTATACTATTCTCATACCAGATATGTAGTCATTTTTTTCTTATTTTAATATTTAGGTCCTTGGTAAGTGTCAATGCTATGAAGAGATATCACTGCCCCAAAGCAAATAAAAAAACTAGCTAATAATATATGTAATGTGCTTGGCATACAGTGGAACTCAACAACTAGTGGCAGTGATAGTTGTAGCTATTGTGGGTGTCCTTGCTGATGGTTATGTCGATTAAGTGGTAGGCAAAATAGAATACATCATCAGGAAAAGATTGAAGTATTTTAGAACAGTCTCTTTCTGACCTATGCCTTCAAATTTAACATTTGAGGATCATTCCCACGTGTTAGACATTGCCCTCTATTTTTATCTTTAAAAATGCATGTATTTTTAGAAATGTAATACATTCAGTATAGTACCTAACACTTAATTCAGTTAAAATTCACTAAACATCTGTATATTTTCTGGTAGAAGCAATGTACCTGTGAAAAAGACAGGTAAGGCTCTTGCTCTTGAGGACTGGAATGTCAGAACCAGATAACCAATAAATACACAAAATAATTAACTGATGAGATGAAGCCATAAGGATTGTAAACACTGTGCTAGGATAGATAATTCAGTGAAGCCGATGAGTGGGGAGGACTAGTTTAGGTATGAAAGTTCCTCTCTGAGGAATTGGGAAATCATCAGAAAGGCCTCAAAGTTGGTCACAGAGGAGAGAGTAAGCCTAGGGTACAGTGATTATGGTGCTGAAACGTATATGATAGGGTGGGAGAGGAGGGCAATCTGACCCTATAGGGCTTTGTATGTCATAGTGTGAAATTTGGGCTTTATTTTAAGAGCAATGGGAAGTCCCTGAAAGGATTTTGTCAGAGGTCTAAACAGTATCTTTTTTTCTTTTTTTCTTTCTTTCTTTCTTTCTTTCTTTCTTTCTTTCTTTCTTTCTTTCTTTTTTAAGATTTCATTTATTTATTTGAGAGAGAGAGAGAGAGAGAGAGAGCATGCAGGGGGAGGGGCAGAGGGAGAAGTAGGCTTCTCACCCAGCAGGGAGCCTGATTTGGGGCTTGATCCTAGGACCCTAAGATCATGACCTGAGCTAAGGCAGATGATTAACTGACTGAGCCACCCAGGCATCCAATATCATTGGTTTTTAAAAGCTTCTCTAACTGTGGTGCTGACAATATTTATAGCTAGTTAGTGGCGCGCTGAGATCTACTGGCAGTCCCTTCTTTCCTAAGCTGTACTCCATTTCCTTTCATTGGTGTTTTTTATCTCCTTCGCCTGAAGCAGGCTCCTTCTACGTGCTTTTTAAGATATAAGCTCAAGCGCAACCTCCTCTGTGAATAGAATGACCATATAATTATCATCCTCATGAGATATTTTGAAGGACATTATTAAAAATAATCCTAGGAAAATATGTGTAAAATAGACTATCCCAACCAAACAGGGGTGTATGGCTATCCATACATCCCCTAGTTTCTTTCACTTATGTCTTTATAATATTCTGTACTATTATTCCGACTCTTGGATGTAGTATACTTAATGGTTAAGGCGATGGGCCCTGAAGTCAGGCCACCAGAATTCAAATCTCAGCTCTGTCTCCTCATTTTGAGCTGTATGATTTTGGTCAAGTAGCACAAACTCTCGGCTTTACTATCCTTATTTGTGAAATGTGAGTAATGATGGTATTTCCTTAATGATTATTTTTTGTGGGTGAAAAAATTAATAATACATGCAAAATACTTAGCACAGAACCTGGCACACACTTAGCATTCATTAAATATTAACCATTATTATTCTTTTCAAATAAGATTACAATTATGTTTATAGGTTTTTCTCTTCTGGAGACTATGAACTCCTTAGGGCAGGGACCATGTATTATTTATTCACCTTCATAGTCTTAGTTTATAGTGAGTGCCTAGTATATAATGAATTTTAAAAAAATGACTAAAAATGCAGAGAAGATGAAAGTCAACTTAGAGATCTAAAAAATTCTTTTCACTTCACTTTTTATAATATGAGAGAAGAAAGTTGAAATGTGTTTCTTGAGTCACAGACAGAAAGAATCAGAATCTAGTTCTCTCCATTGCCTGCCTACTAGGCAAAGGTGTCTAATTTAATAATAGAATAAATGGAAGATATCTATATACTATCAGATAAGTATTGAAGTAATTAGAAGGATCTGTTTCTCAAAATCTGGAGCAAGTGCAGATGTTTATTCAGTTACTACTTAGGAGCACTGATTAATTAATTAATTAATTAATAATATTTTTTTTATTTGAGAGAGAAAGAGCAAGAGTGAGGGAGGAGTGGAGGGAGAGGGAGAAACAGACTCACTCCTGAATGGGGACCCCGATGTGGGGCTTAGCCCCATGATCCTGGGGTCATACCTGAGCTGAAGGCAGACAAACAATTGAGCTATCCCTCACTGATATTTTTAGATAAAATTAAATAGCAACTTGTTTTGGCTTAGTTCCATTTTGCTTATAAGCCTACAATTGCAATCAGATACAGAGAAAAGTTAAAATAAAACTTAATATCTCAAGAGTTGTTCAAAACATCATGATGATTTAGGTAAGTCAAGATAAATAAACCAGAAAAAGCTTGTCTTCTTATACATTTCCCTTTAATCTGAGCAATTTAAAATATGTTAAAGAGAATTAGTAATTTATTGCTCTTAAATATAAGAAAAAATGTGAATAAAGACACAGTACCCACTAATCCAGAGCAATATGAATCAGGCACTTGGTAATATCAGTCAGTATAGCAAGAAGCAAAAAGGGACAATAGAACTTGGTGAAATGACCTGGAAGATGGGAACTTTTTTGTTTTTTATTCTAAGATGGGAACTTCTGTTGCACATTTGAATTATTCACATGTATATGCACACATGCTTGCATGTACACACTAGATTACTTCATCCAAAACCAGATTTTGTATACTTAAAAACTGGATTTTTTTTAGACAGTTACATTAGTTTAATTTTCCATTGTTCCCTTAAGGCACTATCATTCTCTGGATTTGTGGTTAATACAAAAGCACGTATGATTAATACGAAAGAGTTTTAATAAAGGAGAACTAGTTCCTCAGTAATCTCAAATAAATATTTAGTTTTACATCGAATTCATTTCTGAGTAGCCTCTTGTTTGATATTGTATTCTACTATTCAGAAAAATGGATTGAGAGCTGTCCTTCCAAGTGAAACAGATGACAGCCCAGGGCAGGCGTTTGTTGTTCAAATCTACATGACCCATTGCCTCTCAAGTGAATTGCAGCCTTTTATCAAATATTTATGATATATTTACTGTAGTCACACACTTTATGACCCATATTTCTTGGTAGCCTCTACAGTTTTTAGGAAAAGGACCCAGGACTTATTCTTTGCTTATTCCAGTGGTTGGTGCAGAACTTGGCACATATTTACTGACATTCAGAATACTGGTGATTGAATGAATCAGTGAGTACAATTCTATTGATAACCACAATGATGACTAAGATACAGTTAGAAGTTCGTTTTTGGATCCTTATATCTTTTGTTTTCAAGACCGTCTATAACTGTTCAGTGATAATTTATTATCATGGATATTAGCTGATGCCACTAAATAAGCCAGAGCTCGGGACAGATCTTTTTTTCTTCCTTCCTTCCTTCCTTCCTTCCTTCCTTCCTTCCTTCCTTCCTTCCTTCCTTCCAAAATATTTTATTTATTTATTCATGGGAGACACAGAGAGAGAGGCAGAGAATTAGGCAGAGGGAGAAGTAGGCACCCCACGGGGAACCTGATGTGGGACTCGATTTCAGGACCATGGGATCACAACCTGAGCCAAAGGCAGACACTCAACTACTGAGCTCCCCAGTGCCCTGGCACAGGTGTTTCAAAGCTTTAGGCATTTTTCTGTAATCTCAATGAATATTTTCTTGTGAAATATTATCTCATTTTCATTAAGAAGCCACTCATCAAAATTGATGAATTTGAAATTCAAGTGAAGTATATACAAAAAACAAATACCAAGTGATTATTAAAGCAACTCAGTTTTGTCACTGTTGAATATATTAAATTTTACAGAAATGAATCAACTTAAAATGTGATCTCCTCCAACACTGTTGGTATAGTCCATTCAATTTGATTCCTACCATGTAATTATGTAAGATCATATTGTATGATAAATCGTTATATATATAATTTTTATCTTCATAAGTGTGTGTGTTGTAGAAATCCATTGTTAAAATAAGTATGCACAGTAATATCTTGATATGGTATTTAATTTGCAGAATTGATGTTTCAATTATTTTAACACCCTCAAAGGAAAGAAGGAAAGCAAAACCAGTAAAATTGATTAAAACACGGAGACATGGTAAGGAAATACTTTTTCATTCAGAAAATGACACATTTTTGTCGTCAGGGCTATTTTTCAAAGGCAGCAAAAGATATATTTTCAAATTTTTGAAAGAAAACATCTTAGGTGGGTCCTTGCAAATATTCCGCCATACGTGGTTTTGTGATAAATAGTGTTAAATTGAGAAACCTACTTATCCCTTGAGAGACTGGTCATTGAATGAGAGAGGTCCTAGACTTTAGAAAAGGTTGTTAAAAACAAATGGAGGAGCATTTTGTATTAAAATCTGCGGTTGCTAATTTAAGCCTATAATTGATTAGGTCTTCTTGATGAGTTTTAAGTTACTGCTTTGGTACATTCGACAACAAATGATTTTGCCAAAAATCTAATAATCTATTTTAATTATAATTTCTCTCTAACTGATATCTGAAAATAGAACACTTCCTATGATGTTGGATAAAACTACACAATTTTTTTTATGATGTCAGGTTTGAAGAGAAAACACATTTTAGATGGTAATTTAGAAATGGCAAACACCACACATTGTGAAAATAACTCCCACTTAAAAAAAAATCACTTATTTTCTCTTATACATTCTGAATTTGCTGTTAAATCAAGTTATTCAACAGTTTTTATTGATTACTGTGTGCCTTTAATGGTCATACTATTAATCATAATCTCCAACATTTTAAATGTATACTGTGTATAGATCACTGTACTAAAGGGAATTAGTAGTTTGAAATGATTAATAGTGTGTTTATTTGCAGTAGAGCCCAGCTCTGCTGTGTTCTGATTGGGGTTTGATGCTTCACTGAGGTAAGGTTTAGAGAAAAAGGTTTGTTCAAGGTCATCTGAAACAAGGGAATAGCTTTGTAATGAAGAAAAGTGTCTATATTTTAGGCCAAATTTTGGGGAAGATATCTTATATATTTTCTCTGTAATTCTTCTCTTCACCTCTTGAGTAGTAGGTACTCTTGAGTACCTATTATATAACATACATATATGTGCAAAGTACTGTATGGGTAAAAGAGTAATAAAACATAGCATCCATATACAAAATATATTTATTACCTATCTTCTGTTGTGACAATTCATACCCTACAGTATGAAGGATAATTTCATTTCCCTAGGAGAGTAAGATCTTTTAGGCTAAGATCCCAAACAAGCCAACTCCTGAAAGGAGAGAAGAGGATTTGAGATAGGTCATATGGAGGTCACTTGGATGGGTCAGTAGGTATGGTCTTAAGCATGTTAGAAATCCAGTATGATCTCTCAAGAGATAAGTAGGTTTCTCAAGAATGACCTCCAGATTAATTTGAACAATCTCAGAAATCATCTATAGTGGATATTAAAGATAGTACCTCAAACCATCCTTGTTCAACTCCATCAAAATTCAGTTTCTGTGGTTAAGTGACTCATGCTGAAATAGCTATACCTTGGGCTGTAGCTTTAAATATGTTATTCAAGCATTATTTTGAATTACAGGCAGGGAAATTGAAGAAGAGGCACACTTGGGAAATGGCCTATGTTTGTGGCAGTTTAAGAATCTAGGTTCTTAAAACTGAGTCAACACATACAAACCACCACAGAGAATCAAAACAACTCTTGGGGGGATAATTAAATTCAAATAAATAAAAACTTCATGTAATTCTTCAGTTGTTCAAATAATCAATATTGAAGGGTTTTATTATTTTTTTCAGGAGAATATGAATTCTATACAAGCTCTAGGATTAAAAAACTCTGCTTTTATTTTATTATTTTTTTTAAGATTTTTTCATATAATTTTTAAAGTAACCTCTACACCCAAAGTGGGGTTCAAATTCACAACCCTGATATCAAGAGTCATACACTCCACTGGCTGAGCCAGCCAAACACCCTAAAAAATGCTATTTTTAAAATAATGTTAAAAATTATGCAAATAGCATGTATTTATTGTACACAATTAACAGATATGTACAAAAGAGAAGAAAACATTTAAAAAGAAGCTTTGATAATTCTATGAATGCTAGGAAACAATAATTAATATTTTGATGTATCTATACACTATTTCTAGGTGCGCATATAGACATGGTAGTTAACACAGTATTTTCCTAAGTTAGAGAGATGAAGAGGAGGGGAGTGGGTGAGCAGTGGAGATAGGGACAGTTTATCCCATATATAATTCACTTATGTGAGCAATACCACAAGGAGGTGGAGAGAAAGGCTCTATTCTTTTTTTAAAAGGTTTTATTTATTTATTTGAGAGAGAGCAAGAGAAAGAGCACAAGCAGGGGAAGGGGCAGAAAGAGAGAGGGAGCAGGAAGCCAGATATAAGGCTCAATCTTGATCTCAGGATCCTGGGATTATAAGGACCTGAGCCAAAGGCAGGTGTCCCAATAGAGAGGCTCTTAATACAGTTGAGGGGGTGGGGGAAATGATTTCATTTCTGGTCCCAACCTTGCATCTTTCCCTTGGGTCCAGGGCTGGAAATTTCTAGCTGTTAGGAATTCATTCCTTGAGAAGAATGTGGCTGATGGTGGATTAATGTAGGGGACTCCCTCTGGACCACAGCTTAGCTGCTACCAGACATATATGTTCTAGGTGTTGGGAAACAAAGAGTTTAATTTGAATCTCTGTCATCTGAACAAGAAAGGTGTATATGGAGGTAGCTTCATGGTGTGGACTAGGTCTTAATTCCCTTAAAAAATGCCCCAACTCAGGCCTATTAAAAAAAACAGGGGCTTAATCTTTTCTGGCTAATTTTCTTAAGGAATTTTGGGACAGATGATGAGGGATGTAGGAAGTATTCCTACCACCCTTTTCCATATAGTCTTTGTTTATGAATTAATAACAATAACAGGAACAAACTTTCATGAACATTTATGAAATGCTTGTTCCAGGATCTATCCTCGTCAACTCATTTGGTTCTTAAATCACTCCATGAGGTTGGTTGTGTTTGTTTTCTAGGGCTGCCTTAATAAAATATCGCAGATTAAGTGACTTAAACAACAGAAATTTATTCTGGAGACTGCAACCAAGATCAAGGTGTTGGCAGGGTTGTTTTCTCCGGAGATCTCTCTCCTTGGTATGGAGATGACTACTTTCTCGCTATGTGTTCATATGATCTTTTTATTGGGTACACATCTTGGGGATCCATTCTTCTTGTGAGGATGCAGAACCTACTGGATTAGAGTCCCACACTTATGACCACGTTTAACCTTATTATTTTTAAAAAATTTTTTAATTTGTTTATTTGAGAGAGAGAGATAGAGTATGAGCATGAACAGGGGGAGGATGCAGAGGGAGAAGGAGAAGCAGGCTCCCCGCTGAGCAGGGAGCCTGACACAGGGTCTGATTCTAAGACTCTGGGATCAAGATCCAAGCCAAAGGCAGACATTTAACTGACTGAGTCACCCAGACACCCCAACACATTAGACCTTATTACTACTTTAAAGGCCTTTCAAATATAGTCACTTTGGAGATTAGTCCTTCAACATATGAATTTTTTGGGGGGAGTGTCACAATTCAGTCCATAATAATGGTGTTTTTAATATCTCCATTTTATAGAAGAGATGATTTGACAGATTTTAATTTACCAGGATCACCTAGGTAATAAACTCCAAATACAGCTTTGTGTGATCTGGAGTGCATATTCTTGACCACTATGCCATACTGCCATGAGATGCAATTTGGGTACATTTTTCTCTGTTTAGCTCCATTCTCCACTATAACTACTATACTTTCTCTAGGATTCTGGCATTAGACAGTCTTTCAGTTTTAGTTTTTGAGGCTGTTGTGAATTTTTATTGCTCTCTTCCTGTGTGTTTTTGTGAGAACACAAAATAAATTATGTTAGTGACTACTAAATGGTTTTGAGCCACTTAGATTAGCTAACTTCTGTTCTCAGCCATATTTCTATATGGATAGAAATAACAGACTATGGAATTATGTAAAATCTATAGCTCTTCTTATCAGATTATAGTAGGTATATTCTACCCCAAATAAAAGGTCTGCTTACTACCTGTAAGTTCTTTATTTAAAAAAAAAAAAGGTGTCAGAGATTTCACAGCATCTATCTTTTCCTTGTAGCTATCAAAAGTGGTATTGTGTAATAATGCTGCTTTATAATTTATCATAGCAGAACTCAGTTTGACCTCAACAGAATTAAAATGCTGAAGTCATGAGGTAAAAATGGCACTGAAAGTTAAGCTGATTCTTTTATGCCTACTTTAATTTTCTCCTGTTACTGACAATCATAGGCCACAGGATTGCCTCATTTATTCTATGTTAAGTATACCAGGCATTTGTCAGGTATACTATGCCTTAATGCCTTGGGTAAGGCATACAAATGTCTTAATGTAAGATCTTAATGTTAAAACTCTTTGCCTCAAGAACAACTTAATACAAACTGAAGCTTTTAGCCAGAGTTCCGGTGTCTTCCTTCATCTAGCATCTTCAATTCTCATTGGCATTTGATTTTCAACTGGAGTCTTGCTGCTTTGGAGAACACCTAAGGGAAGAGTAACAATTATGTAGGCAGAGGGAGACTCATGACATAGTGATAAGGTCATGGTTGTCTTTCACCTTGTATCCTCTCTATCTAGCAATGCCTAATACATACATAGTCCTTACTAAATGTTTATTGAGAGATTGGATGCTGCTAATAAAAGCAACTAGCCAAACTACTCAAGAAATCCACAGTAAGAGTCATACCATCCAAAAGTCTCTTTACAAGGAGGTGAGGACTTTTCTACACATTTTTAAAAAGATTTTGTTTATTTATTCATGAGAGTCACACAGAGAGAGGCAGAGCCACAAGCAGAGGGAGAGGCAGGTTCCCTGCAGGGAGCCCAGTGAGGGACTCAATCCCAGGATCCTGAGCTGAAGGTGGAAGTTCAACCACTGAGTCACCCAGGTGCCCCTCTACACATTTTTTTTCTAGGGAAGTTGCCACCTCTTTTCTCCCCACTAACTCCCTGCCCACGTCTACTCCAAATCAATATAATTTTTTTGAGATTTTATTTATTTATTTGAGAGACACTGAGAGAAAGAAAGAGAGAGAGCAAGCAGTGGGGAGAGGGAGAAGCAGGTGATCCGAGGACCCTGGGATCATGACCTGAGCTGAAGGCAGGTGCTTGACTGACTGAGCCACCCAGGACCCCAAGTCAACTGTAACTAAATAATGAAGGCTACTTAAACAAAACACAGAAAATAACATACTTGTCTTCTAGGTCATTATAATTTTGTTGATGGGCACAAAATGTACACACATGAAGTATTAGGGTTTTTTTTTTTTAAAGATTTACCTATTTATAGCTTACTTAAAAAAATAATAGATAAATAAATAAATAATGCTGGGAAGGAAAAACAAAGAGCAAAACAACAAAGTAAAAATTTCATAGTAAGAGAAGTTTGCTTATTATTTCCAGCCAAATCAGGAAAAAAAAAAAAAAAGATGCTTAACTGCCTCGTTCAAATTTCCACAGTATTTCTTTTTGCTACTCAAGGCTTTCCTGGACTCTTGGCAATGAGGAAAGAGAAAGAAAAACTCTGTTTTGACTCTCTAACCAGCATGTAACCTGGCAACTGGCTTCTAAATTCCTGTAAGTTTTTTCAGCATGGGATATCTGCTAGATCCTTGCTTTTACACCAAATGAATTCCCTTAT
Source organism: Canis lupus dingo (assembly GCF_003254725.2). NCBI lineage: Eukaryota > Metazoa > Chordata > Mammalia > Carnivora > Canidae > Canis > Canis lupus. The sequence continues at coordinate 9,966,789 of NC_064274.1, read as the reverse complement.
CAACCAGCCTTAACTGATAAATGACAGAATAAATAGTTGGACTGGATCTTTAAGAATGATTTACTATGGAGAACTGTTGTTTTATGACCCCAAATTAACAAATATGGACTGACGACTACAATGTCCTTACAGGCACAACAGCAGCTACCTTCTACTGAATGTTGCAGATCAAGTGCTACAAAGTGCTTTATACAAAGCCACACAAAAAAATGAACATTGAATACATGCCAGAATCATGCCAAACTTCTGTATAGAATTTTCCTGTTTTATCCACATAAACCATTCTCAAAAGTAAGTAATAACACTATTCTTATTTTCTTATTCAAGGTTATAGAGTTAGGAAGTATATATATGGGGATTTGAACCCAGGTAGCCTATTTCCAGAGCCCTTAATCATTGTACTACTCTTATTGTATGGCTTTGAAGCCATGGCTTTATTTTTTATTTTTTATTTTTTAATTTTATTTATTTATTTATGATAGTCACAGAGAGAGAGAGAGAGAGAGAGAGAGAGAGAGAGAGAGAGAGGCAGAGAGGCAGAGGCACAGGCAGAGGGAGAAGCAGGCTCCAAGCACCGGGAGCCCGATGTGGGACTCGATCCTGGGTCTCCAGGATCGTGCCCTGGGCCAAAGGCAGGCGCTAAACCGCTGCGCCACCCAGGGATCCCCGAAGCCATGGCTTTAAATATCTGATGCATGTGTTGTACCTGCAAGATTCCTTCCAGTGCTGTGTATAGATTTGTCCTTCTCTGCTTGCAGATGATCTTCCTCTGAAATATTTTTGCTGCTTTTCTTTTTAAATGGGGCTTAAAATAACAGGATCAAACTGCTAGGACTCAACTTTAAAATTGAATTTAAAGAGATCACAATAAGAGTTTTAAACAAGTGATAAGACACTTTTTGCATAGTATATAAGAATAAGAAAACATCACACCTAATGGATGATGTAGAAGTGACAGGAAACAGTAGGCATTGGTGAGTGCATTAGTTCCTGCTACTCTTCCTCTGATTCAATATTTATCACTTGACACTATGTTTAACTGCTGCTTTGGCCTTAGTTGTATCATCTGTGCCATAGGATCTAGCTATAGGTGTCAGTCATGAGGATGTGCCTTGCAGCTCTCAAACCACGGGGTATAACTGACCAAGTGCTCTGGACACTCACTTTGAAGTCCACTGTTGCATCTGAGCCCAGGTCCTGTTTGTATGAGTGCCCCTGGTCCATGACCAGCTGGCAGGGATACTAAAGCAGGACAGCTCCTGGGAGACCTGGGCCAACTTTGGATTCCAGGTCTCCCCAGTGGCCTTCCTGAACATTCTAGACTGCACTGCAATCTACTATGCTTTCACTCAACTTTCCCTTTTTTTTTTTCCAACTCAAAAATTGCTGTTAATAAAATCCTTGAACTTTTTATCCCATTTTAGCAACTACTTCTCAGAAAATCAGGATTAACATAATATAGTACAGAGGATTTTCCCTCTCACAATCCCAAACTTTTTGCTCACAGGTTTGGTGACTTATACTTAAAATATTCTGGCTGATGAGTTTGTTAATATTTTCTGTACTGATTGGACATATTTTAAAACAGTATTATAGGATGATCAAATGAGTTCTGCTGCCCTGTGAATTTTGCCTGAATCAAAATTGTGAATTTGAGAGACAATGATGGTAACTCATATGATGCTGGGTTTGTAGGTACAGGTGGCTTTAGACATGGTTGGATCAAAGGACCCAAATTTTGTGATCAGAATACCGTCTTTATCTCTCAATTCTGCTTTCCTTTGCATTCATTTATTTTTCTTCTAAAGTATACTTTCCCCAAAGTGAAAACATGTCCTTTTATCAGCTCTAGACTTAGATAATCTCATTCTGAATAATTTCACTGAAATGAGAATACCAATTTCCCTATGCTCCAGCAAATCTCAGGTATGACTTTCCTTGTTCCAGTTTGGGTCATGTGCTCATATGGAACTAATGACTATGGCCAGGGGCATGGGGTGCTTCTTAGCCAACTCTAGGTTGTGTATTTACCTCTGGAGCTGCTCAGTGAGGGAGGAGGAGGGATAGTATTTCAAAAGAAAGTTTTAAGACCTCCAAAACAATAGCAGATATCCAATAGTGAGGTTATGAACCCAATACAAGTTTCAGTACTGCTCATTTTGGGTGGATAATAAGCTCTAATATTTTAAAAATAATGTGTAAATACTACTATAAATAATCTATTTTGAGTTTTACAACATTTTGAGTATTACATTTATTTTATGAATGGGAAAATGAAACTTTAGATTTAAGGGATTTGTTCAGGGCTCTAGGGGTCAGTAATAAAATATATAAATTTATTTATTTATGCTCCACCTTGAAGATATATAATAAAATAGAAAAACTGAAGTGAGTAAAATTTAAAAAGCAAGACAAAGAGAAACATAAGTTAGACTAGAAGGGACAGAGTAGAACATGGAGAATATTGCATTTTAGGTAATGAATTTGGGTCACACATTTAGGTGTAATCTTCTAGGTAGATAAAGTAAAATGAGGAACATAACAAGAAAAAAACATATCAGCTCATAATGGGAGTAAAGTTTTTTTTCTGGCTATAAGATCTAAAAAATATTTATTATATGCACTTTATATAGGATGCCCTAGTGAGTAACAATCTCAACATCTCTCTAGCTATGGCAGTTTTTTTAGCTATCACAATTTTAATGCTATTTCTTATATTGTCTTTCACTGGAAGCCAAGACTCTGAAGCTAATGTGTCAATCAGTAAAAGTTAGTCCTAGTGGAGGACAGGATAATGTATATCTATATACCTATATACCACATTATGTAGTCACATACATAAAAGATACAAAACATATCACAAATTATATTTCTGCTGTAATATATATGGGAAGCTAATGATAAATTCTTTGTTCATGACAGAATTTGGTATTCATTTTTTGACTCAAAATTTAATGCCTTTCTTATGATACCTTGCTTTAAATATATCTTTAATACTGTTAAAGGAATAGAGGCAAATCAGAAGTAAAATTAATAAAATATGTAGTCAGATATAATAAGTCCATTAATTTCTAATTCTGTAATTACAATTTACTGAGAAAATTGGCCTAGTGACCCACATTTGATTTTGCAGTCAATATTTACTGTCCCTGCATATGTAAGCACATAATGAAATCTTACATTTATTGGATCTGATGTAACTCTTTAACAAAATGAAAGAATAATGGTTAATTATAGCTTAGTGTAGGATTATTTTATAAAGTAGGTCTTATAGTTAAGCCTCTGAACTTTTGCCACTAAAATGTCATTGACTTAGAAGTGGTTTCAGAAGAAACTACAAGGGAGCAAATCCCACCATTAAACTCTTCTTTCAGAGAGCAGTATCTGTCACACATTGATAACATCTTATACAATTAGAAAGCTTATTGTAGTGTTTTATTTTCATGAAAAATGTAAATTGACTAAAGTTCATTTATTATAGAAAATGAATTAACTGTTAAAAATACCCTAGTTTGAGTATACTAATATGGGCTTTGGTATTTTCTGTTGTGCTTTCATGTCTTTGTGGTAACTTACCATATTCCTAGTAGGGTGAACCTCTCCACTATTTAGAAAGGCAGGAAGAAAGGAAGAAAGACGAGAGAGAAGGGAAGGAAGGAAGGAAGGAAGGAAGGAAGGAAGGAAGGAAGGAAGGAAGGAGAAAATAATTACTATTCTTTGCTTATTTTGCCTATACATACTATAGTAATGTTCTCAGGTCTTGAAAGATATCTGTTCCCTCTTAATATGACAATTGTCTTGAGAAACTGTACTAAACATGGGTGTGGGAAAGAATGCATTAGTAGAAGGGCAAATATAAGTAACACTCAATAAAAAAAAATCAGTAAATAATGTCAGAGAAGAGGTGAGCTTTTGTCAGGAACTTATCTAACCCCAAGGTTAAAATTAAATCATTAAAATTTCCAATATAGTGGCAAAATAATGATAGCTTAGCAGTAACTTTTTACATGATGTGATTGTAAGATATGGGAAATATATTTATTTATTTATTTATTTATTTATTTATTTAGGGAAATATATGTCTGTATGAGAATATATTATTCATATATTTTTTTATTAGCAATACATGCTCCAAAGAATTCCTTAGTTGCATCATGTTATTAAGGTTGTAGTTCTCCATGCTCATTTGCATCTCATCTAAATGCATTTTTTTTGGGTAGGAACTGTATAATTATATATATTATAAAAAATTTAAAGTCATTTTCATTCTTTTCTGATACTTATAAGCAGAATTAACTGTTTGTTTTTCTGTGTTTTCATGTTCACACCATGAGGGCAGCATTTGTCACATACTGCAGCTGAGGAGTCACCTCAAACTGTTAAGGATATTATGGTCAGGGGCTGTCTTGCTCACCTTCCACTCCTAGTGCCTAGTAGAGCACCTAATGCATGTTAGCTCAGCGATGGGTTTGTCCAAGAATCAAACGATAAAGTCATAATGGGTGCAGGTTACAACTGTGATTCTTGGGCAGCCTGGGTGGCTCAGCGGTTTAGCGCCGCCTTCAGCCCAGGGCCCGATCCTGGAGACCTCGGATCGAGTCCCACATCGGGCCCCCTGCATGGAGCCTGCCTCTCCCTCTGCCTGTGTCTCTGCCTCTCTCTCTCTCTCTCTTTCTGTCTGTCTCTCATGAATAAATAAATAAAATCTTAAAACAAAACAAAAAAACCCACCACAACTGTGATTCTTGCCCTCAAACTACTCATAATACAAATGTAGAGATTGTATGTTACTTATTAATAACAAAGGATGTTAATACTGGAAGAAAAACTATGTGCTGAGTAAGAATCTTTTGACTTCCATATGAATTCAGCCTTAAGAGAGGCAGGATTCTGCAGTGACTGGGTGCATAGATTGTACAGACATGTTTGAGTTCAGTCTCAGCTCTGCTGTTTACTAGCAGCCTGACTGCCAGCAAGTGATTTAAATTTCTGAGCTTGTCTTCTCATCTTAAAGATGTTGATAATAATACTATCTACAAAATAGAGTTGTTATGAATTTAAATTAGTTAGTCCTCTTAGAGTGGTGAAAGCAGAATCTGGCATATAATAAACAGTCATAATTAGCCATAAGATCTTTGAACCTTTTTATAAAAAAAATTCTTAGAAGTTTATGCAATTCCCATTTCCCAGATTAAATTTCAGTGCTTCTTCATTATCTAAAGAACAAAGTGGTTAGTTTGCCTGTCTGGTTAGTGTGTCTGTCTATATCTATCTATCTATCTATCTATCTATCTATCTATCTATCATCTATCTATCAATCATCATCATCATCTATCATCTATCTCAGAACTGCATTAAAGACTAGTATTAGGAGTGATGATAATTTGGAATATAGAAGAAAAATAGAAAGTAGGTAGTTCTCTATGCCTACTTCTTGAAAAGCACCATGTTCTCTACCTGGGAAAACTGGGAAAACTGGAAATTGTACTTATTTTGACATAGGAGATTCAGTGTTTTCTTAACTATTTGTGAAATCCATTTGGAAAACTGAAGCCACAGACTATTTCCATCCTTTCCCCCACTTATCACTAGCTATCAGAATAAATTTTTTAAATGGATTGTCACTGAATGCAAGTATTAAGGGTCAAATATCTGGTAATTAATAACACACCTCTCTAAAAGAAGAGGATATTGCACAGGGAGGACAACCGGAGGTGCAGCCAATCCACAGGAAAAGAAAGTATCTTGCACCTCGGAGCCCAAGGGAGTGAGGAAAACAAGCACTTTCTGGAAATTCCCAACGTCTTGAGATTGGGGAAAAGTTGCCAAATACCATATATCTCTTCTTCCAGAATATTTGGAAATCGTTAAAAGAGAAGAGTTAATTATCTGTCTTGAGTAATGAAGCCTTGAAAACACAACTGAAGTAGTTGGCTTTCTATACCTTGGCAATTCTACATAAAATACGCAGTTGCAATGTGGCCACATTTTCTTCATCAGAATCTTTTTTTTACAATTGCCAATGAGGCTCTATGCAGTAGAGATTATCTGTTTATCTATCATCTATCTATCTATCTATCTATCTATCTATCTATCATCTATCTATCTATCATCTATCTGTCATCTATCTCAACACTTAAAGGAGAAATTTATAAAGATGACAACAAAAGATTTCATTTAGAATGACTAAATCATCTTTACAGAGTGAAACCACACATAGTTAAGTTGGTTAGGCCAACTACAATGGGATTATTGATTTATAGTTCCTTCTTACTGAGGAATTAATAGAAATTTTTTTATGTATTTAATAAATATCTCTTTTCTGATGTATTCTAGAGCATCTTTTTCCTTTCTATTGTATGCTCATTTCATTTTTTTCTTCTTTCCCACATAATTTTGTTCTAGGCTAGCACCGAACTAGGTTGTTCTAGGCTAGCACTGAACTAGGTTGTTCTAGGTGAGCCACAGAGGTGAACCACATATGGAATTTTAAGTTTTTCTAAAGCCATATTAACTATTTTTTTCATGGAGTGAAATTAATTACCATTATCTGGTGATTTATATTGAACCATTTTCTTCACAATGATTTAGTTGCGTCTTGAATTCTTTTGTTCCTCCTCTTGGCATTTTTGCTATTGATACTTCTTAATTATTGGTCACTACGGGAAAGTATGGTTTTAGAAAACCTTGGTACATGTTAGCTAATAGCATATAATGTGACAGTAATCAACATGGCTTAGCTAAAAACTATAATTGATAAGGAGAAAGCATCTACTTTACAAGATTAAATTTGGCTAATTAATTTTGGTTAATTGTCCAAATATAAAACAGTTGAACTTTTAAATACAGTAGTTATTAACCAATAAGTATGGATTCAGACTTTATTGTATTGAGTGCTTCATTTTAGGTATGATTATAAAACGAAAGCAACAACTCTTGTTTTTGTATTCAAGTCTGAGCTCATAGTACCCTTTGGCTCCGAAATAGCTTGTATAGAATAATATTGCAATAATGTCGTGGATTTTTGCTTACTTATTACTGTGAATGGGTATACTTTAAACCGTTTTCCAAAAAGTGGTGGAAAATTTACATGCCCTCTGATTTTGGAGAGCAGCATTCTCCCACAGATTACATAACAATGGACACAGATGTTTGGAGATATTGATCCCCTCAGTCACTAGAGCAGATGGGTTGTGCCTGGGGGTGGCCCAGAGCCTTTGGCTGTCACCTCAGCTAGGAGCAACCTCATCCATTACCCCAGAGTATCTTGTAAATATCATTTTCTCTGTGAGCCAAGATTTTGTAAATGCTCTGTCATACTCTGTCACAGTAGATTCAAATCTCATTTCATTTTTTGAAATAAATGAGATCCTGCTCAAGTAGGAAATGTGCTAGCATGTCAAACAAATATTATTTCCCCTCAATATCCCTTTCCATAGATAATTATGTCTCCTGAGTTTTCAGGTTTCTAAGTGAAGTTTGATTTATCATTCTTTTCTCCTTAAACCTACTAAATTATGTTCTCAACTTTTAAAAATCATACACTACTGTTAAAAATGTAAAATCTTCTTTAATATTTTTTTGAGATAAAAAGCAAATATTTTGAAACTAAATGAGTCAAAACAAAGGGTAAATACTTATTTTCACAGAATGCATGTTTCCCTGATTTTGGTACATACCTTGAGGTACAGCCTCTTTAAAAAAAAATATTAAAAATGCTTTAGTTTTGAAATTCTGATAAACCAAGTATGAACAAATGACACATTGTTATTGGCTCAAAGAGAAATAATTTCAAATATTAATTCCTATCTCTTATTAGTTATTTGGTATTTTCATTCTTCACTAACATGTTTTAAATGTTATGTTTAATGTTGCAATAATTGAGTGGATCTTAAAAAGAGGCGCTTCACCTTATTTGACTTAGTGAGACATAAAGAAGGAAGAAAGACACTTAAGGTCACATAGAGAGTTACTATAGAAATTGTAGTCTCTATTGTTGTGTATTGTGTCCCTGGTATCATGGGGAGCCTTTGTTTTCATTTTCCATCATTCTGCTTAAAGCCTTTGAGTATGACCAGACCCATGAATTTAATGATAATGTCTCACAGAGCTTAAATACAAGGTGCTCATGTTAGCATCACATCAAAGATTGGTTCTTTTTAAAAAGCTAAAAATATTCCTTGAAATCTTCCCAAAAAACCTGCATCTTAATAGAACAAAAGCTCTCATATAGTATTTAAAGTATTTGGGTGATCAATATTTGCATGGTAGTACTTCTGTTAGAAACCTTAATTTTTATCACGAACATTACTGAGTTATAGGTCATCGTGAATATTTTTTAAGCTTATGAAAAATTATTGGACTGTCAAAGTCAATTTATATAATAATCAAATATCTTGATTCTCTGATGTATATCTTTTTCTTTTTATTTGTAAAGACTAGTAAGAACTTCCTTTATAAAAGGAGTAAAACATTAATTAGTATAAAAGAGGAACCTATAAGAAATGAACTTAGATGACCAAAAATTTGAGTTGAATTTGCTGAAGTAAATATCCACAGGTGTATTGTATATGCATTTTGAATAATCTTGTTAAATAATCTTAACTTTCCAATCAAGTCCATGCTTGAAGGGGAAAAAAAAGTTCCTTTTATTTCTTTTCTCTTGATGAACGGGCAAGACATGACTATATTTATTTATTTATTTATTTATTTATTTATTTATTTATTTATTTATTTTAGTGTTTTTGTGTTTTTTTTTTTTATTTTTTTTTATTGGTGTTCAATTTACCACATACAGAATAACCCCCAGTGCCCGTCACAATCACTCCCACCCCCCGCCCTCCTCCCCTTCTACCACCCCTAGTTCGTTTACCAGAGTTAGGAGTCTTTATGTTCTGTCTCCCTTTCTGATATTTCCCACACACTTCTTCTCCCTTCCCTTATATTCCCTTTCACTATTATTTATATTCCCCAAATGAATGACAACATATAATGTTTGTCCTTCTCCGATTGACTTACTTCGCTCAGCATAATACCCTCCAGTTCCATCCACGTTGAAGCAAATGGAGGGTATTTGTCATTTCTAATGGCTCAGTAATATTCCATTGTATATATAGACCACATCTTCTTTATCCCTTCATCTTTCTTTCTTTTTTCTTTAATTTATTTTTTATTGGTGTTCAATTTACTAACATACAGAATAACCCCCAGTGCCCATCACCCATTCACTCCCACCCCCCGCCCTTCTCCCCTTCTACCACCCCTAGTTCGTTTCCCAGAGTTAGCAGTCTTTACGTTCTGTCTCCCTTTCTGATATTTCCCACACATTTCTTCTCCCTTCCCTTCTAGTCCCTTTCACTATTATTTATATTCCCCAAATGAATGAGAACATATAATGTTTGTCCTTCTCCAACTGACTTACTTCACTCAGCATAATACCCTCCAGTTCCATCCACGTTGAAGCAAATGGTGGGTATTTGTCATTTCTAATAGCTGAGTAATATTCCATTGTATACATAAACCACATCTTCTTTATCCATTCATCTTTCGTTGGACACCGAGGCTCCTTCCACAGTTTGGCTATCGTGACCATTGCTGCTATAAACATCGGGGTGCAGGTGTCCCAGCGTTTCATTGCATTTGTATCTTTGGGGTAAATCCCCAACAGTGCAATTGCTGGGTCGTAGGGCAGGTCTATTTTTAACTCTTTGAGGAACCTCCACACAGTTTTCCAGAGTGGCTGCACCAGTTCACATTCCCACCAACAGTGTAAGAGGGTTCCCTTTTCTCCACATCCTCTCCAACATTTGTGGTTTCCTGCCTTGTTAATTTTCCCCATTCTCATTGGTGTGAGGTGGTATCTCATTGTGGTTTTGATTTGTATTTCCCTGATGGCAAGTGATGCAGAGCATTTTCTCATATGCATGTTGGCCATGTCTATGTCTTCCTCTGTGAGATTTCTGTTCATGTCTTTTGCCCATTTCATGATTGGATTGTTTGTTTCTTTGGTGTTGAGTTTAATAAGTTCTTTATAGATCTTGGAAACTAGCCCTTTATCTGATATGTCATTTGCAAATATCTTCTCCCATTCTGTAGGTTGTCTTTGAGTTTTGTTGACTGTATCCTTTGCTGTGCAAAAGCTTCTTATCTTGATGAAGTCCCAATAGTTCATTTTTGCTTTTGTTTCTTTTGCCTTCGTGGATGTATCTTGCAAGAAGTTACTGTGGCCAAGATCAAAAAGGGTGTTGCCTGTGTTCTTCTCTAGGATTTTGATGGACTCTTGTCTCACATTTAGATCTTTCATCCATTTTGAGTTTATCTTTGTGTCTGGTGCAAGAGAGTGGTCTAGTTTCATTCTTCTGCATGTGGATGTCCAATTTTCCCAGCACCATTTATTGAAGAGACTGTCTTTCTTCCAATGGATAGTCTTTCCTCCTTTATCGAATATTAGTTGATCCCTTCATCTTTCGATGGACACCGAGGCTCCTTCCACAGTTTGGCTATCGTGGCCATTGCTGCTATAAACATCGGGGTGCAGGTGTCCCGGCGTTTCATTGCATCTGTATCTTTGGGGGTAAATCCCCAACAGTGCAATTGCTGGGTCGTAGGGCAGGTCTATTTTTAACTCTTTGAGGAACCTCCACACAGTTTTCCAGAGTGGCTGCACCAGTTCACATTCCCACCAACAGTGCAAGAGGGTTCCCTTTTCTCCGCATCCTCTCCAACATTTGTTGTTTCCTGCCTTGTTAATTTTCCCCATTCTCACTGGTGTGAGGTGGTATCTCATTGTGGTTTTGATTTGTATTTCCCTGATGGCAAGTGATGCAGAGCATTTTCTCATATGCATGTTGGCCATGTCTATGTCTTCCTCTGTGAGATTTCTGTTCATGTCTTTTGCCCATTTCATGATTGGATTGTTTGTTTCTTTGGTGTTGAGTTTAATAAGTTCTTTATAGATCTTGGAAACTAGCCCTTTATCTGATGCATCATTTGCAAATCTCTTCTCCCATTCTGTAGGTTGTCTTTTAGTTTTGTTGACTGTATCCTTTGCTGTGCAAAAGCTTCTTATCTTGATGAAGTCCCAATAGTTCATTTTTGCTTTTGTTTCTTTTGCCTTCGTGGATGTATCTTGCAAGAAGTTACTGTGGCCGAGTTCAAAAAGGGTGTTGCCTGTGTTCTCCTCTAGGATTTTGATGGACTCTTGTCTCACATTTAGATCTTTCATCCATTTTGAGTTTATCTTTGTGTCTGGTGCAAGAGAGTGGTCTAGTTTCATTCTTCTGCATGTGGATGTCCAATTTTCCCAGCACCATTTATGGAAGAGACTGTCTTTCTTCCAATGGATAGTCTTTCCTCCTTTATCGAATATTAGTTGACCATAAAGTTCAGGGTCCACTTCTGGATTCTCTATTCTGTTCCATAGATCTATGTGTCTGTTTTTGTGCCAGTACCACACTGTCTTGATGACCACAGCTTTGTAGTACAACCTGAAATCTGGCATTGTGATGCCCCCAGATATGGTTTTCTTTTTTAAAATTCCCCTGGCTATTCGGGGTCTTTTCTGATTCCACACAAATCTTAAAATAATTTGTTCTAACTCCCTGAAGAAAGTCCATGGTATTTTGATAGGGATTGCATTAAATGTGTATATTGCCCTGGGTAACATTGACATTTTTACAATATTAATTCTGCCATCCATGAGCATGGAATATTTTTCCATCTCTTTGTGTCTTCCTCAATTTCTTTCAGAAGTGTTCTATAGTTTTGAGGGTATAGATCCTTGACCTCTTTGGTTAGGTTTATTCCTAGGTATCTTATGCTTTTGGGTGCAATTGTAAATGGGATTGACTCCTTAATTTCTCTTTCTTCAGTCTCATTGTTAGTGTATAGAAATGCCACTGACTTCTGGGCATTGATTTTGTATCCTGCCACACTACCGAATTGCTGTATGAGTTCTAGCAATCTTGGGGTGGAGACTTTTGGGTTTTCTACGTAGAGTATCATGTCATTGGTGAAGAGGGAGAGTTTGTCTTCTTCTTTGCCAATTTGAATGCCTTTAATGTCTTTTTGTTGTCTGATTGCTGAGGCTAGGACTTCCAGTACTATGTTGAATAGCAGTGGTGAGAGTGGACATCCCTGTCGTGTTCCTGATCTTAGGGGAAAGGCTCCCAGTGCTTCCCCGTTGAGAATGATATTTGCTGTGGGCTTTTCGTGGATGGCTTTTAAGATGTTGAGGAATGTTCCCTCTACCCCTACACTCTGAAGAGTTTTGATCAGGAATGGATGCTGTATTTTGTCAAATGCTTTCTCTGCATCTAATGAGAGGATCACATGGTTCTTGGTTTTTCTCTTGCTGATATGATGAATCACATTGATTGTTTTACGGGTGTTGAAACAGCCTTGCGTCCCGGGGATAAATCCTACTTGGTCATGGTGAATAATTTTCTTAATGTACTGTTGGATCCTATTAGCCAGTATCTTGTTGATAATTTTTGCATCCATGTTCATCAGGGATATTGGTCTATAATTCTCCTTTTTCGTGGGGTCTTTGTCTGGTTTTGGAATTAAGGTGATGCTGGCCTCATAGAACGAATTTGGAAGTACTCCATCTCTATCTTTCCAAACAGCTTAGGAGAATAGGTATGGTTTCTTCTTTAAACGTTTGATAAAATTCCCCTGGGAAGCCATCTGGCCCTGGACTCTTGTGTCTTGGGAGGTTTTTGATGACTGCTTCAATTTCCTCCCTGGTTATTGGCCTGTTAAGGTTTTCTATTTCTTCCTGTTCCAGTTTTGGTAGTTTGTGGCTTTCCCAGAATGTGTCCATTTCTTCTAGATTGCCTAATATATTGGCACATAGCTGTTCATAATAAGTTTTTAAAATCGTTTGTATTTCCTTGGTCTTGGTAGTGAAGTCTCCTTTCTCATTCATGATTTTATTAATTTGAGTCTTCTCTCTCTTCTTTTTAATAAGGCTGGCTAATGGTTTATCTATCTTATTAATTCTTTCAAAGAACCAACTCCTAGTTCTGTTGATCTGTTCCACAGTTCTTCTGGTCTTGATTTCGTTGAGTTCTGCTCGAATCTTTATTAACTCCCTTCTTCTCTTGGGTGTAGGATCTATTTGCTGTTTTTTCTCTAGCTCCTTTATGTGTAAGGTTAGCTTTTGTATTTGAGTTCTTTCCAGTTTTTGAATGGATGCTTGTATTGCGATGTATTTCCCCCTTAGGACTGCTTTTGCTGCATCCCAAAGATTTTGAATGGTTGTATCTTCATTCTCATTAGTTTCCATGAATCTTTTTAATTCTTCCTTAATTTCCTGGTTGACCCTTTCATCTTTTAGCAGGATGGTCCTTAACCTCCACGTGTTTGAGGTCCTTCCAAACTTCTTGTTGTGATTTAGTTCTAATTTCAAGGCATTATGGTCTGAGAATATGCAGGGGACGATCCCAATCTTTTGGTATCGGTTCAGACCCTATTTGTGACCCAGTATGTGGTCTATTTTGGAGAAAGTTCCATGTGCACTTGAGAAGAACGTGTATTCAGTTGAGTTTGGATGTAAAGTTCTGTAGATATCTGTGAAATCCATCTGGTCCAGTGTATCATTTAAAGCTCTCGTTTCTTTGGAGATGTTGTGCTTAGAAGACCTATCGAGTATAGAAAGAGCTAGATTGAAGTCACCAAGTATAAGTGTAATATTACCTAAGTATTTCTTCACTTTGGTTAATAATTGATTTATATATTTGGCAGCTCCCACATTCGGGGCATATATATTGAGGATTGTTAAGTCCTCTTGTTGGATAGATCCTTTAAGTATGATACAGTGTCCCTCTTCATCTCTCACTACAGTCTTCGGGGTAAATTTCAGTTTATCTGTTATAAGGATGGCTACCCCTGCTTTCTTTTGAGGACCATTCGAATGGTAAATGGTTCTCCAACCTTTTATTTTCAGGCTGTAGGTGTCCTTCTGTCTAAAATGAGTCTCTTGTAGACAGCAAATAGATGGGTCCTGCTTTTTTATCCAGTCTGATACCCTGCGCCTTTTGATGGGGTCAATAAGCCCGTTCACGTTCAGAGTTACTATTGAGAGATATGAGTTTAGTGTCATCATGATATCTATTCAGTCCTTGTTTTTGTGGATTGTTCCACTGAACTTCTTAAAGGGGAATTTTAAGAGTCCCCCTTAAAATTTCTTGCAGAGCTGGTTTGGAGGTCACATATTCTTTCAGTTCCTGCCTGTCTTGGAAACTCTTTATCTCTCCTTCCATTTTGAATGAGAGTCTTGCTGGATAAAGTATTCTTGGTTGCATGTTCTTCTCATTTAGGACCCTGAATATATCCTGCCAGCCCTTTCTGGTCTGCCAGGTCTCTGTGGAGAGGTCTGCTGTTACCCTAATACTCCTCTCCATAAAAGTCAGGGATTTCTTGTCTCTTGCTGCTTTAAGGATCTTCTCTTTATCTTTGGAATTTGCAAGCTTCACTATTAAATGTCGAGGTGTTGAATGGTTTTTATTGATTTTAGGGGGGGATCTCTCTATTTCCTGGATCTGAATGCCTGTTTCCCTTCCCAGATTAGTAAAGTTTTCAGCTAGAATTTGTTCAAATACATATTCTGGTCCTCTGTCCCTTTCGGCGCCCTTGGAAACACCAATTAAACGTAGGTTTTTCTTCCTCAGGCTGTTGTTTATTTCCCTTAATCTATCTTCATGGTCTTTTAATTGTTTGTCTCTTTTTTCCTCAATTTCCCTCTTTGCCATCAACTTGTCTTCTATGTCACTCACTCGTTCTTCCACCTCATTAACCCCCGTCGTTAGGACTTCTAGTTTGGACTGCATCTCATTCAATTGATTTTTAATTTCTGCCTCATTGGATCTAAATTCTGCAGTCATGAAGTCTCTTGAGTCCTTTATGCTTTTTTCTAGAGCCGCCAGTAGCTGTATAATAGTGCTTCTGAATTGGCTTTCTGACATTGACTTGTAATCCAGATTTTGTAACTCTGTGGGAGAGAGGACTGTTTCTGATTTTCTTTTGAGGTGAGGTTTTCCTTCTAGTCATTTTGCTCAGTGCAGAGTGGCCAAAAGCAAGTTGTATTGGGAAAAGGAGAAAAAGAGAGGAGAGAAAGAAGGAAAGAAAAGAGAAAGAGAAAAAAAAAGGAAGAAAAAAAAACGAAAAAAAAGAAAAAGAGAAAGAAAAAGAAAGAAAGGAAAAAAAGGCGGTGGGTGAAGGAAACAAATCAAAAAGCAAAAGAAAACAAAACAAAACAACAACAACAAAAAAAAAAAAAAAAAAAAAGGAAAAAAAGAACCACGGGGGAGTATCTTCTGATTCTGTGTACTTTAAGTCCCTTGGCTTCCCCTGGAAGTTGTCAGTCAGTCTAGCTGGTCTTCTGGGGGAGGGGCCTGCTGTGCTGATTTTCAGGCGTTAGCACTTGGGGGAGCTGCTCTGCCCCCTGCCTGGTGCAGGGCTCAGTGGGGGTTGTTCACCCCGTGAGGCCCCAGGAAACAACCGCAGTGGCGGGGCCCTCTCTGCAGCCCTGGAGTCAGCCCCCGCAGTAGCTCCGGAGCTCTCCGTCTGCAGGGCCTGGAGGCTCCGGGCGGGGCCGCTGATCTGCTCTGCTCGGGGCAGGAGCGTCCTCGCTGTCCTGGGCCCTCCCGGCCTCTGCCTGTCCCGGGGGAGGCCGGATCCTGGGCTGTGTCCCGGCGCCCTGTGCTCCGAGGCCTGAGCTGTTGGATTCGCGCTCCCGCCCCGCAGCCCCCTCCGCGCAGCCGCCCCCGAGCCCCCCGAGCTGCCCCCGCCCCGCAGCCCCCTCCGCGGAGCCGCCCCCGAGCCCCCCCGAGCTGCTCCGGGTCCCCCGTGCGCGCTGCAGCCCTTAGGGAGCTCGGCGCACTCTCCCGGGGCGCAGGTGTCTGTTAGTGTCCCCGGGAGCCCGAGGGCATCCCCGCCCTCCTGGGTCCTGCTCCACCTCCCCGCGAGCCCCTTTCCCCCGGGAAGGTCGGTGCAGCTCCTGCGTCTCCGGGACGGGGCTCTCCTGTCCTGGGGACACTCGCCCCGGCCTCAGCCCGGCTCCTCGCGGGGCCCCTCCCCCTTGGAGGCCTTTTGTTTCTTTATTTCTTTTTTCCCGTCTTCCTACCTTGGTAGAAGCGTGAACTCTTCTCACTGTAGCATTCCAGCTGGTCTCTCTTTAATTCTCAGGCCGAATTCATAGATTTTTCAGGATAATTTGAAGGTTTTCTAGGTAATTTGGTGGAGACAGGTGATTTGGGGACCCTACTCTTCCGCCATCTCGCCCCTCCTGGACATGACTATTTTTAGCAACACATTTGAATTTGATTTTCTACTTAAAGAATTTACATGCATATGTTTAATCCTTATTAAACCTGGCCAGTGTGCTCTGCCTTAATGCCAGCCTTTGCAATAACTCGTGTTCAAAGACATTAAGTCTAACTCCAAATCTTTGAACAGTAGGCTACAGAAGAACAGGTTATATTTCCTTTGTATAAGAGTAGTTTAGCACAGAGTAAAATTTCTGAAAGTTCTCTTTATACTTGTTCCATTTCCTTAAAGTTTCACATTCATAATAATTGCTAGAAACTTCTCCTGTCCTTTTATACAATCTCCTCACCAATACATTGTCACCATCTACCTCTTCCTCACCCCTTCTCCTTTTCTCCTTTTCTGAATCCTTTCAGTTGCCTAAAGCTCCCTTAAGGAGTTTATTCCTTCATTCAGCAAGTATTTTTTGACAATCTACTATGTGTCTGACACCATTGTTAGGACTGGGGATGGAGTGGAGAACTCTTATTCTCATTTTACCTGCTAGTACTTTTTTTTTTTTTTTCAAAGATCCAACTCAAATTGCTTTATCAAATAGGAAAAAAAAAAAAAGACTAATGGTTTATGCGACTAAACAGACATACTCAAAAGATATCCTTAGATCTACTTTTCTTCTCAGCTCCATTTTCATGCTCTACTAGCTGGCCTTACAGAGTTTCAGGCTCACAGCATAATAATACCCAATCTAGCATAAGAAATACTCCCTTCCTTGATGCTGCAAAGAAAATTTTAGAATTGAGCTTATTGATCCTGATTAGCCAATTTTGTGCCTGGTGCCCACTCCAGAGATCACCCATATGGCCAGGAGATGGAATGTGTTCCTCTGTTAAGCCTATGGCATGCATTGCTCCTGGATCCTTTAGGAAGAGTTTATTTTACATGAAACAGTTTTGTTGAGAATGTGAAAAGGGTAGCTGCCTGGAAGGAAATGTGAGCACATTCTGGGTAGTCAAAAGACAGCAGTCTCTGTGGCTTTCCCCTAAAGGACCTAATCCCCCCTCACCATGTTAAACAATATCATCTATCCTAGTGCATGTGAATTTTTAGCTTCATCCACTCTCATTTCACACTCAATGCAGGAATTTCTTCTCCTATATTCTCAAGAAATTAAAACTTTCATTTGAGGATCACCAGAGATAAGATTTCACTGCCTGGAGAGGTAGCCTGACCGCTGGCTTTCTAAGCCATAAAATCAGGCATCTGCTCATTTCCCACTTTATAGTTAGCTTGATGTGGAGTTACAAAAAAATGTTGTGAATTTTTGGAATAGATAGTTTGATTATTCTTCAATTATAAGATACTTTAAAAACTTGCATGTAGACAAAGATTGCAAATGATTAATGATTTAACTACTTAGGCTAATACGACCATAGGGTAAAATTTAAAGTTCTAATGAATTTTCTTCCCATTTGCTTCTATCTTAAAGGATAATTATTCAAGCAGAGTTTTCTATTATGATGAGAATGGTGATCTATGATAATATGTATGGAGTCTTGAATTCTGGTGACATTCAAGTTTGAGAAATTTAAATATAATTTTAAGTACTAAAACTGTGCTTAAGGAAGAAGCTATTAACTATAAAAACAGGCTTGGCTGTAAATTATGCTTCTTTAGTTTCATTTTCCTTGGTTTCATAACTGGTTTGTACGTAGACTTTCGTGTCTGAAAATGAATCCAAATGTGGAGAAAACAATATTCTAAATTTTTAGAAAGTTTGCGCTGGCAACACAGATAAAATAAACCTCTCAGCACTTGTGTGGCATAGGCTCTGATTGCCAGTCTCTGAGAGTCAATCCTAGGAAGACACCAAGGATAATACCTTGGAACAGAAGATTAGTAATTTGATTCTCTGGCCCTAAACGTTTTAGAAGGCACTTCCAAATATTAAATTCATTGGGAGGAGTTTTAAGTGCCTTAACA
The DNA here is from genome assembly GCF_003254725.2 of Canis lupus dingo. Lineage (NCBI taxonomy): Eukaryota > Metazoa > Chordata > Mammalia > Carnivora > Canidae > Canis > Canis lupus. Next base: position 9,948,540 of record NC_064274.1, on the reverse strand, counting down.
CACATATAACACCTGCTATTCATACATGTCAAACTATTCTAACTTGTTAGTACTTTTGGATAACAAATGTAAGATGTTAGAATCACTAATTCAAGATGGAACCAAGAGAGTAGGTGATTTCCCTAGGGTAATGCTGAAGTTCAAGGTAGAGTTAGAGGAATAAGCTCAGGGCTCACTGCAGGAAAGGCTATTTTAATCCTCACCTTCACAATGGAAGACATTTATATAAGAGTGCAGATGAGATTTTGTCTGGTCAGCCATAATTCGACTTCATGAAGAGTAGCTCACAGAAGCTGATTCTTGAAGAGGCAAAGCCTGTAAGAGCTATGCTTAATTTACATATATATATATATATATATATATATATATATATATATATATATATAATTACTTTGCTTTTCTAAATAAGAACCAATTGCATAAATGGGTACACAGAGGGGGTATGTTTTTTTATGTTTTTTTCTTTCCAAACAATGGGCACCACGGTCATGAAGATGCCTTCAGTTTTAAGCACCTGTCTAGGCATTTCATCTAGATGATGAAAGCTAATATTTGTAAACCTGGCCAGGGAAATTTCCATTTCTGAAAATCAATAGCACAGGCTTTAGTAACTCAGATATTTAGCATTTGTTGTTTACATTGGATTATAAAGAAATGTTATAAAAGCATTGTTTTATACTTCTTTTTTAAAAATTGTTTTTTCTCATCAACCTAATCATCACCTTCTATTCTTTGGAAAGTGTTTTAACAAAATTCAAATAAGAAATCAGTTGTATGCTAAGTAAGAGAAAATAATAGGCATTTTGATTTAGCCTTAGACTTCTGGAGGTGGCATTTAGTCACAGTGAATTACACAAACTTGTGTTCTAGGTCAAGATCTTTCCTTTTCCCTTTACTTTTCTTAAAAGGTTATATGCTTCCTTTTCCTCCCATCAGGATGTAACAGGTGCAATGTTTAAGTTTGTTCTAGGCAACATGAGACAATAGATGAGCGATTCTAAACAAAAGGGGATATGACACACTTCCCCACGAAATGTTTTAGAGGTTTTTTTGGGGGGTCTTCATTGGATGTTAAAATGATTGGGGGTATAACTGGCCTTTAATTGGCTGGGACAAAGGGGGCCAGATGTTGTGCAGTGTGTGGGACAGCCCCACACAATGATGAATTGTCCCATGTTCTGTGTGACTTCCCAGTACCTTGCAAGTAATATACCTATATATTTTGTCATGGTTTTCATGAATTTTTTAGGAATGCAATTACTGTGTAAGTAGAGGAAAGATTTTACACAATGTTTTTATGTTTTCAGAATTACTAGGGATTAGTAAAGTGTTCGAAATATGTAACTGAAGGCCATATTACTTGTGGAATTTGAATTGCTAAAATGTATCATTCTGCATTTATTCAATACATGTTGAAAGAACTTCTCTTTCTCTCATCTATCCAACTCTGAATATATTTATTTTTTTATTTTTTTGAATATATTTATTCATCCCTTCTCTTAAAATGACAAATACAGAGCAGAAAGTTTGACAATATTCAATTGAATATTGCATTTTCTTATATCCAATTTAATTCATTACATTTGAGAACAACATCTGACTTCCTTTTCTTTTCTAGTAGAGCCATACCTGAAAATTTAAATAAGGAAATGCATACTATTTTACAGTGTACATAAAATTTTATTTCTCCTTTATTTCAGAGTTGATGCATTGCATTGATTCTCTGAAATTATATATGTATATACATTGTATTATCTCTAAATTTCATTCCATGGTAGTAAAGGAGGGTGATAAAAAGATTTCTTATTGAAAGTTTACATTGGGTTGGATAGGATTGGAAATCACTCAATAGGTCTGCCTACCGAATTGACATGCCAAAACAAATTGCAGAATTTTCAAAGAAAACAAAACTTTGCAGTACTTTTTGATATCTCAGCCATTGAAAGAATTTAAAAATAGTCAGAATGTGGAGGGTGGGGAGAATTTGTAAAGAAAAAAAAAGATGTCTTTGAAAAAAGTTGAGGCTCCATTCACTATTTCTAGCTTAACCTATAGGATCACTAAGGAGGACAACAAGACTCCAGCAGATGAGGTCTATGTGGAGTGGATCATGAATGGTATGGTGTCTCAGGGCTAGTGAAAGAGGTGGGAAATTATAAACCAAAAGTAATGAATTTGCCCCTACCAAAGAAGCTCTCTCCATAGAACCCACAACTATACTGAAGAGAAAAAGAGAAAAGAAAAGCCTAAAAGAATGAGCAGACTCAAAGTGTAAGCTGTCAAACCAGGCAGGTAATGTCCTAATTTTTTCATTTCTTGTCCTTCTTCTACTCTAATCTGGGCTTGAGAGTGAGGGAGGAAGTAAGTGGGGATGGAGAATCGAGTAAGCCTATACTCCTTCCCTAAGACAGTGACAATCAACCACAGGCCTCTACTAAGGGAGAAGGAAGAAATTTGTCACCTTGGAGTGAAGACTGAAGTGTTGCTGGATACATTGGATTGGACCTTCTAATTCTGAACTGAGAATTCTTTTTTCTTTCTTTCTTTCTTTCTTTCTTTCTTTCTTTCTTTCTTTCTTTCTTTCTTTCTTTTTCTTTCTTTCTTTCTTTCCTCTTTTTTTTTTTTTTCTAAAAGTGACTACATGGATTGTTTGCTGTATCAGAGTGAGTCAACAAGCCTAATTGAGACATAGATTTCACCTAGTGGGAAAGGAAAAATTTTGCCCACTGAACAAATTTTAAGTGGACTGTTAGGACAAAAATATCTGGTAACTTCTCACAAGTCATATAATAATAGGCAAAAATCCTGCTCTAGGAATAGCCTGCCCCCCATCCCCTGCTCCTTATCCTTATTCTTCTGAAAAGGCTCATACTCACATGTTACCTTTATCTCCTTTCAGATGCCCTTTTATCTGTCTTTTACATTATACCTTGGTGAGATTATATCAGCATATCTGTGATTTCAGTATAACTGTAGAAGAAAAAGTCTGCCTCCTGTTGAAGGATTTTTAGGCTCCACTTCAGGAAGTAAAACAGCTATTTGAAAGTTGATTTATTCTAGCAACATATGAATGATGGTTTAATGATAAAAATTTGTAATCTGTTGTAAAGAACAATACTTCTGTGTATCCCCTCTGCTCTCAGTGCTCTGCTACAACCCTATTTCCCTTCTGATACCAGATGTGTGGGTTTTTCACATATCAAGCAGTTCTGGATACAAGCTGAGTGTCCTATAATTTAACTCAATTTTGACACTATCTACCTAGAGATAGCCTCAAATCCCATAGTTGAAGGCCTCAGTCCCACAAGACTGTTTCCCACCCCTCACCCACATACTTCAGACATTGATCCCAAGTACAGTTTGTTACACATGCTTCTGACCCAATGGCTATAAATTGTAGGTTTCTACAACCTCTGTCGGGGGCTCAATTAATTTGGTAGAGTGGCTCATAGAACTTGGGAAAACAGTTCACTTAACAAGATTACTATTTATTATAAAAGGATTTAATTAAGGAACAACTAAGTAGAAGTAAAACTTAGGGCAAGGTACAAGGAATAGGGCGTGAAATGTCCTCCTTGGGCATGTGCCACTCTCTCTGCACATCTGTGTTAACCAACCCTGGAAGCTCTCCAAGTTTTGCCCTTTTTGGTTTTTATGTAGGCTTTATTATGTAGACATGGTTGATTAAGTCATTAGCTATCAGTGACTTAACTGAATCTCTAGCTCCAGAGACGGGGGAGATGGAAAGAGAGTGCTTCAAGTTCCAACCTTCTAATCAAGATTGGTTCTCCTGGCAACCAAACCATCACTCTTGGGTTACTTAGGAACTTTCCAGAAATCACCTCATTAACATAAACTCAGATGTGGTTTAAAGGGGCTTGTTATGGATAATAAAAGAAACCTTTAACCCTCTAATCACTTAGGAAATCTCAAGGGTTTTAGGAGCTTTGGGCCAGGAATGGGAGGAAGACCATATATATACATATATTTTTTTATTATCACATCTATCCTTGATTATTAATTAATTTATATTTCAGATGTTTCAGAGTATTGGAAGGGAGTATCTTTTTTTTTAAATAAGGAAATATTTTCTTTTTTTAAGATTTTATTTATTTATTCATGAGAGACAGAGATTGAGAGAGAGAGAGAGAGAGAGAGAGAGGGAGAGAGAGAGAGAGAGGCAGAGACACAGGCAGAGGGAGATGCAGGCTCCACGCAGGAAGCCCGATGTGGGACTTGATCCCAGGTCCCCAGGATCACACCCTGGGCCAAAGGCAGGCGCTAAACCACTGAGCCACCCAGGGATCTCCCTGGAAGGGAGTATCTTTAAGGGATTATTCATAATATGTTTATAATATGTCTGAGCCAATAAAGAAGAGATCTGGCCGTGCAATGACTTTGAACTCCTATATCTGTTGAAGAGGGCACAGCCAAATATATCAAGGTCTAGTATTAATATACTTTCCATTTATAATAGTTAAAAGAATTTCTTCATAATTTAAATTATGATCACCCACTAACTTAAGAAAAATGATGCCAACGGAAGTAAAATGGTAAACTGAGACAAGCTCATATTACCAGGAAGTAAGTTTATTTGGGAATAGCAGAGCAATTCCAATTCAGGAAATACATGCTGGAGCAAGTTTTGGTAAGTCCATTGACACTTTGGGGTGGGCTATATTTACAGGCAAGGAATGCATAGAAGGGGAAGTGCAACCAGAGTCCACACAGGAAATTCAATGGCTTGAGGATGGGAAGAGATTATTGGCAGATATTTATGTCAGGAGATAGGTCTTGGTCTTCAGTAAATCAGGCATAAATCAGTCTTTCATATAAAGTTCTGTTCCCCTAAGGTACATGCATGAGATTCTCCATTTAATATTCTCCAGTTATGTTTTAGGTTGAAATTCTTTCACAATGAAATTTTTAGTCTTTAAAAACATACAAGTTTCAGTAATGAATCACTTTAGAAACATGTAATATTAAGAGTTAAGCATCTTGTACATGGCAGCTAGTTCCATTAAAAAAAAGAAAGGATGACTTGTTGTTGTTGTTGGTGGTGGTGGTGGTTTTTTTTAAGATTTATTTATTTATTTGAGAAAGAGAGAGTGAGAAAGAGAGTGGGCTGGGGAAGATGGAGAGTCCCAAGCAGACTCTGCACTGAGCATGGAGCCGAACACATGGTTCAATCCCATGACCCTGAGATCATGACCTGAGCTGAAAATAAGAGTCAGACACCCAACTGATTGCACCAGCCAGGTGCCCCAAGGATGATTTTTTAAATGTAAATATATTAAATATATATGATGTTTTTATGAAAAACTTTGAACTTCGGGAGTTTAAATTGTGTTACCGAATGCAAATATATTCCTTCCATACTAGTTACCATATAAACAGTCACATCAGTAGTTTAAATTAAATCATGTTTGGATTTGTGTTGTTTAGGGAATTTGAATGCTCACGATTTATTCCTGAATAATATGTAACGATGCACTGTGTGCCAGGTACACTGTTAGGAATTGTATGTATCATATGGGCAACTCACTTAACACCTCTAGGTCTCTGGGTTCTAAATTATAAAATAAGGAAGTAAGATTCCACAACTTTGGTCTTGGGACACTGTGATACACTGTTACTGTTCTTCATTATTTGCTGCTCTTCTGTACTGCTCCATCCCTTCAGGGCTCCTACTTTGGAATCTGCACTTAACTTCCCTCCAACCCACTTCCTGTTGAGAAGAGTACAGTTCTAGCCTCACTGATGACAGACTTGACCATGTGAATTGCTCTGACTACAGAAATGTGAGCAGAATGTATACAGCCAGATTTTAGAGATGGACTCAGATCCCCCTTCAAAAAGAAGGACTTACTGTTGAGGTAGGAAGTGCAGTTGGCAGACGCAGTTTCCAGCTGTTAGTTTCCTTAAGGTCCACCTTAGCTGGAGAGAGCTGCCTCTCCTGGGATCATGACCTTCCCAGGACAGCCTGTATCTGGTAACTGACTGAGTGAAGACTATAAAGACCAAGCAATTCTGGCCTCATTTGGGATACTTTGCTGGCAGTACTTGCTCCAGAGCTCCCCTCTGGGTTGACAGAACCTTTAATCCTGTCTCACAGTTTGCTTCTTGTTCTGACGAATCTGCTCCTTCCACTTTCTTCACAGGTGTTGACTTCAGATCACACTATGCCCCCCAAATTCCATTCTAGCATTTGCTTCTGAAGATCCCAACTTGTGACTTATGCCATGTCTGATCTGTGGTTTTGAAAGTCATCAGGTGGTTTGTCTATTTCTCTAGTCCCTCTGCCACTAGAATAGCATATCCTGAATAGAGATTGCTCCTTTAGCATGAGTTTCAGAATGAAGGCAACAGGGAGCACAGCCATAGCCAACCTGCCAATAAACTTAAATATGAGCATAATATTAACCATTGTTGTTGAAAGAATTGTCGTCATGGAGTGATTATTACAGTAGAATGACTTAATGAAAGCTGAATAATAATAATATTTAAGTAAATAATAACAAATAATAAAAACATTAACTGACTCCCCTAAATTTAATAGCAATCTACACAAATACAAGATTAGTCATATGGCCAAATGTTCATAAGCCATTCTTAAAATATCACTTCCAGAATTAAAAGCAATGTTCCAGGAAAACATGGCTCAATTAACCTCCATGCTGTGTTGGATTTTAAGGACCTGGTTAAGATTTTGCTTTGTAGAACACCTCAGACTTGGAAAGGGCTAGCTGAAGAAGTGTCTCCATATTCAGGCATAAACACTATTAGGTCTTTACTGTTCTACATGTGATGTCTGGCATGCAATAAAAAAATTATGACGCACACGAAAGCCAATAAATCATAACTCAGTATTAAGAGAAACAGAATCAGACTGAGAGAGAACCGGAGGTTGAAGCTATAAGACAGGAACAAACTCGTCTTGGTAAAGTAAACAATAATTGGTGAAAGAAACTCCTAAAGGTAATAATACCATCATTAGGCATGAGATGACTCAGGGTGGTCTTTAAAATTGTCTATTTATATTGGCTGATGTAACAAATAATATAGTCCATGCCTTAGGGAATGAAAATGTTTAAATTCCTTATCATAAGTATTTATGGAAAATTTAAGAGACTTAGGTTTCCTTTTGAATAAGCACAGAGGAATCCATACTGTTGTTCACATTTTATGTTATAATGGATTAATGCATAGGTGACTTGAAAAAATCTATAGCTGTCTTAGTTTGCTAGGACTACCTTATCAAAGTATCACAGACTAGGTACCTTAAATAACAGAAATTTGTTTGCTCACAGTTCTGGAGGCTAGAAGTCTGAGATCAAGGTTTTAGGAGGGTTGGTTTCCTCTGAGGCTTCTCTTTTTCACTTGTAGATGTTAATTTTCTTCTCCCTGTCTTCACCTGGTCTTTGCTGTGTGTATCTGTGTCTTAATCTCTTCTTATAAGGACCTCTTCTTATAAGGACTTCTTCTAAGTCATATTGGATTTAGTTTAGGCCCACCTTAATGACCTCACTTTATCTTAATAACCTCTTTGTTATTTATTTATTTTTAAAGATTTTATTTATTTGAGAGAGAGAGAAAGAGTGTGCATACAAGCAGGGGCAGAAGAAGAGGGAGAAGCAGATTTCCCATTGAGCAGGAAGCCTGATGTGGGGCTCGATCCCAGGACCCTGGGATCACGATCTGAGCTGAAGGCATACACTTAACTGACTGAGCCACCCAGGAGCTCTTTAATAACCTCTTTAAAGACCATATCCCAAATGTAGTCACATTCTGAGGTACTGAGGATTAAGACTTCAACATATGAATTTTGAGGTGACTCAATTCTTTCCCTGATAATATTTAAAGATTTTATCTACTTATTTGAGAGAGAGAGAGAGAGAGAGAGAAAGAGAGAGTGTGTATGAGCAGGAGTGGTAGGGAGGAGCAGAGAGAGAGAGGGGTAAAGGGAGAGGGAGACTCCCTGCTGAGCAGGGTGCCCCACATGAGGCTCAATCCTGTACTCCAGGTTCATGACCTGAGCCAAAGGCAGACCCTTAACCTACTGAGCCACCCAGGCACTGCGACCCCAATAATATTTAAACTAACAGAAAAGACAACTGACTAAGGTAGACTTAGGGAGTTTTTGGAAGTTGTTTATTTGGGTAAACAAGAAATCTAGGGCCATATTTTGAGAGTGCCTTCCAGGCTTGTCTTGTAATACTTTTAGTTTTTCTTGTTTGTTTCACTGTAGTCCATGTCTGTTAGCCAGAACCTTAAATAATCCGATGCAGTTACTGTTTTAATAGATGATTCAAAGATAAAACAAAAAGAAATCAAGCTGATTCACTCTCAAATTGAAAGTCACATGTCTACAAATAAAACATTATTTTTAAGGTGTATCAATAACAGTGATGAAAATCTGGACAATCCTTGATCTTCTCTTTGGTGACTTGGGTGGAGAGATGAACAAAAGGGAGGTTTAAGAATAATAGCTCCCACACTCCTAGTAAAAGACTAATTGTTTTTTCAGCCATGGTAACAAATAACTACCAGAACTGGTTTTAAATCTATCAAAGACAACTCACTTCAGTGCCTATAATTCTTCAGGCCAACCAACCAGTGACAGCTCCTTACTTCTGAAAGTTAGCCAAACTCAACTTCAGTGAACATGTTTTGAAGATCAAACTATTACCAACAGTCTGACCCATATAGCCATACAGCTAAAATCAACCTACTGCTTCTGTAAATCTTATAGTTCCTGGATTCTCATGCTTCCTGAAACTCCTATGCAATATCCGTAGTCTATTCTGCTCAAGGAGTTTGTGTATAGATGGAAAAACTCTCTCTCTCTAAGCAATAAATTTTGTGGTTTTATTTCAGACTCTCAATAGTGGGATCATCCTTTGTCTCTCATCATCTTACCAGAATCTCATTTGCCACTGAGATACAAATAGGACAGCAGCAATAAACCTGGACTCCAGGCTGATTTCTGCCACAGTCTGGCTGTGTGACTGTGAATAATTTGGCTATGCCCTGATTTTTTCATTTGTACAATTGGAAGAATTAATAACCTCTTTCTCACAGGGTTAAATTAAATATATGAATCACTTAAAAATTATGTAGAACTGATACAAAAGCTGTAAGGTAAATATTTAATAAGCATCTTACAAATATTACCTTAATAATAGTACTATTTCTTGCTTTTATAAATACCTAGCATAAGTTCAGAGTTAAAGGGAAGTAAAGGGCTTCACCCTTCTTTTATAATTCAAGGCTGGGCTTGCATTTTTTAAGATTCATATTTTTAAAGTATAGACTTTATTCTTTTAAAAGTTGGAGGAATTGTGCCTGTGTATGTATGTGTGCATGCTATATATACATACATATATACATGTGTCTCTGACGATTTTGAAACTATTCCCATTGTTTGAGGAACAGCTTGACTACATTCAGAGGAGAGCAAGTATCTATTTAACATAGTACATACTAACAACAATGTAGTAGTATTAATAAATACATGGATATTTATTGCTAAAAGCTAGCATACTGAGTTCTATATTTCAATTTTTGTACGAAGAATGTTACATGCATTATATTTTATTCGTTGATTCATTCATTTGTTCGTTTATTCATTTGACAAAAATTTATTATGCGCCTACTTTATCCTAGGTAGTGTTCTGGGGCTAGAAACAAAATGGTGAGCTATTGTGTTGAATCTATGTTTCATTTTGAAAACAGAAATATCATGGCACAACTTGTATTATTTATTACTGTTTATCTTTATATGTGTTTATATTTATAGTTATGATTTTAACTATATAATCCTATAAGGGGAGGGACAGCAGGAGAGGGAGAAGCAGACTCCCTGCTTAGCAGAGAGCTTGACCTTGGCTCAATCCCAGGACCCTGGAATCATGACCTGAGTTGAAGGCAGGCGCTTAATCTACTGAGTCATCCAGATGCCCCTTGAATTAATTTGTTATACAATAACATTGGAGATGCAAGGAGAGCCAGGCAAGTTTTTCGACATCAACCTCGTAGTCAGGATTTCCAGAGGCAGTAAGTCACAGACACTATGAGCTTTGCTCTTTTAATTAGAATTCTCAGAAGGACCAATAAGTAAAATTCACCTCATACATCATTTGGCTGATAACTGAATTGACTCTGAGATAATCTGCTTGATTCTTCTTGCATTCACTTTTTTTAAAAAAAGATTTTATTTATTTATTCATGAGAGACACAAAGAAAGAGGCAGAGACATAGACAGAGGAGGAAGCAGGCTCCCCGTGGGGAGCCGGATGTGGGACTCAATCTCAGGATCCAAGGATCGAGGATCGAGTCCTGAGCTGAAGGCAGACTCTCAACCACTGAACCACCCAGGTGCCCTGCATTCACTTTTAGATTTGTTGTTTTGGGGTATTAATTAACATCTGTCAGTTATTAATTTTAGGGTTACATGGAAAAGTTAATACTCAAACATTTTTTTATACCCTTACCTATACCCATAGTATATATATATTGACTGAGAGAAATAGTGTAGATGCCATCTAGTAACTGTAACATGTTTTTTATGAACCATGTGTGTATTATATATATATACACACACACACTTTTCTTCTTAACTATTTGAGGTAAATTACAAGTTAAATTATACATTATGACTTTTTAAACTGAATTTTTACATGATTATAGTTATAACTCATAAATTTATGTTAATTATCTACCATTTGCTTAGTAATTTTACTATTTTTAAATTTTTAACTTTTCTGCATATTTTTGTTTGCACATTTAAAATAATTTTTAAAGAGACAACTTTCTCACTATGCTAAGTAACTATCATAAACCATACACTCAAATAGTACATAGGAACTTATATAATAAGAGCCAGCTAGATCCAGTCAAAAACAAACATCTGATATTGTGAGGGAATCTAAAAATAATTTAGAAAAAAACTCACTGGGGCACCTGAGTGGCGCAGTTGGTTAAGCTTCCAACTATTGGTTTGGCTCAGGTCTGTGATCTCAGGATCCTAAGATTGTACCCCACACATGACTCCATCCGTGCTCAGTGAGGAGTCTGCTTAAAAGACTCTCTTTCTCTCTCTCCCTCTGCTCCTCCCTACTCTCTCAAATAAATAAATAAATAAATAAATAAATAAATAAAGTCTTTAAAAAAAACTCACTAATTGAAGAACAGTCAGCTCAGTTTACTCTTTTCATGTCAACACAAACTATGTAGCTGCCTCTTTTTTTTTCTTTTTCCTTTTCTTTTGTCCTATGATAAGAGTGAAAATAAAGCTTCTGAACAAGGGGACCAAGGCTTTCCCTTCACTTGTGTTGAATAATGTGCAGAGATTGAATAGAACAGTATGACTGAGGCAGCGTGAACTGTTCAGAGATAAGTGCTCAGGGACTTACTCCAGTCCAAACCTGAATCTTGAGGACAAATGTCAGGAAACACTTTTTAGAAGCTGAGATTCTGGGTGAATTGCTAAAATTAAATATTGTGTGATTTGGTAAAGCCTATATCTAAATAGTTGTTTTTTTTTTAATGAAAGTAAACTCTATGTATTGTTTCTAGTTTAATAAGTGGCTGTTTTAATGATGAGCATAGTTTGGTAATAATACCCAAGAGCAGAAAGTCATTGGCAAAATTAAATTGAATCAGGCAGGAAATGATCTTTTTTCATTCAAGTAAAATGCAATTTAATTCTATCCTTAAGCTTGAGAAATATCCTCTCTGCCTCTGACCATTACTGCTGCCCTCCCCCAAACCAGCCAAACAAATACAACTTGACCAAATCCCTCCCCACTCTCCCCCCAACAACCTCCAGTTACGAAATTCATAATAAAATACAGTGTGGCTACATGCAAATCAGATCAAGGCATTTCTCCAGAATTTGTCTTCTCCATAGACCTTCGTTGTAATCCATTCTCTTCCATATTCTGGCTTTTTATCCTATGGCTTCATGCCTAGATTTTCTCTTTCTGTATATTTTTAAACTGAATAGTCTTTTTAGACAGCCCACTCCACTCCTCTACTGACGTCTTGAAACAAGTGATGTTCCACATGCAACCCAATCTCCAACTAGATCTAGCCCAACCTAGATCTCAGAGCCCCAGATCATTTGAAAAGTGGGCACCCAGTAGTCAAGATTTAAGCCATAAAGTTTCGACTTGTAGTATACTAATCCTTTCTGTTGGCAGGGAAGTTAAATTGCACAATCTTTTGTGATTATCTCTACAGTCAATCAACAAATATTTGCTAAGCAACTACAGTAAGTCAGATATATTTTGTGTAAAGTTTCAATAAAGGTTTTTTTACCTTCCTTTCTAGATTCTGAATAATCTAAGAAAAAAATAGCAAGGTAGATGGAAGCAAAATATCGGCTCTATAACTCAGAGAGGAAGTTTGAGAGCATAAATTCATGATAGAACCACGTAGGCTAATGAACTGAATCTCAGAATTATATATGGTTACTACAGGGCTTGACCAGGGTAGACCTTTCCTGCAGATGGATGACTTAGGTTCTAAGGTGAGGTGAAAATATCTCTTGCAGACAGGCAGCTCCCAAGAGACAGAAAGGTACCACCAATCATGCCCAGTTATTCTTCTCTATTTTTCATTTCTCTTAGAAGGGTGCCTGAAGAGACAGAGATATCAGAAGGATACTTAAGGAAAATTATCTCCGTGTCAGTTAGGAGTAGGGTAATGCTATTCCATTCCAAAACAGTTCACTAAGGATAATGTGGTGCACAGACAAGATCCCTTCAGTCATGAAATTTATAATCCAGTAGGGAAAGGCAGATATTAAACATATAATTACAAATGATGCTATGGGATGTAATTCTTTTATATTGTACTTTCAGGGGGGCAGATTTTGAGTCATGAATTACATGTTTTAAAAATATCTTTTCCTTTACCAGTCCTTTTGTTTCTCTTTACCTGGTTAAGCCTGGATAAATACTGTAATGCTAAGGTAGTCTTTTTTGTGTGCTTTAAACACCAACTTGCTAGTCATAGTTATTCTTTACATTAGACACAATACAATTTATTGTTTTACCTTACCAAGTTATAACTACTTTCAAGCCCAAAATCATGGAGGTTATACCTAAGTAATGTTCATGGAGTGTTGGGTGCTCCAAACTCTTCAGTTTCATTATAGACAATCTCTTGATTTACCCCTCCTAGGAGATAATCATATGCATTGCATGTGGATTTAAAAAATTTTAAATCTGAGATTGTTTTTCCTTATTTCAAAATTCTTGGGAATTCATGGAAGCAAAGAAGATTTTCAGAAATAACTATTCCATATCAGTTCATTTTATCAATTAAATCATATTAAATATGATTAATTTGTAAAGGACCAATGATTAAATAATTAACATTATAAAGAAAAAGAAAGGCACATAGAAAATATCAGCAAAGCAGTGAGAAGAGAGAAATAACACTGCTGAGGCCAAACATAGGGTTTTTTTGTTTTGTTTTGTTTTTATTTTTATTTTTATTTTTGAAATTTCGTGAACTGTGAGGAAATAGCTTTGAAAGCTTGTGCCACTTGTGATACTGAGCTTTGCTTCATTAGATTTTAAAATGGCAGACTAGTAATTATTGTTAAATGGGTAACCATAATCAACAGGGATTGGTAGATTAAAATGGTTGCATAACAAATAGAAATTTACCCATTCTTAGCTAATTAACAACTTGCCAATATTTCTATTTATTAATTATAGAAATATTTTGTTATATTAAAACTTATTTTTTTTCTAACATTGACAAAGATAAGTAGTAAAGGAAAAGTGAATGAAGTTCAAATATGAAAAAGTTGTTTTTCTGTGTTTTTTTCCATATCATTATTTTTATTTATTTATTTATTTATATCTATATTTATTTATTATTTTTTAATTTTTAAATTTTTTTATAATAAATTTATTTTTTATTGGTGTTCAATTTACCAACATACAGAATAACACCCAGTGCTCATCCTGTCAAGTGCCCCCCTCAGTGCACGTCACCCATTCACCCCCACCCCCCGCCCTCCTCCCCTTCCACCACCCCTACTTCGTTTCCCAGAGCTAGGAGTCTTTATGTTCTGTCTCCCTTTCTGATATTTCCCACACATTTCTTCTCCCTTCCCTTATATTCCCTTTCACTATTATTTATATTCCCCAAATGAATGACAACATATAATGTTTGTCCTTCTCCGATTGACTTAGTTCACTCAGCATACTACCCTCCAGTTCCATCCACGTTGAAGCAAATGGTGGGTATCTGTTGTTTCTAATGGCTCAGTAATATTCCATTGTATATATAGACCACATCTGCTTTATCCATTCATCTTTCGATGGACACCGAGGCTCCTTCCACAGTTTGGCTATTGTGGACATTGCTGCTAGAAACATTGGGGTGCAGGTGTCCCGGCGTTTCATTGCATCTGAATCTTTGGGGTAAATCCCCAACAGTGCAATTGCTGGGTCGTAGGGCAGGTCTATTTTTAACTCTTTGAGGAACCTCCACACAGTTTTCCAGAGTGGCTGCACCAGTTCACATTCCCACCAACAGTGTAAGGGGGTTCCCTTTTCTCTGCATCCTCTCCAACATTTGTGGCTTCCTGCCTTGTTAATTTTCCCCATTCTCACTGGTGTGAGGTTGTGGTTTTGATTTGTATTTCCCTCATTGTGGTTTTGATTTGTATTTCCCTGATGGCAAGTGATGCAGAGCATTTTCTCATATGCATGTTGGCCATGTCTATGTCTTCCTCTGTGAGATTTCTCTTCATGTCTTTTGCCCATTTCATGATTGGATTGTTTGTTTCTTTGGTGTTGAGTTTAATAAGTTCTTTATAGATCTTGGAAACTAGCCCTTTATCTGATGCATCATTTGCAAATATCTTCTCCCATTCTGTAGGTTGTCTTTTAGTTCTGTTGACTGTATCCTTTGCTGTGCAAAAGCTTCTTATCTTGATGAAGTCCCAATAGTTCATTTTTGTTTTTGTTTCTTTTGCCTTTGTGGATGTATCTTGCAAGAAGTTACTGTGGCCAAGTTCAAAAAGGTGTTGCCTGTGTTCTCCTCTAGGATTTTGATGGAATCTTGTCTCACATTTAGATCTTTCATCCATTTTGAGTTTATCTTTGTGTCTGGTGCAAGAGAGTGGTCTAGTTTCATTCTTCTGCATGTGGATGTCCAATTTTCCCAGCACCATTTATTGAAGAGACTGTCTTTCTTCCAATGGATAGTCTTTCCTCCTTTATCGAATATTAGTTGACCATAAAGTTCAGGGTCCACTTCTGGATTCTCTATTCTGTTCCATAGATCTATGTGTCTGTTTTTGTGCCAGTACCACACTGTCTTGATGACCGCAGCTTTGTAGTACAACCTGAAATCCGGCATTGTGATGCCCCCAGCTCTGGTTTTCTTTTTTAAAATTCCCCTGGCTATTCGGGGTCTTTTCTGATTCCACACAAATCTTAAAATAATTTGTTCTAACTCCCTGAAGAAAGTCCATGGTATTTTGATAGGGATTGCATTAAACGTGTATATTGCCCTGGGTAACATTGACATTTTTACAATATTAATTCTGCCATCCATGAGCATGGAATATTTTTCTATCTCTTTGTGTCTTCCTCAATTTCTTTCAGAAGCGTACTATAGTTTTGAGGGTATAGATCCTTGACCTCTTTGGTTAGGTTTATTCCTAGGTATCTTATGCTTTAGGGTGCAATTGTAAATGGGATTGACTCCTTAATTTCTCTTTCTTCAGTCTCATTGTTAGTGTATAGAAATGCCACTGATTTCTGGGCATTGATTTTGTATCTTGCCACGCTACCAAATTGCTGTACGAGTTCTAGCAATCTTGGGGTGGAGGCTTTTGGGTTTTCTACGTAGAGTATCATGTCATCGGCGAAGAGGGAGAGTTTGACTTCTTCTTTGCCAATTTGAATGCCTTTAATGTCTTTTTGTTGTCTGATTGCTGAGGCTAGGACTTCCAGTACTATGTTGAATAGCAGTGGTGAGAGTGGACATCCCTGTGTTGTTCCTGATCTTAGGGGAAAGGCTCCCAGTGCTTCCCCGTTGAGAATGATATTTGCTGTGGGCTTTTTATAGATGGCTTTTAAGATGTTGAGGAATGTTCCCTCTATCCCTACACTCTGAAGAGTTTTGATCAGGAATGGATGCTGTATTTTGTCAAATGCTTTCTCTGCATCTAATGAGAGGATCATATGGTTCTTGGTTTTTCTCTTGCTGATATGATGAATCACACTGATTGTTTTAAGCGTGTTGAACCAGCCTTGCATCCCAGGGATAAATCCTACTTGGTCATGGTGAATAATTTTCTTAATGTATTGTTGGATCCTATTGGCTAGTATCTTGTTGATAATTTTTGCATCCATGTTCATCAGGGATATTGGTCTATAATTCTCCTTTTTGGTGGGGTCTTGTCTGGTTTTGGAATTAAGGTGATGCTGGCCTCATAGAACGAATTTGGAAGTACTCCATCTCTTTCTATCTTTCCAAACAGCTTTAGTAGAATAGGTATGGTTTCTTCTTTAAACGTTTGATGGAATTCCCCTGGGAAGCCATCTGGTCCTGGGCTTTTGTGTCTTGGGAGGTTTTTGATGACTGCTTCAATTTCCTCCCTGGTTATTGGCCTGTTAAGGTTTTCTATTTCTTCCTGTTCCAGTTTTGGTAGTTTGTGGCTTTCCTGGAATGCGTCCATTTCTTCTAGATTGCCTAATTTATTGGCGTATAGCTGCTCATGATATGTTTTTAAAATTGTTTGTATTTCCTTGGTGTTGGTAGTGATGCCTCCTTTCTCATTCATGATTTTATTAATTTGAGTCTTCTCTCTCTTCTTTTTAATAAAGCTGGCTAATGGTTTATCTATCTGATTAATTCTTTCAAAGAACCAACTCCTGGTTCTGTTGATCTGTTCCACAGTTCTTCTGGTCTCGATTTCGTTGAGTTCTGCTCGAATCTTTATTAACTCTCTTCTTCTGCTGGGTGTAGGATCTATTTGGTGTTTTTTCTTAGCTCCTTCAGAGTTACTATTGAAAGATATGAGTTTAGTGTCATCATGATATCTATTCAGTCCTTGTTTTTGTGGATTGTTCCACTGAACTTCTTCTTAAAGGGGAATTTTAAGAGTCCCCCTTAAAATTCCTTGCAGAGCTGGTTTGGAGGTCACATATTCTTTCAGTTCCTGCCTGTCTTGGAAGCTCTTTATCTCTCCTTCCATTTTGAATGAGAGCCTTGCTGGATAAAGTATTCTTGGTTGCATGTTCTTCTCATTTAGGACCCTGAATATATCCTTCCAGCCCTTTCTGGCCTGCCAGGTCTCTGTGGAGAGGTCTGCTGTTACCCTAATACTCCTTCCCAGAAAAGTCAGGGATTTCTTGTCTCTTGCTGCTTTAAGGATCTTCTCTTTATCTTTGGAATTTGCAAGCTTCACTATTAAATGTTGAGGTGTTGAATGGTTTTTATTGATTTTAGGGGGGGATCTCTCTATTTCCTGGATCTGAATGCCTGTTTCCCTTCCCAGATTAGTAAAGTTTTCAGCTATGATTTGTTCAAATACATATTCTGGCCCTCTGGCCCTTTCGGTGCCCTCGGGAACCCCAATTAAACGTAGGTTTTTCTTCCTCAGGCTGTCGTTTATTTCCCTTTATCTTCATGGTCTTTTAATTGTTTGTCTCTTTTTTCCTCAGTTTCCCTCTTTGCCATCAACTTGTCTTCTATGTCACTCACTCGTTCTTCCACCTCGTTAACCCCCGTCGTTAGGACTTCTAGTTTGGATTGCATCTCATTCAATTGATTCTTAATTTCTGCCTGATTAGCTCTAAATTCTGCAGTCATGAAGTCTCTTGAGTCCTTTATGCTTTTTTCTAGAGCCGCCAGTAGCTGTATAATAGTGCTTCTGAATTGGCTTTCTGACATTGACTTGTAATCCAGATTTTGTAACTCTGTGGGAGAGAGGACTGTTTCTGATTCTTTCTTTTGAGGTGAGGTTTTCCTTCTAGTCATTTTGCTCAGTGCAGAGTGGCCAAAAGCAAGTTGTATTGGGAAAAGGAGAAAAAGAGAGGAGAGAAAGAAGGAAAGAAAAGAGAAGAAGAAAAAAGAAAAAAGGAAGAAAAAAGAAAAAAAAGAAGAAAATGAGAAAGAAGAAGAAAGGAAAAAAAAAGAGTGGGGGAAGCAAACAGAAATCAAAAAGCAAAAAAGCAAACAAAAACAAAAACAAAACAAAACAAACAAACAAAAAATCACGGGGGAGTATCTTCTGATTTTGTATACTTTAAGTCCCTTGGCTTCCCCTGGAAGTTTCAGTCAGTCTAGCTGGTGTTCTGGGGGAGGGGCCTGCTGTGCTGATTTTCAGGTGTTAGCACTTGGGGGAGCTGCTGTGCCCCTGCCTGGTGCAGGGCTCAGTGGGGGTTGTTTACCCCGTGAGGCCCCAGGAGGAACAACCGCAGTGGCGGGGCCAGCTCTGCAGCCCTGGAGTCAGCCCCCGCAGTAGCTCCGGAGCTCTCCATCTGCAGGGCCTGGAGGCTCCGGGGCGGGGCCGCTGATCTGCTCAGCTGGGGCAGGTGCGTCCTTGCGGTCCTGGGCCCTCTCGGCCTCTGCCTGTCCCGGGGGGAGGCCGGATCCTGGGCCCTGTCCCGGCGCCCTGTGCTCCGAGGCCTGCGCTGTTGGATTCGCGCTCCCGCCCCGCAGCCCCCTCCGCGGAGCCGCCCCCGAGCCCCCCCGAGCTGCTCCCGCCCCGCAGCCCCCTCCGCGGAGCCGCCCCCGAGCCTCCCCGAGCTGTTCCCGCCCCGCTGCCCCCTCCGCGGAGCCGCCCCCGAGCCCCCCCCGAGCTGCTCCCGCCCCGCAGCCCCCTCCGCGGAGCCGCCCCCGAGCCCCCCCGAGCTGCTCCGGGTCCCGCCGTGCGCGCTGCAGCCCTTAGGGAGCTCGGCGCACTCTCCCGGGGCGCAGGTCCCTGTTAGTGTCCCCGGGAGCCCGAGGGCATCCCCGCCCTCCTGGGTCCTGCTCCACCTCCCCGCGAGCCCCTTTCCGCCCGGGAAGGTCGGTGCAGCTCCTGCGTCTCCGGGACGGGGCTCTCCTGTCCTGGGGACACTCGCCCCGGCCTCAGCCCGGCTCCTCGCGGGGCCCCTCCCCCTTGGAGGCCTTTTGTTTCTTTATTTCTTTTTCCCCGTCTTCCTACCTGGATAGAAGCCGAACTCTTCTCACTGTAGCATTCCAGCTGGTCTCTCTTTAAATCTCAGGCCGAATTCGTAGGTTTTCAGGATGGTTTGAAGGTTATCTAGGTAATTTGGTGGGGACAGGTGACTTGGGGATCCTCCTCTCCCGCCGTCTTGCCCCTCCCTCCGTATCATTATTTTTAATGTCCAATGTTTATAATATGAGGGCCGGGGCTTTCTCCTCAAGTTTATAAATTTTCAATTGGCTTGTGAGGCCACTAGGGATACTTCTTCTTTCTAATTTGGTTTCTGGGAAGACTTCATTCAGGTCCTCAATGGTCATCTGATCGAATGGAATTATGTTCTTCATCTTCTCCAGCTCTTTTTCATGTTCTTCAATCCTGGCCTTTGAGAGGGACAAAAACTCAGCACAGCTTTTCACATCTTCTTTTTCCTCAGCATCCACCTGGACAGTGTATTTATCCTCTGGCACAGGAACCTTCAGGGCATTAAACTTCTTCTCAAAGTCATCCACCAAGCCAGCCTTTGCCACATTGGCCTTGTAGTAAGCCCAGTCCATAGCAGGTAGTTTCTCAGGAAGAGTAGCCAACCTGGAGGTAAGTATCTTATTCCAGGATTTCAGGGAGTTGGCAATGGCCTTCTGGTTTCGGTGTATGATCTCCCCAAAAGCTGCCCAGTCAATGGTTTTTAGAGCAAGTTTTCGCCCAGTCATCTTGAGATCCTTCACCCACCCCAGCGGCCCACAGTCCACCTTCTGTGTTTTTTAAACTCCAAATAAATTTTACCTTGCCAGGGT
The DNA here is from genome assembly GCF_003254725.2 of Canis lupus dingo. Lineage (NCBI taxonomy): Eukaryota > Metazoa > Chordata > Mammalia > Carnivora > Canidae > Canis > Canis lupus. The sequence goes on along the minus strand of NC_064274.1, from coordinate 9,928,557 downwards.
TATGGCCAAGAGTATTACAGGTATGAGAAAGCACTTTATATGCAATTATTTAGAAATTTGTTTTTTCCTTCTCTTTGGCTTAATTGGAGGTTGCTAAACTTTAGTTTTCTTTTAGTAAAGGCGTGCATGATAATTTGTTACCCTACTAAAACTTTATAGGATAAGTTGTCATAGTTTGTATGAAACATTAATAACTAGAAAATAAGCGCTTACTGATACCCGGTATATCTGGTCCTACAATCAGCAAATCTGTTGTCTCTGCATTAAAAATATATTCTGAGTCCAATCACCTCCCCTCTTATCTGCTCCTACTACCCTCATTCAACTCGTTATTATCTCTTCCGTAATATGTTTCCTTGCCTCTACTTTTTCCATGTAGACTCTGATCTCCAGGTACCTTCTGCTCCCAGAGTGGGTTTTTGGTTGGAATCAGACCCTGTCACATCTGGCATTCAACATTCCATGGTTTGCCATTACACAGAATATATATAATATAATATAATATAATATAATATAATTAATATAATATAATATAATATAATATAATATAATATAATATAATATCATACACTACCACATCTGCTGGCTACCTTCCTGGCCTTATTTCCTACTGTTGGTTCATTTTCCCCCAACCTCCTTGCTCTTTTTTGAGTGTTCCAAGCTCTGTACTTGAAAGTTCTTGGATTTGCTATTCTTTCTTCCTCAAACACACAAATATCTCTGCTTAAATACCTGTTTATTTGTTTCTGCAATTATAATGCAACCTTATGTAGCATGAAATTGTTCTGTTATTTTTCCAGCACTCAACAGAAATTGTTGAATTGTTGAATGAATGAACAGTCTGATGGCAAAATCAAAGCTAATATTCTCTATTGTAGAGATGGCCCAGGTAAATGAAGTAATGGTGAAGGGTGGGGAGACCTTTCATGTTTCTCCAATGCTTGTGATTTTTAAGTGTACTCTACAACTGGTGAGTACTGACTAGTCCATGAAACTTCAGGATATAATGATGACAAAAATGATATGTCTTCTAGGTTGTTGAGAAATGAGAGCAGGAGATGTGAGGATTAAAAATTAATCGAAGATAAACCAGGCCATTTACTTCATTAGAATTATTACACATTTTAGCTACACACATTTGTTCTTTTGCTTTTAAACTACATGTGAGGCACATATGTCATCTCTATTCATGACTAAGCTTTCTTTCTTTTTCTTTAAAATTATTTGTAATCTTGGTAGTTCGCCTAATTCTTTTAAAAGTGTTTAACTTTTCTTTTTAAAAGTGAAGTTCCTGAATCTTCTACCTGTATTGAATCTAAGTATTAAGGATAAAATAAAATTGAAGAAGGAAATATTATTTTGTTCTTTATCAGAAAATGCAAAATTTCTAGGTTTTGAAGTCATGTCTAAATGTTTAATTTGATTAATTCTGGTTAATATTTTATCCTGAATCGACATAAAAGTATAAAAACAGTTTTTTTAACTGGTTCATGTTTAAATCATATTCTTCAGTAATTAATGTTTTTCTTCTGACATTAAGATGTTCCATGGGACAATGCAGAAATAAAATCCAGGAACAGAGTTGGATTCATAAATTGTTTTTCTACCTGCCCATCATATGCTGAGTGGAAAAATGAGGGGTCAAAGACTGAATGAGAGAACAGGAGGCTAAGTTCTACCCCTGTTTGGGGAAAGCTTGCTCTGGCAGCAGGGAGATCTTAAGGCTGTTGTTGTCCAGATCACATAGCACAGAGGCATCATTGAAAGGCTGGTGGATTTGCTTCTTGCTGGCTCCTTGGCCTAGAGTAAATACTCAATGCTTTTATAAAGGAACAGTTTATTATAATGAGCCTGGACTCTTCTGGTCATATACCCAAAAGGGAAAGAAAATAAAGGAATAAGCTTTCATGGAAAGGAAGCCTAATGTATGTCTGAGACTGTATTTATCTTATTCAATTCATACCATATGAGTGTCTTCTAAGCACTTTAAAATTCTTAATTCAATTTAATTCTTCTAACAGTTTTATGAGGAATGCAGGATCATTAACCTTACTTTACTGATGAAAAAGTAAAGCGCAGAGTTCAGCAGCTTTCTCAAGGTCATAAAGCAGAAGAAGCAGGGATTTGAACCCAGGCAGTCTGCTTCTGCATCAATGCACTTGATACTACTCTCTGCTGCTTCTCACATTGACTTAAAAGAGTTATTCTCTAACAATGAGCAGAAAGTAAAGTTCACCCTGACAGTGAGTATCACCATGGCAGGAACTGGGTGAGTCATACTCCGATGAAATTCACGCCTGTCTTTTGTCATCCAAGGACTTTGTAAGCTATAGTTTCTGCTTCTTTTTATTTCAGTATCTTGAATAATTTTGTCTGTTTATATATTTACTTATTTTTTGCCTTTTGAAAATTTATTTTTTGTGCTAAAATACACATAACATAAAACTTACCATTTAAGTATTTTAGGAGTCCAGTAGTGTTAAGTGTATTTACATTGCTGACCAGCCAGCCTCCAGAACTTTTTCATCTTGCAAAACTGAAACTCTTGTTAAGAAGAAAATCATCAGGACACCTGGGTGGCTCAGTGGTTGAGGGTCGGCCTTGGGCTCAGGGTGTGATCCGGGATCTCGGGATCGAGTCCCACATCGGGCTCCCTGCAAGAAGCCTGCTTCTCCCTCTGTCTATGTCTCTGCCTCTCTCTGTGTGTCTCTCATGAATAAATAAATAAAATCTTAAAAGAAAAAGAAAAAAAAAAAACAAAAAACCATAGGCCCAAAATGGCATCACTCAGGTTAAAGCCCCAAGTCAGTAAACAAAAACTTAATACCTAACCTAATTGCAGTTTCAACTCCCCAGAAATGTAACCTTCAGTCAACCTCCTCCTCCTTTTCCTTCTTCTCTTCTTTCTCCTTCTCCTCCTCCCTGGCCCTCCTTCTCCCTAACCGTCCTCCTCCTCCTTCTATATGTTTTCCTCTTCCTCCTAATTCTCTTCCTTCTTCTTCATCTTCTTCAGTGTTTTCTCTCTTCCTTTAAAAACTTTTGTTTAGCTCAGAGGAGCTCTCCTCTGCTTCCTAGATAGGATGTTGCCTGATCTGTGAATTGTTTAATAGAGCCAATTAGATTTTCACATTTACTCAGTTGAATTTTGTTTTTTAACATGCTATACCCATTAAACAAGTCCCCATTTCCCCCTTCTTCTAGACCTGGGCAACCACCATTGTACTTTCTATCTCTGTGAATTTGATTAATCTAGGTACATCGTATAAATGGAATCATATAGTATTTGCACTTTGTAACTGGTTTATTCATTTAGCATAATGTCCTCAAGATTCATTCATGTTGTAGCATGTATCAAAATTTCCTTTCTTTGCAAGACTGAATATTGTTGTATAAAATATATATATATATACATATATATATATATATACACACACACCATATTTTGTTTACTCATTAATTCACTGATGGATACATGGACTTCTTCCATTTTTTGGCTATTATGAATAATGCTGCTATGAATGTGCATATACAAAGAAGCTTATTTATTTTAAATGTTATTCATTTTATTATTAGGTTAACATGTCCATAACTACTTTTTATTTCACTTTTCTCTATTTCAAGTTTTTCTGTAGTCCAAATTGCATTTGTTATACATAGTTTTGCATTATTTTCAGTGAATATTTTTATTATTATTATGAGTTCACCTATTTTAGCCTATTTCATTAGCTTAACTTAGTTTCATATATAAAATAAGGAACTACTACCAGGTAAAAGATTTCATAATGTATTTCATAAATATGGGGTAAGAGCTGTGTGAATATTTGAGTCAGGTTTTATTTCCTGAGTGTATTTTTAAAAATATTTTATTTATTTATTTATTTGAGAGAAAGAAAGAGAAAGAGAAAGAGAGGGAGAGAGAGAGAGAGCCCAAGCAGGGGGAAGGGGCAGAAGGAGAGGGAGAAGCAGACTCCCCCTTGAGTAGGGAGCCCAACATGGGGCTTAATCTCAGGACCTCAGAATCACGATCTGGACTGAAGGCAGATGCTTGACTGACTGCCACCCAGGCACCCCCATCCCCTGAATGTATTTTAAATATATTTATTTTTAAATATTTTAAAAAGGATTTATTTATTTATTTGAGAGAGAGAGAGAGAGAAGGCACAGTGGGAGGGCCAGGGGGAGAAGGAGAGAGAATCTGAAGCAGATTCCATGCTGAGCTTGGAGTCCAATGTGTGGCTGGATTTCAGAACCCTGAGATCATGACCTGAGCCAAAACCAAGAGTTAGACATCTAACTGAATGTGCCAGCCAGGCACTCCTATTTTAAATATATTTTTTTAAGCAAGAACACTCAAATGTGACCTAAAACAGATTTAACATAACAAAAATCACCAGTACATTAACCTTTGCTGTTAATAGTCGCACATTCATTCATAATTCAGTTATTCATCATATGCTTATTGCACTCCAACTTTATGCCAGCCACTGTGCTAGATGGTAGTGAACTAGCAGCCATGGCCCATATCTTCAAAAGGTTTTCAGTTCACAGGTGAGCCACATATTAAAAATAGACACAAATAAAATACAGAATTGCTAACTGTGATAAGATCTGATGTAACTAATAGGTACAGTTAATTAGAATAGCGAGTAAGAACTTAATTTAACAAGTGGTAGGGCTGGTGAGGAAAGGGCAGTAGGGGCAATGGAAAACTGAGATCTGAAGAATGAGTGGGGTCAATTCCAGGTCAGTGTGGATTAGAAAGTTGTGCTGAATATTTTCCATTTGCCCCTCCAGACCCTCTCTCCACCTTCTTTCATCATTCTCTTTGCTCTGGGAGGCTGATATAAATGGACTAGAATAAGTACCTCAGTGGTCCTCAACTAGGGAATGATTTTGATTTTCAGGGGAGATTTTGACAGTGCTTGGAGACATATTTTGGTTGGCACAGCATCTAATGGGATGCTGCTAAACACCCTAAAATGCACAGGACAGTTCCTTCCATAGACTTACTGGTCCAAAATGGTGTCAGTCGTGCCACACTAGAGAAGCTCTGTGGAGGGAGGAAAGCAATACCAGGGATTTTGCTCCCCTGGTTCCTTCCCTGTAAAATTATCTTCAGTTTGCTGTGTCTGATGCCTGAAATGTGCCTGCCCTTCACAAAATGGACAATTCTACCTGACTCTCTTCTTCTCATGGAATTTAGGAGTACATAGCACTCTCCCCCCATGGTTCCTCTATATTCACATCTTTGTTAATAATCTCTTTGTAGAAAAAATCCTCCTCAAATTATTCTTTCCAAATATGCCATCTGTTTTCTTGTGACCCTGAGCAATGCAGGAGTATTACCAGAAGAATAACCCTTGGGGTTCCTGGGTGGCACAGTCGGTTGATCTAGCAACTCTTGGTTTCAACTCTGGTCGTGATCTCAGGGCTGGATTTCAGGGTTGTGAGATTGGGCCTGCAGTGGACTCCCTGTCCAGCACAGAGTCTGCTTAATTGGACATCCACATGCAGAAGAATGAAACTAGACCACTCTCTTGCACCAGACACAAAGATAAACTCAAAATGGATGAAAGATCTAAATGTGAGACAAGATTCCATCAAAATCCTAGAGGAGAATACAGGCAACACCTTTTTGAACTCAGCCACAGTAACTTCTTGCAAGATACATCCACGAAGGCAAAAGAAACAAAAACAAAAATGAACTATTGGGACTTCATCAAGATAAGAAGCTTTTGCACAGCAAAGGATACAGTCAACAGAACTAAAAGACAACCTACAGAATGGGAGAAGAGATTTGCAAATGATGCATCAGATAAAGGGCTAGTTTCCAAGATCTATAAAGAACTTATTAAACTCAACACCAAAGAAACAAACAATCCAATCATGAAATGGACAAAAGACATGAAGAGAAATCTCACAGAGGAAGTCATAGACATGGCCAACATGCACATGAGAAAATGCTCTGCATCACTTGCCATCAGGGAAATACAAATCAAAACCACAATGAGATACCACCTCACACCAGTGATAATGGGGAAAATTAACAAGGCAGGAAGCCACAAATGTTGGAGAGGATGCAGAGAAAAGGGAACCCCCTTACACTGTTGGTGGGAATGTGAACTGGTGCAGCCACTTTGGAAAACTGTGTGGAGGTTCCTCAAAGAGTTAAAAATAGACCTGCCCTATGACCCAGCAATTGCACTGTTGGGGATTTACCCCAAAGATACAGATGCAATGAAACGCCGGGACACCTGCACCCCGATGTTTCTAGCAGCAATGGCCACAATAGCCAAACTGTGGAAGGAGCCTCGGTGTCTGTTGAAAGATGAATGGATAAAGAAGATGTGGTCTATGTATACAATGGAATATTCCTCAGCCATTAGAAACAGCAAATACCCACCATTTGCTTCAATGTGGATGGAACTGGAGGGTAGTATGCTGAGTGAAGTAAGTCAATCGGAGAAGGATAAACATTATATGTTGTCATTCATTTGGGGAATATAAATAATAGTGAAAGGGAATATAAGGGAAGGGAGAAGAAATGTGTGGGAAATATCAGAAAGGGAGACAGAACATAAGTACTCCTAACTCTGGGAAACGAAGTAGGGGTGGTGGAAGGGCAGGAGGGCAGGAGGTGGGGGTGAATGGGTGATGGGCATTGAGGGGGCACTTGACGGGATGAGCACTGGGTGTTATTCTGTATCTTGGTAAATTGAACACCAATAAAAAATAAATTTATTTAAAAAAAAAAAGACTCTCTCTCTCTTGCCTTCTGCTCCTGCCCCCTGCTTTCTTTCTCTCTCTCTCTAAAATAAAGAAAGAAATAAAAAAAAAAAAGAAGAAGAAGAAGAACGAAGAAAAAGAAAAAGAAAAAAAATAGCCTAGATGAGGACTCCAGGAGCTAGAGCCATGGGAGAGAGGTGCTCCTGCCAGAGGCACCACATAAGGCAGAGAGAAAATGACACAAGTACCTTGCTTTCTCCCGTTATTCTGCCTTCCAATCTTCTGTAGTGCCTCCCTTTGAATGAACCTGGGGAAAAGACAGCTAGCAAGGGAGAGGGAGTCAGACACTTAACCTACTGAGCCACCCAGGCACCCCCAGAAATCCTGATTTTTAAATGAAATCTTTCAATCTTTAAAGTGTGACAACTAATCAAAAAAATATACACCATGAACTAAACTGGATGAGTTTACAACTACAACCATCAGTCTAGACTGATGAGTTTACAAACTCCAACCTATGTAAACTAATTGTAAATGAGCTATAGATTAGAAGTTTCTAGCTCTGCTTCGGTTTCCCTCTCTTTTCTTTCTTAAACTCAGGATCTGTGAACCAGATACATTTAAAAAATGTATTTCCCAACAGCAAAAAAGTACAGAATCAGATTTCAGGCTGGTAATGACAGGTCTACAACTGTCACCCATAAGTCAGGGTTGAAAATGTCCAGTTCATCAAAATAGCCACATTATGCTTATTGATCACTTACTATATACAAATGGTGTAAGTTTGAACCTGTGTAATGTGTTTATAATTAATTAAACAGTGCTTCACAGATTTTATACACTGGGGTTTGTATGAGATTTTATTGAAGAAAAGGAGAAAAGATTTCATTAAAAAAATTTGAAAACAAGGAGACCCAATGAATGCACTAATGATTTGTGATTATTTTATTATTTTATTTTTATTTTTTTTTATGATTTGTGTTTAGAAATCTGATAACCAGAAGCCTAAAGCTTAGCACTAAAATGGTTGGAAAAGCCAATTTATCAGTGGCAGTTCTTATCTATAATTGGCCTGTTCTCTTTGTTAAGACTGGGGGGCAAAGGCACAGTTTAGGGCTAAATTACTTTAAGCAAAGTCAACAAATAATTGTGACATGATGTCTCTGGAGATATGTTGATGCCAGTGAAATCAGACTTACATAAAAGAGTAGCAATTATAACATTGGAAACTTTAAGCCAATATATGATAGATCTTGATCAAAATCACATTTTGATTGAAAATGAAAAGGAACCCATCCCCAACAAATGTATTATTCATGTGCAACATGATTTTTACACTTTGGAAGTGCTTGTAGTAGTAGAGTTGTGATGCATATAGAGATTTAGATTTCATCTCTTTCAGATCTTAAATTAGTAATGTGTCCATTAGGCTCTGTCCTAAGGAAGATTTTTGGTTTCTAAGATAAACTCTAATTCCTTAAATTGGGAAATGAACTGTTTTCTGCTTTTCCATCAAGCCTCAACTCTTGCCACACAGTCACTGCCACTCTCATGCCACTGTGCTTTTGTGATCCAACCTAACTATTTTTCACTATATGGACCCACAAGACTGTTCCATGCTACCCTGAACATGTTTATGTTGCTTTTTCCTTTTGGAAAGTTCTTTTAAGCCTACACTTACCTGTTATTCCATTAAACCTTTTCTACCTGACAGATGAAACTGACTTTTCCCTTTGTAGTTTTATAGTTTGTACATTGCCTGTAGCAATTCATGAACACATTTAAATTCTGCCCCCAGCTTCTTGAGGACCAGATCCATGAGAGATCTATGTATATCTCTCCTGTGCCCATCCCAGTCCCAGGTACAAAAGAAGTGCCAAATAGATGTTTAGTGACTGAATAATAACTTCTTTCATAGAGTCTTCAAGGATGTCAGAATAAATGTATAAGATTGTTGCCCTTAACCATTTACCAAATATTTATCTAGTGTACCTGCTGCATGTCAGTCAGGCATTGCTTGGGTGTTGAGGATACAAGGGTAGGAACAAAGCCAATTATATCAACCAATTAATAACCAAAGTAACACATAGATAATAAGACATTAATAGTAGGAGACTTCAACACTCCACTCTCAGCAAAGGACAGATATTCTAAGCAGGAAATCAACAAAAAAGAAGGGCTTTGAATGACACACTAGACCAGAAGGACTTCACAAATTCCATCCTAATGCTCTTCCTCTTCCCCCGAGCGGCCTGAGGTGACCTCCGGAGATGGTTCGCTACTCGCTGGACCCAGAAAACCCTACAAAATCATGCAAGTCGAGAGGTTCAAATCTTCGTGTTCACTTTAAGAACACACGTGAAACTGCCCAGGCCATCAAGGGTATGCATATTCGAAAAGCCACCAAGTATCTGAAAGATGTCACTTTGCAGAAGCAGTGTGTGCCATTCCGTCGCTACAATGGTGGAGTTGGTAGGTGTGCACAGGCCAAACAGTGGGGCTGGACACAGGGTCGGTGGCCCAAGAAGAGTGCTGAGTTTTTACTGCACATGCTTAAAAATGCGGAGAGTAATGCTGAACTTAAGGGTTTAGATGTAGATTCTCTGGTCATTGAGCACATCCAGGTGAATAAAGCCCCCAAGATGCGACGTAGAACCTACAGGGCTCATGGCCGGATTAATCCATACATGAGCTCTCCCTGCCACATTGAGATGATTCTTACTGAAAAAGAGCAGATTGTTCCTAAACCAGAAGAGGAGGTTGCACAGAAGAAAAAGATATCCCAGAAGAAACTGAAGAAACAAAAACTTATGGCCCGGGAGTAAATTCTGCATAGAATAAATGCAAATAAAAATAATAAAAACAGAAAAAAAAAAACAAAAAAAAAAAAACAAATTCCATCCTAATGCCACAGAATACACATTCTTCTCAACTGTACTTTCTCCAGAATAGACCACATACTGGATCACAATACAGGTCTCAACTGATATCATATTGGGATTATTCCCTGCGTATTTTCAGATTGCAATGCTTTGAAACTAGAACTCAATCACAAGAAGAAACTTGGGAGGAACTCAGACAGTAGGAGGTTAAGAAGCATCCTACTAAGGAATGAATGAGTCAACCAAGAAATTGGAGAAGAATTTAAAAGATTTATGCAAACTCACAAAAATGAAGCACACAACTGTTCAAAATCTTTGAGACACAGCAAAGGTGGTCCTATGACGGAAGCACATTCTTGTGCTTTCTTGAGGGAGCTCAGGAAATTAGAAAAATATTAAACACACAAGCAAACCTTACACCTAAAGGAGTTGGAGAAAGAACAGCAAAGAAAGCCTAAAAACAGGCTGGAGAAGACAAATGATAAAGATTAGAGCAGAACAGAGACCAGAAAGCCAGTAGAACAGATCAACAAAATTGGGATCTGGTTCTTTGAAAGAATTAATAAGATAGAGGATACAATAGTAAATAAAACATTATTCCATCCTCATATATTTTAGAGGGGGAGACAGGAAATAAACACATAAACATTTAATACATCAGGAAGGGGTACTTACTGTAATGAAAAACATAGTCACTGAATAAAGAAAGGATAGGGGTGGTGTGGGGCACTATATTAAGTAGGCTTGTCAAGAAGTCCTCTTTAGTGGACCTTCACACAAATTCTGAATGAATTGAAAAATTATGCACATATTAAAGAAGAGTTACAGACAGAAGGAACAGCAAGTGCAAAAGCCATGAGGTGGAATCATTCTTGACTTTTCTGAGAAGCAGCAAGGTCAGTGTTGGCTGAAGGGGGAAAGGAGTGAAGGAGAAAGTGTAGAGAATGAGGTTAATGAGGAAACCAGGAGTCAGAGCAGGTGGGTGCTGATAGGCCATGTTAAGGAATTTGCACTTTATTCTTAGTGTGTTGGGAGACACTGTGTGTTTTGCGTAGGGAAGAGATAGGATACACTTGATCTCTAAGATTTCTTTGGAAAGAGTAGACTTATAAGTGAGCAAGAAGGGAAGTTGCAGGATTGTACTAGTTTTTCTAGGGTCGCTGGAGCAAAATACCACAAACTAGGCAGCTTAAACAACAGAAATCTATTGTCTCTCAGTTCTGGAGGTCAGAAATGTGAAATCAAGGTGTTAGCAAGCTTGATTCCTTCTGACAGCTGGGAGGGAAGGAGCTGTTCCTGACCTCTCTCCTTGGCTTGTAGATGGCTGCAAGTTGCCCTGGCCACTTCAAATATCTTTTTTTCTATGCATGTCTGTCTCTGTCCCAATTTCTTTCTTTGTAAGGACACTATGTCCCTAGTGGACTGGGGACCCATCCTGTACTGGATTTGGGGCTCACTCTACTTCAGTGTGACCTTATCTTAACTAATTACATCTGAAAGCCTTCTAGACCATATTTCTGAATAAGGTTACATTCTGAGATGCTGGGGGTTAGGATTTCAACACATCATTTTGAGGGAACACAATTCAATCTATGACAGAAACTTTAAAATATTTGTTCCTTACATTGCTTATACTTGATTGTTTTATTGATTTACTGATTCACTCATTATTCATGTACTCCTTCATTCAACAAAAATGCACTGAGTATTTACCAGGAACTTCCTGGGTATGGTGGATACTTAATAGTATCTGACTATACTCAAAGAGGATTCTTGAGACGATCCAAGGAGGGAAAAAAAAAGGAATAGTTTCATTTATTATGGAATATTTTCCTTTATGTTGAGAGAAGACTGGTGTTTGGATAGATCTCAATTCTTTCTACTAATCAAGTATGAGGGCAGCCCGGTGGCTCAGCAGTTTAGCTCTGCCTTCAGCCCAGGGTGTGATCCTGGAGACCCGGGATCAAGTCCCAGGTCGGGCTCCCTGCATGGAGCCTGCTTCTCCCTCTGCCTGTGTCTCTGCCTCTCTCTCACTCTCTGTCTCCCATGAATAAATAAATAAAATTAAAAAAAATACTAATCAAGTGTGAATTATATTTCATCAGGAGAGTGGGATAATTCCCAGAATAGAATAGTGTGAAAGATCATAGCACAGTGCTTGGCACATAGTAGACCCTCCATTTTGTGTTAAATTGTTTTAGAACTGAGGGAATTAATTTATGTTTATATCCACTGTATTAAAATGATGGCAGGTTCACAGCATTTATTACAGAAAATTGTGTGAGGTTCACACATAAGAGGATTGAGAGAGTGTTTTCTATTGGACTGTTCTATTTCTTGCAAATTGAATCTGTTTTTTATTGAATTTTTGTATGTTTTTTGAGTTGAGCTTAATTTCTGATTTGTCTATCACAAATTTATTATTGGAAGATATTGCAATTTCTTGGTGTTATTTGTGATAGTGAATAATCTGGCCCATGTTTGTACTTTAAATGTTCTTTTTTGTGTTACAGGTCTTTAGTCAGTGGTCTCTTCATTACCCTGTGCTGATTCCTTCTCTACGTTCCTAGAAATTTCCCACAAAATCCGTCGCTGACCATGCTGTATGTATGTATGTGTGTATATGTGTGTGAAAAGGAAAAACTCACTTCTGTTTTTCTCTTTTTAAACTCACAACTCTTCATGAGTCACTGTTATAACTTTGTGTGATTCTAACCAGTGTAACACTGATGTCAGTTCTGATGCAAGATGTGTGGATTTTTCCCTCACACAAGCAATTCTTTGATACCAACCTGTAATTCGGTTCAATTCTGGCACTAACTGGAGTTAGGACAGACCCCACAGATTAAGAGCTCAGTCCCATAAGACTGACCCCTCTTCAGATGCCAGTGACGAGTATTATGTTCCCAGATTTCTCAGGATTTCTGTCTAACTTGGCTACAAATCAGAGGTTTCCATGACCCCCTCCTTGGATTCTTTCATTTGCTAGAACAGCTCACAGAACTCAGGGAAAAGCTTATATTTACTTACCAGTAATGGTAAGCTCTCTGGATTCCATATTTTTGGGTTTTTTATGGAGGCTTCATCACATAGGCATGATTGATCATTAACTTAATCTCTAGCCCAGTTTCCCTTCCCAGGTTATGGAAGATGGGGCTGAAAGTTCCAACCTTCTAATAATGGCTTAATCTTTCTGGTGACCAGCCACCATCCTGAAAATGAATATCCAGGAGCTCCCTAAGACACTCTTCATTAGAATAAAAGACACTTTATCCTAAATCCCAGGAAATTCCAAGGGATTTAGGACCTCTGTGCCAGGACTGCATAGGGGGCAAGGAGAGAGGCAGAGACCAGTTTATGTTTTCTATTATTTCACAGTGTGCATTTCTAAGGTTTTCCCCAATCACCCGAGCTAGAAATAATCTTTTACCCAACTTCCATTGCTTTATTCACATTGCTCTACTGAATTAGCAATTTCAAAAACCTTGCTTTATGATTATTCATATTCATGTCTAGTAAAACATTGAGCCCCTTCAATGAGCAGAAGCAATATCTGAACAAGTTTTGTCTTTACCATGTACAGTAGATATTCAATGAGTATTTTCTGACTTGATGAATATATGTTTGTATTTGTGTGTGTGTATACAGGCATTCATAATACCATTACATTTCATTTCTATAGATGATGTCTCCAATAAACTATACAGCTGGGTTTGAAAGACGACTACCAATATCTTTTCTATACTGCCTATAGGAGGTGGATTTTCAGTTTAGGGACTGTAGCTATTTGAAGAGACTGAAAGTTTGTCTTTTAGATTCACAGTAGTCTGAAAATCTTTGCTGAAAAAAGAGCAGTCACATTCTTTATAGAGGAATACCAGGTGTTGTATTAGCTATTGCTGTTTCTCAGCAGTTCAGAGCCATGCCATGTTTTTAAAAAGCTGTGTTACACTACATCTTTGAGTGGCTTCTTCTGCATTCTTATTTTGGGAGTTTCTCTGCTTCTGCTTAAGAGGTTGTATTGCCCTAACTGCCAATTCTCCATATGTGCCACCAAGGCAACAGTAACAATAGGACATGATTAGTGTCGTGATTGAGTGGGAGAAAAGACCTTCCTCCTGGATAATACTACTTTTATAACATAAGCTCACTAGCATTTTTTCCCGTTAACTTTTCAATGTGGAAACTTCAGTAAGATATACATGAATTTATTTTTTTTTATTTTTTTATTTATTTATGATAGTCACAGAGAGAGAGAGAGAGAGAGAGAGAGAGGCAGAGACACAGGCAGAGGGAGAAGCAGGCTCCATGCACCGGGAGCCCGATCTGGGATTCGATCCTGGGTCTCCAGGATCACGCCCTAGGCCAAAGGCCGGCGCCAAACCGCTGCGCCACCCAGGGATCCCGATATACATGGATTTAAATCCTAATTTATCTAGTCTTTGGCCATGTGATCCTGGACAAATGACTTAAACTCTTTTTATGTCATAATTTTCCTGTCCATAAAGTAGTGATAATAATTCTACCTACCTAATAAAAATATGAAAAGAAAAATAATCCTCCCTACCTGATGAGTTAGTAGTGAGGACTGTAGTTATGTTGCATGAGCCCAAGCACGTGATGGATGATCAACAAATGTTAGTAAGATAATGATCAAGAAATGATGTGAGATTAGAGCCTAGTGCCTGGTACAGAGTATGCTTTCAAATGGATAATAGCTGAAATAATAACAAAGATATTTATGATGATATTGGTGATACCAATGATAAAAAGAGTAGCAACTATGACTTTATTATTGCAAGGTAATATATATTAAGTGACTTAGAAAAGCAGAACTGGCTTTATCAATGGCTCCTATTCTTACTGCCTTATATTTTCATTTATAGTGCAAATGTTTGGTTTGCATCTTTTGTTTTGTAAGACAATCTGGCTGAAGATTTTACATTCCTCCCAATACTTTGCTTTTCCCTTCAACTAGAGTGTTATCTCTTTACTCTCATCAAAATATGATGTATTTTTCCTTACTTTTAAGTCTATTCTCCTTAAATCCCAAATGCCCAAATTGTATTCATTGCTCAAGAATCATCTTAAGACACTCTTACAGGGATGCCTGGGTGGCTCAGTAGTTGAGCATCTGCCTTTGGCTCAGGTCATGATCCCCAGGGTCCTGGAATCAAGTGTCACTCTGCCTATGTCTCTGCCTCTGTCTCTGTGTCTCTCATGTATAAATAAGTAAACTCTTAAAAGAAAAAGACTCTCTCTTACATTTTGTTATAGAACTATCATCATCATGTGATGTAGACTCAATATTTTATAGACGAAGAAACTGTAATATAGGGAGCTACTATCTGCCCAACTTCTCTTGAGTAGTTAGTCATTGTGGAATCAAAAGTTAGATCTGCATTTTTATTGGGCTGTGCTGCTTCTCAACTGATACAGGATTTGAGGTCCATGTTCATGTGGAGGTCTTCACTCTCTGAGCTAGAGACTTCATTGTTTTTATCCTACATTTAGGGACTTATTTATAGATTTTTTTTCTTAAGTGGGTCATTCTTAGCTCTACAGTAAGATCATGAGTTTATTTTTAGTAGGTACCATTGCTTATACTTCTTTTCTAAATCTCTGACACAGTGCTTTGTACTTATATGCTACTCAGTGATTTTCTGGTTGAATTGATTTTAATTGAATTATAAGAATATCACACAACTCCAACAGCTGTACTATTTTTTGCTTAGTTTTCTTGATTTTATTCTCTACTTCTTATGAAACAGTATATCTCTGAATATCTGCTGACCAAGTAGTTGAATTTTCTCTGGGAAATTTCCGGTGAGAATTGTTGATGTCTTGAATAGTTTCTCAAGTGTAAGACTGGCAAATATGCTTAAATTCTTTCAAGTTTATTATTAGTTCCACAGTGCTGTTTCAACAAAGCTAAGTACCATTTGATCAACTGCATCTCCTCTTGTGTATATACTTTAAGAACATCATCAAGCAACAGAAGATGAATGTTCTAGGGCACTGGATAGTGTTAGAGCTTTCAAAATTATGTTAGGAACCTTAGGTTTAAGTGTGGGTTATATCTTTCTTATTGCAGATAGATTCAGTTGAATGGTCAATATTTATTAAGTGGCTGTCATATGCCAGTGATTGTGCCAGGCAGTCACATACATTACTTAATTTGATTCTCACAAAAATTCTGTGAAGTGAATATCATTAAATCTATTATATCAAGGCCTAAATTGGGAAATGGGAGGCCATGTGATTTGTTCAAGTCACACAGACAGGAAACAGCATAGCTATGACAAAATCTGTTGGTGAATCCAATGCCCTTTTCACAATCTAAACATATTCCAAATAAGCCTTAAAGGTATTTATACATTATTTAAAAATTAAAAATATATTCTATACATATATAAGATATGTACTGAATTTATATGGGCATCACTGCTATATCTTAATGAATTGAGATAATTTTCAAAGTTGGATTCCTATTTCCCTATCTCCATTTTGAATAAATATTCCAGTGAAGGTTAAATGACATGCTTAGGATACTTTAATAATAATATTTTTTTTGTTATAAAAAAAATCCAGCAAGCATAAGCTAGGCATATATATGAGTTTGTGCTGATGACTATTTGGTTTAAAAATAGAGCAAATATACCAAATCCTGTAATGTATTATTAACTCTGATTACTACTCTTGATCATTTGGGTACTATAACCATGTATTACTATTACTTATACTATTGTTCTATTGCCCAGACACAGGATTCACTAACTAATGAATGATTGCAAAAATCTCCTATCATGTTTAAAAATAGGTTCTCTAGTATTCTCTAGTATCTAAAAATAGGTATCTCTAGTATTCTCATTTAGTGGTGATAGAGGAAATATGTTTATTAAAAATATTATTATCCTTTTATTTTAAATTTTATTACAAAAATTTGGGCTTGTATTTTGTCTCCTGGCCTGCCTCTGTGACCATCTTTTGAGCACTGTGATAGCAAGTCAGAATTAGAAATGAGAATAGCCCTTTAAGGTATGCTACCACTGAGATAGAAAGGATAGATAGACCTTGAGGACATTATGCTAAGTGAGATAAGCCAGAGAAAGAAAGACAAACACTGTAAGGTATCACTTAGAAGTGGAACCTTAAAAAAAAAAAAAAAAGTTGAATCATAGAAAGTAGGAAAGTATTGGGGGACAGGGGTGGGGGAGAGTAGGGAAGAGTTGGTAAAAGGGTACATACACACTTTCGGTTATAAGATAAATGAGGTCTGAGGATCTAATGTGTACTATGCTAACTGTTGTTGATAACACCATATTGTATAGTTACAATTTGCTAAGACAGTAGATCTTGAGTGTTCTTACCCATCCCCCCAAAGGTAAATATGATATGTGAGGTGACGACACAATAATTAACTTGACAAGGGGAATCTTTTCACAGTGTACATGTATACCAAATCATCACATTGTATACCTTAAATGTCTTACAGTTTTGTCTGTTATACTTTAATAAAGCTGAAAAAAATAAAAAGAATAGCCTTTTTAATGAAGATATGAATTGCTGCAAAGTGGAAAGAAGTCGAATTTCTAGACCAAAGTCAAATATAATCCATGATGTCATGACGCTTTGGTCATGTTTCTGAGGCACAGCAGCAAAGCAAGGATAAGGAATTGCTTACTGTGCATGGATTGAAGTGTGGATAAACCTGGGGATGTCTAGCAAGAATAACTGTTTCTTTATCTCACAAATCAGCTTCTACTGTAATATTAAAAAAAAAGTATTTTTTCTATTAGCATAGTTTTTCAAAAGTCAAATACTCTAATTAGATTTTTTAAGCTCTTGCTACCTGAGGAAACTGAAGCTTCTTTGGTATTATTTATAACTAGAACTCCACATCCCCCCTTTATTACTGTAAACTAAATCCACACTTTCAAAAAAATCTACCCAGGACATTGAAAAGCTGTGTAGAACTACTATTTTCTTTGAAGCAGATATTCTGCATTTAAAAAGTATGTTTTACCACACAAGGACATAATTTGGCTAGTTAGGGTGTTCTTAGTGAAAAAAAAAAAAAAGAATCTTTTTATAAGGTTAATAAAAGTTGGTTCAAAGTACATTTTCTGCCATTGAATTTTAGCAGTTGTCATCTGTCCACTAGGAAAATCTTTCAGCAGACCAATCTTACCTACTTTCTTTTAATGTGAATATAGTTGTTTTCTGAATGTTAAATTGACTTATAAGTGAAAAGATAATTAAAAGTGAATGCAACATGCCATTGTATATTTGTCAAAACTCATAGAACTGTACAATACAAAGAGCAAAATCTAATATAAACGATGGACTTTAATGGATAATAACATGTTATTATTATTTGGTTCATCAATTGTAACAAACTTACTATACTCATAAAACATGTTAATAATAGGGGAAACTGTTTTGAGGGGACAGCAGAGTATATGGGGATTCTTTGTACTTTTCTGCTCAGTTTTTCTGTAAACCTTGAATTGCTCTGAAATATAAAATCTATTAATTAAAAAGAAAAGTGATACAGAGATAGGTCCTTTCATCTTCTGTGACATCAATCACAAAGTTTACTGTCATTAGAAATCATTACTATTCTATTTTTTATTGAGGCATAATTGACATACATGCATTACATTTATTTCAGATATACAATAAAATAATTTGACATCTGTATATATTAAAAAATGATCACCACAATAAGTCCAGCCAACATTTATCACTCAGCCTCATTGGACATGGAATGTTGTCCCTCTCTTAAATCTAGAGCTGCGGGCACCTCTGTATAGAATTTTTTTCTTGTGATAAGAACTTTTAAAGATCTACTCTCTCTGCAACTCTCAAATATACAATGCAGTATCATTAACTGTAGTCACCATGCTATACATTACATCTCCATGATGTTTATTTTGTTACTGGAAGTTTATCCCTTTTGACTCCCTTCACCCATTTTACTCACTCCCCACACCACCTCTGGCAACCATCAATCTGTTCTCTGTATCTATGAGCTTGGCTTTTTCTTTTCTTTTTAGATTCCACATATAAGTGAGATCATGTGTTATTTATCTTTGTTTGCTGACTTATTTCACTAAGCATAATGCCCTGAAGGGCCATCCAGGTAGTTGTAAATGGCAAGATTTCATTCTGTTTTATGGTTGAATTATATATATATATATATATTTTGCAGTTCACTGATGGACACTGATGGTTTCCATATCTTGGCTGTTGTAAGCAATGTTACAATGAACATGAGGGTGCAGATATCTTTTCAAATTCGTTTTTTTTTTTTTTTGCTTTCTTCAGATAAATACCTAGAGGTAGAATTGCTGGATCATATGAAGAACCATTAGTATCTTGAGGTCACCATCATGGCCGTGGTAAGCTATTAGCCTTGTGTTTCCCATCCAAACAATATAATAAAAGATATTAATTATAGATAAGCTGCATTTGAGAAATTATTTTAAGATATAAATTTTGACTCAATTTTGAGAAATTTTGTTTTTTTTAACTTCAAGTTTTCTCAGTGCTTTTAATTTAGTAATATGAAATATAACTTTCCAAAAGTGAGATGTTGAATGCAGCAACTCTGAAACTTTTAAATTATGAAATAGTTTTCCAAAGGACTAGAGATCCCCAAGTGGAAGCATCATGAAAAATACATGACAAACTCTCTGAGAAAAGCCATTATTATATATCTTGAAATGACAGTGAATCAACAATGACCCTCTGCATTCCCTTCATATGTATTCACTCACCCAGTTATACTGGTTTATCTTTCATAATTTGCTTGTGTTTACCAAACCATTTGCAACCTCTTGCCACCATATTAATTTATGACATAATAATCTAATTGTTGGAAGTGTTAGCTAGGTGACAGTCCTCTTTAGCAACCCCACTATTATAACTAATTCTTGACTTCTTTCTTTTGTAACTTTTGAAGCTGGGACCTTTAATTCTCATCTGAGGGTTCAAGTCCATTTTAGACTTTAGGCTAGGATGATCAACCTTCCAATTTTGCCTGGGACCAAGGGATTTCCTGGTATGGGGGACTTGCTAATCTGGGAAGTTTCTGGCAAATGGCGATGAGTAGGTAACCCTAGGACCAATTTTGATAAGAGATCTTAGTGCAGTAGTTAGTTTTACTGCTAAGCTCCCGTGAATGCACTTCGACTTGGATTCAGAAGTTGAATTCTTGCTCCAATTTCACTGACTTGATTCCTTCGTGTTTCCCTATTCCAGAGTCCCTTCCCATTTGCTGTTTGGAAAGCCAATTCATCAGTACCTTCATTTCCTCCAGAGTATTGAGTCCTAACACTGAATGATAGCTCCTACAGCAGAACCTAAGGATCTCCTTCTTGCCAGGCTTCTCTGAAAAATTGTTTTTTAATGTCCAAATTTTTATTTCTTGTTTTTAGATAAACCTCCATCAATTGTCTATTTCACTTTGGAGGGTTTGCTAGATCTATTAAGATCCTATTGACACCGATTCTGGCCTTTCCTTTTGCTGGGTTTGCTTGCATCTGCAAAATCAAGATTCAAGGTATGGTATCAGATTTGTAGGTTTAGGAACTCTAATTTATTGCTCATTCAGCACTTTTCTTCTTCTTGGGAACTGATTTACTATTATTTTTAAATTGTGACTCAATTTACATGGAGTTAAATGCACTAATTTTAGGAATTACACTTTGAGGAGTTCTGACAAATACTTACACCTATGTAATAACTTGCACCTCTATCAAGATATAGCACATCTTCTCACTACAGAAATTTCCCTCTTGCTCTCATCACAATCTTCAACTGTGTGGCTCCCCCAGGCAATCACAGTTCTGATTTCCATCACCATAGAACAATTTTTTACTTTATAAGTGGGTTTATAAAGTAAATGCTCTCTTTTGTCTCATTTTTTTCACTTAGCATAATGTTTTTGAGATTCATTGATGTTATTGCATGTTTCAGTATTCATTTTGAAAAGGTAATATCAAAAAGTTTTTATTTCTAAGTGAAAGGACATCTTCTTATTTAGAAAATAAGGAATATTCCTGCAAATCTTCAGTCCTACCTCAGACTATAAGCATGCTATAAAATAAAGATATTTGTATATAAGAAATACTAAATACAACTCTGTGTTTTTGAAAATAAAAACTTGTACTCATTTATTCACCTAAAACTCTTCTTTCAAAAGCCTTTATGACTGATAGTACTAATAGAATTCAGGTCAGACTTCTAGACTAAATAGTTTCATTTGAAAACACTAAAAATAGTTTAAAACAGGGGATCCCTGGGTGGCTCAGTGGTTTAGTGCCTGCCTTCGGCCCAGGGTGTGGTCCTGGAGTCCCAGGATCGAGTACCCACATCAGGCTTCTGCATGGAGCCTGCTTCTCCCTCTGCCTGTGTCTCTGCCTCTCTCTCTCTCTCTCTCTCTCTGTGTCTCATGAATAAATAAACAAAATCTTAAAAAAAAGAGTTTAAAACAGTTAATGTTTAAATATTTAATATTATAACAGAAATTGCCTCCTTTAGTATTGGGTATTTCAAAACTTAACACTCCATAATAATATTTGAGATAAAAAGTTTGATAGCTGGTAAAAGAATGTTATAACCTTACTGATCACCTACTAAGTGTAAGAAAATATGACAGATTCCTGGAAAAGGGAAATTTCAGGGAAAACAATGAATAATAAAGAAGATTAAGTTACAGTCAAGTTTGAGGTAGGATATTGAATAGTTATAAAATTAGAGTAATACAACATATAGTTTGGTAAACACTAAATGAAAGGGAAGAGATACTTTCATGGGAGTTTATGTGGTGGGTACAACTATGCATAAATAGAGTGCCTGCCAAATACAATGGTGTCAATAGGTATCTATTGTTTTTCTCTCTTTGATTAAAATTGTATTTTGGGGAGGAAGGGAGGCTCTAAAACAGATTGTGTTGGGTTGAGGAATTGCAATGGAAGTTTACGTTAGGATCCTAAGTTTACTTAGGATCATCATTGAGGACACTAAGTAAATAGTTTTTATTTTATCCAGTCAGAAAGGGGATTTATTTAGCGTTGATTTTTTAAAAAGCCAACTTATATTAAATTATCTTATTTGAGGAAATTTTCTTATAGTGTATAGAATAGATTTAAAAGACCATTTGATCATCTAAATATTACTGAAATGAGTAGGTTGGGAATTAAAGCTCTAAATAGTAAAATCAACCTCTAAATCTAAAAGCAGTGTTGGAATCTATTTTTCTTTGTAAATTGTACCGTCAAGAATTAGTACCTGGGGCGCCTGGATGACTCAATGGTTGAGCATCTGCCTTTAGCTCAGGTAGTGATCCCAGGGTCCTTCCTTGGATGAGTCCCACATCGGGCTCCCCGTAGGGAGCCTGCTTCTCTTTCTGCCTATGTCTCTGCTTCTCTCTGTGTGTGTCTCATGAATAAATAAATAAAATCTTAAAAATAAAAAGAATTAGTACCTAATTGAAAAAAATGGTTGGTTTTAATCTATTCATAGTTGTCATTCTTTTTTATTGCTGAATAGTATACTATTATAGGAATATATCATAATTTGCTTATTCATTCTCCTGTTGAAACACTTTGAGTTGTTTCCAGTTTTTTCTTTTCTTTTTTTACCAATTACAAATAAAGTTGGCATACATTTTTATGTACAAGTTTGGTTTTGGTTTTTGTTTTTAGTGGAAATATGTTTCTATTCTCTTGAGTGACTATCTATGAAGAGAATTGCTAAGTCATACTGTAGGTATGTTTATCATTAAAAAAAACCCTGCCAAACCATTTCCCAAAGTAGTCTTACCATTTTATACTCACACCATTAATGTAGGAGAGTTCTGGTTTCTCTATTTTTTTAGCCAATAGTTAGTGTTGTTAGTCTTTTTAAATTTTAGCCATTTTTGTGGGTGTAAATTACCATTTACTGCAGTTTTAATTTGCATTTCTCTGATGACTAATGATGCTGAACAGTTTTTAATGTACTTATTAACCATTTATAAATATCCTTTGTCAAGTGCCTGCTCGAGACTATTGTTTATTTTTATCATTGGGTTGTAGGATATTTTTATATAATCTAGAATTTGTATTTGAATTTGATAGTATCATATAATACTATCAAGAGTATTTTCAGATTTTATCAAGACTATTTTCTTCTAAGCTGTGGCTTGTGTTTTTCTTTTTCTTAATGGTGACTTGGATAAGTGGAAGCTTTTAATTTTGATCAAGTCTATTTTTTTTCTATTATGGTGCTTTCTGTGTCCTAAGAAATCTTTGCCTACTCCAACATCAGAAAGTTATTTTCTTCTGGAAGATATATTTTATTCTAATAGCTTTACAAATTTTAGCTTTTATATATCAGTGTATAATTTATCTCTAATTTTTTGTGTTTGGAATGTGAGCTAAGAGTTATGTTCGTTTTTTCTTTGTTGATATCGTTATTGAAAATTGACTTTTGTTATCAAAGCTTAGAATACAATAACTTGAAAGCCTGAATGCTAATTATATTGTACCATAAAATTGTTTGGCTAGTCAATATATATTTTTCCTTGAGATATAGTTTTCTTGTAGGTAGACCCATTTCCAAGACTAACAGTTAATAATCAACTGACTCCTATTGAACTTGAAATTAAAGTGACATCCAAAACTTTGTGTTGTCCAATGGATGAAAAAGATAGAAAAACTCATCTAAGACTTTTTTTTTCTAGATTCCCTCTTGAATAAAATAAGAATAGCAACATGAACAATGAAAACAAAACCTGATGTAGTCCCACACAATTTTATGATGTTTTTAGTGTCTATGACTGCTACTTGGTTTATATCTGAAAGATACGTCTTTTCTGTTAACACACGGAAGAAGCTCCTTATTTATGTAAATATGCCAGTTTTAAAACAATGCGCAATGGTATAAAACTGAGCATTATTACTTAGTTTCAATAGAAAACCACCACAAAGTTGTTTAAGCAAAAAAGGAATTTGGTTAGATAATATAACTTGAGAACTCCAAATTGGTTAGGCCAAAGGTGAATTGAAAATTTTCCTTATGTAAAGAGAATATTTTAAAAAGAAAGTATTTTAAAATATGGTAACTTTTTAAAATAGTGGAAATGGTTAACTGCTCTCATTCTAAGAGAGTATTACTTGTAGATGCTAAAACTGTACGGAGACTTGTAACAGTCAGAAGCAGGGCAAATTACTTTGATAAAATAGAGATACTTACCTCAAATACTAATTATACTGTTTGCATTAGTTTTCCAGAAATTACGTGCACTTAAAAAAGAAAAAGAACCCCTGGTTTGTTAACTCGGATTAACAGTATTCTTTTCTTCCTCACATTCTAACTGCAGTCTAACTCAGCTTGTTGAGTTTGGTGTAGTGGGTATTTATTTATGATTTTTTAATGAAAACCAAGGAAACGGGGAAGAGGAATAGTGCTGTGCAGATGACCCCTGGGGTCCGGCTGGGACTCCAATAAATGCGCTCTTCCCTGCTGAGGTTATTACCATCCTGTTTGTTTTGCCATTTAGAGAGACTACAAGTTTGCAAAAAGCTGAGCTAGTTGAAAAGCAGAGATCGACTGTCCTGGGGTGCTTTGGTCTGCAGGGGCTTGCTCCCCAGCCCCGGCGTGCAGCCGTGCGCAGGGCCAGGCCGCGCGGAGCTGGTTTGGCTGCAGAGGTCGCAGGGCCCGAGCGCGGCTGCCAACGAGCCCTTTTCCTTCCCGTTTTGCCTGGTCCTATTTCAGGGGCAAGCACAGTAGCTGTAGCCGCGCATAGACTTTTTCCTCTTTCCCTTTCCCCCTCATCCCCCTCCCTAGACCTCTCTGGGCTTTGACGTCATGTGTGCTCCTTTCGGTTGCCATAGCAACCCCAGTCCCCAAGCCCTCGGTCCGTCTCCTCTGGTAGGTTCCACAATGGTACAGGCAGCATCACGCTGCACAATGGTTTCCAGGCAGTGAAAGAGGGTGATTCAGCAAGCCACTCTTCTTCTTCTTTTCAAAAACAAAAACAAAAACAAAAACAACCCTCCCCTTCTTTTTTTTTTATTTTTTATTTTTATGGGGGTGGGTGGTGCTTGTTATATGCTTACCTTTTTTTCTTTTTTCATTTTTACAATTTTCCTTTTTTCTCCTCAGCCCTCAATTCCTAGGGGCTTGAGTGACTTTAAGATCGGGCTTTCTTGGAAATCACCTGTCCATCGTTAATTTTAAACAATTTCCCCCTCCAAAGAATCTATTGCTTATTACAATTTGGAATGTGGTTAATGAAAAACAAGTAGGGAGGATTTCTGGGGCAAACACTGCTGGATCAGGATCGTAGTTCTCAAGCACGGAATGGTAGGTGGCTCTTTGCTCATTCTGGGTTCTAACCTGTTTTTTGGAGGGTGGGGTGATGCCTATTGATTGCTCCTGGCGGGGTGGGAGAGCGAGCATGGGAAAAGTGGGAGAGATGGGGTGGAAAGCAGGTTAATGAAGTGAAGTACCTCTGAGGCAAGAAGCCACCAGCCTTTCCTTCTGTCTGGAGCATCTCTCCCCAGACTCTTGGGCGTGTGGAGACCTTCCTGTTGGGAGTGAGGGTTGGCAGAGGGTGGGAGGGAGCTTTCTTATTGTGACCAGGGGTTTTTAGACCAATGCAGAGCTACAGAAGGGAAGAGAAAAACAGTGGGGGAGAGAGGGAGAGAAGGAAAGAAGGAGGGGTGGGGGGAGAGATACAGAAAGAGACAGAGAGACAGTGAACAGCTGTGCTTGTTAGAACTGCTGGCCTCAGTCCTATATCTAAGAAATGCTCTGGATTCCATCAAACACTAAAAAATCGTGTCTTTAAGTGTGTGTTCATGTTTACTTCCTGAGAGATGCAATTTAAACAAATATTTTGGAACAGATTTATCTATTTTTAGTAGGGAGTGGTATTTATATATTTTAGTTGCAAAACTAAGACATTACTCTTGCAGAGACATCAATCTAGGCTAAATTTGGGCTGGGGAGAGGAACACAGGACGGGGTCAGGTTAGAGATTAGAGGAAACATTGCCACTGCAGTCGCATAGGTAAGGGGTCCCTTTAAGAAAGTGATCTCCTAGTCACAGCAGGCAGCATTTTTTTTTTTTTTTTAATGGCAGAGTTCCCATATTCTGTGCTGGGATACTGTGTCCCCTAGAAATGTCAGAGCTCTTCTGAGAAAAAAAAAATACCAGAAATGAGCATGGCAATACACTTACCAGAATTTGTGTTATTTGTGCCTGCAGCAAAATAAATGTGATTTATTGGAAAATCTTCCAGTAAATCAAGGTTGAGACACTTCAGGAAAAATTATATATGGATTTTTTTTCCTCTCCATTTAAATCTGGAGGCTGTCTCTGCCTTTACCTCCTAGCACATAACTTCCAGGTACTGCAATTTAGCTATCGATAAAGAATGGCCTATCCCATGGCGGTAGGCTCTGAAGGATCACAAGGTTGTTTACATGGGCTGTCTTTGCTGCAGAGCCCGACAGTGTCTGTACAGCAGCACTGCATGCTGCTGGTGTGTTGACGATAACTTTTATGAACGAACCAGAAAGAGGCAGGCTAAGTCATGGGACAGGCCACAGTTCAGATTGAAGGAAAATAAGTGCACTCGGTGATGCTAGCTCAAGGTCCAATTTCTCCCTCTATCCTTAGTCTGCTAGTTGTCAGACCCTGGAAGATCTTGCAGAATGGTGATCAACATAGTAAAAATGGTTGCAGGAAGGATCATTTCTCTCAGAGAGGCTTCTGTAAATCTTCTACCTTTGGTGAGCATATATGTTGTGAATATAGATAGTGATACTCATGAATGAGCTCACAAGCTTCTGACTTTACTTCGAAACCGTTGGATTTCAGGGGTGAGACAGCTTGGATACAGCAGTTTTGCTGCCTCTGGCATGTATTCCCTTTCCTACCTCCATCTCACTCTTAATTGACATAAAGTACTGGAAGAGCTGATTTTATTACACGGAGCAAACTGGATTTTCTCTTCCCTACCCCGGAACTAGCAAGTCAGATGACAAAGGTGGTATGACCTTAGAAATTAAAGAGTCTTCATGCTTCTGCATTTGCACATCACTCCCTCCTGTTGTAAAGTAGCTTTAATTTGATGGGCTCCTGGTGTTACAAAATCTTTGCAGTTTGGAAAAAAAAATCTTGATGATGAGGCAGTAAGAAATCATATGTACAGTGAGAAAATCAGCCACCTCCTGCTGCCTGCTTGCTTTGCTCCAGAACAGCATCCGCTGTTGGGAGGAGTGTGTTTGTCATGCTGGAAGGGGATGTTTGTGAACAGATCCCAGAGGGACCGAGTGTGTTTTGCTGTCATTGTCTGGTACGTCTGCACCTATTAGTATTTAATGGTTTCATAGGATGTAGTCAATGTTTTTCAAGGTTAGAATGAACTGAGACTTCGATTGTGGATGCTATAAAATAAATGTATCTTTTTAAGTTACAGGAAAATTCATACAATTTCCCTTGTTAGCATATGTTATGGGAATATCATAAGCAAAAGGGATCTGCCTAATGTGAAAAAGCCTCCCATGTTTAAAGGTAAAGCGTCCCATATTTAAAGGTTTTTTTTTTTTTTTAAGTTTTATTCTGGCTTTATGTAAATGAATCTATGTCTTTGAATGTAATCTTAGTGAAAAAGTCTTATAATACTGATGATAAAAATAAAGACAAATTGGGGGCTTTCTTGTTTGTTAAACATGGGGGCAGATGCTCTCCTTTCATCCTCTGGTTCTGGTTTCAGGTCACATTTCAAGCTAAAAGACTTTACATGGAATTGGTGTGTGCAAATCAAATGATTGCTTAGTTGCTTATTAGAATGATGGGTCTCAAGACAAGAGAGTCTTCCTTCAATTAGAATAAGAAGTAAACAAATTGACACTTAAAATTCTTTCTCCATGGTGTTTATTATTTCCTCTTGCAGTCTCCTTTAAGCTTTTGGTTGGACATTGCAACACTTTCAGAAGCACAAAGTGTCCAATAATGACAGAGAGGCTTATAAGGCTGTATTTGCTGCAGGCTGAGTATTTCCTCCCCACCACACATGCATCTCTCACACCTTCTTCTGAGGACCAGGACTTAAAGTTGGGCCTGTAAACTGCTGGGGAAATGCTTATTGGTAAAGGAGAACAAGATCCATGTATTTTGTTAGTATATTAAACGTATTTATTGCATTATAGAAATCTGAGATGAGACCCTGCTGAGATGAGAAAAGGTAAAAGATCATGCTGCATATTGATATTTCTCTTTGAAAGAGAAAATGTAATTTAGAATTGGAGCTGGAGTTTTCAGAAATTTGCCTATCTGTACATATTTTCATAGCCAAGTTGTCAGGTTTTGACTAAAGATTCTTCAGTTTGAGTACATTTTGTCCTTGTGAGAAAATCAAGGCAAAGAGGGGAAAGTGAAAAATCTGTATGTTTTAGTTACTGTCCTACACACTCCCCTCCCCATTTCTTGTGATTCTTGGTAGAAACTCTAAATGGAGAACTCAGGTGATATTGAAAATCTTTAAATAAAAATAAGGGTTTTGGTTTGAGAAGTGGACTACAAATCTATACTTATTTTTCGTAAAGAAATCTAGTTGAATTGATGTTTTGGGTCCATAATAAGCCACAATGGCCTTTTTGCTGTTCTTATCCCTGAGATGTGAAAGCCACAGGCTTCTGGAGCTAATACTCCTAGGAATGGAAATTAAAGTTTTGAATGGAAAGAGAAATGACTGAAGGTTCCTGAGAAGCATCCCTAAGCCACAGTTGCTCTGAAATCCCATATGGAGTGCAGGTGGAAAGTGAAGTTCCCCTACAGGGACATTAGGCATTTGCAGAGTGGCCTGCTCAGTAATAAACAAGATTTTTGCTACATTTTGTGTGTGTGTGTGTGTGTGTGTGTGTGTGCTGTAGAAAGTAGGAAAAAAACCCTTACCACCCACAGTGACTTAAAAGACTAGAAATTCATCTTAGTGACTGACTTTTCTTCATAGAACTTGGCCTGCCTCCTGGATTTTAGATGTTAACCTGACTGGGTGCTCCATGTTCTTCCTGAACATGAGTTTTTTCAAGTAATTGTCCTCTTCTCATACATTGGAAATAGGATCTGAAAACACTGAAGGTGAAGTAAAGCTCTTGGGCCCATTTATTTGGTGAGGTTTATTCAGTGCCGGTACTTCCTCTGTCATAGCACTTATCACACAATGCAGTAATTGCCTATTCCGTTTCCTGTGTTCTCTACTGAAGTATAATCTCCATCAGGTACTGACTGTGTCTGTTTGGCACATTGTTGGGACACGATAAATATTCCTTGGATGAATGTCTCCCATGTACAGAGTTCTCCACTAAGAGCAATGGAAGGAAGAGTTTGGAGTCATCTGGGAGCATATAGTCATTTAGTGAGATGAGGTTAAGAAACAGAGATGGTATCTAATCAAGGGCTCATATTAGTATTTTGACAATAAATATAACAGGAATTCAGAGGAGAAAGAAATACACGTGACACTGGAGGCCACATTGGGATGTCTGGGGAGTAGGGAGGTTTGGTGGGGAAGGAATTCCTACTAGTCACTTGTAAGTACCTGGCCAGGAAAGGGACTGTTAGTTGGGACAGAGAGGAGGTTTATTTTGGGTATGGTGAGCATAGTTTCCAAAGCTCTTGAAATCAAAACTTTTGACTTGATAATGGCATACAGGTCTGTTTCCAGCTTTGGATCAGCTTCGGATCAACTTCAGTTTAGTTTTATTCTATTTCATATACTTGAGAGGTTTTTGAACTTCTCCTCCTGCTTTTATTGGTAAAGAACGTAACCCATCATTCTAATGAAGTCTTCCATGAAAAGCGGATTATGCAAACATATAACAGTGGAGCTGTCCCTGTTGACACTGAATAGGGTGCCTTATATCTCAAAACCAAATCCATATCACAAGGGCATATCATATGTCAACTAAAGCACTAATTATTAATTGGGCTTATGTTCAGCTTTTAAAATATCCAGCTACTCTGATGTTGGTAACACCAAAGTTCTTGTGCTTGTGATAAATTTGAACCGAGTGAACTACCTTCAGATCTTTTATTCCCTCATCCTGCATTCCATCATTCATTTCCAATTGTATTTGCCAGCCTTTTTGTTTCCTAAATGCAGATGAAATTCTCTTTAAGTGCTAAAATCAAATTCATTCTGTGTTTTTGCTTTGATTTTAGGCTAGTGTGAGGAACACCAACGGCAGGACCATCTCAGATCTTCGTTATGGCAACTCATGCAAGAAGCTGTTGAATTAGAATCATTTCCTATAGATGAGAAACCATACAAGCAGTGGTGAGTTGCGAATTTTAAAAATGTTCCTTTGCAGAAAGCATGTGATCTCCATAACCGCTTTGAATATTGCATGTGATTTAGTGTATGGATCTGAAGAAATACTGTTCAAAATAATTTCAACTAAAG
The DNA here is from genome assembly GCF_003254725.2 of Canis lupus dingo. NCBI lineage: Eukaryota > Metazoa > Chordata > Mammalia > Carnivora > Canidae > Canis > Canis lupus. The sequence goes on along the minus strand of NC_064274.1, from coordinate 9,898,481 downwards.
AGGTGAAAATCCACAGGACAGAGTGTTTGATTGATGGTGCTATACAGAGGAGCATAAAGTCTTGAGGTGCATGGGTACATCGTAAAACACCATGATGCTACCACCCTGCACGATACCAGTCTGCATAAGATAGCTGAAATGAACAATTTTATATGGCTGAGTAACAGTTGGGTAACAGTGGCTTTTATTGTTTACAACATAATTCCGTATTTTACTAATTCATTCCTGCTGGTAGAAGAATTGATTCTGAGCTAAATTATAATGCTCAGTACCTTTCAGGAATACACACACACACGCACACACACACACATTCCTATGTGAATAGAGGAGTATATAAAGAATGCCTATAATATATGTATATTAACATAACATTTAGATCCTTGGAAATAAGAGGAGAGAAATCACATCACAGTTTTATAAAACTCAATTCATAGACATTTACCCTACCCTCCTTTTGCCTAATATAACGATATTAAAAGTGGATCCAGTTTCTCTGCTAGATGGAATAATTTTTAAAACTTATTATTTTATAAAAATATCAGCACACACAGGCAGAATATTTTTTAAAATCAAATGCTTGATGCTTTCTAGTCACCAAAGTTAATAATCAATAGACTCCAGCAGAGATGAACCAGTTATAATCTGTCAAATAACTTCTTTGAGAAATAGCGCAGGACAGTGGTGCTTGTAACACTCCAATAGAAGCTGTTTTGAGTTAGTGATCAATATCTCTCTTTCGTTTGCTTAGTGGCTCGTATAACTCTGGGTAGATAGGCTGTCTTTTGAATTAATGCATAAGCTATAACTGCAGAAGACTGATGAAATTAACCCTATACTTATTTCATATCATGATTTTCATTATAGTCTGCTTACAGTTATATTGAGAAAGTAGATATAATAGTCATCACTATGCTGTGCTTAATCAACATGTATTAAATGCATGTTTGTTACAAAAGACAATAGTATGTTGCCAATAATCAACCATCGTGCATCTAAAGTAAGGGAAGTTTATATGGCTGAACTTAATATTTTGTGTTGTGTGCCACTCCCAGTGTTGTAGAGGACATATATTGCCCCATCTTAAACATATTCATGAAGCAAACGTTTAATGAGAATCTGTGATGTAGATACTATCCTTAACTCGGGATAGATGAAGATAGTATCTGTCTTAAAGGGACTTTCAATCTAAAGAGTGTGGTGCTTACAATAAAATGTGCCATTAATTAGGGGAGATATACTCAAAAAATGTGGTACGTACACGGCTGTTAAATGCGAAGATGTAGGGTGCTAAAGGAAGTGCAGCAGAGAAGGAACTAATACACATAGGATGGAGATTTGTCAAGAAGACTTCTCAAAGGGAGTGATATGTTAACTGAATGCTAAGGATAATAAAAAATAATCAGTAGAAGGGGAGCAGTGGGAATATTTTTCAAGGGTCCAGACGCTTGACAGAGTATGATTTTTTTAAATGAGCACTATGTCATTTACTGCGCTAGAGCATAAATGGAGGTGGAAGGAATGAAGCTGCAGAAGGGTACAGGAGATGTATCATGAAGGATCTCTTAAACGAAGCTAACAAATTTGGATTTTATTCCAAAATAAAGGACTTTTGAAAGGTTCTAAGTAGTAGAATGACATGGGGAGGTTTATTTTTTAATTTGAAATATAGCAAAGACATAGAAAAGTGTATAAGACAAATACAGCTTTAAGAGTAATTACAAAGAAAACTTAATTTATCCATCATTCATTTTAAGGAATAAACTCCCTGTAGAAACCGATGTACTTCTTTAGGATCACATGTGTTTTTTTTCCCCACGAGAGGTGACCACTAACCACTATCCTGCCTTTTGTCACAGTTGTTTCTTGTTCCCTTGCTTTTCTTTGTAGGTTTTCCATCTTACAATCACAATATTATGTTCTTAACTGATTTTGCTAAACATTGTAAGATTTTTCTATATCAATGCATATAGTTTATTCATGTAATTATATAGCATTCCATGAATATAACCAAATTTCTCCTCCGTTTTACTGTTGTGAACATTTGGATGATTTCTGTATTACTTATACTTGTATGTGCAAATAACATGAATTATTTGTATATAAAATATGTTTACATAAATATATTTATTAAATATAGTAAATATTTTTATTATAATTATACATATATTTATAATAAAGTTGTTTAAAAAATAAAAAAATAAAGTTGTTTAGTATATATACACAGTTGCTTGCAAGTTCTAGTATACAGATATGAGCACTTCTTTAGGATAAATATCAAGGAAAGGTGCTATTGAATTTAAGGGTGTGTGCACATCCCATTTTTCTAAATAATGCCAGAATATTGTCCCCAAGCAGTTATATCAGTTTACACTCCCATCAGCAATATAAGAGAAGTTCTATATCCCACCAACATTTGATTTATAAGTTCTTAAATTTTGCCCATCAGTTGAGTATATAATTATATGATGGAAGTATTAATTGGCTTTTTGCTGATTACTAATGACGAAGAACATCTTTTCATTTTTTTATTGGCCATTTGATTTTCCTCTTTTGTGAAGTGTCTGCTCAAGTGTTTATGAGATTTGTCTTTCAAAATAATAACTAGCATTTATTGAGTTCTTCCTGTGTAATAGCATTGTGCTAAGCACTTTGCAGGCATTTTATCTTCAAATCATCCGTATGATTTACAGATAAGGAAACTCAGATTTAGAGAGGTTAAATAACTTGGTAATAGTCACACAGCTAAGAAACAGTGGACTTGCCATTCAAGCTCGGGGCTTTCTGACTCCAGACTTCTTCAATTTTTTGGATAGTGTTTGGAAGAAGATTAGATTGGAGGCAGAGAAAACATCTAAGATGCTATTGCCAGGAATCCAGTTAAAAAAATCATAGGGACATAAATGAATCACCAATAAAACATAATGACAAAGTATCTGGACTCAGTAATGACTGTCGTGAGTGAACAAGATTTTTAAATAGTCTCAAGTTTCAATACCTGGTGGCTAGGTAAAGTCAATATCGGTCATACAGTGCATATTTGTATTCCAGGTGGTGTGGTAGGTTTTAAAAATTATGATTCTGTGATTCAATAAGAAATGAGTTTAGTTTAGGGGACCATAAAATTTTGGATGAAGAGACTATAGTGTTTATTTGGGTCCACTCTTCACTGTTTTAAAATGTGGAACTTGGTGTGAAAAGAGGTGAAAGTGCGTTATTCAAAGAGTCACATGTTACTAAGCCTCAGATTAAGAATAGATAGCAGGCTTGCAAAGAATACAAAAAAAACTTGCCTGATTTTTAAATTATTAAGTGAAAATATAATCAACATACTTTATCTGCCAAACATTTTTTTAAGTCAGTTGCCTCATTATCATTGTTAGCAGGTTTATTTAATGTAGCCCAGAATATTATCTTCTTGCTCACGATTCTCCCAATGAAATCACCAGATCTGATTTGCGATTGTTACCATGTAACTGCCCTACTTCCTTTGATATAGTCCATTGGCTATGCAATAAATTTCCTTCTCCTTATACCATATTCCCATCCACCCACATTTTAGGAACTGATTATCTTTCAAATTGCCGGGGGATGCCAATGTGCTTCATTCTCATAACACACACTCAAGTGTTTCTTACCTCTGTGATTTCCTTCATACTGTCTATTCTGCATATATTCACCCCACCCAACCTTCACTTAGTCATTAGCCATCTTTTAAGACCTTTGCAGATCAACAGCATGGGCATCATCTGAGGCTTGATAGAAAAGCAGTATCCCAAGTTCCACCCAGATCTGTTAACTCTGAATCTTTCAAACAAGATTCTGAGGTGATTTAAATTTTGAGAGATGCTGTTGAGACTCACTCTAGACTTCATCAGATGTTATCTCCTTCCAGAAACCTTTCCCGACTCCTCCCATTGGGGATTCCTTTCTAGTGTTCTCCCAGTAGCCTAGGCATATCTATCTCATTGCATTACCATGGTATTTTATTAACTGTTTATCTGTCTCTGCAACTTAGCTTCTGAGTAATTTGACCCAGATCTAATTATCCTTGAGTTTTCCATGCTAGCACAGTGCCTAATACAAGGCAGTGATACACAAATGTTTGTTGAATGATTGCTTGATGAAAGAAAGAAAAAAGAGTAGGAGATAGATGCACAGAAAGATAGAAACAGAGGCAGGAAAGAGAAAATTACAAGGAGAAAAGACACAAAACCCAAGGGACTACATGGAGAAATAACTAGACTACAAAAAATTTACAGAGAAAATTACAAGGAGAAAAGACACAAAACCCAAGGGACTACATGGAGAAATAACTAGACTACAAAAAATTTACACCTCTGGATACAATCAGCCTGACAGAGAGTCTACAGTCTTATTTAAGTTTTGAGGGATAAATGTGAATATTATTGGCCAACTCCTTCAGAAGCAAGGATTACCTTAATTTCTCATATAGTAACAGTTTAGTTTTATTGTCATTGTTTTTAAGTAAATTTTGCCAAAATTTATTTTATTTTCCTAAACAGTGTGTTCTATCTAACTAGTCAGGAGACCGTTCAGAATATTGTGTGGAAGTAGACAGAGGATGAAGGTTGATTTTGAAGCTGTGCAGGAGACAGAAATAAGAGATCAGGGAGAAGAGAGTAGGCATTATACATAAAAGACCTTTCTTTCTTTCTTCTTCTTTTTTTTTTTTTATAAAAGACCTTTCTGATAATTAAAATTATTTGTAAGTCTGTGCTTTTCAGCACAGTAAATTTTCCAGCACTGCAAGTATTTAACCACCTTCATGGTTGACCAAATATTAACAACATTTTAGAGGTGCTACTACTTGGTATGGGAGATTAAACTCAATGACCTCTATGGTCTATGGTTCTTATGAATTATGAGTCTCCAATTGTTAAGAGTAATACAGGAAGAATGAGGGTTATAATAAAGATTGCAATAGTGGATAACATTTATTGAGTGATTACTTGTGCCATTCACTGTTCAAAGCACTTTGAGTGCACTAATTCATTGAATCTTCATAGAAATCCTACTGAGCATTTCTATTTTACAAATGATGGAGTTGAAGGTGGGAGGTTTAGTAACTTACCCTACGTCATGCAATTAGTGTTGGTAGAGTCCAGGGAGTCTAACTTGGGAACACTTCCTTTTTTTTTAATCACTGTGTTGAATCCTTCTCAGTACTAACAGTGAAAGTTGGACTGAATGGAGCCTTAAAATTTTGATGTGATTTGAATTCCAAGAAATTGTAAAAACAGGAATTCCAAGAAATGATAATAACATAATCAAAGTAAACAGAGATAGAAATGAGCATAACGAGTTTGTAGAACCAAATACTTTACAAATGAGATGAATAAGAGGATATTCAGAAATTTGTCATTACAGTACAATTTTGCCTTGTTTATCAATGGCTACAAATAACCAAGATGGGAAACCAAGTCCTTAGGACTATTTCACTCTTGTAAACCAACATAACTAGCCTTCATAATGTATAAAAATTTAAAGGCTTTTCACCAATTGGTGGAATCTCAGACTATAGCTTCTTGGAAGATGGATTTGGGACTGTTCACTATTTGAGAGGTCCTAAGTAATTTGATGTCATGTCAGGAAAATAATAATGCTGTCTTTACAAGTCGGAATTTTACCGCAGCTTATTTGAAGAGTGAGTTAACATAAAAATTTTACCATATCTCAGATTCTTCATAGAGAATTCTGGGTATTCTAATAACCACTATTAGAGGAACTCCTATTAAAATAAAAGTATGAGATCTTAATGAAAATTTGTATAACATAAAAAACTTTTTCAGAGTAGGGCTGGTTGGAAAATTTAGTCCATAGTTAAGTGGATTCAAGACATGTAATTTATAGTGCAGATACCAGAAATATATATGCTGGATATTTAAAAGTTTTCTTTCTAGTTGTACTTTTGGAAGTTCTAGGTGATTTGTTTGTTCTTTAAATCCCACTTTTTTTTTAATACCTTAAGGCTTACTTTTAAGCTTCTTTAAATTTGAGAGTGAATATCCTTGACAATATTGTCTTTAGAAAGTCATTTATTAATCTTAAGAATCTGCGTTGAAATTTAGTTTAATAAGATTTAAAGACCTTGTACTCCCTCCACATCTCTAAAAATGTTAGGCAAAATCTATGTGAAATAGTGGGTAGGAAACAAATTAAAATATTTTTCATCTTTTATGAATTTCAGCCAGGTGTATCATGTCATATGTTTGTTGACTTCTTGCCAACCAGGGTTTAGGTCAGCAATGTGGAATGTCACAGGCAATCAAATCACATATGTTGAATTTCTTTTTTAGTCTTGATCCTGAGTACAAATGTCTGGCTCTGTATTATAATTTAAGGAGCCAAAACATCTTCTGGTTCTCTGCTTCTGAACCTGATATAATATGTGAAATTCTTACTTTTTTGGTTGAAGAGTATTCTTATTAAAATAGAAATGTTATGGGGGCATCTGGTGGCTCAGCTGGTTAAGTGTCTGCCTTCTGCTTGGGTCATGATCCCAAGGTCCTGAGATGGAGCCTGTGTCTCATTCAGGCTCACAGCTCATCAGGGAACTTGCTTCTCCCTCTCCCTCTGCAGAATTCCCTGCTTGTGCACTCTCACTCTCACTCTTGCTCTCTCTCAAATCAATAAATAAAATCTTAAAAAAAAAAAGTAGAAATGTTATGAGATAAATTGGTTGATTAGCTAACCTGGTAAGCTAACTTGAGTTAAGATGTGAATTGGTGATAATGGATATTGGATCATAGATAACATCCACACTTGGATTAGATAAGAGATTAAAGAAAGGGAACATATGGGAAAGATTTTTGTATGGGGAGGGAATCAAGATTGGTATCAAAGACAGTACTTTGTTGGGGTTTAGCAGATTATTTAAAAATTCTCATTGCAGTTTCTGGAAAAGGAAGAGACCTTGATGTGAGATTCTCATCCCTGCTCGCTCATTAATTAATATTCCCTTGGGCAAATCTTAACCTAGCTGAGCTTCTTCAACTGTGTATGAAGGAGTTGTGATGGATGATGTTTAAATATCTCTTTAACTGTGAAAACTATGTACATTAAATTGTACAGATTGAATTAAAGCGTGGGATAATACCCAAAAGGCCAGGCCCAAGTGGACTACCTTGGTGAGGGTAACCTTGGCCAGTGAAGAGACTTCATGAGAATGGAAAACAGCTTCATGGACAGCTAGAAGGGAAGAATAGGCCAGGTAGAGGCTTATAAGGGTAGAGGCTTATAAGACAGACTTGTCATGCCCAATTTTGCTTTAATCCACCCCCTTTAGTTATCTTTAGTTTCACATTGTCATTCTAAATCAGAAAATAAGGTATTTGAATTATAGGAAGTCACTTCTAATTACCGGAATTTATTATCCATAAGGGAGATAACGTATGCATAGGCAACCAAATTGATTGCATTTACTTTCCAGATTTGTATCTTTCTTTATCTTAAAATTATCTGCTGCAATTGAAGGGCTAGTATGTACAAATTTTTGCTCATTGATTTACTAAGGAGAGGAATCTTTTAAAATTTGCCTTTAAAAATTATATTTTCTAAGCTATATTGGGATTTACCAATGTATTAGGTGAAACTATTGGCATCTTGATTACCTCAGATATCATATCAGTACAACAGATTTACATGAGAGTTAACATATTTTCAATGGGCAGATTACTGTGGTAGAACCTTTGAAGAATGAATATGACACAATTCTTCCCTTACTCTTTCTCTTCCCTCCCTCCCTTCCTTCCTTTCTTCTTTCAAATATTTACTGGCTGCCCCTGTGCTAGCTGAAGCAGCAACAAAGATAAATTCTATTTAGTCTCTGCCCTTAAGCAGCTGACTATCAAATCTGGGGCCTTTGGATGGGAAGAGAAAGGGGAAACGCTTGTAAATAAGTGAATCCACACATAGGATAGTTGCTTTAATAAATAATGAGTTCAGGGAACAGTGAAATTACAAAGGCAACTACTTAATTGGGGTTCTGCAGAAAGACATGAGTCTCAATGCTCGAAAGCAGTAGGGCTCAGACTTTGTGGTCTCATGATCCTTTTGCACTCTTGAAAATTATTAGCCATAAGCTTTTGTTTATGTGGGTTATATTCATTGGTATTTACAGTATTAGAAATTAAGATAAATTTTAAGATATTTATGTAATTCCTTTATGAATTAGCAACAGCAAACCCATTACTTGTTAACATAAAATATCTTTTGGTGGGAGGCCTGGGTGGCTCAGCCGTTGAGCATTTATGCCTTTGGCTCAGGGCATGGTCCAGCGGTCTATGGAGTCCCGCTTCCCCCTGCCTCTCCCCTGCCCATGTCTCTGCCTCTCTGTGTCTCATGAATAAGTAAATAAAATCTTAAAAAAAACTTTTTATGAAAATTACTTTTTATAAAACAGAGATAGTATAGTTACAAAGTGGCATTGTTTTACATTTTTGCAAATCTGTTTTATGATTCATTTAAAAGGAGGGGGCTGAATTCTCCTATGTATTTATGGCTTCGAACTATTGTCACAAAACACATCGTGTAGCCTCTGGAAGACTTTACTATACATTTGAGAGTAAATGAGAGTGAAGACAGCAAACCATATCTTTATATCATTTGGAATTAGTTTTGACCTCAAGAATCCCCTTGAAAGGGTCTTGGAGATCTTCAGGGAGTCTCGTGTACTCTACTTTGAGAACCACTTCTAAAAAGCATCTATCGTATAATAATGAATTAAACTCTCTTTTACGCATCTAGAATGGTACATATTACCTTTAGGAAAACAAAAAATAGTGTGCTTGGTTATTCAGAGGAAGAACTCCAGATGAAATAGACTGTAACCTCCATGAAGACTGTAACCTCTGTTTTACTCATTACTTGTCACAGGATCTGACACATAGTTGATTTTATGGGAATTTCAATGATAGAACATTTTAATAAGACAGATGTACTTTCACAAGTCACTATAGTCCTGGGAAGAATATGATGAGTGCTACAAATAAAGGTTAAATGTGTATTGTAGAGTTGGAAGGAGAGGCCATTTTTAACTGAGGTATTAGAAGGGATTCATGGAGGAGAAGGCATTGGAGTGGAGTTGTGAAGACAATTTTGGTAGTCAGTGTTAGGGTTGGAAAGGTTACTTCTAGAAGAGGAAATAGAATGAGCAAGGAGCAGAGTGCGTTTGAGGTTCAGAAGTTTAGGCTTGAATGTTTTAGGGATGGAGGACACGGTAGTCAGAGATGTGGTGGAGAAAATAGATTTGGGCCAGACTGAGGGAGGTTGTGAGTGAACTAGGAAGGAATTTTGGGTCTGTTTCTATAGATAGTGAAGAGCTGTTGCTGTTTTCTGAGCAGGCTTATGAAAATGATTCTGGCAGCGATGTTGAGAATGGCTTGGAAAGGAGAGAGGATGGAGGCAGGATGAGCAGTTAGAGGGAGGAAAGGAATGATAATCCGGTTTGAAGAAGAGACCGTAAGAACCAGAACCAGAACCAGTAGAAAAGGATCCAATAGATAGGAAGTTCTCCAGGTTTTAGGTAATGTGGAGTAAGAAGTTGTAAAAGAGATAGTACATCAGTCAGTAAGGAAGGGAAATACTGGGTCCTTTATGATTTCATTATAAGCCCAGCCACAGTATGAATAAACAATTTTACACAGGTCTTTGGGCTTTGGTTTTTCCAGATGTAAAATGTAGAAATAGATTGCTTGCCTATTTGTGTCACAAGAGTCCATGTAAGGATAAATGAGCTTTTTTTTGACAGAAAGGTGCTCTATTAATCTAAGCCATCAATAATAAGAATGAGAATGTTTGCCAGGTGTTTTTGCTCCTGTGTTGAAGGCTGTTGTGTAAATAAGAAATAATGGCTGGAACTATTGTCATTGTTAATAATAGTAAAGTCATTACCACAAAATGCCTACACAGCGAACTTGTTCTCTGTCAAATACAAAGTGAGAAGATGAAGCCAGGCATGGAAGTCCATTCTGTTTTATTTATTATGAGTTTTGCTTATTGTAAACTATTTTCCTGGTTATTAGAGAAGTCGTTTTAACAGTATTTGGATTTCATTGTATCTTATTATTTTCATCACTCTATTCTGGTCAGATTTTCCATCACTATCAGAGGCCTCATTATCCTGACTTTTCTCTCTGAAAATGGAAGTGGGACAGCATTCTCTCTGAAAATGGAAGTGGGAAGTGTCAGTACTTGCATCTGTGTTCTTGTTAACTGTGGCTCCTTCAATTAATTTAACACATAGCTGTATGATACAGTGGTCAAGCATGTAAAATAAACTCCAGAGTTAGACTGCCTGGGTTTAAATCCAAATTCTGTTACTTCCTCGGAGATCCTGGTTTAGTCGCATAATCTTTTAAGCTTCAGTTTCCTTATCTGTAAAATGGTACTAGTAATAGTACTGATCTCAAAAGGCCATTGTGAGGGTAATGAATGAAAAGCACAGAGCCTTCCTTAAGTGCTCAGTAACTGCAAAGTTTTGTTTTGGTTTTGATCAAATTTATTACCATTATCATCAACATATCTTCTTTCCTTTCTTTTCTTTCATTTTTTAAATAGATTTTATTTATTTATTCGTGAGAGACAGAGAGAGGCAGAGACACAGGCAGAGGAAGAAGCAGGCTCTCTGTGGGGAGTCTGATGTGGGACTCGATCCTGGGACTCCCGGATCACACCTTGAGCTGAAGAGAGACGCTTTACCCGCTGAGCCACCCAGGTGTCCCAATATATCTTCTTTCCTAATCAGGATCCTTTTCTATACTTTTTTAATCCATTGTTTCTCTACCAATAGTTAATTTGTAACTGCACAATTAGTCATCCTCCTTTTCTTTACCGAGAATAACATTTTGAAGAATTCCCCAAATTTTAAATTTTACTCATTTTCCATCTATCTATCTATCTATCTATCTATCTATCTATCTATCTATCTATCTATCTATCTATCTATCTATCATCTATCTATCATCTATCATTCATTCATTCATCTATCTCCTTCCCTCCCTACTGGTATTTCTTGTACCTAGCAATTCAAGTATTTAATTCTGCTTAATATAAGGGATCCAATAACTTGTTCTAACCATCAGACAGGTATTTCCCATGACACACTGCTATCCTCCCACACAATCTTCCTGTAAAGAGGATTTGCTTGCCATTTTCCTTTTTCACTCTAGTATTTTACTCAGTCTGTTCTCAAGATCTGTAATAGTCTGTTTCTGTCCTTGCTATTGATCATACTTCTAAAGGCATCTTCCCATATTAGCTCAGATCTATTGAGATCTATGTGAAACACATATCAGGCCCTGGATATATAGTACAACCAGACCTATGCTCTGCTCATCAAACCAAGGCTCATTTTTTAATTTATGTAAGTGGTTTAAGAGTTATTGGCCTACTGTGGTCCTGCTCAGCAGTCAGTCAGTTGTTATCTATTACTATTGGCAAATAATGTCTATAAATTCCTGTGAGTTTTGGTCATATGTATCATTGGCAGATTTTTCTGTTATAGTTGCACAGACTGAATATTCATCTACCATTTCTCTCTACGTTGTCTTTCACTTTTATGGGATAGGAACCAAACAAAGGCAATGATCTTGCTTCCTATGAAGAGTTGATTCATATTTGTTAATAGTGAATTTATTCAAATTGTAGAGGGTGGAATGAAAATGACTATTGAATATAGCTGCTAACAGAGAAGGAAAAATGACTGAGTAGTAAGGCAAATCAGAATATATTAGCATTTAATCAGCTCCTTCTTTTACTATTCCAGTATTGAATATCTATCTTAATCAGAAACTGTTTAGAAATTGTAAAAATTGTTTAGATGAATATACCAGGAGGGAGTTTCCTTTTTGAAAATTGTAACACTAAATTTGATATTAGGTCACTGAGATTTCAATTTATCACCTTGGCTTTACCTATCTTTCAGAATGAGATACACTTACTTTAGCCATCTGTTAGTTGTATGATCTTGGCCATGTTACCTAATGTCTGGTCTCTGTTTTCTCATCTGTAAAATGGGACCAACAAAATCATCTATCTTATAAGGTAGTTCTGAGAGGTTAAATTAACTTTCACAAGAGATATTAGATGTAAGAGACATAAAGTTATTAGAACAATGCCTGGCCCAAAACAAAATTTCAATAATTAGCAAGTATTATTATCCACCTGAAATAAAATGGTGGTTAAAAGCTTGATTCTGTAATCAGATTGCTGGATTTGGGTTCTAACTCCATCACTTATTGCTTGTGTAATTATGGACTCATTTTATAGTGTCTCTGAGCCTCTATTTCATTTTTAATTTGGACAGTGATGATATCTACTTTTCAGGGTTTATGTGAGGAATAAATGGAAATCACTTAGTAGAGTTTTCATTGGCTATTAACTATTATTTTTTTAATCCTTATGACACATGCATTGCCTAGCAATTATAATTGTAAATACTTACAGAGAACTTAGTCTGAGCTAGGCAATATTCTAATACATTACATATATTATCTCATTTATTCTTTGTAATGCTCACAATGAAATAGGTACTATTGTTATTATACTCATTTTACAGATGATCAAATTGAGGCATAGAGAAGTTAAGCAACATATTCAAGCTCTTATAGTTAGTAAATGGCAGAGCAGAATCTGTGCACTTATGCATTATACTTTATTGCCTCTTTGCTTATGAAAATGAAAGAAAGTTGAATATAATGTCTGGAGAATAAAATTAGGCTGTCAGGCTAATGATTGAGGTTCTCACTGTACTATCCTCTTTCAAACCTGAGATCTATTCATATAGTGACGTAAACCCGGTTAACATGAAGATTAGTAGTAGCAATAAAGAAGAAAAGAAGGAGTGCCTGGGTGGCTCAGTGGTTGAGGGTCTGCCTTCAGTTCAGGGCGTGATCCCGGATCCTGGGATCAAGTCCCACATCAGGCTCTCTGCATGGAGAGAGAGCTTCTCCCTCTGCCTGTGTCTCTGCCTCTCTCTCTCTCTCTCTCTGTGTGTGTCTCTCATGAATAAATAAATAAAATATTATTTAAAAAAAGAAGAAAAGAAGGTGAGATGGTATTTTTGGAGGGTAACCTGAAATCTCTGTGGTTGTGTATGGAAGTGAAATCTCTAATCCTTCCTGCCTAAGGTAAGATCCTACTGTCTTGGGGATGCAGTGGGAGCAGGGTTTACACGAAGACTTGTGATCTTAGTTTCATCTTCTTCCCTTCCTGGCTGCTTGCATGACACTGTCTGAGGCCCAAAGCAATTGCACACATTTGCTACTTATTTCGTTTTAGTTTTTTAAATCTTATTTTGTTGGGATTTATACTCTTTATGTTCCTGGTGATAGTTGAGATGACTTTGTCCTGTCCGCAGCCCTGCTGTTATACCTTGCATGATAGAATAATCACTGACTGCAGGGTGTGGCTCTGAAGGGCTTCCTCTTTCAAACCATATAGATCCAGATCCACATTTCCAATCTGACATTGGGCAATTAGTTAATGCTTTCAGGACTTAGTTTCTTTATTAAAAAATGGGCATGTAGTATGTACCCCATAACTTTTGAGAGAATTGAATATAAATTGAATATAATTGTAATACAGTATTTGGCTGGAGCAGAGAATTAAATTTTGTTATTGTTTTATAACACTAAAAACTGAAAAAGATAAATTTGTTTTAGATCATTACCAGTTTTATCACTGAAATAACAAAAGAAACTTGGTTGTTATTGTGGCAAATACTAGGGATACTTTTCAATAAAATAAAATTAATTTCATTTTTATCCTTATTAGCATGTGACCCTTACTAGGATTGGGAAGAGCAAGCTATGGAAAAAGGCAGAGGGTTGGAGAGTGCAAGAAAAAAAATGAGTCTATAAAATAGTACTCTGCTCTTTTATATAAGTGAGATAATGTACATGGACATGCTTTTCATATTCTCAATTTCCCTTCAAATATAACATTGAAAAAATAATTCCCATAAGTATTCCGAGAAGAAGAAAAGTATGGAATTAGTCAAGGAAAGCAAGGAGAAGAGGAGGTGTTGCATCATTTGTTAAAGAAAGTATGGATTGGATTGAAGAAAATTGCAATCTGAGCAATTGGACTATTGGAAAAAGGCAAATAGGTATGGGACACACACATATGATAAAGGTAAAATGACCAGCCTGATGTGTTGGAATATTTGGACAAATCAGTGGGGGCTTGAATGCCAGGTAGAGGATTCTAGGTAATATCCAGTTGGCCTCAGCCTATCAGAATTTGGATCCCAGAAACTGATTCACAGGGTGATACAGAGAATTAAAGAGCAGGATTTTCTTTCGTTATGTGTGGAGTAGCAGTGGTGGATTAATTGGCAGCTCTTGATGTAGGCACTGATATAATGGCTATCTGCAGTAGTCCTTCTCTCTTCCTGGGTTACAGACTTGGTCTAGATTATCCACTCATGTTGGGTGCAAATGTGTACCACCTTAAGGACTCAGAATTCTCATCACTTCTTTCTATTTCTCCATTCTTTCTCTGGTGTGACATAGTTTCTTCTTTATAACTCTGAAACACAAAAGGGCTTATTACATACTTTCCTCTGGATGTCTGCTCATGTAAGTGTGGATGGAAACCTTGGGTAGTTTCTGAGGAGTCTCCATCTGAAATGATTCAGATATGATTTGCCTTTATGAGATGATCAAAGCAACTATGAAGCTCTACAATTAGTGCAGAAACTGTTTCTGACTTTGATCTATAAAACTTCTAGCTACATTAAACTTACCATGTGGGAGTAAAGATAATCTGGATGTACTATCAGTTACCACATTGATTTCAAGGATAGGTTTGATTTCATTTATCCATTCAATAAGTATTTATTGAACACTAGTATGTGCCAGGTCCTTTTGCAGCTGTGGGGATACTGTAATGAATATAATATATAAAAAATCGTCCTTGACTTCAAGAGCCTGTTCTGGTTGAAAGAAACAGACAATAAATTACATGAATAAATAAAATATGTTGTCTATTAGATGGTGGAAATGGTCAGAAGAATATTAAACAGGAGGGTGGGTTAGAGAGCATGGTGTTGGATTACGATTTTAGCTATGGTAACTAGGGAAGGCCTCCCTGGAAAGTCATGGAACAAAGACCTTATTTGATATATCCTCATACTCTTGTGTTCCTCCCTCTTTGTAACTCATGTTTGTCCCTTCCAAAGCTGTATACTTAATTAAAGTAAAAGCACTTCCTGGATAAGTGCTCAAAGTCTTATCTTCCTTGATAAGACCCTTTATGTAAAGGTCAGTCGGTAGCCCTCATTGTGGGTAGAACCTCCAAACAAGTCTCAAGAATCACTTACTGGAGAAAATAGGGTTGTCAGGTTTAAATTAAATCATTTAATTCTGCTTAAGACAAGTTATCAAACAGTTAAGATGAACTTCTAGAGTTAGTCTCAATGATTTAGCTTTTCTGAAATACGTATACCATTAATTTAAAAGAAAACAATTTAAAACTTTTTATGTTATCTTTCTCTTCCATAAAATTGATTCTTCCTTTACTTAGAAATTATCTGATATTAATTTATAGAAGTAATGTCATGTTCAAGTTGTTTTCTAAAGGTTATTTTATGGCATTTCCATGTTCTTTCATTTATTATTTGATCTTAAACTGATTTCAAATTTCAAATTCTAGTTTGATTTCTCTCAACTAGTTTCCAATTCAGGGTGGCATCTTTGCCACCTGCCACTCAATAATTTAACATATCCATTGCACAGAGAGAGAGTGAGCAAGAAATAGAAGGAGAGGGCGAGAAAAAGAACAAGGAGATAAAAAGCAAAAAACTTAAAAAAACCCCAACATTTTAATTTTTATTTAATGTACCTATTTACTTTAAAAATACAACATTTAAATTTATTTTATGTATTGATTTTTTAAAAGATGTTTTTTGTTTTTAGGTAATCTCTACATGCAACATGGGGGTCAAAATTGTAACCCCAAGATCAAGAGCATGTTCTACTGACTAAGCCATCCAGGCATTCCAAAATCAACTTATTTTTAGCCTATCATTTCTATCTGTAGCGTATTACCTTGTTGTCCTTTATTACTTTACACTCTAAGGCAAGATTATTATGGATTTTTAATTTTTGAAAATCATTTTTCAGGTGGTTTTTATATACCGATGTCTTATACATTTTGGTGTAAATGGCATTTACTTTTAGTTTCTAAAGGCTTTGTGGCCTTTTAATTTGAATAGAGTTCAACACCTAGCGCAGTGTAACATGTGCAACAAATTATATTTGTCGATCAAATGAAAACCTTGTATCACGGGTTATACTAGGCATTTTATGAATTAGCTTTCACTTCATCAAAGGTATGGAAATAACATTGGAGGTATAGGGTTGAGGTATGGAAATGGGTGTTGATAGACAAGGCACTCAGAATTTAATGGGTAATGCAGGTAAGATATTAGGCTTTCTCTTTTCCTCTTCCTACTTCTTCCTGCTGACATTGATGAAACTCTTCTTTTTCTATGGATTTATATATATATATATACACACACACACATATACACATATATGTATATATATATAAATATATATATATATATTACATAAAGTGCCTATTATTCTAAACATCGAGCTCAGAAAAGGTCTTATCTGCATGGGATTATAGTCTGGTAAGGGAAACACATTTTCCTTCAAAGCTTGTATCATAGTTTGTAATTATACAATTTATTTGTATATTGACTTTAAATATTTCAGTAAAAGATGAGAACTATTATTATCAGCTGGGCTATACTATTTTTTTGAGCATATGACAAGGCTACTGAATGTAGTTTAGATGTCAGGGAAAACCTCCTTGAGTAAAGATAGTTGGGTAGGAATTAGCCAGATGAAGGAGGTGGAGTGGGAGAAAGTTCCAGACTGAGGAAACAGCATTTGTGAGGGTTTAGAAGTGACAGAGATTTGAAAGTTGCATGAGTGAGAGAAGGATAGTAAATGATACTTAAGAAGTATGCAGAGGCCAGTTACATTATGAAGAGCTTTATCCTCCATGTTCATTATGATGTGGAAGAGTTTTTTAAAAAAGGATGAAGACTTGATCATATTTGAGTTTAGGAGAATGCTCTTTTTGCTGTGTAGAAAATGTTTAGAAAAGGCTACTACTGATGGTGAAGAGACAAGGAGGGGCTCAGGGGCCCAAAAGAGACACAGATGTGGCCTGGACTAGCTCTGCAGAGTTAGAAGAGGAGGGGATGTGTTAGAGGGATATTTAGGCAGTAAGAAGAATCTGTAGCATTTGGAAGATGAGAGGAGTGAGAGAGTCAGACATGATTCCTGATGCTGGCTTGTGTGGGTGGTGGCTGCAGTTTTAGAGGAAAGGAACACTGGAGGAGGAACAGGCTTGGAAGGAAGATGGATTCAACTGTGGTCATGTGGAACTTGAGATACCCAGGAGGTAGTTGCATGTGTGTGTTTAAAATTTAAGAGATAGGCGTGGGCTGGGGATTATGTTTAGATTTTATCAACAAGCAGGACACTGTAGCTTGGGAGAAGAGAGCTAGGGAAAGGACTTGATGAATACTGACAGAGAAGTAGGAGGACAGTAGTAATAAAAATGATAAAAGCTAAAATGTTAATGACACTGTGTGCCCAGCCTTGTTTTATGTACTCTTACACATATTAAATCAATTTAACCTTCTCAAGAGGTGCTACTGTTATCCCTGATTTTACAGCTGGAAAATATATGAGTCCCAGAGAGGTTAAGTAGTTTACAGATCATCACACAGCAAGTATATGGTAGAGCTGACTTAAATCTAGGCAGTCTGGCTTCAGAGTTTGTGGACTTTTTCTCTACACTCTTCTGAAAACTGTGGGCATGTGCTGTCTAGAAATTCTGGGAAGGAAGGGAGTCACTAGCAGTGTTGCTGCCTAGAGGCCAAATTCAGAACCAAAAGTTGTTTATTAGGTTTAATGACATTTACCCTTAAAGAGAATTTGTTTGGTGTTGTAGTAGCCTAAGAAGGCCGGTCTCAGTAGGTTGAGAGCCTATGGGTAGATTGAGAAAAGGAAGACAGCAACTGTAGATGATACTGTCCAGCAGTTTGACTAGGAAGATGAGGAGAGTAGAGTTGGGGAATTCTAGATGACAGACTTGGGTAGGAAAAAAGTCACGGACGCAACTTGATATGAAGGTAGAATGGAGGGGGGTTCTTCATGAGTGCAATACATTTGTGAAACACTGTTTTTTTTTCTTTTTTCTTTTTTTGAGAAGGCAGATATGGCCTAAAATACACATAAAACAATCCTTGTTGATAAACCATAGAATTTTTTTCTTTCTTAAAATCTACAGCTATAGAGTGATTAGTTGACTACCAATAACCGTCAGCCAGCAGCATTAAATTGGATGCAAAACCTATGGCCAAAAACATACTGATCTGTGACTTCTCTTTTGAGAATCTTGGGAACAAATACATTAGGGATTTTAACTGGACACAAATAGAGTGTTCTCACCCAGGACAAATGACAACCATCTTTTAGTACATTTCACTCCATTTGCTCATTTCTTTCCATTTATCACTCTAAAATTGCAGATGGCAAAGATTGCCTTGGGGAAGTTTCCTTAAAAATTACTTTTCCTTGTAACTTCATATCAGGTTTAATTTTGACCCAAGGCTTTGGTCTAGAAGGTCAGCAGGACCACCATCCGTGCTATTACCTCCGGATTATTAAGAAGCTCTTCTGAAATATTTTGTGGAAAGTTACAGGCTGAACTGGACTATTTCTCTGTGGGAATTTAGGGCACAGGATAATGTCATAGATGCCACACGGGAACTATGCTATGTCAAACCACAAGCAGTACCTTCACACAAAGGTACACTAGGATATGTTCTCTAAAATTCTATGTAATTTGATGGGTGGCATTCTTTCCCTTTTCCATTACAGAGAGCTGAGATTACCAAGAATACCTTTTTTAAGTGAATCTGAAAAGTGTGTTGGTTCCATAAGTTTTTTCCTTCCCTATCTTAAATCTGCATGAGACTGATGACCTTGTGACTTGTCTTTAGGATAATTAGAAAAAAAATCTCCCTGATGAGGATAAATGATTTATAAAATGATGCATCTAAATATAAAGTTGCATTCACTATAAAGTTTTACTTAGAATAAAGCTTATTTAAAGTTTTATTAAATTTATTTAAACATAAAATGCATTTAAATGTAAACTTTTATTATTTTAGTACCTTAATTTTCTTGTACCTTTAGTTTGTGTCTTTTGAAACATCCATAGTGGATTTGCATATTTTTTTGGAAGAAAAAACCCCCAATGTGTGTCCTAAGTAGAGCTTTGCTATTTGGGCTAAACATTCATTTTTAGGAAAACAATGTAAGGTTATCAGTTAGTCACTTAAGAATTCTACTTCCACATTAGAACAAAGGAAAGGGGAAAAGGAAGCAAGATTAATAACAGAAAGACACAGTTAATGATTAAGTGAATTTTAGTTACAACCCAGCAAAAGCATAGGCTAAACAAGTTAAAGAATAATTTTTTTTTCCTAAACAGGCCTTGTAGATAATTATACTTGCTGAATCATTTATCATGTTATACATTTCTTCACATTAATTATAAAACATATTTCATGGGTTCGTTTCATGATTTTGTTGCTCTTAATAAAAAAATACTTGAGCCTTCCCCGGTTAAAAGAATTCAGTGACTATTTGCTTGAGGAAACTCTCATTACCTATTCTTTGTTGAATGAAAAACAGGGCAATGAAGCCAATTGATAACACTTTTCTTTTCAGTTCAGTGACCAATCATGAGAGTGAATGAACATCTATGCTCTCATGCTGCACCTCTTAGCGGCCTTTCCTGAGGATGATAAACAGAAGTGTGATTTCTACCCCCGACCCCCAAGTCTGGCTTATTCTTAGACTATATATACTCTTGAACTTAACAGGATACTGTAAGGGTAAAGAGGGGACTCTGCAATCATATTTGAACTTGAACATGGCTATACATTATGTTCAAGACATTGCCTATTCAAAGGAAATCACCAAGTCTGCTCTGTGTTCTCTGTCTTGCCTATGTGCCGCTAGATGAGGGAATAAATATCCCTTCCCTGTTTTGGCTGCTGCCTGCTGTGCATAAAATCCTCTGCTTCTTTGAAAAAGCCTGTTTTCTGGCTCCAAGCTGTAGTGAGAGCTCGAGAAAGCCTATAGGATAGAATGTCTTTGCTTTTAAGAACTTTCCTGGTGGTTTAAGTCAACCTAGAGAGAGGGACGTATAGTTCTTACTGTCCTCATACTTCCCTTTCTTGATTCCCCATAAAGAGTAGTTATCTCAGGTGTTTAAAACATATATACCGTACTCTATCATCTCTGAGTTTATAGATTTATTATAGGTCCTTTGCAAAATGGATATGCTGCTTGTCATTATTTCATTTTTAGCAAAATTTTTTCAGACTATTATTCATTCAACAAATATTTATTGAGCATCCATTACATGCTAGGCATTGTATATTAATTCTAGGATGAACATGGATGCAGTATGGTTTTTATATATGATCTTTTTATATCCAGAAGGAACACCATCAAGTATATTTAATATATTTAATTAGCTTAAGATTTTGACAATAATTTCAAAATACTAGCCCATCACTATGACCATATCAAATTAACATGTAGAAATGAAAGCAAACTCCTTAGCCGTGATCCCTGTAGCTTTTTTAGTTGGCACTACAACTTCCCCTAGGTGTGGAAGAGGAGAAAGGGAAAAGTAATGACAAAGATGAAATTTATCTTGAAAGCCTGCTGCTTGCATTTGTTTTTTGTTTCACTTGTGGGTAGTTTGTAAATCCTATTAAGTCGAGGAATCATAAAGCTAGGAGGTTCCCGAGCTTCTTATTAACTTCTACTTGAACACAGAGAAACTGAAAATAAGTGGTATAGTATTATTATTTTAATTACAATAGAAAAACTAATTATTCTGAACAACCAACAATATACCTCTATGTGAATTCTCATACAGGCTGATACTCATTTTTGTATGCATATATTCTTGTGAGTTCTTTCTGGTGGCTTACCATAACTGAACTTTCCACAACTAGTGTTGCCAAGATCTTATTAAAGAGTAAATGCCTCCACTTCAGTCCTTACTCAAGTCAGATTTAATTGTTTTACTTCTTTGCTTATGATATTTATAACTCTGGGTATAACGGCAATTGAAAATAACAGAAGACATTCCTAAAATATGATGGGCTTTCCCAAAAGGGTGCTTGCCTGTCTGCCTGCCTGTCTTCCTTCCTTCCTTCCTTCCTTCCTTCCTTCCTTCCTTCCTTCCTTCCTTTCTTCCTTCCTTCTTTTGTTTTTTCCTTCTTTCCTTCCTGTTCATTTTGGGAAGATAGAAATGAAGTGACTTGTGGAGACCAGAGAGTGAGGTTATTTAACAAAACTAGGAGAAGAAAAGGAAATTTGTGACTCTGAATTTTTCTCTGCATAGGGATATGGCAGATGGCATAGTGGAGAACCAGCTGATAGGAATAGGCAGAGAGGAAGAGAAATCACAGTATTGTAAGCCCAGGTTAGAATACCTTATTGCTGCTAGTTTAGACTAAGCAGGGGACCTTGTCCTTGCTCATGGTAACAGGCTGTGAATAGAATAGTAAAAGGCATCTTCCTCTTTGTAATCAGTGATGGTTTCCTATTTAAATAAAATTGTAATATAACAATGCAATTTAGTATCTAGGTTAAATGTGCCTTAAAAGCTCGATAATTGAGGGCACCTGGGTGGCTTGGTCAATGAAATAAGTATCTGACTCTTGGTTTCAGCTCAGGTCATGATCTCAGGGTGGTGAGATTAAGCCCTGTGTTGGGCTCCGCACTGAGTGCAGTCTTCTTAGTCTTCTCTCTCTCCCCTTCCTTCTCCCCCACCCTCACTCATATGAGGTCTCTTTCTCTCTCTAAAATAAATAAAATGTATAAAAGCTCTATTATAGTCATAATATGAAAAAGGGTGGTATTAAGATATCAGTGAATTAAAAACTTAAAAGCATTTGTTCAGCTAATTAGATAACGTTTAAATATGTTTATGTTTGTGGAGCATGTTTTATCGCAAATAGAGCTTATTTATAACATTTTATAAATGTTAAGTAACTATCAAGATTTTAGAAAAAATATTATTTAAAATGTACAGTATTATGCTACTTAATTACGCATATGTAAGATATTGAGATCATGTTGTTTTTCAAAGGACTATATTTAATGCAAGAGTGAAACTGGTGAATATTTAAACATTTGCAATAAGTAATTCAGAGAAAGGTGTCAGATACTACAAGATAGAATTTCATTAGATTTTACTGGTTAAAGCACCATGTTGGCTCTGATTGAAGAAAATAATTGTAAGCTTTTAAACCTCAGGGCAAGGAAATCTGGGCTAAAAAGAAAAAAAAAAAACAAGGTATTCCATATTTGGTAAACTTACTTGGAAAATTAAAGGTTCCCAAGATTTGTAAAATTTAATGAAGATTTTGAGTTTAAATCAGATCGACCATATCCTATATGAAATTTTAAAAATCCTTGCATATTACATGTACTCCTGTCACACAGTTATAAAAAGGTTCTTAAAGTAGATTTAAGAATGCTAAAAGTAGTGTAACAAGGAAAAAAGTGGCTAAATACATTCATAGTATAGATTTAAAGTCAAGCAAGCATGTATATTTCCAGGGCTACTCGGCATATTTTTGCAACGGTTAGCGTGGACAGTTTATTCTATTTTTTTTGTTAGCCATTTTGTCTCCATACTGAATGTGGTTGACTTTTAGTTCTGTTATTTGTTATTGCTTATTTGCTTCCCAATAGTAAAAACAGCTATAGACGTATACTTGGTAGATTTTCAGCTATTTCATCTTAAAAAAATGTAGTATAAATTGACTGCAGATGACTCTAGGGATGTATTACTCTAAAGGGAATTTGGTCTTTAAAACACTCTTCTTTTTCAATATTCAGGGAGAGTTGCAAGAGAAAGGGAAAAGCTATGGCAAACCATCTTACTATTAAATCTCTTCTAGAGTACTCTTGCCCTTGGCTCAGACCCTCACACCTTTCAGTGGTTCCTCTCAGTTAAACCACTGCACGTATCTCCTTCGTGGTCTCTGCCTCAGCTTGCTCCCCACTCGAATCTGTGAGACACTGATGTCAGAGTGAATTTTCTATAATATATTGGACACATCTCTTCCCTGCTTACATGCATCCAGTGGGTTCTCTGTTAGAGTCCAAATTTCTTACCATGGTAGCCAAGTCACATTATAGTCTTGGCTGCCTTATTTCCTGCCCCTATAAATCTGAGATTGGTTATTCCTTGAACAAGGCATATCCTTTCAGGCATTTCCTTCTTACTGGAATATTCTGTGCTTCCTAGTTCCAGTCTCTGGGTAAATGACATTCATTTTGCAATGTCACTGACTCCATGAAGGCTTTTCTGGACATTTTCATACTCAGCAAAAGTAATGCTCCATTTATTTTTATTTTTTAATTAATTATTCTTTTTTCTTTTTTTTTTTTTGTCCCCCGAGCTCTCTTGACTGAGAAATTCTCAAGGGTAGGATTATTTTCTTCTTACCAATCCTCTGGTATGCTGTATGAACCTACTAGGTGCTCAGTAAATATTGATTGACGAATTATTAAATTCTGCCTAGGGTTTTTGGGTTATAAATTCATTATATATTCTTCTATTTGCATATAATTTATTTATTTGATACTGGTTAAATGTGTATTAGTAATCTAAGTTATTGTGTCATTAAGGGTACAGTGAAATGAATTAAGATGCAACAATCTATACTAAATTGTATTTTACTTAAAAGAACTTCTTTGTGTTATAACTATAATACAAATAAAAAATGTTTTAATATAAATTTTACTTTAAAAATTCAGATAGAGTCAAATCTTTCTAAGATTTTATTTATTTATTCATGAGGGACATAAGAGAGAGAGGCAGAGACATAGGCCGAGGGAGAAGCAGGCTCCCTGTGGGGAGCCCCATGAGGGACTTGATCCCTGGGACCCAGGATCATGCCCTGAGGCAAAGGCAGATGCTCAACCACTGAGCAACCCAGGTGCCCCTATAGTCAAATCTTTCTAAAACCTATTTGAAGTCCTAGTACTTTGCATAATAAAAATTCAAAAACACTTAGGACCATGGTTTTATGAAATTTGAGAAGTGTCTAATGTCATACTCGCCTATAAGATTGCTTAATAATATTATTTGTTGGTGATGTTAATTTAATAAATGAAATATGAGAGGCAGTGTACTATGGTGGTCAAGCAAACTGACTTTAGAACCAAAATGTTTGGGTTTAAATATTGGGTTTAATTATTACTCAGATAATTTTGAGAAGTTACTGTGCCTCAATTTCCTTTCCTTTTAAATGGGAATAATAATGGTAGTCTTCCTTGGGAGATTGTTTTGTGAATTAAATGAGTTATTTCATATAAAAGTACCTGGGCAGTAAGGCACTTTTATATAATAGCTAACGCTTACTGACCTTCCAGTAAAGTCAGTAAGCGTTAGCTATTATTATTATTATTGTTATTTTATTATTATTCATAAATTGTTTTGTTCTCTTCCTCCATGCTCTGTGAAACCTCACTTATTCAATTATTGGTGTAGTGTTCTTTATCCTTTTGTAAGAGTATTTTCCAGTTCAAATGGCAACTCTGGTTGGAAGCTCAGAAATACAGAAGAAGGTTGAATTAAGATTACAATGCAGGGAGAGTTGGAAATTAGAAATTAAATTGAACTTATTTCCCTTGTATAAAAGTCCATGTCCAAAACAGTTTGCAATTTAGAAGTCAATATGCACTGAGTGCCAGGGCCAGAGTGTAAGAGCCTGTGCAGAATATAAACTAAAAAATAATTTTAAAATGAGCAAGTCTTTTTATGAAGAGCAGATTTTGTAAAAGCTGTGTGGGTGTTTGTGTGCACGAGTAAAGATATATGTTTTAGAGGGTGCTCAGATTTCTAAGTAAGTGGAAGGAATTTATAGACAGGGTTCCTGAAAAGGGGATTGACTAAGAAGTGGGGGAAAAACAAGTTGATTAATGATGCTCTTTATGATAGAATTTTTATGATAGATTTTATGGATAGTGTGAATTTTTTATGTTCCTATCCATAATAATTAATTTGGTTATTTGAGCAAAATGAACAGAAGATAATTCCTCAGAGGAAGGAGAGATGAGTCTGAATAAATGACTCTATTAATATCTTCCCAGCTCTAATCATACCTCTGCCTAAATGTTGCCTTTTTTCCCCGACACTTCCAACTAGTAACGGTCAGAAGTTGAGTCCATAAACTAAATATTATGAAGGTGATAAGGTGTAAGGAGTCTGAAAACAGACTACTACCTGGACTCAAATCCTGATGCTGCTATTTGTAAGTTTTATGATTTGGGCATATTTGACTACATTAAATCCATTTTCTATGTAAAATGCGGATAATAATAGTACATAGGAGATAATGTTGTGTGGACTGAGATAATAAATGAGTCTAGCACACAAGAAGCAGTCAACAAATACTGGTTATAATCTTTGTATCTTGTGAGTTGCAGTTAAATTAACTTCTATAATGTCTAATATGGCCCTTCTCTTAGACTCTGATATTGCTTCAAAACCGTTTAGAAACTTTCCACCTAAAACAAAGGGAAGCTGCACAATATCTTCAAGTTTACCATTTAGAATTGATGAATAACAGACTAAGTATGAGTTTGATCCTGAATGTCAATGATGTCAAAGAAATATTCCTGCATAAGTGCTATCAAGTAATGAATTTTTTAGAAGGGAGTCATTTCTCTTTAGATTGAGATAGGTATTATTTTCATACAGACCTTTCCTTTTCTTTTTTTTTTTTCTTTTTTTTCATACAGACTTTTTCAAAGCATATATTGTTTGGTCATTCAAGACTCTTAACTATCCCCAAATCAACGTATGAGTTTTTATATAATAAATAACATAGTATTGAATATAATAGTAATAATTTTTGATAATTCTATTATTATATGACATCTTCTGGCCAGGCATTGATGCCACAGGGACGATGGCAGAAAACTGTGCCTATCATTAGTAGAATTCTTTCCAAATTATGTTTTCTTCTCTCTGGAAGTTTTGGATTTTGTTTAGACTGTTGTAGAAGAGGTTGTGATAGTAAAATCTGGTAGGCCTGCCTTAAACTCTGATTCTGACACTTGCTTATTGTATGATCTGGGACAAGTTAGTTCTCCAAGATGCTCAACATGATTTGGTGTGGTATAAATGTGATTATGTATATAAAACTCTTGGCCCAATGTCTGGCACAGAGTTGGCAAACGCTATTTCTAATTTATTTCAGATTTGTAAGTTGCCTGGTATGCCCTGAGTTTGTAATGGAAATGAAATATGAGACCACATTGAGAGGTTTAGAGATTACACAGATCTTGCTCCTAAGGGACCATAAAGAAGATTGCAGAGAGAAAGTTTACCTTTTATTACCAGCATTTTCCATCCAGCATGTGGGGTGGATTTCTGCTGTATCTCCTGCTATGATAAATGCTATTTCTCGAAATGAACTTTTTTTTCGTATGAGGTCTGGAGAGTAATATTTTTCTCTTTCCTGGCCTGAATATTTCCAATTTGGAATGACCTTGGTGGGCATTTAAGCTACAATTACTGACTTTAAATTGTCCAGGAAAGAGAACTGGGGCTTCTCTGCGCCCAAAGGTGGGTCAGCAATAAGATGTGTGATAGCATAGGGGATAATCTTTATCTGATACAAACGCTCGGAAACAAACAGCAGCTATTGCTACTGACATTTCGGAACTAGGTAGTTAGTCTATGAACAAGTGTGGACTTGAACTTCTACCACAGTAGTGCCTCCCAGTTACTAACTCTTCCTCATTTTTAACTTTAGTAGAAGGCTTTTTGACTTCTGTATAGGCAACATTCAGGTTGGTTTGCCTCCTCCCGGCCAATTAACTTATGTTAGAATTCATAACTTCACGTCTCCTTTTTTGCACTGCCTTATTCTCTGAGTTCCATAAATAGAATCTCTGCAGAATGTGTGCTAGAATTCCCTGCAGAATGTAACTAGATTATGTTCTAAAATATTTCACATGTAAGGGATGCAGTCTCCTCCACGGGAGAAGCTGATGTAGGAAAGAAATTTCAAGGACAAACAAATGCAAAATTTTCAGATCTGTAAACAAAATTGTCAGAAGCTGTTTTTTAAAAAGATTTATTTATTTTTTCATGAGAGAGAGAGAGACAAAGACAGGCAGAGGGAGAAACAGGCTCCCTGCAGGAGCCCAATGTGGGACTTGATCCCCAGACCCCGGATCATGCCCTGAGCCCAAGGCAGATGCTCAGCTGCTGAGCCACCCAGGCCTCCCAGAAGCTGTTCCTGAAATGGTGTCTCATGACTCATAACATGCTATAGTGCTGTTTAAATATGTGCATTAATTTGGGGCTATAGTTTAGTTATAGATCAAGACATGATTTTATGGAATTATGAACACTTGAACCTCAGGTTGCGCCTGAGGTTATTAACTCCTCTAGCACTTTCAGCCTGAGGTTGCTCAGAGGCCCAGCAGGCTTTTTTGGAGTAGGAGAAGGCCTGGAATTAGAGAAGAAAGAGTCATGGTGCCTGCTTGAGTTAGAAGGCTGCCGTGCTAAGTTGAGTCTGAACTTATTTGGAGCTGTCTACTGCAGCTGTGGTTAAAAACTCAAAGATGAGTAGAGGGAATGTGGTACAGGGCAGCAGTCGGGTAGACTACAGCTGGGTGGGAGTTTCTTGTAACAGTGTGCTGTTGCACTGCTTTAAATTTTTACCATGGGATGACTTAAAGCTTTCTATTCTATAGTAGAAAATATTTATTCTGGTTATTTTACATGCATTTCTAAAAATGGAGAACTCATTTATGTGTACCTTTTTTCTTGCCAGGCTGAGGAGTGCTTCAAGTCTCAGAACCCTGAAATTATTTTTCAATATTTTCTCTCTGTAATTCCCATTCTGTTCTTCCTCACTGTTCTGTTCTTTCTCTTTCTCTGCTCTAGTCTTGCTTCTTCCTTTTACCCTTCTCAGTTAATTTGCCCTAACTACTTCTCACTTGCCTTCAGCCTCAATGCCCTATACTTTAAACTTATTTTCATCTGCCTTTCTGTTGTCTTGTTCTCTTCTCCCACACCCATCTCACTTGTCTTCCTCAAACAATAAATTTCCCATTTATTCACCCTGTTTCAATAGAAGTGATGTATTGAAATACATCTAGTGTTTTAGGATTTTGAAACTTTGAACTGAAGGGTAAGTGTTGATGATCCCTTCTGTTATTTAACTTCTGAGATACCCTGTAACTCATGGGTCCCATAAATGTGGACATTCCCCCATACCACATCTAGTTGGAAGGGTGTTTTAGAGATAATCCAGGGTGTCCTATTTCAGCTTTCAAGTGGAGAATTGACATATAGAGGAGGTAAACAATCTGCTCATATCCCATGACTAATAGTGTTCTTTCTTTCTACTTATACTGCCTGATTATTTAGCTTTTCAAATGGATCTTCTTATGGATTACTAAACCATTAAATTCTATAGATAATTTGAGATGCATGGGGCAAGACAACCTAACAAAGTCAAATTTTTATAATTCTAAATTTTTCCTTGATTTTTTTTGTATTTTAGTGTGATTCTACATGAACCCCAAATAACAATGCTCCTTGAAAAAAGTGTAAGAAATATATAAGTTCATGTGATTTCTTTTAGAATTTTATTCTGTAATTATTACAGATTTTTCAGATTCTTCATAAAATCAACTCTAAGTAGATTAGAGGCAGTATTGTGTTGAATAGTCTATCTTCAAAATTCATTTCTGCTTGGAAACTGTGGATGTAACTTTATCTGGAAATAGTGTCTTTATGGATGTAATCAAGTTAAGAAGAGATTATACTGGATTAAGGTGGGCCCTAAATCCATTATGACTGGTGTTCTTATAAGAAGAAGAATATTTGGACCAAAGACATAGACACACAGGGGAGAAGGCCATAGAAAAACGGGCAGAGATTTAAATGATGAATCTTTAAGTCAAGGAATGCCAAGGATTGCCAGCAAGCATCAGAAGCTAAAGGAGGCAAGGGAAGATACTGCCCTAGAGCCTTCAGAGACAGCATGGTCTTGCCAACCCCTTGATTTATAACTTGCAGCCTCCAGAACTCTTGAGAGAATCAATTTCTGTTGTTTTATACCAAGCTTGTGGTGCTTTATGGCAGCTCTACGAAACTAATACAGATGCTAAGATAGTATGGCAAATAATTTTCAGGCTTATTTATAATATCCATATCCATCCTGGGAGAGCTATGAGGGCAATCAGTCAATACTATTTCTTGAGTACTTAGCTACTGCTCAGTAATATTTTAGAATAAGAAGGTACAAAGGAAGAAGAGTTTTAAGTCTCAAGGAATTTATTGTTGATTTGTGGAGATAAAACAAACACTACAAAACAGAAAGCATAATTAATCGATAATGCCATACTGACTAGAAATGCTGTAAGATTTCAAAGAAGGGAGGCTTTATTGTGGGCTTCAAAGGAAGCCTTTTCAGAAAAAGAGCATTTGAATTCGGCCTAACATGGTGGCAGGACTTGGAAAAGAGAGCACAGTAGTGGGTAGTGGCCATCTTCTAGGGAGAAGGAAAAGCATAAACAAAGGCACAAAGGTGGAAAAGAGCCTCATAGGGATGAAGGCTGATCTCATTGAAGTGGAGGTGAGAAAATTGGGACCCTGGTGGGTGTGGGAAGTAGAGACTAAGATTGAGAGGAAGAGTGAGACAGCCCAGATTCATAGCAGTGCTCCAGAAAACTTATGATGACACATGGTTTTGGAATATACCTTTATTAGATGATGCAACATGCTGTGTGGTAGTGGTGGATACTCCTCTTTGGGGGAAAACCTGTTTTGAGTTTGCCAATAACCCACTGTTTTATGACTTTGAGGAGGGTATAGCTCCTGTTGGGTCTCACATTGGATTAGATGAGAGCTTGAATTCAGATTTCTGTATTCAGAGTCCAGAGTGTTCACCATTACGCCATGGAACCCCTAGATCAGAGCTTGAAAACTGATTTATTTTTTTGGTGGGATCCATGTTCAGTAAGATTGTATATTGTTTAAAAATATTTTTTAAAAGATTTTATTCATTCATGAGAGACACAGAGAGAGGCAGAGATATAGGCAGAGGGAGAAGCAGGTTCCCTGTGGGGAGCCTGATGCAGAACTTGATCCCAGGGACCTAAGCCAAAGGCAGACACTCGGCCACTTAGCCACCCAGGCACCCCTAAACATTTTAAATATTAATTAGTAACCTTTTAAAATCCAGAGTTTTACCTACTGTTGTAAAATCTGAAGCATCAAGTGGGCATTTCTACCATGACAACAACCAACTATAGTTATTGCCATTTAGTTGGCTTTTGTGTGCCCAGAACCAGCTCAGCTTCCTCATGAATCTCTGACACCTGTTTAGGCCCTGTGGGCATTTGAATGTTCAAGCCCGGACTAAATGATCTCCACTGTTACTGCTTTCTGAGTTGATGACTATTTTCTTAAGTGTGGGTAAAATAATATTACCTAGCTTTTGGCCAATTAGAGTAATTGCAAATTCATTCATATTTTAAAA
Organism: Canis lupus dingo; assembly: GCF_003254725.2. Taxonomy (NCBI): domain Eukaryota; kingdom Metazoa; phylum Chordata; class Mammalia; order Carnivora; family Canidae; genus Canis; species Canis lupus. The sequence continues at coordinate 9,867,817 of NC_064274.1, read as the reverse complement.
CTGTAACATGGTCCCAGCAATTGCACTGCTGGGGATTTACCCCAAAGATACAGATGCAGTAAAATGCCGGGACACCTGCACCCTGATGTTTCTAGCAGCAATGTCCACAATAGCCAAACTGTGGAAGGAGCCTCGGTGTCCATCAGCAGATGAATGGATAAAGAAGATGTGGTTTATGTACACAATGGAATATTCCTCAGCCATTAGAAATGACAAATACCCACCATTTGCTTCAACGTGGATGGAACTGGAGGGTATTATGCTGAGTGAAATAAGTCAATCGGAGAAGGACAAACATTATATGGTCTCATTCATTTGGGGAATATAAAAAATAGTGAAAGGGAATAAAGGGGAAAGTAGAAAAAAATAAGTGGGAAATATCAGAAAGGGAGACAGAACATGAGAGACTCTTAACTCTGGGAAACGCACAAGGGGTAGTGGAAGGGGAGGTGGGCAGGGGGTGGAGGTGACTGGGTGATGGGCACTGAGGGGGGCACTTGATGGGATGAGTACTGGGTGTTATGCTATATGTTGGCAAATTGAACTCCAACTTAAAAATATGTAAAAAAATAAATAAAACATGGAAATGAAGGAAAAAAAGAAAAAAACTAAAACTGTAACATGTTTCTCTTTAACTTACACTTTTTTAGTCTTTGTGTGTATGAGAGAGAGAGGAGAAAGAGAGAGAAGACAGACACACAGATCATATCTCATTAAATTTATTGTGAAATGTCAGTGGAAAAAGGTAATTCATATGTGGATATCATTTGTCATATGACCAATTCAGATTTATGTTTATATGTTAGTATTCTCTCTCTTAATAAAAAATTGGTTTCAGTTTTTGGTCAGTTTTAATTTAGAATAGAGAAACATACAAATGCCAGGTTTCACCTCATTGCAAAAATATTTTCATATGTAAATGTTACTTTTGGTACATGCAGTAAGTCATCTGTTTACATATATGTTACTAAGGATCAGATGTGCCAATATGTTTCCTTTTGTTCTCTTTCTCTTTTTTTCTTTGTTGTGTATATAGTGTTGGTTTTATGCAATTTGTGCTGCTTTTGGAAAAGTGAAATCAACTTTAGATAGGGCATAGTGCTAGTCTTTATCTACAGAAGCATTGTTTAAATTAAGCTTTTATTTTAATTCTCGTATGATTAATATACAGTGTTCTATTAATTTCAGGTGTACAGTATAGTGATTCAGCAATTATACACTTTATTCAGTGCTCATCATGAAAAGTGTACTCTTTAATCCTCATCACCTATTTCACCATCTCCTCATTCACTACCCCTCTGGAAACCATAAATTTGTTCTCTGCAGTTAAGAGTCTATTTCTTGGTTTATCTCTCTCTCTTTTTAATACGCTCATAGTTTTGTTTCTTAAATTCCACATGTGAGTGAAAGCATATTGTATTTTCTTTCTCTGACTGACTTATCTCACTTAACATTATATTCTCTAGCTATGTCTATGTTGTTGCAAATGGTAAGATCTCATTTCTTTTTTACATCTGAATAATATTCCATTATGTATATGTATACCACATCTTTATCCATTCATCTATTGATGTACACTTGGGCTGCTCCCATAATTTGCCTATTGATAGTAATGCTGCAATGAACATAAGGATACAATATGTGAAAACCCCACAGTGAACATTATACTCATTGGGGATAAAACTGAAGCTTTCTCCCTAATTTCAGGAACAAGAAAAGGATGTCCATGCTCACCGCTTTTATTCATTGTAGTTCTGGAAGTCATAGCCACAGCAATGAGACAACAAAAAGAAATAAAAGGCATTCAAATTGGTAAGGAAGAAGTAAAACATTCAATATTTGCAGGTGACATTACACTAGATATAGAAAACCCTAAAAACTCCACCACAAAACTACTATAACTGATAAATGAATTCAGTAAAGTCACAGGATACAAAATCAATGTACAGAAATCTGTTGCATATCTATACACATGAGGCAGCAGAAAGAGAAATTAAGAAAACAATTTAGGCAGTTGTGCCCAAAATAGTAAGATATGTAGGGATAAGTCTAACCAAAGACGTGAAAGATCTGTACTTTGAAAATTATAAAACATTGATGAAAGAAATTGAAGATGACACAAAGAAAAGACATTCCGTGTTCATGGATTGTAAGAACAAATATTCTCAAAATGTCTATACTATTGAAAGCAACCTACAGATTTAATGTAATCCTTATTGAAATACCAGCAGTATTTTTCACAGAACTTGAACAACCCTAAAATTTGTATGAAACCACAAGAGACTCTGAATAGCCAAAGCAATCTTGAAAAAGAAAAGCAAAACTGGAGATATCACAATTCCAGACTTTAAGTTATATTAAAAAGCTGTAGTAATCAAAGCAGTATGTTTCTGGAACAAAAATGGACACATAGATCAATAGAATAGAATAAAAAACCCAGAAATTAACCCATAATTCTATGGTAGGTTAATCTTTGACAAAGTAGAAAAGAATATCCAATGGGAAAAAGATAATCTCCTCAACAAATAGTGTTGGGAAAACTGGACAGCTACATGCAAAAGAATGAAACTGGACCACTTTCTTATGCCATGCACAGAAATAAACTCAAAATGGAGTAAAGACCTAAGTTTGAGGCTCAAAATCATAAAAATCTTAGAAGAGAGAACATGCAGTAATGTCTCTGACATTAGCCTTAACAAAATTTTTCTAGATATGTTTCCTGAGGCAACTGAAATACAAGCAAAAATGAACTATTGAGCCTACATCAAAATTAAAAGCTTCTGCACAGAGAAGGAAAAATCAATAAAACTAAAAGACAACCTAGTGAGTTGGAGAAGATAAAGGGTTAGTATCTGAGATATATAAAGAACTGATACAACTCAACACTCAAAAAACAAATAATCTCATTAAAAATGAGCAGAAGACATGAACAGACATTTCTCCAAAGAACACATACAATTGGCCAACAAACACATGAAAAGATGCTCAACATCTCTCATTAGGTATGCAGATCTAAGCTAAAATGAGATCTCACCTCACATCTGTCAGAATGGCTAATACCAAAGACAAAAGAAACAAAACAAATGTTGATGAAGACATGGAGAAATAGGAATCCTCATGCATCCTTGGTGGGAATGCAAACTGCTGCCACCACTGTGGAAAATGGTGTGGAGGTTCATCAAAAAGTTAAAAATAGAACTATCCTCCAATCCAATAATCACACTACTGAGTATTTAAGCAAAAATAAAATAACTAATTCAAAGGGATGCATACACTCCTATGTTTATAGTGGCATTATTTATAATAACCAAATTATGGAAGCAGTTCAAATGTCCATCAATAGATCAATGAATAAAGAAGATGTAGTATATATAGTATTTCTTTTTATTGTCTCATTGCTGTGGCTAGGACTTTCAGCACCATGTGGAGTAAAAGCAATGAGCTTGCACACCCCTGTTTTGTTCCTGACCTTGGGGGAAAGGCTCCCAGTTTTTCCCCATTGAGTATGATATTCACTGTGAGTTTTTCACATGAGGCCTTTGTTGTGTTGAGGTATGTTTCCTTTAAGCCTACTTTGTTGAGGGCTTTTTTTTTTTTTTTAAGATTTTATTTATTTATTCATGAGAGAGAGAGAGGGAGAGAGAGATATTGAGCCAGAGACACAGGCAGAGGAAGAAGCAGGCTCCATGAAGGGAGCCTGATGTGGGACTCGATCCCGGGACTCTAGGACCATGCCCTGGGCCAAAGGCAGGCACTAAACTGCTGAGCCACCCAGGGATCCCCCATGTTGAACACTTTTATCATTAGTGGATGTTGTACTTTTATTAAATGATTTTTCCACATCTATTGAAATGACTGTATGGGGGAAAAAAAAAAAAAAAAGAAATGACCATACAGTTCTTATCCTTTCTTATTGATATGATGTATTGTGTTGATTGATTTGTGAATATTGACCAGCCTTGCATCCCAGGGAATAAATCCCACTTGATCATAGTGAATGATTTTTTTTAAGATATTGTTGGATTCTGTTTGCTAGTATTTTGTTGAGGATTTTTGTATCTATGTTCATCAGTGATCTTGGCTTATAGTTCTCTTTTTTTGTGTGTGTGTGGTGTCTTTATCTGGTTTTGGTATCAGCATGATGCCAGCTTCATAGGATAAATTTGGAAGTTTTCCAAATTTATTTTGGAATTGTTTGAGAGGCATAGGTATTAACTCTTCTTTAAATGTTTGATAGAATTAACCTGTGAAGCTTTCTGGTCTTGGACTTTTGTTGTTGGGAGTTTTCTGATTATTGATTAAATTTCATTGCTGGCAATCAGTATGTTTAAATTTTCTATCTCTTCCTTTCAACTTTGGTAGGTTATATGTTTCTATGGATTTATCCATTTCTTCTAGGTTGTCCAATTTGTTGACATATGATTTTTCATAATATTTTCTTTTTTAAAAAATATATTTTTTAAAGGTTTTATTTATTTACTCATGATAGACAGAGAGAGAGAGAGAGAGAGAGAGAGAGAGAGAGAGAGAGAGAGAGAGAAGCAGGCTCCATGCCAGGAGCCCAATGCGGGACTTGATCCCTGGACTCCAGGATCGTGCCCTGGGCCAAAGGCAGGCGCCAAACCGCTGAGCCACCCAGGGATCCCCTCATAATATTTTCTTACGAGTGTTTGTATTTCTGTGGTTTTGGTTGTTATTTCTCTTCTTTCATTTGTTATTTTGTTTATTTGAGTCCTCTGTCTTTTTTTATGAGTCTGGCTAGAGTTTTATCAATCTTGTTTACCTTTTCAAAGAACCAACTCCTAGTTTCATCTGTTTTTTTAGTTTCCATACCATTTATTTCTGCTTTAATCTTTATTATTTACTTCCTTCTAGGCGTTTTGGGTTTTATCTGTTCTTTTTCTAGCTCCTTTTGGTACAAAGTTAGGTTGTTTATTTGAGATTTTCCTTGCTTCTTGAGGTAGGCCTGTATTGCTATAAACTTTCCTCTTAGAACTGCTTTTGATGCATCCCAAAGATTTTGGACCATTTTTATTTTCATTTGTTTCCATGTAATTTTTCATTTCTTTGATTATTTGGCTGACCCATTCATTATTTATTTGTATGTTATTTAGTCTCCATGTATTTGTGATATTTCCAGATTTTTCTTGTGGTTGTTTATGGTGTTTATAGAGTTATGGTCAGAAAAAAAAAGCATAGTATGACTTCTACCATTTTGAATCTGTTGAGGCTGTTTTGTGGCCTAATATGTGACCTATTCTGGAGAATGATGCATGTGCACTTGAAAAGAATGTATATATTCTGTTGTTTTAGGATGGAATGTTCTGAATATATCTATTAAATCCATCTGGTCCAATGTGTCATCCAAAGCCACTGTTTCCTTGATGTTGGTGGGGTTTGTGCCAGTCTTCTGGCTGGGGGAGGGGGGGAGTCCAACTCCAGGTCTGAGGCAAATGTGACTAGGAACAGTGGATCCATCTGAGTGCTGGGTTTGGGGGTGTGAGCGGGGTTAGGGGAGTAAGAGGAAGAGGGGCTTGGTGTAAGCAAGTTAGATAGTGAGTGTCCACATCACCACATTGATTTCCACAGGTGGCTATGTATTTATGCTGGAGGGTGGGAGAGAAATGGTATGTGCCAGCTCCTTTGTTCCTGACGAGGTCTCCCTGCCCTCTCTGAGCTACCTCTGAGATGAATAAATATGCTCTCCCTTGTATGTTCTCTCAGTATTTTTCAAAATGCTGCTTCCATGCTGTATACTCTGATAGCTGTTTGTTGTACTATCTTTTTAAAGTTGGGGACTCAGCTTCCTAATGCCCTCTGGGCTCTCCCAGAGCAGAGCCACAGACTTAAAATTCCAGGCTTTAAATCCCACTTGTTTTAAGAACTCATGAGATTTAGCTCCTCTAGCTTTCAAAACCAATTGTTTTGGGGATTTGTCTTCCCCATGGAGGGTGCAGGCTCCCTGGTGTGATAGTCTGTTTCTTACTCTTCTCTACAATCTCAAATCCCTCCCAACAGTGGATGGCCACTGTCCATTTTGCTCCCCAACCGTGGCTAAACCTTTCATACCTTCTTGATGTAGTTGGTTCTCTGCCTTCAGTTGTAGAGTTTGTTCTGTCAGTATTTGGGTAATTTTCTGAGTTATTTACACTGATATTAGTGTTATCTAGTTGTGTCCATGGGGCGAGGTGAACTTAGGGTTCTCCTACTCCATCATCTTCCCAGCCTCTCCCTATAGAAGCATTTCTTTAAAACAATATTTTATTTAAATTCAATTTGTCAACATATAGTACAACACCTTGATGGGATGCTCATCCCATCAAGTGCCGTCCTTAGTGCCCATCATCCAGTCACTCCATCCCTTCCACTCTCCTCCCTTTCTGCAACCCTTTGTTTCCCAGTTTCAGGAATCTCTCATGGTTTGTCTTCCTCTCTAATTTTTCTATAGAAGCATTTATTAAGAAGATATCACTCTAGCAATGGAATCCTTTTAAGGAAAACTCATAGACAGGTCTCATTCAGGAATAGGTGTAGAGATTTACCTGCACTTAAGAACAGAGAATTGAGAATTGTGTAACTTTTTACTGCTTTGGGGAAGAAATTAATATTTTGTTTTTCAGTATATATTGAAAATTATTAATTTTTTTCACTAGGTGATAGTCTAGGTGATGAAATTTTAATACAAATATGCACTTGAGACTGAGTCACTTCTGTACACTTAAATTTTGTTGTTTACTATGTCTGTTGCAACATCAGAAAATACTTAACTTTATCTAAATTATACAATTATTTTATTTATTGTAGAAAGCAACTCTGTACATACACATAAGTAAGGTGAACAGAGAAAAATTATTCTAGTACAGAATACTTGGGAGGTAATTTGACAATATAATATGTAGCAAGCACTCTAGAAATGCTTACATTGTTGGGTTTAGTATCCCACTTACAGGTTGCATTGGATGTGTGTAATAAAAAATATAAAGATATTTATCCAGTGTAATTTATAACAGCAGAAATTATAAGCACTTCACATAGGAAGTAAAGAGCCTCACATATCTGCTGCCATACATGAGGAAGAAATTCTGAACTATGGGATCTAACTCTGTAAAAAGGTCCATCTATGCAAAATTTGCCATCATTTGGTGAGGAAATGTAGTTACACTTTTTAAAGTTGCACTTTCTCTCCACAGATAAAGATATTTGTTATTATTCATGGCAATATTGGGGATGGAAGTCCTTAAATTCTAAGCTGAAATTATCTTGAAGCTGTCACCTGATGTAAAGTCAGTGCTATTTTAATAATAGTCATGGTGAAAAAATTAAGAATCATAAAAAAGGTAGAGATTCACCTTGGATTACCTATAAAACTAATAATTAGTAAGAGTCTAGGATTTTCCACTTGTAATTTTCATCCACTTAATATGATTTTATCTTTTATATTTCTTTATTAATATTGAGCCATTTTGTTGATCTTATTACAGTTATACTATTCAAGCAATATAAATGTGTTATACTTGATAGCATGTTAGAGATGTTTGTTTTTGAGGACAAATATGTGCAATCCTTATGATTTTGTGTGTGCGCATGTGTGTGTTTGTTTAATTTAAAACTGTGTAATCATACAGTGCTTGGGAATTTGGCTTTCTCATACTTTGTGCCGTGGGGCATGTTTCTGACCTTGGGCTGTTATATAGGAAACCTATATAACAGCCCATCTTAAAAGTAATGTTCTGACCTCTGCCTCAGTAGGAGATGTGGAGTAAATAATTAAAGCAGCCTCCATGAAAAGCATCCACAGCAGGAAAGGGAGAAAGAATCTTCCTCAAGAAGAAAAACCACTAAATGACACAGTGAGAAATGAGGGAAAGAATAAGTGAGAGCAAGTTATCATAAATAGTGCCTCAAGGAAGTGAAAGATATTTTAGAAACAGGACTCATACTTAGGGAAAGTGAAAACATTTCAATGGATTTCCAGGCTGCCAGCAATTTTAGAATCAACTTTTCCCTTGATATTATATATATCTTTATTTTTATAAGTATTGGTAGCATATTTGTGTTGCTTGTAAGGAAATTACTAATGGAGGAGCCAATGTACAATGCACATTGATCAAAAAGCTTCACACTTCACCAAGTCACTTAGTTATATATTACCTGGTATATATAAATGGATGACCCATATTTAAGAAATAAATTCTCTGTACTTTTTTTTTTTTTAATTTATGATAGTCACAGAGAGAGAGAGAGGGGGGCAGAGACACAGGCAGAGGGAGAAGCAGGCTCCATGCACCAGAGCCCGACGTGGGATTCGATCCCGGGTCTCCAGGATCGCGCGCTGGGCCAAAGGCAGACGCCAAACCGCTGCGCCACCCAGGGATCCAATTCTCTGTACTTTCGAAAAAAATTAAATGATAGGTATTATGAATTTGCTGATGGTATTACTAATACACTCGAACATTTCAAAGGAGAGTGGTACAGCACCTAATCCTTAGGCTTGCACGTGGTCTGGCACAAATCATTGCTAGCTTAGATTACATTTATTAAGTACTTACTATGGCTGGCCACTGTTATAATCTCTTCACATGTCTTAACTCTTTGAGTCTTCTTAACAATTCAATGCAGAAGGTCCTGTTTTAAGATTCCCATTTTAAGATATGGTCACAGAAAAAGAGAGAAGTTAATAACTTGTCTAAGGTCACATACTTGGAAGGTGGCAGTGCTGTAATTTGAACTGAGGCCAGTTTTAACCACTACAAATAACTTTCAGTTTATAGCAAGGGAAGGAAGTCCCAGTGGTTGATTTTATATTTATATCGGTATTGCTAAAAGCATCTCCTTCATGCAATTGCTTTGCAGGCTGTGGATGGCAGGCAGCTGAAGGCAGTGTGGCCTTTGGTCTTTACTTCCTGAACATAAGCCCCCTGTCCTTATTACACTGATGCAATACGTGGTGCACAGAAGTGTCAGAGATCTGTGTGACAGAGTTCATCTGTCTTTGTGTACCTTACCAGGATTTGCCTGTGGCAATTGTGGGGATGTTGGCATTGAATAGCATCAGTGGGGAATGTAGGACTACATTTGAGTCTCAATTATTTTTCATTTTAGTTACAGAGTATGAAGTAGAGTTTTTAAAGTAAGGAAGCAAGTTACAAATAAATAGCAAAAACTAACAGAGGCCAGTTCCCGTGCCAACAAATAATATTCTCCTGTGAGACTTTGATTTCGAAAGAATTCTTTTTTTTTCCACTTTAATGTGAGGATTGTAGGATTTTTTTTTTCAATTTTATGACTAGAAGAAATTTCAATGTCTGAAGTTTTCAATCTATAGATGAATTCAGATGATGATGATGATGATGATAATGATGATTACTGATAGTAGCAGTACTTAAATAGCACCTGACTCTGTGCCAGGCACTGTTCTATGGACTTCACATATGTTACCAGATTTGTCATCATATTAAATATGTAGTTTTTTTAAAAAAAGATTTTATTTATTTATTTGAGAGAGTGAACAAGAGAGCACGAATTTGGGGAGGGAGAGGGAGAAGCAGATTCTTCTGTTGAGCAAGGAGCCCATCTCAGGGCTTGATTCCAGAACCTTGGGATCATGATCTGAGCTGGAGGCAGACACTTTGCTGACTGAGCCACCTAAGTTTAGTATTATGAAATGAAGTCCACTGAATAAAATTTAAATATCTGAAGAGATACTGTTAATAACTCAGTTAAATGCCAGTTATGTTAGCAAAATCAGCAGAAAATATACATAGCTTTTCATTTTTAAAATGATAGACTTTCTTTCCAATCCCAGATAGCTTTGAAAACCTTGTTTCTCCTTGGTCAGCAGAATACATGCCTTATTCCCCTAATCTATTCTAAACTAAGCTAAAAGCCTGACAATTCATCAGGCTTGTGGGTATTATTTTTCAACAGATGCACCTGTATAGGCTATTTATAATTAAACTAAGTCATGCCATGAAACACATCCTTACTTGCAAAATGCGGAATGACCCATAGGACTTCATGTAAGAATAGAGGCATAGAGGTATTATATAATTGTATCTTTTTACAATTTATTTTCTCTTTTTTTTTCTTGTCTATAATCTTCAAGTCAAGACAGCATTTCAACAAAGAAAGAAGACTATTCGCACTTTAAGCTCTATACAGAGGGCGTCTGGGTGGCTCAGTAGTTGAGCATCTGCCTTTGGCTCAGGTCATGGCCTGGGGTCCTGGGATCGAGTTCTCATATCAGGCTCCCAGCAGGGAGCCTACTTTTCCCTCTGCCTATGTCTCTGCCTCTCTCTCTGTGTCTCTCATGAATAAATAAATAAAATCTTTTAAAAAGAAAAGCTCTATACAGAAACATTGGGTAATAATATCAGATGTTTCATCTTTTTGGAAAAAAATTGCAATGATAAAATCAATTTATTTTTGGCATTAGATAAGAAACTCATTCTTATCCTCCCTCCCCTCACTGAGGTTTAAGGTATTAAAAAATGTGTAAAGAACACAAATAGATGAGTCTCAGAACCTACTCTCTATTTTCAAAGTCCTGTTTAACTTCCAAATGGAAATTCACCATGTTCAACAGTCATTCCCCCAAATCAATTCATTTCTTTTTTGTACTTTCCCATTAATGTTAACAATACCATTATTTCCCTAATGGACTAGGGTCAAAATCTGAATCATTTTTGATAGGTCTTTCTTAATCATTATATTTACCTGTTGGTACATTTTATAGATTCTATCTGGAAAATGAATCTTATCTCTATGATTACATGTTTTTAGAGTTCTAGTTCATTCATTCAGTGCTTCTTTCCCTGGCTGGGATAATGCCTACTTATTGGTTTCCTACCTCTCTTATAATCTGTATGATACAAGACTCAGACTACCACTTAAAAATCTTTAATTATTTGCTCTTGCCTCACGATTAACACAAACTTCTCAGCTCAGAATTCAAGGATCATGACACCATTCTACTATTCCTATTTTACTTGACCTATTTGCTTAACAAGTTTGTGCTCTAACCAACTAAGCTTTTTACCATGTCTTGAACATGAAATCATGAGCTTTATTTCCTGTCTTTGCACTCTTTTAAAGATATAACCTTTTAGTCTCTACCTTTTGTCTTTTTTTTAGTCTCTACCTTTTGAAATCATATTTACCTGTGTATGTCTATGCTTATTACTACCAACTCTTTCTCCTTAGCCCAAACTAAACCACTCCCTTTTATAAATATCCATAGCCCTCTACACTTCTCTTTAAATTTCCTTGTATTATAGTCAATGTTGAATTTTCTAACACTTTTCCAACTCTCTAGTTCCACACTCATGCACATGTGTGAGTTCCTTGTAAAAAAAAAAAAATTAGTCCAGTTGAATGGAATTTAAATTCCTCAGTAGCTCTCAGTTACATATCAGAAAGGCTCAAAGATCTGCTGTTAGCATATTAAAAGCATAGTCTGAAACTTTGTGCAAAGAGAACCCATGGACTTCTATCACAAGGTAAACTATGTTAGGACATGTTTACTTTCTAATTAATGGGCCTGAAAGGGCCTTTTCTAGATGTTTAACTTGATTTATACCATTGTAAGTCAGCTGCAGATTATTTTCCCCTAATAGTTGACACGAATTATGCTTCATTTTCTCTTTTGGGCCTCCTTGTGATGCATGGTTTGTGATATGTGGTTTACGACTGGAATGACTGCATAGACTTAGAAGGTCATTAAGCCTCGGCTGAATTATACAGTCTAAGCTTACTTTAGCCACATGTAATTATCTAGAATTGGAAGTTAAGTTTATTCCCTCTCACAAACACTACATATATATGTGGGCAAATACAGAGAGTGATTATTACTGCAATGTTAGCTCATGGCCTTCGTGGCAAGATTCAATGGGTAAAGGCTATCTCATAAAATGTTGGAATGAAAGCTTTTTATTAATTGTCAAAATTTTCCCAAGAGTAAACAGCAAACACGTGCTACAACTTCACTTTGATTCTCCCCCTAAGGAAATTAATTAATCTTGAAATATTAAAAGAGAAAATTCCAATCAATTATATTGCATATTTTGTTTTCCATAATGATTCTGGGCATACTACACCATATTTACAGTTTTAAAAACAAATATTATAGTGTCTGGGATTCTTAACTTGATGCAAATAGTTTGCTTTTAGCCTAATTAGGAAGGAGTTTTGAGTGAATACAATAATGCAGTGGTTCTCAAAGTGTGATTTGGGGATCTCTGAAGTCCCTGAGATCCCTGCAAGAAATATGCAGGACCAAGAATTTTTTGTAATAAAGATACTATTTACCCTTTTTTTTTTACACTCATCCTTTCAAGAGTGTACAGTGAAGTTTTTCAGAGGTTACGTGGTATTAACAGATTGAATGAGGACACAAATATGAGAATCTAGCTCTCCTTTATTATGCCAGACATTAAATAGAGTTGTAAAAATATAACATATATTATAATATAATAATATATATTATATAATAATATATAATATATAATATATAGTGCTGTTCTTCTCATTAATTTTTGTTTAAGTATAGTTATTTTTATTCTTAGTTTAAGTTTCTAAAATGGTAAGTCTGATAGAACAATCAGGGATCCCTGGGTGGCGCAGCAATTTAGCGCCTGCCTTTGGCCCAGGGCGTGATTCTGGAGACCTGGGATCGAGTCCCACGTCGGGCTCCCTGCATGGAGCCTGCTTCTTTCTCCCTCTGCCTATGTCTCTGCCTCTCTCTCTCTCTCTGTGTGACTATCATGAATAAATAAATAAAATCTTAAAAAAAAAAAAAGAAAGAACAATCATAAACAGAAGCTCTTTGGAGACCTAAATTATTTTTTAAAGTGTCCAGAGAAAAAGTTTCATAAATACTTCATTAGAGCATATAAAGTAAAGTCCCAATATTATCAAACAGATTATCTAGTTTTTTGAGGTTTTTTTTTGCATGATAATTGCATTATTTTAAGTTGTGATAAAATCTGGTATGAAAATTGATTCCATTTCTTGACTTTCTAAAAATAATGAGAATTAGCAGAGACTCTTATCTGTCTTAAAAAAGAAAGTGACTGGGATGTGGGTGGCGCAGCAGTTGAGCGTCTGCCTTTGGCTTAGGGCGTGATCCAGGGGTTCCTCATTGGGCTCCCTGCATGGAGCCTGCTTCTCCCTCTGCCTGTGTCTCTGCCTCTCTCTCTGTGTCTCTCATGATGAATAAATAAAATCTTAAAAAAAAAAGGAGAAGAAAATGACTGTGTCATATTTGAATAAATTAAGAATTAGGAGTAAGGAAACAGTAAACATCTCTTAGCTTTACCTCTAAGGTTGCAAATCCTTCAATGGCCTCCCAGTTATTTTGGACAAGCTAAACTCTTTTGTGGAGCACATGAGATCCTTCACAATTTGATGACCCCAAGCTGCCATTCCAATAACCTTAACTTCCTTCCATGACTGCATTGACATCTCTCTCCTCCCATAGCCTCATCTTTAGTCATATCCAAGTACTTACTTTTCCGTACCTTTGTTTTTAATGCATTTCCCCCCAAATATAATGCCTCTTTACTCTGTCAGGAAAAATTGTTCAAGATTTGGAAATTGACTCAAGGGATTCCTGGGTATTATCTAGAAGATCCTCTGGGATTGTTGATTCTCTAGGGGTGTGCAGAGTTGATTGATTTTCTATTGACTAGATTATTCACAACTTTGTAGTGGTAGAAGTTAAGTTGTAGAAAACTGACAGCATTGCAAATGGTTCCTATCTATAGCAGTACAGATGATTCCTATTCGTAGCAATGCAAATGAATTTTGCCCAGTAAAGGCTATAAATCTCTGTAAGTCAAATAAAATATCTGACATATTTATTTTATATATGAGTGAGAGAATTTTTTTAGCTTTTTGAAAATTATATTTTAGTATCTGCCTTTTCAACTACCCTGTATAAAACTCCTATTTACTCTTTAAGATAGAGTGAAAATATCATTTTCTCAATGGAACCTATTCTATTTTCCTAATCAAAATTGGCTTCTTACCTCATAGGGCTCCTATTGTACTTTTAATCTACTTCTACTATAGCTCTTACTAGATTGTAGTATATATGTCTATATTTCTCTTTTTTTCCACTAGACTAGCTTTTCAAAGGCAAAAACACCGTATTTTATTCATCTTTGTGTTATCTACTCCTTTGCCACACATATATAGCACATGACATGGAGAAATTTGCTTCGTAAATGTTTAGTGATGAATGCAAGCAGAAATCACAGAAGATGGTAATGAGCATTTTTTAGTGTTTGCTGATGAGAGGGAACTGGATATTCAGACCAAAAAATAAAGTAACTTTTTCACTTGTAGAGTTTATGGGAAAATATAATTTAGCATGAAATTGAAAAAAGTTGAAAGAAGAAACTTAATGAAGCCAGAATGACTTAGAAGAGATTAGGATTAAGACATCTGAGACTTAGAGGTCTGCACTATGGATTCCTTACTGAATTGCTATATTCAAGACATTTTCTTCTGTTGTTCATTATACACCTAAATTAGACATAATAATTATTATAATTACAAAGACAGAGGAAGTCCCATATGGGGATGTTTAAGCCAAAAGTGGGCAGGAGGCAGCCCTACTTAGCTTATTTGTCTATGAGTGAGAATGAAAGAAGTTAAAAAAGAAAAGACTTTTTTACAGCGTGAAATATAGAACTATGGCTTGCAATAAAATTAAAAAATGGCTCAACTCTTTACTTTGAATTTGGAAGGGTCTTTTACTTAGCATTACCTTCACATCCTTATCAGTTTCATTTTTATTTTATTTATGTACTTTTAAGAACTGGTTTTTGACATGATAAGCAAGATTAGAATGAAGAGACTAGTTTTGTCTGTCAGATATTTTGCACAATTAAATTTATGTTTGGGCGCCCCAATATTTAGATATTTTTAGAGCTTTTGGGATAATTTTTCTGAAACAGAGTGATTTCTAGTATTTACTTTGTAAGGAGGTCACTTACATATAGTGGACTTAACAATTGGCAGTAAATTCTGAATTTGTGTTCTAGCAGGTGAAAGAATCCAAACTATTTACTAACACATCCCAGTGCAGTTTCCATGGCAACAGAGGCCAGTTACTGTCAGCCCAGAGTTGCTTTGACGGTTGACTTCAGCAGTGAACTCTGTGTGATGCTGCCAAATGTCTGGCCTCTGTGTTTCCTGTTCCAAGCAATTGTTTCTTATTCTGAATACTAATGACTAGTCTACAAAGGCTGTAGTTCAATTCCACTGAAGATAGGCCTGGGAATCATATGTGGAAAAGTAGTGAGTGTTTTGCCTGCAGTGATTTAAAAACTGTATGTAATTGGATTGTACATTCCCTAACTAGCTATGCCAGTAGTTCATTAATAATGATACCTTGTTGTTATTAGGCAGATGGGCCAAAATGAGAAATGACAGCACATCCATCATCATTGAGTCAAAAGCTCTTTTTAAAGGAAGACTTGCTGACTTTGGCTGGCTAGCACCATCATGTAAATCCAAATGATTGTGCACATGTATGCCAGGAGAAAAATAAATTTGCAACTGAAGTGGTTTTTTTGCTATTTAAAGTGTTCATGTATTGATTGCTCTGAAATCAAGAAAAAGTAGCTGCCTGAAATGCCAGTGAAATGGCTGAGAAATTTAAAATGAGAAGGGGGAAAGCTAAGCAGTTTTTGCTCTTTAAAAATGAAGAGTACTAAAAAAAAAAAAAAATAAAAAAATAAAAAAATAAAAAAAAATAAAAATGAAGAGTACTATGATTTTGAAATTCTAGTTGTATGGTGGTTATCAGTGTAGAGAATTGGGACCCTCTTTGCCTGGGTCACACTCTATACCAGGAATCTGAAGACCAGTTTTGTTATACTTATGTTTCTCTCTAGAGTATAAGTACCTTGAGGGTAGACTACTTGCATCATTGTGTTCCTGACAGCCAGCACAGGGCCTGACACACATTGAGTGCTCAATAACTATTTAATGAATCAAGTGAAAAATCAATGAATTCCCTGCAAGAAGTTTCTGATATTTAAGTGCATCAAATTTCCTAGAAGAAGCTATTAGTTCTCTTCACTAAAATGCATAATAGCCTACAGCTGCAAATACTCACCGCTAAGTGTCTGATGTGGAGCTTTCACTGGCAGTTACGACTGTGGTCACTCCAAGTGTCTGTCCTCAGTAGATACCACTCAAAGGTAGCTCTTATCAGCATGTTTTTTTTCCCAGCTAGTGGATCCAATTTTTCATGGCTCTTGGTGGTACCATTTATCATTTCTAAGTCTTAGAGTGGCTATCCCCTCTACCTTATCATAGTCAAAGTTCCCAGTGGTTGTTTTGGGCAAGGACTTCTGATCTTGTGCCAAATATTGTTCCTCGTTCTTGACTAGGGGCAATTATTCTGCACCCTAGAGGCATTTGGCAATATCTGGAATCTAGCTGGGGTGGGATGGGATAAGGAGTGCTTCTAGTAGCTAGTAAGTGGAGGTTAGGGATATTGCTTAATATTTTACAATGCACAAGGCAGCCCTCACAACAAAGACTTATTTGGCACAAAATGTCAGTAGTGCTAAGATTGAGAAATCCTGCCCTGGTGTTTCAAGCTCTTTCATGAAACTTTTTCAGAATTATTCAGAATTATTCCATGCCCTCTTTATCTCCTTTTTTTCCCCTTAGGAGAAAAAAGGCCTAGCTTGTTTTCTCATACTTTTTAAAATTCACTTTCTTTATCTCAAGATGTTACCAGGCTCTTACTTTTTGCTACCAGTGTCTGAACTCAGGTACATAGTTATTTTTGCTGGTAGACTCAAATTCTAGAGCATAGAAAGGCAAATATGCAAAATGAGTTCTAGTAATAATCAATCCTGAATATCTTATTATTTTTAAGGGAGACATACAAAGAAAGCTCTACTAGAGGGGAACACTCTTACACTGTTGGTGGGAATGCAAAATGGTATAGCCACTCTGGAAAACAGTATGGAGGTTCCTCAAAAAGTTAAAAATAGAGCTGTCCTACGACCCAGCAATTGCCCTACTAGGTATTTTTCCAAAGAATACAAACAGTGATTCAAAGGGGCAGATGCAACCCAATGTTTATAGAGGCAATGTCCACAATAGCCAAAATATGGAAAGAGCCCAGATGTCCATAAATGGATAAAGAAGATATGTATGTGTGTGTGGAATATTACTTGTCCATCAAAAAGAATGAAATCTTACCATTTGCAAGTATATGGATGAAACTAGAGGGTATTTTGCTAAGTGAAATAAGTCAGTCAGAGAAAGACAAATATATGATATTTCACTCATATGTGCCATTTAAATAACAAAACAGATGAATGTAGGGGGAAGGATGGAAAAATGAAATAAGCTGAAATCAGAGAGGAAGACAAATCATAAGAGAGTCTTAACTATAGGAAACAAACTGAGGGATTGCTGGAGTGGATGTGGGGGGGACAATGAAATAATTGGAAGATGGGATAAGGAAGGCATGTGATGTCATGAGCACTGGGTGTTATATACAATGATGAAACCCTGAACTCTACCTCTGAAACTAGTAACCACTATATGTTAATTAATCGATTTTAATTAAAAAAAAAAGAGAAAGCTCTACAACTATACCCACAGGGAGTTTTGAAGCTCCTCCACAAATAAATATTTTGCATTGTTTTACACCTTTTTCATTGTAAAGGAATTTTAAATTGGATCTTTGTGTATTATATCAAAGTTTGAAAAGCAAATGTGGTTTAATAATCTTAATATCATTCTTAGGATGGGCATATTTTGTCTTTGAAAATCTCAAATTGATCTGAATATTTTTAAAAGGAACTGATTGTTTTTGTGCATGGATATGGGGCTCAAATTTTAGATTCTAACTTGAAAAATTTAGATAATTATATGGCAGTGGATAGACCTCAAAACTTTAAGAAGAAAATATTGTCATTTGTTTAATGATTTCAATGACAAAGAGAGGAGGAAACCACTTCATCTTTAAAGTTCTTTATAAATATTAACTAATTAATCTCCATAACCCTATTATCATAAAAAATGTATTATTACCTCTCTTGGAAGATTTGAACACTGTTTACCATATAATATTCCAGTTTAGCAAATTCATGAACAGTGATTAAAGATAGTGTTTCTGTTCTCAAATACTATAATTAAATCCCTTCCTGGGATGCTTTCTTTCTAAATTGCATAACATAGTAATTTTTAGTATTTGCCTTTAGGAAACTAGTGTTGATAGTTTAAGAGAAAGGAAATCTTTATGATAAATTTACAAAGGGCTGATAAATTAATGCTAGTATTATATATTAATTGACATCTATATGTTGACAAAATCAAGTCTCTTATCGCTTTTCCTTTTAGTTCTTACTAAAATACTTTTAAAAGTTCCCTTTTATGATTATTCACATATTTAAAGTTATAAAGGGAGGAACGTATTATTATTACTACTACTTTTTCTGAAATAACAATTTCCTTATTTTATGCTAATTTCTATTTATTGCACCACTAAGTTGATTCAAATTGTAGACATATAATAAGAAGGTTATATCTCACAAGTATTCAAATAATGGGAGGCCTTCCAGGTTTCTTTCCTTATAAATAGTAGTTTAGAGGTTATATCAGCACCAACTATTCATATTGGCTTCACAGGGGTGGAAGGAAAGCAGAATTATATCTATTTTTTTCTATTCACATTTCCTCAAATCTATTTATCTTTCCTATCTTTTCTCTTCATAAAGAAAAAGAGAGAACTAAATCAAAACCACTCCACTCATCGTTTAAGTTTTAAGTTGTAGAAGTTGAGCATAAGGGAAAAGGAAAGCAAAAACAAAATAGGAAAGTGGTGGGAGATAAATGTTACATTTGGGTGAGTCACTGAGGGATCAGGTACAAATATTTAGTTGGCTGTCTGAAGGAACCTTAATCATTCAATGGTGGCCAGAAAAAAGGCTTGTCACTAACCATGACTATGTTGTAACAGGCAATAGATATTTATTAAGCATCTTCTATGTGCCCGGTTCTGGAACACAGTGAGACATATAGTCTCTGCCATCTTGAAGCTTCCAGGGCGGGAGACAATGGAGCTGTTCTTGGTTCAAACACTTGTGGTATTTAGAGTCTTCAAAGAGTTGAAGGCATCATTAGGGAAGGGCTTTAGGCATTTACTACAGTTCAGTATTCCAGTCTTCCTAATGGCTAGAGGAGGGTATCAGTGGTGGTTAATTTGATGATGGCTTGGTTTATTTAAATATTATAGAAAATTCAGATCTATTTACTCTTATTATTGAGTTTCATTCTTATATTTTAAAAAGTGCATTTAATGCCTTTTGTATGCCAAGATCTGGGAAGAAATTTGACAATATTGAAATAGTCACTGCTCTAGAAATGTCCATAAACTCTTGGGGAACACAAACAAGAAAACAGAAAATGATAATAAGTATGATAAATATTGTTATGAGTAGTATGGAGTGCTCTGGAAGGGGTAGCAAGGACTTAAGGAGGAACTCACATTCAAGCTGAATCTTACAAAAAACATAAAGCAGGTCCATTGAGATTATGGGACTAGCATTTTGGGTAGATGGAACAGCATAGATAAAGGCTTTGATAAAAATGAGAACACAGAGAACCACAAATGGTCCAAGTGACTGTGTGTGGAACTAAGAAGGTATTAGCCATGAATCTAAAGAGATAAACTGAGCTAGATCATGAAGGACCTTCCATGTCATCTCAGAAGACTTTGAATTTATCCAGCAAAAAGAGGGAGCAAATTGATAAGATTTTCAGAGAGAAGGGTTGCTATAAGATTTGTGTTTTGCATCTAATCACTCTGGCTGCATTGCAGGGAAAGGAATAGAGTAGAAGCAAGATTAGAAATAGCTTAAGACAAAGATAACATTGATTAATGTGTATGGAACCAATTACAAGGACAAAATTTTCATCAGTATTCATTTTATTATAAAATCATTTAAATGTCTACGAAATCCTATATTTATGCTTATAGTTTTTACATTACCATAAAACAGATTTACAAATGCCAGATTAAAAAATAATAAAATTTAAGTGAATATTAAATTAAAATAGTAGGTGATGTGGTTTCACTGAAAATAAAACCCTAATGTTAAGTTTTAACATAGAATTTTTATTTATTTTTTTTAAAGATTTTATTTATTCATTCATTCAGAGAGAGTGAAGAGAGAGGCAGAGACACAGGCAGAGGGAGAAGCAGGCTCCATGCTGGAAGCCCGATGTGGGACTGGATCCCGGGTCTCCAGGATCACACCCCAGGCTGCAGGCGGTGCTAAACTGCTGCACCACCAGGGCTGCCTCTAACATAGAATTTAAAAAAAATTTTTATGTTTCACTTGTTTACTTGATTCTGAGTATGACGTACCATTATTTGAGTCATCATTGTAATTACTGACTCTTTTTTCCTCTTTTAGAAAAAAATTAATTTACTTTAATTTTTTAAAAATATTTTATTTATTCGTGAGAGACACAGGGCAAGAGGCAGAGATACACACAGAGGGAGAAGCAGACTCCCCATGGGGAGTCTGATGCAGGACTCTGTCTCAGGACCCCTGGGATCCTGACCTGATCAAAGGCAGAGGCTCAACCACTAAGCCACCCAGGTGCCTCAGGAAATTAATTTTAAATGACCAATCTCTTATTTTGATGACCCAAAATGTAATAGTGTACCACAAAATATAATACTAAAAAGCTAAAAATACTATTTAATAAAATATTCTCTATTACATATTCTTACTGTTACCAACTTATCACAAGTTGATACATATAAATAAGGCATCTGTGCAAAATATTAGCTTATAACAAATATGTGATGATAGCCGAGCCCAGGTTATTTTGTGTTTGATGTTTACTATATTGCTGTGGGTGCTTTGATGTCTCCAATATTTCCTCCTCCTCTCTCTTCTTTTGGACAATTAGGAAGCTTGGGTTGGTAGTGCAAACAGTGATGCCTTTTGTTGACCTGAATTAATCATTTGTATGTCAGTTCAAGTTTCTCACTCACTCTGGATAATTAAAAAAAACAGTATTTTAACACCTGTTGCTTTTTTTTGTGGTGTAAAATCAAAGTCTCAATTTATTAAATTACAAAAACTAAAACCTTAGCCTATAAATGTTGCTTTCACTTACAAAATATGTGGATAATATAAAAGCTTGGTCACTTTTTAATGGGTAAAAAACTTAATATAGATATGATGACATCTGATTGTTTTAGTATGATTTTAGAAACAAACCAAGCTCATTCATTCAACAAATATTTATTGAAAGCCCATCCTGCTCCAGGGACTGTGCCATGATAAGAAAGAGCAGATACTGAAGCTAGAGATGCTTATAACACATCCAAAGTTAAATACCATATGTTAGTCAGTGGATCTTAAAATATTGTACCCTGACCAGCAAGTAGCATCTGCATCACCCAAGAATTTGTTAGAAATGCAGTATCTCCAAACACTGGGTGGCTCAGTGGTTGAGCTTCTGCCTTTAGCTCGGTTGTGATCCCAGAGTCCTGGGATCGAGTTCCACATCAGGCTCCCCACAGGGAGGCTGCTTCTCCCTCTGCCTATATCTCTGCCTGTTTCTGTGTCTCTCATGAATGAATAAATAAAATCTTAAAAAAAAGAAAGAAAAAAAAAAAAAAAGAAAATGCAATTTCCCAGGCCTCACTCCAGGCCTGTGCATCAGAACCTATGAGGGTGGGGGAGCCCAGCAATCTATTTAACAAGTCCTCTGGGGGATTCTGAAGCCTGCTGAACTGTGGTAGCCACTGCTTTTGAGGCTGACCGATTGATCTCTTCCAATACTAAGAATACAAAAAGTTGGGGCAGCCCGGGAGTCTCAGTGGTTTAGAGCCACCTTCAGCCCAGGGTGTGATCCTGGAGACCCAGGATCGAGTCCCACATTGGGCCTACTTCTCCCTCTGCCTGTGTCTCTGCCTCTGTCTCTCTGTGTCTTTCATGAATAAATAAATAAAATCTTAAAAAAAAGGTCAATTTTTCTTGAGGCAGATATCCTATGAATAGAATTTGCAGAAAATATTTTAAGGAAAAATTTGTAAAAGTGCAAGTTCAGGGTCACCAGATGTCTGAGATACAAGAAACTCGGACCTACCAACATTAAAGAAAAACATGATTAAAAGCTATTAAAAACTTTACCTTGTTGAGAATTTGACTGCTCTCGTTCTTTCTTAGAGTGGGCTAGGTCCCTTATTTTAACCAAGTCTGGGATAGGAGATTCCTTGTGTCATTTACATAGCTGATAGGTAAAGGGAATTATATTTACATACCAGTTCTGTGTTCACCAGTCAATATTGCTTTTGTAATTTTTCTCATTTTTAAATCTCATCTAGTGCAAAATTCTTAGTTCTGTTTGGTTCCATTTTATCTGAAGGATAAAGCCTTCCTTCATGTCCCAGCCTTACAAAAAGTCTCCATCTCTTTGTTCAGGACTAAGTGTCCAGTGTAAGGCCACCCATAGTTGGCTCTTTTTACCTCTTTGGTGCTTCTAAAGAGGGGAGGCCTCCCCCTTCCTTCTTTTTTAGCAGCCACTGCTGCAGTTGATCTTCTCTCCAAAAATCCGGTCTGAACTAATCTTCAACAGAAGGAGAGAAAAAGAGTTTGGATTGGAACCAAATCTTTCTACTAGATTCTTTAAGGCTTTGTTGCAGTTACTGTGTTGAGCAGGAGAAGGAAAAAATAGCCTTTGAGTTATTAAAAGAGAAGAGACGAAGGGAGAAATGCTGAGAATATATATTTACTAATGTGAAGGTATATACTGATGCCAGAAGATACAATACTAAAATATATGTTGTATCATACTTTTATAAAACTGTATTTTCTATTTCTTTGATACTATGGAGACTAGACAGTCAATACATATAGGAGTCAGAGTTAATTTCTAAAATAATTTACTTGATAAATATTCTTTGTGTACTTAGTATGTGCCACCAACTGTTGCAGATCTTGGGAGATGGCAGTGAGCATAGGGAAAAAAAAATCTCTGCCCTCATGAAGGTTAGAGTATAATGAAGGAAATCGACAAAAACCAAAACAGATAAAATATAGAGCAAACTAGTTGGTGAAAAATTCTGTGAGAAAAATAAAGCAGAGAATGAAAGTAGGGAGAATGGAGGAGAAGACAGATTTAAGTAAGGATGGTTAAGGAGGGCCTTACCTGAAAAGGAGAGCACAGACATGTGGAGATGAGGGAGTCAAACAGATACCTGAGGAATTATGCTCCAGGCAGAGGGAACAGCCAGTGCAAGGGCCCTGAGGCCTAGGAAAAGAGGGGGGCCAAAGTAGTAGGTCACATCCATGGTCCTAATGAATCAGTGGCTTTTGCTTTTCATTCTTTGGAATTTCACATTTCAGACACTGCAGCTTTCATAATCAGAAAATCTATTTGGATCTTTTTTGTATCTTCTACCTTCTCCATTGTATATATAGCTTCTCTATATCCTCAAACACATTTATAACATTCATAAAATCTACTTTAAGTTTGTTGTCTGCTAATTGCAACCTTTCTGCCATTCCTGGGTCTGTTTCTATTGACTGATTTTTGTTTTCCCCTCTTGCTTAGAGTCATATTTTTCTGCTGCTTTGCATATCTGGCAACTTTTTATTGAATATAGGATATTTTGAACATTTTCTTTAATTATGTAGACATGAAAGTCAGGGGAATATGGATCTTGGGCTTTGTTCTAGTGTATAATTAATCTACTTTGGATCATGAGGACTTTTCCAAATCTTGCTATTATGCTTTATTTTGGTGGGTCCACTGCAGCCTTTAATCTAAGGCTGATTTAGCTGCACTGTGCAGGTGATAGTCCTCTTAGGTCTCTACCCAAATTTCAGAGGTTACCAATTTTTTCCACTCTGGCTGGTGAGAAGACAAGCCATTTGCAGCCTGTCTTGAGCTCTGAGAATTGTTCCAGGAAGTTCTTCCCATAGCCATGTAGGGTATTAACCCAGATGTGTGCTGATTATACTCAGCAGAACCTCAAGGGGTTTTCCCTTCAGATTTCAGGAGCTCTTTCTCTATTCTTTCTGGTCCTGTGCCCAGGGATTCTAGCTCACTCAGCTTCCCTGAACTCATCTCCTTACTTGTGTGAGACTGGGAGACTGTTGAGCTTTCTTAGGCTTCTCCTTTCCTGTGGCTTTAAAGCTGCCTCCAGGCAATAACTTGGAGAAAATGTAAGGATCACTTCATTTTTCCTCCCATCTCATGGGTCACGATCTTGCTTTGGCAATTGTTCTGTGACAGAAAATACTCATCTTCATGCATAAATCTTTCTTCTTCTCTGGCTTCTTCTTTTTAACAGCAGGAAGACAATTCTCTTGGCTGTTAGTCCCTCTTGGAGAGAAACAGAAGTCCTAGTATGACTTCTGATTGCCAAACACATGGACTAATTAAATCCTCTCAGAACTTAACCTACTTATATTTATATGTGAACTCTGGCCTACACTTAAAAACCTATGTACAACTGAAGCATAAGTTCTGGCCATGTGTTTTGGATTGTATTATCTCAAATTAAACCTGGTGGTAAGGATTTAATGCAGAGAAGTTCATTTGGGAGATGATCCCAGGGAACACGAGTGGAAGAGTGGAGAACTCAGAGAGGCAAGAGGAAAAAACACTAAAGGGTGTGTTGTCAACTCACCAGATATAGTAAAGGGCTCAATCCTGCAGAGAAACTCAGGGAGGTAGAACAAAGTTAGCCTACCTCAGAACTATCACAATTAAGTGAGACAGCTTGGGTATATATCTCTACTCCTCATCCATCATTTATTGAGAGCTGCTTCTATAGGTGTTGACTCTGCACTTCTGAGTTTGTTCTGTATGTAGGTTGAGCAGTTCCCTGTGGCCAGAGGAAAGCCTTCGGGCAGAGAACTTCAGGTGTTCACAGTAAGCAAGCTTCATAATGCAGAGGTGAGAACAGGGGGATATAAGCGGGTACTAGTAATGTTACTAACACCAGACAGAAGATGTGGATTAAACTCACTCTAAAGGAGAAGTGCTATGTGCTCTTCTTTCAACCCAGCAGTTGAAATAGACCTGACTTAATAGATACAGGCTTATATCAATCTTCTCTTCCTTTCCTAATAATTAGAAAAGTTTTTTTAAGGTTTTATTTCTCAAAACAGTGAATACCTAACTCACAAAGAATGAATAATTCTGTGTATTTCATATTTCTGTATATCTGTACATTTGACCCTCTAGGTAATGATATTTTGGCACATTAATTCTTTTTTTTTTTTACATTAATTCTTTTATAGAAATATATCTATCCTTTTTATTGCCTTTTTCTTTTTTAAAAAAGGCTCCACACACAGCATGGAGCCCAATGCAGGACTTGAACTCAAAATCCTGAGATTAAGACTTGAGCCGAGATCAAGAGTCAGACACTATCAGTTGAGCCACCCTGTTGCCCCAATTGCCTTTTAAAATAGAAGACATGCAGTATATTTTAAATTTTGCTGAAGACTCAGTAATTTTATTTAATGTAGTGTACTGAAACCACAGACACAGTTGCATTTGTAGATTTGGAAAAAAGGAAATTTAGGATAGATGGACAGCTTGGTAGTGGCTTTCTTGACAAAGCATTTCATGCACTTATTTTTATACATTTGTACCTTTCTCATAAAAGAAAAGGTGTAATGTGATAGCCCGGGCAGGGAAACAATAGTGAATCAGGCAAAAACAGTTACGAGATCACAGACCACCATAGCCTTCTCTAAAGCGGGTTTATTCCCCCTGCTGTCCCCCAAATCATCTCCTTTGCTGAAGCTGTTTCTGCCCTTTGACTTGTTGGAGCTATTAAAAAACATTTATTATTTCTGCATCACAAATACAGTTGATCCCAGGAATCTCCTCATTCACTTACTCAAATGCTTTTTTCTCCCATGTGTCACTGACAGAATGAAACGAGGATTATGCTTTAACATTTTATGATTTTGTGCCAGAGATGTGAAGGGAAGGATTTATTTTCCTAAATAGTCACTGAGGTTGATAGCATCTTACACTTCTTGGATATTACTCAGTTGCACACATTTCTGCACATTCCTCTTAACTTTTTGTTAGAGTACTGAACAACAGTTAAAAAAATAACTTGAGGTTTAATAATTAGAGATTGAAAAATTTTCAAGGTTCCTGATTAATTGGCCAACTCTATTATAATACTCTTCAGAATCAGTAACACTGTAAAATCTGAGAAAAACATATCTTTCTCCATGGATTCAATTAGTGAAATAATACTGTGGTTCAGAAGGTTCAAGAAAAGGTCTGATGACTCTTAATTACAGAGAACAAAAGAGAAGATGAGGAAGGGGGGATGAGTGAAATAGATGAAAGGGGATCAAGAGTACACTTAGCTTGATGAGCACTGAGAAATATACGGAGTTGTTAAGTCACTATATTGTAACCTGAAAAGAATATAGCACTGTATGTTAATTATACTGGAATTAAAATTAAAAAAGAAAAGTCCTGATGTAATGTTTGTCTTTCCTGAAAGAAGCATGATTGCCCAAAGTTTTCTTTCACTATATGTACAAAAAAATGTATAAAACTATCAAGAAGGAAGCTATATGGCCATCCATATATTTATTTACATTTCACCCCCAAATATCTAATTTCGTAAGAATTTGTAGCATTGGCTCTTCCAAAATGAATCTGTTTTTCCTTTTCCTGCCTTAACCTAAGGTTATTTAGTTCCTTAGGGTCCTTTCAGTTTGGAGGTTGGCAAGTGCCAGTGACAATATAAAATTATTTAGAATGATAGCTGGTACTTAGAAATGAATTACCTGAAAATCTAAAAATTTATGCTGAAATGTTATGATTTACATTTTTTTAATCATCCCAGCATTTAGCCTTCCAGTGCCATGTCTCAGTTGGAAATGCCAAAGTTAAATGCATCTCTTAAAAAAAAAAATGTGTATAGCTCAGTTGACTGCTTCTGCTCAAATAAATCCTGGTACTTTTCTGTAATCATTGGGCCAGTGATAAGGTGTGCTTGGATTTCACTTAAAACCATTCATCAGAACATCGCTGCCCCAGGGTTGGCCAGTGTGGTGTGTAGCATGGCTACCTAGGATTGACCTAGAATTGACTGACTCAGGACCCATAAAGCATTTCAACAGCTGCTTGTATGAAATACTGATTTCACACAGGTAAGTCTTGCTAGATTGAACGCTGTAAGGGGGAGGTTGTGTTTTATTGTTTTTTTGTTTTTTTGGTTTTTTTTTGCTTATTACACCCCCGGTTCCTAATGTGGTGCTGAAATATCAATATATATTCTGTGAACAAATGACTCTAGTCCCAGTTTTTTTTTCTGATGTATTTTTCTCTCATGCATAGTGACATCTGACCCAGTTCAGATGCCTGGTCTCTGACTTCACTGTGATTAGGCCTTGAGTGGCTTTCCCTATGTTTGCACTTACGATGCTATGCTGCAGTCGTCCCATTTATGATTTTCATTCACGACCAGACTGAATGTTCCTTGAGAGTGGTCACACTGCCTTATATATTCCTGCATCATCAAAGCCTACAATAGTTTACATAGTGTCTGGTAGACTTTTTGCAAGCTAGTCTTTTAACATTTTTAAGAAACATGCAAGTGTCTCTTCCTTTTACACATTTACTTTTCACTAAAGGAAGATGAATCTAAGTCCAAAGTTAAGCTTTGATGAAAAAACAAAGGAACAAGGCCAACTTTATAAAGCCCTCAGATCTGATGTAGTGTTTGATTGTTTTGTTTATTCATTCAGTCAGTATTTATTGAATGCTGAGTGCCAGTTGGGCAGCAGGCACTAGTCTAGGTGCTGAGGAGACAGCAATGAATAAAACAATTTCAAATCCCTGTCATGATGGATTTAGTCCAATGAGTGAAGTGGACAGTATAAAACACCTAGTCTACTACATAGTGATAATGGGCTAGGGAGATGAAATAAAGTTGGGAAAGGACATACAGGTAACTGGGAGAGAGGGCTGACCTTCTTGATAGTGTGGCCATTGCCAGCTTCACTGACAAGGTAGCTTTGGGTAAAGACCCAAGGAAAGAGAGACTGTCAGCTATGTGCAAAACTGGAATAGCATCTCAGGGAGAAGCAGCATGGCAAGTCCACCAATTCTTAGTTCTCACGGGAATCCTCCTCCTCAGCGAGTCTTGATGTAGCAGGTCATGCTACCCGGGCCACTCTCCCAAGTTTTCTCTGTTCTGACTGATGGCTCCTGTGCTGGTTTCTCTAATTTACGGTTTTGAAATGTTGGAGTACTTAATACTTCAGTTATCATAATTCTTTTCTTACCTTTCCACTTCCTATATTTGCTCACCCAGTCCTGTGGCTAAATACACATAAGTACCCCCAAGTCTGTGTTTTCAACTCTGACTTCTTTGACCATTCTATCCAGACCTCTATACATCATTGACATCTCATCTACGCTCATCCCAAATTTATTATGTCCAAAATAAAACTTGATTTTCAGCCCCACTTGCAATACCTTCTTTACCTTATTTTTTTGTTATTTCAGTTAATGGCATAATTATTCACATAGTTGCTCAAACTAAAAGTTAAGAGTCTTCCACAATGCATTTTTTCCTCTCATATCTCACTGAAAATCCATTGGCAAGTCCTGTTGGATCTAATTGCAAATAGTTTCCTCAAATAAGTACTTCTTTCTGCATTGACAGCTATTTCTCCTACTCTAAGACATCATCGTCCTTTTACAAAAAATACAAAAATAAAGAACAATATAATAATATAACATGGATTACATATTATAATTATGTAATCTATTATATATTAAAATATATTTGAATATACAGATAATCTTGGAATATAAGAATATTGTAGTACAAATAATATGGTATATATGTGATTTATAAAATGTTATAAATATAAACATGGAAATATAATTTGCCATTATACATTAATAAACCCTATAATACAATATAATCACACATACATGTACATAATAATATAAATAGAAAAATTATCTTCTAAATTCTTTCTTTATGCTTTCACTCATTGTTTGCTTCTGCTTCTTTTTATTCTCCATACAGCCTCTAGACTCCTTTTTTTTTTTTTTTTAAGATTTATTTATTTATTCATGAGAGACACAGAGAGAGGCAAAGACATAGGCAGAGGGAGAGGCAGGCTTCCCGCAGGAAGCCTGATGTGGGACTTAATCCCAGGACCCCGGGATCATGACCTGAGCTAAAGGCAGAGACTCAACCAATGAGCCATGACTCTAGGCACCCCTAGAGTCATTCTTTACAAATAAAAATGTGATCACCTCATTCTTCTGCTCAAAAACCTTTGATGACTTTCCATTCTCCCAGAAGCAAATCCAGCCTCCTCGCAAAGTTCAGCAGATCCCACACGATCTAGTCCTTAGCTCTGTAACCTTTCCTATCTATTCTGTGCTAGATGGGTTTCTGCCTCAGGGCCTTTTCCATAGATACTCTGTTTGCCTGGACCATTCACTTGGAAATTCTTAGTGGTCCTTTGCTTTGTTCACGTCTGCCCAAATGTCACATCAACACTGAGGCTATCCCTGACTATTCTGGTTGAAATGGAATCCTTTACCAGTCCATATCTCCTCATTTTATTTTATTTTTCTTAATAGCCTTCATCACTATCTAGAAATACAGTGCATATTTATTTGATTTTTTGGGTTTATTTTCTGTTGTACATCTAGGGCAGGATCTTTTTTACTTTTATTTTTCACTGCTATATAACATGGTATTTACAGTGGTGCTTGACACAGAGTAGGTGCTTGATAAATATTGTAGAATAAATAAATCAAGGTCTCTCTTCCATGTTTTTATAGTCTTCGATTTACAGCCTTATCATAGCACTTAAAAAACTGTATTTTAATTGGAAGTAATATCTTACATTCATTGGACTGTGAGCCCCTGGAAGGAAAAGACTATTAATATTCATCTCTGATTTGCCAATGTTCAGAAAAGGACTGGGCACACAGGAATACTTCATGAAAATATACTGAATACATTAATGAATTAACGATTACTTAGTCTCATTGTTCCCTAAAGAAGCAATTCGGAGAATCTCTGGTGTTTCCCTAAAGCATTAGGCTGGTACATTGTTGTGATCAACTATCTTGCACTAGGTAAAATGCACTCTATTTCTGGCTTAGAAAATAATTGAGTGATAGTTTGAAAGCATATGAAATTTTAGACTATAATTTTAATAGTGAAAAGTATGCAATTTTTCACATTATAGAGAATGCAGAATTTAGGTTATTAAGGCAACAAATGCAGAATTTAAAACCTTAGATTTTGTACAGTTAGACATTGGTGATCTTCTAGTCCAATGGCTTATTTTACACATGCTGAAGCTGAGGGCCAGAGCTAGAGTTGGGACACCTGGATGGCAGTCTAGTTCTTCCAGTTGTTCCCTCACCCCACCAGTCTTCCATACCTAACTCACCTTCCTTAATCTGTGTGATCATGTCTCCAGTGGTAGCCTCAGAAGCTATACATATCCTACCTCTTCATCCTTTTGTGTTTCCTTATATTAGATTTTCTTTTCTATATACTTAGAAGGCAGCAATCCAATTCAGTGAGTTCCATTTTTATCACAAGAATGCGAACAATGCAGACACAGTAGATCCAATTTTTAGAAAAATTCAAAATACAGCTTGATTCTGAATATCACCAACAAACATTATTGAAGACAATCCTTAACTTGGGTGATGACCCTTTAAAAAGTCACCGGGGCAGCCCGGGTGGCTCAGTGGTTTAGTGCCACCTTCAGGCCAGGGCCTGATCCTGGAGACCTGGGATCGAGACCCACATCAGGCTCCCTGCATGGAGCCTGCTTCTCCCTCTGCCTGTGTCTCTACCTCTCTCTCTCTGTGTCTCTCATGAATAAATACATAAAATCTTTAAAAAAATAAAAAAAAAATAAAAAAGTTTTTCTTTCTTCTTTCTTTCTTTCTTTCTTTCTTCTTTCTTTCTTCTCTTTCTTCTTTCTTTCTCTTTCTTTCTTTCTTTCTTTCTTTCTTTCTTTCTTTCTTTCTTTTTCTTTCTTTCTTTCCTTTCTTTTCTTCCTTCCTTCCTTCCTTCCTTCCTTCCTTCCTTCCTTCCTCCCTCCCTCCCTCCCTCCCTCCCTCTCTCTCTCTCTCTCTCTCTCTTTCTTTCTTTCTTTCTTTCTTTCTTTCTTTCTTTCTTTCTTTCTTTCTTTCTTTCTTCATTGGATTTCAATTTGCCAACATATAGCATATCACCCAGTGCTCATCCTGTCAAGTGCCCCCCTCAGTGCCCGTCACCCAGTCACCCCAACCGCCCCACCCACCTCCCTTTCCACTACCCCTTGTTCGTTTTCCAGAGTTAGGACTCTCTCATGTTCTGTCACCCTCACTGATATTTCCCACTCATTTTCTCTCCTTTCCCCTTTATTCCCTTTTACTATTTTTGTATTCCCCAAATGAATGAAACCATATAATGTTTGTCCTTCTCCGATTGACTTACTTCACTCAGCATAATACCCTCCAACCATGTCACAGCAAATGGTGGGTATTTGTCATTTCGGATGGCTGAGTAATATTCCATTGTATACATAGACCACATCTTCTTTATCCATTCATCTTTCGATGGACACCGAGGCTCCTTCCACAGTTTGGCTATTGTGGACATTGCTGCTATAGACACTGGGGTGCAGGTGTCCCGGCGTTTTACTGCATCTGTATCTTTTACTGCAATTGCTGGGTGGTAGGGAAGTTCTATTTTTAACTCTTTGAGGAACCTCCACACAGTTTTCCAGAGTGGCTGCACCAGTTCACATTCCCACCAACAGTGCAAGACAGTTCCTCCTTTTCCGCAACCTCTCCAACATTTGTTGTTTCCTGTCTTGTTAATTTTCCCCATTCTCACTGGGGTGAGGTGGTATCTCGTTGTGGTTTTGATTTGTATTTCCCTGATGGCAAGTGATGTGGAGCATTTTCTCATGTGCATGTTGGCCATGTCTATGTCTTCCTCTGTGAGATTTCTCTTCGTGTCTTCTGCCCATTTCATGATTGGATTGTTTGTTTCTTTGCTGTTGAGTTTAATAAGTTCTTTATAGATCTTAGATACTAGCCCTTTCTCTGATATGTCATTTGCAAATATCTTCTCCCATTCTGTAGGTTGTCTGTTAGTTTTGCTGACTGTTTCTTTTGCTGTACAGAAGCTTTTTATCTTGATTAAGTCCCAAAAATTCATTTTTGCTTTTGTTTCCCTTGCCTTCATAGATGTATCTTGCAAGAAGTTGCTGTGGCCAAGTTCAAAAAGGGTGTTGCTTGTGTTCTCTTCTAGGATTTTGATGGATTCTTGTCTCACATTTAGATCTTTCCTCCATTTTGAGTTTATCTTTGTGTATGGTATAAGAGAATGATCTAGTTTCATTCTTCTGCACGCGGCTGTCCAATTTTTCCAGCACCATTTATTGAAGAGACTGTCTTTTGTCTAGTGGATTATCTTTCCTGCTTTGTCAAATATTGGTTGACCATAGAGTTGAGGGCCCATTTCTGGATTCTCTATTCTGTTCCATTGATCTATGTGTCTGTTTTTGTGCCAGTACCACACTGTCTTGATGATCACAGCTTTGTAGTACAACCTGAAATCTGGCATTGTGATGCCCCTAGCTCTGGTTTTCTTTTTCAATATTCCCCAGGCTTTTCGGGGTCTTTTCTGATTCCACACAAATCTTAAGATGATTTGTTCCAACTCTCTGAAGAAAGTCCATGGTATTTTGATAGCGATTGCATTAAATGTATAAATTGCCCTGGGTAGCATTGACATTTTCACAATATTAATTCTTCCAATCCTTGAGCATGGAATATTTTTCAATTTCTTTGTGTCTTCCTCAATTTCTTTCATTAGTGGTCTGTAGGTTTTAGGGTATAGATCCTTTACCTCTTTGGTTAGGTTTATTCCTAGGTATCTTATACTTTTGGGTGCAGTTGTAAACGGGATTGACTCTTTAATTTCTCTTTCTTTGGTCTCATTGTTAGTGTATAGAAATGCCACTGACTTCTGGGCATTGATTTTGTATCCTGCCACACTGCTGATTTGAGTTCTAGCAATCTTGTGGTGGAGTCTTTGGGTTTCTATGTACAGTATCATGTCATCTGCAAAGAGAGAGAATTTGGCTTCTTCTTTGCCAATTTGAATCCCTTTTATTTGTTTTTGTTGCCTGTTTTTGTTGCCTGATTGTTGCTTGAAGTACTAGAACTTCTAGTACTATGTTGAATAGCAGTGGTGAGAGTGGACATGCCTATCATGTTCCTGATCTTAGGGGAAAGGCAAAAGTCACCCTTTAAAAAAAGATTTAGTTAGATTTGTGTGTTAGTGTATAATTTATGGATTAATGGGAGTAATTTTAATGTAAACATTTGAACAGTGAAAAGTGAATTATGCCTGGAATATTTAGGGACAATAAAAATACCTTGACCCTCTTGAGGTTTTTTTAGAACACCTGTTGTTTAGAAACTTAGAATAAACCATTACTCACAACTCCTTTTTAAAATAGGTTTTAACAAAAAATTATTATAGTATTACCAGAAATATAATTAATTTACTGATTGTAAAGCAACACCATTCATGGTTTTCTTTTTTTTTTTAAATTTTAAGTTTTTATTTTAACTCTAGTTAGCATGTAGTGTTATATTAGTTTCAGGTGTATAATATACTGATTCAGTACTTTAAAACAGGTGATGAATATTCTTAAAAGTACCATACAGAAGAGGGCAAGAATATATTTAGATTGCATAAAGAGTTTATGTGGCCCATTTTTGGTAACAGAGCAAAAACGAAGAGCAAAAAGCAACAAGTTTGTAGATAAGACATTTTGATAGAAATAGTTTAAAATTAATAGATACTTAGAAAATTAAACACTAGGATCACCTCTAATGCAATTGCAGTTTCTATGTGACAATGACAAGCAGAGGCAACACTTTAAGAAGTTTTTGTTGATTGACTGTAAAGGGAGAATACTGGATTTATTGGTTTATAATCTTAGAAAATGGTTTTTGGTATTTTAAACTTTTCTTGATGATCTTTCCTTGCCCGGCTGGTAAAGTGCTCCTCCTTTGTCCTACTATTACACTTGGGCAAATCATACTATTTTCTTCATTGAATTCCAATGGTGTGTTTACACTCTGGTCTTTCCCAAATGCAACTGAAGTTCTCGGAAGGCAGATATGATTCTCTATTTCTGTTAACAGTGCATTCTACCAAACAGGCTGTAACTTGCTCTCTATCCCTCAATTTCCAAGTCCTGTATGTTCAGCCTTGAAATTTCCTTTTCATTAGTCTTTACTGACATCGAGAAGTATCATCCACAAACCAAAAGGGTTACTCTGCCTAAGGCTACTCTTAGGTGGGGACCTGGAAGTAGAGCAGGCTATAGAGATGAAGACCTCTTCCCCATCCCATCCTGCATGCACCTGAGGAGCTCCACACTGCCCTGGTTCAGCACAGCCTTGAGAGTAAGAGCGAGAACTCTGGAGCCAGGCTGCCTGGAGTTGAGCCTCTGCTGTTCCATTTATTAGCCCTGCCACTTATTAGCTGTGCGACCTTGGACAAGTGTTTTCACTTCTGTCTGCCTCAGTTTCCTCATCTCTAAAATGTGGCTAATAATAGGCTACTTCATGTGGCTGCTATGAGAATGAAATTACATAAGTTATATATGTAAAGTGCTAACAACAGTGCCTGGCACAGAGTAGACCCTTCAAGTGTTAGCTACAATAGTTATTATTCTTCATTACTAGGCAGTAATACTGCCCCTTTAGGTAGTGGTGGGAGAGAGTAATAACAGAATCTCCGTAGGAGTATGGAGTAGGAACACTTCCCCAAAGCCCTTGTTGAGAGTCACTGCTCTAGGCTGGAAAGCCAATGCTGCCTCAAGCACTGGACAAGCCAGCTTTAGGTCCAACATGTGGAAGGGATCCAGTTATGATTTACTGCTGTCCAGAGCAAGGGATACAAACTGACAACTGACAGTGATTTGATTGTTAGCTCATACAGTTCTTTATAAGTAGATGTAACTACACAGATGTTAGGCTTCTATGAAATTCATGCATGAACTAACACTGAACTTATGATTGCTTTCTTCAAATAAGTAAATCCCCAATCTCTAAGTGAGGAACTGGAAAGAAATCTCAGAAGGGCTTTTAGAAGATGCAGACTTTTTTTTCTGAAGAATATCCTTTAAGAGAAGATTCTGTGATTCCGTTAAAAATAGCCTCTCACTGGTTTTCTCTAATGCATTCATTCCTAACTTCCGACTTAACTATCTACAAAAACAGAGGGAAACACACAAAGTTCCCACATCAGGAACAAAAACAAGGACTGCCAATCTATTTTTGCTAGATTCCAAGGGACTTTCCATTGCAAGACCATGGAAACTAGACTGAGAAGAGCAATGGATAATATGCAAGGCAAGAAAGAAAGAGCGAAAAACTTTCTCCTCTGAAAGTTACGAATGAAGGCCTTTTGTTCCTTTGTTATTTCATGCCCTTGCCAGAAATAAAGATCTATCAACTCAAAAACTGATTCACTATCCTCCTACTGTATATATCCTATATTTTTGGGCAGTCAAATGCTATTATTTGCCTGTTACCAGTATATGGTTTCTATATTACACAGAGGCTGACTCTATGTAGAGACTGAATCAATGAGGAAAATAGCAAGAATAATACAGGTGGTGAATATTTATTTTAATATGCCCTAAGCTTCTGCTGCAGCCAGACTGCTATTCAAAAGACATTTCACTTTAGGTGTTAGTTTGTTTAAGCCTCACAATAACCTATGAAGGCAGGTAGTATTACTATTATCCTATTTACTATTATCTAGGTAAGGGAACAGAGACACAGAGTACTATGGAAGACAAACTTGAGAAGTATTTGCAAAACCGGGGGAAAGGACAGTGAAATTACAATAGCGCAGCTGATAGGTATGGAAACCAGGGAACAAAACTCTAAGCAAGTATGGAATAGAAATCATCCAAAGAAGCACATGAGAAGAATTGAGGTGAAAGCAAAAACCTTCCTGAGGCAGTGAATGGCCTGAGTTTACACAACTCTGCTTAGGAAGAAGAGGCGGCCAAGCAAAGTCGCCAAGAGGTAGTCTTTCTAGATTCAGGTTCTTTCTCTACCACAAGTTGGGTGACCTTGGGTGAATTACTTAATTTTTCTAAACCTCTGTTTCTTCATTTGTAAAATGGGAGTAACCATGATAGTATGTTCTTCATATGGTTTTTTATAAGGATTTAAGTGAGTCTTACATGTACATAAAACTGTGACACAGGGATCCCTGGGTGGCGCAGCGGTTTAGCGCCTGCCTTTGGCCCAGGGCGTGATCCTGGAGACCCGGGATCGAATCCCACGTCGGGCTCCTGGTGCATGGAGCCTGCTTCTCCCTCTGCCTTTGTCTCTGGCGCTCTCTCTCTCTCTGTCTCTCAGTCTTTCATGAATAAAAAAAAAAAAAAAAAAAAAAAACTGTGACACATAGTACATCCAATAAGTGATAGCTGTTTTTGTTGTTATCAGGATGATGATTATTGTTATTATTATTATTAAATGGGTAAAAAGAAAGGGGAGGAAAATTCATGGTCAAGTAATTGAGGAGGTTCTAATTAATTAAGATTGTTTATGGTATGTTTTCTCATTGCCTTTAATATGCTTACCTAAATTGTCAAGCCTCAAGTAGGGAATTCTCAGATTTATTTAACCACAAAACCTCCTTGCTTTTTATTGTTTTTCATTGAATATAAATAATGTCTCGTGGGACATTGATGTCCTACAGTTTGCAGTCTAGGAAATGTTCTTCATTTCACACACGTTGTACAGAAGAATAGAAAAACAGGCACGACAATGTCTTCTTTCTTTGATGACCTGCACTGCAAACAACTAACCATCAAAGAAAGTGCTTTTAGCTTTACAAAACATCATGAATACACTTCTTTTTCCATTGTACAAAACCACATATCTAGGCACTCAAACCTTATGATCACTCAATCTTGTCAATGTCATCAGCTTTAACCTTGAAAGGTTTTCAACATTTTTATAGAATGTTGTAAAAAAATGAGTTAAAATTGGCATAGCTCCAGCTTTCTGTGAGATTTATTTTACCATATTATAATTCCTTCAAAGTATTTGTAGTTCATTGCCTATTGTGTCATAGGAACACTATTCACTTGTGTGATGGCATTACATTTCTCTAGTGCTCCTTATTTTGATTTCAGAGTAATAACATAAAAAACACATTATTCAGAAGTTTTGTTTTATTAGTTTTCCCTCTAGTCCTGACGGTAGATTATATTAATCAGTTTTTGTTGTATTTAATGTTTCTGTGTCAGATAGCGTATCCTACATGGCTTTCCACAACTGGGCACGGGTTTATTCAAAGAGAAGTTAACGAGCTTCTGTAGGAATTATTCCCACTATATTCCATTACAACTAAGCTGAGTTGGGGAAATATAATTAGAAATAAAATCTCTTAGGATCCCAGTGAATCCTTCCCATGTAGAAAAGAATGAAACAGTTTTATTATTGTGTAAAGATTGATCAGACTGAGATGCACTTCACATGCAATCTGCTGACAAGATTGCAATGAAAGAAATCCCTCCCTTAGCTAGGCAAGCAGATACAGTTCATTACATTTATGCTAATTGTCTTTATTGAAATAAAAAAATAAAAATTTTTTGTATCTTTTTTCCTTAAAGTATAATTGATTTCTAACATTATATTAGTTTCAGGTGTATAACATAATGATTCATATTTATATACATTGTGAAATGATCACCACAATAAGTCTAGTTACCTCTTGGCACGATACAGAGTTATGTTTTTTTTTTTCTTATGTTGAGAATGTTCAAGATCTGCTCCCTTAGCAAATCCCAAATATGCAGTACAATATTATTGACTATAGTCACCATGCTGTACATTACATCCCAATAACATTTATTGTATTACTGGAAGTTTTCATCTCAACTTGTATCTTTATGCCAAGCAGGAAGTAGCATCATGAAGCCAAGTACATAGTTTTAAATTCCCCAGAGCTGGGGAAAGGAATGCCATCCACCCTCCTAGAAGTTCATACATCAAAGAAATTGCTCTGAGGCCTCTGAGAAATGCATTCCTGGGATGCAGAACCAGTATGAGGTATATTAATCTTTTAAAACGATTTATATACATCTTAAAAAGAGAAAGCATTTAGAATTTCAAGTTTTCTAAGGTAATGCTAAAGGGACAGGGAGGACTACTCTTCCTTTTAGGCACTAGGGAAAAATTAAGTTAATTAATTTTTTTAGAACTGTATTTATCCTTGCAATTTCCCATTTTTGATACTACTTTATAGTTACACTATGGTTTTTTTAAAAATTGTCTCCATTTCTGTGCTGTCTCCTTTTTCTGAGCAGTTTGCAGTTGTATAAATATCCAGCAAGTCAAGTCATTATCAGAATTACAATAGGATGAATTTAAAAAATTAATACAATATTCCCCTTGAAGGAATATTTTTTTGAGGGGATATCTTTAAATATATCACACTAATGATATGATTCTTCATTAGAATTTTTGATTCTTGATTAGCAGCGCATAACATTTTCTTGGTATATTACATTCACAAACTCTAGTGGAGACTTCTTGCTTGTGCTTTCAAATGAGTATTTCAGCATTATTTTGTAGTTTCTTATGAAATCTTATCCAATCCTAGCCTGTAATCTAATAATATAAATTTTTAATTAAGAAATTTTCTTATTATCCCCAATGAATTTCTCCTAAGTAACATTGCATTTACATGGTAATCTAGGCCCTTCAGTAATTATTCCATTTTCCCAAATAATTTTTCCTACATCCAAAACACAAAGATATCCATGGCTGTTCTCTAGTATTAAAGTCTTATTATAAGACACCCATTGAAGGATACAGATTGGACTTATAGTGTTTAAGGTACAATGTATTGTCTTGAGAACAAATACAAACTGGGCCTTTTTTTTTTTTTTTTGCATTGGTCTAATCAATAATTGTATCGTCCATTATATCTCCATGAATAACGGGCCTCTACCTTTGTTTGCTTTCCATCCTGGTCCTGGAGAGAACTTGCATGATAGGCAGTTGAGATATGGTGAAATAACTGTGAGCCTTTCCTCACGGAGCCTACATTCCAATAGGATTTCCTTTCACTTAACTCATTGTCTCAAACACCAACTCAAGAAACTTCATTCCTTTTCAAAGTGTAATCTGAGCACAGTGTTTTCAGAAGAAGACTCAGGGATGCTTCTCCTCACAGACTTTGGATCAGGGCACACACACAGGATGTTTGTGGTTGGCCACAAATAAGAGAGCCCAACATTTACAAACTTGAGCAGCAAGGCAATTTGGTGGAAGGGCATATGATGGTGCACAGAGCAGCAGGAGCACTGGAGTTAGGGGGACCTGGGGGAGATGGCTAGCAAAAAAGAGTTAGGCAGCTGATAGCACAACCTGATTTCCATGGGGAGAATTTGGCTGGAGTGCTGGTGCTGGGAACTTTTTGTTTGCTTGATTCTGCTGATGCTGCCCTTCACACATTACATTTACAGAAGTCAAAATTTCAGTCACAAGTATCTGATCAACTAGAGCCATCTTCCAGTAATGTCAGCTCCATTATAACAAGAGACTAAAGGGAGAGAAAAAGTTATCCCTCTTTGCTTTCTAGAGTGGGAGATGTCACTCTGCTTATTTTGATACTTCTGTCAAATGGTGCTCACTTTATGAATACATCATTCTAAGTGCTTTGCATATATTAATTCATTGATTCTTACAGCAACTCTAAGTGGCAGATATTATTTTTTCCATTTGTACAGTAAAGAAACTGGGCATAAGAAATTAATTAATTTAATTTTTATTTTTTAGATTTAGTTTGCTCCAATCACACAGTAAGTAAGTGGTAGAGAGAAAATCTGAAGCTAGACACTCAGGTTTCAGAATGAGTGGTCTTCTCAGTATTGCTCAGCCTTACCAAAGACAAGTGTTCAGAGGTCTTACTATAAAGAAAAGGAAAAAAAAAAGAAAGACAGAAAAAGAGAAAATAACAAATCAAATCAACAATCAAATGTTTGGTTTATTTGGTGATAAAATGTAGTTTCTAAATGTAGTTTCTATTTTTCTCTATACTTTTGTATTATAAATTTGTGTTTTTTAAAAAAAGTTTGTATTTTTTTAACATGTAATTTTGATGTAATGTTAGAGTTATAGGAGATTTACGAAGACAGTACAGTTCCCACGTGTAGTTTTACTCAGCTTCCCTATGTTAACACTTTACATAACCACACAAAGAAATTAACAGTGATCCATCACTATTAACAAACCACAGACTTTAACCAATTTCCTGTTTTTCCACTAACGTCCTTTTTCTGTTCCAAGGTCCACTCCAGGATCCTATATTGCATTTACTTACCATGCATGTTTCTTTACCTCCAATCTGTTCCACTTCCTCATAACTTTGGTACCTTGAATGAATAATGGTCAAGTGTTCTGTTGAACATTCTTCAATTCAGGCTTGTCTGATGTTTTCTTATGATTAAGGTTATGGATTTGGAGGAAGAATATCGTTCTAGTGCATTCTATCAGGGAAGTTATATAATATCCAATATGTCTTGTTATTAGGATTTTTTTTTTTTTTTGTTATTTTTTTTGTTTTGTTTTGTTTTTTTTTTTTGTTATTAGGATTTTAACATTTATTATTTAGTTACGGTGGCTCTGTTTTATTTTTATTTTTTAATTTTTTTCTGTTTTATTTTTTAATCATGATTTTTTCTTTACTTTTAAAAATATTGCTGAGTTAACATTTCCAATATTTAGTAGATTTTATTTATTTTTTATTGCAACTTTTCTTATATTGCAAAACCTCTAACTCCTATGGATTCCTAGACCACATATAACTAACTCACTCTTGCTCTTCAGTAACTAAGTTCTTGTGATTTAGAACATAATCTGTCCCTTAAACCACATATAACTAAATGCTCCATCTGATGTGTAATAAGCTAAATGAAAGATGAGCAATCCACTATGTCCATGTTTTAGAGTAAACTGTATAGCCAAAGGCAATCCTTATTCTGATACAAAATGTAGTACCACACTACGGAGTTAGTGAATTATAGTCCATTCTATTTAATGAGTATCCAGGCTCATTTCTTTTGCTGTTCTTAAAAGGCCTTCAGGCCAATTTGCTTCTTGGCTTAGGTTTTATGATACAATGTACAGCTCATTTAAAACAATTCTCCATACATAAAATTGTACATCTGTCTTTTGATATGTGTAAAATGTGCTGAAATAGTAGTGTAGACAAATTCTTGTTAAGGAAAACCATTTTGCAGTTGTCCCTGTGTAATCCCATGATCTTTTGTAATTTGTACGTTTTGCTTATAACTGAAGTATGTATTTAAAAACCATTATGATCTTACGCTTTTGTATTTCATATATATACACACAAAACTATATATATATACTTAATATAATTTATTATTTTTATTTGAACTCTTTCTTCCTTATACCAGAGAGCCGATCTGTAAACTCTTTTAATTCTTTTTGCAACTTTAGGAGTACTATTACATGTTGTTTGTGTGTGTTTGTTTTTTTTCTTTAAAATAAATAGTAGCATCTGCTCTAGGCCTCCAACAGACAGTGGAAAAAAATTTTTTTTAAAAAACATAGAATGCTTCATCAATTTGTGTGTCATTCTTGTGCAGGGGCCATGCTAATCTTCTCTGTGTTGTTCCAATTTCGGTATATGTGCTGCCTAAGCAAGCATGATAGTGAAAATTTTTAATGTTTGGTAGGCCATTTGTTTAAATTTAAGTGGGTGATAGTGAAGATGTGGCTAAGAATAGGAAAAGAATAAAAGTACATATTCATGATAAGTCAGTGTTTAGGATGCTACAGTTCTAGCAATGCTCTTATATTTATCAACTTGGAGCATGGTGATCCTGGTTATTTAATACACCATTCTAGTGTATTTTGCTTTTGCAAAAAGAACTTAGCATTTAAAACATTTGCCCTCTGCTTAGACATCTAGTCACTTAATCATTAGTTAATCAATATCTCAATGCTTAGGCACCTTAAAGAGCATCTTAGTAATCTTACTACAAAATTTAAGTTTGTTATATGATTGCTTTAAAACAACTTTATTAGTTTTTCACTGCTAAGGGCTAGTATGGAATCCTAGAACCCTGGCTTTTGATCTTAACAATAATATATGAGAAATCATAAGAATTAAACCACTTCCCCCCCTCCCCCCAGCTTACTTTCCAGGATATGTCATAAATGATATATCCACAAACCAGTTTTTCCTTTTTTTATTTTATTTTTTGTTTGTTTTCAGGTGAGTGTGGGGAAATGGGAGAAACCATTTGGCAACAGGAGCGGGATATGAAATTAAATATTTCCATAGATCCGTCAGGTTTCTGGACAGATTAAAGAATCTTTACTCACAGACAGCATGCATTAGTGGTGTGCTGGAGCTGGCATGCACCAGCTTGCAGGAACCAGTTATTAAATTCTAAAGAGTTTTGTCACCCAGTTATTAAACATAGCCATTATTAAAAATTGAATTAAAGAAACTTATGATTAAATACTTTTAAAGCAAAAGGTAAAAAAAAATAAAGCAAAAGGTAATAAAAACTCAAGACTCATCATTTTCTAATTTTTAAATTATACCTTAGTATTGGCACTCGAAGTTATTTGTATCGGTAATCTTTGAAATACAATGATTTGCCACTGCCCACCTATTCCCAATTCTGTGTACAGAGACTTCATGTTGGTAGCCTTGAAAGGTTATGATTAACATTATGAGTATGTATTCTCTTAAAGAAAATAAAATTAAACATAGAGACCCTGTGATTTAAAATCACTATTCCCCTATCATTACCGACATTCTGTTAGTCAAACACACTACTCTCCTATCCACTTCAAGGTGTTTGAGTTTGCTGCTGTTTTCCCATTGCTTGGAATCCTTTCCCCTTCACTGTACACTTGGATTTTTTTTCCCATAAGAGTTTACATTTTATTCTTTCAGAAAAATCCTGTCTGATTATCCTATCCAGAATAGTCCACCCTGTTCTGCCTATTCCCTGACCTGAAACATCATTTGCCATTCCTTCACATGGCCTTATTTTCCTTAGAGCATTTATTATTCATTGAAAGTATATGGTTTATTTGTTTATATGTTTACTGTCTTTCTCTCTTGCTAAACTATAA
The DNA here is from genome assembly GCF_003254725.2 of Canis lupus dingo. Lineage (NCBI taxonomy): Eukaryota > Metazoa > Chordata > Mammalia > Carnivora > Canidae > Canis > Canis lupus. The sequence continues at coordinate 9,824,542 of NC_064274.1, read as the reverse complement.
ACTCCCCAAGGGAAGGACTCTTCTATTATCTTTTTATTTCTGGGGTTTTTCAATGCCTAAAAGAGGGCCAGGCACACAGTAGATGACTCATATATTTTTGTGTAAAAAATGATTTAATATTTGAATAGACAATATCAGTGAAAGCTATCTAATTTAAAATAGAGGTTGAGAGATAGTAAAATTAAATTAGAGTACTACCACTTGACAAAAAAAGAGGCTTTAAGATTCTAAGATAAGCTATTGCAAAGAACACTTTTTTGGGGGGGGTAAGTGTCATTTATAAAAGATAAAGATATTTAACTTTGGCTGCATTTTCTGAGGGATGGAATTTGGGAGTAGATTATGTCAAAATTCTAGTTAGAGATGGGTTTTGCATATTACATTAATTATTCTGTACTCATCTGTGGAAATAATCCTTCTTAAGCAACATAATTTACATGAATGAGGGAGAGGGTTTTATTTTAAGGAACAGCAGCATATTCAGATTTTTTCATGGCAGTCCTCCAGCTACAGAAGCTAGCTGTCAAGAACTACTTTCTTTCCCAAAAGGCTTTTGTAAGGTGGAAGCTGAGGCTGCAGTTCTATTCCAAGCCAAACTTTGTACAATATGAGCAAATAAAATGCAAAAGAACATTTTCAGTGACTTTGATGAGGGTAGCTATTTCTAATATTTAAGAGTCCAGTCAAATTTATTGCTGCTTTTAAAAAACTGTGATCAGGAATGGATAGATTATCTGTTATCCATTAAGAACAGAAATGTAGGGATCCCTGGGTGGCGCAGCGGTTTAGCGCCTGCCTTTGGCCCAAGGCGCGATCCTGGAGACCCAGGATCGAATCCCACGTCGGGCTCCCACGTCGGGCTCCCCGGTGCATGGAGCCTGCTTCTCCCTCTGCCTGTGTCTCTGCCCCTCTCTCTCTCTCTCTCTGTGTGTCACTATCATAAAAAAATAAATAAATAAATAAAAAAAGAACTGAAATGTAAGATTCATAAACTGAGGAGTAAAGGGTAACAAGGATATTGCTTAAAGGTAGTGATGTGGAGGTTGGCAAATATTTGGGAGAAAGCACTTATTTATTTCATTCATTTATTCCACATATAGTTTTAAGCACTAATTATGTGTTAGGCATTGTTTTCGGTACTAGGAATATACATAAGAGAATACTTTCTAGCTTTAAACAGCCTAATAGGGTAATAAAAACAAGTAAGCAGGTTATTGCAACACAATGAGGTAAGTGGTAGGATGAGAATGTTCAAGGCTTTCTAAGAGCCCATGAAAAAGACAACAGCCCAGATTTATGATGTTTGTGAAGTTGATCACGTAACCATGATTTACCTCATGGTTTAAAAAGTCTCTGACTTGAATGTAAATAATGAATTGAAGCACACAATGATGTGCTAACAAATGTTTAAAAACTGGCTCTTCAGAGGAACAAAACCCTCAGATTTGTGGCATTTGCCCATTTCTGTGGTGTAAATATATCCATTTTGCTGATTTTAAAGCTACTAAGCCGGCAGACATAGTATATTTGAAGTTACAAGAGAAAGAGAATAGGTTAACAGAGGAAGGCTCCTGAAAAATGAGATAAAGGTAGGTTCAAGATGAAAGGAGGGTGAATAGATCCTCCACTAACCAAAGGGAATAAGAATAAGGGTGTGGATCTAGATGCATTTTTTGTGGTTTATGGGTCCACCCTGACCTATAATTACAATTATGCAGAGTTAGAATTTGCAGAAATAATTTGAAAATTTTCTATCTACTGGTTTGATGGGGACTACTAAGTTATCCTCTGGTATTAATTTTCGTTTGATTCTTATTAATAATAGAATCTCCCTTGTAATGGTCTCTTTTGCAGCTAATGCAGTTATGTGACTATGTTTGAGTCCATGGGATATGAATGGGATGATGTGTATATTTTTTAGGAAAGGTGAAGCAAGTGGCTTACGTTGGATTGCCCTTTCTCCTTCCACCTGATTGGGAAATGACTAAAACGGCATCCAGTCTTGGATACAGAGATGAATACCATATATTTTCATCATGTGAGGGCATGAACCAAACTGTCTTTTTGGAATGCTGGCTATCCTTCTGAACAGAGCCTAGTCTGCTTGCCTATCTGCCTTTGCACATTATGTCAGAAGAAAATAAGCATTTATCTTATTTAAGTACTGGATTTTTGAATCTCTTTGTTATAGCAGTTTAGACTGTCCCCTAACTAGTACAGTTTCTGTATTCTCTGTGAATGAGGAGATAAAATTGTTTTTGAAGAATTTAGAGTTCATTGGGAAGGGCATACGGTTTGAAAGGAGTGAAGTTAGTTTGAAATAGCTAGGGGATGGGGGATAGGACAATAGACAATAGTTACTTGGAAAACATAGAAACATTGCTTGGTAATCTTGAGGAATAGAAGACCATTGATCATGGAAAAAGGAAACGATATAAATATGAATTAACTAAATAAACTCAACAAAACAGGGGAAAGCCCTAGCAAACAATTTTAATGTAGGCCATACAGTTTCTATCAGAAATGTTCACATTTCTCAGACATATATTTAAAAATCATTTAATGATAGTAAAGATTACAAGTATATTTTCAATGTTACATACTTTAGTTTTTTAGAAAGAGAGAGAGAAAGAATGCAGGGTGGGAAGGTCAGGGGGAAAGGGAGAAAGGGAATCTTAAGCAAGCTGCATGCCCAGCATGGAGCCTGATGTGGGGCTCGATCTCACAACCCTGAGATTATGACCTAAGCTGAAATCAAGAGTCCTATCCTTAACTGTCTGAGCCACTTTGGCACCCCTCAATGTTACGTACTTATTTAAATGCTCTAGATATATAGCTTACAGGCTTGCTTGACTTTGAAGACTAGCTATATTTAATCTCCAGATCAAATAGGAATGAAATGCTAGGATTATTGAAATTAAGTAAGATGGAAAATGCTTTACTGTTATTGTGGGAAGCGTCCTGAAGGAGATGGCTTTTTAATTAAAACTCAAAATTGATGTATCTTCACACTTTGAAAACTGAGCCCATATTATTGAATTTACCTTTCTGCTATCATACATCTTTTCAAAAGGGAGTAAAATCATATTTGACTTTAGGATCTTTTAGGCTTAGACAGTTGTAGCACTATAGTAGTCTTTCATGGTATTTAATGCTCTTTGCATCTTTGTGATATTTAATGTTCTTTGGGTCTTCGACATTTGATAAAATGTGATTTTAAGTGTGATGTTTCCAGTATGGACCATGTAGAATTAAATATTTGAAATCACTCATTAGAAGTAGACTACATAATTTCCTTGTCATAGATTTCATTTTTATTTTACCTGAAAGATGATGTGTATTATTTTAAGTTGTGATCTTCTTTATATTCTAACAATGGAATACCAAGTAGTCTTATGTTTTGAACGAAATTAGATAGGATCTTGTCCCTAAGTGGTTATGGGGATAAGGGTTTTTACATTTCTGTTTATTTAATTGGCATACTGTGATTCTTTTAAGAATCCACCATGATCAAAATAAATCATATTTATCCTGTGCATGTTCATCCAGTAACTACACAAAATTTGTATCATAGGTTTAATTTTTTTATTCTAATCAAGATCTTTGTTTTTGTAAAGTGGGGACAGTTTATATAGCCAGTGAAAGCAGTTTTGAAGATAGGTAAGGTGTGTTTGTTCACGGAAAGCCTTAAAGAAGCTTGGTGTTCACTGGAAAAATGTTTTAATTTGCCCTAAGCCCAATTACTCATTACAGTTTAATTGAGCAAATTGCTTAGTCTTTCTGTCAAGTTTGATTGATGCAGATAACTACTAGCTGGAGGTGCATTGGAATGCTGGGTACCTTAAAATATCTTGGGATTTGCTTAAGAAAAAGGATATGTACGTAATAGGGACAGAAAATATTAATGTGTGAGAATACATGGTTTTTCTCTGTTCTCTTGTCTAACAAATTTGCTGTGCAGATTGGTACAATCTTTAGAGGCTGAACAATAGAAGCATGAATGGATACTTGCATGAAGATACTGTCTTGAGAAAAAAGAGAAAGGGATAAAAAAGGAAGAGGGAAGGGAAAGGGAAAGTCTCATCAAGAGACAAATAGAAAGAAATTTAGGGAAGAGAGTTAAAAGAGGGTGGGGAAAATTGGAATTGGAAATCAATAGGAATGAGGAAAAAAATAAAGATTTAAAGAAATGGATTATAAATTAGAGTTCCTTTAATACTTAATACTTACTATTTTTCAAGAGGTATACCTAGGAGTTAGAATTACTTTTTATTACCTTTGGTTGCTGCATTTTGTTTCTTTCAACACAACACTTTCACCAAGTATTTGAGTTTTACGTAAAAATCACAAAATGATAAATTAGCTCTATATCTTGAAATGCTTTAGTGCTTTGTGAAAATCAAATATGAGGAAGACAAAAACTTTCATACAATATTAATATCTGATTCCTAGGAGAGTCAGACATGGTGACTCTTGGTAAGAAGTCAAATTCTCTGGACAAAATAAACACAACTACAAAATTATATTGATTTCTCCCAAAATATTTTTATCAACCTTGTGACCGTAAACCAGTTAATATCTATGCTATAAAAGTAAAAATGAAACATGCTTACTATTTTCCCTTGGTTGATTTTATTGACAGGACTTTAAAGAAGTGTGAAATGTGAACTGTTATTTTGCAATTTTTTTTTTTTTTGGATTTTGCTAATAGGTGCAGCTTATATCTTGGCTTTATTAACTGCTCAGAACAATTGCCTTTCTTTTGTTAGGTCTTGGGCAAGATAAAATTCTGCATCACATAGCTTTTATTTTCCTTTTATTGCAGTGGAGCTTGTGTTTCCATAAAGAAAGAATGCTGGCGTATATCCTATATTAAATAGAAATTGTAGATTTAAAAACATTTCAATAGGATAATGAAGATTCCATAATTAGATATATTAAGGTGCTAGTTTTCACTTGGTTGCTTATTTTGTAGAATTTTTAAAAGCCCTGAAAAATAACATTGTGGTATATTTATTTAAAAGAGGGCTGCGATAGACCCACTACCCTGGAGGGCAACTGCATGATTTGCAGATGGCTGCTAAAGTAATTTCTAGATAGAAAATAAAAATCATTTGCCAATATCAGTGCATTGCATAAGAGAAGCAGGTGATATAATGTGCTCAATATTCATGTTTGGCCCCAGGATGTGTGAGACCTCCTAGGCTTGAGCCATCCAGCAAAGCTGGATCCTCAGAAAAGGTGGAATTGTGTCAGAACCAAATGGCAGAAGGTGTTTGCCCTCTCTAGACCTATGAACCATTTTAGCCCACTTCTGTTTGAACTATTCTTATATAGACATGAGCTATATTGAAAACAACATCATTAATAATAAAAAGAAAAGTGGCAAAGTAAAAGAAATCATTTTTAAGTGCTGGTTAAGTATATTGTCTTTTTATGTTTCTCATCCAAAATCTTGAGATTAAAATTTAATAATTAATATAATTGTGTGAAAAAACCCTTCAAGCTCTATTTTATACTATACATAAATTAATGTAGGCTGGATAAGAGACTTAAACATATAAACCAAAAACCATAGAGTTTCTGGAAAAAATAAAAAATATATTTTACACTTTAGGGTATGTAAAACTTAGGAACCAGAAACCATTAATTATAAAAAATATGATAAACATAAGAAGGTGGGCAGCCCAGGTGGCTCAGTGGTTTAGCGCCGGCTTCAGCCCAAGGCATGATCCTGGAGACCTGGGATCAAGTCCCACGTGGGGCTCCCTGCATGGAGCCTGCTTGTCCCTCTGCCTGTGTCTCTGCCTCTCTTTCTCTCTCTCTCTCTCTCTCTCTCTCTCTCTCCTCTCTGTGTATTCTCATGAATAAATAAATAAAATCTTAAAAAAAATAAGGTGAATTTTCTTCATCAAAAACAGTGCTAGGAAGATGAAAAGGTAAGCCATATGCTAGCATTAACTATTTGAATATAGATTCTAACAAAGAACTTTGTTCTCAGAAACATACAACATACAATATAGTGATTCAGCTTCTCTGTATGTCGTGTTATGCTAAGCTCACCAAAAGTGGCATCTGGCACCATACAACGCTGTTACAATACCACTGACTAATCTCTATGCCAAACCTTTTATTCTTGTGACTTATTTATCCCATAACTGCAAGCCTGGATCTCCTACTCCCCTTCACCCATTCCCTCTGTCAAGCATCAGTTTGTTCTCTATATTTATAGGGGTGTTTCTGCTTTTTACTTGTTTATTCATTTGATTTTTTTAGATTCCATTCCATATAAGTAAAATCATATGGCATTTGTCTTTCTCAGTCTGACTTACTTCACTTAGCGTAGTAACCTCTAGTTCCATCCATATTGTTGCAAATCACAAGATCTCATCCTCTTTTTGGCTGCATAATATTCTGTGTGTGTGTGTGTGTGTGTGTGTGTGTGTATGTGTGTCTTTCCATATCCTGGCTATTTTAAATAATGCTGCAATAAACATAGGAATTCATATCTCTTTCCAAATTGGTAGTTTTGTTTTCTTTGGACAAATCCAATAGTGAAATTATTGGATCATGTGGCATTTCCATTTTTAATTTTTTGAGGAACCTCCATACTGTTTTCCATAGTGGCTGCACCAATTTATGTTCCCACCAACTGTGTGAGAGGTTTTTTTTCTACATCCCTGCTAACACTTGTTATTTCTTGGCTTTTTTATTCTAACCATTCTGATAGTTGTAGATAGATAGGTTTATTCTAACCAATCTGATAGATTCTAACCATTCTAATATCTCATTGTGCTTTTGATTTGCATTTCTCTGGTGATTATTGATGTCAAGAATCTTTTTTGCGTGTTTGTTGGCCATCTGTCTTCTTTGGAGAAATGTCTATTCAGGTCCTCTGCCCATTTATTAATGGGATTAATTTGTTTAGGTTGTTGGTTTTTTGATGTTGAGCTGTAGGAGTTCTTTATATATTTTGAATATTAAGCCCTTTATTGGTTATATCATTTGCAAGTATCTTCACCCATTCAGTGGGTTGCCTTTTTGTTTTTTTGATTTCCTTTGCCGTGCAAAAGCTTTTTATCTTGCCCTATAAGTTTATTTTTGATTTTATTTCCCTCGCTTTAGGAGACCTATCCAGAAAAAATGTTGCTATGGTCAGTGACATAAAAATTACTTGCCTATGTTGTCTTCTAGGGTGCTTATGATTTTAGGTCCCACATTTAGGTCTTCACTCCACTTTGAGTCTATTTTTGTGTATGGTGTTAGAAAGTGGTACAGTTTCATTATTTTGCATGTGGCTGTCCAGTTTTCCCAACACCATTTATTGAGAAGACTGTCTTTCCCCCATTGTACATTCTTGCCTCCTTTGCCAAAGATTAATTGACCATATATGTCGGGTTTTTTTTCTGGGCTCTATTCTGTTTTCTTGATCTATGTGTCTGCTTTTGTTCAGTGCCATACTGTTTTGATTACTACAGCTTTGTGCTGTATCTTGAAATCTGAACTTGTGACAACTCTGGCTTTGTTCTTTTTTTCTCAAAATTGCTTTGGCTATTTGGGATCTTTTGTGGTTCCATACAAATTTTAGCTTTATTTCTTATAGTTCTGTGAAAAATGCTGTTGATATTTTGGAGGTGATTGCGTTGAATCTGTAGATTGCTTTGTTTCCCTATACATATATATATATATAATATATATATATATATATAAATTATATATATATAATATTTTTCTTTTCAAATTTTTAATTTAAAATCTAGCTAGTTAACATACAGTGGACTTGTACTTTAATGTTCATAGCAACTTTATTCATAACTGCCCCAACCTGGACACAACCCCAATATTTCAATAATAGGGGAACATATAAATCAATTGTGATATATTCATTTAGAGAAATACCTATTAATAGAAAAGAATCAATTATTGTTGTATGGTGCAACATATATGAACTTAAAAACATCATTCTGAGAAAAATTAACCAGGCACACAAGTTTAGACGCTGCATGATTCCATTTTATAAAGTGCAAGAATAGGCAAAACTGATCTATGAATAGAACTCAACACTGGTTGCTTATGGGTGTGAGGGTGGCCTAGAAGTGACACAGGGAACTTTCTGGGATGATAGACATGTTTTATATTTTTATGGGGTTAATGGTTGCAGGGTGTATATATGTATCAGGATTTATCAAATTATACATTTAAGATTTGTGCATTTCATTGTCCATTGAGTTTATCTCAAAATTTTAATTCTTAATTATTATAGTGTATCCTAAATGGCACAGAAAGTGATTCAAAGAGTTAAATATAAATAACATCTTTATCAGGCAAAGGTAAACAAAAGGCATTTGATTTCTACTGTTTTATCAGTAGGAGTCAAAGAATATAAGCTTTGGGACTTCCTATGACCTGGATTTCCTCTCTCTTTCATGTATTTTACTACTATCTAGATTCTAGAAATTTTGCATAATTTTCATATTCTTCTGAACACAGAATTCTAGATATACTACAGCTTGACAATATTTCGCATTCCTAAATTTTTGATAGTAATTATAAAATTTACAATGGTAATCTGCACACTTCAGAATTAATATTCACTCTGGGACACCTGGGTGGTTCAGTGGTTGAGTGTCTGCCTTCGGCTTGGGGCCTGATCCCAGGTTTCCAGGATGGAATCCCACATCAGGCTCCCTGCAGGGAGCCTGATTCTCCCTTTGCCTATGTCTCTGCCTTTTTCTATGTCTCTCATGAATAAATAAATAAATATTAAAAAAAAAAAAGAATTGGGCAGCCCTGGTGGCCCAGGGGTTTGGCGCCGCCTGTGGCCCAGGGTGTGATCCTGGGGACCCGGGATCAAGTCTCACATCAGGCTCCTTGCATGGAGCCTGCTTCTCCCTCTGCCTGTGTCTCAGCCTCTCTCTCTCTCTCTCTCTGTGTCTCTAATGAATAAATAGGTAAAATCTTAAAAAAAATAAAAAAAGAATTAATATTCACTCATTTTTGTTCATTTCTCACCTTCCTTCACTCTTTTCTGTTTCAGGCAAAGAGTAAGTAAAAATTATCTGCTAAGATTATACTAAAATGTTGAGTGCCTGAAGTCAAATTAGTCTCTTCATTTCATGTGTTAGAATGCTAAGCAAATTTTGAATAGTAAGTTCCCTAATTTCTAGTTGGAATTAGAAATATTAGAATTTTACATTCCATTTTCATGCCTAAATGAGTGCCATAATAAATTGATTCATGTAATACTTTTAAAATACTTTTATTTTTTTTTGAAAAAAATTAAGGTGTTTTAAGTTAAAACCTACATTTTTTTCTACTCAAAATTATAAACGCACTTATAAATTAATGTCATATCTTCAAAATATTTTTCATAGTTTTTGAGTTACAATATGTGACTATTCAGAAAATAGTCTCAGGATAACATATTTTACTTTAAAGAATAAATGACTTTAAAATTCTTCAAATCTTGGCCAGCTTATCATAGAAATGTGTTTTAATCAGTATTTTCTTATTAAATATTTTCATTACTAATATATAGGAACCTTGAATATTATATGACCTTAAGGCTTGATGACAAATGTTGAATTTTGTGTCATAGGAACTTGTGTTAGGATGAGGCTTAATTATACTCTCTTATAATTTTTATTTTGTTATCTAGGAATTTATTGTTAATCTGACTGTGACTGGGTTTGGCTGAGCAAGTGGGAGCAAGGGATATAGTATTTGAAGTGGAAATGCTCTCCAAATAGGAGTAGAAAAGGGAGGAAAAAAGAATATTGAATTAATAAGTGACGTAGGCTGCATAGAGGTGAGACAATAGATGCAGAAAGTGGGGCCTTGAATGCTTAGACAAGATGCACAGACTCAATATGCTCACAGGCACTCAAGCACTTTCTGAATTGAATTATTAAAACCTAGGAATTTAGAGGAAGAACTTAAGAAGTGTAGTGAGGTAGTCATGGTGATTAGAGGGGAAGAGTTTAGAAGATGCAATTTGAATTAACTTTTAAGAAGAGAATTAAAGCAGTGAGGCTAGCAAAGAGAAATTTGCATTTGTTAAAATGACAAGAACCAAATACGTTAAACTGTTCAGACATATGTCATAATGTCAGGGCAGTGTACTCACAATATAGCCTAATAGCTCACTATCATAGACTGGCAGATTCCAATGATGTGTGTAGTTTACGTTTAGGAAGCCTGGAGAGGAATACAGAGAATATGGCATTACATTGCAATAATTTGTTTACTTTTTATCTCATCGTATAGAAATTACTTTCACCTTTGTATAGCCTTCATATATTTTTTAAAGATTTTATTTACTTATTTTAGAAAGAGAGAGAGATAAGAGCATGTGAGTGGGAGGAGGAACAGAAGGAGAGGGACAAGTAGACTCTGCACTGAGCACCGAGCCCAATGCTGGGTTTGATCCCACAACCCTGAGATCATGACCTGGGCTGAAACCAAGAGTCAGATGCTTAACCAACTGAGCCACCAAGACATAGTCTTCATATTTTGAACAGAGAAAGGTGCATTCTAGCCATTTAATAAATGTTGGTGGATATTATGAAGTCAGTAATCAAATCATTACTGTATATATTATACCATGTACCATGCACTATTCTAGACATTGGGCTCATAATGGAGAACAGCAGAGAAGTAGTCATGTCCTTCAAAGATTTTACATTCTACTGGGAGTGAGAGAGTGGAGGAGACAATTGTATGTAGTTCATTCATTCATTCATTCATTCACATACTGGTAAGTTCTATAAAGCATTTAAAAATAAAGTAATAAATAATAAGTGGGAGGGATCGATCAGAGACTACAGAGAACTGTCAGAGAACGCCTCTGGAGGATATGATGCTTTAATTAAGACCTGAATGGTGAGATGGAGGCAGCCATATGAAGACCTGGGGAAAGAGAATTTCAAGGAAGGAAGAACTTTAAAAAAGCAAATAAGTAATAGTGATGAGCTTTTCTTGTTCAAGAGAAAAAAAAAAAAGGATAGCTGGATGAGATTATAGTAAGGAGTAGAGGATGGAGAGACATGAGGTCTGAGAGGCAGCCAAAGGCCATTAATGTAGAGCCTGTGGGCTGTGATAAGGATTTTAGATTTTATTCCAGTTGTAATGGGAGCCAAGGAGATGGGGAAGTGGTGCGCTCTGATTAATGCTTTAGAATTATCATTTTGGCTGCTGTATAATGTCAAGACTGCAGGCAAAGAGCAACTAGGAGGCTATTGCAATGGTTCATGTGAAAGATTCTGAAGGGTTGGAATAGAGCTGTGGCAGTAGAGATGGAGAGAAAGTGGCACGACTTGGGATCTATTTTGTAGTGGAGTGGGCAGGACTTCTGAAGAATTGTATCTGGAGTATGAAGGGAAGATGCAGGACCAAGGAGGACACTTAGCTTTTCCACTTGGCAACTGAAGGGATAGTGGAGCTATTTAGAGAGAGAACAAAAATTTGGTGAAAGGAGGTCTGTGTGTGTGTGTGTGTGTGTGTGTGTGTGTGTGAATAGTTTTATTTTGACCATGTTGTTTCAATGAATGGATTTTGATAATTTTTTTCTGAGCACATCCTACATCCCAGCCACTGCTGTATATGCTGGGGAGACAGAAAAGAAAATAGAATCTCATCTTCAAAGAACTGACATTATAATTGAGAGAGATAAACAATAAATAAATAAATATATACTCTAGTTTGTTAGATGTTGCTAGTGTTTGTGGATAAATATAAAAACATAAGTGGGGGGAAGTACTGAAGGTAGAGGTAGGCTTGCTATTTTTAAAGTATGGTCATGGAAGGCCATTTTTTAATAAATTGACATTTGACCAGAGATATGAAGAAAGTAAGGGTACTAGACATGTGGATATCTAGGAAAAAGAGCTTCAGGCAGAGGGAACAGCAAGTTTCCTTGCTTGCCCCTTCACTGCCATGAAGCAGGTGCATGTTAGTCTAATGAGAGAACCAGTAAGGAGATCAGTGTGGAATGAACTGAGGATGAGAGAAATGGTAGCAGATGATGCCAGGAGAGGCAGGGCACCAAATGATATAGGATGTTGTGAACCATTGTAAGGAATTTGCTTTTTACTTTGAGAAGCCAATGGCAGATTTTGAACATAGGGATATATATATATATTTAGAGAGAGAGGAAGGGAGCACCAGCAGGGGCAGGAGGGGTAGAGTCTGACATGGGGCTGAGATTTTGACCTGAGCTGAAACCAAGAGTCAGGTGTTTGAGCCACCCAGGCACCCTGGCAAATTCATCTTTCTGAAAGCATCTCATGTTTTTGTGTTGTATGTGGTCCTCAGCGAGGCAAGAACTGAGGCAGAGAGGCAAGATAGGAGGCTCTTTTGATCATTTAGCCTTGAAATATTGGTGTTTTAGATTAGTATGATAGTAGTGAGGATGATAGTGGGTGATTGAATTCTGGATATATGATGAAAGCAGAGCAGATAGGAATTGCTGAGAGATTGGATTTGAGGTATTAAAGTAAAAGAGGAGAATCAATGATGGCTGCAAGATTATGGAAGGATGGAATTGATACTTTTGGAAATGGACCTCAGGATGGATAGGTTTTTAGGTAAAAAAAAAAAAGTATTCAATTCTTGTTCTGCTGAGCATTTTAATTTTGAGACATGTATTAGACCGGTAAGTGGTGGGACACCTGGGTGGCTCAACGATTGAGCATCTGCTTTTGGGTCAGGGCATGATCTTGGAGTCCTGGGATCGAGTCTCAGATCAGGCTCCCTGCGTGGAGCCTGCTTCTCCCTCTGCCTGTGTCTCTGCCTCTCTCTCTGTGTCTCTCATGAATAAATGAATAAAATCTCTCTAAAAAAATACATGTAAGTGGTGATGTGGAATGTGTACACACACACACACACACACACGCACACACACACAGCATTGGTGGAGAAATCCTAACTATAGATATAGATTTGGGAGTGGTCAGCATTAGATGATATTCAAAGAGACAAAATCATTTCCTTAGGGAAGGAAAGGAGGAGAGAAAAGATCTGGGGACTGAAGTCTGGGCACTTCAACATTGAAGGTGAGGAGATGATGAGATTGAGAAGGAGAGACCAAGTAGGCACAGAATTCAGTGACTAAGTGAAGAAAGGAGAGAATGGTTCAAAAAGGAGAGAATGGTTAACTGTGTGTAATGATACCAGAGATCAAGAATGTATAGGGTCTATCTACAATTTTATCATTGGATTTGGCAACATGGAAGTAATTAAGATTTGACAAGATCTGTTTCAGTGGATGGTAAGGACTAGAATGGACTCAAGAGAGAAGGAGAAAAAGGAATTTGAAAACAGCAAATGTGGACTTTAAAGGAGTTTGTTGTGAAAGTATACAGAGAAATGGGGTGGTAGATTGAATGGGACATGGCTTCAACAGAACCATTTTTTAAAGATTTATTTATTTATTTATTTATTTATTTATTTATTTATTTGAGAGAGAGAGAGAGAGAGAGAATAGGAAGGGCAAAGGAAGAAGGAGAATCTGAAACAGACTCCTGAGTGCAGTGCCTGAGTGCAGAGACTCACACAGACTGTGTACGCAACCCTGAGATCATAACCTGAACCAAAAGCCAGAGTTAGATACTCAATTGACCCAGCCACCCAGTCGCCCCTCAATAGAAGCTTTTGTTCTTACTTATTTTTAAGATGAGTGATATAGACACATCTGTATGTTGATGACAATGATTTAGCAGAATGTGAGAACTGACTATAGGAAGGACTTTGAGAAAATGAGAATTATTAGAACAAGTGCTAGAGCATAAGAGAAAGGGTTGGTTGGCAAAGATCTGAGCAGCAACACTACTTGCAGTACAGTGGACCAAAAGGCAGAGGGAATAAGAATTGGCGATGGAAAGATGAAGAAGAAAACATTTTGAATTATAATGTAAAGTAATCAGGTTACAGTGGAGCACAAGGGGTTTTTGAAGATTTCAGTACAGCAAGAAGGAGAAATGAAACAGTCATTTGTGATCATGAGAATTGAATTTCTGAGGGAAGAAACATGGATTATTCCTGGCAATGCTGAGAAATGTGGACTCAAATTTGAAGTGAGAGTAATCATTATGGTTAGGTTTTTCTCTGGTAGTGTTAATTTACTCAGGTTCTGGCAAGAATAATTGGATAGTTGTTTTTAACAAGAGTCAGAAAAAAAAAAAAAAAACAAGAGTCAGGGTTTCTCCTTGTAGATGTGATGAAAGAAGAGCTTAGTCCATTTTAGTAAATAGCGACTCTAACCTTCCATAACTTTGGGCCCACGTTGATTCTTCTCTCTTTTTTGCAACCCAAATCCAATCTATCAGAGAGCAATTGCAGTGCTAGACTGTGGATGAGATGCTGAATAAAGAAGGAAGTAGAATTTTTTGGAGTTGGGGGTTGAAAATGAAAAGTGGCAGGGAGAGTGGATTGGAGATCCCTAGTGAGGATGGTAAATTACTGGTATCAATTACTAGATGAGTGATCTGGATGCAAAGCAGGTATTTTGAAATTGAGATCTGAAGGTGCTGCAATTATCAATGATGGTTAAAACTTGCGAGTAGAACCATGTGAAATTGAAGAAAAAGACATCAGAGCTAAGGTGGTCAGGGAACTGAGAGACCAGCATAGCTGTTGGATGTTGAAGGATCAATGATAACACAGTAGAAAAAAGACAAGTTAGGTGTTAAGGTCATTAACAAATAAAAGAGGACATGGATTCATGGCATCAAAAAGAAATGGTGGTAAACTCAAATGAAACAAACTTCACATGATTTAGGATTTGAAAGATAAACTCTTTGGAGAAGGCATTGGAGATGAACAAATTAACTTTACTTGAAATCTCTGAAATATATGGGATGTTAAACAAACTATAGCTGTGACTTGAGAGCATTGTAAAGGCAAATCGGATGTGAAACATAATTTGAGGACAGAGGTGGGGAAATTTGCTGATGAAAGATTTTATTCCAGAGGGTGAGATGGAAGGGTTTAGGAGAGTGGGAACAAATTAGGGCATGTCTAGAGCAGTATGGGGTTCACCCTCCCTGGAAGAATGGGTAATCTGTCAGGCTAGGACTTATGATGACAATGGAAGGGAAAGAGAAGGTTAAGACATGGTGTAAGCCTGTAAGCCTCAAAGCAAGAAGTATCTGAAGACCTTCAAATGGTTGACTCTTCCTCAAAGGAAATAGATAGCTCATGAGAGTTTTCAGAGAATTAAGGTGTTGGGATGGCTTGAGATATTGGGAAGAAAGAAAAGAATACAATGGGAATAATTACATTTATGTGGCTTTTGATTCAGAGTCTTAGAATTTTTCTTTTGTCTACTTATCTAAAAATTGAACGAGGCCAATTTGATTTTTGCTGAAGTAAATTAAAGCTCTCAAATCGGGGAGGGGCACCTGGGTGGCCCTGTGGTTGAGCATCTGCCTTTGACTCAGGCTGTGATCCCAGGGTCCTGGGATTGAGTCCCGCATCAGGCTCCCAGCAGGGATCCTGCTTCTCCCTCTGCCTATGTCTCTGCCACGGGGTGTCTCTCATGAATAAATAAAATCTTTAAAAAAATAAAGCATTTGGAAGAAAATCTATGCTAAAATAATACTACTGTGAAATTTTTCATTCATTCAGGACATTTATTTTATACCTATTAATCCATTTCCAAATGATTGCATCCATTTACATTTCAATTACATACCTGTTAATTTGCTTCATCTATTCCACATAGAGGCTTGGGCTGGAGACCAAAATGATCCAAATAGCTTGGTTCCTCGAATAAACCTGAACTCTGATATAAAAGAAAAAACAGTACACGAATACATACCCATACCATCAAAGATGGATTTGATCAGTGTTGAAATGAAAAAGCTTATCATTTTGGGAGAACACATACCATGTTTTACATTGTTGTGTTTTTAATATTTTGTGCTGTCTAGGTCTGATTATATAAATGCAGATTTAGTAATCAATTCAAAGCTCAAGAGGATTAAGCGAATTTCAGAGTTGCAAACAGAGTGAAGCCTCTCAAAATCCTGGCTCATTCAAGATTCACCAAGATGTTATTAATATATATTCGTCAGTCAGGGATCAAATACATAATCCTTTTCTGCTATCATTTTCTTTTACAAGATTTGAATAGATATTTATATGACAGTTGCTACTCCAGTTGACTTGGGATGGTAGAGAAACTAGGAAATGTCTGTTTGGTTTAGAGGATGCCCCTTAATCTCTATTTCCAGATGTGTCTGACATCATCAGCCTGTGAGTACAAATGGGACCATATTATAACAGTCAAATGTTTGTCATTATTGCTAGTTACTGTTCTAACCATTTGCATGTATGAATCCTTAAAACCTCACACTAATACTGTGAAATAGATATTATTATTACTTCTGTTCTATAGGTGAGAAAACTGTAGCACTGATCATTAAATAACTTGCCCAAGGTCACACAGCTAGTAAGTAGTAGGTCAACATTTGAACCCAGGGACTGACTCCAGAACCCAAAATCTTATTAATGTGTTATACTATTTCATACACCAGGGAGCTAGTAGCTCCTTACCTGCTGAAACTGGGCCTCATCTTCCATTTACCAGATATTCCTCTTCTTTTCCTTGGTATTTCTTACACCTAGCAAGCATTTCAGGGAAGCTCCAAAAAGTTCCTCAAATGTTCTCTTGAGCTAATCTGCCAACTCAGTTTGCAGTATTTCTGCCAATTATTCCTTTCTTGGTTTCACCATCCCCTATCCATATCTCTACTTATGAAGCAGCCTTGTTGTCGGATGTTGAGGTCTGTTTTAGAGGTGCTGTCCCTTGCTGCTTGGAAAATTATCAGTTCTCAAGGTCAGAACAGATCTGAAGGTTGAATGTGGAAGTGGATCATGAAACTTGCCTCAGCTCTGATTGTCACCTCAACACTGTCACAGAACTGCTTGTGGACAGCATTCCAAAAACACTATTGAAAATAGTATCTGCAGCTTCTGTCTCTAATGCATCTGTCTGTTTGTGCTCCAACACATCCTAAGGGGTTGAATGAGAATGGAAGCATTTTCTCTTGTTCTTTACATCTATTCTTCTTTAGTGACCATATGCCAGAAACAAAACAAAATGAAATGAAAAACCTAAATAGATTCCTTTCTGTCACCAAAGCCAATGCATTTCAAGTTGTATCAGTGGATACTCAAGGGAGTCACTCATGCGTTCCATAGCCTGGCAGGCTGCCTTTGGGTTTAATAAGGACTTTGAATTCACATACTTCATAACATTTTTTTTCTAGGCTCTTGGATGAAGGAATGCTTTTGAACACGTTAAGAATCTCCATATAAATTTCAGAGCCATCAAAAAACAAGAAAGGACATATATTTTAGCAGAAAGAGTCATATTAAGGGATTTCATTAGAATCTTGAAGAGCTAGTTGCACGGCCAGCCTTAGGCACAAATATGAATTAGATGGTGTTTGTCTTCAGTGTTGCCAACTTCTTCCTTTTCAAGCTTGCAGTTCTTTCCTTGCTGTAACTCGTTATCAGAATCAGAAGAAAATAAAAACAAATGTAACTGTCAATTTAAGTTTAATAAACTTTTACATTTTAAACCTATTTCTAATGATGGATGATAGACTTCTTTATTACCAAAGGAATTTCAGACATCACTAACAGGGATTGGAAAGATGGGTAGAGGATTAAAAAAGTCCTGTATGACAGCCTTAAAAATCACAACGCACAACCTACCAGCTATTCTGACTTCAAGGCTGTTCAGTTAGTGGGTCTATTTAAAGATTTTTCTAATGCATGCTGAGAAAGGAAACAGAAGTATGTTGCCTCTTCTTGTTCTTGTGTGGTGTGAAACTCATTTGCCTAGGAAAGTTTTTTACTTTGTCAATGCTTGCACTTTAAAAGACCATATTCTTAATTTGGACTGGTAACTGTGCCACATATCTTGGCAACTTAACAAAAAGATAGCTTTAATGTTAAAGGAAAATCATATACCATGAAGGCTGTCATAATATGTTGTACTGATAGGGAAAAGATGGAATTAATATGACATTTTCTTGTTAACTTCAAATTTCAAAATTAAAAAACATTTTTAATGTTTTACAAGCAAGAAATAAAAGTCTTGTACACATAGCTTTTTTGCTTTTTATATCTGTAGCAACTAGAAACAATAATATATTTACTTTTCTCTTTTAGCAACAATAATAATTGTGATTATTTGGTATTATGAGTTGATATGAGAAAATTAAGCAGTGGAAGATTTCTTTTTTTAAAAAGATTTTATTCATTTATTCATGAGAGACACACAGAGAGAGGCAGAGACACAGGCATAGGGAGAAGCAGGCTCCATGTAGGGAGCCCGACATGGGACTCGATCCCAGAACTCCAGGATCATGCCCTCAGCCAAAGACAGACATTCAATCGCTGAGCCACCTAGGTGTCCCAGCAGTGGAAGATTTCTACAGCTATGTAGAATTTTTAAATTTTTTGATATAGCTGAATGGACCTTTGGAAATGATCCCTTAGTTGGAATATGCTTCATAATAGCTCTTGAGTATAACTATGTTATCAATAATGAGGTACCACATTTTCCCAGCACATATACCAAACAACAACGTATATCATCTTTAGTGTTTATTAAAACCTTGTGAGAATAGGTCTTGTTTTTTTCTAATATGCAGAAGAAACGGAAACTCAGGTAGTTTGGTTGACTTGCTCAGGCATCAGTGAAATACTAGAATTGAAACTCAAATGTTCATCTGTCCAGACCTGAAGCCTTTGCTCTTTCAACTATATCCTGCTACATCTCTGACAAAATTAATTAATTAAATTAACAAAATTAATTAATTAAATTAATTAACAAAAATTAATCCCAGACTATTTATCATCTCCGTTTTTAATTGTTAGTGTCTGTAAGAGCTTGGGTTTGGATGGGGGAAGTATAGTAAGGTCATGGGGGATAGGGTAGGTAAACATCAAAAGTTAGAGATAATTCTACCTAGATTAGATTAAGTTTGGAAAAGTAGGAACACTTAAGGTGGGTCATGGCTGGTGGCCAAACCAAGTAGACATATTAGGAGAGGAAACTATATTACAAGAGATTTGAAAACTAGCATAAGCTAAAGTCTTTCAGTTAGAATTCTGTACAATTGTTAATTTGAGGAGCATTTAAGAAAGGGACTAATTTAGACATTGGACAGAGTGTAGAGAAATAACAAGGGTACTGTGATCTCTAAAGAGAGTAACAACGGGAAGCTATTACCACCCATAAGTCTGAAGGAGTGAGAGGATAGTAATTCCTAAAATTTGGAGATGGCATAGTGTAGGAGGGCCATAATACAGTAGCTGTGACCTTTATAGCCACCCCAATCACCCCACAAGGAGGGCACTCAAGGAACAAATATCCCAACCTCTTGCCTCACCCTCCCTCCAATCTTCTATGGTGCCCTTTTGTGACTCAACAGGAAGCTAGACGGCAAGACAGTCTGTTGATGAATTCCATGTTGGTCAGCCTCCCAAACATGGAGAAGATTAGAGAAAGTTGGAGAGGAGATCTGGAGATGCAAATGGAAGTTAACCAGCACACTATGTCAGGTAGAGGAGCAGTAACTCAATTCAAAATCAAGGAGAAGGCAGAGCTGGGGTAACGAGAAATCTGAGTTAGGATCAAATGAGACTTGAGAACTGAGGCTCCAGCCTTCTTCACTCACTATTCTGGTGAGAACCATTCAATCATTCACCATTTGTTCATCCATCCATCCATCCATCCATCCATCCATCCATCCATCCAACAAAACATTGTTTAGTTTATACCAGACATGTATTTCTACAGCATATGGTTATTTTACTAGGTGCAGTACACAGCATGAGTTTAGTTATGAGGTATATTAAAAAGAGCAACCAGAAACATCTTCCTGGTGTGTTTAGTAATTATTTATGTACTGTTCTGTTATCTACTATCACTCTAAATTCTGAAGGCAGAGCCAGGGAGTCTTTTTTATGTTCTATTAAATAATCAGACTCACAAGATTACCATAACTCACATGTGGCATCAAAGTCGCTTAGAAGGACATGGGGCATGGGAGAAAATGAGTGGGAAATATCAGAGAGGGTGACAGAACATGAGAGACTCCTAACTCTGGGAAATGAACAAGGGTAGTGGAAGGGGAGGTGGGTGGGGGGATGGGGTGACTGGTGAAGGGCACTGAGGGGGGCACAGGACAGGATGAGCACTGGGTGTTATACTATATGTTGGCAAATCGAACTCCAATAAAAAAAATATGCAAAAAAAAAAAAAAAAAAGAAAGAAAGAAAAGGAGGACATGGGTCAGGAACCCCAGTTGTCCAGGGCCGCATCGGGCATTGCTATTCTATCATAGCAGTCCAGGCTGATACCTGTATGGCAGTCCAAGAGCTATATTTTTTGGTTCCCCAGGGGATGTCTCAGATTTGAAAGCATGATTCTCAGATGGAGCAGTTATGAAAGATCTGGCTTAAAAGCCTCATATACCACAGGAGCCAGTATCTCTTGTAGCAATCCAGAGGCAGAGCTTCTATAGAAGGCATGCCCAGTTATAAGAATCTAAAACTATGGTGTCCTCATGAAGTATTTTGCATTCATTTATAGTTTTTACCATTCCAGATGCAATTAACCAAGCAGATATTATTTTTACCATGAGCAATTTTACCTAGTAATGTAGCTGACATACCTCCTTTATCAGGTTGCCAAGGGAACTGATCTAGAAAATGAGTTGAATGTCAAATTCTAAGAGAGAAAGGGAAAAGATTTTGTTAACCCTTTGCCCACATATATTGTGCTCCAAAATAGTATTTGTTATATCAAATAAAAAAAGAGAAAGGCATGAAAATGGCATGGAGCAGTTAAAGTTCCTAACTGAGCTAGGGTTTGACACCTCAAAAGACAAATTCAGCTCTTGTTACAAAAAAGAAAGGCCACATTCCATTTTGAACCAGCAAATGATTTTAAATAGTCAATGAACCAACAGGATATTCTAAAGAAGTGGTCCATAATAATGTGATAAATTGTTGGAACTATTATTATATGAAGAATAATGAGCTAGATCTAGCTCTATATTCAGGTAGTTCTTGGAATTAGCTGATATCTTAATATTTATTTTGCAGTGCACAAAAATATTAAAAAATGGTATGTTTTTTCTGTGTTATGAAAAATCTGTTAGTATGGCAATTAATATGAATATTATTTGAGATGACCTGGGTTTGAAACAGGACTGCTAGCTGTGATCTTGAGTAAATTACTTTACTTCTACATTCTCCAGTTCCTTCATCTGGAACCTGAGGAACATGGTGGTGCTTGTTTTATAGGGTTATTGTGATGACTGCAAAATAAAAAACTATTAGAAGAGTGAATGGCAGTTAGTAAGTGTTCAATATGTGTTTACAACTATTAACTTTCTTGAGGCTAAACAGTTAATAAGTAGAAGTAAAAATTGAATCCAGTTTGTCATTTTTCAACTTCATTGTTCTTTCCAGCATTTAACACTTTGTATGTACAATATATACTTAAAATTTCTTTAGAATAGTGCATGTTTTGCCCATGTCAGACATTCTCTGGCATCTGGAGATGTCACTAAGTACTGCTTAGTTATAATTGCATAGTTTATCTCTGAATTGTGATCATTTGGTTAAATTTATTAGATAATGACTCCAGGTTGATAGTTTTCATTTATAAATACAAATGACTTGGAGGGTAATTGTTTTTAGTTTTATCTTTACATATTTTTAAGAGAAAATTCAGTATAAACATGGAATTGATTATCTAATGATCATTCAAAATTATAGAAAAAAATGTCACTGAGTGATGAGAGCAAAGACTTTCTTGATCTATCCATAAATATCTCACTTTCATGCTATTAGAACTATGAATCTTGTGATGTGTTTTAAATGCTTCCTGGTTATGTAAAATGTAGATACATTTTTCACATCCAAAGTAGCATTCACCTCCATCAGGAGGTTTTAGGCAAAATATTGTATTTAAGTTAGAAAAGCTCCTTTATAGATGGCATATAAATATAGATCTATGTTATAACCATGTGAGTGGATACTATTTTGTGTTGGAGGACAAGAAGACCATTGAGAGAGAGTTTGGATTCTCTGCAAGACCTCCAAGTGCAGATGTTTAGGAAGAAGTTAGATATACAGGTCTGGAATTAAGGAGAGACTTAAACTAGAAATATAGGTATTTAGTGGCTAACTGAAGGAGATACTTCAAACCATGACAGTGGCTGAGAACTTTCAGGGATAATATGAAAAAGTATGAAAACTTAGGAGAGATTAAAAGTTAAGGAAATAGAGAGGAGATTGTAAAGGAAATGGAGAAAAAAAAGCCAAGAGTCAGGAGAAAACCCAAGAGAGACTGTTGTCTTGGAAACTAAGAGATTCATTCCTTTAACAATATTCCTTTAAATATCTTTTGAGCTATTACTGTGTGTGAGATGTTGAGATAAATCACTGAACACAGCAGATAAACTTATTTATTCCTGGGGAGAAACAGACACAAATTTAATAAATAAGTAAATTCCATATTTTGTTAAAAGATGATAAGTATAATAAAATATAGCCAAGGAATATAAGAGAGACTGTGTGTAAAAGTCAGTGTTGCAGTTTTAAATTGGGTAGTCTGGGTAGGTAGACAAGAAGGTGACATTTGAACAAAAACTTGGAAGAGGTAAAGGGAGCACGAGATCAATTTCAAAAAGGATGTAGGAGCTTATGTTTCAGGAGGGTTAGGTAAGACACTAACTGAAAAGTTTCCATTTGAGTTTTAAAATTTATAGTCATTGTTGACCTAGACCAAGCAAATTTGGTGACATTGGAGGACATAGAAGGCAGATTGCATTGGATAGATGAATAAATGTAAGATGGAGAGGAAAAGGCAACAAACACAGACCTCTGTTTCTACCAGTATGATTATGAAGAAAAAAAGAAAAAAAAACAATATGGTGTCCAGAACAATAGATTAATAAGAACTTTGTTCCATTTTATTATTTGATATGAGAGACTTGAACATAATTATAGACTGAGAGGAGAGAAGCCAGCATAGAAGGGGTTAAAGACCCAGTTGGGCAGGAGGATGCTAATAGTAGGAAGAAGTACTTGAGGATATAAGAAGTGGGAGACAGGGAATGTGATATAAAAAGGAGCTCTTCAACTGGCACAAAAATTAATGAGAAAATATTGAGTTGCTTAAAAATAAATTAGTGTTGGGAGGATGCAAAAGATGACTTTGGTTTCTCTATGAAGTAAGGAATTAAGGTTATTTGTTTAAAATGATGAAGTAGGTAATAAAGGTAGAAGACCTGGGAAGATGCCATGTAATTACTGTGGGACAAAGAACAAGGAAATGGCTAAAATGGAAGAACAATTTTGAGAGTCCAGTTGAAGCTGGAATTCATGAATTTTTCATACCATTCATCTTCATGATTATGCATTCTGTCTTTTTGCATGGATTCTGCTTTCTCTCTAGTAGTCCTTATCAGTCTAGGCATAGAAGAGGAATGAATAGACAGCTGAATCAATCCAAGCCTGAAGTTTTGCCTAGTATGTGTAATGAATTGACTGTGAGAATGGAAGTTAAGAGGTTTGGTAATAGTGTACTCAAAATGATATTTACATTAGTCATAGAAAAGAGAGAGAATAAATAGGAGTGGACCGATGAATTGGAACCAAATGGTGAGATAAAAGGGCAGAGGAGAAGATGGAATGCATATGAAGGAACTGGAGATATAAGAGGATATGAATCAATGAATTTAACATTGGAGTTTAATATTTCAAAAATGAGGCAGTTCTGGGTTATAGAAAGCCTAAGATGTGGATGTCTGAAGTGAAGTGGAGATGGGCAATAAATGGAACTGAGAAGGAGAAAGAACTGTGAAGCAAGACTGTTGGACTGGTAAACCATATGGGGATTGAATCACCAAGGGAGATGGTGATTAATCCCCCGACATGGGGATTAAGAAGAGATTGTGAGCCAAGAATGAAGTTATTGCTGAATCAGTGGGAGATTGTAATGAGGAAGAAAAGAGCGAGGCGATATATGGAGCACATGGTCCCAAAGGAAGATTTCATAATGTTTCAGGTATTCTGTGATACTCAAAAAGAGCTCCTTTGAAATTCACTCACAATGGATATGGTATATAGATTCAGTATTTATCATTTTTAATAAAAATTGAGCTCTAATTTATTACATTTATCAATTTATAATAACCCAACCCCTTAATTAACTGGATATTGTTTCTTTCAACTATACATTTTGAATGAGAGCAAATCATAAACACATAAATTATTCTTAGGGATTTAAAGTGCCAATTTCTTGGTCATATGGAGTAGAGGATATATTCATATTAGTATCCCATATTTTCTACATTTACTTCTTTAAAAACATACAATGAGGAATGGCATTTGTAAGAAAGGTAAAGGAGTGGCCAGTCACCTAGTGCCAACCAATACAAATAGAATGTAGCAGTTAAAGTGTCAGATACCCAATGACATATATTTGAAAATAAGTGTGATTTTAGTATGCCAGTTGTGTGGTTATTTGCTCAGAAAAAGTCTAGGTACTTATTAAACAAATTGAAATACTTGTTCTTTTTGCAACGTATATCCTATTTCTTTGAAAGTCTGAAACTATTTTTCTCTAATTTTAATAGAACTCTGAGTTCTCAGAATAAGCAAAACAGAAGCATAATGTTGGTAATTTTGGCCAATTTCAAAGGAGTATTTTAAAGAATGGAAACTTTTATAACATGACTTTAGAGCTATAGTTTTCTCATTGCAATTAACTCAATAAGTTTTTGACTGTAGGTAATTAAAGTAAATAGGCTGGTTTTAGTTAAATGTGTATTTCCACTCTTCTCCGGAAAGGATGTACAAACTCCTGACATACTCATGTACTGTGGTAAAGGTGTTGTTCAATCTATCTTTAAATATGAGATTAGTTGATTGTAGAGACAAAAGTCACTGATAATTTTGTTACACAAAATATTTTAAAATTATTTTAGGAGAAGAATGGGGAAAGTATCTTGGTTTTAGTGTATATGCCATACATGATATTTATACATATAGAAACTTTTCTCAATTGCCTACAAATGCTTAATTCAGTAATACTGAACCTGTCTGATGCCTCTCCCTCTTTCCTTTCCATTTGTCTTCTCTATTTCTCTTTCTTTGCATTCTCTGGCATCTTAATGTTGAAAAATTACATATTAAGTTTTAAGTACATGCCATGTATTGTTTGATGCTGAAAATGCATAGGGGAGGTGTATTTTCCATGCTTAACCTATATTCCACTGGGGAGAAAATTAGACAAAGAGATATCTAAGACGAGACAAATGCAATTTCTAAACCACAAAGTAGTGCTGGATTGTCCAAGATGCATGTTTTAGTTTTGTTTGAGGACTTAGAAGAACAGAGGCAACTCCCACATTTCTTCCTGCAGAAAAAGAAAATTTGGTTTTGATGAATTTTTCTAGAATTTTTAATCAGAAAAAGTTAGAATCTTGATTTTTAAAGATTTTTATATATTTATTTGACAGAGAGGGAGACAGAGAGCACAAGCAGGGAGAGCAGCAGGCAGGGGAGAGAGAGAAGCAGGTGTATTGCTGGGCAGGGAGCCCGACATGGGGCTCAATTCCAGGACACTGGGATCATGACCTGAGTCAAAGGCAGATACTTAACTGACTGAGCCACCCAGGCGCCCCAAGAATCTTGATTTTTAAAAACACAATAGCCAGGTTATGGAAAGAGCCCAGATGTCCATCGACAGATGAATGGACAAAGAAGATGTGGTATATATAAACCATGGAATATTACTCAGCCATCAAAAAAAAAAAGAAATCTTACCATTTGTAATGACGTTAATGGAACTGGGGGCATTATGCTAAGCTAAATACGTCAATCAATTATGATTTCACCCATGTGTGGAATTTAAGAAACAAAACAGAGGGTCATAGGGGAAGGGAGGGAAAAATAAAATAAGCTGAAATCATAGAGGAAGACAAACTATAAGACACTCTTAACTATAGGAAACAAACTGAGGGTTGCTGGAGGGGAGGGGCATAGGGGGATAGGGTAACTGGGTGGTGGGCATTAAGGAGGGCACTTGATGTAATGAGCACTGGGTGTTATATGCAACTGATGAATCCCTGAATTCTACCTCTGAAACTAATAATATGCTATATGTTAATTGAATTTAAATAAAATAAAATTTAAAAAAATTAAAATATTCAGTATCAGTGTAAAATTTTCACTCAAGATAAGATTGTAGTTTGAATTAGATACATGGTGGAGGTCTCCAAAGTCCCCTGTGATACTGCATAAGAGCAGACAGGATAGAGAATGTATCAGGACAACGTATATGCATGAGAGAGGAAGAAAGCTCTTCCACTTGAGAATGTCTCTCTCTGCCTCAGCACTCTGTCTTAAAAGATCATGTGCATTGAGGAAGAAATCAGTAAGA
Source organism: Canis lupus dingo (assembly GCF_003254725.2). Classification (NCBI taxonomy): domain Eukaryota; kingdom Metazoa; phylum Chordata; class Mammalia; order Carnivora; family Canidae; genus Canis; species Canis lupus. Next base: position 9,798,063 of record NC_064274.1, on the reverse strand, counting down.
GAAAGAGATGCCAAAGATAACTTCCATATTAATACTTTTCATGCATTTAAAAAATTCTGTGCATTAAAAAAAAGCAAGTGCATTTATTTTGGAGCTATCAATAAACTGGAGAATAGAAATAATCCTAGGCAAAATTGAAGCAGAAGGGCTTTCCCATTTCCTTACTTTTCACAAAACCCACTTTCTGTCCTACCCAGGCCTCCATTTTAGTCTTTCCTTTTTTTGAGAAATGAGAAACTCTTTATCATCTTTTTTTCTTCAGAAAATAGGAATCCAAGAATGTGTTGTTCTTGCTTATGCAGTAATTTAGTAATTTAGTAATACTACTGTTGTGTCATTGCAAAAGAACCTCATTTGGTGATTAGTTTATCTTCTATTGAAAAATATCCATGATCATGACAAGTGTGTAGGGACTTTTTGAGAATATTTATAAGAGCATACTGTATTTCTTTTAAGCCTTTTAAAAAAGGTGTTTTGTTTGACATTGAGAATGTAGATTGCTATCTTTCCTCAATGGTTTGAAGAATGTGGAAACAACTATCTGTTGTGATGGGAAATTCCTTCACTTCTATGGGTTGTTTCCTGAAGTTTTGTTTCAGTGAGAAAATTATTGGCCATTTGGTTCAAAACAACACGTTAACTGCATGATTGAGCTTACTTCTTCCCAGCTATGATTTCAACATTTACAGTATTGGTCACAGAGGAAAAATAATAGTTTTCTCCTATATTCAGTCTGTCACATCTCCTGGCTGTGTTGTGGTTCATGACCATTGGTGAAATTAATCAGCTTGGCTTTTTGGGATCATGTTTCCTTGACACTAGTACATTGTTAAGGCCCCAGGAAACATTGTCCATGGCTTGTTTACAGCAATGTCTAGGTCTCTAGAAATTGTGATTTACTTCTTTCCCTTCTTTGGTATTTTCTCTATTCCATAGCAAAGAAATTTAAAGACAGGGAATTCTAGATGAGTTCTCTATGAAATTTAGACATAATTTAAATTTTCAGAGATGATTTGAATTTTTACTTCAGAGTTGGGTAAACGTTGCCTCTTTCTAATTTTTTTTTTCACTCCAAAACTCTCTAGAATTTTAGTCAATACTAACAGCAGAAGCATAGTTCAATGGGAATAAGAGCTATTTTTATGATATACTTAACTAGAGGCTGTTAGAATCTCTTTCTGTCAATGTCGTTTAAAATGGAATAGAGCTTGTCTGGGTTGTTTCAAGACTTCTGGTGTGGGTACCTAAAATGACCACATGTACTGTACAAAGATCACACTGAAATCAGCCACTTGCTTCTGTAGTTACTGGAGAAAAATATTTACTTCAAAACTGTAGCTAGACAAACAGATTTATCTAATTAGTGATCACAGTTCTTGCATGTATTAAACTTCCAACAAAAGTTTCTAAAGATCAGCATTCCTGTGAGTCTAGCTGAACAATTAACTGGAAAGATCTCACAAGGTCATTTAGTCAGTCTTCTTGCTTTTGAACAAGACAAATTTATAAGAAATAGTTTGAGGTATTACTTTTAGATGCCTTATATTTGTGCCTTGTGACCAGCCCCACTTCGTGTGATTTTCCTCCTTTTAGACATGCAGCTTTTTTGTAGTACAATCACTTAACATTTTTTTTTTTAACATTCTTATAGTTCAATCATGTGTAGGCCACATAGTCAGCAATGAGTTTGTTAAGGCATCTTTATGTAATCATGAGGTTTTTCTGGTCTGTTTCCTCAGGTATAAGCATTTTCACTATATTGTCATCAGAGTGTTTACCTGGCCTAGAAATTGGTCTTTAAAATATTTGAAAAGACTGTTTAATATGGGATTCAAAGCAATAAAAAGATTTGTTGCAATACTGAAACCTACTATATGGACCAAAAGACTATATTCCAAGTGCTGAACAGTTCCTGCAAACTGCATATGCAGGTAGCCCCAGTCATGATTGACCCCAAGCCCTTTCCAACCCTTCTTGTCTCTGCTTTCTTATTCCACTCACAGTGGAGCCTGAGAAAGGTTCTTGACAATTATCTTTCTAGCCTCTTGCTGGAAATAGTGGTCATGTGACATGGTTCCACCCAAGTGGACGTCTGCTGAGAGAGTATCTGAGAAAATTTTACATTCTAAGTTAACAGAGGCCAATTTGGTGGGCACTGGTGGGCATTGGTCCATCCCTACCTGTTTTAGCAGCTAATGAGGATGTAGTATCTGGAGTTAGAGCAGCCATCTTGTGATGCTGAAGGACTCTGTATGGGAGAATCACAGAGACACTGGCTTTAAATAATCAAGCCACTAAACCAATACCAGAACCCCAGAATCTGCTCACCTCCAGTTGTTTTTTTGAAATGACAAAAATGAACTTTTGTTGCATGTATCTGGTAGCATATATACATATATAACGTAAAATTCTCGTTTTAACTATCAGTTTTTCCTCATGAGCATACTGATAGAAGGTGGAGGTTGAAATGCAAAGAGAATTTTCTTGGACCTTTTCAGATTTCTTATTCCATGTTATTTTGGTTTGCTGATTCAGATTAGTTTCACATTCACTAAATTCTACTCTTTACAACAATTTCAGAGCCATATAAGTCTTTCTGAATTTATTCGAAATATAGATTTCCAGCAGTATCTTTATGGATAGCACTTCTATCTTCTCACCATCACAATGCTAAAGTTATGGTCCTTTGAAATATTTAATAAGATTGCCAATTTAGCTGCTCCTTTTTTCTAGAAACGATGGCATCGCTGCTCTTTGGTGGTCTTCAATCTGCTTCTCTATTACCTCTCACTTTGGAGGTAAATCTTTCTGGTTGGCCCTGCACTATTAGGAGATCTTGTGTCCCAAATCTCCATTTAGATGAGAAAGAAGAGCTGCTTGGTAGAATCTGATCTGAGAAAGTTTCTTCCTTCATGGAGTCATGAGCTCTATGAAATAACTTCTGTGGTATTATCAAATTTTTTTTTCTGGCTATAGCCATTTTAGATTTTATTATTTAGTCATTTCATGTTCACTTAGTTCTAGGCTACGTTTTCATAAAATTCCTAGTGCTTACAACATGTGTAGAATAGGTGCTCAAGAAGGCATATTTGTTTAAAAGACAGATTGAGAATTTTAAAAAAACTGTTGAGTTCTCTTGACTGGGTTAGAATACAGTTATCTAATATGGAGTTGTGAGTTAGCTTTATAGGAAGAAGTTAATAAATTAACATTTTAATTTAAATAACCAGCCAATTTCCAATAATACCTCAAAACTAACCGTGAAGGAGGTTAGAAAAATTTGTAAAGCAATAATGAAGCATTTAAGAAATCACAATGAGAAATTATGATTGTTAAGAAAGTAATCACAGGATTTTACAAATATCAGGATTGCACAAACACCACAATGGTGATTAAATACATCTCTTTTGAAGTTTTGCCTCTGGTCTTAGAGGGAGAACTAGAAAAGCCAAGAAACACAGCTTTTATCTTTATTTAACTCTATTTACCCAATAGAAATGGTGGCTGAAGTGAAGAAAAGTATTAAGCTACTTCAAGAATGAGAACAAAAGACCAGAGGGACTTTTGAGACTGACGAGGCCTACAGTTTTAGAGCTTGTCTCATTTCTTGTTTTTCTGAAGGACATTACTATTTGCAACTGCCCGCCATTCTCAAACATTCCCAACACTCTCATATTTACATGATGCCGATCATGATTTTCCCCACTGTCTAGAATGCCTTTGCTCTACTGTAAAACTCCTACTCATCTTTCAAGATCCAAATAAAATGTTAGCTCCTCTGTGAAGTATTAATAAAGTCCTCCAAAACATATTAGAGATTCCATTCTCTATGCTGTGAAAGCACTGAAGTCTCATATACACATACACACACACACACACACACACACACGGAGTTTATATATTATAGCACTATTGCATATTATGGTAATTTGTTGTCTTCCTTCCTAGAAATTAGTTTTGTGAGGCTAGGGGCTATGACTCATTTATCTCACTAAACCAGAGCCCCACAATGCCTGAGACAGAGTAAGTAAATAAATATTTGTCAAGTGAATGAGTGTTCTGGAAAATAAGTAACTCAGCAGTAAGATTCAGTGGGAGTTAAGATAAATGTATTACAATAGGTCTCAGGACCAGGGCAGAAGGAGAATACAGGTTAAACAATGGTTGTTAACAATGTAGAATTTGTAAATAAGGTGCTTCATTATACCAGTATTTGTCAGGGTGCCTTCAGGTATAAGAAAGAGACACCCTGATTCAAGTTGGCTTAAACAATAAAGGAATCTGTTATCCACGTAGAAAAAAGTACAGAGACAGAGCAGGAAGAGAGAGTATAGTAAACTAGGGCCTCCAGCTACATCTTTGTGATTCTTTTGGCTCTTGTCTCCTTTTTTGCTTGGGCTTTGACCCCAGACTGGGTTCCTTCATGATTGCCAGGTGGTGATTTGCAGTATATACATCCTTGTTTTGGAGTAGACCTTCCTTTCTACCATGAAGTAAACATTCTTTCCTTTAGTCTGATTGGTCCAACTTAAGTTGTGCACTCTCCTGGGTCATCATGGTTGTCAGGGAATGTCATTTAACGATGGTAAGGTGGTTGGAATGACTGTGATTGTCCCTTTTGAAGGAGGCACTCTTGAAGTTGTAGGGAATTAACTTCCCTCAACCAAACAGGCTGAGTGTGGGGGAGGATATGATGGTCAAGAGCACAGATACCCTCACTGTCGGTGTTCCAATCCCTCTCTTCTGTTCACCTGCTCTGTGAGCAACCTCACTGAGTTTCATCTGTAGTGTGGTTAGTAACAGTATTTATAAGTACTGTGAGGTTTAAGTGAGTTATTAGACATAAACTATTAAGAACAAAGCATAAACACAAAGCATAAGAGTGTTAGCTCTCACTTTTTAATTATTTAACCAAAACTGATGTTTTTTTTTTTATTTTTTAAACAAGATTTTATTTATTTATTTATTCATGAGAGACATACAGAGAGAGGCAGAGACACAGGTAGAGGGAGAAGCAGGCTTCATGCAGGGAGCCTGACCTGGGCCTAGATCCCCGGTCTCCAGGATCACGCCCTGGGCTGAAGGTGGCGCTAAACCACTCAGCCACCCGGGCTGCCCTGATGTATTTTTTAGAAAGGCTGGAGCAGGGAATAAATTCTATGTAGGCAAGCAACAATGTTCTTGACGTAAATTTTTATTTTCTTTAAAAATTAGACTTTTAGAGTCATCCATTTATTTTCGAATGTCTATCACTATATAGACATTTAAATCTTAAATTTAATGGAAGCTCAATCATTTGGAAAAGCATGTGCTCACTGCCTATTAAGCATGTCTGGAAAGTAGGAAAGAATATCCGCCTTTTTATTCCAAGAGTGTATATTGCCAATCTGTGGTCATACGAACCAATTATAGACAAAATGGCTAAAAATAGTTTAGACTAATGTATTTTTAGGGTTTAATTAGATTCTTAAATAAGAAGTAAGAAATTCACTCCATAAGGATTAAGTGAATCCTTAATCTTGCCCAAGATTATACAGTTTATGGTGAGATTGGTTTTAGAGTCAAAGGTTTTAAACCACCTACATACTATTTTATTGATCTATATAATATCCCTCTTGAGCTCCAGACCTGCACATCCAAATAATTAAACATAGAGATATGTTCCTCTTACTAGGAATTAGCCCCTGTGCTAGGTGGGTTCTGTGATTTGCAGTGTGGAATTGTGTAAACAGGTGGATTCAGTAAGTCAATGTCTTCATAGCAACTTGAATATAAGCTGTATAAAGAGCTCTTAGAGGGGATCCCTGGTGGCTCAGCCGTTTAGTGCCTGCCTTTGGCCCAGGGCGTGGTCCTGGAGTCTTGGGATGGAGTCCCACATCGGGCTCCCTGCATGGAGCCTGCTTCTCTCTCTGCCTGTGTCTCTCTGTTTTTCTCTCTCTCTGTCTCTCTGTCTCTCAAAAATAAAAATAAAAAGAAAGAAAGAAAGAAAGAAAGAAAGAAAGAAAGAAAGAAAGAAAGAAAAAAGAGCTCTTAGAGTTAGTATCATGGCACACACAAGATACACAAGATTAAATGAGACAAGCAACACAATCTACTGGACATAATTTATTTGGGTCATATTTTTCAGGAACTTAGTTACAAATACTAGCTTTCATTTTTAGATATATATAATGACTTAGAATGTCAGGCAGATTTCCTGGTGAAACTACATTAGTGTTTATAAAGAGGAGGGAAAATGCACATCTAGGCCACATAGTGCCTAAAATCCCTAAATATTAGAGCTGGAAAGCATTACATAGTGAATATTGTCTATGTTCAAGGGTGAGGGAGCTTTCTAAATTTCACAGTATTACTTTATTTTGTATTTTTATTTTATTTATTTTTATTTATATTTATTTTTTTATTTATTTATGATAGTCACACACAGAGAGAGAGAGAGAGAGAGAGAGAGGCAGAGACACAGGCAGACGGAGAAGCAGGCTCCATGCACCGGGAGCCCGACATGGGATTTGATCCCGGGTCTCCAGGATCGCGCCCTGGGCCAAAGGCAGGCGCCAAACCGCTGCGCCACCCAGGGATACCCTATTTTGTATCTTTAAAAGATTTATTTATTTATGTGCTTATTTGAGAGAAAGAGCGTGGGACCGGTGGTAGAGAGAGAGGGAAAGAGAGAATCCTCAAGCAGACTCCCTGCTAAGCACAGAGGAGACAGGAGGCTCCTTTCCAGGATCCTGAGATCATGACCTGAGCTGCAATCAAGAGTTGGATGCATAACCGACTGAGCCACCCAGGCGTCCCTCACAGTCTAATTTTAAAAAGAAAATTCCTCAGGCTCAAAGAGATCACATGATGCAATTCAAAATAAAAAAGGTAATGATACTTAATAAGAAGCTCAGCTCTTTGATTATCCCTCCTAAAGCTGCCTTTTAAATGGGTTGCTGGCATTTTATTGCTTTTCCAACATGTCTTCCAGGGATCACAAAACACATATATACACTTTGTGTGGTACTTTATAGTCCCTCTCTGATGTTCCCTGGAAGCACCATAAGCTCCTTTACAATTCCTACAGGACCCTGTTTTTATTAGAGTTGCTTCTCATCTGGCAGTTCACTTATTCATGCTGAAGGATGCTATTAAGAACTGTTGTGAATTGAAACACTAAAACTGCCCTTCATTTGATGCATAATTAATAGAGGCATAAGATCAAGTAAGTGTTAATGAGCAATAATATATTTCAAAATCTATCTTAGAAATTGCAGGCATCTCAAGTGCAAGAAACCTTATCCTTCAGATCCTTGCCATTGCATAGGTTTGCACAATTCAGTGCATCCTTCGGGTTCGTGTTATCATTTATTAAACATGATTTCGCATGAATATCTTATAATTTCACAAATTATTAAGGTGCACAAACTGGTTGGCTTTGTTTTTCTAAGGGTTTAAGTACCTAAACTTGGCTTCTCTTTTTTTCATACAGACTTTCTCCCTAGTTCTGTTTCTTCAGTTGTAACCTGAGAGCTAATAAAAACATCTAGAAGAGTGTATATCTGTGTAGCACAGTGGATGTGCTAATGTCAACCTTCACTTATGTGGGACTCTTAAACCAATGCTTTCATTTAGGCTGCTTTTCTGCACGGCAGTATTAATCATGAAACAAATATTTATTGAGTTGTTACTATGTTCTAGGTGGTGTTCACATGTAGCAATGAATCAAAAGTCAACATTCCCTGCCATTGTGGAACTTACATTCTAATGAGTCATTGAGGAGATTGGAGATGTAGGAGAGGACAGGCAATAAAAAAAAAAAAAAAGCAAAATAACTTTTACATTTATAGAGAACAGTGCTATGGGTTGACGAAAGCAGGAAAGGGGGTTCAGAGTACTGAGATTGGCAGATGGTAGTTTTAACCAGGGTGATCAGGAAAACCTTGCTGGGAATGTGATGTGTGAGTTAAGAGCTGAAGCAGGCCAGGGTAGAAGACACATGTGTATCAAGGAGAAGAGAGTTTCAGGCTGAGGGAAGAGCATGTCCAAAGGTCCTGAGGTGGGAGTGTGCCTGAGTTCTCTGAGGAGCTACCATGCCAATATGGCTGGAATGGAATAAGTGAGGCAAGGAAAAGTAGAGAGCAAGTTCAGAAATGTTGATGGTGCTGGATTGACTAACCTAATAAACCACTTCGAGGACTTTGGATTTCACTCTGAATGAGGCTGGAACCATTTGGGTTTTGACCAATATAGAGATTTACTCTAAGATCTAAGATTTTAGTAAGGTTCCTCTGGTGGTTGTGTGTAGAATAGATCAAGATGCATGATCAGTGACTAAGTATCTCCACAGTTAAGGTTTCCAAGCACCTCTAAACTCAGCACTGCATCTATCATCTTCACTCTCTAGTCCCCTCCTTTTCTGGAGTCCCACCATTTAAATTATAGGAATAATATGATTTATCAAACAGTCTGGAAAATAATCTGGAAAATCACTGCAGCATTACAGTAGAAGAAAGGAGACCTGGTATATTTTTTTTCCCTTCACTCTTTTCTCTCCTCCTACCCTGTTGCTGCAAAGCTTCTTGCAAAAAATACATACAAGTTCTGCCTACTTTATCAAGTATATAAGATGGCTGAATTTTTTTTTTAAATAAGGAGATACACTTCCTGAAAGAGTCTCAGATATTGTTGATTTAAGTCTAATATTGTAATTTTCCCCTGATTTTTACAAGATAGTGTTTCTATACTATTATAATCTTTAAGAACTAGAAGATTAACTTTGGGATCCTTAGGTAAAAATTCCATATTATTTATTATTATTATTATTTTTTAGAGACAGTGTGAGCAGTAGGGGAAGGATAAAGGGAGAGGGAGAGAGAGAATTTTAAGCAAGCTCCACACCCAGCAGAGAGCCCAACAAGGGCTCAGTCTCTTGACTCAGATTATGACCTGAGTCAAAATCAAGAGTCAGATGCTTAACCAATTGAGCCATCCAGGTGCCTACCAAAATCCATATTAATAAGGAAACTGACCATGTGATTTGGATATGGTGAATGGAAAAAATTGATTCATTGTTTATTGGTTGGAAAAGAAAACAAATTCTCTTTATTTGTTTATACATTTGTCATAATATTAGCCATTTATTTCAATATTGTATTTATTATTGAAGAATTTGGGCTAGATATTCATGGATTAAATAAAAGTACCTAAAATATAATAAAGGAAATTAAAGTGAAAACCAAATATTTAATAAGGACACAAAACAGAAACTATTCATCTTTGTAAGTAATATTATATAATAAAATCAGATTTTTAAATATAATCTATTCTGAATTTTGAAATATATTTTTGTAAGAATATGGTTGCTTATACTCAAAAGATGATAGCAAAAAAGACTGCCTATTGAACATACATATTAGAATCTTTACATTTGTTTCTTCTTTGTGACTTCAATGGAGATGTTATTTTTCCTATTTTATGTATAAGGAAATGGAAGCACAGATCAAGTTCAAGGTCACACAGGTAGCACGTTGTGGAGTCTGCATTAAAGCCAGGTACAATGACTCTAAAGTTTCATTTACTTTTCATCAAACCTGTCAGCCTCACTCTGGTGCATATTATGGTTGAGAGGATAGTCGTTTTACATATTCCTTTTGGTGTTAAAGGGAAAGCCTTGGCCAATAATCCTTTATTTTTCTTTTTCTCTCACTCCATGACATATATAAAAGCAGTATTAGAAAGGCACACACCTGGGGAGACACGATATACTGGGGTTCCAAGCAACTTTTTGATTCCTGCCACAAAGATGGATGGGTTGTGAAAATCAAGTCAAAGTGAGATGGTCAGAAAAATCTATTTTTACCTTAAGAGTAGCCTATTGTAGATAGGTGCTAAACCAAATGGATGAGAAACAGCTTTTCCCAGTCTATTGTACAAGATGGCAACTTTCCACTTTTCAGACTCAGAGGGAGAGGACTAATTTGAAAACTCACCATGAAAATGACTCACACTGAGGCATACCTAATTAGCCAAATCTTTGTGGCACTCAGAAAATGTGTGTTTTTCAGTAGGATGTTTTTAAACTACTCTTCTCCATACTCTAACTTCCAATTACTTCTGTAAGTAAACCTTACATAACCATCAATTATTCTGACTTCACTGAGTACTTAGATTATGTATATAGATTTCTGAATAGCCCAAATCAGTTAAATATGTTTTTGTTCATTGGGTCCTTCTGTTTTATTCTTTGTCCATATTTGACTATTAGTTTGTCAGATACAGGAATCATGACTCTACTTTCTCTGATACCAAGAGCTCAGAAGATTGGAGCATAACCCTGGCTTTTCTGACATTTGACACTAGGAAGACACTTATTTTATTTGGGTCTCAGTTTCCTTGTTATTTCCTAAAGTGGAAATAAGGACTCCTTCACCTATTTACTATCATAGGGCTTGCATTATGTGAAAACTCTTGGAACACCAAGAAAATCTTAGAGACTTGTAGACCTGAATAGTTTCATCTTGAGCTCAGCATGGCCTGTCATACCGCTTTTACTCCAATAAAAACAGATCATACGGTCACATCTCCATGCCTTTCTTCATGTTCTTTCCTTTGACTCTAAAGTTCAACTCCAATAAAAATTAAATAGAAGAGAAAGAGAAAGGAAACATAATACATTTCTCCTTAGTCATTTCCTGATTATATTTTTAAAGGACCTAGAAAATTGGGGCAGTGGTTTGGTTGAGCTAGATGACTGAATTTAAAGATACATACATGAAAAGTAGGTGCAAAAGATACATACTTTTGCAAAAATAATGTCACAGGGAAATTATTGTAATCCCCTAGATAAATTTTCACCTTTGTGGTCATGTACAATGTACAATCTAAACAGAACCAGCAATTTTGCTTATTTTCTTTTATTTTAAGATTTATTTATTTATTTGAGAGAGGGAGAGTGCATGCACACATGAGTGGGAAGATGAGGGGAGAGGGAGAGAGAGAATCTCAAGCAGACTCCCTGCTCAACACACAGGGCTTGATCGCATGACCTGAGCCAAAACCAAGAGTCAGATTCTCAACTGACCAAGCCACCCAGGTACCCCAATTTTGTTCATGTTTATAGTATAGTCCAGAGATCAGCAAACTATATTGTTAGTAATTTTGGTCCACTAGCTGTTTTGGTAAATACAGTTTTATTGAAACACAACCCATGCTCCTCTGTTTATGTATGGCAGAGGTAATATTGTGACAGAAACTGTATGGCCCTCAAAGCCTAAAATATTTACTGTGTGGTCCTTTATAGACATTTGGTGTCCCAGGTATAAATGAACCAATCTATGTTTCTCTGTTATGTAAGGACACTTGATTCATATATATCCTAATGTCTGGGGATCTAAGCACAGGGCTGGCTTCATGGTCACTTGGCCAAATGCTCTACTATTGCCATCTTGAAATAATAATTGTTGAAAAAGAGGCCAAATGTTTTCATTTGGCATGGGGTCCTGCAGATTATGTCTTGGCTAAGGACCCATATTTTTGCAATAGTTAGAGATTAAGATTTTCTTCAATCTAAATGTGAGGGAAAAAATGAATTAGTATCCCTATAATTATGCTTCTACATAAATTCCCAGATTTAGCAAATAAAAATACAGGATACCCAGTGAAATATGAATTTCAAATAAACAACAGGTAACTTTTCAATATAAGTATGTCCCAAATATTGCCTGTATTTTGTCTGGCAACTTTGCTTCTACACAATTGATAACAAGCTCTTTAGGGGTGACCATATAGTATGCATTGTGAATATCAATAGCATAATTATGGGACATGCTATAGAAATCATTTTTAAATCAGGATAATTCATTAGACTATTAAAAATTCCCTCTCCTTGCATTTTCACTTTCTTGTTAGCATTGGTCTTGGGTGAAGATTCTAAACCTATCAATTCATATTTTCTGACAAAATGTTACACGAAACTGAAATTTTGATATTCCCTCAGCATGCCTTTTCAAGTTATCCCAGCTCTAGATTTATAGACCACTTTTCCTAGGGCTGTTAAATTGCTATTCCTATCTGAGCAGATAAAAAAAGGTATTAATAAAACAGAAAGTAGACAGAGCAAGTATTTAAAAGTGAAAAGACTTTATCATTGAAAATGAAATAAGAAATGATAAAAAATGTTGACTAGATATTCAATATTTTGGGATTAAAATAATTGAAGTAGTACTATTTTACTGAAATTTAAGTTGCATAAAAATAAAGGTGAATAAATTAAGGGTGATTTTAAAGAAATAATTTAGTAAGAGAATCGGCAAGGTGAACTTGTATGATTTTCTTAGCATAGGGATAATGTTAATTTTCATATATTTAAGTATTGGGCTGATGAGTGATATAAATCAATAATTTCAATAGTACTCATGGTTCCTCATTTATGTATAAGCAGAATATTCACAAAAATATATTTCTGAGATTAAATTCGTAGAGGTAATCAATTTTAAAAATTAGTAGCAAACAGTAGCTTACCTAGATATATACAGGCATCTTACATTCTTTTTGAAGATTTTTTTGAGAAAGGATATGCCAAATCTGTATGTGTGATGTGATAGTGGTAAAATTTAAATTCATATGATAATTCATACACTGACAATTCACATGCTTACTCTCCCATTTAAAAATGGAGTTAATAACCTTCACAAAGAAACACAGTAGTCAATGGGAAATATGTTTTATAATCAATCAAAATGTATGAATTTAGCTTTTTAATAATCACTTAAAGATCAAAACTGGAAAATACTTTTTTTCCCAAACCATGACTGATGATTTTCAGTTCTCACAACTTAGAATTATTCTAGTAACATGTTATTTTAATTTTAATCTGAAAAGTATATTCTTAAGTCTGGAATAGTCCTGTCTCCAAGCTTTGCTTTTCTCTTTCAAGGCTGCTTTGGCTGCTTTGGGGTCTTTTGTGGTTTCATACAAATTCTAGGATTGTTTGTTCCAGCTCTGTGAAAAATGCTGTTCGTGTTTTCATAGGGATTGCATTAAATGTGTAGACTTCTTTGGGAAGAATAGACTTTTTTTTTTAAGGTTTTATTTCTTTATTTGAAAGAAAGAGAGCACAATCAGAGAGAGCAGCAGGCACAGAGAGAGGGAGAAGCAAGCTTCCCACTGAATGGTAAGCCCGACTTGGGGCTTTATCCCAGAGCCCTGGGATCATGACTCGAGCTGAAGACAGTCACTTAACCGACTGAGCCACCCAGGTGCCTAAGGAAGCATAGACATTTTAACAATATTTGTTCTTCCAATCCATGGACATGGAATGTCTTTCCATTTCTTTGTGTCACTTTCAGTTTCTTTCATCAGTGTTTTATAGTTTTCAGAATACAGATCTTTCACTTCCTTGGTTAGGTTTATTCCCAGGTATCTTATTGTTTTTGGTCCACTTGTAAATGGGGTTGATCTCTTAATTTCTCTCTCTGCTGCTTCACTGTTGGTTGGTGTATAGAAATGCAAAAGATTCCTTTATGTTGATTTTGTATCCTGTAACTTCACAGAATTGTTTATCAATTCCAGCAGTTTTTTTGGTGGATGGAATCTTTCGAATTTTCTGTATGGAATATCATGTCATCTGCAAATAGAGATTTACTTCCTTCTTGCTCATTTGAATGCTTTTTGTTGTTGTTGCCTGATTGCTGTGACTAGAACTTCCAGTATTATCTAAATAACAGTGGTGAGAGTGAACATTCTTATTTTATTCCTGATCATAGAGGAAAAGCTCTTAGTTTTTCTCCATTAAGGATGATATTAGCTGTGGGTTTTTCATGTATGGCTGTTAAGGTATGTTCCATCTAAACCTACTTTGTTGAGGGTTTTCATCATGAATGGATATTATACTTTGTCAAATGCTTTTTCTGCATCTGTTAAGAGGGTCATATGGTTCTTATTCTTTCTTTTATTAATGTGTTGTATCATGCTGACTGATTTGCGAATATTGAACCACACTTGCAGTCCAGGAATAAAACCCACTTGATTGTGGTTGATGATCTTTTAAATGTATTGTTGGATACAGTTCGCTAGCTTTTATTAAGAATTTTGCATCCATGTTCATCAGGGATATTAACCTGTAGTTCTCCTTTTTCAACAGTCTTTGGTTTTGCTATCAGGGTAGTGCTGGCCTTATAGAATGATTTTGGACATTTTCCTTCTGTTTTGATTTTTTGGAATAGTTTGAGAAAAATAGGTATTAACTCTTATTTAAGTATTTGGTAGAATTCACCTGTGAAGCCATTTGGTCCTGGACTTTTGTTTGTTGGGAGTTTCTTGATTACTGTTTCAATTTCTTTGTTGGTTATTGGTCTGTAAAAGTTTTTTTTCTTCACATTTCAGTTTTGGTAATTTATGTTTTTAGGAATTTATCTATTTCTTCTTATGTCCATTTGTTTACATAAATAGTTTTTCATAATATTCTTTTACAATTATTTGTGTTTCTGTGGTGTTGCTTGTCCTATCTCTTCTTTCATTTGTGATTTTATTTGAGTCTTTTTTCTTTTATAATGAGTTTGACTAAAGGTTTATCAATTTTATTAATTTTTTTCAAAGAACCAGTTCCTGGTTTCATTGATGTGTTCTATTGGTTTTGTAGTTTCTATAGTATTTATTTCTGCTCTAATCTTTATCATTTCATTCCTCATGCTTACTTTATGTTTCATTTGTTGTTCTTCTTCTAGCTCCTTTAGGTGTAAGGCTTTACATTGTTTATTTGAGATTTTTCTTGCTTCTTGAGGTAGGCCCATATTGCTATATACTTCTCTTGTAGAACTATTTTTACTGCATACAAAATTTTTTTTACCATTGTATTTTCGTTTTCATTTGTTAAAAATACGTTTTCATTTCTTCTTTGATTTCCTAGTTGACGTATTCATTATTTAGTAGTATATTATGTAACCTTCATGTGTTTGTGGTCTTTCTAGATTTTTTCTTGTGATTGACTTCTAGTTTCATGGTATTGTTGTCAGAAAAGATACATGGAATGACTTTAGTCTTTTTGTATTTGTTGACGCCTGTTTAGTGACCCACTATGTGATCTATTCTGGAGAGTGTTCCATGTGCACTTGAACATAATGTGTATTCTGCTGTTTTAAGATGGAATGTTCTAAATATACCTCTTAAGTCCATTTGGTCCTGTGTGCCATTCAAAGCCATCATTTCCTTGTTTATTTTCTGTTTAGATGATCTATTGATGTAAATGGGGTGTTAAAGTCCCCTATTATTGTGTTACTATCAATTAGTTCCTTTATGTTTATTATTAAGTGTCTTATATATTTGAGTGCTTCCATGTTGGGTACATAAATATTTACAATTGTTATATCTTCTTTTTGTATTGTCCCTTTTGTTATTATGTAGTGTCCTTTGCCTTTTGTTATAGCCTTTGTTTTAAAGTGTAGTTTGTTTAATATAAGTATTGCTATGCCAGTTTTCCTTTGACATACATTTGCATGATAGATGTTTCTCCACCCCTTTACTTTCAATCTGCAGGTTTCTTTAGGTCTAAAATGATTCTTGTTGGCATCCTATAGATGAGTCTTGGGTTTTGTGTTTTTTTTTTTTTTTTTATTCATTCTGACATTCTATGTCTTTTGATTGGTTTAGTCCATTACATTCAAAGTAATTATTGATATGTATTTATTGCCATTTTTTTACTAGTTTATGTTTATTTCTGGAGATTTTCTTTTATCCTTTCTTGTCTTTCTGTCTTTCATGTTTTGCTGATTTTCTTTAGTGACATATTTGGACTCCTTTCTCTTTATTCTTTGTATATTTATTAGTGGTTTTTCATACATGGTTCCCATTAGGCCGGCATATTATCTCTTCTGTAAATAGCAGTCTATATGAAGTCGATGGTCATTTAAGTTTGAACCCATTCTTTTCTCCTCTCCTCCCCATGTTTTAGTTAAATGTAATTATATTTTATATCCTTGTTTTGGTATAGTTTCTTGACTGATTTGTTATAGAAATATTCATTTTTACTGCTTTTGTGTTTCCCATGTTTATACTGTTGCTTTTGACAATGGTCAAAAGTGGTCTCTCCATTCCACTCTAAAAGTCTGCTTTAACATTTTGCAGGGCTGGTTTAGTGTTACAAACTTATTTAGTTTTTGTTTGGGATACTCTTTATCTCTCCTTCTTGTTTGAATGACAGCCTTGCTGGATAGAGTATTCTTGGCTGCAGATTTTTCCCATTCATTAACACTTCAAATATATCATGCCACTTTCTTCTGGCTTGCTAAGTTTCTGTTGAAAAATCTCCAGCTAACCTAGTGGGTTTCCCTCATAAGTTAATGACTACTTTTGTCTTGCTACTTTTAAGGGGTTTTTTTTCTTTGTTATTATATTTGCAAAATTAGTTACAGCATGTCTTGGTGTGAGCCAGCTTTTGTTGATTTTGATGGGAGTTTTCTGTGCCTCCTGGATCTGATGTGTTTCCTTCCCCCAGATTAGGGAGGTTTTCAGCTATTATTTTTTCCAATAAATTTTCTGCCACCTTTTCTCTCTTCTTCTGGGACTCCTATAATATGAAAGTTATTATGTGTGATGAAGTCACTGTGTCCCCTAAGTCTATTTTTGTTTTGCATAGTTCTTCCTTCTCTCTTTTGTTCAGCTTCATTATTTTCCATTTCTCTGTCTTCTGGGTCATTACTTTGTTCCTCTGATTCTTCCAGTCTTGTGTTCATTGTATCATTTTCTAATCTTGTTTATTGAACTCTTCATCTCTTGATTGATTCTTTTTTAGCTTTTTTTTCTCTGTGGTAAGGATTTCATTGGTTATTTTCTATTCTTTTCTTAAGCCCAGTGAGTATCCTTATAATCATTGCTTTAAATTCTCCATCAGGCATGTTACTTATATCAGTCTCACCTAGATCTCTGGCTGTGGCCTTATCTTATTCCTTCATTTGGGATAAATTCCTCTGTCTTGGCATTCTGTCTAAATCTCTGGCTCCTGTGTTAGAAAAGCTGGTTATGTTTCCTGCTCCTGAGTGTCATGTCCTCGTGAAAAAAAGGTCATATAGTACTTATGGCCTGGCACTTCAGGGAGTATCTGGTGTGTGCTGTATGCATTCTGCTATTGTGTTCTGACTGCTCCATCCTTCACAGAGGCTCTTATTGCCTGCTGTGAGCAGTGTTTGGCCCCTGGCCTATGTGTGGAGTTTTAACTAGGTGTGCTCTGGTCTGAAATGAGACCTATCACCACCTCCACCAGAACTGAGGCCCAGGAAAACTCTCTGGTCAGGACCCATGGGGTGGGTAGGGGTTTGGGCTGGTCTTCTGGGGGAAAGGTCCACCATCCTGGGACTGAGGCAAATGTGACTGAGAAGGGCAGTTCCACTGGAGCTCAGTGGGGTGGCACCTGGTCTATGCGAATTAGGCAGCCAGTGTCCCACTGCACTGCTTCTTACAGTTGGCTCTGTGTTTATACTAAGGGGTGAGGGAGGGAAATGGTTCTATCTAGCTCCTTTGATCCTGGAGAGGTGTCTTTGTGAATACTGCTCCTCAGAGACATGTTCTAAGAAGAGTGAATAATTTCCCCACTATATGCCCCAGGTGCTCTTCAGATTGCTGTTTCCATGCTATCTACTCCTGGGTTGTTTGTCTATCTTATCTCCAGGAGAAGCACAATACCCTCCAGGCTCTTTTAGCCATGCCCATTGACCTACAAAAGTCCAGGATTTAAGCCCCACTCATTGCAAGAACTCATGAAAGTTAGCTCCTTTTTTTTTTTTTTCCCTCCAAGCCAATGGCTTTGGAGGAAAGTTGTTCTTGTGCATTTCCCTGTATGCTGATCTCTCTCTCACCCTTCTCTGCAACCATGGCTCCTTCTCCTCTGCAGCAGCGTCAATCTGTTTCTCTCCTGAACTATATCTCCACACTTCCTACCTTCTTTAATATGGCCTCTTCTCTCCCTTCAGTTGTGGAATTTGCTTTATTAGTCTTCAGGTTGATTTCTGGTGTATTTAGATGATTTGTTAATTATCTAGCTGTGTTCATGGGACAGAGTGAGCCTACTGTCCTCCTATTCCACCGCCATCTTTGGAACTCCATGTAGTCTTTTCATAATGGTTATTTTCATATTTTGTTATAACCATATCTCAGCTCATTGGATATATTTTAGTGATGCATAACTGATGTGTTTAGAAGTACAGTGTGGGGAGTAGATATGAAGAAATTAAACGACATGAAATGTAACTTTTCTCTTTCCACTTAATTTAGATTTAATTAGGATCTTTATATTTAAGCTTAACTAAAAGTTTAATGGGGTATTGATGGGCAAACTTTAGTTGCCTAGTAAACTCATAATGGAGGTTGAAAATGTCAATGTATGAAATGTTTGTTTAAATTTTTGATTCCTGCTTTCTCTGAAAGACAGCAGATTCAAAAGCCTTGTAGAACTATAGTTAAATGTTGCTATGCTTTGAACTATGCATAGTCTAGTTTCTTAATAACTAATTCAGCAAATATTTATTCAATACCTGTCATGTACCTGTACTGTGTAAGGTGCTGAAGATGCAAACATGAATAAAAGGTGTTCCTTCCTCAAGAACTTCATTGTACAGTGAGTAACAGACATTTATAATTGTAAGGTAGAGAGAGTGATAGAAATATATGTATATATTAGGAGCAACAGTTTTCCCAGTCTGGATCTAGCAGTAGTGGTCTGATAAGAATGCTAAGATGAATTTATACCTTAACTGAATATTAAATATAAAAATAAGTGAAAAATTAGAAATATATGGGAGAAGGACTTCAGGTAGAAGGACTTGCTTAAGGACAGGGAAAGGGAGAAAACATGGGATGTCATAAGTAATTTAGGGTTGTTAAAACAAAGTGAAGTAAGGATAGGAAGGAGGTTAGAACATGAAAGAGATAAGGCTAGATAGGCAGGCAGTGGTCAGATCAAGTAGGACAGAGAAACTTGATCATACATAAGGTGGGTGCATCCTTATCAATATTGTTTTGTTTTATTGGTTTGTTTTCCCTGTGCAATAATGCCATTCTTTGAGAATCTCTGAAGATTTTTAGTTTAGCCGCACATAATCTGCAAGGTTGGTCTAAATGCCTTTTAGGACAGATTCTACCTTGTAACTGATTTTGCTGATAGATGAGAAAGTATTCTGGAGACTTGAGAATAATACTATCTATACTGTCTTTTTTCAAATTGTTTTAATATTCTGCAAAGTGGATATTTAGATTTTTTTTTGCCACCCCCAGGAGAACAAATATGTGGGGATAAATCATTTTGGTTCCCTGGGAATTTTATGTTTTCATGACTGACAAGACAAACTGTGACATTCACAATGCTTTCGGACATAAAACTTTTTTTTCAAAAATCAGGGAAAGCATTTCAACAAATCTATGAAAACACAGGTAAATTGGATTTACAATGCCTTGGGAGTATACATTTCTCATGTGCAAGACATAATAATTTGAAATGATTTTGGTAAATATTTAGGGATAGCCATATCAGACTCTTAAGAAATTCATTTTCACTGTGGAAATGGTCTTCAGTCATACTTGTGATATAGAACACAGAATTCTTCAGCATATTGTCCTAACATGGAATAGAAAATTAAGTTCTAGGCACATCTGTTATTCCATATTTTCTGGAACTATCTTTGAAAGTCTTGAGAAGTTAAAGAGATGGCTTCCTCCTAGATTCTTACATTGTTGGGTAGCTCATTCAGAAACTGATTAAAATAATATGAGATTACCAGTGTTGAATTAAAATCTTAGAGGGAAGTATATTCAAGGTTTGATGCTCTTTACTACCTATTTGTGTTCTATAAAATAATTTCAAAATAATCTTGAAACTCTGGCATAATGTATTGTAATCACAGCCATTAAATAATGATCTTTTAACCTGTCGGTAGTAATATGCCAACTTTTTCTTCTAAATTTTAATTATTTAATTCTACACTTGATCTTAGTCAAAAGGCTGAGAAGCGATGGCATATAACAATTCTAAGGTGCACTAAGATCTTGAAATACAGCTGTCCACTGAAAGTCTGGTAAAGTCTGGCTTTAAATGGAAAGTAAGTATTGGATATTTAGACACTCAAGTGATAAAACAGAAGCTTGGTTCTTACTTATCATATGAATTTCTCACAGATATATATTCCATTTTTAAAAAAGCATGCCTGCCAATCTCACCTCAATGAGACTAAAGTATGTGAGCACATGCTGAAAGCTGGAAATCCCTATGTAATGAAAAATATTTTTAACTTTTAAAAAATGAAATTCCATATTGAATTAGTGTGATACATGTACCACATGATACATGTACCATATGCTGTCATAATAAAAAGGTTTCTTTTGATCTTCTCTCAGAGAAATCTACTGATGGAAGTCTGTTCCTACTCTTTCTCTTTTAAAATGCATATGCATATGTATGTCTATATCTTATCTATATCTATATTTATATCTATATATCTGTCATGGATATATACATGGCTACCCTTACAGAGAATATATAGAAGAGAAACTTAACAATGAAGCATGTATAAGTGGACACAAAGAATAGTGTCATCTGGAAATATTCCCTATAGCTTTTAAATGTGACTAGGTAAATAATATATGTTAATATTTTATTGGTAATTATTAAGTGTAAGAATTTAAAAATAGGAATAAGTGATATATTCACAGTCTCCTATTACTGTACTGATAAAATTTGGCAACTATGTGAGGATTCTTTTCACACTTTTCACACTTTTCATTGCAATAGTGAAATTGTATTTAAGATGTTGTTTCCATAAATGGTGACTCT
Organism: Canis lupus dingo; assembly: GCF_003254725.2. Lineage (NCBI taxonomy): Eukaryota > Metazoa > Chordata > Mammalia > Carnivora > Canidae > Canis > Canis lupus. Next base: position 9,777,266 of record NC_064274.1, on the reverse strand, counting down.
CATTCCATTTTTTTGGTAATTTTTATTTAACTTCTATTTCAAATATAAGGTTCTCTGACTTTATTTCTCAAACTTGGAAGAACACACAAACTGAGCTACATGCCATCCTGTGCAGTGGTTATGTTCTCCCAAATTTGGGAGGTAAAGAAAGAGAAGGAATACATATGTTCATAATTTAAATCAATAGTGCTGATATATTTGATCCTCAACCACTCTATCTTCTTCAAATCATTCTTTGTACTGACCCAGAGTGATCTTTTTAAAACACAAATCTGATCATATCATGCTTATACTGAAACCCCTCAATAGTAATAATTGTCTTGACTTTCCATCACTCACACTTCTCTATGTTCCCTCCATCATTGCATTTTGCCCATGTTAGCCCTTCTGCCTGAAATTCTCAACCCTGCTCCTCTATCTCACTGCTACTCATTCTTCAGCTTTCAGCCCATAGATCACTGATCAGGATTGACCCGATTATAACAGATAGGGCAGCATAGAATCATATATATTCCTTCCCTGGAAGAGGTCACAGTTTAAAATTGACATTTCTTGAAATGATATTGATTAATGTCTATACTTAACATTAGACTGAAAGCTCCACTATATCTTTAGTGTGTAGCAGAATTCCAGGACAGTTGCATATATTCAATAAGTGTTTATTACATGAAAACTTTGGGAAATTTTCATTTGTTCATGTCCCTGGATCATCAGAATTGAGGTAGGGATCTGAATTCTACGTATGGAATTTGGGGTATTATATAATGGCAACTAAGTCAGAGCTCAAACAAGACCAGCCAACAACAACAACAACAACAACAAACTTGTGGCATATTTAAGTCATTAATGTAGAGGAGTGTTATATTCACTTTGCAGAGGAAGAATGAACCCCTACTCAAGATTTGGTTCAGATGCTGAGACTAGTGATGCTATCATACACCAAGAATGTACGAGAAGACTTATTACTTATATAGTGAGGCCTTCTGGGGGACAACAGGGCATGTTCCTAAGCAGGTTCACACACAGAGAATACCACCATTCAATGAGCCTGTATATTGCACAGGATATCAGTCTTTCTCCTGAACACTCTAAAGAAAGGGCCAATTCCTAGTTGAAACATACATTCTGAGCTTAGCATCAGTGGTGGTATGTTTTAGAATCAAGACACATGATTTAATCTGAGACACACAGATATGTCTTGGCCAAGACACATGATCCAGGGCCACTTTAAGGAAGGCTCCAATCATATACTCTACTCCCTAGATCCCAAATCGTGAAACTTCCAACATAGGTAAATTAAATCCTAACAGAAGCTTAGTAGAACTCAGCAAATATAGCACAGAGTAGCACAGCTCAAATCACAAGCTAGTGAGCAAGTAGCAGCTCAAAGTGCATCCTGTCCAGTAGACAGAAGAGTCAGTTAGCAAGCCAAGTAAGAGAGGAAAGACCCCCAGCAGTGGAGGTTATTACCTAGACATATTTGCTATGCCATTTGTTATGGTCACCCTGCAGAGGAGAGATGGGTATCCCACTTAAAATTTGCTTCAGCTATTGAGACTGATGGCAACCATACATGCACCAAAAGAGTATGAAAAGGATAATTATTTATGTAATGAGACTTTCTGGGGGAGAGGAGACAAGTTCCTCAGCAGGTCCAAAAATGGGCTGAGAACACAGGAAAGAAGACTGGGTTGGCATTTTATTGTGGTAGTGGTAGGGCTGGGATGAGGGTTTCTGTGTACATGGCTCAGGGCTTGAATGTTTTGAACTTCCTTATGTAATCAAAAGAGGGAGCATCTGAGCTTTCTTTCTTTCTTTCTCTTTCTTTCTTTCTTTCTTTCTTTCTTTCTTTCTTTCTTTTCTTTCTTTTTTTTTTTTTTAAGATTTTCTTTATTTATTCACGAGCGACACAGAGAAAGAGAGAGGCAGAGACACAGGCAGAGGGAGAAACGGGCTCCATGTAGGGAGCCTGTCATGGGACTTAATCCCGGGTCTCCAGGATCACACCCTGGGCTACAGGTGGCACTAAACCGCTGTGCCACCGGTTTACCGCTGTGCCACCGGTCTGATCTTTCTATCCAGTTTGCCTAGCCAGATGTGGGGCAGAAGAGAAGGGGGAAAAAGGGAAAACTGAAGCTGTCAGCTATCAAACAACAAAAATGGTATCAGACTCTATTAGTTTGAGCTGTGTGTATATTTCTGAGAGGTCTATTTTGGTGTTTGAAGTATGTCTGTTGACAAGAAATGTTGGGTATGTGATTTTTATGTAAGTGATCCTTTTATATGTGTTAATAACCATGCTGAGAAAACCTTTCTTGCTTTCTTTTTAATTCTCCAATTATATAATTTGATGTAAAAATTTACTGTAATACTGATTTACTAAGTCAATTATTGGCATTAGAGACTTTACTTATACTTTATGAGTCCAGCTCAAAATCATGAATTCCGTCCGAATTTTATTGTGTTATCATATAGAATTCATGTAGGACGTCAGCCAACTAAAATGAGCATGATCAAATAAGCTTCTCATTTGGACAATCTTTACAATTTATAACTTATTTATGGCCACAATATGTAAATCGTTATATAAAAAATCAAATGTAACTCAACCAGTAGGCCCATTTAATGAGAATTCTCATAAGAGTGGGTCTTTATATTATGTGGGTTGAGCTTGCTCAGCTCTGGCCCTGCAGTTTTAAGTTATGGTCTGGCATCATTATCCCAGAAGTTTCCTGTCGGCATGGATCTTCCATTATACAACACTTAATTTGTTTTTAAAATTATCTGAATGTATAGAATGTAAATTCAATAAAGGAAAGAATTCTTTTTTTTTTTGTTTGTTTGGTTCATTGTTATACCCTCAGTGCCTGAACAATGTAATAGTAGCTACTGAATAAATACTTGTAATTGAGTTCCTTGACAAGAAGTACTTTTTGCCTCTTTGATAATTAAAAAGTAGTTTATTATAATTTTGTAGTAAGCCTAATCTCAATTTCAGAATTTGGGTGTTTCTCAAAGAAAGTACCATGTTGCTTGTTTAAATTTAAAAATATTAAGACAACTAATTAGAAACAGCAATTTACTGGAAACTTTAGAAGGAATATTAGGTAAAGCAATTTGTTAAGCTCATTGAAGTACATGTATTAATTATGTTTATTTGGTACGTTTGACTTAAGGATATAGAAATCCCATATGAGCCCAGTGACAGCATGTATATTATAGTCAGCTTTCAAGGGAAACTAGATACGTAAGATTCTTTTTCTTTTTCAGGAAACTACATTATCTTGTTTCTTTTAGTTTCCTTTTTTTTTTTTTTTTTCATATTATTGGAAATACTGACTGAATAAGAATAAGGAATATGGATTCAAATTGCCAGGGCTGAATCTTGGTTTTATATAAATATGTGACCTTGGGCAAGTTACTTACCTCCTTTGTAACTCAATTTCTTTATCTGTAAAATGTGGCTAACAGAAGTAGCATCTAGCTCGTAAGGTTATTGTGAAGATTAAATGAGATAATGCATGTAAAGTATTTAGCATAGTTATGGGCATATAGATAAGCACTCAATAAATTTTAGTGTTTATTAAATTTTAGTGATGACTGAAATGTATCATTATAGTAACATGTAGCTCATCATGGCTTTCTTCTTATACCTCAGTAGCCTCTTTTAAAACACAACTTAGAGACATTTGAGTGGCTTGCAGTTGAGTGTCTGCCTTCAGCTTGGGGCGTGATCCTGGAGTCCTGGGATGGAGTCCCGTGTCAGGCTCCCTGCATGGAGCCTGCTTCTCCCTCTGCCTGTGTCTCTGCCTCTCTCTGTCTCTCATGAATAAATAAATAAACAAAATCTTAAAAAAGCCCACAACTTATTCCTTCATCTAACTCATAACCTCTTAATTTTCTAAGCTGAAATTTCCAAAAAAAAACCATATAGTTGACCCAGATGACAGGTTTGGGCCAGATCACAGAGACTGTAGCGAGGTTAGCCCAGTCTAATTAGGTGTATTGGAATGGAGTATGGATCAAAAGGTAAAAAGCATGGCTGCTTGAACAGCTGTGGGCCTATGGACCGACATCTGGTTTAGTGATACATATGCAATTGTATGTATCTACAAATGCCTATGTGTATGTACTGCTTATTTTCAAATAATTGCCTAGATCTACAATCAAATAACATGTAATATCAATTAAACTATTCTATTAATGAAATTGTCTTATGATTAGTCAATGATGTGAAATCTATACAATTAGTTTGCTTAAAAAACGTCTTTATTTATGTGTTTTTCTCATGTTTGGGAATACTTAATCTATTTTATTTATTTTTATTTTATTTTTTAAAGATTTTAGTTATTTATTTGATAGAGAGAGAGCATGAGTCAGGAAGGGGAGCAGAGGGAGAGGGACAAGCAGACTTTCCGCTGAGTAGGGACCCCAACATGGGGCTTGATGCCAGGACCCCAAGATCATGGCCTGAGCTGAAGGCGGATGCTTAACCCACTGAACCACATAGGCACCCCTAATGCATTTTATTTTTAAAGTATTTCAAAATCAGAATAGTATTTATGCTAGTAGTGGTTATTTGAAACTTGATTGGAAGTTTATTTTATTTTACAAAATGAATTCATTAACATACAAATTTTAACAAAAAGAAAGCAAAATTGAAAAGAGATTAAATGTGGCTTAAAATAAAGAGACTGGGAATACATTAGATAAGCTTCGGCAGGCCAGGCTCCTGTTGTCTTTAACTATTGAATATACGATAAAATGCATTTCTAGGACGATTTTACTCTATTTGCACGTTGCAGCTAAAAATGTCCATGTATTTGTAGCTTAGTCTAATAGCCCTTAGCACCAGACTATCTACTTTATATTGAATTTAAAATCTCAGGGGGAGGTAAAGAGTATCCACTCCTGTACTTTTCTATGCTTATTCATCTAAATAACATAATTTTGATTTTAATTATCCAGTACAAACTTCTGCATTTGAAATAAAAAACCTAGAAGTTTTCTTTAACTCAGAACGTTATAAAGATGATGACAGAATTCCTTGGAAACATCAAACCAACTTCCCTAATGAGATCAACATACAATCGAATAATAAGGGAGTAATGGGCTCCAATGGTAATGTTGTTTTCCCCCATTAAGGAGCAAGTGCTAATCTTTAACAATTAACTGAGGAAAGTTTCTGTATTGATTCTAAGCAGACCTTCTCTAGGTACTATGTGGTTTTGTTCTGTATAACCTCTACTCTGCAAAGTTCTCTTTTTCTTGCTTTTGGTAGGTTACACAGAAAGGAATTTAGTATAAGGGCTCACAGATCTTCTGGATGTCTGGAAGACCAGTCAAGAATCAAGGATGATAAGGCATAGCGAAGAGCCTAAAGAGAGGGAATGATTCTGGACTCTGGTGCTTCTGGACATCTGCTACAACTGCCTTCTCCCATCATTCATTGATGCCAAGCAGTATTCTCAGCTGATCTAGAGCCCCAAGAGCAATCTTGGACAATCATATCTGATTAATTGTGGTTAGGTCATTGGCCATGTTCTATCTTATAAAAGTCAGGGGAAAGAAATACCTTTTCCCCTTCCACTTTAATAGGAAAAGACTAGATCCTGATTCCCACCTACTTTGGGATTCCTTAGTGTGAAGGTTTTTTTCTTAGTGGTCTGCTAAAGCTACAAGTGTGAGCTATACCTTATTATGAATTTGTAGTTTTGTTTAGACACCAAAGAAAGCCACATTCTTTGCTTGGTTAAAACATGGTTTTTGAGTGCTGTGTTTTCCTTATCAATTCACCCTTACAATGGCTTTAATGCTATAGTGAAGCCTATTAAACTTGGAAGCTGTATTCTGTCTTCTAAGAACAGTAAATATTTGTTACATTGTTACATTCTTTCCCACCAAACACATTTTTTTCTCCTTGGAATGACACATGAAAAATATGGTAATTGATTTCAAATAGAGTAAAAATAAACTCATATGTTTGTATACTTTGTATTTTCATTTCTTGTCATGAAGAATCAGGGGCAAATTAAATCTTATTAGAGAGTAGCTTACTCTTGAACATAGAGAATTCAGCACCTAAAAACTGATAAGTTGACTTTACTCTTTATTACTGTTTTTCCTTAAAAGTAGTTTCATTAATCATAGAGTCTTAGATTGGCTTCCATTAGGCCTAGAGCTTCACGAAGTATACAGTCATGTTAGACTTGCTCATCCTCAGGGCCCAGCACAAGAATTGGCACACAGATAATACCCAGTAAATATTTGTTGATTGAATAGTGAATGAAAAATTTTCAACATATGAATTGCCATATTAATACATGAGTTCATGTATTGAAATATAGCTTTCTAAATTCTGGATATAAGTCGTTAAGGAAGTTTACCCTGGAGGGTAAAGTGGTGAGGTTGTGAGATAGAGAAGTTAAGTGTCACCTCTTGGAGGGGATGGGTATCAACATAAATTATTTGGACTCTTTGGTAAAGAGTTTGTTTCTTCCCCCCCATTTGTTTATATATTTATATCAATATTGACTCATGTATATTTATTTTATACTTTGGATTATAATCCAATACTACATTATTTATGTTGTTGCTTGAATTGTTCCAGATTTGGCCATTGGGGGCTCTTTCAGATTGGCTCTTGTGTCCCTTTGGCATGACCTTACTCATAGTATTTTCAATCATACAATGTGTCTTCAATCTCTCAGGTATCTAAGCACCTGCTAGTGTGTTGCATTCCAGGTCATCACCTGTGAAAGTTATAGCAGTTGTTCTATAAGGGCATGCTAGGCCTTATTACCTGTGATGGGATCATCCTTACCAGACAGGTTATCCAGATCCAAATTCCATCTTAAAGTGGGCTTTTCAGAACTATTCCTGGTATCAACTTATCTAGGGTGGATTCCCTGGGAAACATGTTCTGAGCCAGAGTGATGATTTGGGCAATGCTTTTAGGAAAACACCTATAAGGAAGTAGGAAAAGCAGCATTGGCAGGAGATAAAGCCAAACTACAATGCATTTGCAACAGGGGCTTTGGTTAACCCCATGAGTAATTGTGAAGTTGGAATGACCCTACAGAGACATCTTAAGACAAAGAGTAGGTATGTGTTGGGGGCCAGGGGGCTCATATGCCACATTCACTGGGAAAGGGGCGTAACCTTCAGTAGAGAAGCTCCCTTTAGCAGTGGGCCATTCCTAGGAAGAGGCTCAGCTGTGTGCTGTTAGCAGGCAAAACTCCCAGCAGATGGAGAAATGAGTGGCTCAGTCCTGAAGGGGAAATATGGTGTTGTTACACGATATCCACTGTAAATGAGAAATGTACCTGTTTTATTAGTTACAAATATGCTTGATTACTGCAGTTTCTATACTGTCTTGTTTGTTGCATAAGATATATTCAGAGAGTAGCCATTTAGTATGGCTTTTACTTCCTACATTTTGAGCTATTCCGTTCAAACCCCTGATCTGTAAAAGTCAGTGACATGCTGAATGGCATTTTCTCAAAGCAGTTTCTCAGGATTTGCACCTTCATACTCCTGTGTAGTTTGATGCCAACCCATAAACACATCTTAATTTTGTTTGTTTGGCTTCAAACTGGATTCTTTATATTTCTAGACTTTACCTTGGAGTTTGAACACTGTCAAAGCTGATTGACATTTTCCAATTCCTTTCTACTCAGTGGACTATCCTAGCTGGGCTAGCCAAAGTCAGCTTTCAACTTGAGGAAAGGGAGAGCTTTCCTAAACATGTTCATTGGAGATGAAAGTGATACAAAAAATGAACATTCTAATCTTTGAGCATGATTCAAGTCATTCCTTCAAAAGTTCCCTATGTTGTGAGACAATTAAGACACACCTGAATCTACTGAACATATTTAAAGGTTATGGAGGGCCTAGAGATTAGGACAGAATTTGATTACAAACAAAAAGAGATGTTTGCTCTGATCCAAATGCTAAAGTGCTAGATACAAATGCCATAATAAATATGTTAGCCTGAGTATGTCACTAGAAGAAACCTAAAACATTGTATTCATTGTTAAGAAATACTTGTGAAATTTTGAACTAGCTTTTCCAACTCTAAATGCAAGTGGAGTTCTATATATATGTATGTTCTGTATATATATGTATCCTTCTAAGTACCAGCCTGTTAATTATATGATAAATATATGCAAAGAGAGAAAAAATATTTCTCTTGCTGTTAAGGAAGACTCATGACATCACTGCCCTTCTTTCCTATGAATAGTCTGTCTACTTACCAAAATGTAAAGGCTCTGTTATCCATGTCAAAAAAATAAAAGAAAGGACATGATTCATGATTCTTATATTCTTTTGGAATCATATTACTCCTTTAAGAGTTTTATATTTTCCCACATTACCCATTGTTCAATTAAAAAATATAGAGGTCAAAATTGAACAGAAGTTCAACTCAAAACACAGAGGTTAGTGTACTGTTAGCTTTTGTTTGTTTTTACTATGGATGAAGCATTCGGCATGAGTAGCTTTTATAAGTGATGGCTAAATATAGGTCAGCCTTCTAATGGCTTTATTTGAACTTTACTTTTTGTTGTGACATTTCAACCAATCATGAAATGTCATGGATTAAATTAAACCAAACTAAATTTTTTGGCATAACATTTTATTTTGTCATGGGCCATATTAAAATGCCTTTTGATTTGTTTACATATTTTTTTTACATGTAGTTTTATTGACATTTATGTAGGGCACATTTTATTTGTTTATTTTTTATTTTTTTTAGGGCACATTTTAAAGTAGGTTTTTATTTACTTATTTTTAAATATTTTATTTATTCACGAGATACACAGAAAGAGAGGCAGAGACACAGACAGAGGGAGAAGAAGGTGCCCTGTGGGTAACCTGATGTGGGACTTGATCCTAGGACCCCAGGATCATAACCTGAGCCAAAGGCAGATGCTCAATCACTGAGCCACCCAGGTGCCCTAAAGTAAGCATTTAAATGCAACTCAGTATATCATGATTTACTTAGATTGGATATGGGTAAAATTTCTAAACATAAGCTTTGCAGAGAGTCAGTTCTATGTTGTAAGATCAGGTAATATATTTTAATTCATATACATATTTCTGGAAAAGAAAATATTAAAACAATTAATTTATCATAATTACTTTTAAAAAGCCTTATGTTTTTCAATAGATGTTCAAACCTTTCTCCTTACCCCATCCCATAATCCATAATTTGCTTTAGTTTACATTGGCAAGTAATTAAAACCATTTGAATATAAGAATATTAATATTTTACTTAAAGAATATTCATTTTTTTCCTACAAAATACTTAATTACCTAAAGAAAAAGGATCTTCAAGTTATCTATTAATTTGGTTGTCATTAAATCATCTTCCTCCAAAAAGGCTAAGGGTTACTTGGCTTAAACTTGCTACAATTTTTTTAACAGCCACAAAATAATAAGTGCATATTTCTATATTTCTTGAAATAATAGATATATTATTCTTATAATGAATATTCTTTTAAAATATCCACTGAACTTAGACTAAAAGAATAAGGGAACATTTGATTTTATGTGAATTTTTGGTTGCTCTTTTTGCTTGAAGCATTGGCGTTGTGCTATGAATTTGTGTTGGCAATATCCCAAATATCCTCCTTAATTTATTCACTCTATGAAGTTTTGACTAGATAAAAAAAAAAAAAAAAAAAAAACAAAAACCTTTATGCTGCTCAATGAAATGAGCAACTGTATTTGTGTTTCCTCAAGCTTGTTCTTCAGAAATTAAAAAGATTTGACTGTGCAAGATAGGATGCATGCTGATCATGTCTGCAGAAGGGGCTAGTCTGATAATCTATCTCCCAAACTAGGAGGTGGAAAGAAACCATGAGTGACACAATGAGAAAGACTCTAGGCAGCAGGGGGAAGAGGGACGTGGAGGGGATGGAGACAGTTATGTAGACTGAAAGGCTCAGCTGTAAACCTTGTATGTGAGGCTTTGTGTGGTGATGAATGCGTCCCTGCAAGGAGAGCTGGCTGGAAACCCTGGAGAAAGCTGCTTCCATTTTCATCCTCCCGTTACTTATCTCTACCTCAGAGTTTATGGTTAATTATTTTTAGAAATCATTTCCCTTTTGCCCTCTTCACTCCCATTCAGCTGCTAAGTGACTGGAAGATGAAATGACCTCTGAATTTATTCTTCTTGTTAGATTTTTCCACACCACTTAAGGGACCAAGTTGTTTGTGTAAGTTCATCACCCCTCCAGGGTTCAAGTTGACATTTCACCTAATGAATAGCCCCTTGGCCTAGTTATTCCAGAGATGCATAATTAAAGCAATAATGCTATTTGTTTAGTGGAAGTAAGATTTCATTTTGTCTTTTGAATTAATTGCTTAAAGGTTTGTTTCTTTTTTCTTGCTGAAGGCATATTATTATACCATTTGTGTTAAAATAAATATATTTTTATATGTCCATCTTCAGAAAAATTAAAAAGTTACTTTAATGGAAAAATTTTAGCCCCGAGGATTTAGAAATAAACATGTATATGTACAATATTTTAATTTTATGATATTTAATTTTATGAGATATAATTTAATTTTATATCTTCCATAAAGGCACTGATTTAGGCCTTTTATTTGGAATTCTTCAGTATTATACATGACTTTCCAGTATAGCTATCTGACATGGAGTGGATACTAAATATATATGTATTTTTCATTGAGTCCATATGATAGGAATTTGAATTTTCTTTTTGAAATGAGGTTAATATTAAAAAAGGCTTCACATATTATAAGGAGTCCTAACTAAAAATCAAAATGCCTCTGTTTGTGACACTAATTGCTACTTTTACTCTTTGGGAATTGTAGTCTATATATATATTACTCTCTGTGATGTGAAATGTTATTTATCTATAAAATTGTATATATAAGAAACAGATATATGGCACTTATGTAAAAGTCACTATGTTCTATGCTTTATAAATGTTATCTTATTAATGTAGAATCAGTGAGGAAAATAATATCATCCTTTCATTCTGGCTAATATTTAGAAAAGATATTATATAATTCATACACAGACACATAGAGACCTAGAAATGATTACAGATGTGTGGAGCATGAGGATAGTAGAGGCTGAGTATTCTGTGTATAGAATAATAGGTGTGGGGATCCCTGGGTGGCGCAGCGGTTTGGCGCCTGCCTTTGGCCCAGGGCGCGATCCTGGAGACCCGGGATCGAATCCCACGTCGGGCTCCCGGTGCATGGAGCCTGCTTCTTCCTCTGCCTGTGTCTCTGCCTGTCTCTCTCTTTCTCTCTGTGTGACTATCATAAATAAATAAAAATTAAAAAAAAAAAAGAATAATAGGTGTGGTGGTGGTAGGTACACAGGATTTCATGCAGTAACTGAAGAGCTGAGTTTCTTGACATTTTAAATTGCAAAATGTCTTGAGAAATGTTGAAGAAAAAGATGTAACTAGGCAAAGATAATGGTTTATATACTTCACCTGGGTAAGATACTTCTTGTGTTTGATAGTGAGATCTAAACTGGTGGTGTCTGTTAAAAGTGTTAGAACTAATTTAAGCAATACTTTACTAATTTTTCCAAATGATGAAAAAATCCCGTTTCTCTGTGTTAATGAAACTCTGTACAGGATATTTTAGAAAAATAAGTAAAATACTTGTGTCTAGGTTCAGGCTCCATGTACATGAATTTTAGGTACAATTAGAAAAAAAATCAATTCCTGAGAGGCTATTTCTAACATATTTTTAAAATGTTTTCTGGTCAGTGTTTTGGAGAAACTTAATCTGTGTTTACTGTATAGCATTCGGGACATTTGGATTTGAGTCCTATTGCCTCACTGATGACGTTTGAATTTGGAAGATTTCCTAACCATTTATCACTAGGCCTTAAATTTCTTATCTATGAAAAGAAGTTGCTTAGATACTTGCTCTGTTTTCTTTCAGTTAAAAGGGAGAAGTTGAAAGATTTGCATGTCATTTTCCTATATGCTCTAATAGCATTTTTTAATTAAAAAGATGCAATCTTCACTGTAAAAGCGCAAAGATTAAAAATGTGTATATTTTTATCTCTCTAAAACTATATTCATATTTATTTTCCTAAAAAGATTGGGGACTTATCGTAACCCATTTTTGTTATGTTTTTTCCCTTGATAATGTATTGTGAACATTTATACATATTATGATTTGTAAGTGGCTAAATGGGATTATGCTATGTTTTTAAAATACTATTATTAGGGGCACCTAGGTGGCTTAGTCAGTTAAGCATCTGACTTTATTTTTTTTAAGATTTTATTTATTTATTTATGAGAGACAGAGAGAGGCAGAGACATAGGCAGAGGGAGAAGCAGGCTCCCTGCGGTGAGCCTGATGTGGGACTCCCAGGACCCGAGCAGAAGCAGGGCCAGGACCTGAGCGGAAGGCAGACTTTTAACCACTGAGCCACCCAGGTGCCCCAGCATTTGACTCTTGATTTCAGCTCAGGTCACAATCCCAAGGTCGTGAGATTGAGCCATGCATTGGGCTCTGCCCTGGGTGTGAAGCCTGCCTAAGACTCTATCTATCCAGCTCCCATTGTCCTTCTCCACCTCTGCCCCTCTCAAATAAAATAAAATAATAAAATAAAATAATTTTTATTGAATGTTTAGTTTTTCAATTATTGTACTCTGAATAATGCTATGTTTAACATTCTTATAGATTGATCTTTGTACAGATACTTGATTATATCTTTAGCATAAATCCTTAGGTGTAGAATTATTTAAATCTTAAATACATTTTAAAGCAGTTTAATATTTTGTTGTCGAGCTATCCCCAAAGTTTATATCAATTTTAATTTGCAACATCTAATAATTCATTCAACAAATAATTCATTCAACAAATTCATTCAACAAATTCATTATTTAGTGCTTATTTTATATTGGGAAGACATGAATGAAATGAGATATTGAGAGAAACAGTGGAAGAGAGCAGGGTAGGTCTGTTCTGCATTGATCATTAACCATCAAAAAACTTCAAGAATTTTAGAAGCAAAATAATATTTTATTTTTTATTTCTTTGCTATTAAGCAGAATTTTTTTAAGTTACTTTGATGATAGTTTTGTATTGGGATTATTTGTGCTGACTACCTTGATTGACTTCTGTGTCCCTCCTTGGTGAAGGAGGAAGGTGACTCTAATGTTAATTGCTCTCTTCCAATTAGTTGCAAATCATAGGATGTTTTTGCTATCAAAATTAGAATTTTTCTCGGGTGTCTGGGCGGCTCAGTGGTTGAGCGTCTGCCTTCGGCTCAAGGCGTGATCCCGGTTCTGGGATTGAGTGTGGCATTGGGCTCCCAGCAGAGAGTCTGCTTCTCCCCCCACCTATGTCTCTGCCTCTAACCTCTCTGTGTCTCTCATGAATGAATAAAATCTTTTTAAAAATCATTAGAATTTTTCTCATCAAAATTAGAGGACTTTCCTTTCCACTATGTGTTGGTAATAATAAGCTGGTCTTTTTGTTTGTATGTTTTATTGTTCTCATCATGTTAGTTCTGTTCTGTTTTCTTTTTTTCCTCTTTTTTTATGGTTCTGTTTTGTGTTTTAAAGTGACATTTCTAAAGTACCATTTTTCTTACTTTAAAACCTTTATACTCATCAGTACAATTGTTCTTCTATGGGACTCCTGACTCTTATCTCTAGTTGCTTTTAAGATTTTATCACTGTACTGGCTGCTCTTCATAATATTTTTAAGCATGGATTTACTCTTATCTATGCTGCTAAGGACTTCATTATGTTTTTCAACTATTTAGGAGAATTATCATTATCACTTCAAATATTTCCCCTTGCCCATTCTATTTAATTTTCTTTGTACCTTCTGAAAATCTTGTTATATTTATTTTGGACTGTGTTATTCTATTGCCTGTATCTCATCTCTCAGTCTTTTACATTTTCCATCTCTTTGTTAATATGTGATAAATTCTTGTGAATTTCTTTCTAGTTCATTAACTTGACTATTTCTATTTAGCCTGCTCAACCTATTAGGCTTTTAATTTATTATTTTTAAAAGATTTTATTTATTTATTCATGAGAGACACATACAGAGAGAAAGAGAGAGAGAGAATGGCAGAGAGAGGCAGAGAGAGAAGCAGGCTCCCTGTGGGGAGCCCAACATGGAACTCAATCCCACGTCTCCAGGATCATGCCCTGGGCTGAAGGTGACACTAAAACACTAAGCCACCCGGGCTGCCCTAGGCTTTTAATTTAAAAGCTACTTTTCCCACAACTTCTATTTACTTCATTTTCAAATCTATCAATTATTTTTCTTATTGTAGCGATAGCTTATTTCTTCTGGCACTTGTTTCTTATTCTGATTCTCTATTTCATTCCTTCCTACTTATGGTCTTTCCAATTGTTTTCATCATATAAAGTTCTTGTGGTAGTAATATTTCTTTTATAGTATCTGATAAGTCTCACTTGTGATATTTATTTTCCGTGTGATATTTCTGGAAATTTGTGATATATCTTTTAGTTTCTTCTTTCATTTCTGGTACCTGGTAACTTCCAGGGGTGTGCTAGTAGATGTTTAATCATCAGGTCTCCGAAGAAAGCTTGGTTTGTAGCATTTGCCAGTTTCTATGGTATAAATATTCTCACCAAAGTCAATTTTAAACTACTGAAGTGGTATCATCAAGCTTGGAGTTGGGAAAATCTGTGCACAATCAGCTTTTGCAAGCTGATCGTAGGAGCCAACTTCAGAACACCACTGGCAATTTTCCTTTTCTAATGCAAATTCAGCTGCACATTAACTACTTTTTGTTACAGTTTACCCAGCTCATCTAAAGTTTTGTGATGTTTAAGAGTCCATGTTAGCTAACACTACCAGGTTTCTGGACCAGAAGCAATGCTTTATGTCCGATATTAAGAAAACTTAAAAATGTTTGTATGTATTATAATTCTTGAATTGGGGAATTTTGCTGTTTTTGTATTTCTTTTTTTTAAGATTTTATTTATTTATTCATGAGAGACACAAAGAGAGGCAGAGACATAAGCAGAAGGAGAAGCAGGCTTCATGCAGGGAGCCTGATGTAGGACTCCATCCTGGGACTCCAGGATCACACCCCGAGCCAAAGGCAGACACTCAATCGCTGAGCCATCCAGGCATCCCTGTTTTTATATTTCTTATTTTATATGTCCTTTCTCTTAATAATCCTTCATATTTCTTAGGTATTTGCTTCCTTCTCATCTCTTACATTCTGGTCTCTATTGCTTTACTCCTGCTAAATAAGTTTATCAAAGGATTTCTATGGAAGCATCATGTTGTTATATGAACAATATTTTAAGAGATTCTTAGCTTTTTGATATAGACAAGAACAGATTACTTGTAAGGAAATAGTAATTATTAGATATTGAATATTATTTATTAGAAAGTATTTATTAGAAAGTATTTATTAGAAAGTATTATCACATACTTATGATTAGAGACATTAAATTATTTTTACCAAAAAAAAAATATTTTTACCTTTATACTGAACTGATGGTGTGCTTCTAGATATTTGTATTGAGAGTGCTCTAAATCAGAAGTTGGTAACCTTTTCTTTTTCCTTTTAAAATTTATTTTAATTTTTTAAATTATTTGTTTTTATTTTTTAAGTAAGCTCTGTGCCCAGTGTGGGGCTTGTACTCACAACCCTGAGACCAAGAGCTGCATGCTCTACTGACCACCAGCCAGGTGCCCCTGGCAAACTTTTCTATAAAGAATTGGATAGTAAATATTTTAGGCTTTGCAGGCCATATAGTTTCTGTCACAGTAACTCAAATCTACCATTATAGCATGAAAGCAGCCTTAGACAATATGTGTAAACTAATGAATGGCCTTGTTCCAATAAAATTTTATTTATAAAAATAGGTGGTGAGTTGAATTTAGTCCATGGGTCACTTCTGCTCTAAATGATAGTCCATAGACCAAAAGATTTAATAGTATCTTAAAGTGAGCAAATGCACAGTTCTTAATAGAAAATTAAATTTAAATCTATTTTCTCTATCAGCGCTAAAAAGATAATTACTTATTTTATGGTATATTTACTTTTATTTGTGTTTTTAAATGTACATTTTTTTTATACATAGCTGGGAGAATTCTTTTGGACATAGTATTTTTTTTTTTTGGTAATTAACAATAATTATCTAATTTTGTACGTATGCTTACAGGCTATTAAGAGAGTCATCTGTTAATAAGTCTGATATGTAATAAATGCAAAAATTATTTACAGATGAGTTTGTTGCATATTAGTTCAACTTGGAAAGTGCTGGATCTCCAAACATTTTTTTGTAATCAATTGTTCATTTAGTTTTCTCTTGCAGGTATTGTAATTCAGTGACAAACCATGGGAGCCTGGAGCTACCCAGAACTGATTTTTTGTGTCTGTGAAGCTTCTCAAACCTCCTGTGGTTTAGTTGGCACATCTCAAATACAAAAGAATTTAAATATTGATCTAAGCTATTAAAACACATTATAGTTACATTCTTTTATAGTAGCTGCTGTGCACCAATTCAACCTAATAAATTCTTAAGTATATCTCATTCATACAACTTGGCCTACTGCTTTGCTCAGAGTAACCATTAATTCATACAGGCATGTAATGAGAGAAACTCAGTATAGTACATAGCAAGGAGCACACAGGAACAACCAGTAATTGAAAGCTCTAAGCTCCCCAAATTATCATCCCTCCCTTTTCAAGTTACTCATGGGTCCTCTATTACACCAAGATATTGTCACTAATTACATTTTAGACTAATATTGAGACAATTCCCTGGCCATTTATGTTGTTTCTATGCAATGGTGCCAAATGCTTTCTGCCATGCTATCAGGAAATATAATTACCAAACTATTTTTTGTAATTCCCTGAGATTATCATACTGAACATTCTTTTGCTTTTAATGATCCTTTGTGGAACAAGAAGTTTCTGCAGTGACTTAGTGACTTAGTCATGGTGCTACATTTGGAATCATTATAATGCAACCAGGAAAGATCAGGATGCTTGCTTCCCATAGCAAGATTATTCACTCATTAAAAATTAAAATACATTGTTCATTTCAGGTGGTGGGCTGGATGTTATTATTTCCCACATGCCCAATTCAGCAGTACAGAACTAAAACAGCTTTGCTGGGTAGCATTTCTGAGGTCAGCTGTGTTGGACTCTTCCATTCTTCCACTACTACAAACTCCTCATTCCTAGTTTATTAGCATCAAATTAATTGAAAAGTTATAGATATCAATATGCAAAGATAATGAAAATACTTAGATTTGTGCTAGAGAAGGAAAGAAGCTTTCTTTCATTTGATTCTCCTTTTAATTCAGTAAACATTTACTCGACACTAACTATATATTAAGAATAGTGTTGGGCCCTGGGGTTGTGAACATGAATAAAACATAGTCCCTTTCCTTGAGAAGGTCATAATGTAGTATGGATCAGACATATGAACAAACAGTTACAATATTATAAGATATTTGTTCTAAAAGTATGAATAAAGTGTTGTGACAAGACTGAAGGAAAATATTAAAGAATGGCTGGGAGAACATTTCCCCATTGAATGCATGCTGTAAGGTAATGAGTCAATAATGAATGGAAATTTTAAATGCTGGAAATGAGCATTTGGAAAATGGTAATTAAATAAAAATACCATTTATAATAACATTAAAAACATAATTGCTTAAGAAAATATTAAAGTTGTGAAAGAACTATACAGAGAAAATATGTAACAAATATAAAATACTTTTCTTTGTAATATATTAATTTCTTTTCAAATAGAATTGCTTATTTAAAGCAAAAATAATAGCAGTCTGTTATGGAGTTTATAAAGTATTATGTATAAGTAAAATAAATGACAACGATCATTCATAGGACCAGAGGAGAAAATTGAAGTAGACTATTGTAAGTTTCTTAAATTATATGTGAAGTAGAATAATATTATTTGAAGTTACATGACTAAAAATTAAAAATGCAGTAACTCTAGAACAACCACTAAAAAAAGTATCTAAAAATTAAAAATGCAGGTTATAACTCTAGAACAACCACTAAAAAAAGTATAACTAGTAAGCTGTTGGATAAAATAAAATGGAAAACAAAAAGACAGTTCTTCTTAAGAAGGCTGAGAATGAGGAAAAATAGAATATTTTCCATATGAAACATATGAAAACAGGAGTAAAATATGAAACATATAGTACAGTGTTAGGCTTGATGTCAGCAGTATTCATATTCACTTTAAATGTAAACGGACTAAATACACCTATTAAGAGACAGAGATCATCAGCATCTCCTCACTTCTATTCAACATAGGATTGGAGCCAACAATTAGGCAAGGAAAAGCAGATTGGAAAGGAAAAAGAAAAAACTATCTTCATTTGAAGGCAACTTTTCTGTGTATAAGGAAAATCCTAAACAACCTATAAAATATTTACTCGTTTTAATAAATGAGTATAGCAATGTGGTAGAATACAAGGTCACTTACAAAAATTAACATTATTTTAAAAAATAAGTCTTTCGGAAATGGAAATAAAAAATATACCATTTACATTAGCATCAAAGATGTAAATGCTAAAGAATAAACTTAAAGGAAAACATACAAGATCTATACACTGCAAACTACAAAACATTCCTGAGGTAAATTAGAACTAAAATAAATGGGCAAATATACTATAATTATGGATAAAAATATCCAATATTGTTGAGATATTTTTCTTCCCAAAGCAATCTATAGTTCTAATACATTCTCAATCAAATTCCAGAAAGTTAAAAAAAAATTTTTTTTGAAATGTCAGGCTGATTTTTTTTTTTTTTAAGATTTATTTATTTATTCATTCAGAGAGAGCAAAGAGAGAGGCAGAGACACAGGCAGAGGGAGAAGCAGGCTCCATGCAGGAAGCCCGATGTGGGACTCGATCCCGGGTCCCCAGGATCATACCCCGGGCTGCAGGTGGCGCTAAACCGCTGCACCACCGGGGCTGCCCTGTCAGGCTGATTTTAAAGTCCATGTGGAAATGCAAAGACCTAAAAGAATCTTCCAAATAAAAAGAAAAAAAAATGGAGAACTTACCTCATTTGAAGAACTTACAATAAAACTCAGTAATCAAGATGGAATGATATGCGTGTAAATACAGACAGTAGGTCAATGGGACAGAATAGAGTCCTGAAATAGATCAACACTTGTATAGCCAATTGATTTTTTTGGCTAAGGGAACAAGGCAACTCAATATGGGAAATTTTAGGACCATGAATACTTGAACAACTGGCTATTTATAAGGAAGAAAATGAACCTCAATATATACCTTAACATATAATCCCACCATAGATTAAAATTAATTGGAAGTAGGGACGCCTGGGTGGCTCAGTGGTTGAGTGTCTGCCTTCGGCTCAGGGCGTGATCCCGGGGTCCTGGGATCAAGTCCCACATTGGACTCCCTGTATGGAGCCTGCTTCTCCCTCTGCCTATGTCTCTGCCTCTCTCTGTGTGTCTTTCATGAATAAATAAATAAAATCTTAAAAAAAATTAATTGGAAGTAGACCATATTCCTAAAAGTAGAGTGAACAATGTAAAGCTTCAAGAAGAAAATGTGGAAGAATATCTTTCTAAACTTGGTGTGGTCAAAGATCCCTTGATAGAATCAAGAAAACACTATTAATAAAAGAAAAATAAATGATAAAATAATTTCATAAAATTAAGTATTACTAGAAGACAGCATTTTTAAATTAAATATGCAAGCTACAGACTGAAAGAGGATATTCATAATATATGTATCTGACAGAAAACTTTTATCTGAAATAAATGAAGAATTTCTATAATTTGTAATAAAAAGACACATAACCTCCTCCCCCTATGCACAGTCCACCACCAAATGCACAAGATTTCAAAAGGCATTTAACCAAAGATGTTAAATAAGTGTCCAATAAACATGTGAAAATAAGCTGAATATCATTAGCAATCAAGGAAATAAAAAACCATAACAAAGTATTACTAAATGTCCACTAGAATAATTAGAATTTAAAAAAC
Organism: Canis lupus dingo; assembly: GCF_003254725.2. Taxonomy (NCBI): domain Eukaryota; kingdom Metazoa; phylum Chordata; class Mammalia; order Carnivora; family Canidae; genus Canis; species Canis lupus. The sequence continues at coordinate 9,757,254 of NC_064274.1, read as the reverse complement.
TGGCAGCACTAAATGTTGGCAGGGAGGTAAAACAATTGAATTTTCATACATTGCTGCAAGTTGATAATGTGCCTGATAATGTGCCCGTTTTTCAAAATTTAATAAAACATATTCCTAATCTCACGATCCAACAATTTTTTCGCATGCTATTTTTCATGAGAGGAATGAAAACATATTTAACAAAAATACATGTACATAAATATACATAGCGGAATTATTAATAACATTAAAAAATAGAGGCACCTCAAATGACCTAAAGCAGAATGGACAAGCACCCTGTGATGCATTAAACTTGGCCATAAAATGAATAATTAGTAAAACTTATGCCAATATGGCTGAATACTAAAAGCATATTACTGAGCAAAAGAAGTTCAACCAAAGAGAGTGTATATTGTATGTTCATTGATATGAGTTCTAGGACAAGAAAAACTAATTTATAATGAAAGAAGTTAGACCATTGTTTGCCTCAGGGTTGGGGAATATTGTCTAGAAAAGAGCAAAGGGGTTTTTAGACTATTTTTTATCTTCACTGAAATGTGAGTTACATGGATATGGGCTTTTGTCAAAACTCATCAACCTATACACTAAAGAACTGTTCATTTTACTGTGTGTAAATTATACCTGTTATTTTTTTTTAAGTGGCACTGTCAGGAGGGATTCCTGACTCTTTTTTTTTTTTAAGATTTTATTTATTTATTTATGAGAGACAGAGAGAGAGAGGCAGAGACACAAGCAGAGGAAGAAGCAGGCACCATGCATGGAGCTGGACGTGGGACTCAATTCCGGATCCCCAGGATCAGGCCCTGGGTTGAAGGTGGCGCTAAACTGCTGAGCCACCCAGGCTGCCCTATACCTGGTGTAAAACTAAATTTAAAATTTTAAACAAAGTAGATGTACTTGGCAAAAATAATACATAAATTTTATGGAAATCTCATGGATACGATAAAATAATCTCACAGACTAAAATTTGAGAAGTTGTTTTATTTTTTACTTTTCTGATTATATTTTAGTAATTATTTTATGGGGGAGGTTTACCTTCTTCAGGAAGTCTAGAAGTAGAAAAGTTCCAGAATTTTTAATTCAGTAGTTTAATGTTATCATCAAGCACAGTTTCTTCTGTTCTTCCTGCTTTACCCTCCTTGGCATTTCTCTTTAAGATCATTTCCCATCAATGGCTTTTATGAATGTTTTGGTTCCAGGCATTTGTGCCTACAGAGCAACTCCCAGCAAAAGAATAAATGACCACTCGTTCCTTGTGTCACTTGAATTTTTTGACAAATATTTAACATATCAAATGGCATTTCATATATGTAGGCTATAAAAAAATAATAATGAAACAAACATACAAGACTCCACCATGCAGCTTGAAGTTGACATGGATTCTTGGTCTTTATTACTCACATTAATAGCAGTAGCTAGAATGTCAATATTCGTGGTAGTTCCTCAGGCCCCAATTCCAAAGGGTGATTCAAAGAAAGTCAGGTGACTACTGCATATATAGTGGGTTCCGCTATAGAAGTGGAACTCCAAGCATAAGGAACCCAAATCTTTATAATTGGCAATAAGCACGGCTTGCCCCAGAGAAACATCATTTTTTTATTATACTGGCGAGTGATCAAACTTGCTCTTTGTTCAAGAGAGAGATAGTATCTCTGTCTTCCAAGATTGTTTGCTATATAATTACCCTTGAGAAGATAGTCTGGAATAATGACAGCCGGTGCTTCTGTTTGCAAGACATGCCAGAATGTGAAAGACCTAATTAGAGAATTGTCTTTCAACAGGGGTGTGCTTCCTCCCCACCCTCTGCACTCTGTATTTATGATGCATTACCTATTGTCTCAGCATTATTTAATGCATAGTTTCTTCTTTCCCCAAATATCTGCAATGCAGACTTTAACATAATCAGGCTTCCACCTATGTGTGTGTCTGTTCTTGGCTCTTTATTAATTTATAGGTCTATCTGCATCAATCTCTCATATGTTTTCTTACTGCAGCTTTGTACCCTCCTAACGTTCACAGACAAAACACCCACTCTCTTTTCTTCAGGAATGTCTTCTATGCTCTTGCCCTTTCATTCTTTTTGAAATTTAAAAAATCTGTCAATTCCTATGTATTTTTTCTTGCAATTCAGACTCCTGGGATTGTGTTGCTAGCTTTCCTAAGGTTTGCTTAAAACTTCTATTGAACAAACTGAGAGTTACTGGAGGGGAGGTGTATGGGAGATGGGCTAAATGGGTGATGGGCATTAAAGAGAGCACTTTTTGGAATGAGCACTGGATGAATCTCATTAATTCTACCCCAGTGCTACACTGGATGTTAACTAATTTTAATTTAAATAATTAAAAAAGCTATTCAGAACTATTGTGAATGTACCTCATCAAGTCAATAGAAAAAACAAATGAAAAAATTTCCTCTATTAAGCTCAGTGTGGTGTCTTCAATGTGACTTCCTACCATAGATAGGTTCTAAGCTTTGTTTCCTGGGCTCTACATGTTATTTATTTATTTATTTATTTATTTATTTATTTATTTATTTATGATTTTATTTATTCATGAGAGACACAGAGAGAGAGAGAGAGAGAGAAACAGGAAGAGACACAGCAGAGGGAGAAGCAGGCTCCATGCAGGGAGCCTGACCTGGGACTGGATCCTGGGTGAAGGATCATGCCCTGGGCTGAAGGCAGTGCTAAACCGCTGAGCCACCTGGGCTGCCCTACATGCTACTCTTTAAAAACTAAAGTCCTCATCTTCAGACATCACCAGTTGGCCTGGGTACAAGTGACAGCTTCAGCTCTTTTACTTCTCTGCATGAATTCTTTCGCATTATTTTCAATCTCTTATAATTTTTTTCTTTTCTTTTTTGGCAGATCAGTTATGCATTAAAAAATACTTTGTATATTTTTTCTAACTTTTTTAGGACTTTTACACTGAAAAGTGGTTTTCAGGATATCTAATCATTCATATTGCCAGAAACAGAAGTCTCTTGTCAATTGTGGTTTTAAGATTGTTTAGCTCACAGAATTGTGTCTTGCACACAATAAACATTCAGTAAAGTGTGCTTAACTGAACTGAAAAGGTTTCAGTTGGATTTCTCTGATGTTGCTTCATCATACTCAAATAAGTACCTAATTTAGCATTACCACCTTTACATTATTTTATCCTCTCCTTAAAAAATGATTGATTTAATCCTCTCCTTTACAAAACTATAAAATATTTCCAACATATGGAAAGTAATATAATTGAAATCTTTGTACTTAACCTCCAAGATTAAACTGATGTTAACGTAGTGCCCATTTATTTCAGTTTTGGTTTTGTGATCGTATAACAAAGCAATGTACGTAATTTTGTATATTTAAAATTTTTATGTTAATAAGTCAGTGATCTTCATACCCTTTTGAAACTTGCTTTTATCCCACTCAACATCATGTTTGAAAAATTTATCTATGCTGATACCTTAAACTCGAATTCAATTATTCCAAGGCTTGTATATAATTCTATTATCAATTATAGTTTATTTAAGAGTCCCTCTATTCTATGATAAACATCCTTACATATATGCTTTTGAGCATATGTTTGAGATTTTTAAAGTTAGATGCCTAGAACTGAAAGTGCTATAAAAAAAGATGTTCTAAACTTTAACTTATTAAGTATATTCAATTCTTTATATCAAATCTTTATGATTATGATAGTATTAATCATTATAAAAATAGAAAATTTTTACTTTATTTTATTATTTAATGTTTATAATTTATGAAAAGTACCTAATACTAGTCTGGATACAGATAATGCCAAATATATGTTATGCATGACACCTTGTGTTTAACTCAAATTATATTAAAATTTATACTATTAAATAATGAACAATAGGTGATTTGGAAATTCATACGCCCCCTTTTTCTATAGGTATTTATGAGCCTCCATTTATTGTACTACTGCAGTGAACCAACCTTGGATGTGAAAATTGCCTTTTGTCAGGTGTGTGTTCTTACAGGTAAAACAAGGTACAGTATATTCCCTTGTATTTCCATTTTGCATTTCAGCTTGTATATATTACACACCAAGTTAGGGTTTATGTAGTATTAAAAATAACTTGGGAATAAGAAGTGAATGGTTAAATGTTTTTTCTGTTCCAGTTCACTTGTTAGAATGGGAATGAAGATAATTCTTTTTAATGATTATAAATATAGTATTTAATCACTGTGTAAATTGATTTCTTACTGGATTTTATTTATACTTAAGGTCACTAATGTCTTTCCTAGTACTTGAAATGTAGCTTGAATCATCGAAATAGCACATCTGTATTATTGTTCCTCATCATAAGGACTCATGAGCCCTCTATAGCAGATCTTCAATACCCGCAGATAATAACATGCCAGGGGTTCTCAGTTTGTTTTTTGATGCCCAGTGCTAACTGATAATTAGTAAAAAGGTAAACAACAATAACAGCAAATAAAGGTATATTTAACCTACAATGAACCATAGTAAGAAAGTAGTGTGCATGGACCAGATAAGAGTCTGCTCTCCTGTATTCACATACATTCTATTCTTAAGAAAAAGAGGTTACCTGGGGTGCCTCTGCCTACTCTACCGTTATGCTTAGGGTAATTCTAACTTCAGCCTGCTGTTATGTTGTAATTAATAGTGCTCCCTTTTACTCTCAGGATTGTTTTTTGGATAATAAGTTATATAGTGACTTTACTCATGCCCTAAGGATGAAGCAATTCAGTTTTTCTGTAATGATTTTCATTGTTATCTTCTCATTGAGCTGTGCTGTAAACAGGAGTGATATGCATCCTTTAAAACAAAGTTTAAAAAATAACTCTGCACCTTCTATTATTTTAATGTAGTCTTTTCTGATTCTGAAAGTAACATGTGCTTATTACAGAAAATGTAAAAAAAAAATCATAAAGAAACATTGGCAAACCTATTCTCTCTAAGCATTAAGTAGAATTTCTATGGGAGAGTAAAATGTGTTACATGCTATGAATAGGATTTACTAGGAGCAGCCCCGGTGGCCCAGCGGTTTGGTGCCACCTTGGCACGGGGTGTGATCCTGGAGACCCAAGATCGAGTCCCATGTCAGGCTCCCTGCATGGAGCCTGCTTCTCTCCCTCTCCCTCTGCCTGTGTCTCTGCCTCTCTCTCTCTGTCTGTCATGAAAAAATAAATAAAATCTTAAAAAAAAAAGAATAGGATTTACTGATCTGATCTGCTTCACCTCCCTGACCTCTAAATGTTGTAATGCTGGCTACCTCAGGCCTTTACATAACTTCTCTTCTATAATAAGAATCCTGGAACTGGACAGCCTTGGTTGGAAACTCTAAATCTATCACTTATTAGCCATTTACTTATGACCTTGGGCAAGTTACTTAACTTCTTTGTGCTTTAGTGTCTAAACTTTAAAAAGAGTAAAATAATAGTATCTACCTTTTAGGGTAATGAGAATTAAATGAGTTAATATTTGCAGAGCAATGAGAATAGTGCTGGGATATGTATTTATTAAATAGCTAAATAAATTTACATTCATGGGATCCCCAGGTGGCACAGTGGTTTAGCGCCTGCCTTTGGCCCAGGGCGCGATCCTGGAGATCCGGGATCGAATCCCACGTCGGGCTCCCAGTGCATGGAGCCTGCTTCTCCCTCTGCCTATGTCTCTGCCTCTCGCTCTCTCTCTGTGACTATCATAAATAAATAAAAATTTAAAAAAATTTACATTCATTCACCTGGTGCTCCAATTGAGTTCCTGTTTTAAGTATTAACAATATCTTGACTACTTCCATAGTTTTATCTCCAGTCCAAATCTCTCCCCAAAACTAGACTCTTGCCTAACTACCTATTCTACATCTTTGCTTATATGTCTAATAGGCAAATCAAACTCTGCATACACCAAACCAAATTCCTGATCTTTCTTCCAAAATTGCTCTAATTCAGTAAGTGCTGAATTCACCTTTCCTCTTGTTTAGGATAAAATCTTTGGAATCATCTTTTGGACAACACTTCACATTCAGTTTGTCAGCAAATACCGTTGGCTCTACAGCTCTACATTCAAAATATATCTGAAATCTCACTGCTTCTCAACATTCTCTCCACTACTTCTTTGATCCAGCCTACTATCACCTCTTGCCTGGATTATTACCAGAGCTTCCACATTTGCTCACTCCCAAAATGGTTTATTCTTAAAACATCAACAAGGGCAATATTTTGAAAAGTATAAGTGAAATCATATCATCCCTCGGTTAAAACCAAACCAAAACAGAAAAACCTTTCAATGTCTTCCCATTTCACTTAATGGTAAAAACCAAAATTCTTAAAATAATTACCTTTATCATATAGCCACCTAGAGACCCCTTCACTGAAATGCTCTTCCTCCTTAGCCCACTCCTCCACCATTGTCAGGGCTTTGCTCAAATGTCATTTTTTAAGGGAATCTTTCCTCACTATTCTATTTAAAATTGCCCCTTCCTTTCTCTGCCTACCCAACTTCCCAGCCTTTATTTTGTTTCCTCCATAACACGTTTTGATATACCATATATATAACCAGTATGTTGTTTCTCTCTACTAAAATGCATTTCTCACATGGGCAGGAATTTTTTGCAGTGGTGTGCTGGAGCCAGCTCACACAGGCTCACAAGAGTTGATTTTGCACCTCTCTCCCCAACTCAAAGTTCAGTGAAAAGAGGCTGGTAGATTGAAGTCTGTTATTATAGGAGTATGTACATTATGTAAATAAGCAATTAATACAATTAGTCTCCTCCCTCCCTGCAGTTGTTGAATATTTACCCAACACACTATTGGAATTTTGTCTCTTCTGCACATAGCATGGCATGGGCTCTCCCTGAATATTTGGGTAATGAATCAATGAATGGCGACATGTTTGGTTTGCAACTATGACTGCTCTTTGGTTGAAATGAGCAGGCCTGAATTTTGGGGTAGAATATCTGGGCCCTACCCCTTGCAAGCTATATGACTGCATGCTATTTCATTAGCTTCCATGAGCCTATTTACTATAGGCATTAACTTTATAAAACAAACCACAAGAACTAATTCAAGCTTTACATATCTCAAGATTAAATCTGAACTTCAAAAATTATCAGTAAAAAAGGTCTTAAAACTTATGCTATATTTTTAAATCCAGAGTCTTTGTGTGGGTTGAAGTTATTTTTTATATCGGTTCCCAATATTTTGGTGCAGATGCAGGATGTCTATTTCTAGTAAGAGTTCTTTGAAAGCAAAGGAATAAAGAGAAGTGAAGCATGAACTTTATTAATGACTGAATCTTTTTCTGCTTACTATGAGCTTTTGGTATCTAGATACATGCATATTTGATAACTTCAAAAAAATCTAAAAATATAGCAAGCAGAATGTTGCTGGTCATGACTCAGAGCATTTTATTTACTTTCCATGTAGAATTTTTATTTGATAATGTTTATTTATTTACTTTTCTTTTCTGTAGCTCTGCCTGCTTTACTGCTCTAGTAATTTAGAGAAAAGAGTGTATTCATTTTTTAGAGGCAGAGTTATCTACTGGGATTTACTTTCAAACTATGTTTTTTGGAAGCTTCTTATTTTATGAGACATCTCACACATTCTTGGTATGCTGTGGTGTTTACCCACCAGCAGGGTTAGGTCACTCCCAACTTCCTGCCAGACAGAATGAACAAAGATCTTAAGTAACTTGTCAAGTGATCAAGTATTTTCAGAATCCAGGTCTCTTGAGCCTTAATCTGTGATTTTTTTATATTATGTTATATTTCCAATTTTTTCATTTGTTATCAATAAGAAGTTACAGAAAATATAGAGAACAAAATTGCCCAGATAGTTATCAACAGGGAATATGTACATTATCTGTAATAGTGTTAATCTTATTTTTTAGTTGAATCATATGAAGAACATGGGAGTCATTGAATTTTTTAGCTACTATTGAATTTTCTTTTCTTTTCTTTTTAAATTCCAACAAGCACTTTTTGCAGGCAAGAGATCTCTCATTATATTCTGGGGAGAAATTTGTCTTTGTAATGTTAGACAATAAAAGAATAATCTTTAGTTTGGACTATTATGAATCCTTTAAAAATATAGACTGATAGGGAATTGAAAGTGCAAACACTCTGGATCCTCCTGAGAAAGAGGTAGGCCTTCTTAGCTTTCTTTTCTCAATTCAACAGAGAATTACAGAGCTGTTTAATTTCATTTTTTTCAAATTATTAAAAAATCTGTAAAAAGTGCTATTTTTGGAACTCTGTTGTACTGAACAGATGAGTCAGGATTTTAACCAAGGAATATATACACACAAAAATGTGTTTTGGAAACCGCATGCATGTCCATGGGAATCTATAGCATTTATTACATCCTGAAGTGCATGACCATTAGTTGTACAGGCTTGTGTTTTCCCCTCTTAATGGTGACTCCCTCGGGGCCAGGACCAGGGCAATCTCATCTTTGATTTCCAAGTCCAGAAATCTACCTTAATTCTGTAGATGTTCCATAAATGCCTCTTGAATACAAGAGCGTAAATAAAACTTAATAGAGAAACACCATTTCCCAAGTAGAAATTCGTTTACTTGCTTTTCAAAATCAAGTCAATTGCTCAGCATCTAACATTTTATAAGTGTACATTAATAGATTTAATTGCATTTTGGTTATTTTGCTATTACAAATCAGTGTCAACCTAACAATTATCTAAATGTTATTAATTTACTGTCCTCTCTAAATGTTACTGATGCTTGTGCTGGTTATGAGTCACTTAAAATGTTTTCTTAATTTTGTATTTTCGCAGAGAGTTCAAATTAATGAATCAAGAATTATAAATTTAAGTAGAACTAGAAATAAAGAGACTGAATCTATTGAGGTTCTTTCTGGCTATGACAACAAAACTCTTTCTGTGTCCTTACATTTTTTATGCAAGGAGATATTTATGTACTGACTGATTAATTATTGATTGATTCTATCATGTATGTATACAATACATCTTAACTGAGTACCTATAATATAAACCTGCAACTTGTAAAAACTAGGGATACAGGATGAATGATATGGTTACTGTCCTCAAAGAACACACTGTCTAGTCTAAAGCATGCTGGACAGTGGCTGGGCTTATAACTTGAAAACCTATTCCTCTGAGTTAAAAACCTAGGCAATAGCTATGTGCTAAAGAATGAGTCAGAAAAAAACCAAAACCCTGATAGTATTGAAGAAGACTTTATTAAGATTTTACCTCATTTAATCTTCACAACAGTATTAATTATCAAAGATATAATCCAATTATATTTTATTCTGGAGTTGGAAATCTCAACTATTATACTGGAAGGTCTTTCTCCAGTCCTGTTATGAACTTTTTGAAATCTTCTATTGGTTCTCAGTGTTTTTACTGAAGTGAGTAGCAGTTAAATATAACAATAACCAACAGACTATGATTAAATGCAAAGAAGCTTAAGATTCTATTGGTCACTGGTAGAAAAAAAGAACTTTTATATAAATTCCAAAAGATGTTTGTGATATATAAAATCGAAAATATTACTGAGGATATGACAAAAATAGTTTCATTGTGAGGTTGTTATCAAATTGTTCTTCACTGTCTTTTTGAGCTCTTACTGTTTTTTGGTATAAACCTTATTAGACATGTTGGCTGAGACTGAGAATGTTAATTTTTTTTCTAGTTAAAACGTGTTTTTTGTAAACAGATATAAAATACTGCTGGACAACTTGACTAATTAATTACATTTTATTTTATTTCTCTAATGTCTGTATAATAAAAGCATTATGTGTATATGTAATAATTTTCTTAGCTACAGATGATGAAAATTTACTCTTAGCAAAATTGCTGATCACTTCTAATTTATTATTTTTTAGTATTCAGATGTTTTCCTCCTTTGATCTTTAGAAATTTCAGGATGTTAACAAATATTTTATGGGCTGCATTCACTTTTTAGAGTTTTTTATACATCTGGAAATAATTAAACCTAAAGATAGGTATTCTGGAATGCCCATGGAATGGTTTATTTTTTTATTTATTTATTTATTTATTTTTATTTTTTTTTGGAATGGTTTAGTTTTAAGTGATATGTTCAGATCATAGTACTTAGTACATTTAAAAAATATCATTAAACCAGATGCCAGAGTTATATGGTTTAAACAAACAAACAACGGTTCTTTGGTTTTCAGGCATATTGAATTTGAAGTTGATTTGCTCAACTCTATACCATTTAATAGGGTTATGTGTTTCTGTTTCAAAGAAAGTGAAATCATCTGGTTAAAATTTTTACACTTCATTAGCTGGCCATCTTAGATTGAAAGACTTTAATACTAACATAGAGGAATAGAGCAACAAAGGAAAAGGTATTTTGATGGGACAATACAAAGGAACCATTAAACCAAACTAAAAACCATTTTTGGTGTCCTGTGAAATAAATGGCATTGTTTGTATATTTTAGACTTTGGGGGAGATTGTCTGCCACTTCAAAACATCAATTTAGACACTGACTTCCTAGAAATATAGTTTAAGGGAATCAGTAGTTTGGGCATGGATATATTTAAAGTTCTTGGTATGTCATAAATGAATGGCTATGATTTTGAGGTATAAAAACTGATAAATTTTTCCTTTATTATTTTAGTTTTTCATGTAATAGGGAAAGAAATTTTTTTACCTTATTTTCTCCTTTTAAGAATTTTTCTCCTGTGTATTATTTGAGGAAGCCAACTCTTTCTTCTTTATCTGCTTTTATACATTGCATTTAATTTTGCATACATTAAAAAAATCCCAATATATATGCCTTAGCGCATGGACTGTCCATAGGCAAATTGTTAAAGACATAGCAAACATTATTGTAATTGCTGTAATTATTGTAAAAACATGGTACATCTTGAATCATGAAGTAAATCACTAAGATATCTATAATCTGAGGATAACTAACATATCTATTTTTATGAATGAACGTTTCATGATGCTTAACATTAGCTTTTTTTTTTCCATATGCCCACATGTGACAATGGCTGCAGCAAATTTCAAAAGAATAAATTTAGTGTTAAATTTGTGTCTTTTACGTTGGGCAGGGTTTTTTTTTCTAATGATTTATTAATTATCTGAGTTAATGAATAGATTCAATTATGCTACAAAGATTAAAAAAAGGTAAATATCTTAAGATTTGGTTCTGTAATGATGAACTTTCCTGTATTGATTAATTGTGGGTATGAGTTTAGTTTGCTTGAGGCACAAAAATATTGAACTTGACTTCTTATTGAATGATCTTAACCTTAATAAATGTAACTTAGTACTGTAAGTTCAATTATGACTGAAGTATTAATCAGGTTAAATGAACTTAATGCCTACATCTTTAAAAATATTTGTGCTATAAAGTATCCCAGAATTATCTGTGGTTTTCAGTGTACAATAAATCATGCTCTGCAAGAAAAGCATCAACGTGGTATTCTATTTTGATCTATATAGTGTTAAGTAATCAATCATTCCTTAAATACACTATTTTAATTCTATGTGAGACTTTGGATAATACATTAAGTGATAATTTTGCTTTTCTGTACAGATAATATCTGAGGTTGGGGTACATGATAAACAAAGCCTGGATTTTTTTAGTAGGTTAAGAAGAATAATGCTAACTTAGATCATGAATTATAAAACCAGTTCCAATCTGGAATGTGTCATTTAACTCTTCTTTCATTCATCTTCTCTAAAGGTGAATATTTATTTGATTATATACCCTATACATCTCTAACTCATTCCAAAAAAAGCTTAAGGTAGTTACAAAAGTACATATCTAAATAGATGAAAACCCAACTTTGGAGAATACGGAACTACTAGATTTAGGTACTGATTAGATCTTTTTATAATTATGCATTGGGAGAATCATATATATATCATTTGGATTTAAGAATAGTGCTCTTTGTTACATATATGAAAATGGTTCTAGTGTCCATTTTTAAATATATCATTTTATAAACTCAAATTTCCTCTTCTAAAAAATACAGATATTGTTTTATAGATAACTCAGTGAAATTTAGATAACTTGTAAATGTTTGGATTCCTAAATGATTTTTTACTGTCCTTCTATGGGAATATAGCCTCTTACTCCTACCCTGAGAAAGAGTTTCTTGAAAAATGAACTATTATTTATTAACCTGGAAAATTTTTCCTGTCTTAACTCTTTTTTTAAAATATTTTATTTATTTATTCATGAGAGACACAGAGAGAAAGATGGTGATACACAGGCAGAGGGAGAAGCAAGGCTCCACACAGGAAGCCCGACGCGGGACTCGATCCCAGGACCAGGATCACGCCCTGAGCTAAAGGCAGACACTCAACTGCTGAGCCACCCAGGCGTCCCTCCTGTCTTGATTCTATAATACCACTTATTATTGCCTATTTTATACTTTTTTTCTTTATCATAGACAAGCTGGAAATATGTAAATAAGAATTGTAGAATTCTGTGTCATTAGTTTAGTAGGTTAGATCATTGTGGCAATGAAGTCAGAATTCCAAGTTTGATTCGTAAAGAAGAACTTAATATTAAGCTCTTTGAGGACAGGAACCTTATATTCTTGGTGCTTAGAACATTTTCCGACACATTGTAAGACGAAAATAAGTATTTGTTGAGTGAAGAATATACTGCAGTAATAGACCTCAAGTCTCAGGGACTTATCAGAGCAAAAGTTTATTTCTTTTTATACAGTGTCTAGAACAGGTCAGCAAAGGGCTCTTCCCTATCTGGTGACTCGGGAATTTTGGCTTCAGCCACCTTGTGACTTACGAATTTAAGCTCTTGCCATCTTGTGATGTGCCAACTAAGACATCAGAGTGTGGAAAGAGATGGATTGTGGTGGCACATTCCCCAAATGTCCCTGCATTTAGCAAACCTTTGCCATTTCTACTGTAGTTCACAGGCCAGAATTCATCACGTGGCTCCAACAGAACTACAGAGGAAGGCATGGAAATGTATTGGAGCACAGGAATAGTCATGGAACAATGTTTTTGCCACAAATGAAAACACAGAAAAATATTCTATTACCTGACCATTCTCAAACCTATTGGTTGTATATTAACTGTATAGCAATATCATAGTGTCTTGGAATAGCACTACAGTTCAAGCCCATTTTTTGTTAAAAGCATTCTAAAACTGCTAATTAGCTATGTGTCTTTAAAAGGCTTTCTAACTTCTCAATAATAATTATAGTAATAATAATAATAATAATAATAATAATAAACCATTAAGGGTTTTTTTTATAAGCTTATACTATACTAAGAGCTTTATATAGATTATCTCATTTAATATTCTCACTAATGAAAAGAAGCAGTTTATTGCTGTCATTCTACAAATAAACACACTGAGTGTAAGATTGTAAAAAAGCTTGACCAAGACTTACAGTCAGGACTCTAAGATAAAAACTGGATTTTTATTCTTTGTTGAAATTCTCAGTCTAGGATTTCTCAATTGGAAAAAGGACAATATAAGGTCTTATGTGAAATGATATATTATAACCCAGCACAGTGTCTGGTCCTAATACTAGCTTGATGCATAGCTTTGAAGCAGTACTAGCTTTCTTCCTTCATATATAAATAGCAGGAGGCAGAAGCCATGCCTGCTCTATTTTTGATTACTGCCATGTGTTTTTTTCACATAATTGAAAATAATGGTTAAACAATTTAAGTCTTAAAGTTATTATTTCATTATTGATTTGTTATAAGCCATTGAGTCCACAGAGTATCCGACTCTGGGCAACCAATATAAAAGTCATATACATTTCAGGCTGTAATCCTCCTTAGAAAGTAACACTTTAAGAAACAGAGTGGAGAAAATATGCTCTTGACAGAAAAAAATCTAATCCTAAATATCATTAAGTATTGTCTCAAATCTCCTCCTTTAAAACTCATATGTAAATAATTTGATTCAGATTTAAAATGGATTGAACACATGCCTTTTTTGCCATTACAAATGGAATAGGAGGTATGGTTTCTGCTGAGTTTAAATAGCTGTCTTGGAATAGCATCATGAAGCAACTCAAAATTCTAGTCATAACTATGAGAATGAATAGCTCAATATTATTTGTGCCAAAAGCACAATCACCACCTTGTGGCAGTTACTTTTCAGTATCCAAATAACAATACTAAAATAATATCCAACAGATTGGCCAGTTAATTTTCTAGAGATGCATTTTGTAGCTAACTTATCTTGGCTATCGTATTGAGATAGATCAATGTTGTATCCATAGCATCTTCAATAGGCCTGGCATATAGTAGGTGATCAATATATATTTAACAAATGAATACATCAGACCTTAAAACTTTTAAAGCAGTTCTGAAAGTCCAGCTTTCCCTCACCAGCACTGTCTACTTCAACCCTAAATTATGTAATGTTCAGTTAAGTTCAAACTCCAGTCTGAGACAACTGATGAATATAAGGGAAGGGCATGCTATTAATTAATTTCTCTTGATTTTCTAAGCCCTATTCCTATAGCCCACCTTATCATAAGAAAACCATGTAATTGTTCTAAATTATTTTAGCTCACCTAGTGAATGGATTAGTAAAAAAAAAAAAAAAATAAGAGCACACATTTTGGAATCGAATAAACTTTAATTTATATATTTTTTTACTTTAATTTATATTTATTGACACCACTAATTAATGGTTCTAAGACTGTGAGCCAATGAACAACTCTGTATGCCACTCTTTTCACCTGTAGTTAGTGTTAAATATAGTATTTAACAGAATATAAAGTTCACCTTTAGTAGATAAGCCATTAATACTGCTTTACCTTTCTTTCTCCTGTTGAATTATTGAAAGCTGATGTCACATAAATCATATGAAATATATTTTTATGTCTTTGATTAACAATATTGTATTGACTGCCTGATATTTGATTCTCAAAGTTATTATATAAAAAACTATTAAACATATTCTTCCTGAAGTTAAGTACTTGAGAAATTATATCTTGCCTGTGAACTGGTATGATATATTCTATGAGATTAATGAATCAAAACTTGCCATTCATTGTGTTTTGTTGTTGTTGTCACTATTTTTTCCTTTTGGCTTGGTGGAAGAATGACATTGTTTTGTGCTCAAAGTAGTAGATATTTGTAATGTAAGCCTTCTGGTAAAACTGTCATCTTCCAGCCTGCTTTATTTGAGATCTCTTCCTAAACTGGATTTAATGTTTTTTTTATTCCCGTATCTTTGATGGTGTTCTGCATAAATCCTTTTGGAACCACGCAGAACATAAATAATAAATGAATGAAAGAATAAAACGACTTGCTTAAGGTTTCACAGCTGTTAAGTACTGGCTTGGTACTATTTTCAGCCAAATCATTCAAAGGAAACTAAGGAAACTTAACCTCTAAAAATTTCTAAACCTTGATGTCTCCTGCTCAGATACTGACTAGCAGTAACAGGACAGTCAGGCACAAATGAAAATGGGGAAGGAGTACTTGTGACATATAGGTTATTAAATTTGAGAATAATGCAATCAAGACTTTGGACAACTACACAATAAGATCAGTAATGTAGAATGTTTTTCTTCACAAAATTCCATCGCTATAGGCTAGCAGCTAATTGGTGATAGGGACTCATTGCACAAAGTCCTTTCTTACCAATCTGCATAACATGAAGTCTTGTCACGGAACAGATTATACTCAGATTTCTTCTCTAACAAACTGCCTACCCAACTGCCAACAGCAATAACGGCTTCTTTTAATTTAGCTTTAAAATCTTTTGGCAGATGGGGGACAGGGAGGAAATAGGTTTGCTTTGAGTTTTTGTAAAAAAATTCTCATATCCACATAGAAATATTGATTCATTAAACATGAGATTAATATTCAGTGGAGGAATTAGTTATTTCAAAAATAATGTGAATCAATAATAAACTACTCTAAATCTATAATTATTTCTGAACCATATTGATTTTCATAAGTTGCCACTGTGGTGATTTATAATTTTTTAATATAATATTATGTATTTATAATTAACATAATTTCTTCTCTGGAAAGAGACTTCCATTTTGGTGAGCATTTATGAATACCTTTGGGTTTTAGTATAAATTCAATATAAATTGATGATGGAATGTTTATTTTCATAAACTAATTGAAAGAACACTAGTTGGGCCTATATGATACCTATGAGAGAGGGAAACATTTCCCTGGGAATATGACATCTGGGCCTGCTAATGAGGTGCTGATACCATAGAGAGCCACTGTGACATTTCTGATTCCACATCTTTTATTTACTTGGTTTGACCTGCATTACTTCTAGCTTTTGCCTCTCCAACTAGCTCTCTTTAAGTGGTGATGTCTCATGTCTCTTATATCTACTATTTTCTAATATAGTGGTCATATCGCCAAGAAGTTGTACACTCAAAGAATATGAACTCTTGGCCTTACAATAGTCCTGTTGAATCAGAAACTTTTCAGTAGGGCTCAGGAATCTGTTTTTTTCAAGCTCCTCTAGGAGTTCTGATCCATTTTAAAACTCTCCCTAGTGCTTGCTTCTGCAGCACATATACTAAAAACTCTCCCTTATGCTATTGGCCAGTCATGCTGTCCCAATGTGAAATTTTGGTTCTTCCCTTTTTGGGTTCAGCTCATCAGTTTGGTGACTGAACTAAGAATATGCTAAAACACATAACTGGAGAAAAATCTTTTTAGCATTGATAATTTTTTATAGAATACTTTAATGGCATACTTTCATAGGTACATTTTATTTCATTTCTTTTATTTATTTTTAAAGATTTTATTTATTTATTCATGAGAGACAGAGAGAGAGAGAGAGAGTCAGAGACATAGGCAGAGGGAGAAGCAGGCTCCATGCAGGGAGCCTGATGTGGGACCCGATCCCAGGACTCCAGGATCATGTCCTGGACCGAAGGCAGGTGCTAAACCACTGAGCCACCAAGGATTCCCCCATAGGAACATTTTATAGAGAAAAGTTTACATTTGAACTTTATAATCATAATAAAAAGGACCACATGGAAATACAGAATAAAATATATTGTGTTAAATATGTTCTAAGCTTTTTGAAATGCAATTTGGATTTGTAAGTTTGGGGCAAGGATGAGATCTAAGGGAAGCTTTTCAACACAACATATTTGCCATCAAATTTTTGGTTATGACATCAAACCAAGAAAATGTCCAATGCTGCTTTCTCTCTATCATACTATTTAATGATTAAAATAGCCTTTTCCCAAGGGGTGCCTGGGTGGCTCAGTCGATTAAGCCTCCAGTTCTTGATTTTGGCTCAGGTATGATCTCAAGGTTGTGAGATCAAGCCCATCAGGCTCCACTCTAGGCATGGAGCCTGCTTGGGATTCTCTTACTCCCCTTCCTTTGCCCCTTCCCACCCTACTGGTGCTCCCCCTCCCAAATAAATAAATAAATAAATAAATATTTAAAAAATAGCCTTTTCCCAATTATTTCAGGTACTTTCAAGGATGTGTTTTCTAACTTTCAGGTTTTATGTAAAGTTTAATTCAAAGTTAGGTATAGAGGGATCCCTGGGTGGCGCAGCGGTTTGGCGCCTGCCTTTGGCCCAGGGCGCGATCCTGGAGACCCGGGATCGAATCCCACATCAGGCTCCCGGTGCATGGAGCCTGCTTCTCCCTCTGCCTGTGTCTCTGCCTCTCTCTCTCTCTGTGACTATCATAAATAAATAAAAAATTTAAAAAAAAAAAAAAAAAAAAAAAAAAAAAAAAACAAAGTTAGGTATAGAGAGGATACTTGAAACATTGTGTGTGTGTACATGTATGTGTGAATTCATAAACTTTATTTATAATGATAATTTTCAATGAATGTGAGAAATTATATACTTTAAAATGGAGATAAAAGATCACTAAGTAATTTTATTTTAGAAAATGTGTCAAGGCATTAGATACTTCATTTGAATAGCTTTTTTATTTGTCATTTTTTGACTGGGAATTCTCTTCTTATTGAAATTTTGCTGCTGGTATAAACTCTATGATTGTTTTAACCATTTCTATCAAACTACCAAGTCCATATATAGCTTTCCCATTATATGAAAAATTCTGTTATCAGTATGCACTGGCAAAAATTACTGAGCACTTCTCAGGAGTGTGAACAATTGCTGAGATGCAATGATATAGTTATTCCAAATGTTGACCTGTCTCAATACCAGGACTTTGTTAAGTCCTTGAGTCTGGGGAAGTGGGGCTCTTTCAAATACTTGAATCTCAGGTGAGGCGTAATCCTTGTCCTAACTAGAACTCCGGTTTCCACTTCGTGTGTGCCATGAGCAATGGAATTTGGCAATCCATAAAGACACAAAATGTGTTCCCTGAGGCAGATATAGAAATATTGTTTTACTTTTCAAATATCTCAGGCAGAGGTGTAAGTTCCATTTCAGATGATCCTTCCCCTATAGTGTGTTGTTCTTAACATACATCAGAATGCTTAGAGGGCTTATTGAAACAGATTATTGGGCCTTGCCCACAGAGTTTCTGCTTCAGTAGGTATGGAGTGGGAGTGAGCACTTTCATTTCTAACAGGTTTTCAGGTGATGCTGATACTCCAGGAAGCACTTGATGAGAATGACTTTTTTTTTTTTTTAAAGATTTTATTTATTTATTCATGAGAAACACACACACACACACACACAGAGAGAGGCAGAGACACAGGCAGAGGGAGAAGCAGCCTCCTGGCAAGGAGGCCAGTGCGGAACTTGATCCCAGGACCCCGGGATCACGCCTTGAGCCGAAGGCAAAGGCTCAACTGCTGAGCCACCCAGGAGTCCTGAGAATGACTGTTTTAATGCTGTCTTTCTCATAGTCAGAGTCTCAAATCCTCAAATCAAAACCACCTGGATTGCCTAGTAATCTTCCAGTCATCAGGACGAAATGATGATGGCCTAAATCCCAATCTTTATGGTGGTATGGTAATGACTTGCCTTTTGTCAAGCTCCTCGGGTGCTCCAGGTGCACATTTCCTTTTGAGAACCAGTTAGAGGAGAGGTCCAGGAATACTGTTAGCTAGGGTAAACACTGGTCAAGTCTCCTCTCAAACATTACCAATTTTATACCTGTGGGTTGGCATCTAGTAGTTTTTTACATAGTAAATGAAGGAATTAATAAAAATGAATGAATGCAAGCAATTAGTTGCTATTCTTTTTTGCTTCCAACACCTTTTCTTTATTCTACTATAGAATATATCATCCATATTTTAATACTTGCTTATTTGGCTGTCTCCATCTAGACAGAGACCTTATCTTTTTGTTCTGTCTCCAGTGCCAAACAAACACAGTGTCTGGCACATAATATGTCAGTTATCAGTATTTGTTGGATTAAATGATTGTAAATAGTGGCTCAGTGGTAGAGCAACTGCCTTTGGCTCAGGTCGTGAGCCTGGGGTCCCAGGATCGAGTTCCACATCAAGATCTCTACAGGGAGCCTGCTTCCCTCCTGCCTATGTCTCTGCCTCTCTCGCTCTGTGTCTCTCATGAATAAATATATAAAATCTCTTTAAAAAATAAATAAATAATTGTAAATGTTGAATAGAATGTCTCTTAAGGTTAGTCTGAAAAAGATGTTCCACGAATTATTAAATTCCTTGATTTCTTTGAATATACATTAGAATGTTGGAAGAGGAGCATGGTGGACTCAAGTATAATATAAAGACTGAAACCACAGCTAGAAAAGCCACAGGCAAGTCTGAAGGAATAGGGTGGTACTAAGATACAGCATTAAGTCAGGGGTCTGGAACATAAAACATTACATACGATTAGTATTCATATATGCAGGACAGTTGGAACGAGCAACATTTCAGAGATGAAGGAGAGTAAGTGGGGGGAAAAGTAGATTATGTAGGTTTGATGAAGCTAGCGTGTGCTAAGAATTTTGTGGGTGGTTAGAAATGAGAACGTTAAAGGATGTAAAAAAGGATCAGAACATGACAAATGAAATCAGGTACTTCATCCATCCCAAATTAACCTTGGCAAAGGAATTGACTGGTAATCTAGCTCCAGTTATTTTTGTTTGTTTGTTGTTTTTATATTTATTAAATTTTGGGGGTTCTTTTTTTACCTTTCAAAGTTAAGAAGAAGCAAAAAGAATTTTAATAAGTTTAGTCTGCTGATAGACCAAAAACTCCTACAGTAGAAATGGAGTATGGTGCAGAGAGAAGTTCCTGATTCTGCTGTTGAAATCAAGGATTGTTCAAATACTAATGTTCTTCTTTCTTGTAGTCCACAGTCATTGTTTAAATTCTAAATCCTGTTTAGTCTCCCTGAATAGACTTACAATGCCCTGTAGTTGTTGTTTTTTTTTTTTTTTTTTTTTTTTTTTTTTTAGATTTATTTTATTTTGAGAGAGAGAAAGAGGGAACGAGTGAGCACATCCATGAGGGTTGGGTGGGGGGGCGGTGAGTGGACAGAGGTACAGGGAGAGTCTGATGCGGACTCTGCTGAGCCCAGAGGCCACCCGGCTCCATCTCTCAATCCTTAGTTCAGACCTCAGCCCAAACCAAAAGTTGATGCTCAGCCTACTGCGCCACCCAGGCGCCCCAATTCTGTTTTTTAATAGTCTTGTTTAATTTCCTGTTCCATGCCTCAGGGACTATATCTTGCATTTCACACCTCTCCTTATTGTACTCATAAAATACTGAATTTTCGGTCATTTTTCCAACCAAGCTGGATTCCCCAACTTCAGTCCACTTTGTTCTTTGAGGTCTGTGTGCATTTGTACTGGATTGCAGCCACCCTATGTCTTCCAGTAATAGGCTGGTTCCGGTCATGTGCATTCTGCTTTCATTCTGTATGGGGTCTGTAAGGTCCGCCAACTAGATTCGAAGGTTTGGCCACTCATGTCCACATAGTCCCCAATGTATCCTCCTCATTTATATTACTCGGTGCTGCCTGTCTCCCTTTCCGAGAGTATGGAAAGACCAATTAGTTTGTATTTCTGTTTCTGTTTGTTTTGGTTTGGTTTTTATAAATGAAATGCCAAAATTTTCTAAGGACAATGGTTTAATGACCAACCAGAGGTTCAGAGCCTAAGGAGATCTAAATTTTTTTTCAAATTATGTGAGAATCAGATTTTCAGAAGCCAGTTTTTTTTTTCTTTTTTTTTTCAGAAGTCAGTTTGTACTCAAACCATACAAAAATCCTTTAGTTTAGATTCTGCGCTCAGAACATTAAAGACAGGGTTTCTGTTTTCTTTTGTTTACTAATTAAACCTTTGGCATAACTCAAAATTCATGAGGTATGTAAGAAATTATTCACTGTATAAGAAATTATTCATGAATGTCCCACTCATTGCAGGATAACCAGCACTGTTTGATAAGCCAACTAAATACAAGCCACATCTCCTACCATATGGTATACCAAAAATGTCCACAAATCTCCCAAATGTTCACCAATGTTAATGACACTTCTAAAGAGAACCATTTATTTAGACTATTTCCTTTTCAATTTTTGGGATTGGGAAGGAACCCACGGACATGAGAGTGCTCAAAGCTTGAACAAAATCAGCAAAAAGGAGAGGGGATGACTATTGGGCAGGCATCCAACAGTGTGTGCCATAACAAACAGTCTAGACAATATTCTATACAGTCCTTTCTAGCTATAGAATTGAAACTACTTACTGTCTCAAAATGCAATATAAGTTTATTTATGGGTAAACAATAATTATGGATAATGGGTATTTATATTATGTTCATATATCATGATTCATAAATCATGATTCAAACTTTCAAGGACAGTTTCTTTAATTGCTAAATATTATAAAGTAAAAAAAAAAGTAAAAAAAAATTATAAAGTAGAAGAACTTCTCCTAAAGATAAACAAAAGATATGCAATCAAGATATTTAAATCCAGGGGCAGCCTGGGTGGCTCAGTGGTTTAGCACCGCCTTCAGCTCAGAGCGTGATCCTGGAGACCCGGGATCGAGTCCCATGTCGGGCTCCCTGCATGGAGCTGCTTCTCTCTCTGCCTCTCTCTCTCCTCTCTGTGTTTCTCATGAATAAATAAATAAAATCTTAAAAAAAAAAAAGATATTTAAATCCAAACTTGCAAAGGATAAAAAGATATCATGTGGGATTTTAGAATAATGTTAATTTGGACTAAAATTGTTCAATGTTTAATGTAGGATAATAACATTTTTGGTATTATTGAGAACAAATGAAGGCAACACTATTAAATTCAAATTTACCTAATTAAATAATTAAAGATACATTATTTTGCATCTCATTTTTTTTTTCTGAGAAAGGGATATGGATACAATCTCTTATCCTTTCTCATATGGCTGTTTTAATGGATGATCAGGAATTACCTCTGAAGTTTCTAGTATAGTCAATGGATCTAGTATATGTTTGGTAGCTGTTTGCTTCATGAAATTTTTTTTTGCTTCATAAATAATTAAATGGTTCTAATGAGACATTTCAGAAAAGATTATGTAAATCTAATCTACATAATTTATTTTCACCATTAAAACTATTAGTTTTAATGCTGAAAATAAATTATTCTATGTATGTTTTCTGAGTCCTTTTACTCCAGATTATCTTACATGGACTAATACATATTTTTTATATGAAATACAGTTTATATAATGATGATAGATGACTGAATTAGTAATCATTAGAAGAACAGACTTTTCTATGTCTCTTTATCAGTCTGGTTGTTCGTTTTCTCATGGTTTTTTTTGTTGTTGTTGTTGCTATTTTCTCAGGGATTCGATAAACAAGTGGATGTGTCATATATTGCCAAACATTACAACATGAGCAAAAGCAAAGTTGACAACCAGTTTTACAGTGTGGAAGTGGGAGACTCAACCTTCACAGTTCTCAAGCGCTACCAGAATTTAAAGCCTATTGGCTCTGGGGCTCAGGGAATAGTTTGGTAAGTGAAATGGATTTAACATACATATATGTGTTAGCATATATATTTATTTACTGAAGTATAATTAACATACAGTGTTTTGTTAGTTTCAGGTATACAGCATATTTTATAATTGTATACATTACCCTGCTTATCATGATATGTATAGTCACCATCTGTCACCAAATGTTATTACAATCTTATTGACCATATTCCCTATGTTGTACTTTTCATCTCTGTGGCTTCTTTGCTTTATAGCTGGAAGTTTGTACTTTTAATCCCTTTTATCTATTCACGCATTTCCCGTCTCACCTCCCCTCTGGCAACCACCAGTTTGTTCTCTGTATTTAAGAATCTGTTTTTTGGTGATTGTCTCTTTGTTTTGTGTTTTAGATTCCACATGTAAGTAGAATCACATGGTATTTGTCTTTCTCTGCTTGACTTATTTCACTTAACTTGTATTTTTAAAGGGAATAATACTGTGTATGTCAACTAGCCACAAACACCCCCACAAATAAACATAAACAAATAGTACTATTTGAGATGGGAAGAAGTCTTCTAGCAAAGAAAAATAAAATTATGAACATTATTTGTAATTCATTATTAATTTACTAAAAATATGTACAGCTTTGCTAGTGAATAGTCTTTCTACTCACCAAAAGTATCCATTACACAGCAACCATGGAGAAACCAAGAAGACCAGAGTTTTTTTTTTGGCTAATACACTTAGAAAATTTTATTTGGATGTTTTTGCAGCAAGAAATGAGGGGGTATGTTTTAAGATAACCAGCAAATAAAATAATCTACACCCCAAAGAAGCATAAATGATATCTCAAACATTCCTATAACCTTTAAAGTTCAATATTTAAAATTCAGTTACCTATTGGTAAGTGGTATTTTAAAAATGTCTGTTATATGTCTCCAAAATGGAAAGATTCTGGGCTCCTTTACTAACCATTCTTTTATGACATTTTTGAGTGGCAATTTGAAATGATGACAAATCAAAACCTGATTATCTGTTGTGAAATTCTTGCAAAAGTGATAATATCAAATTGATAAGCATTTATTTTATGTAGTTTTAACTTGCAGTGTAGCCACCGAATGTATTTAGTATGAATGTATTAGCATAGTAATTTTCAACTTGATGACTCATACCTATAAGTAAAAATTTAGCACATGTACCATAAATATGTATAGTTTATATATTTATAGAGGATATTTACTTAGATCAGTATGCTTATATGTTATATAAACTACTGCTACATTAGTAATATCCATTTGGAAACATGAACACTCTTAAAAGATGAGCTAAAGGTGAAATAAACATTATTTTAAAATATATTTTACATTTTTTCATTCATTTGATATAATGTAATTTTGATGATAGGAATGTGGCAGTGTTCATTATTTTTTTAACTTTTATTTTATATTTCATAAACAATTTTAAAATCTGGTTCACTTCACTTTTTTAAAGACTTTTTTTTAAGAACAAAATGGTTGACAGCAAAATTGAGATGAAAGTACAGAGATTTTCCACATTCTTCCATATTCCTCCTACCTCCACACATGGGTAACCTCCTCCACCACCAACATCCTCCATAAAAGTGGTATGTTTATTACAATTGATGAATCTAACTGATACATCATAATCACCAAAGCCCATTTTATACCTTAGGATTTATTCTTGGTGTTGTACATTCTGTGGATTTAGACTAATGTAGAAATGTAGAATGATATGTATCCATTAAGGTATCATACAGAATATTTCCACTGCCCTAAAAATCCTCTATATTCCACATGTTCATCCTTCCTCTTACTCCCAACTCCTGTTTCCATAGATTTGCCTTTTCCAGAAAGTCATATAGTTGGAATCAAACAGCATATAGCCTTTTTAAATTGGCTTCTTTGACTTAGTAATATGTATTTAAGGTTTTTCCATGTCTTTTCAGAGATTGATAGCTCATTTCTTTTTATCATTGGCATACCTAGACATACATTGAAACGTCTAGGCATGCCATGATTTATCCATTCACCTGCTTTAGATTATGTTGGTTCCAGGTTTTGGTAATTATAAATAAAGCTGCTTTAAACATCCATGTACAGGTTTTTATGTGGACATAAATTTTAAAGTTCACCTCATTTTGATAACTGGTTTTAAGTTTACTCTCAATGCTTAGTCAATGCAAATAGTAGTAGTGCATGCAACATTGGTGTACTTCTAAGTCATTTATTAGCATTTAAATTTCATTTATCAAATATACCAAGGCCTTTATTAAAATTTACTTAATAATTATCTAAGTCAATCAGTAATTGTTTTTGCTATTCAAAAGATGGAACAGTTTAACATTTTTAACAATGGATCAAACCTTTCATTTCAAAGATATTTAAGCCGGTAAAGTCTTATTTTTAATTTTTATTTATTTGTTGTAGCACAGGTATGAGATGAACGTCTTTATGGCACAAAATAATTTCCTAGAGTGGTAGGCAAAATAATGGTCCCCAGATTCTAATCCCCAGAATCCCTGACTATGTTATCTTAGGTGGCAAGAGGGACACTGCTGACATGACTAAAGTTACAGGCCTTAAAATGGGGAAGTTATCCTGAGATATCCAGGAGAGATCAATCTAATCACATGAGTTCTTAGAAAGTGGAAAAGAAAAGTAAAAGAGTGGGTCAGAGAGATACAATGGGAAAGGAGAGATAAGAGATTTAAAACAGGAGAAAGACTTGCTTTATTTTGGCTGGCTTAGAAGATAGAGGAAGATAGAAGAAGATAGAAGATAGAGGAAGAAGGCCATGAGTTAGGGAATGGGTTGGCTTCCAGAAATTGGAAATGCTGTCCGCCTCCAATCAGCAAAAATATAGAGGCTGCATTAGAGTCATGCAACCATAGGAAATTGGAATCTCCCAACAAATGCAAATGAGCATGGAAGTGGATTCTCCTCTAGCACCTCCAGAAAGGAACCAGTCTGCTAGCATATTTAGCCTGATGAGGCCCATGTAAGGGCTTTGGACCTGTACAACTGTCAGATAATAAATTTGCGTTGTTTAAGCAGTTGTTTGTGATGTTTGTTGTTGCAGTTATACTAATACAGATAGTATGGTAAAGATTCTATTATTAAGATAAATGCTATAAATCTCCTAGAGCAGGCACACTGAACTATAATATTTTCAGCAAAAGGAATTTAGGGTGCTTCTGTCAATCCCCCTCAAACTATGAAATTTCCCTTTGCCTTTCAAACATTTTTTACCCTAGGTAATATGAGACCAACTGCTAGAAAGGGATAATGTGTGTTTGGGAGAGACCAGTTATTAATTTGTTTATTAAATATTAGTACTTTTAATTTCCTTTCTACATTACAATATATGTTTATATTTTCTGCATTATGCTAGATGTCTCGTATACCATGTAAAGAATGGGAAGAGTTAGGAGAGCTAGGACAGTTAGGAGATCACTGCATTTATAAACAACTTTCAAAATGTGATAAAAAATAAGAAAAAAGAAAAATTCTTATAAAAGAAGAGAGACGGAGAAAGCAGAGGGATTTCTGGTTACTTTTCAATAAAGGAAAATTGTAGAACATGAGAAAATTTTCCTACACTTTTCAGTTCATAATCATTGAGATTGCTTTATTTTCCTTTTAAGTAAAGCTGCCACAGAAAATTAGGGCACTAGTGAAAGGAAGCTAATAGATCCTTAATGATTAAAAAATGGACCAAAGTAGTATTTTTCTTAAGAAGTTAACAGACTGTTCCAGAAATAGCTGAAAATCTACTAAAAATTTTGTGGCATATTTTTGGGACATTTTGGGCCTCTATTTATTCTTGTATAAGACAGAAATCATCTTAGGTCTTAGGTATACTAACTGAAACAGATTTCAATAAATAAATATCCTTGAGTAAAATTTTTAATCCAGTTTAACAATAGATTTATCAGCACATTTGTCAATAAGGACACCCGAATTCCAAAACATTAGCCTTGGAGTTTCCTGGGATGATTATTAGTCTTTTGGTTTATAGCTGAGGGAATTAAGCCGGCAAAGACCAAGATGAAGGGACAGAAATAGGATGGCATATTCCTCTTACTCATCTTCTAATTTGTTACTCTACCATGTGCACAGACAGCACAATTCCAGCACATTCCTTTCTGGACATGAATATAGTTGTCCCTTCCTAATACCCCTTTCTCAGCCTAGCTTTGAGATACCTTTGTTTATTTATCATGACCTAGGTTAATAGTATACTATTTCTTTTGAAGATCTGTTCCTGTATTAATTTGTCCTCTCTACCTACAGCCTTTAATTTAATTTCCTTTTAATTGCCTTTTGTCACTGGTGAGTTTATCCACCTCTCCTACATCAAACACAGATACATTCTTAGACATGTTTCTAAAATCCACAGACCTTTCTTCTGCTCATGAAAACTCAAATTTGTGTATTTTGTTCTATACGATCCTGAATATAGTGACTGAGAGAAATTGGAAACTAGAAGTATCTAGGAACTTTGGACATGGGAGGCAATCTGAAATTGATGATTCATTTATTTTGCTTTATTTTCTTTAGAGCAGGAATAAAACATGTAGGAACCAATTTCAAAAAGGATGTTCATCATCAATTTTTTTTTGTATGTGCTGCTACAAAATTTTGTGTGTGTAATAACGATTTTACTTTTCAAGTACAAATGTTGGTATACTGGTATTTATGTTTGAAATGGGGTCTCATTTCTACTGTTTCACTTACCTTAAATTTATTATTGGGTTCTTATACTTTCTTTCTTCTCTTTGGATTACTTCATTGCTTATTCACTATCAAGGGAACAAACAGGCAATACTTAAATATCTTCAAAAAGAATTAATCACTACTATGGTATTTTTTCATTCATTGTGGGTGATGGACCAACAATGTCATTTTTGAGAATCATTAAATAAAATCTAATAGGAAATAATTTGAAATAAATGAAAGTTTTTTATCTCTGAGAGAAGAAATAAAGATTATCTATTATAACAGAAAGATACAATGATTGAGCAGGCTCCAAGATGGCAGTATAGTAAGATCCTGAACTCACCTTCTCCTATGGACTTCCAAGTCTACACCTACATATGGATCATTTCCCTCTGGAAAAGATCTTAAAACAAGATGAACTGTTCACCACAACAGAGTATAAAAGGACCAGACTGAGCATGTAGGAGAGGCAGAGTAATAATCTTGCAAAACCCCCACCCTCATTGTAGCAACACACAATAGGGAGGAATCTCATCGGATAGGCACATTGAGTACCCTGGCACCTGGGATATGCATCAGAAAGATGAACCCCCAGAATGTCTGGTATGGAAAATCAATGAGACTGATTTTTGGGGATCCCAAAGTGCCATAGGAAACTGAGGTTCCCCTCTTGGAAGACTTCTATGGGCACTATTTGCATAATGGAAAGACTTGGTATCAGAACTCTGTCATTTCTCTCTAACTTAACCTATAACTATAATGATCCTGATAAACAATAGCAACCCCCCTCAAAAGAAAGAAAGAAAGAAGAAACTAGGGTTCCCCTCTTGGAAGGCTTGTGTGTGGTCTTGCTTGCCCCAAGATCCAGTGAATAAACAGTAGTTTGAAAAATACCTAGAATATATGTGAGGGACATTCATTTGCTGATCTGAGGTCATTGGCTGGAGGGGTGAGGGACAGTTGAGATTTCTCCTTAGAAACAGAGGTACTGATAGTTGTCATTTTTATACTCTACACAGCCTGCTAGCACAAGCAGGTGACCTTGGACACGGCATTGTGTCTGGGACAGGTTGGGGTGAGAATTTATGGCAGTTACCGAAACCGGAGAGCACAGTCAGTTACAACTCTCCTCTGTTCCCTGGCTGGGGTGGACAAGAGCATGCAGTCATGGCATTCTTCCATGCTCTGCCTAAAGATAGTACGTGCACTGACAAGGCTCTCTCTTGCTGCATCACTGAAGCCTGCGGGCATGCGTAAACAAGACAAGTTCTTGCTGCCTCTCTGAAGCAGGCAGGCATATCCTACCTACTACAGGATTCCGCTGCCTTGCTAGAGCCGAGGGCATTTGCAATCTACACAGGGTACATCTCTTCATCACCTGACCCTGGTGCCCCAGAGAACTGGCATTTCATAGCTCCATGGGATTGTAACAATTAGAAAGACAGCTCTTGGCCCCCACCGGAGGGAGGTACACAGGCAGCAGATTAAAACACAATTCCAGTCTTCCTATGAGAAAAGCATATTTACTTAGCCTGGAGCTTCTGCCTGAGGGACATGCTTCTGGTTTCCCACACATTTAGAGGTCTAAGAGGTGCTCCAAGGGAGCATAAGCAGGGAGACACCATCCTTGCACATTCTCTTGACCTTACTATAGCCATTGTAACTTCCCAAAAAAGGAGCTTATATACCCTTCTGGAGTCCCCATTGCTGCTGTCACTCAGGGGACATCTCCAGATCTCCTGGTTTGGAGGCTAACAGGGATTACGATTGCAGACCCATAGGACTGTATATATTTGCATCCTGTAAAGCTACTGCCTGAGAGTTTGGCTTGCAATCAGCCTGAAACAGGGTGCTAACTGAGATTCCTTCCCTTGGATCAATGACTCAAACATGGGGGTATATCAAGAATAAATCAGGCAGTTTAGACAATCACAAAGGTTCAAGGGACAACCAAAAGCTAGGACAAGGTTGAATGAAAAGGATTACAACTGAAAGAGGTAGCTGTTTTGCCAAATACACAGAAACACAGAGAGTCAAAAAAAATAAGGAAGCAGAAATATGATCTAGATGAAAGAAAAGACAAAACTTCAGAAAAAGACCTGATGATAGAGATAAAGAATTCAAAAGTAATGGTAAAGAATTCAAGTAATGGTCATAATGATGCTCACTGAACTCAAGAGGATAAACATAGACTTTAACAAAGAGATAGAAAACATAAGAAAGTAGAAACAATTTAAGAGCTGAAGAACATGACTGACCTGAAAAATATGCTGGGGGTTGGGGTGGGGAGTTCAACAGCACACTGGATGAAGTAGAAAAATGGATCAGAAATTGGAAGACAAAGCAATAGACTCCTCCAGACAGAGGGGCAAAACAAACAAACAAAAAAAAGTAAATAAATGAAGATAATTTAAGGGACCTCTAGGGAACATCAGACAGAATAAAAGGGTCCCAGAAGAAGAGAGTGAGAAAGAAACAGAAAGCCTATTTAAAGAAATAATGGTGAAAACTTCCCTCACCTGGGGAGAGAGACAGCCAGGACTGGGAAGCCTAGAGAATGTCAAATAAAATGAACCCAAAGAGCACCACACCAAGTAACATAATTAAATTGCCAAAAGCTAAAGAGAGAATCTTAAGAGCACCAAGAGAAAAATAAATTATTTCATACAAGGGGAACGCCATAAGACTATCAGTAGATTTATCAACAGAAACTTTCCAGGGCAGAAGAGTGTGGCACAATATTTTCAAAGTGCTGAAAGAAAAAAAAAGCTTTCAAACAAAAATATGCTACATGGCAAGATTATTATTTAGACTTAAAGGAGAGATAAGGAATTTTTTAGACAAGCAAAAGCTAAAGGAGTTCACTACTAACAAACTGGCCTTACAAGAAATAATAAAGGGACTTCTTTAAGCTTAAAATAAAATGGCAAAAATTAATAACAAGAGACCGTATGAAAGTGAAAATCTCACTGGCAAAGGTAAGAATGTAGGAGAGGTGGTAGCTACTTCAGAAGGTTAAAAGACAAAAGTAGTAAAATTAACTAGAACTACAAAAATCAGTGAAGAGACACATACAATAAAGAGATGTAAAATATGACATCAAAAACATAAATTGTCAAGGGAGTAAAAGTATAGAGTTTTGGAATTATTCAAATTTAAGTTGCTATCAGCTTAAAAATAGACTGTTACATAAATAGGCTGTATGTGTTATGTGAGCCTCAGTGTAACTACAAAGAAAAAACTTAAAGTAAATACACAAAAGAAGATAAGAAAGGAATCTAAGCATAACATTAAAGAAATTCATCAAGCCACAAAGCAAAAGAGAAAAGAAAGAGAACTACAAACCAACACCCCCCCCCAGTCAAGAAGACAATGAACAAAATCACAATGAGTACATACCTATTTGTGATTATTTTAAATGTAAATGATCTGAATTCTCCAATCAAAAGCCATAAAGTGGTTGAATGGATTTGAAAAAAGATGCATTTATATACTGCCTGTAAGAGATTCACTTCAGATATAAGGACACACAGACTGAAATCGAAGGGATAGAAAATGATGTTGCATGGAAACGGAAACAGAAAGAAAGTTGAGGTAGCTATACTCCTATCAACAAAATAGACTCTAACATAACTGTAATAAAAGATGAAGAAAGACATTACATAATGATAAAGGGCTCAATCCAACAAGAAGATAAAACAGGTGCAAATAGGGTGCCTGGGTGGCTCTGTTGGTTAAGTGTCTGCCTTCAGCTCAGGCCATGATCTCAAGCTCTTGGGATTGAGCCCTGAGTTAGGCTCTCTGCTAATCAGGGAGTCTGCTTCTCCCTCTCCCTCTGTGCTTATGCTCTCTCTCTCTCTCAAATAAATAAATAAAATAAACATTAAAAAAAAACAGGTGTAAATATATGTGCACCCAATTTTGGAGTACTAAATATGTAAAGCAGATACTAATGGACCTAAAGGGAGAAACTGACAGCAATACAATAATAGTGAGGGATTTTAACATTCAACTTATTTCAATGGATGGATCATTCAGATGGAAAATCAATGAGGAAGTATCAGCCTTAAATGACACATTAGACCAAAGAGACTTAACCTATCTATAAAACATTCCACCCCAAAGCAACGGGATACATATTCTTTTCAAGTGCATGTGGAATATTCTCCAGAATGGGTTACATAGTAGATCACAAAACAAATCTCAATAAATTCAAGAAGATTGAAATCATATCAAGAATCTTTTCTGACCACAATGGTATGAATAATAGTCAACTATAAGAAGAAAACTGGAAAAACTGCAAATATGACAAGATACAACAACATGTTACTGAACAACTGTGGGGTTATAGAAGAAATTTAAGAAATAAATTAAAAATACCTAGAGACAGAAGAAATCAGAAATAAGATATACCAAAATCTAGAGGATGCAGCAAAAACAGTTCTAAAAGAGTAGTTCATAGTATCCACCTAAAGACACAAGAGAAATCTCAAATAAAAGATTTAACTTTACACCCAAAGTAATGAGAAAGAGGAAAACAAACAAAGCCCGAAATTAGTAGAAGGGTGGAGATAATAAAGATCAGAGTGGAGGGATCCCTGGGTGGCGCAGCGGTTTGGCGCCTGCCTTTGGCCCAGGGCGCTATCCTGGAGACTCGGGATCGAATCCCACGTCGGGCTCCCGGTGCATGGAGCATGCTTCTCCCTCTGCCTGTGTCTCTGCCTCTCTCTCTCTCTCTCTGTAACTATCATAAACAAATAAAAATTTAAAAAAAAAAAAGATCAGCGTGGAAATAAATGAAATAGAGACTAAAAAGATAATAGAAAAGATCAATGAAACTAAGAACTGTTTCTTTGAAAAGATGAACAAAATTGATAAACATTTACCCAGATTTATCAAGAAAAAAGAGACAGGGCTCAAATAAAGAAAATCAGAAATGAAAAAGAAGTTACAACTGATACCACAGAAATATAAAGGATTGTTAAGAGACTTCTATGAATAAAGTAAATGCCAACAACCTAGAAGTAATGCATAGATTCCTAGAAATTTGTCAACTTTCAAGACTGAGTCATGAAGAAATAGAAAATCTGAATAGACTGATTACTAGTAAGGAGATTGAATCAGTAATCAAAAACTTCCTAACAAAAAAAATCTGGAACAAGACAGCTTCACTGGTGAATACTACCAGTCAAAGATTTAACACCTGTCCTTCCCAAACTCCTCCAAAAAACTGAAGTGGGGGGAAACATTTTAAACTCATTTTACAAGGACATCATTACCCTGATACCAAAACCAGACTAGGACACAAAAAGAAAGAAAGAAGAAAAGAAAAAAGAAAAGAAGAAGAAGAAAAGAAAAAAGAAAAGAAGACAAAGAAAATAAGACACAGAAAAGAGAAAAGAAAAAAGAAAAGAAAAAGAAAATTACAGGCCACTATCCTTGATGAACATAGATGGGAAAATCCTCAACAAAATGTTAGCAAACTGGTTTCAAACAGAGATAGACAAATACTTCATGATTTCACTGATACGTGGAATCTAAAAAACAAAACAAACAAAGTAAAACCTGGATTCATAGATACGGACGGAGAACAGATTGATGGTTACCAGAGGAAAGGAGGCTTGTGGGGATGGGCAAAATGAGTGAGGGAGATTAAGAAGTACAGACTTTCAGTCTTAAAATAAGTGAGTCGTGGGGATATAATATACAGCACCGGGAATATAGTCAATAACATTGTATTAACTTTGTAATATGACATGGTAACTGGACTTATTGTGATGACCATTTTGCAATGTACACAAATGTCAAATCAATATATTGTACATCTGCAACTACTATAATACTGTATGTCAACTATACCTCAATAAATTTTTTAAAAAAGAAGAAGAAACAATGATTCTGCGTCTCCACATGAACAAAGAAGTCCTCTGTACCTTCCCAGGTGGAGCATTATAATCTAGAAGATGCTTTTTTAACAACAGTAGTGAGGAGCTGGATGACCAAATATTTCAGAATATTTTTCCAGTCATCAGGAGATGATTTTATGAGGGTTGCTTCTACTGCCCCCTCCAGAACCAACAACAACAACAGGAACATAGGAACAAATCAACAGCAGAGAGTTCACTGTCTTCTCTCACTTCCATCCTGCTGTTGCTTGCCAAGCCAAGGAACATTTCTGTTTTCTCTGTTATTTTCTCCAAAGATGATTCCAACTGACAAAGTGGTGGCAAAAGTCAACAACCAAGCTTATGCAGTGAAGACTTGCAAAGGTTGGTCTGCTCTTAACCTGAAAAGAGCTGATTGTTCAATTTAAATGACTGGAATTAAAGCCATATCCTTTCCCTTGGACTTGTTCTCTTTGACATCTGTCCTTCTCAAGCTGTAATCAGTTTGTAAGCAGTACCAATCCAGTTTTGCAAGATGATCTTTTACAGGATATTTATATCAAAGATGAAAGCTTAATACTGACAAAAGCATAGGTTTTGAGTGGCTTATTACAAAATCTCTGAGCCTAGAAAATTAAATATTTAGAAATAAGTTGATACATTTTATGTTAACTAAACTTTTATAAATTCCAATTAGAGCTAGAGGATAGCATTTAATTAAAGTTGAAATAATTGTATTTATAAGATGCCCTGGAAATAATCCAGTATATTAATCTATCTTAAATTGAACATATATCCGTATATTTATATACGTATTGAATATAACAAATAATTTATAGTATATATAACATATGTACATATAATACATATTAATCCAATGGATTCATTTATCTTAATTGGTATATATGCTATTTATAGACATGTCTATATATACACACACATACACACAGAAACACACATGAATTTCATACATAGAGATATATTTATAGCTCTGTTTTCCACAGAAATCTGGAAAATCACTTCTGGTGAATGTCCTTCAGTTAGTGATCTATAGCAACAAGATCCTATGCAGGTAAACAATCTAGGATATAAATTGCCAGGCATGTTCAACAAAACCTTGGATGTTCACATATTCCTATTTTCTCACCTTCCTTTGGTAAGTGACTGTTGGTGAATAGAGTGAGCCTGTGTGGCAACGTCCTTTAATCTTAGTTAAGTGAAGAGTTAGATAGGCCAAAGGGAAGTCTAAAATTCCTATACTTAATAGGGAATAAAAATATTCCATAAGCAACACTGTGGTGCAGGAAATGAAATTTGTTACAGCACTTTATCTAGTGGGCCCTTCCTTGGCCCAACATTTGATGCTGCAGCTATGTTATCTTGGCACACATGTGTATATACACATGAGTTTTAAACCTTGTTTATTCCCAGGTAGAATGCGAAGTGATGAAAAACATAGATGTGACTTAGTATACACCCAACACATAAGGGACTTGGGAAATAAGGAATCCCATATACCTCAGGGTAGAATATTGATGGTGTGACAAATCAGAACTACTCCGAAGGGAGTCTGAGTTATTGACTACAGAGCTCCCCATGCCTTAAATAATAGGAGTATAGAAAGGAAGGACTTTCTTTTTGTTTTTTTGAATTAAACACAATTTGAATCTTTGACTTCCTACTTCTGCATAGTACCAGTAGGTAGAATTACTGTGGGTAAGCCAGAGCTCTCATCAAAAACTAGACTGGATCCAGTGAAGCAATGGAATCAAACACTAAAGAAGCAAAAAAAAAAAAAAAAAAAAAAAATCTCTGGATTTTTCAAAAGCTTAAAAAAATTACTGGTAATAATGCCAAGTCAAGTCATATTAGTAAAGCAATTGCTGCCCATGGAAACTTCTTCAAATAATAATAGCCTCTTGGTACTTAAAAATTGGTTTATTGTAAGTTTTCTTTTTTTAATGTACTAATTTTTATTCAAGAAAAATGAGTATTGAGTTACTGATGCTTTTAACAGCTTTTCTCATTTTGGTGACGAATTGGAGCTATTCCATCTATGCACTGATTTAATCATCTTTGAACTACTAGCACAATTCTTTTTTTTTTTTTTTTTTTTCAAAATGGCTGACAAATTTAGGGGATATTTGTAAATAGTACCAGAACAAAAGAGATTGAAACTTGGCAACGTTAGGGCACATGATGGAAAGATACTCAATATCTGTTTATTGCTGATTATGATTCAGAAGGAAATTAATTAAATAAATTCTTTGAATTCTGTAAAATATTTGCACATTTAAATATTATCAATTCAATTAGAGATACTTTATGATACCTTATATTATCATGTTCAGTCTTTACAGTTCTAAATATACTTAACTTCAAGGTAATTGGACTTACCATTGTATTTCATCAATGATTATACTTAACTTCCAGTCTCTAAAGCCTTGGGTTACACATCTGTAAAGTGGGGATAATATTATCTCACAGGACTCAAAAAGCATAAAATTAGATACAAAAAATTGCCTTAAATCTGATATTGTCATGACTTTTAATAGATTCAAGCAAGGTAGACTTTAACGTTACTCTTTTCTACCAATGGAAAATTGCAAAAGGTCAACTTAGATCATCCAGGAAGATGGCTGATTATAACAGCTACATTATAATCAGAATGTGCATATTAAATTCACATTATAGTTGAGAACATGGGATTTAAAAATGACTTTACTAGTATTCCATAAGTGAGTCTAGCAAAAAAATATCGGAACCTTTTTCTTCCTATCTTGCATTCTGAACTTGTTAACCAATAATTTACAATATTTATACAAGTTTTAAATACCAGTTTTTAAATTTGTAACATGACTGCACAGACCCAGCTAACCATCTCCAAGCAGAGACTCCAAGCAGAAAAGGTTTGTGGTTATGAGGTTGATGATGTGAAGAGAAATGGGTAAAATCATCCAGAGGATTTCTTAATTTAAAAAAAAAAAAAAAAAAAGACTTTCTGAATAACGTAAAAGACACTGGGTCATTGGGTCCCGAATGATGATTTTATTTGGTTTCTGGAAACATCATTCACAGTCCTATTGCATATTTCTTAGAACTCCAAAAGTACCATTATGCTAAATGATGCAGCTTTAATCACACATTTCCAGTTAGCCCCTAACCAATGGAGATGATTGCTTTGATCCATATCTGGAAAATCAGCACATTGTGTATCCCTGTTATTTTCCATTAATTGTGATTTAGACTCTTAATTGCCACCTTCTTGATATAAGGAACATTGAGCTTCAAATATTGCGTTTATATTGGTAAGAGGTGTGAGGTGTCCGTGCTTTAGGACAGAAAGTGTATTTATTATTATTTTTTTGTCACATTTTGCCCCTTGGCCCTTTTGCATAGCACAATCCCTAAATACACGTTGCCTGTATTTCTTGATTGATGATTAATATTTACAAATATCACCTTTTTTTCCTTCACAGAGAAAATATGCTTTGAGAAACTATGGGTAGAAGTTTAATGGCAGTGTGCTTACAGGAAGAAAAATATTATATAAAATCCGTATTTCTGTGTATTAACTGTTAAGTATGTACATGTACATATTTGTAAATATATAGTTACCAGTGTGATAATTGATGCTGAACGGTTTGGTAGTATATAATCTTAAAAATTATATTTGGTTTGTAGAATGTATTGTGGACATTTATTCTGAATCTGTCATTTTTAAATAAATTTGTAGTTAATATATATATATATATATATATATATATATATATATATCCCTGTAGTAAAAACTGTTAGCAAGAGTTTGTAGCCCAGAAGCATTTTTCTTGGGAGAGGGGAAAGGTAATCATTTAAATTTCCATAGATAATTATTTACTTACAGATGACTGAGTCTTCTCTGTGAATCATATATTGATATAAATGCTAAAATCCGTATCAGAGAAGTTATTAGTAAATACCCGTATTTATTTATTTTTCAGTTTCTACTTTAATCTCAAAGATTAAATGGCTAAGTGAGATTGATTCTTAGTTCTTTTAAGGACCTATCTTCTAGGGCTTCAATGGATATTTTCATTGCAAAAATAAAATTGGTTTATGGTCTATGCACGATTTTGCCAGATGCTTAAATCCTGATTGTTAGGATTAAAGTGCATCTATGCTTATATTTTTAAAAGGAAACTATAATTTAAATATAAATACCTAAAGGCTTAATCCTGCACTATCCAATGCATCTTGGAAGAGCCGAATTTCCTTACAGAAAGGAAGCAAAGTCTTCCATTAAATTATGCTAAATAACAGATGGCGATTGCTTTTCCTCAGATTCCAGAAATCATTCTCATTTACTGCTCTATCCTGTCTGTAGGTAAGGTGGCTGAAAACAAACAACAGACAAAAAAATTAAAAGAAGAGCGAGTAGGTGTTATAAATATTGTAAATAAAATACTAAGGCTTAGAGGAACTTTTTATAAAGCTCAGAAGCGGGGTACTGGGCCCCTCTCTCTACAGTCCTGCCTCTGGCCCATTACAGCATCTCATTCTGTTTATAGAGATTGATTTGTCTTGCTAATCATGGATTTGAATGTGGGAGTTGAGGACAAAGGAAGGCATCTTTCAGTTTGGAAGTTTGAGTGACAGCCCTATCATTTTCCTCGTTCCGCTCTCTACTCCCAGATTTGTTACATTTATTTAAAATATTTGACCTTCTCAACTGAGTTTTCCTTTACTTGTCCAAAGTTATGCAGCCAGCATTGATCCAGTAGGATGGGGGAGTCTAAATCACTATCAGAGAGGGAATTTAGCCACTTCATAGACGTGGGTTTTCTTTTAAGACAGTATTTTAGAGTTCTCTTAGCTATGCTCTTCCTCATCTATATTTACTTTTATTTTTTATCATTAAAAATATTTTCCACAGAAGATTTTAGCATGTCCATTCATAAAAATCAAGATTTTACTTCCAAACCAGGGAGATACAAAAATACTTAATCTGTTTTTCCTTGGGTTCACCTAGGATTGGAAAATACAGTTGGGGAATGTGTGCTGGGCACAAGAGCACGTGGAAGAAGCAGCACATGGGGGCTGCCTTCCAGCCTGCACTCCCTGGCCCGTGATGTGCCTGCGAGACCCCTTTACCTGGAGGAGCTACCTTTTCCTAGTCACACACAAGAATCTTGCAAACTTAAAAAATTAAATAATTCACTGGCATGATGGTTTAACCTAAAAAATGGAAAGAATGAGAGAGCAGGGGGAAACTGTAAGCCAGATTGTTGTCACCTTAACACTGTCCCTTCCTCCACCTAC
Organism: Canis lupus dingo; assembly: GCF_003254725.2. Lineage (NCBI taxonomy): Eukaryota > Metazoa > Chordata > Mammalia > Carnivora > Canidae > Canis > Canis lupus. The sequence goes on along the minus strand of NC_064274.1, from coordinate 9,718,540 downwards.
TTTTGCTCCGTGCAGCTCCTTATGAGCAGGAGTCTTTCAGGGCCTCCCTGCTCTCTCAGCCCATCGTCATTCTCCTGCCTTTTCCTTTCATTACCTTTTTCCTCTTTAGCCTGGAACTGTGAAAATGATGTTCAAAGACAGTCTCAGAAGTTATGTCTTTCCCTCTTTGTCCTCTGCAGCTCCCTGTTTTCTAAACGCCCATTCAGATCAGCCCAGCGGGCTGTTTTCTGTGCGGCTGGAAGGCAGAGCTCAGCTTGTGAAATCACATAATCACACTGATTTCCTCCATTATAAGTTTATGAGCTTCATCCTCAGCTGGGCCCTTGCTGCTTAGCAATCCTTTTACTTACGTGTCTCATCAGCTCCCTAGTTCATTTCCCATGGTGACTATTACAGGCCTTTTCCAACTGTCACTGCCAGCTCCCAGTTCCACTTCACCCATCCCATTTTTTTTTTCCCAGAAGGGTTTACCTCCTACTTCCTGTAGAAAACAGATGTCCTCAGGCCTGTGAGCTCCCAATTTCCCCTTCTACCTCCTAGATCTGTCATCTACAATCTTCTCTGCTTCTCCACCAGGAGCTCCTGGAGGGGGCAGGCCACCCACTGTATTCTCAATGCCATCTTCCCCCCACCTCCACTTAGGAGTTGCTCTCTATCTTGCATCACCTGGCTGCTGTCTTCCAGTACCTTCTCCTCTGCTTACAGAAGACCTCCCATCGAATTCTCATGTAAAAAGACAAGTTATTTAGAATGTTTCTGCCCCTCAGACTACCTCTCTGACTCTCCATCATCAAAATTCTGAATACGGTAGTCTGAATTTAGTGCATCTACATACTGTTTAAATTCTTATTTCATAGTGCCAATTCCATTACCATAACTCCTCTGGTGGAGGAGGATGTTATGGAAAAGGCTACCATGACCCCCTAAATGACTAATTCACTGGCTTCTTTTTCAGCTCCTATTTTTTTACTCCTCTGTAATGTTTGGAAATGTTAAATAGTCATCAAATTCTTCTTTATGTCTGTCTTTCCTTGATTTCCAAGCTGGGAATTTTCAAAATCTGCCCTTTGTTTGGAATTGGATGAACTGGCAGCACAGAAAGGGCAACACAACGCAGTGGTTAAGAATGCAGACTCAGGAACTAGGGTGTCTGACTGGGCTCAGTCTTACCTGTGTGTGACCTCACTTATTTCACCTGAAGATGGGGCTGGTAGAAATATATGTGTATAGAGTTGCTAAAGCACTCTAAATCCATTAAGACAATCCTGGCTTTAGTAAATAGACAATATGTATTAGTTTTTGTTAATGTTATCTGACCTGGGTCATGGCCAGTTTCTAGGGGACTGGTTACATGGAGAACTATTTTTTATAGTTTAATGTGCAGAAAGACAGTGAAATAATCTAATCAAAAACTCCTGGAGGGAGGATTGGAATCAAGAGCCAGAGCATAAGGAGCTAGAGAGGCAAGTAATAATTCCAAATCCTACTGAGAGGGAGATTCTAAATGAGAGATGGAAGCAGATTTCAAGAACCAGTAGAGAATTGGATTAAAGTGGGAGAAATTTGGGAACAATGGAATGAATATACGACACTGTTTACAGAATAAAATTGCATACAGAATAAAATTCAAATATTTTATTTTTTATTTATTTTTATTTTTTTATTTTTATTTTTTATATTTTATTTATTTATTCATGAGAGAGAGAGAGAGAGAGAGAGAGGCAGAGACACAGGCAGAGGGAGAAGCAGGCTCCATGCAGGGAGCCTGATGTGGGACTTGATCCCGGGACTCCAGGATCACACCCTGGACCGAAGGCAGGCACTAAACCGCTGAGCCACCCAGGGATCCCCAAAATTCAAATATTTTAGAATGGCACACTAGTCAATGTTCCCAAATGTGCTGGCCACTTTTTTGCTTCTGGTATAAATGTGAAGTTATTTTCCCCCATCTGAGATGGTCTTGATTTATCTGTCATTCTACCTGGGAAATTGCTACTTATTTCAATTTCAGCTATAAGGTTACCAAATTTGTGAAACTTTAACTCACCTTTCCTACTGCTTAGCAAAAGTAATTATTCTCTTATTTGCATTGACATAACATGCTGTATTTTCATTTCTTTTGATACAATTCATACTTTTATTGGGGAGTATTTTATTGCTATTTAAGTCTGTTAAGGGGAGATTTTATTGCTATTTAAGTCTGTTGTTAGATCATGAATCTCCTTGGGCAAAAATTCTGGCTAATTCATCCTTGTAGTCTCAAGACTTCAAAAGTGACTGGCACTAATGGAAACACCTTAAATGTTGAATTTAATATCTAATTTAAAATATTAAATCCATCAATACTATAATGTATATATCTATGTCTGTCTATCTACTGTGTATTAAGTAAATAGTATATACCCTTAATTTCAGGAGTAATACAGAAATAATTGAAATATTTAAAGTAGAAACTAGCATCAGCTCTCTGAAATAGATACTAATGCAACTATTAATGCAATAATTAGAATGATTTTATTTCTCTAATAGCTGTGTTTTTAGCTAATCTAAAGAATGAGCTAATAATACCACAATTGATTTTCAAATCACTAATTAAATGCTATACCAATTTCTATTTGATCTGATAATATTGAACAGCATGGACAAATGGCAAGTTCTAAAAGAATTGTTATAAAGTACAACTCAAGGACTTGATGCAGAATCCCTGAAAAGTATTCTTCCATACTTTTGGGTCTAAATGTGAGAGAGATAACATCGTCACTATAAATTAATATTTATGGCATCCATACAGAATGCATTAGGGTTATAAGGTTGGAAATCAGACATGAATGCCAGTGATACAGCTAAAATCAATATTGAGGGTATATTTATTAGCACTGTACATGTAAGAAGCATTACAGGATTAAGGGGAGAATTACTAGGCTTAATAAAATGAAGAAAATGTAAAATATGGTAGTTGTCAGGATTCATTCTTTATAAACAAAATAAAGAAAAAACAACAAAATGTGATCTCATCCCTAAGATAGCTCATTAATTCATTTTCACTCAATGAATATTTAATGAGTGACTGATTCACATTAGGCACTGTGCTATGTCATAGGGATATAAAATTAAATAGACAGGGTCAAAGATCCTGCCATCTATCTAGTCAAGAGGTAGACATATAAACATATAAATTCCATTGCTTTTTTTTTGGCTAATTTCTTCACATCCTTCAATTTATATACATTAAGATAGTTCTGGCAGCTATAACAAATTGACAAAAAAAATCCAGTAGAGGTTCAAACACAGTAGAAGTATATTTCTTTTTTGTCAGTTGGGGGAGAGGTAAATAACTGGATAATGGGAAGGTGCCTGCTCTGTTCAGTGTTGTGAGGAGCCAGGCTGATGAAGACTCTGCAACATTTACCTGTGGCATCCAAGATCTCCAAATAGCAGATGGGTATAAAAGCATGGAGGGATCTTTATTAAACAGGCCGGGAAGTGGTGTGTTTCCCTTCTGTTCACATTCCACTGGCTACAACTCAGTTATATGGCCACCTCTAACTGTATAGGTAGCTGGAAATGTCATGTAGCTGTGTGGCCAAGAAGAGGAGGAGGACTAGGATTTGTAGTCCCTGCCCTATATTATAAATGTTCATCATTCCCCTGAATCCAGGGTCAGTGCCCCTCTGGCTTCCACATCACCCTGTATTTTCTTTGTCAAATCACCATCACACTAGTTTTACTTTGTCTTATTTCATACTTGATATATAATCCTTACAAGCAGAGACTGTCAGGCTTGCCCCCAATTGTATTTCTAAAGGTTAGCGCAGCTCCTGGCACAGAGTGGGCACTTAATAAATATTTATTGCTGTAAACTCTTCATCCCTTATTCTCTCCCAACTCACTAGAATCTACTTCTTTGTACACCAGTGAGGGTATGGTCTCGTTGTTACTAGTAACCAAATACCAGAGATATCAAGGACTCTTTGGTCTCCGTCTTATTTGATTTGGCACTTGCTACTTCACTTTGATAGTCTTTTCTTTAAGGTTTGCTTCTGAGTTTTTCAATTTTACTTTTTCAGTTCTTATGCGGACTCCTTTTCTGTGAAATTGGCTTTCAAAGGAGAGCTCTTGGGTGTTAAGTGCTTGCAAACTCATGGGTAAAGGAGAGAATATATTTTTTAAAGATAGGAAAGCCTGTGTACCCCATCAGAGAGGAAATGCTGGATGCTGGAGGTGGGTGTGTGGAGAGAGAGTGAGGGAGGGAGGGATAGAGACAGAGAGTCCTAGAGAGAGCACAAGAGAGGATATAGAGACAGAGATACAGAAACAGAAAAATAGCAAGAAACAGACGACAGATACACAAAAGGAGAGGAAGAGAGAAGCTGAAGATACACAAGGACACAGAGCAGGCAATTAACAGACACCCAGAGAAAAACAGAGATAGAGACTGAAGATACCAGAAAGGGAAAGCATATTGGTTAGAGACCAATTTCTGAGAAAGCAGGAAGATCCTAATGGGATTAGCTTTGAAAAGAGGTAATGATTCTCAATCAGAGAGTAATATTGAGAAAACTTCATTTTTCTTTTGTTTACAAAGAACCATGCTTGGTATATTGTGTAACATTTCTTCACTAATGTTGCTTTACTTTCAAATAGAGGTGGAAATTTGAATGGACAAAGAAGTCTTTTGACTGTGCAGTTACATATGAAAAGGCAATTGAAGGGAAAGTAGGAGAAATGTTAGAAAAGAGCATTAGTTACAGAGCAATTCTTGCAAAATTGCCACTTCTGTGTCTTTGTACTTTGAGGAGGATGAAGCTCATTGGTCAAAGTGCCTTATCATTGATACCTTTTCTTTTGGTCAATATGGTAACAGGTAGAGAATAGAAAGGTAGACTCAGCTACCATGTCCATAGAGTAGAACTTACCTAATGGTGTTCATAGACCTTTGTTTCTTTTATAGCTCATTGTTAGTTTTTAATGACTATTTTCATTTATTTTGTCCCATAAGCAAACACGAAGTTTCTTGATCAGAGACAGAATATTGTTACCCACAGAAATTACTTCTCCCCTTTTAGGGCTATGTTATGTTATGCAAGGGGGCTTTTGCACCAAGAAGAAATTATGAATTTCAGAGTTTGTATAGGAACTGCTACAGAGCTGCCAGCTTCCCCTTCTGAGAGATTGAGAGAGAGAGATCAAATCTGCGCAGTATGAACAGATCTTCTCTGGAAAGAGAAAGGAAAGATCTCTCTCTTACAATCCTTTGGAAGGTAAACAGATGGTTCTGGATTTCACTTGCTTTGAAATAAACACACTTCACTCTGGAAGTCTCAATTTATTCACTCTTTAATTTCAAGATTTGTTCTTTAGCTGGATTATAGTTTTCTTTGCTCAGAAAGCCCTTATGTTGCAGAAACATTAAAATACCTTTATGAGGTACATACCATTATTTACATGAATAAGATAAAATTCCAGCCTTCTAGAGTATTAGCATTTCTGGAATAAATAACCTTGTAAAATGGCTATTTAAAATAATTTTAGGGAGCCTATGTCTCTGCCTCTTTCTGTATCTCTTATGAATAAATAAAATCTTGAAAAAATAAAAATAATTATAAAATAATAGTTGTGTCATAAAAAGATTTTGTTTTTGACAACTCTCATTTGACTAGAATGCAAGATCTTTTGATATTTTAATCAGATCAATTTATAAGTACATATGGTGTGGCTGTTCATACTTGTTCTGTGTGCATAAACCAAAATAGCCCTTTTAAACACACTAACAGGGAAGGGACCAGGAATTTGGTACTTTTTCACAGAAACTTTGCTAACTCCTATTGTATGCACTCAAAAAATATTTATTACCAACTTAGTTTGGAACACAATAATAGCACAAACAATACAGTCAAGATTTAATGCTATTTTCATCCTATTCTCTAACAAGCTTAGCACTTGATAACTATTTTCCTTGGTTATCAAATTGCATGTCAGAAGAACTTAAACTTCTGCCAATATAAGAATTTAAAAAATATGAATGTCTGTTTCCTCATAGTGTAATGATTGTCACTTGAAGTCAGCACCCACATCGACTTCATTCTGTCCCACTGAATTTACTTATTTATTTAGCACTGACTATGTTCTAGGCACCATGCTAGATGCTGAAGCTACTGTCATGAGTAAAAGTAGATATGGTCTCCCTCTCTTTCCAAATTTTTGTCTAATAAGTAGTATCTAGTTATACATACCTGTATTAAATAGGCCATACTCTAAGATAGTCTCACAAAGATACACAAAGTACAGTGGCTCAAACACTCCTCTCTCCCATAAAAGTCTAAGCTGCTGCATAGTTCCAGGGGGTAAGGCAATTTTGTTTCATAAGGTGATTCAGAAATACAAGCATCTTGACAATGTTATTCTTGCCTACATGCCAAAGTCACTAGGGTCACATTCCAATTTGTGGGAAGAGATAAATAGTAAGTAGGAAGCAAGCAACCTATCTATAAGGATATGACCCAGAAGTCAAATATTTCACTTCTGCTCTCATCCATCATCCTGAAATTAATCATAGGGTTACATCTGGCTGCAAGGGAAGGTGGGAAATATATTTTCTGCTGAATGCCATATGCCTGTCTAAACTAGGGAGGTTCTTATAACTATCAGGATGAAGAGGATGGACTTGGGAAAATCATAAGTCTCGGAAATAATAAATTTTCAGTTTCTGGATCTGATGACTGGTACCCAGTCCCTTTTCTTATTCATCTGACTTCCACTTGTGGACACTGCTTTAAATCAGTCTAGGTTTTAGTTCTTGATCCCTCTGATCCCTAGCTATGTCCCAGCCAGCTGCATTATATGGATTAGGGCCAATTGATTCTCAAGAAGTGGCACCAGGTAACATAAGTTAAATGATAAATAAATGGATTAGTGTCCTGCTAGACTGATGCGATCGTCCTGTCTGTCTCCTTCAGTGTGTTTTCCCAAGATCTTTCACACTGGCACTGAAAAAAATCCTCATTGAATGATTAATGAACAAATGAATGCCATATGTTATAGTAGTAGCTCTGACTTAATGTTCTTTTTTTTTTTTTTCCCCTACCTTATTTTAATTTCATTCAACTCTGCGAATCACACCATTAGGGGCAGGAAGAAAACCAGGCATAGAACTTTTAACCTGGCTCTGAATGTTTTCAGGATAAAGCTATTGTTTGAATTTCTCTCATCTTCTGTTTTATAATTATCTGAGATATTTGAGGATGATCATATACTTAAAAAGGATCATAGAATAGAATACAAATATCATTTTATTGCCTATTTTACAGATAGAAAGCTAAGGTCTAAATTGAGAATGTTTGCCAATTGTCATATAAGTTATTCATGTTAGAGGCTTTGATTTTCAATTCCTGTTCTTTTTGTATTGCATTAATTCTGAAGTTTTAGGTGACCTATAACAGATAGACCTGAGGTTCATAATCAGATCAGGTGCCTTTATTTATTTTTTAAGGTTTTATTTATTTATTTGGGAGAGAGAGTGAGAGAGAGAACACAAGCAGGAACAGAGGGAGAGGGAGAAGCAGACTCCCCTGCTGAGCAGGGAGCCCAATGCAAGGCTCCATCCCAGGACTCTGGGATCATGACCTGAGCTGGCAGACGCTTAACCAACTGAGCCACCCAGATGCCCCTGGCTGCCTTTAAATTAAGTGCATATTCTTTTTCCTTAGTATTCGAAAAGTGTGGCTCCTTGGCTGCATCAACAGCATGAAACTTAATGGGAAACTTGTTAAAAATGCAAATTCATGCCTCTCATCCAGACCCAGAAAGTCAGAAACTCTGGGGGCCAAGCTCAGCAATGTAGGTTTTAGCAAGCCCTCTTGGTGATTCTGATGATCATTCAAGTTTCAGAGTCACTATCTTGTATTGACAGGATAGCACACAGCATGTATTAAGACATTATGTTATATGAGGTAGACATTCATAACCAATTATGGAGTGCCTGCAAAGTGCCACCCTTGTGCTAGATACTGTATGTACCTAGTCTCATTTAATCATCACTATAGGGGCGCCTGGGTTGCTCAGTGGTTGAGCGTCTACCTGTGGCTCAGGTCACGATCCCGGGATCCTGGGATCAAGTCCCACATCAGGCTTCCTGCAGGAAACCTGCTTGTCCCTCTGCCTGTGTCTCTGCCTCTCTCTGTGTGTCTCTCATGAATAAATAAATACAATCTTAAAAAAAAATCATCACTATAGTCTGGAAAAATTGTTATTACCATCTTATTTTATGAAGGAGAGAGCTAAGGCTTAGAAAGGTCAAATTTCAAGCTTCTCCCTGAAATCCACTAAGATTACATAGTTTGATAATGGTGAGGTTGGGACTTTTAAACTCCAATGACCACGAGTTTTCTAAAGCCTTGCTTTAAAAAATACACTGTATTATAATTTACTCATTGACCAGTATGGAAAACAAGAATATTTGACATTTGAAACATAAGGTTTTCAGGACCATGAACTGCTTTCAAATTTCCTCTAGTTATAATGTGTTCGTTAAAATGCTGCTTTGACTTTGAACAGTCTTCTTTTAGTTCATGCTGGTGTATGCAAAATATCATCCCGCCAGGAGAAAGAATTGACTGCTTTCGTTAAGTGATTTGCTTCTGTTTTTACTGTTGTTAGAACTTGGTAGTGGTCTGATAGAGACAGATGTGCAACCTTCACTACAAAGGCCCTGCTTGAGAATTGCTACTTGGCCTTTGAGAGAGGGACTTCATCCTGCGTGTATCTGAGAGTCTACCTGGCCAGGAACATCCCAGTCTCTCCAAATGCAGGGAGACTGGACCCTGGGATGAATTAAATACTCTGGGTCTCATAGTTCATCATTCCCAGGTCTCTGGGGGGCCAGTTGACCTGTCTCTCCTCAGTCACTGATGCATGAGCATACCTGGGTGTTTAGAGTGTAGATGGTGAAACCTTGACACACGTTCTTGCTTAACCTTTTATTTGTTTTTTACCTGTGGAGAGACTGAGTCCTGAATAAACATCACCCCTTAATAATTTGCCTATCGTGGGTAGCTCTGGTTATTTCTAGAAGGAAACTTTAGAGACTGTTTTCAGATCTTTAGATTTTTTTAGAGAAGCAGATGAATGTATATCTGCTACATACGTATATATGTGTTTGTGTGTGAAACCTAACATTAAAATTTTAGTTATTTTAACATTCTGTAGGCAAAGTCTACATTTATGGGCTGGTTATATTCATTACGTGTTTACTTTGCATTTTCCACAGACTTTTGGTGCTTAACTTAAAAATTCCTCCCTTCAAGTTCATGTATTTCTTTAGCATCATAATTTGAGTTAATCTTATCATCCACCTGAAGTCCCCTCTCTTTGAATCACAGTTTATAGATTAGAAATCAAACAATAAAGAAACCTCAATTTAAAATCTGACTGGGAAGGGCTCTGTGTGGCTCAGTTTGATAAGCATTTGTCTCTGGCGCAGGTCATGATCCTGGGGTTCTGGGATTGAGCCCCACATCAGGCTCCCTGCTCAGTGGGGAGTCTGCTTCTCCCTCTTCCTCTGCTTCTTCCCTGGGTCGTGCACACACATGTGCACTCTCTCTCTCAAATAAGTAAATAAAACCTTAAAAAAAAATCTGACTGGGTTGGCACAATGCCATCACCATATAAACTAGCTGAGTGACCTTAGATAGGTTATTTATAATCGCTGAGCCCTGTTTTCATTGCCAATACTGGAGCATAAAGTGTCCAGCAATATCTTTGAATGTATAGTAAATAGTTAATTCCTTATTGTTACCCTCTTTAATTCTGACCAAAAAAAATATGGAAAAAAATGGATTTTCCTCTCAAATCTAAAGGAACTAGCAATATTTTTTTTCTTTTTTTTCTTCTAAGGAAAATAAAAATCCTACAAATAATTTTACGGAAACAATGCTATTCAGTGAAATAACTATAAAATGATAACACATATATTCTTAATTAGTTGATTTTTGGAGGGTTGGAATCTCATCCATTTTTGTTAACTTAAATGGAAGGAGAAACTAAGCTTTCAGTAGCTCTACTTTAGGATTGACCTACCCTGTGCTCCAAAAGGGCGGGAATGGATATGGACTCTCCAGAAACAGCTAAATTGCTAGCTCTGGGCAAATTGTATTGAAATTTGGGACTCTCCAGAAGCAACTAAATTGCCAGCTCTGGGCAAATTATATTGAAATTTGGGCCCATTTTTTGATGCTTCAAGGTAGTAACTTTCTTTGGAGTTCTAAAACAAAAAAAGCAAAGCAGATAATCTAGCTGTATTATCTAGATCATCAAAAGGATGAAGTTTGTATTACTTTCTTAATGGTTTATTTGTAATACCTTCATAATTGAGTTTTATTTTTTTCCCATAGAACAATGAAAACCCAGACGGATAGCTTTCCTTTGTCTGTATACATCAGAAAGTATAATTAATTCAGAATGAAGTGAAAGTGCATTGATGATCAAGGAGATCTGGATGACTAAATTCAGTACTAAACCCTTTTCCTTTGGGGTTTGTCTTGGTCAATTCAGGCTGCTGTAACAAACTACCATAAACTGGGCAGTTTATAGACAACAGAAATCTATTTCTCACAGATCTAGAGACTGAACATCCAAGATCAGGTTGCTTGCATTGTCAGGTTTTCTCATGGGGAGAGCTTGCCTCCCAGTTCATAGATGGCTATTTTCATGGTGAAAGAGGAAGCAAGATCTCTGGTGACTCTTGTGAGGACACTAATCCTATTTGTAGGGGCTCCACCCGCATGATCTCATCTAATCTTAATCACCTTCCAAAGACCCCACTTCCTAGTACTATCACATTAGGGAGTAGGGTTTCAACACATGAATTTTGAGGGGATACATTCAGTCCATAATAAGATCTGTGGTGAACATTCCCTTAGGTCACCCCCAATGAGTCAAATCCTTGTATAACTCCCTCCTTTTGGGTATAGATAGGACAGATAATATTCCAGACAATAAAATATGGCAAAGTGATGGAATAATCACTTCCTTGATTAGGTGTTGTTATGACTCTATCTTATGAGACTGAGTGGGAGATTTTCCTGTTGGCTTTGGAAAAGTAAGCTACCATATTATAAGTTGGCCATGAACCTATGACCTAGAGGTGGCATAGAGGGGCCACCTGGCTGACAGCCTGACTGGGAGCAAGGAAAAAAGGACCTCCATTCTATAACCACAAGAGACTAAACTCTTTCAACAACAATGTGAACTCAGAAGAGTACCCAAAGCTCCTGAAAGTTCTTTCAGCTTACCAACACCTTGTTTGTAACCTTACAAGACGCTGAACAAAGGATTCAGTTGGGCTCTGCATGGGATCCTAACCCACAAAAACTCTGAGTTAAGAAATGTTTGTTTGGGGTAATATAATAAGCATAATAAGCAGCCTGGGAGACTAACAAAGTCATCTTATTTGCCCTTCTCAGATTTCCTTAGTTAATTCTTAAAAGGGGATGACAATTTGGAAATGTGCCAAATACCTATATTCCCATATTTGGAGGATTTTAAACAACTTTATGTCTAATGACTACTGATTCATTAACATGTTAGGACTAGAAGTGTTTTGCATTGTTAAACTTTGCTGCAATCAGGGAATTCACCACTTATTTTACTTAAATGCACACCCTATAGATTAGGGTTGGAGAGTCACTTCTTAACACAAAGTATACTGAGACAATAAGCCTTGTTCAGATAGGATTTAAAAAACAAAAACAAAAACAAAAAACAACAAAGAAAAAAACCTATGTACCTGTTTTTGTCCTTCCACTAACAATTAGAGGGTTCTGCTCAGTGAAGGTATTTAGATTGATAATATCCAGATGATTTGATGGTTTAATGACCTGAGATATGTGCTGTATCCCTTAGTATCTTGTTCAAGAGACTATAATTTTTATGATTTTTTTCTAAGATACTAGTATTGTTTTTGGTAAACAGTATCCTCTTGGTAAGATGGTTTGTGATTCCTTCAAGTGAATCCTGATGATTAACAATGCTGAGATTGATTTGTATATTTCAACATTTCTTTAGAAATTGGGACAGGAGATCCCTGGGTGGCTCAGCGGTTTGGCGCCTGCCTTTGGCCCAGGGCGCGATCCTGGAATCTCAGGATCGAGTCCCGTGTCGGGCTCCCAGCATGGAGCCTGCTTCTCCCTCCTCCTGTGTCTCTGCCTCTCTCTCTCTCTTTGTCTATCATAAATAAATAAATAAATAAATCTTTAAAAAAAAAAGAAATTGGGACAAAATCTCATAGAATATGGGTCACAAATACGCTCTGTGATTTTGGATAAGTTAATTGTTTTCCTCAGGCCTCAATTTCTGCATATCTAAATAAAATTATGGTATTTGTTCAATGATTAAATGTCTTTCTAGCTAATTTCTAGCTAAAAATTCAGTAAACTATTTGCTATTTATGGAAATGCACAATATGCTTTTTCTTTCCTTTTGAAAATTGCTGCTGACAAGCATAGTGCTTTTAGTGCTTTGCAAAGTATTTATTGTGCATCTGGTATAAAGCAGAATTTGGGAGCCTGGGAAGTAATTACCAAGTTTCACATCTCCAGCAGCCAATAGTTTGTGTGTGTGTGTGTGTGTGTGTGTGTGTGTGTGTGTTACAGTGGGATAGAGCAAATGGGGTAGAGATCAGGGAGATGGAAGAGATCTTCAAATATTCGAAGACCTGTGAGTAAACTTAATCAGTCTGGCTCCAGAGAACATCATAGAATTAATAAGAGTTGGATTTTGGTTTAATATAGAAAGAACTTCATCAGAATCAGGGCCATTCATCAATAGTTGTCTTCCTCATGAAGGTGTAAGCAATTGGCTACTGATAAATTTTAAGCAAAAGCTGGCTGTATGAGTGTCTCTTAAAGGTGTTGTATTTTACATAGATTCTTTATTTGGTGAAATGTTAGATGAAATGAACTCTTAAGTCTTCTTCCCATTCTAAGTATGTAGTTTTTTGTTACCTTAGAGACATTATTTATAATTTATCAATGCTTTCAAGCAGAGAATCTGCTGCTAGAAGCTGGTTGAGGTAATCTTATGTTTAGATTAGAATGGGATATCTCCTTAATTTATTCAGCACATTGTCAGTAAGGACTACACCTCAATGAAGTCACAGAGAACATGTCTGGCTCTAGACTCAATGTCTGAACCAAAAATTCTGGCTGGGTATGCTGGATTCATACATGTTAACACCTACAAAATGAGTTTCTTAAAGTTCATACTCTCCCTTAAACACAGAACTGTAGGTACATGTCCTAGTCCATTCAGGCTGGTATAACAAAATACCATAAATTTGGTGGCTTATAAACAACAGAAATATATTTCTCACAGTTCTAGAGGCTGGGAAGTCTGAGATCAAGGCACCAGCACATTTGATATCTGATAAAGTCTGCTTTCTGGTTCATTTTAGTATAACCTCACATGTCAGAAGGGAGAGAGATCTTTCTGGGGCTTCTCATAAAAGGACACTGATCCAATTTGTGAGGGTTCTGCCTTCATGACCTAATAATTTCCTGAAGGCTCCACCTCCAAATACCATCACATTGAGCATGAAGATTTCAACATATCAACTTACATATCAACTTGGGTGTAGATACAAACATCCAGACCACAGAAGCACATATCTTCAAGAAGTGTCAAATAGTATGCTCTAACTATTGGTTGACTCTGTAGACTATTTTAGCTATGGGCATGTGAAATATTATATTATGGACAGGACACACCTAGGTTTGCTGGGCCTTAAGCTTATAATATTTGGGGAGATCCTCTTTAAGAAAAATCACAAATAGAAAATTCATAATGAAAGCAAATAATTTGTTTAGAATAAAGATAAATTTTATGAGGGGTTAAGGATAAATAGGTGGAACACAGATAATTTTTAGGGCAGTGAAAATACTCTGTGTGATATCACAATGATGAATAACATGTCCAAACCATAGATGTACAACACCAAGAATGAACTGTAATATTAACCATGGATTTGGGGAGATGATGTGTCACTGTAGGTTCATCAATTGTAGCAAATGTACCACTCTGGTAGGGGATGTTGATAGTGGGGAAGCTAGGCATGTGTGGGGGTAAGGGGAATTAAGGGCATCTTGGTACCTTCCCCTTAATTTTGCTGTAAACCTAAAATTGCTCTAAAAAGTAGTCTAAATTTAAAAATAAATAAATAATCAATTAATTAGAAAAAATTACAACAAATTTCAAATTGAAAGAAATACCATGGAATTATAAGAACCAGAAAAATAATATTTTAGGGCACCAGAGTGTCTGCCTTCAACTCAGGTTGTGATCCCAGGGTCCTGGGATTGAGCCCCACATTGAGCTCCCTGCTAGGTGGGGAGTCTGCTTCTCCTTGTCTCTCCTTCTCTGCCACTCCCTCAGCTTGTGCTCTCTCTTGCATGCACACTCTCTAATAAATAATAAATAAAACCTTTAAAAATAATATTTAACTAATTAATGTAATACTCCTTTTACTATATTTTTGGCTGCATATTCTTTGAACATGTCTTCATATGACAATGACTTTATAATAATATTACCTATAGAGAAAATAGAAAATTTAGTCTCCTGTCATGGTTGGTCGAAACTTATCGTTTATTATTGATAGTTTAGAAAACACTTTTCATCTTCATAATTCATTACTGATACAGTCATACTTTAGACACTAAATAAGTGTTGTTGTTGAGAATTGTTGTCAAATTTGGGAAAAACCTTTTCTAGTTTCTTTTAAGTATGGATTTCATAGTAGAAAATATTGTTCACAGATTACCTTCTAGCTTCATGTATTTCAAACCTTGTTTCTTCACCACTATCTCGTAGATACATACTTCCAGCATCAGGCCGTGTTCACACAGTGATATAACTGCTGGCCCTCCACTCCCTATCACAAGATTGGGCCCAGTGGTAGCAATATTCTTAAAAATCACACCTACACCAGAAAAAGTTGCAGTGATTTAAATACATAAATTATCTCAAAATATATAATAACCCACTGAACCAAAATAAATGTATTCCTAACTTAATTTCGCCTTAGATCCCCAAAATATCTGTAGCCACTCCAATTCTACCTGATACATGGGGAAGCTGGTGAAAAGGAAGAGGAGTATAAAGAGACCACGGTCTTAACCCTAGAAAATCTAAATGTAAGCAGCATTAAGTCTTGCTCTTTTAAATTTTAAACAATTTGTCATCTAAAAGAATTGGAGTTGAGATTAGATCAGAAATAGTAAGAGGCAAATTTTTGTTGAACTAAGTGACAAAATTAATCAGTTTGACTTCACAAGTCTTAAAAATGCATTTTTGATCACTATTATAATCCATCTAAGATTTTGAAAGTCATATTATCTGCAAATTTCAACAAGATAAATTTATTTGGTTAGATGTATTTTCAGTACAAAAAAAATATATTCTATTTGGGTTTTCTTTTCAATCAAGGGCAGTATAAAATCATCATAAGAATAACAGCTATACTATTTCAATATTTTAACTCAAGATGCATAGCAATAAAATTACAGAAGAATTATGTTTAAATTTTATCTGAGTATGAAGGATTACCCAAATTGCTTATTAACTCAGTCCGGATTAGAGTACTATCTTATATTCTGAGTAGAGTTTGAACAAAAATGAGGTGACCGTCGGAGTTAAGTTCTAGGTTGGTATTTTATTGTGTTCATATTTGATAATCTCTTCTGATCTGGTACACTTCAATTTATTTCATTGCTCTTATCAAATATTGTTGGCTGTGTTTTTTAAGATAGTATTTCAAGCTCTTATTTCATAATTTAAGTGTATTTTGAGAGTCAATGTCAGTGTTCACGTATAATGGTATTTGCATTGTCTCATAAATAACATGATTTAAAAATATTTAGTGGCAAGTAGAACACTTTTTAACATTAACATTTTACATTTGTTAGTGACCTATAAACAGGATTTATGCTGAAACAATTGACTAATTGCATTTTTGGCACAACATGCTGCCAGTAATTTGATCATAAACTCATGGGGCCATCCCCTCCACCTCATTTTCTACCTTGAAACTGCAATAAAGCTATGATTTATGATGTAGACTGGGGAAGAATTATAGTCCTTGTTCTAAAAATACAGCAACTAGTGTAGATGCCAAGATAAAATCCTAGCTAAGTAGGTATTTTCCGAACTGTGCTTTTTAAAACTGAAATATTAGTCTTGACATGCAGTTGGGGTTTTTTAAATCCTCAAATTCAATATCACATCCTGCAGTGATAGTTCTTTATGTTTATTATGTTCTCTACTTCTTGCCTCTTAAACTTTTTTTATGCCTGTTAGCTAGATCATCAAAACAACCAGATCTTGTTTGTATGTGTTTTCAATTATTAAAATGAAGCTAAACTTGCAGTTTTTTTTTTCTAGAAGGAGCAATGCATTTAATATTAGTGCCTCATTTTCAATAATTCTTCAACCTCATAAAGACCTACAGTCTACAATCTGCCATTATTGCTCTGTTCCTGATCACCCTCCTGTACTCATTTTCCTCTTCATGTGGTTTAGATGGGCTTCATATTATAATATATCCTCTATACAAACTATCTACTATCATCCCCTCTCCTCTTGCTGGCAGAACACAAATGCTGGTTAAATCTAACTCCTTAGCACTAAGATGAATATGGGTGGAGAAAAACATGAAGTTCTTTTGACTACTCATACCTAATTTCAAGATCAGCAAGATGAAGTGATTTTATTACTGTTCAGGATCTTGAGTTCACTTACATTTCTACTATTTTAGGTGACAATTTTATTCCTTCCCTCTTGCCTTAAAACTTTTTCCCCACCCTCTCACTCAGCTGATGATCTTGTTTCCTATTTCATTGAAAAACTAAAAGCCAACAGAATTAACATCCACAAAGTGCCCCCTACGGCCATAACTACCTACGTACTGGCATCTGAACTCAGTTAATCCACTTTGCCTGCTGATACTGTGTACAGTGTTTCATCCTATATAAACTAATCCCATACTTGCAACCAGTTCCCTCTCCATTTTATCACCTCCAGAATTATCCTGTTTGGCATCCTCCATATTTCCTTAAAATTAGACCTTCCACTAGCATCTAGTATTTTCTACTCTAATTTTTTACCTGATATTTTTAGTTTGTATTTTATTCCTCTATTTTGTATTCCCCAATATGTTACAGTTCTTTGAGTACAGGAAAGTTAACTTGTACCTTGTATCTATCACAATAAATATTAGGAAGTTTTTGCTTAATTTTGTAACATATGGCATGATTTATTAACATTTAAATTCAACCTTCTATGAAGTCTTTTAGTTTATCCAAATAAAAATATCCAATATATAAAAATAGACACATGGTAGAAGATGAATAAATTTTTGTTGAGCAAGTGAAAGGATAACCACATAGTCTTAACTGAACTTGAGTTTCAAAAATGAGTATTCAAATTAAAAAGAAAAGCACAATAGAATTCCATTTCCCTGTGGTGCTTAGCAAAAAGACAAAGAAGTATTATTTTTACAAACCTAGGATGCAGAATTTAAGTGCTCAAATGATCTCACTTATATATTAGTTATGGTGTCCCAGAATAAGATGATTAATAAAAATACATATGTGCATGTGCACACACGCCTACATATATCAGAATGCTTTCATTTATCAACAACACAGGAAGAACCTTTGGGACAAGAGTGTTTTTACTTTTAAATGAGTCTTGTACATTCTGACCTTCTCTTAAACTTGGGCTGCATCACAGAGTCCATAAATAAATAATCTTTTCCAACCTGGATCTTATGAATGTTGGGTGCCTTGTGTTTCTAACTGAGCACACATAAAAGCACAAAAGCAGGATGTAGTGGGAGGGCTGTTAAAATCAGCTGGTCAGTAAATCCATTTGGGGTCGGTAAACCGGTTGTTAATGACAACAGCCAACAGGAAGAAGGTGGAGAGTGCAAGAGGCGGACATGCATTTAGGAGTAAAATCAATATTCATATTTGATTGGTGTGGTACTTTTTCTACAGATGGGCAAAGAAATTCCATCATGTAGTCTCAAACTGCCAATTTTCTATCACTGGGTAAAATTCTCAGGGATATAGGCTATATGAAAAGAATACTGTATAGACCAAACCTTGTGTGACTGGTCTTCATGTTTGCTTAAAACAAACACAGAACTAACAAATGCAGCATTTACTAGCCATTTATCTGGTTTTACCGCGTGTCTCTTATAGAAATCGGCCTTATCAAAAACATTTTTGTGACTTTTCAAGGCTTTTGGTTTGTAGTATTTCTAGTATTTCTTGGAAGCTCATTTCTTTTATAAACACAGGACCAAAGCTACAACAGAAAGTAATTGTAGCCTCAAATCTCTCATATGGTAATTTTTTGTGAACAAGTCATTTAACCATTCTGTACCTCAGTTTTCTTTTATTTTTCTTTTCCTTCTTTTTTTTTTTTGTACCTCAGTTTTCTTTACTCTACTAGGTCACCAAATTTCTATAGAAAGTCAGCAAGTTAATGGTAATATCTAATAAAGAAAATGCAGACAATTCTATAGTTCCAGAAAAACTGAAGAAAAATTAAGACATCTCACAATGTCATACTTGTGTGCTATCTGTTACATATTAATTTTTCAAATGTTTGCTGTACTTCTATGTATTTATAATGAAAATGTTTGACCTTTTATTCTGAAATAATTTCAAAATTGTGGGAATTTTGTAAGAATAGTAAAAATGATGATAGTAAGATTATACTAATACTTATTTCATATGGTTTTAGTCAGGCTCAAATGAATTCATGTATAGAGTGTTAAGAACTTTTAGATGCAAGTAAGTGGGAGAAAAAGTGCTTAGAACTAATAAATACTGGTTGCTATAATTAAGCTTCAGTTTTGCCATCTGAACAATGGGGATGATAAGAATGCCTGTCTTATAAGATTGTTGCTTACATAAAACTTAGAAGCCCATGGTTTTCCCAACCTGAGTTAATGATACCTTGTGCTACATAAATAATAAAACTTCTTAGTGGAAGAAACCCAATCCTGGACTCCAGGATTACTTGAGTAACACTACAATAAATTCAAAATGGCCTTTACTGAGGTTTTGTTTGTTTGTTTGGATTTGTTTTTGACCTAGAGTCAACAGTTACATCAAGATTTCCAATATGAGATTTACCTAGGTTTCATATCAACAGCTATCAATGTGAGGATGATTCTAGTTGATCTTTGCTGAAGCAAATCTGGCTAATTATTTGATATTAGGAAAACATTGGTGGGAGAAAGTACAGTCACAATATTGTTTATAGAAAGTGCTAATAAAATTTAGTAAAAAAAGAAAACAACTTATTTGTTAATCTCCCATTTTTCACACTGAGGTCTTTATACTTCAGGGTGGAGGCTGGGCAGGGAGGAGTGTGGGTTCAATAGCCAGGAATACTCAGAACTTTGTGATAACATGGCAGATCATACTGGAACTCAAGTTTTGTGTGAATACTGAAGTGTTGATGGGGAATTGAAATTTTATATTAAAATAAACATGGATGTATATATATATACACACATATATATGGGGTTAAAATATAGATTTTATATGAATTTTATTTTTTAGATTTTATTTATTTATTTGAGAGAGGGAGAGCAAAAACAGGGGAGCAGCAGGCAGAGGGAGAGGGAGAAGCAGGCTCTCAGCTCGGTGGGGGCTTGATTCTGGGACCCTGGGATCATGACCTGAGTCAAAGGCAGACACTTAACCGACTGAGCCATCCAGGTGCCCCTTGATTTTACATTGATTTTAAAGATGACACGACTTCAAAAATACTTAATAGATGTTCAACTCATGTTTGTAGAAATTCAAGACCTATAAATTCACTCTGCTCTACCATTGGGAGTACTTTAATCATAAATTAATTTAGTTGTTTAACAAATACTTATTTAATGTCAACTATATGCCAGACACAGTACCATGCTTTACAATGCAAAGGTGAGAAAGACTCTCATTATAGCATTATTTACAATACCAAGGCATGGAAATAACCTAAGTGTCCATTGATGGGTGAATGGATAAAGAAAATATGAGATATATAGTTCTATCTATCTATCTATGTATATATAGATATAGTATCTGTCTATATATATGTATAGATAGATATAGATATATAATATAGAGAAATATAATACATAGAGATATATATCTAATATCCTATATGTAGATATTATAGATATATATGAAATATATCTATATATTATGGAATATTAATCAGCCATTAAAAAAATTCTGCCATTTGTGACAATATGACAACCTTGAGGACATCATACTAAGTGAAATAAATCAGACAGAGAAAATAAATAATATAGGATCATACTTATATATGGAATCTAAAGAAAAGAAATTTATAGATACAGAAACAGAAACACATTAGTGGTTGCCAGAGATAGGGTGAAGTGGGGAATGGGTAAATGTGGTCAAAAGCTATAAATTTCTAGTTATAAAATACATAAGTTCTAGGGATGTAATGCACAGCATGGTGACTATAGTCAACAATATTGTGTATTTGAATGTTTCTAAGAGAAAAGATCTTAAAAGTTCTCATCATAAGAAGAGTTCTAACTATATGAGGTGATGGATGTTAACTAAGCTTATTGTGATAATTATTTTCAATATATACATTTATTAAATAATCATATTGTGTACTTTAATATAATATGTCAATTACATCTCAATAAAACTAGGAAAAAAGTGGTGATCAAGAGTCATGTGGCCCCTGCCCTCACAGGACTTATAATCAAGCAGTGGGACAGGTTTGCTGTTGTTGTTAAGCTAACTTAATTTTCATAACAATATTATGAGGTTCTATTATTTTATTACAGCTGTGCTACTCAAGACATTTTTTTTTATAAGTGCTAAAAATAAGCAGGATTAGACACAAAATAATGTGGGCAGGGATAACCCAATTTACATAGAATAAGACTGTGAGAATGGTCAAGTATAGATTTATAGAAGCAAGAACTAGTGCAAGGGGACTATTTAAGGGGCAATCTCTGTGGTACCTTAGACACATGGTAATGGAAAGGGAGTATGAGTTAAACGGATCATTTGAAAATATACATTGTAGGTACATACAAGCCTTCCTCATGGATTGGATATGGGGAGGGGATGAGAAAAGAAAATTTGAGATGCCTTCTACACTTGAACAAATGGATGTTTAAGGGAAAGATCAGAGGAGGGTAATTTAAGGTTAAGAGAAAAATCAAGTTTGTTTGGTTTGGGCATATTAATTTTCGGATGTTTCTGAGACATCCAATTAGAGGCGTTCAGTGGACAATCATATATGTGAATCAGGAGCTTTGAGAAAGACATCATAGCTGAGATGATATCTTGGCATCCTGTATAGCCCTGCCATTTAAAAATATGATGCCTGGTTTATTTAAACATTTGTCCTTTAGCTCATATAATGCCCTTTTATTAGCATATTTAAAGGTCTGGAAATAAACACATAGCAAATACAATTTCATGCAAAAAGCATGTCTGGGATAAAAAAGCTAAATCCTTCAGGATTTTGGCCACTAAGGAGCACAACTTTGAAGGCAGAAAAAGATGCAGTAAAAGGCAATATGTAATAAGTCTATTATAATGATGGTACAAACTGCAGAGATAGAGCTCAATTTCATAAATATCAACCCAAATATCAGACTGGGGAAGTGAATTAAAAAATAAATGGCATAAAAAAGTCCAAGGGGCATAGACAATAGCCAATAAAAATTCTACATGGATATGTTAGGAGGTGTTGGAGGCCGTTCATAGTGAGCAGTGCTTACACCAGTCATCAGGCTAGTGGAATGCAGTCATAAAGCCAGAAACATTGTGCTGGAGCAGGCTTAGAGGAAGACAAAGTAGGTCCATAGGTTGGGCAATATTTATTCTTATCATCTGTCCTACGTACAGGAACCATTCGTCACTCCTTTGAGTTACCTAATGGATCTCATCAATTTTGCAATTGTCAAGAAATAGTCCCAACCCCTGAGCCAAAGGAACGCTTTACTGTCTCTGGTTTCTTCATTTTAAACATATCCCATTCTTACCACAAGGCCAATATGAGAGTCAACTGTTTCAGAGTTGGGTTACTTGCAGAAAAAAAAAAAAAAAAAAGAAAGAAAGAAAGGATGCACTCAGTAACCTTCCGCTTCTTAACTAAGTCCAACATTATCCAAGTTCTGAAACTTACCTAGGTTGCTATGCAGATTTTTTAAGGAAGATCAATATTAAAATAAGACTACTAGATATACATCATACTTCTAATTTTATTGCCAGGAAATAGCTAAAGGTGGAAATGTAGCAGTAACTGCAGAAGAGCAGTGCCTTGCTTGTGCCTCTTTCATCTTGTCAGAGTGACCTGCAAAAGCTCTTCAACCAGGACCCAAGTGGTCATGAGCAGCAGGAAGCTTATCCCTCATCTGATGCTGGGAAATTTTGATGGTGAAAGGGCACATTCAAATACAATGATGTATGTAAAAACAGTGCCATTAAAATGGTTTTAAATTAACTTATTCTTAAAAAGTAAACTAGGGAAGCCCGGGTGGCTCAGCGGTTTAGCGCCACCTTCAGCCCAAGGCGTGATCCTGGAGACCCGGGATCGAGTCCCACATCGGGCTCCCTGCATGGAGCCTGCTTCTCCCTCTGCCTCTCTCTCTCTCTCTCTCTCTCTGTCTCTCATGAATAAATAAATAAAATCTTAAAGAAAAAATGCTGATTTTTCTGAAACACCTTTATTTTTTTGATTCAATATCAGCTTTGTCTCTAAATTTTTGTAATAAAGTGAAAGTTGCCATGTATGTATAAACATATTTCCAAATTTTGGTACCTATAAATTCTATTTTTTACTTATATAGAATTGACTTATAACATTAAATATGTTTTAGGTATATGCAAATTATATTTTGATTTGTAGAATATTGCAATTTATTTGGACCCAATGTGAATTACATTTGTATCACAACTAATTCAAATCCATTTCTGCCCTATAGATTTCTTAATTTGGTAAGAAAATTGGTTTTAGTATGATGATATTCTCCAAAATAATTTGTATTTGTGTTATTGAAAAAAGTAAGTAATGGGTCTTCTATGTCATTTTTAACTAAGATTGTAAGTTTTCACACTATTGTTAGATGTTTCACCTTGAATTTTCATAAGCCTTATTTTGAGTCATTGAATTGGATAAATAATCAAACTATTCTTGAAAAGCACTAATTTTATATTTGAAGCATTTGGTAAAATATAAAAACTTGAATACTTACAAAATTATTTTTCTGCTAATAGAACACATTAACAGCTTTGCTTAACTTTTTGTATGTATCCAAAAAAAAGGAAACCCTTAGAACTTAAAATGAACAATACTAATTTAGAATAAACAGCCATTTGACCTAAATGAAAAGGCCTGCTTCAGGAGTAACCTGTAAGTGCATCTTTTGCAGGTGCCTGTATTAAATTACTGTGGTTGGGCAGTCTTTCTGAAATAATTACGGACTTTGAAATACATACTGATGTTCCTTTAGAAGAATTATTTTCTGGTTTTCACTTGGTTGTGCCTAAGAAAACACAAAGAAATGTAAATTCAGTATATAGTATTCCAATTAAATATGTATTCTCAGTTTTCTTTATTTTTGTCAAAGGGTTTATTACAAAAGGGTTAAAGAAGCTTTACTAGACACTAAAAAAGTAAGTAATTATAGCTTTATGCCACACAAATGGCAAAATCCACATGCCAAGGATATTCTGACCCACATATTCTGTCTGCTCTCTATATGCAGATTGACCAGCTTCTGTAGCCTCACATATTTCATAGCAAGCCAAACTGTAAATTTCCAAGTTTCCAACTTACCCTATTGAATGGCAGCCTGGCAGCTTTGTGGACTCTGTAGGTTAAAACATGGGTATGAACTTACGTGGGTGGTGCACTGAATGGTCATGAAGGGCAGCAGGGTGAGCATGAGACAACTTGTCAGAAAGATAAAAATAGAGCAAGAGAGCCAGTACCTGCATGCACCCTATAGCCCCATCTCACCAAGATGAAGCAATTTCTCTCTGGGAGCCTTCAGTGTCTTCTCCAATGCCATCATTCCATCCTGATTTCCAATAACATGGCTGCCTTATGTATAGGGCAGCTGTCTTCTTTAGGTTCATCTATTTTTGGTGGTGATGAGTTTGTTTAGCTGATCCCGTATTCTTCATTAAGGTTGTAGGTCTTTGTGAAATGTACCCTGTCTGTAGTTCACTGAAGGGAGGGGCTTCTGAGTGCCTTGCTGCCCCTACTTCAACTCTGTTGTCCATCGAGTGGTTTTGGTTGGAATCTATGAAACTAGGCTTGGTCATCTGGGTTAGTTTGTTGCATACGTGAAATGGCTTTACTTGATGTTGAGCTCTGAATGTAGCTTTCGTCCATAATCAGACCCTGCCTTTTGATTAGAGAAAGGTCCAGGCGAACTCCATGCTTATTGCTGTGTTTGGCCATGAATTACTGCTTGTCAAATATTATATTACCCAGAAAATACCTTATGAGGTGGCGATTGCATGCAGGAGATTTATTAGGGAGTGTTTCAGGGGTTAACACCTGTAGAAAAGACAAGAGGCAAAAGTTCAGCTGTGATGCAAGCTCAAAAGAAGCCTCAGCTGACCCTACTGGGAGTTCTGAAGATGGAATGAGCCTTACCAGCTGTCCTACATTGGAATGAGGTGGCCAGACATTTATAATCGCAGGTTTATCAGTCATTGAATGAAGGCCTCCCATGAAGAAAGTGTAGCCTTAGTTAAGCAGATCTTTTTGGATGAAATTATACCCAACGGAGGTTAAGAGCTGAGGGTTGTCTGCTGGCAGCACTCTCAACAGCTGGGATAATAAATCCTTTATTCCTGGAGGGGAAATCTTAGCAATGCAGCACAGCACCTATACTTCCCTTTGATGCACTAATGGAATTCTGTCATTGGCTTGTTTTGAACATGCTGAGAACCAATTTGCAGAAAATCAAAAGTCAAAAGTGCCTAGGGCCCACAAGAGTTATAGTGTATCCCTGAAAATTGGACATGGCTAATTCTAGACTTTCCATCACATAATATCACTAATATTTTTCTTACTTAAGTCACTGTTAGAATTCTATTGCTTGTAATCAAAAGCTTCCCTGACAAAACATAAGCAAACTACTACAGCTAAGCAATTTAATGACAAAAGCAATTAATCAAAAAAATCAACTGTTGACTTTTGAGGGGGTGATTAGGGAAGGCTTCTTCTAAGGAGATGATATTTGGGCTGAAACCTGAATCACAAGATGGAATCAAGTAAGTGAGGATGTGGGAAGAGCTTTCCTGACAGAAGGAGGAATGATTACAAAAGTCTTGAGGCAGAGATGAGTTTGGCGGTTTCCCCAACACTGTTTTCCATGGTGGAATCAGTGTCTCCACAGAATCTCTAGGGGTTGTAATGTTTGGGCACAAAAGTGAGATATTTGAGGGCACTGGGAAGAAATTTTTTTGGGTAGCTTTCAACTAAAGTCCAGGCCTTTGGAGAAGGTCACATGAGAAGCCTGTGGAAAAGTGAGAAAAGAGCAATGAAAGGTACAGCATTTATCCCAGGATTGAATTTGGTCTGCTGGTCTATGGCTTAAGATGTCTAAGATACTGTAATGATAAGGTTTTTAAAGTTAAAAAAATTTTAAAAAATTTAAGACATAAAGTTCTCATAAGGCCTAGAGATGTTTTTTGTTTTTTTAATTTTTTTGGCCCACAAACCTGTTAATATGATCCTTTAAATGTGAAAGGAAAGGGATCAAGAAAATTATCAAATGAATGATTATTTAAGACGAAAAATATTTGTAACAGCAGGTTGTCTGCAATTGCTAGAAGGAAAAAATAAAAAAACAAAAAAAGCCCTGATAAATATATTGAGAATAGTAGTTGCCTGCAGAGAAGTGTGTGTGCCTGTGTGTGTGTCTCCATGTGTGTGCTTATATAAATACATACAAAGAAGTAAACTTAGTTTTATAGCATCATTACATGACAGGAGCATAACTACAAAAAGCTATGTCCTTCTTTTTAAAATAAATCTGGTAGAAGTGGAGGTGAGTTAGTACTGTGAGTCAAGAAATTGTGGAAAATTTTTAGCAAAATTGCTGGAAAGTTGCTGGAAAATCTTCATAAAGATTTACCTCTTACCCGCATGAAGAGAAAAGAAAAAAAAGTACTGAAAGAAAAAAAGTGAGGTGCTAAGAACCAAGACTCTAAAAAAAAAGATGACTCGAGAGTAATGGAGAACTTTCAGACATTCATTTGTGACTATACAGCACCAGTGATGCCAATTTGCAGATGTATTTGCTAAACTGCTGCCAATAGTCACTGAGGAATTATAGAAGATGGGAACAATTGTAGTGTCATCCAGGGTTCATGGCAGGAGACAGAAACATTTAAAGTAGGCAAAGATTTAATACGGTAAATTGGGTGCTTACAAAATAATTGGAAGGCCTGGAGAAGTAGCCTGTAGTCTGGGTTTCTTGGAATGACTCCCAGACACTAGAGAGCTGAGTCACCAGGGGACCTCCCACCTCTGAGAGTATCATGATTATAACTGAGATTTAGGAATCATAGAGCTGAAACTGTGTACTTGTTACTACTGTTGTCACTATTCCACAATGCTGGTGACTGGGCCCTGGAACCTGGACTCCCCTGTTGCTTCAACCCCTCTTCTCAGCCAAGAATTTGGAGAATGAATCACTGCTTGCAGAAAAAAAAATTTTACATCTCCATGAGACCTTGATTGCAAACCAAGAAATGGCTGAAGATGACTATTTTCACTTTTGCCTTACAAATCTCTCATAGTTGCGTCTTTGTGGCAGGACCTTATTGGAGTACAGAGCACTAGGTGCAAAAGCATCTGGGAGTTGTACATTTAACTCCCAAGACTCTTCCATCCAAGAAGACATGATAAAAGGTGGCAAATAAAGTCAATGAGCCAAACCGCAGTATTCCATTTCACTGTAGACAGGCAAATGTTTTTTTATTTCTTGAAAGGGAAGAAAGAGAGTCTAAGAGACATCTGCTGAGCTTGACATTGGTCTTAGTATTGGTTAGAAAAGACACCCTGTGAGCCATTAAGAAAGGACATAGCAATCACTGAATAAAAAGTCCATTAAAAACAAATAATACTAGATAACTTATTAAAGTGTTAAGTAATAGAACTATATGGCTATACTATATCTAGATTTTAACAAGACTTTTGCTCTCAGTGTTTATATTTACATCATGGGACAAACTTGGGAAATGTGGCCGAGATAGTGATATAGTTGAATGCATTTGTAATTAGTAGAAAGATGAAAAACTGATGAGTAGCAGATACATGTCCAATTGTAGCACATGCCATAGCAATTTTTTAAAAAAGATTTTATTTATTTATTCATGAGAGACACACAGACACACACACACACACACACACACACACAGAGGAAGAGACACAGGCAGAGGGAGAAGCAGGCTCCCAGCGGGAAGCCTGATGTGGGACTTGATCCCGGGACTGGGACCTCTCCCTGAGCCAAAGCTCAATTGCTGAGCTACCCAGGCGTCCCCACCATAACAATTTCTATTTTATCCTGACCTGCAGTACACATTGACTCTAACAAGAACACCGATTTAAAAAAAAAAAAAAAAAAAAAAAAAAGAACACCGATTTTAAAAATAGCAATAGTCATTATCTATTAAGTGCTTACTCTAAGTGAGGCACTATAGATACATTATTACCTCTTTTATTCATTACTATACTCTTGTCAGACTGTTATCTCCATCTTGAATATGAGGAAGCTAATGACAGAGAGTTAAGTGGCTTGCCCCTAGCTCCACATCTAGTAAGCAGCAATGCTGAGATTCATACCTAAAACAGCTTCAAGGAAGAGTTATCAGGGGGAGGGAGAAAACCACATTTCTGGAGGAAACTGGTCAGAACATCCCAAGAACCCCAGAGCATGGCATTTTCTCAGCTGTTTCACATGAAGTTGGAAGCTGGCCCACTGTCCTGCAGGATCAGGTTGGTATCTCAGGCACTCAAACTCACAATGACAAGTCTTCACTAAAGATTCACATAAAACAATGAGATGCCAATCTACGAAATAATGAGAAATGCCATAGTCAAGCTGACCAAATGTAGATAATATTCCTGCATGCAAAAATCTGAAGGACAGCATGACCAGAATGTTGACTACAGAAAATAGCTCGATCAGAGGATGCTGATCAGAATGCCAACTGTCCATAGTCTCTGACAATCACAATGCAGATGTGAACATCTCCCTGGACCTACGTGGAAGGGCACTTCTTATTTAATCAGAATTTGCCTCTCTGATTCCTTTCTAGGCTTGCATGACTGATTGCTATTCTTTCTTTAGATAATTTAATGAGTTCAGCTAAGTTGTTTTGGCCTAAAATTTATTCTCTCTCTTTAAGATATTTTTTTAAATCAATTTCCTGCTGATACAATTTCTTAACTTCAGAAAACAAGTTTATTCCTGCATTTCCAAATTCACTGTTGTTCTTGGGCACTACTTAAAAGATGTAGGTCCATTTGACTCTTTCCTTTACCTGTGCTGCCATTGGCAGGTTAACAAGAACAGAATCAGTGCTGACATGAAGAGTTTAAAAGCAGCATAGATTTTTAAAAGATAGTATTTTTAATTAACATAGGCTCACTTTGAGTCAATAATATTATCAAAGAAGTCAAGACAGACTTAGCCGTATTAACTGTGTCAGCAGAATGAAGGAGCTAGTAAATGAATGAAGAAGCTGATAGCTCTACCCTAATCTTCACTGACAGTTCATGCCTTGACTAGCAATGTTTATTTAGTTCAGGATCAACATTTTCAGGTACCAACAGACTGGAATATATTCAGAGGAAGTTGACCAGAAGGTGATAGGCCCTGAAATCACATTCTGACAAATGGTGGTAGGACACTGGTGATGTTTGGCTTGGGAAGGAAAAGCCAAGAGTTATTGGGTGCTTATAGACTAGGCCAAGGATTGTGCGCAGTCTTTAAGGATTTCAAATATTATGGATGTACCATGACGGAAAAGGGAATACTTTATTTTGAGAGTTACCCTGGTAGGCAGAGAAAGTCTGCAGAAACCACATGTCTCTCAAAGAGAGACAACTTTGCTTATCAGAAGATGACATTTCTAACTTTCAAAGCTGCCCAACAACATAATGGGCTTGATATTAACATATCATGTTTTTTGAGATGCTCAAGCAGAGACTGGCCAAACTTTTTCTGGAGATAATTTGGAAGAGAGTAAGTATTACATGGAAGAAGGGACCAGATGAGCTATAAGACCTTGTTCAACTTTATCCCTCTAGTCTTTCATTGTCTTACAGTACAGTAATCCCTTTTTAATCTTTTAGTTTAGTAGTTTAGTTGCATGGACCCTGAATGGTTAATGCCATTTCTAATTCAAAAGATTAATTGTAGGGGACACTGATTGCTGCGTTTTTTCCTGGCAATTAAGAAAAAATCCAGCATCATCTGAAGCTGCAGGGATGGGAGGGAGGGGTGGATTGCAAAAAACATTCAGTGAATGAGTCATTAGGTATAATACCAAACAGAGACTCACTTCCTTATTTGATCCCCAGACCCATGTATTCTGAGTATGGAAGAAACAGTACTGTATATGGATTGCCTTTCAAAGCATGGCAAATTTTAGCTCTCAAATAGTTTGAAAGCTTCAAATGTTTATAGCATTCATTTATTTCTTTGAATTTAAATGCAGTTATTTATGCTTCTAAAAACCCTCTGATTGCATTCCTTATTTTGAGTTTTGTTACTGTTACTGTGCATACTTTAACATCAACCAACCTGTGCATTCATGGCAATGAATAGCATACCTTAAAATCTGGCTCCTGTGAATGGGAAGGAATAATGTTCATTTAAAATAACCAGAAAATGATCTGGTTTTATAGCTAGAGAAAACCTAAATATCACACATTATTAGATGAGAAATTCAAGCCCAGAGAGACAAAATGACTTGCCATATTCACATGGCTGGACCATTAGAAAAGAGAGCACTTTTCTTTGTTCTTTTGTCTCCCACTCGAGGAGGCAATTATATACTGGGGTTTTTTGGCAAGATACTCTTCTTTTTTTCTTTTCCTAGCAAGTAGAATGATTTGATACTAGTAATTTTTAGATCTTTATTTACAACCTAATTGGCATGTGACTCGAGGAGAAGGTATCAGAGTAGGAATCCAAAATAGTATTTTCTTTACCTATATCCTCTACCCATATAGTAGGCAGAAATTCTAAGGGCTACTTTGTTTGTAATTCTGGACTGCTCTTGGATCTCTGCAGCGCTGCGTATGATGCTGTTCTTGACAGAAATGTGGCCATTAAGAAGCTCAGCAGACCCTTTCAGAACCAAACGCATGCCAAGAGAGCTTACCGGGAGCTGGTCCTCATGAAGTGTGTGAACCATAAAAACGTGAGTTGTCATTTTTAAACTTCTGGCAGTGGGAGGTTGTGAGATTGGAGAAAAGAAATCCGTGCCAACTTGAGTAGGAAAGGCTTTCTTTACTTTGTAATTTCTGCCTGTTAAGATTGTTTATCCTTCCATATGCTACATTTGATTTCATTGTCCTCATGATAGCTTTCTGCTTAAAAATCATCTAAAAACCATATGGCGTTAGAGGGGATAAATTTGATAGATATTTCCTGCTCTGAAACTAACCGTATTTGGTTCTCTATCTCCAAATTTACCAGGGAGCTCCATTTTTTCCCAAAATAATAAAAAGCAAACAAATACAAAGTAAAAAAAAAAAATTCTACAGAACACCATGCTATATTTCTTTATAATTTAAATTTAATTATTAACAGGTGAAAATTTGTTATCCTCTTTGTCTTTTAGCTCTAGTGGCAGTGGCCTTCAAATGCTCACTGTACACACTGTGCACAGTGTCTCGTTTTTTGTTAGAGTTGGGCAAATGTGTGGACGCATATCTACAAAGCACTTTGGGACAGGATCTTCAAGAGCATTTCTCTTGGGAACTCAGTAGGGTGTACCATCACAGGACTTCCTTCTGTTTCAGAGTATAAACTTCTTTAACTACAGACAAAACCCTCTAGAACTCTTTCTATGCTCCCATTCTTAGTAAGGCAAGATGAGAGAGAATTCATTATTTTAATAATGACTATTATTAATAAATAACTGATATAGTGCATTTAATTTATTATCTCTAAATGTATAATGGAAAGAAAAGATAATTTATGATAATAAAACTATAACAGTAGCTATCATAACTCCCTGAGAAAGTTTTTCTGAAGTATGAAAATCACACCAGATATATGAAATTATCAGTGCTGTCTTATAAACAAATGAATTTGTCGTGAGGCTAAGCATCTCTCAGTGGCTCTAAAGAAGAAGCAAATGTACACATGAGAGTTTAGTTGGAAGATATTTGAAATACAAATATGTGGACTGTTTCTCAAGTGACAGTGTTTTTTTCTTCTATCACTTTACTCTGATGACTATAGTTCAGTTATTTGACACATATTGTTAAATCAATGAAAGGTGCCCCATGTGTAGATCAGATGCTAAGATTATAGTAGTGGATATAACAGAAACTAATCCTTGCCCATGTGGAACTCATGTTGTCCTGGTGAGGAAAAAAGTCCATCTGACTGGGTGATGGGCACTGAGGGGAGCACTTGATGGGATGAGCACTGGGTGTTATAGTATATGTTGGCAAATCGAACTCCGATAAAAAATATACATATAAAAAAAATAAATAGGCAAATGTAGAGAAGGTCAGATGGTGATAAGCACTATTAAGGAAAACGAAGCGAAGAAGGAAAATTATTCTAGTCAGTGCTGGATGGGTGGGCTAACTTTTTAAAGTAGATTGAGTGGGAAAGGTCTCACTAAAGAGGCAAACTTTATGATGTACCCATCTCTAATTTGGCCAGGCAAGGAACATGGTACTTTTAAAAAGGAATATATAAACAGCGGAAAGGATGATTCATACGAAAAGTCATTCTACTAAAGCAAATTGTTCTTCAGTATGTTAAATAAAGGCAGGAACAAGATTAACCACATGGCCAATGCAATCTATTTTTATGATAGCAGAGAGGATGAGAAATACCATGGGCAATGGAAAATGGATAGATAAAGGCAATGAAGCAACCGTATGGGAAATGTTGATAGTTTGTGTTTTCATATATTTATATTTCCCTAGTCTTCCTTCCCAGCCCCATAATACAATAAACACATTGTAGAGAAATTCCCACGCACTTTGCCAGCTTGAGGGAATCCTATATTTTCCCTGTTCTTGACTGAAGTGTGGAGGTTCTCATTTAAGATACCTAAAAAGAAGTTCCCAGTTGAAAGGATTATCTGTAAATGGCTTTTTACCTGCTACCCATCCCTTTTATGTGTGTATGTGTGCATGTGTATGTCTAGGGAAATAAATTTCTGGAACTAGTTAACAGGGAGGAAGTTCACTTGTGACCAAATGTAAATTCCACAGGAGTACTTGTAATACTAAGTAAAAGCAGTCAGAATGCAGAACTCTGTAAATGCTCTGGAAAGTAAAGTAAAACAGTGAAGTAATCCCAACTTTAATAATAGAGAAGAATATCCATTTAGAAAATGAATGTTCAATTCTAGGAAGTGATGTCTAATGTGATTGTGAGGCCAGGACAACAGTGATTCACATCTACATTTTAAAATGCTGGAATAAAGGAACTGAATCAGATTCCTGCATGAAATTGTTGAACCAAAATGAAAATACCTGTGATGCTATGTTTCTAAAGACATGTACTCTCATTGGTTATTAGAAGGAATTAGCATTTACAAGGGAGCAAAGAAAGAAGAAAATCAAAGAAGATGAAGGCGATAAAAACAAGACAATAGGAAATGGGAAAATAAGAATAGATGGTGGAGAATTTACCTTTTAAAATAATCTAAAATAAATAAATAAATAAATAAATAAATAAATAAATAAATAATCTAAATTACGTTTAGAATACCTAGATTATTTATTTTCCAGGTTAGCCTTTTTCCATATTTAAAGGTTATTTGTGTATGGTGTATGTGTGTGCGTGCACAGTCTCTGATGTTTTTGTTTGAAGACATATCAAAATGAATTACTTTGCAAAGTTGATAAAAAACTAGAAAAACAGGCCCACTAAATATGCGTGAGATATATACCATGAGACATGTATCACATAGACATTTTTCAACGCAAACTGTCAGTAAATGTAAAAAGACACTTTAATCACAAGTTTTAAAGATATTTTGAAATCATTTTATTTC
This sequence comes from Canis lupus dingo, assembly GCF_003254725.2. Classification (NCBI taxonomy): domain Eukaryota; kingdom Metazoa; phylum Chordata; class Mammalia; order Carnivora; family Canidae; genus Canis; species Canis lupus. Next base: position 9,685,199 of record NC_064274.1, on the reverse strand, counting down.
TATTTGAGTATTCTATACCTTAAGATTGTTTTAAAAGAGGTGATCATGGTTTTATATTATAAAAATCAATATGTTATAGCTATTGCCATATATATGTTGATGTATATATATTACATATATGAAAATATTGCATGGTATTGTGATTTTTTTTCAATAATTCCTCAACAAATGAAACTATGTGTGGCCTGAAGCATTCCCTAAACTTGACTGCATTTCTCAGATATTTAATCATTTTGTTTCATTTTTTATTACTTCATGTTTCCATACCACTATGCAGTATATTTGGAAATGTGACAAAGTTGTTTGTTTTTTTTGTTTTTAATTTACTTATACTAGAAGGTAAACTTCTTTGCTACTTAATATATAAAATAATGAAAGCGGGAATCAAAATATTTAGGAAACAGAATTTCGATAGCTTTTTAAATACATTTTCTTTTTTTTTTTTAAAGATTTTATTTATTCATGAGAGACACAGAGAAGAGAGAGGGAGAGACACAGGCAGAGGGAGAAGCGGGCTCCATGCAGGGAGCCTCACATGGGACTCGATCCAGGGACTCCAGGATCACACCATGGGCCGAAGGCAGGCACCAAACTGCTGAGCCACCCAGGGATCCCCTTAAATACATTTTCTACTAAATTCATTATTGATAATCATCTAGGATAAAACTTTTCCCAGGATATCATTATAGCATTAATTTAAATAATATTTGTGTGTGAAACAGAAGCAAAAAAACTCAAGTAGCAACACACAAAAAAAAATATTAAATGAGAGTGTTCATTAGAGGAAAAGCATGACCTTGCTACATCTTGTTAAGTGTTTTACTGCTGCCCATTTTTCTTACGTGGCTTTTCTTTTTTTGCTTATTAATTACAATTCTATATTCTACCAAGGAGAATCACACTCTAAAGCAATATATCAACTATATATCTTCTTTGATTCTTCCTTCTGCCTAAGAATTTGAGCTTTTTAATTGTATTTAACCTGAAGACATATATCATATGTCCTTTCTGAATACATTTTTCACTGTTCTAGGAGATAGTTCTAGAAATTTTTTCCGACTTTTTTTTCTACTGTAGCACTAGTCTATGACTTTGAATTGGATTAAATAATTGTTTAAATATGCTTTTTAAATAATTCGTTTTCTCACTTTTTCTTTCTCTCCTTCCTCTGTCCTTTCCACTGTTTCTCTTCCAGATTATTAGTTTATTAAATGTCTTCACACCCCAGAAAACACTGGAGGAGTTTCAAGATGTGTAAGTAACAAAACTCTTGAAGGAAGGGATAGCATAGCACTCACATAACGCAAGGGAAATTGACAAAATCAGTGGATGAAATCCCTTGTAAAGATTAAAGGGAGATAGATGCTGCGGGCAAATGAAAGGGAGCCAGTGATAGGACAGAAGGTTCTGTTTCTGGTATTACTTTTAGGAAAGATACTTCTGCTTCTTTTTGGCCTTCTGGTGCTTTGTGCTTTGTTGTCCAATGTTCTTGGTTCAATCAGAGAAGATTTATTATTTATCATGTATTTTTTATTATCAATTGATCCTGTGAAACTTCTAGAATTAATCTATTCACTCTGAGAACTTATAAGAGGGACATGTTAAAAATCATTTTAAAATTGTTACTTCTATTTTTGTGGTGCCTTTGATTTTGTGCAAAAAATATCTATCTAGAAGATAGTGACAATAACAGAGAAGTGAATCCTCATACATTGTATTATTTGACACAGATACATTGCATTTGATGGGAGATGCTATTCTGATTTTTTTTAATTTGTAATAATATCTGAGAAAGAATTCATAGAAAACTGAGGACAAGATATAGGTAGAAAATATATGGGCAGGAACCAAACACTAATAAATGCTGCTTCTGCTAGTAACCTTGTGATAGAGTTACCATGGCTAACATGTGCAATACTTGAAAGTTTTTCATATACTTAATTCAGTCAAAGGTAGAGCTGGGAAGTTTGGAAGACTTACAGATTTAGGAGGAGATTCTGACCTCTTTGAAGGACTTCACAGATCTTGTGATTTGGAACTAACCTTGTGGATTTACCTTCCAGTTACTTAGTAATGGAACTGATGGATGCCAACTTGTGTCAGGTGATTCAGATGGAATTAGACCATGAGCGAATGTCTTACCTGCTATACCAAATGCTGTGTGGCATCAAGCACCTTCACTCTGCTGGAATTATTCACAGGGTGAGAATTCCTACTCCAGAATTATAATTAAGATTCTTTTGGAGAAGAGAAAGAGCAACTGTAGGTTCTTTTCTTTATGTAGGAAGGGTAGGTTGAATATAATGTACTTCCTCGTTTCTTTTACAATAGAATTAGCACAGAGTTCACTAACATATAGAAGAAAATTTTAGCTATACTGTAGCTGATTTCATTTAGCATTTTGTTTCAGCTCATTGAGAGTCAACTTCTGAGAAGCCTCATGTTTTCTAGCTCCGTGATTGGCAGAGGTCATATGTGCAGCTGAAAGAAGACTGTTCGTTTCCACAGTTTGTTTCTGGCAACAGAAAGACAGCTGCCCTGATCTGCTCTTTTGTCAGGGCTAGAAACAAAAAATAAGCTGAAAGGTTTATGTTGCCACAAGGAAAAACCTAACAGCTGACAATAAATGATATGTTTATTCTAAAACCTCTTCCCAAGATGAGCCTAAATTATAAAATTGATAGCACAAATCTTTTCTGGGTTTGAGAAGCTTTTGAAGATACCTTAAAAATATATTTAAAAAATAGTTGTAACTTCTTTAGGGCAGTAATCATTTGTTCTATATAGGGCTTTGCAGTCAAGGGGGCTTCCTGTCAGTACTATTGCAAGACTGCCATACTGATTGAGTAGATAGAAATCACACGTTCCAAAAAAAAAATAAAAAAGGAAAGAAATCACACGTTCCATTTGCTGCTGGCTTTTAATTTCTTCTCTTGTTCCTATCGCCAGGATTTAAAACCAAGTAATATTGTAGTCAAGTCTGATTGTACATTGAAAATTCTTGACTTTGGACTGGCCAGGACGGCAGGCACAAGCTTCATGATGACTCCTTATGTGGTTACACGTTATTATAGAGCCCCTGAGGTTATTCTGGGCATGGGCTACAAGGAGAACGGTAAGGAGGCTTCTGCATAGCAGCCACAGAAACCATGAAGAAAATGTGTATATGTTTTAGACGGCAAATGGCAATGTTCTCTTTCATGTATATGAATGTATCTTTTTAATAGGACTGCCAGCTTGCATATTCAAAAGGTTTTTTAAAATACTACTAGGAGGAATCACTCATTAAAAATGTGAAGGATGTTTTTGAAAAGTAAGCTTTGCTACAAAAACACTAACATATGTTATGGCCAAAAAGAATTGTGGATAGAGTCTGACTAAACAGTCAAGCAGATATTGATTAGCACAAGCTGTTGATATTGAGAAAGATTGATGTTTGGGTTGCAGCTTAGTTCAAAATGAGTAGGAAAACAGGAAGTAGTCTATCTGTTGCACTTGGCTCTATGGCTAACTTAGATTGATGGCTCTAGTCCTAGGAAAAGACAAAAGGATGTCACAAATCCTTGGAGTGAGAATCTTTACAAATGCTCAATGAATAGTCAATTTAAAATAATCCAATTGTTCAAGTTACTTAAGAGTTTGTTTAATGCTTTAAACTGCTCTGTGAGTAATAGTTAGGATAGCAATTACCTAGTAAATTTTTATAAATTCCAAATCATGGAAAAAAATATTAAATTTTACATTACTTTTTTCATTAAAAATATCTATTCATGTTCATGTATTCATGAACAGTTTAAAAGAAAGGGTAGAAAGAATCTTCAAAATGTATTGCGATTTGATTTTATGAAAGGCTTTATAAGATATCTATTAGAATGCATTGCCATATATTATTTTGAAAAGAATATCTCTAACAAGTAATGTAGCATATTAAGAAATGTGTCCAATAAATTTAAGATCTAAAATTGTTTTAAATTAGGATTGTATATATATGTGTTCAATGTACCTTGCATGGTTATTTGATGTTTTATTCTATTTAATTCCTAGCACTCTATTTTTATAAGTTTTATAAAAATAATTATCCATGTATTTTCATGTGCAAGTGCTACAGGGTAGCTTTATGAAAATTCCCTGGCCACCAAAGTTTTAAAAAATTTCTTTGTGTACTTCCAGATTAGAAGGCAGCCAGTACTTTTGTGCATTTGTGCATTAGAAAGGGAAAAGTCAGCTCTTAGGAAGGTCAGGTTCACTTTGGTGAGCGATGGCAGGATTCTGTTAACCTTTAACTTGAAAGAGGCAAATCTAATCCTCTTCCCAAGGTATTAATACCACACCTAACTTACTCGGAAAAGAAGATATTTGTATACATTTTTCATAGTTTATTTGTAAAAAAAAATGAAAGGGGAGCCAATTAAAAAAATCAAGAAATCAAGGATCTACTGAGGTCTGGGGATAGGGTCTGAATTTGCCTAGTACAGTGTTACAGATCTCGGTTGCACAAATGGCATGTAATTTCCTCCCTCTTCCTTCCTTCACGAGAAGAAGGTTGCAAGTAACTGCCTTAGTTTTTTCACTTCTCTAGATCTCTGAAGGTATAGCTAGCACTTGTGCTGCCCACTTGCTTGTGAGAGGAAGGTTATCATGCAGAAAAACCCGCTTGTTCCTACATCAGGCTTGCCCAGCTATCCCACGCACCTAACCCTGCCTTCCTTCCCCAAGGAGCATCTTGGCCTCATGTTTTTGCCTCAGAGTTCCCTTGGTCAATACTGAAAAGCAAGTCGGAAGAGGGTAAAGATTGGCAAAAGAAGGTGAAGCATGTTTGGTTAATGAGTATGACAACTGAGAAATAAACAAATAAATAAAACAATTTTTAAACATCTTTAATACTTCTTTTTCGCTTTACTTCCAGATGACTCCTTTACATGTGCTAATTGATCATATCTTTATCCTTGAAATACTTCAAGTAATAAAGTAAAAAAACTGATGTTTATTTACAAGGAAAAGCTCTGAACAAAAAGCTAAGTCCCGAATACCAGGGATTCCAATACTTCTGCCTTTAAGCCACGGTTCTAGCTGTTTCCTACTTTCTTGGATTTGCTTACATGTACCTTGTTTTGAACCAACCAACCAGCCAACCAACAACCAAACAGAAACAAAGGGAACCAAAGAGTGGTCTCTCGTTGCCCTGTTCCACCTAACCGAGTGGAAAAGAAAATGGAAACAACCACCCCTCCAGGATAATTAAGATTATTTTTGCTATATTCAGCAAATGGTAGAAAACCCTTGATGGCTTTTAGCCATCACTTGTTATGGAGATACTTTTGGGGTAGCTTCTGCTTTTCTATGTCACCCCTTTATGGCCCTACAGAGGCAACTAAAGTACTCATAAAAGTTTTTTTTAAATTATTTTGAGTTCTCGTTAAACATTGTTGATGTAATTTACAGTGGTTTTCTTTTGGGGGTAACTTTTGGTGGGAGTCAAAAATTGTACCTTCTAATCAAACTTCTTTTTCCTCCTCCTTCAGAGATCAATTATCTTAGTTAACTTTACTTTCCTCCCTTTTCTTCACTTCCCTCTCTCCTGCTCTAGTGGATATATGGTCTGTGGGATGCATTATGGGAGAAATGGTTCGCCACAAAATCCTCTTTCCAGGAAGGGACTGTATCCTTGTACCTTTTGCTGCAGCTTTACCTGTTTTGTTCTCTCTCCCTTTAAACACATAATGATTTTACCAGGAGAGTAAAGATAGAAGCAAAAAGTTGGGTAAGTGGTATAATTGTGATTTTAAAAAGTGATGATTTATATAATCTGACCAGTACTGAAGACTACCTACTGCAATGATTTGTTTTAATTAAATTTTTTATGAGCTTTTTTCTTTAAAATATTTTCTTGTCTATAACTCAAAATAGCAATGCTTTTTTTTTTCATAAATAAGAGAGGTCACCAAATCCCAAATTATTAAAATGTATTTATCTTTATAACTAGCAAAAGAAGTCACTATTTGCAAGTATTTTTCATCTTTTTTCTAAAACCATTTTATGCTTCTACAACATTTAGGCATGATATAATTTCTCTCCTTACTGATATCCTAAGCTTGTGTCTGGAGTTTCATTGATTTGAATTACTTTTGACACTAGCCAGTCTTAAATAGGTCAATATAGCATATCCTCCTTAAAACATGAACTTCCACATTTAAAAGTCATAATTATTATTCAAATTGTAGAGATCAGCTGGGTTTAAAATAGGCTTCCCTTACTTGACTTGGAGATGTGACTGAGACCTAGATAATTGGTTTTCCAATGAAATTTAGAATTTTAAGAAGTAGTGTTTATTCAAGTTCTACCACTAAGTCGTGAACTAGAGTTATCAGAAACTTCTTGGAGAGATATCCATGATTTAGAATTATTAAATGAGCTGGCATATTTCTGAAATGACCAAAAGTTTATTTCTAACAAAATGACATATTAGTGTGTGTAATATATAGGTAGTAAAGTTTACATATTAATAGAGAATATACTTTTATACATATAGAAATACCCTGCTAACACACAATCATGCAAATCTAAGTATAACAACAGTTGCCAACATTAATAGTGATAATGCAAGATTGAGTTCAATACAATTATTATATATGATTTTTTTTGAAACTGGCAATAAACATGTGGTCCATAACTCTATTAAATATTATATCTGATTAATAAGAAAGCTCTATTAAGGAACTCTTTTATTATGTAAGAAATATTATGGTTGTTATTTAGTAGACTCAATGAGAAGTTTATAAAACCAAGAGCACTCATTTATGAGGCATTTGTTTATTCTGCTGGATATTAGTAAGATATTCTCTAAATTCCAATAGTAAAGGAAGAGTAATGACATCTTCTAGAACTATGCTGTCCAATAGGTAGCCACTAGCCACATGTGGCTATTCAATACTTAAATTATGATTAGTCTGAATTGCATTTTGTGTGCAAAATGCATACTAGATTTTGAGGATATAAAAAGAAAGCATATAAAATATTTCAATTTTTATATTGATATTAAAATGATAATTCATTTAACTTTCATTTTATTTTAAATTATTTATATTTTGAGGATAAATCATATATCCAAGGTAGTTGATTTGAACAATATTATTATTAACAATCATATTTAAATGTACTGATTTTATATAAAAGTAGGAATGTGTGTATGTGTGTGTATGTGCTTTGTTCTTTGGAGTATGATATATTTTAGACCAGAAGAAAAGGAACTTCTCAATCAATACTCAAAATGAAGTTTCACAGCTACATCTTTCTAATCCACTAGTTAGTGGAAGATAAAATGTCACAAAATATCTCATTTCCCTGGGATGTTAGTATAGGTCACTTGAATTCCATGTGGTATGGTTCTCTGACATCTAATGTAGCTCTTCAGACATTTATCAGGATTACTTTTCTCCTATTTTAGCAGTATTACATTTAAAAGCCAAAAAATTAGAAGAAGTCAAAACATTTTCTAACCCAAAATATGCTTCAGAAAAAAAGACAAAGATAATAGCACCATATGGATTATTCTCTGTTCTTCCAATGATTGTTTTCTTGAGAGTCTTTTTTCCCTTTTATTATAGTTTGTTTCAGGAAAATGTCTGGAAATAAGAGTAAATTGTGCTAAAATCAATACTTAAAATATATATCCCTGATAAAAGTTAGCTAGAAATTGAATAAACTCAAACACAAAAATTTAGATTGTGATAGGGATTTGCATTCAGTATTCCTTTGTCTCAGTGATGATCATATAAAATGTCTTTGATAGCCTACTGCCATATACGATAATGAGTCAATGGAAAAGTTACATAAAGACACTTATAGTGGAAACCATCTTGCTTAAGTTAAATTTTACTTAAAGAGGAGTAAACGATTTCCGGATAAAATGTGTTAGAAGAACTGCCATCTTTCTGGAAATGTTTCCATTTAGATTTAAATCCTTAGTTCATTTTAACTTATAATTTAATATCTTAAGTCATGATGACATTTGAAAATTAAACTGTAGTATCCCTATTAAACAACAGATTGCATGTATTCTGTGGTTTTGAGTGGAATTATTTCATTAATCTTTACAGGAAGTTATTATAATTTTATGATTAGAGCTTCCCACCCACATGAGAGATCAGAGCATTGAATTAACCTCACTAACCATGATGATCAGATATAAATTTCGGGATTGATGGAGTATATATGGAGAGACGAATCATACCAATATTTTAGCATATTGAAATGATTCCAGCATTTTCTGGAAGTAATATCAAAGTGTAGTATATGCTAATTGACTTCGTCCAAGATTCTTTTGAGACGTAAAAAAAGAGCAATCATAAGTTCCCTTGACTTTCCTTTATAATTATTCAGAGTAATTTCTATTAAATTTCTCTGAGGCTGAAAAATTATATAATAGTACTCTATCATCATAATCAAAATTATTCTTCCCTCTCCACAGAACCTTTTAATGTTCCCTTTCTTAATCTGAATCTATGGCAAAAATAGTAAAACACCTTAACAAATTGAGAAATCTTATGAGATTATTATTGATGACTGAAGTTTTAGCTATTTGTCTTTGCATTTTGAGAACACTGTGTGGGTTTTCCAACTATGGATATAATCCAGATGATATCACAGGGTAGTTTCTTGATTATTAAAGTGTTGGCAAAATACATACATACATACATTTATACATATTTGCTTTTCCATTAATTGATTTGCTAATTTTTAATATCCAAAGGATCATTTATAAAATATTTGTTTTTACTGTGTGAATAGTTTAATTATACAAACATATACTATTACACACTCCATTTTTATTATAGTGTTATGGTTAAAACCTATTTCATAGTATATATATTGACATATAGTATTACTAAAATATCTTCAGTTCATGACTAATTTCAAGTTAGCAATAAATATATGAGTATATGAGGTCCATTATATTCTTAGTCCAATGGTCATAAAAGAGGTATCAGTCACTTTGCATTTCATTCAGATTTTCTTTAATAATACCTTATAGTAAAGTTATGCTTCCTTAGAAGTTATATTTTTTATTTTTGTTTTTTAAAGGAATATTTAGTCACTGACTCCTTCCCAAACTCCAAACCCAAGCGGGGGATGCTGTATTCTTGATGACTGAAGTCTCATATTACCAGTAGAATTTTCATATAATTTCCCATAAGCCTACTTCTTTTAGATATATTCTTTTTACTTTTTCCTTCCATGCTACTTCAAATGGCAACAGCTTCTTTGAGTAAGGCCTGTGAAGTCCTTTATCTAGAGTTCTTGACCAGAGTTCCCTGGACCTCGGTGATATTAAAGAGAGGCACACTGTATTCATTTGAAATCGCTAAACCTCTAGTATATTATCTCCAATTAGGGCCAGATTAGACTGCTAAAGTAGCCCATTTTTCTTTTCCTTCTGAAGACATGAGAAATTTCAGTTAGGATGAAAAGGATGTACACATAAACTTGCCAAGGAGTCAAGTTACTAAGGAGCAGATAAATGATTTGCCAAAAATATATTTGACTAAATAAAGAAAATATCCTCAAATTTAATTAATGTCAAAAAAAATGAATGAATGTCATATTTTTCTAAGCTTGAACTTGAAAATTAGGAATAATCAAAGTAAGGTGAATAAAAATAGAGGTTGTGGATTATTATATCCATCTAATGCAGATAGATATTCTTAATCCTTCTTACCTCTTTGAAATAACCATGCTTACTTCCTAATAAACTTCTGCAACTAATACATTGCTATAATCTGAGTCTTTTACCTAATATTAAGATAATACAGTATTATCCCAAACCATGTATGATTTATGACTTTAAGTAAAAGTGTGATGTAAAACTTCAGTCATTCTTTCATACCCATAGACAAATTGCAGATAATCAGGAACATTTAAAAAGATAAGACTTTTCACCTTTATTTCTTTGTGCCTGTTTGAAAGAATATATTGTCACCATTAATTTGTTTACCACTCTTTTATTATTATTTTGAGAAAATCTAAGTAAGACAGGAATCACTAGAGTGGGAGCTTGAGATCAAGGTGATCTAAAAAGATGGAAGGAGGATACAGTTATAAGAGGACTTTCTCCGGGAAAGTTGAGGCTAAGGCCAGAGTACACCAGAAGGTGGGATAAGGCATGAAGGTCATGAAAGGAGCTCAGAGAGGGATGCCTGGGTGGCTCAGTGGTCAAGCGTCTGCCTTTGGCTCAGGTCATGATCCAGGGGCCTGGGATCAACGCCTGCATCGGGCTCCCTGCGAGGAGCCTACTTCTCCCTCTGCCTATCTCTCTGCCTCTCTCTCTGTGTCTCCCATAAATAAATAAATCTTAAAAAAAAAAAAAAAAAAAAAAGGAGCTCAGAAAGATTTACTGCAAGGGAGCACCAAGGCAGGATGGACTTTCAGGGTGGAACGGAAGGCAGAAATTGAGGAGCTGGATCTTGATCCCTTGGAATCTTGGGAGAGGAGCTGCTGAGCTCTAGCATTCACAAAGCTCCACTAGGACTACTATCCCTCTACAGTTCTGTAGACAGAGTACTGAGTGATTTTTTTTTTTAAATGAAGTATTGAGAGGGGAAACTACAAACAATAAAACACACTCTTTAGTCTTTACTGTGATATTCCATTCAAACTGTCCCAAGCCCTGTTGGCCCTTAGGACAGAGTTCCTGAATCATGTGCTACATTCTTTCTCCTTTCCACAGTCAAAGGAAAGTCAATGCATCCTGGAATAAGGCTCTACGAACTGACTTCTGGTCCTGTTCACTTTGATCACGTGACACCCCTTAAGCTTTAATTTACTTTATAAAATACCTCCTCTCCCCACCTTACAGGATTGCTGTGGCGATAAAACATTACATCTTTACAAACATGCACATACCTGCAAAACCTCCAAAGTTAAGAAACACAATAGTTATATTATAAAAGTTCATCAATTTGGAAACACTCCAGCCCACATAACCTTCAAATTGAGTGAGATAAACTATAAAAAATGAGAATAACAAAAAGGCTACCTAGAATAAAGAATTTCTTTCAAATGAGGAGAAATGAAAGTTATCTGTGACTTAGACAACAGTAGAAAGAAAGAGAAAGGTTGCCATTTACTAAATAAAATACTTCTGTCACTTGGTGTACAGAATAAAGTGAAGATCCTGACATTCATGATAATGTGAGACACTTGGAGCCGGCGTTTGCTGTTTATTGATAAGAACAATGAAAAGTGAAAGGTTTAAAAAAAAAGACATTTTTCAACGTTAGAATTTCCTTGAATTCCTTATTTCTTTACACTACAGAATTACATGAATTTTGAAAGATGACATTTAAAACATGTTGGTGCAGTAAAAAAATTAATTAAGCCTTTGTATAGTAACATATTTTGTAAGTTTCTTAGTCTCTAGTTTTATTTGTTAATTTAATATAAAGCTGAAGTTTCCTCCATTATTATAAGTTTCAATGGATTTTTTTCTGTTTTTCAAAAAAGCAAATTGGAAATATAAACTGTTTTAAATAAAAGTTAAAAATTAATGATATAATGACAAGTTCTAAAGCAAGAAAAGCAAGCTGAGTGGGTAGACTCAAGAAGAAAATCTTCCTTTGATTTCCTGACATTAGAATACTTAGCATTCCATAAATGTTATCTTTCTTATGTAAATTTACATGTACAAAATATATATGTTTCTTTAGTCTTTGATAATTCCGTGTTTTCACTGAAGTTTAAAACAATGTGCTCTTGTTAAACATCTAAATTTATAATTTGTGAAACAAATTTTTCAAAGAAATAGTATCACAATATAAGAAAATCATATTAAATCTTCTTGCTATCGTATTTTAAGGTATGCTTTGAAAGAAAATTTATCAAAGCACATTGTCTGAATCCTATGCTAAGTGAAGATATAATTAGGTCAGGGAGAAAAGCAATATAGTCTCACAGTTGTGTTAATCTCCTATATGGGGAATATTTACCAGATTACTAGATAGAAATTCACATAGTACAAAAAATATTTCACTGTAGATTACAACCCTAGCCATTGACAGAATGTGGAAATAACAGTAGGATGCTTTCTTTATTTAGATTTAAGCTGCCAGGGCCTATGTTATATCATTTCTATCTCTTGGCTAGAATAGAAAAAAAAACATAATTTAGCATAATTTAATGCCTGACAAATGATACAATGACACTTGAGATTTTTGCTCTTAGAAAATTAATCACCATGATTTAGTAACACCAAAACTTACTTAATAATATCCCTTCTAAAGTGACTCAGTTTTTGAGTGTCACAGTTACAAATGAATCTCCTTTCTGCCTGTGGGAATACTAATGACAGGAGAGGAAATGTAATAAATCAGAGTCAAAAAGCAACCAGAATTCTAACTGGGCAGCATTAATGTACAAAACTTTACAGAGACCCAAATACTATATCAGGCAGTCTCAGAAAGCATCAAAATCCAGTTTCCAACAGTAATCAAATTTGCTAATTTTTTTCTCAGGTCTATGCATGATCAGTATTCCTTGGAATATCCTGAAAATCTCATAAAATAATCTAGTCTCCTTGATAAGTAGATATGTATTTAGTTGAGGGAAGGCTTACCACCAACACCCACCTCCCTGCTCCAACAAGATTTAGTATCAAATTCTTTTATTACTGTTTTAGTTGTGATGAATAATTCACAAAATCTGGTGCAATGACTTTATCTTGAGAAATAATACTGACTTGAGTCGATAAAGATCCATATAAATTCATATGCGTATATTCCACTTATGTAATTCATAATAATAGAGTTTATCATTTCTAGGCACAAGGCTTAGACTTAGGTGGCATAACATGGATAGTCTATAGAATAATGAATAGTGAGTAAAGTTAAATGGGAATGGAAAATTAAAAAGTTGTTTAGGGCATTGTTACTCAGAAAGTTTCTTTAAAATAGAAAAAATAGAATTTATTAATCAGTATTTCAGATCTAGAGTTTTTATCTCTGCATTATTTTTATGAAAAGCTTTTTGATCCATTAAGTCTATTTTGGGTTCTGACATGAAGATAAATTTCCAAAAACTGGTCTTCTTCTTCTTTGAAATACTTATATCCAGCAGAGCCACACAAAAGAGAACTGGGAAATATACCAGTTAATACCAGTTATTAAACTAACAACTGTCTAGACCATTTGAGACTAAAGCAACATAAAGACTAAGATTCCATTTAGATCACCTGTATTGTTATTGCTGTTGTTTAAAGGCCATGTATGAAGGAGTGAAAGTCAAGGGATTTTAGTCTGAAAGACGGAAATCTGTCAGTTTTAGGAGAGAAGTGGTCAGGGATCATAGACTATATATTCACATAAGTTAAGATTTTATTTAGATGAAGAAGCAGGGCAATTGGTTTTAGATAATGGAAAGAAGTTCCATAGAGTCAGCTGTGATTGAATATGTGGAATGACTTTCTAAGTGGTTTTAACAGTGAAATGATCTGTTCCCCTCATTGGAAAGATTTATTATATCTAAATATAATATTAAATAAATATTAAGTAAACCTTCCAGAATATATTTAATTCCATACTTACTATGTACCAGGCAATGTAGAAGGATCTTTACCAGGCATAATCCTTTTAAATCTTTTTTTAAAAATTTTATACTATACTAAATATATATACTACTAATTTTAATACTATATTTAAATAGTATTTACCATCTACATTTTAGAGAATGAAATTTATATTTAGAGACATGAAGTGCCTTGACCAAGGTTATAGAAAGAGATAATATAGAAGAGACATTTTTTTGCATTAAATAAAAAATAAAAATAGATGTTTTCTAACTCCCAGATACAAATGCTCCCAGATTCTGTTTGTGGCAGAAGCCACCTTTTCCAAGTGCTTGAACGGGTACAGGCAAGAGAAAACGCTGCTTATTGAGTTTTTAGCTCTCTCTGAAGTTTTTGGTCAATGTCTTCCTCAATATCTATAAAAATAGATACATGTAAATAGCAACTTAGACTGGTCACTTTGGATAGTATGATAAGAAAACTTGCAATTTCAAAACAAATGCATTTTCAGAGATCTTTTTCTTTTCTCCTTTAATCAAAGATTCTCACAATACCAAACTCTTGTGAGACAGATATTTTCCATAATTACAAATGCATTAATAATAAAGGGATGCACAACTGTTTGCTCTATCTTTCCCTGATATTTTTGCATGTCACTTGCTTTCCTAAAATGGAAGCAAAACAAATTTGCTTCTCTTGGTATGCTTATCACCTTCAAAGCTGTAACCATTTCTTTGCAGTGATCACTCTGTTTAGGTGTTAAGTCAAATAATGGAAAATTTGAGTTTAACCTGAGTGAGATTTTCACATTCGAAAGAATCTCGTGAGGAATTCCTTAAGCTCACTGACAAATTACAAAATGTAATTTGAAGAGTAAGTGGAGCAGAATTATAGTGTATTGCTAATTTAATGCCTCTTCCTATTTGCTCCCCCTCAACATATTCTTCTAGGTTATTTTCCCCCTTAAAAATGACCTATCTCTCTTTCTGACTTCCAATACGAACACGTGAGTAACCAAGTATGGTTAAAGAGAGAGATTTTACTTTCTTGCTTCGCCTTTTCCCGTCTTGCCCCTCCCTGTGTACCCTCTGCCTTAGCTTACTGGTTTTAAGTTCTGGATGATAACTGGCAATAGCAGAGAAACCATTGTAATTTCACCTCGAATTCCAGGTTTCTTTGGATTCATAGTCTGAGAAGTGTTAGCTCTTTAAATTATGTTGTTCATTTCCTGTTGAACCATCCCATTTTGAAAGCCAGTATTTCTAACCATTCTAAAGCAACCATGTTTATAAGAATAAGACAAGTCTTCCTGTTTAGAAACATGCTCCTTTGATGAGAGTCAATGAAACTGAGCCAGCATATTTCAAAACATTCATTCTTGAACTGGCATCTCACTTCCGGAAATTTATTCATATTTGTAAGTAAGAGTAAATGTGTTTTGTAAAAGAAACCCTTTCTTCTGAGGTTGCTGGCAGCTCAGCTTTTTTTTTTCTTTTTTTCAGATATGGTATATGAAAGAATAAAAAAGAAACCATTTTGCATGTTTTCCATATTAACACAATCTATAATAATTTACAATACAAATCAGTAGGATTCTAGTAGATGAATGCAAATTAGACCTTTTAAATCAGAAACTAAATTAATCATTGAATTATAATTGCAAAGTAATATTATCATGCATTAAATAGCATTGAGTGGCACTGTTAGCTCAGTTGCATAGCAGAAAGCGCCCTGACATCCTTGTGTTCTCCCTATTTCTCTGTTTTAAAACACTAATGATCATTAAGACTGCCTTCTGAGCTAGTCAGTGAAAGGTCAGACCATTGCTCTATGGCATAGGTAGCCAAGTGTTTTCATTTATTTGCTGTTCTATTCCTATCTTCTTGTTTATCTTCATTTCATTTTTGTTTTCAGTTGACATGTGGTCAGTAGGGTGCATCATGGGAGAAATGATAAAAGGTGCAGTGCTGTTTCCTGGCACTGATCGTATCCTTCTTAGCAGCCAGTGAGTGGTCTCTATGGGTGTCATTCTCAATCAATTCCCTTTGGTCTCAAACATGATACTGCTGATGGTACATATTCACTGCCTTTAGAGGGATTCTAGAGACTCCAATGTCAAATATTTACCAGCTGGCATCATTGTAGAATAACCTTGTCTCCTAGCTAGAACTTATGGGGATAATACAGTATCCAATATGAAACATTCAGCATGCTTTCAAAAGGCCTGCCTTAAAATTCAGTCCTATGAAACTAGTAACAGCGATATGCTCTTCTCTATTGGTTTTTTTTTTTTTTGAGTGGTAGATGTTTTAAAATTGTTATTTTCATAGCTAGATAATAAATAACAAAATATTTCAGTTAAGACTGGAGATTCATGCTTTTAAGAAATATACACCTGACATGGAAATCTTTAATCAGATTTATTTTCACCCTCAAATATGATAGGTTTATTTTAACGCATACTCAGAAAGCATGCATATGAATTTCATTTTAAAATTTACCAACCTCTTTTAAAATTCTTTTTGTCATTTACTTCATCTCTAAGGATAATTGATCCAATTCTGGTTCTTATTTTTCTACATTATTAACAAATGCAAAAATTAAAACCTCATTAATTAAAAGATTATATAAAATATCTGAAGAAAGAAATTTCTATCACTTGAATAAGTAAAAGTGATCTTCTCTTAGCTAACAAAGATAGCAAGTAAAGATTCCAGAGGCTTTGCAGCATTAAATACAGACACTGTGTTATTAGTATATAGACACTGTGTCTTTAGTATATGGGAGTGTAATAATTTATTTTCTTAAATTAGTTAAATATTTCCCACATTCGGTCACTTATTAAGATATCATATCTTCACCATATTAAGGATAAAACCTTTGCTTAAATGACCATGATTCAAAAATAAAATCAAACCTATAATAATGGGGTTTTAATGTATAATTAAAGTAAATCTAATTACTAATATAGTATATCCTAACCATACTATGATTAGCTATTTGCTTTGGAGATTAATATATTACTTATATGGTTTATATAGTTTCATACATATATTCTCTGTATGTATTAAAGGACCAGTTTGGAAAATGACTGAGTTAGGCACTCAATTTTTGTAGAATGAAAGAACTAACCTAAAATGTCTTATTTAGTAAAAATTTAAAGTTACACTGTTTTTACTTCTTTTTTCTAGTCTTACGTATGACACACGTTCATTTTTCAAGTCTTTCTGTCTATATTGCATGAATTTGCCATATTCATGTTTATGTTAATGCTGTTTAAAAGTAAGTTGAGTTGATAAAAACTAAATTCCTTCAGACTTCTAAAAAATAGAATTTCTTTATTTTCTAAGGAATTTTAAACTTTACTTTGGTCTTTGGACATGAACATGAAACAGTTCTTAAGTTTTGGCTAATTTTAGGCATTTAGTGAAAATAGACTCAATCTGTTACCTTTGTACTCTGCTTTTTCAGTTCATTGTGGTAGAATAATCAATTAGTGAAATGAGTATTTGCCACCTTTAAATTAAAATGATTATTTTAATTACTTTTCTTGCATATTCTATTTAAAAATCAAATCAGATTTCCACAACTGAGTTAGTAGGTATAGATGAACATATCTTAAAATCCATTTTTTGGGGAGAAATTGCTTGGATATCATTTCTAACAGTTATTAAAATCCTTATAAGTAAAGCTTTAGCCTGCTACTAATGTTAAAATCTCATGATAGATACCTTTCAATACCTGAGCTTGATATTTTTATATTGAGTTATTTCTGGAGTTCTTATAGGTATACATTTGTAAATTTCTTGAAGGACAAATGCTAATTATTTTATAAAGTGGCTTCTTGAATGTAGGATGTGGTCTTTTACTGATTTCAAAGATGTTGGTGAAAGTTTAAATCATTCTTTTTCAAGCAAACAAATTATGAACACTGAATATCATAAAGTTAAACTTTAAAATGTAAGACAGATTATTTTTTAAATTCCCTATTATTAGAAGTGAGTTCTCTGAAGAGGCAATAAAATTAGATCTCAGTCTATTAGTTAAATGGAACCTTTAAAATGGAGTTAGAGATATATAATATGTATATTATACATCCATACAATACATCATAAGAAGTCATATTATTTTAATTAACTTATATCCTCATTTACATGAAGGCATTCTCAAAATAAATAATTACTAGAAATCTTTGCAATATGAGCTATGCATATCTTCTTAATATATAAACCATTCAACAAGACTTAAAATATTAATAAAGCCTTATCCCCTTTATCTTCTATGTCTAAAAAATTTCAACCTGTTATTTTTAGCATTGAGAAATTTAGATAGCTAAAAGCAGCTTTTAAAGTTTTATATATTGGGCAGCCTGGTTGTCAGCGGTTTAGCGCCGCCTTCAGCCCAGGGTGTGATCCTGGAGACCTGGGATCTAGTCCCACGTCGGGCTCCCTGCATGAAGCCTGCTTCTCCCTCTGCCTGTCTCTCTCTCTCTCTCTCTCTCTCTCTCTTTCATGAACAAATGAAATCTTTAAAATAAAATATAAAATAAAATTGTATGTATTTATAGACTACCTTATTGGTAAATGTATTCTTAAGTATATATTAACTCAATTTATTCAAATCAAATGTTTTTAACTCTACAGAGGAATCAGAACTCAACTATTGAGATGCTTTCTTTTGGGAAATCTAATGAATTTCATCATAGCAAAATTTTTTACTTTAAATATTATAAAATATTTTAAGTTATACAAGTGAATTAATATTAGACATATAGCTATGTAGAAGACCAATACAATGAAAACATATATACTATCACTCAGATTAAAAAACAGAACATTACCAATATCTTTGAGTCTTTTGTGTTCTTCCCAATCATATTCTTCACTCTTCCCAGAGATCCTAAATACATGTTTTTACGATCTTCTTAACTTTCTTTATATTTTACCACAAGTATATTTATCTCTAAGCAACATATGGTTTAGCTTTATGTGTTTTACATATTGAACAAGTCGCATTATTTTGCTACTTGCTTTTCGTGGAAGTTAACTTTATATTTTTGAGGTTTATTCATGTTGATCCATTAGTTCACTCATTTTCATTGCTGTAAAGTATTGCAGTCTCTGAATATTCTATAGTGAATTTGTTTTCCTACAAATAGGCTTTGGAATATATTCAGTTTATGTTTTTGTTTTTGCTTTTGCTTTTATAAATAATGAAGCTATGAACATAGATCTCCAGGAGCACATGGGAAAGGGAAGTTTTTTTTGTTTGTTTTTTGTTTTGTTTTGTTTTGTTTTTAATGATAAATTCCTGGGCACAAAGGGGTGCACATTTTAAACCTGAGTATGTATCATAAGATTGATTTCTAGAGAAGTAGTATATAAATATAACTGTCTACTCCACATTAACACCAAATCTTGGTATTGTGAGATTTGTTTTTAAATTTTTACCAATCTCTTGGATATAAAATACTATTTCACCAGAGGCTGAATTTTTATTTTCTTAACTGCAAGGGAGGCTAAGTATCTTTCCCTATGTTTATAGGCCATCAGTCTTGGTAAAGTTCCATTTTTTAAAACATTTTTTATTGTATTTTAAAAATTGATTAGTAGTAGTTCATTACATATTCTGACACTACTCTTTGTCAGTTTTATGTGTTGCAAATATCTTCTCCTTGTATTTAGATTATTTTCTCTCTTTATTTTATAGTGATTTTGGAATTTGGCAGTTTGTTTTTTTGTATTCCCTTGTATAAAAAGTCCTTAAGATTTTTATGTCTTAAGAATTCTTTTAGGCCTATATATTCTCTTGTAATTTTACTACAAATGTTTTAAAGATTGGTCTTTTACATTTAAGCCTTTAGTTCACTTGGAACTGATTTTGTGTATAGTGTTAAAGAGGGATCTAATTTATTTTATTTCAGTTCCATATATTAATCAGCTTATTCTTTCTTTACTGATAATGCTGTCTCTATCATAAGTTTCCACATATTGAGGGAAAGAGTATTAGATACTGGGCTCTATATTCTGTTCCACTGATCTGTTTGTCTATCTGGATACCACTACTACCCTTTCTTAATACAAATGTATAATATGTACTTATATCAATAAGGTAAACACCTCACCTTTATTGTCTTCTTCAGAAGTATCTTAGCTATTAATGACTCATTGAATTCCCATAAACATTTTAAAATTGACCTGCTAAGATTCCTATTGGTACTTATATTGGAACTGGCATTAAATCTATAGTTTAATATGTGGGAAATTGCTTTTTTAATTTTGATAATTTTTAACTTTCTCCTGAACACACAAGGATCCTAGCACAAAGTAATTTAGGTCATTACTGTACCAATTAAAATATACTGTCAAAAAAAATAAAATTAAAATAAAATAAAATATGCTGTCCGTGCCCAGTATTTTAGTTCTTTTCCTTTAGCATCATAAACTGCCAATATTATAATATTATTGCATACAGTTGGGTTTTTTAGATTCACCTAGAACTCATTTTCTTGGCTTACTACTATTTCTTGCAACTTGGTTCTTTATTTTAAGGTTATTTTCCTTTTTTTTAAGTTAAAAAATCAAGTTTATTTTTCCATATCAACTACAAATTATTTGAAAAAAATATGAATGTAGTGCCTCTTACAATAATATCAAATCAAATCAAATAAATTTCTGGTTTCTAGTTCCATATATAAGAAGCTTGGAAATCATCACTCCATCCTAACAAGAAGTAAAAAGGCTGAACAGATTGAAAGTCATCAACTCTTTTGGATCTGTAAGAGAGAAAGACACAGAGAGAACTAATGTCCCAGAGCAAGAGAAACAGGCACATACAGGGATTCATGTCAAGGATAGAAAAATCTGAACTATAACTGACAAATTTCTAGAGACTCAGTGTGGACAACTCTCAGATTTAAAAACTCCAGGTGGAGTCAGTCATGTGGAAGCACAACATTGTGAGATTTACCCCAAGACTTTGATCAGACTCCTACAGAAAATATCAGAGAAAAATGCCTCACTTTTTCCATAGTGGGAGGGGAAAGGAACCATTTTGAAATACACCAGAACACTCTGTTTTTCTTATTTCTTTTTTTGTCTTTAAGTTTTCAATTTTAATTCCAATTTAGTTAACATACAGTGTTTTATTAGTTACAGGTATACAATAGAGTAATTCAACAATTCTACACATTACTCTGTTTTTCTCTCTACCTTCATTTAGGATTTTTTTCCTTAGCCTTTGTTTATTTACTGTTTCTCAAGCATGTAACTAGGTGTGGATTTCTTTCTTTCTTTCTTTCTTTCTTTCTTTCTTTCTTTCTTTCTTCTTTCTTTCTTTCTTTCTTTTCTTTCTCTTTCTCTTTTTTTTTTTTTTTAATTTATCTCCCTTGGGACTAACTGGGTTTCCGAAATTCCAGCCTATCTCCAGTTTCTGGAATTTCTCAGTTTTCATTTCTCTGAATATTTTCTCTCTCCTATTCTTTAAATTATTTCCATTATAAAACTCTGGTTGAACTTAAAAGTAGACATTCACTTATTCACCATATATTGCTGACCACTTACCATGTGTTGGACATTTTTTTGTTTCCAGGTATATATCAGGAAATAAAAATGACATAATAAAACTTACAATAAAAGTACTGTAGTAGAAGGGATGATGACTAAGGAATAAGAGGGTCAAAGTGCTAGGTTGTCTCTGTTTTTAAAAATTTAAATATGAGAAGTTTCGTCAAGTATGCCTCATATGGCATGTTTTCTTGATCTCATATAGACCTGATTATCCTTTCTTAATCTTCCTTTTATATAGTGTTATGCCTAGAAATGGATTTACTCAAAGGGTCTTAACAGACTACAGTTTTCCAAAATTCCCCTTAAATAGAACTTTGTATTTCTGTGAGTGTTAGTTGTTTTTATTACTTCCTTTGTTTAAAGTCCTTTTATTTACCAATTTAAAAAGGACTTTGATATTTTTCAGCTAAAAGATACAGATGTCAAATTAAATTACCTCAAGACTTCTTCCCAGTTTCAAAATGCAGGTGGAGTCAGAGCCAGCCTTTATGAAGCCAGAATATCATACAGCTTAAGGAAGGTATTTCATGAAAACAATAGTTTATTTATATTACAAATATCAAATTAGATACAGAGTCTTGTAAGGGGTTTGTGCAAATGAGATGTCCCAAAGATAAACTTTCAATAACTTAATAAAAATTCTACTGTTGGGACAACATATTAATATATATTAGATATGCTTATATGTGAAATGTCTATTTTTTGCTTTGTAAGGAAATATAGGTTACAGTAATGAATAGATTTATAAGACAAAATGGATTGTACTGAGATCCATATACATCATGCTTCGAATATTAGCCTTTGGATATTTTGTGTCCCATTGTATTCCATCGATAATCTGCTGTCAGTGACCAAATAGCCTTTACTCAAATTGTCAGCTTTGAGTTCCTTAATGTGTTTTGGCTCATAATATTTCTTCTTCCTGTGCTCGTTTATAATGAAAATAAATGTTAGTTACTATTGTGCATTAAGTCACTTATATTTCATGTTAATAGAGTTTAAGGGGGACTTTTGAGAGAAAATGAACATTCAAATAAAAAGAGTGAAAATAATTTTAAAGTAACAAAAGAGCTCAAGACATAGTCATAAAAATTTGGATCCAGAACTCTGTCATGTATGTATATATATATTTCTATCCTCATCTTTAAAATTGTCCTCAGAAGTAAGAGTTCTTTTGAGAACAAATTCATCATAGAGAAATGTGGAGTAATTATAGAAATAAATCATCAAATATTTTGAACCTTATATTAAATTAAATAGCTTTTGTAATTTTTATGAGCAGCACCCCACAAGTGATAGCAATATATAATTTTCATCCTTCCCTAAATGATGATGGTCAGAACCCCTCTCCCTCTGCTGGAACACTGTGTGCCACTTACTGTAATTCCCCATCATTTTTTCAGGAAAGTGACACAAGGAAAAGGGATAAATATCAGGATCTTTGTTTTTCACTGAAGTATTTCCAGGTGACTGACCCCTAAGTTTTCCACAGCAAATAGATGTGGGTTAATCTTTTGATGATATTGACCCTATTCTAACTTGTGTCATAGAACTGAAATAGTTTGGAACTATGTTCTTAAACTTGGACTCAGTAAATCACAAGAGACTTTTAGTATATTCTACATTAATATATCTCAAAACATAGTCCAGGGACCATCTGGATTGCAATTACTATTGATATTTTTTAATATCATATAAGACTTATGGACTCAGAATCTTGTAGATCAACAGGGAGTGGGGAGGGACCTGTATTTTTGTAAGTTCTCTATCTTATGAATATTCAAGTTTGGGAGCCACAGTTTATATCATGACACCTAACAAATGGCACAATGCAGTACCAAGGCACCTAGTTGGCTTGCAAGATAGAATCGCCTCTCCTGGAACTCTATACAGACAGGTCTCTTGGGCAAAATTATCTTTAAAAAATTTAGTTAAGAATTTAGAGACAAACACTGGTATTCTCTAAGTTTCAAATAGATGTGAGAATTTTTTTACAGAAAATATTCACTATGAGACAGAATAAAGTAAGTCTGGATTCATAGAGATGTCAACTCTGGAAACCATATTCATAATAACAAAAAAGTAACCAATGATGGAAAAAACATAAAAAAGAAGTTACAATTATTCAAAGAGCGTAATAGAATGAGGCCATTAAACAACTTTATGGTTCCATTTAGTAGCTTCTGGAAGCTTAAATGTGCATAGAATAAATTGGGTTTGTAATTATGATCCAAAATACCCAGAGAAAGACAAGGATGTTTTGAACATTATGTTCAGGGTAGTTTGTGATATGTTTTAGAAAGTTTCCAAACCAAGGCAGTTAAGCTAAAAGGAGTATAAGAAATGTAAATTCTTAGCTAATTGATAAAATTAACTGGAATATTTTTCAATCTCAAGATTTCAGATACTTAATTTTACAATCCATACTTCTTTGTTTTATTCATCCTTTATGTTTTATTCATCCTGGTTGAAGATGCTAGAAATAGTCACTATTTGCACATTATCTTGTCATCAAAATCAAACTTTGGTAATATGACTATTTTTTATGTAATGAATTTAAAATTAGATGAGAAAATTGTCAAATAATTTCTATTAGATGACATGGTTCTATTTTTATTAAATGCTTTTTAATTATATTAAGTGTGATAATTTCTAAAATAGATCAAAAGTATAGAATATATATCATATATATTTATATTTTGTTTATATTTGTACATAGATAAATATACTACCTTTTTGATAACTGTATAGGCTGCAACCTGTAGATAGATATTCAGATCCTACTCAGCATAAAAATTATGACTTACGAGTGTTGTAAAGCAAATAAATCCTTTTACAAAATAACTTTAGCCATTCTTTTAAAAAATATTTATCATATTTTCAACATATAATAATAAAAATCTAGTTAATGTTTTATGTATTTTTAAAAATATGATCATTGTGGAAATCTGATAATTTAAAAATTCTTACAAAAT
This sequence comes from Canis lupus dingo, assembly GCF_003254725.2. Taxonomy (NCBI): domain Eukaryota; kingdom Metazoa; phylum Chordata; class Mammalia; order Carnivora; family Canidae; genus Canis; species Canis lupus. The sequence goes on along the minus strand of NC_064274.1, from coordinate 9,661,101 downwards.
ATATCACCTTATTATCTATTTAAAATATTAATAAAATTAATTATTTTATGTGTGAATATGTTGACCTAATAGAGTAGGGACTCAGTTTCAGAAATATTCTTTAGGACCCATGACAAGCATGCTATCAATTTGATGGTCAAATGAAAGCAATTTCTATCACATCAATTCCAAAGTTGCTCTTTTCTTGCTGGAATTCTTTTTGGTTATTTTTTGTTTTTTTTCTTGCTGGAATTCTTGGAACAAGCACTGGACTTGAAGCCAGGAGATATGACTTCCAATCATGGCTTATATTTGGTTAATTATGATTATAAAGAAAAATCATGTAGTTAACTATGAATAGTTGAACATAGTCATTCATGTTGAGATCCTGTGAACATCTGGAAAACAAGCACTTAATACTTAAATATAATTAGTCATGTTTATAGGAACAAAGAACTTGAGATGGATTAAAAGACAACTATACCACATATTTGCAGTTAGAATATTCAAATACTACACTGACAATAATAAAGATTCTTGTTTTCCTCCTTTTTGTAATCCATTATATCTAGGACCATTGTACTCTTCATCTAAAAAATGATCTAAGGTAGGAAGCACACTGAATGCCTCTATAGATTTTAATTATAGTTTGGAAAATGAAATATTTTGACAGTTTTTGTTTAACAACTTTTAGAATATTTGACTCTCTTAAAATACCGTGGAATTGTCCTAAGAATACTATTTTACAGGCAATTTTTTTGCTGAATAACTTTGTAACTTTAGCTAATTGTAACAGTGGAATACAATAGAGTGTTGGAAGTATTTTCCAACTTTGCTAAATGACTCCTTTATGGAAAATCTGACAGTTTCTTTGCCCTTATTTTTTTATTTTTATTTTTTTTTGTTTGACATCAGGTCTTCAGAATTCTAAGGAAGTATGATCAATGATTAAATGATGGCTTGGTAGGGTGTGAAAACCTAACTGGATTAGAGAGTAGACCTCTTTTCATAATTTACAGTGTAAGCATGGAGATTTAACCTTAATTAGTGTTTTCTACTTATACATGAGTAGTTATAGCTTACCTATGTCCATAGTTCTAACATAAGTTTTTGTCTTAGAATAACCTTTAATTCTAACCTTTGTTATCTTTTAGTTTCTTTATTTCTAATAAGTTTGACTTACTGCTATATTCTCATGCACATTGTAACTTAATAAACTTTTATTGAAACATGTTCTTGTTTAATTATTCCTACTGTTCTGTAAAGGAATATTCTGCATTTTTTCATACCCACCCTTCATTTTGTAATATTACACAATCATATATTTTTTAACCTAATAATTGAGAGGATGTGTAATAATTTAAATTTTATTCAGCAAGGTTATAAGGGAGATAAGAGAGGATTTGCAAATTAGTTTGATATTATCTTTGTTCAATCTTTTATCTACATTATATATTTATTTTTGTTAAATACAGCTAATGTTGTCTTTTGTCAGGACTGCTGATCTTTTTTAGTTCAACCTCACTGAATAACTAGGGGTAAAGATTTTACAAATTTCAATTGAGTAATACTATGGTTAGATCCCTGAACTGTTGCAAATTATAGAAATGTAATTAATTAATACTAAAGGATAGAGTTGTAGAAAAATAAACAATGTAAGAGAGAGCACTGCCTGTGTTATTGTATTTAAGAATAATTTCTAAGGCCTCTATCATTCGTTGACACAAGGCAAGGAAATTTGGTTGAAATCAGCTTCTTCCAGTTGATTCTTCAGAGTTTTCATAGGTAATATTTATCATTCTCAAGGATCTGATGTATCAAATGTTAATGATAGATGAAAAAGAAAATGTCAGTCAGTGAGTATGTCTGTCAAAGATCGATCCTCAATTTTGGGAATATTAGTTTTCAGAGAGATGTAATATTTTCTGTACAATTCCCCATGATTAATATACTTTTGAAATATATACACTTGGATGGAAATCTGTTGTCTTAAGCTGAACATCCTATATTTATCCTCATACTTCATTGAAAGCAATACTCAGGAATGCAGGGCTTACTATCAGTAGTAATAAAAATAGGTATGAAACTGTATCTGCTTCTATAACTAGAATTTTTTAAATATTTGGTAAAGAATAAATTATTTTATTATCAAAAATGATACTGATCCCATATTTAATGCATTAGCAAAATGAACAGATTATGAAATTTCCTATTTCCTAGGGAAAGGAAGAAAAAAATTCTTAAAATGAATTTTTAAAAATGTAAATGAATCTTATAAAATGTTTATGTATTAGTCATTTTAGAAAACAAGTGATTGAGGTAATTTTATGATAAAAATTATTATTTTGCATCATATTTTTTCGCATTTAAATCACATGACTGAATAGAAATTTACCTCAATATAAGAAATTCTTCTGTTATTTAAATAAATACCTTTTCATCTTTACAACTCAAGAACTATTTCATGATATCCTACTTTGTTAAGTAATGTTAGTTCCCTAAAATTGTATTTATGCCACAAGTGAATTTAAAATTCCAGGAGGATTCATTGTCTGACAATTCTGGTTTCTTACTTTTTGTCCTTTTTTGCTTATTAAACTCCAATTATGTTGGTGATTTTTCAGGATTTTGAGAAGCAGTTAGTCTCCCAACTAGTGAAAGGCAAGACCTAGTAGGTCTACACTTTTTTTTTTTTTGCCCTTAACTATTCAATTCTCAGATATTGACCAGTGGAACAAGGTAATTGAACAACTAGGAACACCATGTCCAGAATTTATGAAGAAATTGCAACCTACGGTAAGAAATTATGTGGAGAATCGGCCCAAGTATGCAGGACTCACCTTCCCCAAGCTCTTCCCAGATTCCCTCTTCCCAGCGGACTCTGAGCACAATAAACTCAAAGGTATGACCATCAGCAACAATCTCAGAAGCACTGCGTGGGTGGTGGATTAAACAAATTATAGAGATACCTCTCTTTAACTTGAACTACAATAATTTAAGGAGTATTTTTTAAAGTTTTGTTTGTTTGTTTTACTAAGAGCGTGTGGTCAAGGATTTTGGAATTGTGTGGATATTCAGAGGGAGAGGTAGTAATAAAGGATGTGACAGTGGCATGGGTTACCTATGTCATGAGGCTTATTTGGAATCTTAAAATTCTTTTGCAGTGTAACTCTAAAAGACCAATGTGATATACATTGAAGTAATTGTTCTAATTCTTTTTATTACCTGGAGAATATTTCAACACAGTGTTTTGTTGTAAAATCTTGGAGACACAGGTGTTTGAGTTTTCTATTATTTATATTTTATGGAATGTTTAACTACCGATTTTTCATCTTATGAGTAACCAGTGAGATTTACTTACACATTTTATATTCAATAGAAATATTTGCATCAATAAGTAATTCTTTCTGCTACTATGTCTGTAGTTATGAACTTCAGTGGGATGCCTGGGTGGCTCAGTGGTTGGGCACCTGCCTTTGGCCCGGGTCATGATCCTGGGATCGAGTCCCATATTGGGCTCCCTGCAAAGAGCCTGCTTCTGCCTCTGCCTATGTCTCTGTCTCTGTCTCTCTCTCTCTCTCTGTCTTTCATGAACAAATAAATAAATCTTAAAAAAAAATAACTTCCGTAACAAATCTTAGTTTCTTCAGCTACAAACTGAGATAATAATGCCTTAGTCATAGGATTAGAGACGAGGGATAAATTTGGCAATGTGTAAAATATACTGTAAATAATATTCTATTTCTTATTTTAATTTAGAACATTTTAGGGAACCTGATTTTGAAACAAATTTGTTTTTTTCCTTGCCTGAGCTCAAATGCTGTCCCTGAAAATCTGTGTGAGCCTGGACAAGTTGTCTGATCTATCTATACCTCCCTTAACAAATGAAAGTAGGAAGTGTCTACCTTAGGATCATTGGGAGAATTAACTGACTAAATATTTTTGTCAAACACTTAAAACAATGCCTGGCTCATAGTAAATACTCGGTAGCTGTTAGACATTTTTTAAAAAGTAATAATTATTATTTAAAATATAATGATATATATCAAAAAAAGAATAAGGATGCATGCTTTTGAAATTTTTCCCCAAAAATTCAGTGTATAATTAATTAACTATAGACTTAACTTACAGACATAATTTATAGCAAATACAGACTTAAATGAGACAGAGAAACTTAAAATGTGGTGCCATTTTCCAGGGTCTTATCCCCAGTCTTATATGTCGTGGATTGTAAGTGTACAGAACTGTTCCTGTGTTCTTGACAGTTTCATTGCACAATTGGGTTGCTTCCTTCAGTTGACTTGACACTCTGAATGACAACAGATGAAATGATTACTAAGATGGCTGCTTTTTTTTTTTTTTTTTTAAGATTCTATCCATTTATTCATGAAAGACACAGAGGGGGGGGGGGCAGGCTCCATGCAGGGAGCCTGACGTGGGATCCGATCCCGAGTCTCCAGGATCACACCCTGGGCTGATGGCAGGGCTAAACCGCTGAGCCACCCTGGCTGCCCTAAGACTGCTGCTTTTAAAGATCAACACTGCCTATATATTCCAAATGGAGATTTGAAGAACTTAGTGTCTTTATAAAGCTAATTGGCATGTCAGGCAAAAGTAATCTCTTTATCTGAAGACACTTGTAGTGTAACAGTATGGGGATGTTAAAAGCCCTAATCAAATTATTTGGGATAACGACAGTACTTGTAGAAAAGCTATTAAATAACATACCATGCTTCATAATATAATTCTGACTTTCTTGAGTTTTTTTTTTGCTTTTTAATTCAACTTCAATCTCCATGATTATATTATTTTTACAAATGATAGGCTAGTTTATATATTTATAATTATTTAATGATAATTTTAATATAATAATTGGTAAATTATAAAGACTTCCACAAATAGTAAGAGGGAAGAATTTGTTGTTATTTAAAAAGAGTGTAAGACATTTACTTGCAAATAAAAGAATGAGAAAGGAGGAATTGAAAACTTTTCTTCCTCCTTATTTTGTTCCCTTCAAATACTATTGATCACTGTTCCTTAGAGACTAGATTCTTTGGTATTACTGTAGTTCATGCCTCGATAGATTCGGAGCCCAGGCCAACCCCCACCGCTTTTAAAACATAGGGGATTTGATGGGAGAATTTTTGGGAGGTGGGTGTATGTGTCTGGGTATAAAATCAGAAAGATCTCTGAATCAATGAAATGAATAAATATAGCCCTATTGGGCCATTAAAGGAGGGTCATGGAACAAACAATATTTTCACCATAAAATTTTCATATCAGTTTGGAGATGCATTTTCTGTTTTATGTCTAAAGTTTTATGTTTGTAGAGATTGAAAACTGAGTGTCTTTTAGCATTATTATTAAATAAATACACTTACTGATCATCACCATTTAATTTTTTTGGGATCTCTGGCACCTTGCACTACCTGACACAGAGTAGATATTTAGTATTTTATATATTGAACTATATCAATATGGTTACTGAGATGTGTGAATTCTTTCTTCAAATCTGTCCCCTCCTCTCTATCCTTGAAACTTCTGTTCCTATTAAAGCCCTCATTGTCTTTTCAATCCTCAAAAAAAGTCACCCCAACCTCTTGCCTCCCTCTAGTATCCCTTTTGTCCTATCTCAGAAAAGCTTTTAAAATGAGCAATCTATATCCACTTTATCTGCTTCCTTTTTAAAACTTCATTCTATCACATTTATATATATGTATAAAATACACATAAAATATATTAAAATATATATATTCTTCCCTCCTCAGAGGTAACTATTATTTTGTTTCTTGATTATTCTTGCAGTCTTTTTCTAAACGTTTATATACATTAATAGGAAGAGAGGGAAATATTTGTTGTTTTAGTGAGAAGGGGTAGATGTATACAAATGATATAATGATCTATGCATCATTCTTGCAACTTTGTTTTGTTGCTTAACAACATGTCCGTGTGAGTACATATAGATCTCATTCTTTTAAATTGCCAACTACAATTCCATGGTATAGTTGTACCATAGCTCATTTTTTAAATTATTTTTTTGCCCTCTGGATAGAAATTTAGACTTTATTTTATTTTTTTTTATTTCATAACCAACACTATAGTGAACATCCTTTCTGTGGTTTTTTTTTTTTTCATGAACATGTACAATTGTTTCTATAGGCTGTATACCAAAAGTGGAACTGCTGGATCATAAAGTATTCACATTAAAATTTTAATAGTCCTGGGATCCCTGGGTGGCTCAGCGGTTTGGTGCCTGCCTTTGGCACAGGGCGCGATCCTGGAGTCCTGGGATCGAGTCCCGCATCAGGCTCCCTGCATGGAGCCTGCTTCTCCCTCCTCCTGTGTCTCTTCCTCTCTCTCTCTCTCTGTCTATCATGAATAAATAAATAAATAAATCTTTAAAAAACAAAACAAAAAAAATAAATAAAATTTTAATAGTCCAAATTTGCCTTGTAGAAACATTTATCAATTTAACACTCACAACAACATGAATGAAATTACCTGGTATGAGTAAATGTTACACCTTTTTCTTTTTTTTCCAATCTGGTGAATAAAAAACATTTCATTGTTTCATTTTGCATTTTCCTAGTCACTTGGTAAAGTTGCCCAATGTTTGGAAGGAAGGTGGTAGTTTATCTTTGTTTTCTTAATTTTCTCTCCCTCCAACAAATTTTCCTGACAAAGTCAAAGTTTTACTAATTGTTTCTCTCCTTCATTGTTTCAGCCAGCCAAGCCAGGGACTTATTGTCAAAGATGCTAGTGATTGACCCTGCAAAAAGGATATCAGTGGATGACGCCTTACAGCATCCTTACATCAATGTCTGGTACGACCCTGCCGAAGTGGAGGCGGTAAGGCATAGTAGGCTTATTCACTTTCCTTCCACAAACAAATCAGAATAATTGGGTGCTCAGTGGTGAAAACTGCAAGAGAATTAGAACCCAAAAGCACACACAAAGGATCTTCAGGCAATTCCTAAGTCACAAAGTTATTACCTTCCTCTATAAAAGTTATTTTCTTTCACCCATATTTTACATGCTTTTCTTTTTCAGGGTTTTCCATGAGAGCTGATTTATCCAAAAAGCCTTAGCTGTCCATGACACATCCATTTGCTTTTGTGAAATTGTTAACAACCCCAGTGTTTGCTTTTTTATGCTGAATTTCCAACTTCTGATGCAAATTAAGTAGCAGAAATCGTAATAGAGAATAAGGTGCTTTGCCTCTCTTTCCTTAATAAGATGCCTACCATTACTCAAGTGTGGCACCACAAGCATTTCGCAGATAGAGCTTTTACCAGGCCATTGGTGACTTTGTGAAACCTTACATGGATTAGATGAGAAAACCTAGGTAGTTCAGTGCAGAGTAGTTCAGGTTTATTCTAAATTCACTGACAAAGTAAGATGAACCTCCATATTGTAAATCTAGGCTGAGTTTAAAGATCTTCTCTGAAGCATCACTTTTTTAAAAACTATTTCCAACCATTCAATATCTTTCCCCCAATCTCTTTCTTATGTCTTTGCCTTTCTCCTTTTCTGCCTGGAGCCAAGGCAAAGGATTATTGTTGTTGCCTATGTGTGTTCATAGGCCTCCTGATGAGAATATCCTTTGGTCTCTTTTTTAAATGTTGCCATCAGCAATGTTATCTTCTCCTCAAAGAATCAAAATCTCCTCAAATTCTTAGAATACCTCTGCTAAATGATTTTTTTCCTTTTTTTTTTAACATAATAGCTTCAAAGTACTTTGAATTGGTTTTTAACACCTATTTGAAATACTCTCTTTACTTGTTTTCTCATATCTTTCTCTGTATTTCAAAGTATTCTTGTTTGAGCCTAATTTTGTTTTGTTTCAGCTTCCTTTTGTTTCATTGTGCGCCTGCCTACTTTGAGATGCTGGATTCAGACTGACATAATTCTTATCCCTTTATCTTTCACCAGAAAAGTGAGAGCTGACAGATGGGAGTGGGAATTAGGGAGAATTAAACTTTGTAAACATAATATTCAAAAAACTACTTTTCATAGTAACCCGATGAATCAAAAAATTTTGAGGAAAACACTTTAGTGATAAATGAGTCTCTCAAGTGTGGAAACTGGGGTGTTAACAATCCTTGATGACATATTCTTAAGATCTGCTCTCTTAAGCATCATTTCACAGTGATGTTGAAATTTCAGTTTGCTTAGAATTAATTTTTAGTCACTTGATTTGATTTTTACAAAATAAAATCCTAATTTTTTTTAAAGATTTTATTTATTTATTTGAGAGAGAGGGAGAGATAGTGAGAGAGAGCACAAGCAGAAGGCAGGGAGAAGGAGAAGCAGAGTCCCTGTGAGCAGGGAGCCTGACATGTGGCTGGATCCCAGGATGCTGGGATCAGGACCCGAGCTGAAGGCAGACACTTAACCAACTGAGCTACCCAGATGCCCCAAATCCTAACATTTTTATGGGTAAAAGATAGAATCACTTTTCTCTCACTCTTAGGAAATACTTTCAAAGACGTTCTTGGGGTACAATGAAGTAATGAAGTCAGTAAGAGAAAGTATGATATATAAATATGTGAAAAGTAAGTGTAAATATTTTTCCTTTGATGATTTTCAAGAAAGTACTTTAGGTTATGTTGATAAAAATTTTAGACCAACACAAATTATTTAAAATTGTTGCTCCTCATTTATTTTGATCATTCAAATCATGTGGCATGTTTATTTTTTCTTACATCTAATGTAATGTGTGTAATCTGTTTTTAATGGATTGTGGCCCAGAGTTTAATTGGAGTCATAAAGTCTGCATTTGTAATTCACTTGGGATTATGTTGCCTATAAAAGAAATAGTTGTTTAGATTCTAAACATATTAATGAATAGCATCAGTGAGTTTTTAAATTTAACTTTTTATGAAAAATTTCTTCAAAGGGTAAAAAACGTAAGATTTAGGGTGCTAAAGTGGCTAGAACCTTGTTCTTCTTCATTTCAATATTGTCATCCTGGAGAGTAGATAGTAACAATATAAGATGTGGATTTTAGGGGAAGGATTTGATAGAGCCTGAAGGTTTAGGAAAAGGGATCAGTAAATGCACAGAAGAACAAGCAGGTATTTAACACTTAGGCTAGGATCATTGATTATACAAGGATAAACATGTTTTACATGTAGACATGTTGCAGGGAATAGGTCAGAATTCTGACCCTAGGGCAAGGATAATTCATTACTTTATAAAATGTATTATACAAGTCACAACTAGGAAGAGACAGATTCTAAAGATGCTAGAAGCAATGGTCAGCTATGCTTTCTGCAATGCCCTTAGAAAATGCCTTTGTTATTGCATGTGAACTTACATTTAAAATAAAATAACCTTTCTTTATGGATGCATGGCAAAGCTATAATTTCCAAGGTATATTTTCTGCCAAGACTGCCAAGACCGTTCTGTAAAATAAACTCTGGTGTATTCTATAATCCAAACAAATGGAAGTATCAAATAATCAGAATTTCCATGATTAAAAGTTTATCCAGGATATCCAGGCTCAAGCAGCCTTCAAGTAACTCACATGATATTACAAAGGGAAGGAAATTCAAAGATGAGAGGAAAGAAACATATATTTCATTGCAAAAAAATGAGGCAAATGGAAAGGGAAAAAGGAGAAACTGCAAGAGAATGTGATTTCTTCAGGGAAAGTAGGAAAGCAGGAAAGGAGAAGAGAGAAATGCTATGTGTACTAATCTATTCATCATAACTTACCACTTGTTTCCAAAAGTGCCAAAGTACTAAAATGAAAAGAGAAGAGCTTATGAATGCTGTCATAACTCGAAGAAAATTACTCATGCAACCATGAACTTGAGAAATTTAAAAGTTGAATGTCAAGGTTAATGGTGATCTGTGTAAGAGTGCATAAAGAGTTTTAAAGTTGTAACTGCTCAGATTATTAGCAAGCTCTTATTCAAATAATGTTCAGAGTAAAAAAAAACAATGTGCCCCAAACAGGGTGCAAAGTCCACATTTAGTGTCAATGCTTTCTTATAAGATAGTTGGAAGGCATTCTAACTCTGTTTCAGTATTTATCAAGAGGGCAAAAACATCATATACAAATGCAATGCATTCTGTTGTATACATCTTCACAGGCATGAAAGATGGGGTAGGTTTTTACATTTCTGCTCTCCCACTTACTAGCTGGCCTTGGTCAAGTTTCTTAACCTTTCTTCAGCTCAGTTTTCTAAATTAAGAATAGGGAGCATTCATACTTAGTGCATATTTACTTACATAGTACTTACTCAGAGAATATAAAGAGTTAATGTACATGAAGTGCTCAGTACACTACTGTAGCTAGTAGGGATCATAGAAATTCTTACTATTGCTATTACTATTACAACTTTTATATGCAAAGCTCAACTACCTTTTGATATTTAGAAAGATACATATATTTAGTAAAAAAAAAAGACCAGCTGGCCAAAAAATTGTAAAAGTATTCTATAACATTAAAAAAAAATCCTGGAAATTATGTAGCTCCTACAAGATTTTAAACTGTTGGTCCTTTTTTGGCTGAAATATGCCCACTTCTACTTTGTCAAGTGTAAGAGAATTCAGTGCCACTTATTTAAGCCAAAATAAAGGCACATTATATAGCTCATAAATCCTCATTATAATCAACTTAATGAAACTAAAGGATATTCAGGACTGTTTGGGGAATCACTTTAAATATATTCCCTGTGCTCTGTTAGAAATATGGAAACAATGAGGATCAGTTGCCTTATTTCTACAAGATTCTTGAGTTTAGAAACTCTGTTAGAGAAGAAGGTGGCTTTCACTTTGCAACCTCTGAGAGTAGGGGCATAGAGGCATATTAGGGGCATCATCATGAACTACAAACTAAAGAAGAGTTGATTATGTTTCATGGCACATGAAAAAGGAATTTAAGAAGAATATAAAATGGAACCCTTTTTTTAAGCACACTTTTATTTCTCTCAGAAATTCTAGAGCACCCTCCTGCATTGCTAGTAGTGGAAGAGGGAGATAGGAGAGGGAAGGGAGGGAGAGGTGATACATTCAGTGACCAAATCAAACACCTCAAAACTCAAAGTAGTCCTCATAGAGAAGCCAATTAAAAATGTAGGAGCAGAGAAGGACTTTTGTTTATTTCTCAGTTCATGACAGGAAGGAAGGATTAGGATTTGTCACTAGAACCATCATCCAACATGGGACTGGTACTGGGGACCAGGCTCATGACCAGCAGTGTTTAGCCAAGTCCACTGTTAGTTGAACTTTGTCTCAGAGAGCCTCAGATACAATCTTCAATGGTCAAAATGTTATTCTGGAAAGCTGGACAGAGGGGCAGTTTGAACCAGTCAGGCTGTTGTTATCTAAGAATTCCTTTCTCTAGTGGGCAAGCCCTGGGGACTTGAGAACCCAGAAAAGTGATGGCAGGCAACACAGGACCATCTGAATGGTAGCTGAGACAAAGTTACAGGAGGGAATGCTAGAACAGAGGCATGGAATGTGGGGCTAAGCTGAGGAGTAGACTGAGGAGAGAGGTTGGAAATGTTTTGATTGAGAATATAAGTACACATGTCATCCTTATAGAGACCAAAGAAAAGGTAATTAATCCAATCAGTTTGGGTAGAATGTGATTAGGGAAGCAAGGTGGTGTTGAACTTGTTAATTGTTTCTTGCCTAATTCAAGATTAATTTGGGAATTAATTTGGCTGGGTGGGAATTTAATCTACCTATACAGATCCTAAATTAAACAAACCGGTCTTCAGATTCACAGTGAGAGTATAATCCCAGAAACAGAGTTAACATTTACACATGTTAGCGTTGAAATTCAATAAGCCTAGAATAGTCAGTAATGTTACACATTACTGTTTGTAACATAAGGTAATTAATAAAGTCATAAATATTTTACTGATATTATTATTTGCTATTTCATTCCTTTAGGGACTGTTATTTTTTGCCTCCAGTGAGAAGATTTATAGGAACAAGCAAACTTGACTTATATTAAGCTCTTTTATTGCAAGGCCATCATAGATTTCATGCTTTTTTTTTTTTAAGATTATTTATTTATTTATTCATGGAAGACAGAGAGAGAGAGAAAGAGAAGCCGAGACACAGGCGGAGGGAGAAGCGGGCTGTGGGACTTGAACCTGGGTCTCCAGGATCATGCCCTGAGCCGAAGGCTGACGCTCAACTGTGGAGCTACCCAGGCATCCTGATTTCATGCTCTTTGAAGAGAGTTACTATCTGATGTTGCTTTGGCCATCTTCTTGTTTGCTATTGTATCTTATCTATCTTATCAGTCATTACCAAAGAAAGCACGTGGAAAGGATCACCAACTGTACAGGAAATATGCATTTTTTCAATCTTCTTGTGGCATAGATATCTAATGTTTCTTTTATTTTTTGAAGTCCCACTTCCTTTTTTTAAAATTGTGGTTGACACATAATGTTACATTAGTTTCAGATACAACATAGTGATTCCACAAGTCTATATGTTATGCTACAAGTGTAGCTACCGCCTGTCACCATTCAACACTTGGGATCCCTGGGTGGCGCAGCGGTTTGGCGCCTGCCTTTGGCCCAGGGCGCGATCCTGGAGACCCGGGATCGAATCCCACGTCGGGCTCCCGGTGCATGGAGCCTGCTTCTCCCTCTGCCTGTGTCTCTGCCTCTCTCTCTCTCTGTGACTATCATAAATAAATAAAAATTAAAAAAAAAAACACTATTACAATACCATTGATTATATTCCCTGTGCTGTACTTTTGTCATTATGACTTATTCATTCCATACTGGAGGCCTGTATCTCCCACTGCCCTTTATTCATTTTTCCTATCCCCCATCTCCTTCCCTTCTGGCAACCATCAAGTTTATTTTTTGCTTAGTCTGTTTCTGCTTTTTGCTTATTTCTTTACTCATTTGTTTTAATGTTTAGATTCCACGTATAAGTGAGATCATATGGTACTTCTCTTTCTCTGTCTGACTTATTTCACTTAACATAATACTCCCTAGGTCTATCCCATGTGTCTCAAATGGCAATATCTCATTCCTTTTTTGTGGTGGTGTAATATTCCATTGTGTGTTTTGTGTCTGTGTGTGTACACACCACATCTTCCTTATCCATCTATCTGTTGATGGGTACTTAGGTTGCTTCCACATCTTGGCTATTGTAAATAATATTGCAATAAACATAGGGTTCATATATCTTTTCAAATTAGTGTTTTCATATTCTTTGGGCAAATACCCAGTAGTGGAATTACTGGATCATATAGTATTTCTATTTTTTAAAAAAGATTTATTTATTTATTTGAGAGACTATGTGCATACATGCACGCATGAGCAGGAGGAAAGGCCGAGGGAGAGGGAGAGGGGAAGCAGATTCCCCACTGAGTGGAGAGCTGAACCAGGGATCTCAGGACCCTGAGATCATGACCTGCGCTGAAACCACGACCTGGAAGCTTAACCAACTCAGCACCATGCTTAGCCCTATACTAAGGCACCCCTAGTATTTCTATTTTCAATTTTTTAAGGAACTTCCATAATGTTTTCCACAGTGGCTGCACCAATTTACATTTCCACCAACAGTGCATGAGGCTTCCCCTTTCTCCATATCCTGGCCAACACCTGTTGTTTCTTGTGTTGTTCCTTTTAGCAATTCTGACACATGTGAGATGATATCTCATAGTGGTTTTCATTTGCATTTCCTTGATAGTGATGTTGAGCATCTTTTCATGTGTCTATTGGCCATCTATATATCCTCTTTGGGAAAAAAATGTCTATTCAGGTCCTAAGCCCATTTTTTAATTGGATTATTTGTTTTGTTTTGTTTTTGATGTTAAATTGGTTGAGTTGTGGAAGTTCTTTATATATTTTGTACATTAACCTCTTATCAGATATATCATTTGCAAATAGATATATGAATTTTAATGTTGCATAAATCTGGAAATATGTTCAAGGTAAATCTTTTTTTGTTGTTGTTGTTCAAGGTAAATCTTAAATGAGAGCTTAGAGATCATTGTAGAATGGTTTTGTGCTACTGTTCAGCATTATCAACAGAGTATCAGGTGTCTAATTGTGAGCAGCTACAGGAACACAGGACCAGAAACCATGAGAAAAATAGAATAGGGCTAAGCATGGGGCCAAAAAGCATTGAGAAGACAATCAGAAGCCTGTGGTCAAAGTAGTACAGGCTCCAGAGCTTGGTCTGAGCAATTCAGGGTGACAGCTGATGCCAGTATGTGGACAAATCAGATAGGACAGGCAGATAGCAGTTCAGGAGAGACCTGTGGCCATATATCAGAGTTCTGAACAGATGCCACACTAGTGCATTTTAAACAGTGGCAAAGGGATCCCTGGGTGGCTCAGCGGTTGAGCATCTGCCTTTGGCTCAGGGCGTGAACCCGGAGTCCCAGGATTGAATCCCACATCGAGCTCCCTGCATGGAGCCTGCTTCTCCCTCTGCCTGTGTCTCTGCCTGCCTCTCTCTCTGTGTCTCTCATGAATAAATAAATAAAAACTAAATAAACAGTGGCAAAGCTAAGGATATTTTCTGATTGGAATGTAAAAGTCAAGAACAGGTACTTTTGGAACTCAGAGATTAGCAATCCTAGGAAGCTAGTAGTAGAAGTTGGTAGTAGCTACTACCAACCCTGGAGTGAGGAACTGGTTTACTGTAGCCCAGGCTGAGGTAATGATGGCCTATCTAGTGGGAGTCAGACTTACAGAGACAAAGGAGATAGAGCTGCTTCTGGAAAGAGGAATCAGAGAAATAGCCTGGCTTTTCTCCACTCCCCCCAACTCCTAGTAGTATCTCCCTCCTGTCAGCTAGACCAGCCCTAAATCAGCCAATAGGTGAGTCTGGGAAATGCAGTCTTTAGTGGCTGGCCTCTGAGATACAGAGCAGGGAAAGGAGGGGTGAAGACTGTATCTGTGGGCAAACAGAGTGAGGGCTGGCCCTCACCTATCCATATTTTCCTCATTTGTAGCTCTAAAACTCTGACCAAGTAAAACCGACTTAATCTGGAAAGCACAAAACTTTGGGAGATCAGAAGAGGTGCTCAGGGGCCTCACTAGGTTAAAGTGATGTAAACATTACCTCTAATAAGCCCTAGTAATTATTCCATTTTCTTAAGTATCTTGTGATTTCTTTCTAAAGAATCACAAGTACTATGCCTACCTGACAGTCTTGGCATAAGAGAACTTCACATTGGGCCTTAAATTGAATGTATATAGTTTCCTCCTTTTATGTGTTGTTGTCACTTTTTCAGTCATTTGTTATAGGTTGATGAGGAAGCTAAACGTTGTTGAGCCAGTGTTGAACAATGTGTGCTTGGGGAGGATGAGGGATTCAGCCATCTGTTTTCCTTTAGGTTGTTTTAATTCTACTCTGCCACTGCCAACTGGGGAAAAAAAAACAAAAAACAAAAAACCCCAAAACAAAACCTGTATCAATCTGTCTTCTCATCCACCTCTTTGTTATTTTTTCCTTGTCTTTCCTTTTCTTCTTAGCCTTTTCTCTCTCTCTCTCTCTCTCTTTTTTTTTTTTTTTATTCAGCTCTCATGGAGCTGTTCACATTAGGCCTTGATTATTTATTAACAATTTAATATTCATTCATTCATTCATTTCTAAATTTCATTGAACCTGAACTATGTATCCCACTGACCTACAGGTGCTGGTAAAACAAAAACAAGATTCCCGCTTTCATTGATGTTCGTGGGCTTTTATTCTGTTAACATCTAATGGGAATTTTTATTGATTGGGAATCTTATATCACCTTTGGACATAATTCTTCCAAATATGGGCTATCTATCTTATTTGACTATTTAACTTGTTTAGTGTATAATTTTCTGAATATAGGAAGAATGTGTAATAAATACTTGTCCCTGTCAGTGTTAACCAGTTATAGCTAAGTCGCAATGAATATATTCTAATCTTTAACTAGATGCACATCAGTTGCTTTGAATTATACTTAAAATATCATGCTCATTTATTTCTAGCTATGATTTTTTTTAAACAACTATTTGGCTTTGAATATAAATCAATGCCCTGACCAGGTTTTAGTAATTTAAATGCATAGATTATTATTGAATAATCAAAGAATCCTGAAGTTGGCATACTAAGTAATGGAAAGACTTCATTTATAATTTAAAGATTCATCTATAAATATATTAACTATCTGGAACCCTCAGACAAAATTCAAGTGGTTGAGGATGATGGTGGGAAATTACTCTCATTCTCTACTTGTTATTCCCTTGACTATATTTTTATAGTAAAAACTAAATCATTTGATTATGAATATCATGTGTTAACTTCTCTTAAACCTACTTCATTAATGATCTATTGTTTGTATTATCTTTATCTTCATTAACTGTGGCTTAGTTGTCTTCTTCTAAATTCTCTTTAGTTCATAGTTCCTAAAACAATGTGGTAAAGAATAGGCTTATAAATACATTCAATTATAAATGCATTAAATGAATCCTGCTAGACTCAGAACGTATATAAATTTAGAAATAAGAAAAATTATGGGTTGCCATGAATATGAATTTGATGCATCTACTATTCAAACAGTTCATCAGTAGTTGTCCACTTTGGCAATAAACGACTCAATAAAATGTATATGTGCTTGCTTTAAATATTTTATAATCTCTTTATTAAATCAGTCAAGTTTAACACTGTTGTGCTAAACACAAAGTATCTAGAAGAGATGATTTAAATGAGTTATAAAGGAAAACAGTTTTCTATAGGCTATGTCTCTCCCATTGAGAGGAAAAGGGATTATCCTCTTTGTAACTGACATTTCCCTGTGATGAGTCATACCAAAAGGTTAGGGCATGTTCTGAAGACAGCTTCAGAAGAAGCAATCAGTTTGAAATTCAGAAACCACTGTTTTTGTTTCCTGATTTCCCTCATGGGATACAGACACATGCTTAAACAGTTAATAGATGTTATTTTTGTTTGCCTTTAGTGTGCCTGAGTAGGAAGCAGTTTGGATATAAAGTGTATTATAAAACATTTAATAGTAGCTCTCAAACTATAGAAAAGACCTTTTAAATATTTAAACAAACATAATCAAATTGAACACCAATAAAAAATAAATTTATTATTAAAAAAATAAACAAACATAATCTGCAGTGTTTGAGTTATTTTAGAATATTTTAGAATAGTAATCTGGAAGTTTTTATTGAGGGTGAAAAATTATATCTCACCAAAATAATAAGGAAACTAGTGTCTCTTAACATTTAAAAACCATTGCCTCCATTGCTTTGCATTAAAGAAAAAAAGACAAATGGCACTAAGTCTCTGAGTATGACTGAGGATTTTATTTATTTTTTTTTAATTTTTTATTTTTTTTTAATTTTATTTATTTATGATAGTCACAGAGAGAGAGAGAGAGAGAGGCAGAGACACAGGCAGAGGGAGAAGCAGGCTCCATGCACCGGGAGCCTGATGTGGGATTCGATCCCAGGTCTCCAGGATCGCGCCCTGGGCAAAAGGCAGGCGCCAAACCACTGCGCCACCCAGGGATCCCCGACTGAGGATTTTATTAATGATCCTATTACTAGTTTGCTTCTTGATGCTATATAGGTACACCCACTTTTAGTAAGAAATAAAAAAAATCCCCCCCTTTTTTAGATCCTGGAAATCATGTTTTTTTCTCCTTGAAATTAAATGGGAAAACTTACAGAATGTTTTCTTTCACACTTACAACCAGACATATCTGTATGTGAAAAAGCACGTGAGTTGAGTTCTGTCAGGAAAGTCTTATATGGAGCTTTTATCAAGAGAATTACTCTCAAAAAGATTTCTCAGACTGTTCCTAGCAATTTAAAAAATATCCAAAAATATATGTAAATTCTCTTAAATATTTTTACAAGTAGAACAATCTGCCCCATTTCAGAGCAAGGAAAAGAATAAATAAAAATGGTACCTGAAATATTTAATGTTAGTGATTTCATTTCCATAGTATGATATAGCATTCACTGTGGTGTTTTAAATTTGGCAATCAGTCTGAATATTTCCCAAGTGCCCATCACTAGTTTGCTCTGTATAGTAATCTGTGGACAACTCACAAGAGTTGGAAAAACAAAGAGGTTACTGAGTGATGTTGTAAGGTGAAATATCATTACTCTCTTCTCTCCATCCTAAAACTGCCATCATTTAAATTCTGTTTCTCAGACTAAATGTTCCTATGAAGTCTTTTAAATATGATTTGTTCTACTCACACAGAGTTAATAAACTGGCTGAATCCCTCTCTCAGCTGTTCTCTCCATCTGTCCTGACACAAGGACTGCCTCTTTGAGTCTTATGATTTCTTATTATCACAGCATACAGCATGCTGCGAAAAAGCTAAGGCAACACCCTGGCACACTTAATTTGAGAAATAGCTTGGTGCCATCTATCTGTCATGGAAGACCCTTTCAGTGGGGACTTGAACTTTGAGTAGGTTTGTAATACTCAGGATGTCTGTAAATTTAGAAATAAGTAGGAAGAAACATGAGCTACAATGGATGTGAATTTGATGCACTCTAATTATGTGTTTAATTATAGAAAGAGCAATTCATATTTTGTGATTCTCATTTGCTTGGTGAAAGTTAAATCAATGTCTCTAATTTCTAATATCTGCCATTTGCAGAATTCCAAATTTCCATCTGTTCATCCTGGTGTACTCTTTCAGCAGCAAAATGTGAGCAATTTACTAATTGCCTTCTAGAGAAAATATAACTTGCATTACATTTCATATCCCCAGTGCCTCAGCTGTTAAAGTGAAGATATCTTTTGAATCACACTGGAATTGTTTTGATTCCATGTATTATGTTGGTGGGAGCTTGTCAAAATGTTTGTTGTACATAGATTTAGCCACCTGCTTTTAGTGGCCCCTCTCCCTGCATGACTTATAAGAAAAATATGTACTTCACTCAGACACTAATTTATTTGTCTCTAATTTTAGCAAATTGTTCTACTGACGAAAAGCATTCCCCTTGATTTCAAATCATTGGGATATTCAGAATCCACTGAATAAATGGGATTCTCGAGTGTCAAATCTAGAGTAGTTGAAGTTCATTCTCAGGAGATACCTATTTTGCTGACTGGTAGAGTCTATGCTTCAGTTTTTCTTTTCATATACTACATTAAGCCCTTTAGACAGTGAATGCTGTTAGTCCCGTAAGTAGGCCTCTGAAGGAGAATTCTTCTCAAAAGGTGGGGAAACAGCAGAAATTATTTCTCTAGAAAATTCCACATCTGGTGCTCTTTAAAAAGCTGAGTTAAATATTCTGTCAAGTTCTTCCAAATCTATAAATTTTTTCCTCTCTCCTCGTTGATCTCTAAATACTATGAGATCCACCTACTTAACTCAAGGGAGTAGGCATTTGTGAGATTGTATTTTATTTTCTTAATATTTTCATCCTGGCAAGAAGAGATTATTCAATTATGGCATCTGTGTAGGATGCAACGAAGTAGTGTAATCCATAAACTGTGGGAGAAAATAATACATAATGCTTTTCCCTTTTAAAGCTGTTCCCTAAGAGGTAAGCAAAGAAGTTGATGTTGGAATT
Source organism: Canis lupus dingo (assembly GCF_003254725.2). NCBI lineage: Eukaryota > Metazoa > Chordata > Mammalia > Carnivora > Canidae > Canis > Canis lupus. The sequence continues at coordinate 9,641,602 of NC_064274.1, read as the reverse complement.
TGTAAGGCGTTCTGTCAATGAAAACTTACCAAGTTTTATAGTAAGAAAAAGAAAACAAAGAGGGGGAAAGAATAGAAGTAGATCAGGGGATTCCTGGGTGGCGCAGTGGTTTAGCGCCTGCCTTTGGCCCAGGGCGCGATCCTGGAGACCTAGGATCGAATCCCACGTCGGGCTCCTGGTGCATGGAGCCTGCTTCTCCCTCTGCCTATGTCTCCGCCTCTCTCTCTCTCTCTCTCTCTGTGTGTGTGACTATCATAAATAAATAAAATTTAAAAAAAAAAAAAGAAGTAGATCAGAAGAGACACTCTGTTCAATAGCTTTGCCTTGTAGAGGTCATAAAAATGGCTAATCTCTAGGAACCATAACCTATTTGGTAATTTGCATTCCTGCCTTATTTGTCTATCAGCAATGTTGCTAAAATAACCAAACTAGATGGTTTCTTCCCCACAATTTTTTTTTGTCTCATAAAAGAATTTCCTCTAAACTACTGTGTATATAAGTTCAAAGGCAGCTGTAAGGCATTCCTACCCATTAACTTATCAATATGAATGCTTTCAGTATACAACCTTTATTGATAAAGAAACTAATACTGCAGAGGTGGTGATGTTTTCTGCAAGGCCCCCATATTAATTATACAGAAACCTTGTGATTTCAAGGTCACCTTTGTTCTATTCCTAGTAGTAATGCTTACTTGGTAGATAGCCTTGTTTAAGTTTCAAAATATCTTCTGGTTTGCTACTTAAAATACTTTTTTTTTTCCTCTGACTGTACCAGATCCGATGAAGTTTGCATGATAAACTTTTTAATACTATATTCTCATAGTATATTCTCTTTTTTAAGAAAATCCCCAAATATCCATATGCCCATCCTGCACAATTCCGTCTAACAAATGCTTATTGCATCCTAGTACTACGTTGAGCGCTGTACCAAAGCTAAAATGCACAAATCAAGGAAACATTTCCCTGCCCTTAGGAGCTCACAATCCAGAACTAAGCTTTCTTATCCTAGGAATCATTTACCACTAGAGATTCCTTGGATAGGTTTTTCAGGTCTTATCAAAAAAGTCTTGAAATTGCATGCCTGTAATTATATGTGTACATCTTCCTAGAGATTGCTTAGGGTAGTTCATAAACATTATGACATTTTTGGACATACTATCTCCAAATTGAACTCTCAATATATTTTAAAAAGCACTAGTCTACCACAGAAAGTTTTGGGTGAGGGGGCTAGAAAATCTGGATAATTTACTGTTAACGTTGACCACCAGTTACAGGTATAACCAAAAGAATTAATGCACTGCTTAGAAAATCTCATCTTATTTCCTTGAGATTACTTTTATTTGTATGAAGAGACCTTTCATCTGTAAACATCCTACTTTTTAAAGGAAGGGCATGTAAGAAGAAGTGACAGATAAATGTAAAGCACTATGCTTCCAATTTTCATTATTATGACTTTTAAAATTTATTGACAATATGAAGAAGTTTCCTGTGGTCCTAGGCAAATTAAGAATGTCTTTTCTCGGGATCCCTGGGTGGCGCAGCGGTTTGGCGCCTGCCCTTGGCCCAGGGCGCGATCCTGGAGACCCGGGATCGAATCCCAAGTCGGGCTCCCGGTACATGGAGCCTGCTTCTCCCTCTGCCTGTGTCTCTGCCTCTCTCTCTCTCTCTCTCTCTCTGTGACTATCATAAATAAATAAAAATTAAAAAAAAAAAGAAAGAAATCAAGAATGTCTTTTCTCAAGAAATAGAAATTAGTAGTCAGTGTCTATTTTTCAAGTGGCCAAACCTTTTCATGGCTATGAAGCTTTCAAGACTTGGCAGGTTCATTTTATAGCTTTGTGGTGGCATTGTTCCACAGAAAATAGCAGATTTCATGAGACTGGAGAGTCCCCCTTTCCTTATATCTTGCTGCTACTTTGTTTGTCCTCATGATGGATATATCTCCTTTGCACTATCCATTCTTCTCTGCCCCTGTTTGTTTCCAAAGATTTTTGTTTGTTTCTTTGTCTGTTTTCCAAGAAGGTGTTTTTGTTGTGCATTGCAACATAAAAGTGAAACAAATAAGTGAACAGGAAAACACATAAAAGGGCATAATTTCTTCATTATTCAGGGGGTATCATAGAGTTAAATGAGTCAACCATCTTGTATCATAAGTCATGCATAGAGTTGGTTATACTATCAATGTTAAGAGGTAAATTGAGACATTTCACATTCTAGGCAGAGAGCGGAAAATGATTAGTAAGTATAATCCTTAATGATGCTGAAAATATATGTGTAGTCATATGAAAATAGACAGCCATTAAACCTGTAGAATGTTTATCTTGACTTTTTTTAGCCCCAAATGAAAACTGCAGAGATGAAGTTAGCATGCCATTAGAATTGTACTAAAGCCAAAAGTCTATGGACTGGAAGTTTGGGGAAATGTAGAATCAGGAAAAGGAGAGCAAAAAGCATTCTTGAGTGCTAAATCATGGGAACCTTCAGATTCAGGGAAAAGACTGGATCTGAACATTTTCTTACCAAGTGTTGAACCATTGCTTAGGCCCTAGGGCATCCGTTATATGTAAGGAGAAGATAAAATGGATTCATCCAACGATGACACAGAATATTGAAAAGGTTACACTCCCTTTTTATAAGTCTATTAAAAGTTTATGGTCTTACACAGAGTATGTGCTATAATAAAATTATTATGTTCCCTTTTAATGGCAAGATAGTTGTAAGAATGATGAAAACCACTTCCATAACTTGGTGAAGGTTTAATAGGAGACTCACAGGGTCATTTGTGGAATATCGGCCTACCATATCTTGTGAAAGAATAGAACTTATTGTTTATGAAAAGTGCTTTTAATTCATGAACAAAAGAAATTCCCCATAGCATCTAATTCCAAGGAGAATCTGATTCTCATCTTTATGTGCTTTTTGAAAACTGAGCTCCTTGCATGTTCCTCTAAAAGTAGGGAGGGGTAAAATGCTATGCCTCAGTCACTTTTTCTGAAAATTCCTTAAGATGTTTGTTATTTTGAGCTAAGTTCAGCAGAAAGCACTTTTGGTGACTTTGTTTCATGTCATGCGCATCAGAATGCTGTGTTCATAATAAAGCAGTGTGTCCCCACTTTTTATGAAGCAGGCTTGCTCATGGTCCTTGCTCCATTGCTTTGTGATTTTTGTTTGATCACACAAAAAGGTTATTATTGGCCATAATTCTTACACATACACTCACAGGAGAGTTCTTAAGCTTAACCACAAATAGAAGGCTTAGTAACAATCTAAGCAAAAAAAAAATTGGCTTGTAATGAGTTAATTTATAATATTGTAGCTGCTTCAAACCAAGAGGTTCCAGGCAATGGGAGAAGACAGAGCTACAGAGTGTGGAGACCAAGGTCATGATACAGGAAGATAGTAGAGTACAATGGATACCATTCAAGATCTACAATGAGAAGACCTAGACTCAGGACCTTATTCTACCTTGGATAAGTCCACTACATTCATTCCCTAAATTTTTATTGAACTTCAATTAGACATGGTCATTGAGGACTCATTAATTATACTGATAAAAAGACCTACTTCCTGTTATTTATTAGCATATAGTGTGGTGGGATTGATAGATAAGTGAGAAATTATAATCACTCTGATAAATTCTATGAAAAGGTGCTATAGAAACCAAAGGAATAATATACTACCTGTCTTTTAGTAGGCAGAGGAGACTTTCAGGAGGAAGAAGAATCTTAAATAGAACAAGAAGGATGGGTAAGTGTTAGCCAAATGAAAAGGAGGTAGAAGGCAAAGTAGCCTATTCAAACACCAGAAGAGAAGAAAGACCTTCTTGCAGTTCATTTGAGAAATGTAAGCAGAGACAAGGTCAGGAAGCACAGTTAAGGCATCCCCAGGGAGCATCCACGCTGAAGTGTTGAACAATTGAAGGTAGGAGGAGTGACTGGAGGAATATCAATTAGAGGTGTGTGTTTTAGGCAGACCATTCTTTCTAATTGGTGGGATGATGAATATTAGACAAAGAAGCTAGTGAAGTGGTTAAGATAACAGATGATGGGGCAGGTGGAGGAGAGGGGCTGGCTCCTGGGTTCACTTTGTTGGGTGGCTGATTCTTGGTTTTTGGCTCAGGTCATGATCTCAAGGTCCTGAGATTGAGCCCTACCTGGGACTCTGTGCTCATCAGGGAGTCTGCTTGGAGATCCTCTCTCTCTCCCTCTCTCTCTGCCCACCTCCTGCTTCTCATTCTCTCTAAAAATAAATAAACCCTTTTAAAAAAAGATGATGGTAAATTAACTTCAAATGGCAGTGGGGATGAAGAAAAAACAGATTTAAGGATGTTTTTGGTAGTAAAATTGTTCCAACTAAACTTTACCTATTAAGTGTCCCATCCAATAACATTTTAAGAGATAAGATATTCTATGTGAAAGTGGTCAGTAAACTTTGAAAACACTTGATGTTACTAAAGAAGGACTTTTAACTTACAGTGTGATTGAAATAGCTTAAACCTAACAGCTTTAACCTATATGACATAAGGTAAATGAAAAATGTTATTTATTTCTATTTTATTAATATAAAGCTCAGAATTATTTGCTTTTTAAATTCATCTTTAGACTTTTTCATTACTGAATGAAAAGACATTTCCTCTGTTTGAAGGAAATCCACTATGGGAAATGTATTAATTAAATGGAAAAATAAGGTGAATGGTAATAGCTTACATTAGTACATAGTTCTCTATGTTCTATGTTTCTAAAGAAGAAACTTGTGATTTTCAACCTTTTGTCTTCCACAACATATATAAGAAACAGTCATAAATTCATTATGGTCATCAATTGATCAGCACTCCTTTAGATAATGGTTCTTGATGGGATGTGTGGGGCATATCAGATTCTTGTGGTCAAATTATTAACTGGAAATAATCTGTCACCCTCAGATGATTCTGTTTCCTACCCAGTTATCCCCTGCCTCAGAGCACTTTGTTCTCACCACACATACCCTAAATATTATTGCTTTAGGAGCAACTTGAGGATAAGGGCTTTTTTTTTTTCTTTTTGTCTCATTCATTGGGGTTGTCTAAGTCACTACATGTTCCTAGCACACTGTATGTTTTCAGAATAATTCATTGAATTAATGAACTGTTTTAAATCACTTTTATATTGACTTTTATTAACCTTCCACCCATGTTTCTATCCTGCATTACCCCAGCCAAAAGAAACCCTACCACTACCTCTAGATACCATTATTCCTATTTTACAGAATTTTAAATAGACTTTTACACGGTCACACAGCTAAAAACCAAGGTTCTAAGCCAGTGTTCATTTTATCATGTCATAATATCCTTTAAAAAGCTCTATTTTTCATCACGTAGAAAGAAGGTCTTTTAATAATTTACATGCTGATAAAATACAGAATAGACATGAATTTAAAGTAATAATATTTGCCACTTTTTGATAAACATTTTGTGTATAAAAGTTGTATATGAGTGTTTTCTTATATAATGTATTGGACATATTGAATCCATATAGAGAGAAGCAGCAGTAATTAATAGATTAGGAGAACTCTTTATACTTGATTGAAAAATTTTATTAATCCTGAATCTTTATGTTATGTTTTAAGATTTGTCAGAGAAATCTGTGCAGAAGAGGAAAAAATTTTGTATAAAAATTATATATTTTTAAATTAATAAAAGCATTTTGGAATTGAAAAAATATTAAAATTTAAGTTAAAATACAATAGTATTTCTATAGTGACAGTAAAGAATAGGCAAACCTATTTTCCTTAATAAAATTCTCATTCTATAACCATGTTTCTGTATTCACCATGGATTTGCATCTTAGGGCTGGTCATTTATACTAATTTGGGGAGTATGGCTTTCTCTGGTTAATGTCCCTAGGATAGATTGTTACTGAGTCATGTTAGGAACATAGAAGTGCAAAAGATTTTCCCACATGTTCATTTTCCTTCTGTTTTGTGACTATAGGGCAGAGGCGTAAATGACATCGGCCTTAACTATAGACAAATTCAATAATATTTATATACAATGTATTATATTGATTTTTACTCAGAATGTATTTCTTACAAAAAAAAAAAAAGAATGTATTTCTAGCTTCCTAGAAGCTCATTTTTGCTTTGTAAGATATCATTGAGGCTACTATGGCCTTTGTTTGTGGGAAGTCTTGCAACAAAAGCTTTTGCTTCTCAAAATTTAAAGTTAACATTTTTTTTTATAACCTTCTATGTGCCATTGTGCCTAAATGATCCATGTTTAGGCCTGTGTCTCCAAACTCCACTCCTCTAAAGTTCCTTGGAAGCAGAAATTCAGCTTTACCTACTGAGTGCAGGAAACAGTGATGAGAGCAGTGGCTGATGCATATCATATGGTCAATACATTTAATTTGAATTGAATTCAACTGTAGTATATTGAACATTTTTCTAGTGTTTATAAAACCGTCTCTCATATCCAATCTCATTTAAGCCTCAGGAAACCCTTAGAAAATGATGATTATCCTCAACCAATCTTATTGACCTTACCTTCTAAATATTTCTTGACTCAAATCACTCATCCGTTGGTCTACATCATCTCACCTTAGACCATGTCATAGTCTCTAAATTGTCTTCTGATCCTCGTGTCCCTTGTAGTCTGTTCTCCAGAGTGCCTAGAGTTTTCCTTTCAAAATGTGAAACAGGTTACAAAATTACTCAACTAATACTCCCCATTGGCTTCTCATCCTATTTGTAAGAAAATGCAAAGTAATTGCAGTGGCTTATAAGGCTATACCTCAGTGTTATTCCAAATCTTGTTATCATAACCTATAGTAAGAAATATGTTTTATATTGTAATCCAGCATACACACACACACACACACACACACACACAAACACAAAGAAAGTCTTCATACTTTGATATTTTCTATCTCAGTCCATTATTCTTGGTTATATTAAAAGATCCTAGTTATGGGTGGTTGAGCGTCTGCCTTTGGCTCAGGGCGCGATCCCGGAATCCGGGATCGAGTCCCACATCAGGCTCCTTGCATGGAGCCTGCTTCTCCCTCTACGTAGTCTCTGACTCTTTCTCTCTGTGTCTCTCATGAATAAATAAATAAAATCTTTTTTTAAAAAATTCTAGTAATGACCCACCCATTTGTTTCAATGACTACAGTTCAGAAAACATTGCTTTACTTGAACTGGCCCCTGACTACTTTTTTTTTTTTTTTTAAGATTTTTTAAATTTATTATAGAGAGAGTGCAAGCAGAAAGGGGCAGAGGGGGAAGGAGAAAGAATCTGAAGCAGACTGCTCACTGAGTGCGGAGCCCGATGGGTGGCTGTATTCCATGACTGCAAGATCATGACCTGAGCAGAAACCAAGAGTTGAGAGCTTAACTGATTGAGCCACTCAGGCACTCCCCTACCCCATCAACCACTTTCTGATTTCATTATCTACACTCCTGCCTTTCCACTCTGCTTCAGTATACTGACGACCTTGCTATTCACTAACCATGCCAAGCAAGCTCTCTCATCAGGGTCTTTGCATTAGAGTTTCTTCTGCCTTGACCATTCTTCCTCCAGATAACTGTATGGCTTCTTCTATTACTTCATTCAAATCTTCACTCAAATATTATCAAAGAAGCATTATTGAATGCCTATAATGTATTTTGTACAGAGTTACACTCTAATGAACAAAGATACAATTTTTGTCCTTAAGACAAAAAAAGTAAAACAAGTAGATGTCAAGTGATAAGTTGTCCAAATTTTAAGTTAATTGATGCACACAGGAAAAAAATCAACTTAGGAATGTGGGTTGCAGAAGGTTCCTTGGAAGGATTAATATCTTAATAGAAACATGAAGGGTAAAGTAAGAACTATCAAAGTAAAGAAAGGCAGGCACAAGGAAGGGCTATGCAAAAATCCCAGGGTTAGAAGGGGTTTAAGAGAACTGCAAATCTTTGAGGGTGACACCGTGGAGAAAAGTGAGAAATGATTTTGGCTGATGGGCAGGAACCAAGTAAAGAAGGAGTGATTAAACATTGTGAGCATGTGCTTTATCCTGGGTGTGAGGAAAGCCATTCAAAACTAGCAAACAGAAGAATAGCATTATGAGATGTGAACTTTTAGAAGGTCACTGCGTCTGCAAAATGAGACTGGAATAGGAAAAAAGAAGTTGGAAGGCAGGGAGATAAATCTGTATTAACATAGGTTAGAACTGATGGTGGCCTGAGGGTAGACGTAGGTAAAAGATTAAAGAGATGTTTAGAAGCTAAAATCAACATGAATTATAAATTAGATTTGGGGATTAGGGTGGTAGGATTTAAGAATGAATTATAACATGTAGTAGTTGGTTAATAAATACGTGTTGAATGAATGAAAAAGAAGGATTTATGACTTGGACACTGGGTGATTCGTAGTGCAATCACTCAGCCTTTTTGATTAAAGAACCATTGAAAAATTTAATTTCCAGGGAATGGTAAAGAGAATTTCCATTTTCAAGACATGATTAAACTTTTTGATGGCATAAAGCTAATAAATTTGTGACCTAACATCTGAGAAAGCTGCAGAACAGTATGAAAAATGAGAAATCTAAATTTAACTTTCTTGTAAGCCACTAGAGCATTATTTAATTAAGCTTTCTAATTATACTTAGTTCACATTATAATTAAAACTTCTATTACTAGCTTTCAAAGGTTCCTCTGGTCACTTAGTGCTATGATGTTTCCAGACAACTTTAGTGCTTTTGTATATAAAAAATTATATTACAGTGATTTGCACATTGAAGTTTTCAAAAGAAATTTGCCAAATTACCTGGAAGGATGTTTGTTTACACTTGGAATTTGTTGCCTCCCGAATAAAGCAGTTTATGGAACTTTTTCCAGATAATTAAGACTCACAACAAATGAAACGACTTGCCCAAGGTCACTCATCTTACTAGTGTCAGAGTCAACAGTGCTCTGAGACCAGTACTCTTGTCATTATTCTTGTCAGGAAATCTATGGCTTATTCAAGAGGCTTAGAGATTCTTCTTGCTCACTTTGGCCAAAGACTAAATTTGATTATGAGATACAAATCTTATGTTCACTTTAATTACAACTCATGAATCGCTCCACTCCTCTTCTTTAAAACCGTGGCATATGATGATTTCTATCCACAATCATTTTATCTACCAATAAATACATGTCATTGAAGACTGAGAAAAAAATCACATAGTTTCTCTGTGGTATTTTCTCTTGCATTTTATACAAATGAAACATACTCAAGCAAATGACAAAACTTGCTTTGATTACTATGTAAATAGTAGAGGTCTTAATCTTGGCTCTACGTGGAAATTACCAGGGGAGCTTTTAAATAACCTGATGCCTAGATCTCACTCCAGACTAAGTAAAAAAATCTCTGGGGGTGCAATTCAGGCATCAGGATTTTTAAAGATCAGAGATGGCTTCGATATACAACCATAGTTGAGAACTCTTGGTTGAGAGCAAATTGATGGAAATGAACTCACAGTCAAGCATCTTTTACTTAATATTTGCTTTTTCTCCAACCACCAGGTGGCAGCATCACAATACAGTGCCCACACCAAACCCTTGATTGAGTCGATTTGGAAATTTGTACCTGGAATATTAATAGCATTTTTGAGAGTTTCTTCAGCTGGAGAAAGCATTACTAACTTTTTCCTATTGTATTCTGTTGGGTTTTTTTGACTAAGAAAACTTTCAAATATATTTATTTCCACAGGTTGGGTTAGCAGGAACTGTATTATAAGCTGTAATTGGTTGCAAAGAACATGGATTTAGTATTCAGATGGTTTGGGATTTAAACACTGCTTCTACCACTTATCTATAGATTATAGATTATTTAATCTCTTCGTGCTTTAGTTGTATACCTAGAGGAGGAGGGTTGTTATAAGGACTAAATGAGATGATATATGACAATCAGCTTTGTATGTATGACTGGTACCAAAATAAAGAAGTTGAGGAGCCTACAGTGATCATGTTTTGATAGAGTTGGGTACACAAAGTCCATGAAAACTCAGGATATGGTATTTTTCTGTGTTTGGTTCTTTTCTGCGTGTAGGTTTCTTCTTTCTCTGTTCGTTCTGTCAGTTTCCACTGGTAATTATACAAATAAACATTGTCTACCTGCCTTCATCTTAGAGAACCAAGAGAGCCAATTTTTTTTTTTTTGCTTCATCTTTATAAATGGAAGGTGCCATTAGCAATGAAAGCAATATCCTGTATAGCCAAGTTTCTGTAAAAAAATTAGCCTTTATTTACTCACAATTATGGTAGTTCCCTTCTCAAACATTGAAATTGCCTTCTTGGGGATCCCTGGGTGGCTCAGCGGTTTAGCACCTGCCTTCGGCCTAGGGTGTGATCCTGGGGTCCCAGGGTCGAGTCCCACATCGGGCTCCTGCATGGAGCCTGCTTCTCCCTCTGCCTGTGTCTCTGCCTTTTTTTGTCTCTCTCTGTCTCTCATGAATAAATAAATAGAATCAGAAAGAAAGAAAGAAAGAAAGAAAGAAAGAAAGAAAGAAAGAAAGAAAGAGAGAGAGAGAGAGAGAGAGAGAGAGAGAAAGAAAGAAAGAAAGAAAGAAAGAAAGAAAGAAAGAAAGAGAAAGAAAGAAAGAAAGAAAGAAAGAAAAAGAAAGAAAGAAAGAAAGAAAGAAAGAGAAAGAAAGAGAGAGAAAAGAAAGAAAAGAAAGAAAGAAATTGCTTTCTCTAAGATCACCAGTGGCTCCCTATGTGCCATGTCCAAAGAAAACTGTCATTTTATGCATCTTTGCTATTTGAATAGTTGACAACACTCTCCCTCCTGACATGTTCACCCCTTGCCTATTGTGGTGACACCACTCCTGTTCTTCAATCTCCATTGCTGTTTGAGTTGTCTTTTCTTCTCTTAGAATTGTGAATCCCAGGAGCTCTCTCCAGTAGGTAGACCTAATTTCTTTTTACCCTGGGAGTCTCATCTTTGCAACCTTAATTTTAATTCTGACTGACAAATTACTCATAAATCTAGGTTTTGTCCCCTAAAGTTGTCCTGAATTCCAGATCTACAAATCTAATACCACTGGCACTAAAAATGACATCTCAAAATTAACATGTCAAGTATTGAAATGGTTGTATCCCCTATTCACACAAAACCACCATCTCCCTTACCCCCACATCACACCTTTCAATCCATGGCACTACTCTCCACCCAGATGATTGAACCAAATCCTTGTGAGTCATCCTGAACTCCTTCATCAGTCCTCCTAATATCCAAATTGTCAAAGCTTATCAATTCTTTAATACCCCCCAGTAAATACTTTTTAAAGAAGTTATTTCAACTCAAGTCTTTCAAGTCTTTCTTACCTCATACTTACTCTTTGACATAGCACAGTCTGATTTCTGCACCCAAGTAGTTCTTGTTAAGGTCACTCTTCTTTGCCATTCATGCTTCCCTACCTGTTCTTCCTTTCTGTGCTTTACAGGATACCCATGAGAGCACTTTTTCTTGGGCCCTGCTTAGGGACCAAATGTAAGGCAATTTAGGAAAGGAGAGTTAGTCATATTAGTTTTCAGAGACAGATTTTATTAACCTTTTATCCCCCATGTGGAGTACTCTCAACTCATCAGACTTTTAAAAGGCATTTACTTCATTTGTAGTATTAGATTGTTTAATTTCTATTCAAGAGCATAGACATAGTTCTTAAAACTTGCCTGAGAAATTTTTAACAATCAAACAGTAGTACATTACAAATTATCATTTGTCTACTTTTAGAAGGCACTGAAATTTTTGGTAATTGGCAAGTCATTGGTTACTGCATAGTAAAGTTATAATATTAGAGAACCAATGTAATTCTGGAAAATAACTATGTTTAGTCAGCGATTTTGATAGCAGTGCATATTGCTATTATACTTCTATTAATTTGGAAAACTGTTGGTAAGCCATTTAGGCAAATTTTGAACTCCATTGTGGATAATGAACTATTCTTGGTGCTACAGGGATATAAAGTTTTAGAAAAAAAAATGGAACACACTAAACAGTGTCATTAGTCAAAAAAATTGTAAAAAAAAAGTAGATATAATTTAGTGCAATATAAAAATTATTCCATTTAAATATTTATTTTCCACTCAGGAGATTAAAATTTTAAGAAGTTCTATTCATCAACCATTTAAAATACATTTGGACAAGTTATTCTCTATGTATATATTCAAGGAAATATAAAATTAAATTTTGCATATTTCTTTAAATGGATTTTCTGATCCAATTTTATACTAAAATCCACCTTTCTTGGATGAAGTATTACAATAAATCATGCACCTTTTCACACTCCTCAAGCTGCAAAAGTCAATATGAAAAAACAAAACACAGTTCAGTAGGACATAATATCATTTTCTTTGATCCAGCTGCCGAATTAATAGAGAATGCACACACTGAAAGAAAATGCTATTTAAAGCCTTGAAATGAGGCATTTTCAACAAGACAGCAGAACACAGAGAAAAAAAAGGTGGAACAAAACCATATTGTATGCTTAATTAGGACAAAAGAAGCAGAAAACAAACACCAACTTGATGGTTGTCATATGGTTCAGAACGTGACTGATACAGAAACAATGTTTAAATCATGGCTCGAAAATGGATAGAAAAAGCAACTTTGCATGACTTAGATTTCTCATATCTGGTTCTCATCTCTTTTGAGATTCACATGTATAAAAGTCCTGATGTTGTCCAAGATATTTTGATAAAAAGCATTCAAGATGTAAGTGTTGACTACTTGGGTGATACTTGCCAGATCTAGTTATGTGTGTAGCCTGACAAAAAATGGGAACAGAAATCAGAGTGGCAGGCTCAAATTTGTCACTAATGAAATTCTTTTGTGTTCAATTATTCAACTTAACATTCTGCAACCCAGAAGAATTCCTCCATGCCATCTTTTCCCATAAGAGATTTACATTTTATTCCTAACTCTGCCACTCTATGAGATGGACAAATCACCTGTGCTGTTTTATATTCTCATTTGTAATTTGCATAGGGTGGCACTAGGTAATCTCTAAACTCTCTTATATTACTAACATTCTGTGATGCTGTTGAAGACAGGATTCTTTTGAAGATTAAGGAAAGAGTAAATTCATACATTTGCTTAATTATTACTTAAATACATAACATAAAATAAAGTCATAAGACAGCAAGTTGTACCTAGGGGGAATCAATTAGTGATTTGAAGAGATACTGATTATAGAGATCTCTTCAGCAAGAAATCATGCTCGACAGCAAGAACTCAATGTCAACAGAATCCATATTGCTCAGTCCCAATTTTATTATATAGAATTGTACTCTTTTCTGTGCTTTCTGGAAAAAGCCATATTTTATAGATAAGTTTTACATTTTTAAAGATGGAGAAAATGGGAGGAAATGCTGACATGATGTCTTAGAGCAGGAAAGGGTATACATTTGCCATTGTTGAGACCCCAGTAATAGAAAAAGTTGCAATTTAGTTATTTCTTTTTCATCCTCTAATTACTGTACACCTGCTATCTCTATATGCCATGTCATAACATTGCTGTTTAGGGTGCTCACATAATTATCCTCCAATCACTTGTGACAGTGACGGGCCTGAGGACTATTAGCAACTCTAAGGACAAGCACAAACTGGGACTGTTCTGAGCAAATCGAGACATGCAGTCACCCCAGTGGCTTGTGTTTCTATTTCTTGTTTTAGAAAGATGTTTACTTTAAATATTATTTCATTATCCCTTATTTTAGATTAATCTCTATTATCATGTGCTCTGAATTATTCTTTAAATTGGGTTTTAATAAAAGATCCATCATTAGTTATGTGACTTTAAGATATTAAGAGAATTTTTTGAATCTTAGTTTTCTGACCTAAAGATTATTTAAAAGGGCATATATAAAGAGCCTAGCATGTAGTATCTTCTCAGTGGAAAAAAAAGTGACTCACTTCCCTTAATTAGATAAAGAACAGTGTTCTTGCTTTATTAAACTCTCAAAGATAGTTGGGAAAGCAGATCTGAGAGCATTAAAACCATGTGTGTGATAATCTGTTCTGCAGTTCCTTTTGTTTTATTTATATTTGATATCCATACTGGCATTGAGGACACTTCTTTTATATTATTCTACCTTTTTAGCTGCTATCTGGTATTGAAGTCTTCCATTAAGGATCTATCTGGATCTTTCTGGGTGTGGTGGCAGTTTTGAGGTTGGAAATCTTTATGGGGTTCAAAATCATGGTTTTTATTATGCCTTTCTAGTGCCTTAAAAGCCAAGATCTCCCTTTGTTTCACTTACAAGAAATAGAGAATTACACCCTCTTTTTGTAGCTGTTTGATCACTTCTATAGCATTGCAATATTTTTATTATGCATGTAGTTCTCTAAATGTTTCTTCTTTCCTTTCTGCTTCTCCTCCTTTTCTTTCTTAGTGTCCTTCTCTTCCTCTGGTCAATCTTTAAACTTTGGTGTCTGACAGGGGTCCATTTTGGCTTTTTACTCTTCCTACCTGCATTCACTTTATGGGTGACCTCATGCACTGTCACGATTTCAACAAACACCTCTTGCTGATATTCTCAAATCTGTACATCTCTAGACAACAGCATTCCTGTGATCATCAAATCATCTATTTAATTCTCAGAAAGATATCTCTGCCTGCATAGCACTTAGCTTACCTCTCTACCAATAGAATTTCCCTCTTTCCATTCTCTATTTCTTTAGGTGGCTCCATAAATACCATAATTGTCCAACTACCCAGCTTAGTAATCTGGGAGTCATTCTTCTTTCTCATTGCACACATTTAATCAAAAACAAAATTCTACCAATTGATTTATTCCTATTTATTAATTATTATTAAATCTATATTTTCTATCCATCTTTACTTCCCCTACCCTAGTCTGACTTTTTAATTTATTTTCTAGATCATGCATTAACTCCCTAACTCTTCTCTCTGCTTTCAGTTGTGTCTTTCAACAATCCAGCCATAGATTTGTCCTTGCCATTCTCTTAAATTCTTCAGTGGCTTCTCCTCCCCTTCAGGAAGAAGTTTTTGCTCCATATCATGGTACCTAAGACCATCCTTGATCCAGCCTTTGCCTGACCCATCTTCTTCTCTACGCACAGCTCTTATCTCTTGTCACTTCTGATCACATATATTATATCTGCTATCACAGAATTGTTTCCAGTTCTCTTTGCATATGTGTGCACCCATACAAAGAAATATACATCTACTACCACTATACTGTTTTCTAGGTTCTATTCCCCTGGCCTAGAGTCATCTTTTTCTTCTTCTCCTTTCTTTTTGACAACATCCCTCACCTTTTGCTCATGAAACTAGTACAGATATCATCTACGCTAAGAAGCAAAAGGTTTTGCTAGCATTTTTAAAGAACTTCTTCAGGGCAGCCCCGGTGGCCCAGCGATTTAGCGCTGCCTTCAGACCAGGGTGTGATCCTGGAGACCCGGGATCGAGTCGTCGGGCTCCCTGCGTGGAGCCTGCTTCTCCCTCTGCCTGTGTCTCTGCCTCTCTCTCTCTCTGCCTTTCATGAATAAATAAATTTAAAAAAAACTTTAAGAATTTCTTCACTCTATTCCCATATATTACATGCATAATTTTTATCATGTTGTATATTAATTTTCTATTTTATATGAGTCTTACCCTACTAAATTGTGAGCTCCTTGAGGTCAACAGCCTTATTATTCAGTTTTGAAATTTCAATTTCTAATATAGTCTGAAACATATTAGGTACCTAAGACCTTTACTGAAAGAACGAATTTAATAATAAATGAATACATTGATTCTAATATTTACTAACTCATAGTAATTATGTATTGGTCCATGTGTTAACCTCATTTAATTGAAATGATTTGTGCATGTGTATAGAATAACATCAATATAAAACACAGTTAATCCATATTAAGTTATTGTTTATGTAATCCATTTGAATTCATGGCTCAATGTCTGCAAAAATTTCTTTTTTTTTTTTTTTTTTTTTCTGCAAAAATTTCAAGCAAGGAAGTAGAGCCCAAAATCTTCAAAAATAACAGAAAGAGAGTCTTCATTCTCTTGAGGAATATTCAAAAGCATGCAAATCACAAGCTCTAAGAACTTTTCTGTATATTATCCTTAATTTCACTTCATCCTTAATTTTCTCACATCTCAAATTGTTCTAATCTACTAAAATCTCCTAAAATACTCCCTGGGGCCCTTCTCTTTATTCTCACTGCTTATTTCTTTTTTATTTAGATTGTTACTTGGGCAAAGAAAATCTTTCCTGTTTAATAAGAGGAGGGAGAGATAGAACAATAGAATAATAGAACACCGGCTTCTCTTTAGAAGATGGAGGCAGGGAGTGTTATGCACAGTTGCATCTAAGGATTGCAGCCCAAGCACATATGTGTGTATGTTTGAATATGACATTACTCTCTTTAGATTATTGGTCAATTCCTCTTTTATATTATTATTCAGAAGACGTCTTTTTATGAATGTACCCTTCCACTGCAGGTGATTACATCCCCTCTTAAAAACAACAACAACACACGACTCTGAATATGTAGCTCTTTCAGCCATACCTATAATGCAAGTATGTTTTGCAGCTGTTGGTTTGTTGAAAGGAAAAGTCTTGGGCTCAGTACTTTTCCTCTCTTGTAGTTTGTACATGGTTAGAGTCTATGTACTTCATGCTTTATACATTACCAACAGCTGTATGATGAAGATCCAAGGAGAACCTCTCTCAAAATAGTTTTGTTGCAAAGAGAAAATGGCATTTATGAGCTTTGGCAGGAGCTGTACTCTTGAACCATGTTCAGTTTTGAAACTTGAATGGAAAAATCCACTGCATGGAGAAGCCAGGCACACAGGATCCTGAGCTGAGTTTACTGTTAGAAGAAAAAAGAGGCATCAACAAGGCATAGAGCTCTGGAGACCTCTGAGAGCTTATGCAGACTGTGCCTGAGAAGGGACCTCCCCTCAGCATTACACATGTTCAGGAAGAGGCAAAGTGGGAAGCCTGCCCTTGATGAAGTGTCTTTACATAGCCAGTATTTGACTTTGCATTAGCTTACTTAGATGACAGTTTCACAAATTTAAAAAAAATAACTTTATTTTACTCGTTTACTCATTACGTCATAATATTCCTATAATTCGGAAATCCTTTAGAGTTTGGGGTAGATGGTTCTGCCTTGGTCAGGTCCTGAGGGCAGTGCCTAATCACCCAGTCCCCTCACCTTTATGTAGTCCGTATTTCTGTGTTCTCACTAGTGTCATGGAGTAGGATGGGGGTCTCATTTTGCTTAGTTCTTTCAGTAAAGACTACTCAGCCAGCCACATTTGAATCACAGTAGCTGGTTTAAAGCCTTTTGCCTCAGTACCAATTACTGGTGTTAAATGAATGTCTGGCCTCATCAGTAGTTATTTCTCAATAATTCGGTATTGTGTTAAGTTGCCCCGCCTCAACTGGGCCAATTCTTCTATTTTCACACCCAGTTACCTCTGGGTAACTCATGCGAGGTCTGTCATGATTTAGGCTACATGAGGTTCTGAATGTAGTAAAGAGAGACTACTATAGTAGTAGGGTGCTGCTCCTGGACCAAGAACCTCCGATAGAAGGCAGGAACTGTCTCTTGAAAATCTTGTTCATAGCCTTCCTATGACAGCCATTTTTGAGGTACGCATATCCTCATAGGCCTGAGTCACTTTATTGAGTAGCTCTTTTAGTTTCATACAACAATATTTGCTTTTGGAGTATTGGATAGGATGAATTCTAGGGTGTCCCTTCTCATGGCACCAGAGATTGGTAGTTCTTCTTTCATTCAATCCATTGTCACGCAATGAGGCTCCTTAACCTCTTCTCTACTTCATGGTCATATATTTTCCAAGAGATGTTTTCCTTTCCATGTCACTTGACCTAAAGTAGAGCTATACCCTAGGTCATCATGGTAGATCTCCCCTATCTTATAATAAGAGATCTTATTCTTCATCAGGAAAAGTGGCCAGGTAATCTATCTGAGACCCTCCTTCCTGGAAGGCACCTGGATTTGTGAAAAATCTCTCCTTTTCCATCTCTGAACTCATTATAGCAAAAGAAATACTGACTTCAGTACTCAGACTGAAGGTCTTGTCATTTCATGTCTCCCAAGGGGCCCTCAGGGGTTTATGGTGACCCACCTCTATAGACAATTGGCAGGGTCTTCTGTCTGAGAAGGGAAAGTATCATTTAAATATAGGGCACACAATTATGTATAAAGGTATTTTATGATGCTTCAAAAAAACCACAAAAGGTTGATTAGATCTGAATATGTCTTTCTACTAAGAACTAGTACTACATTCCATTGAAAGATATAAAAGACTCTTCTGAAGGAAGATCCAAAAATGGAACAAAATTTTATTATTTGGGAATAGTTTGTGTAGGGTTCTGTTATAGGGCAAGTGAATGGGGGGAAATAGCTTCTGGGTTCTTGAAATCAAACATCTCGTTTGCTTTTTAAAGACTACCTGTTAGTTGCTTGGACTTGGATCCTGAATCAGAAGGTGTTGGGAAGTGCTCTCTTGCTTTGGATTCTGCTGCCTTATTTGGTCAGCAGTAAATAACCACTTATAAATGAATCCTTCATAAGTCTGTAGGAAAATTTGAACTTCTGTACCACTGCCATTACCCATAATTTATATGAAATTCTGATCATCACCCAAATCAATGAATAGCAAGGTATTCCCATGCACTGTAACAGTTTTAGTTATATTTATTACACAAAGCTTATAGTTTGTTTTTATTCTGCAGCCTCCACCTCAGATTTATGACAAACAGTTGGATGAAAGAGAGCACACCATTGAAGAATGGAAAGGTGACTTTACCACTTAAATATAAATTTTGCCTTATTAAAACAAATTATCTTCAAGACATCTCCCTTTATTATTTTTATTTATTTTTTATTTATTTTTTATTTTTTTTGACATCTCCCTTTAAAGCAATTTAGTAACAAACGTTTTTTAACACTGTCCTCATATATATTCAACCCTTTCAAAACTTTATATTTTTATACCAATAACAATATTGTATTTACTCAAGAATGAAAGGAATTAATTACTGACATTTAAAAAATAGTACCGATTGTAAAAGCATTTGTCATGATGGAGGGCAAGCTTCAATTAAAAATTTCAGAATTACACATTCCATGTTTTTACATAAAACTATCACATAGAATGAACAAAATTATGTCTAAGATGGCTTTAGACATTAGAAAATAAACGTTAATATATGAATCCATTCACTTCACTTATAGGACTTGAAAATTTAAATAGAAAATATATGTATTTAAATGGCTTATTTATCCTTCAAAGTAAGAAAATAATGAATAAACACATTAGTTCATTTTTTTCACCAAACTCTTCCAAGCACATAATACATGGTCAAGATTATACTCAGAGTGAAATAAAGCAGAAACTATGGAGAATTGTTAAACTAATATAAATAACTACAGAGCAGAATAAATATGAAAAACTAAATGCAGGTCATAGCAAACCATTAGGTCAAAATGAGAAGGAGCATAACAGAAGATCTGAAGGGAAGAAATATTTACTGCTTTGAAGGAATTAATCATCATAAGTTGGGGGGAAAAACAGGAAAGTACCAGTGTAGGGACGTATGGGGAAAACAAAGGGTAGGAAAGAACAAAAAGGTGTTATAAATGTAATAAAGAGATTTCTCTGGTCAAGGGGTCCTGCTGGAGAATATGGGAAAATGAGCGCATACAAACAGTGGACCAAGTAAACAAAGCTGCTAAATGATAGACAGAAAAGACTTAATTTGATCTAAATAAGGACCAGAAGGTACTCCTATGAGTTCATGTGTAGATAGGTATTAGGATATAAATATTACTTGTGGACGAACATGGACTAAATTGGAAACTGGAGAAAGAAATACTTGTAAGGGACAATGATTATATAAATTGGAACCTGTCACAAAGCAAGAATGAGTAGCACTGAATGATTTTTAGTTAAAAGGGGAAACTTAAATGTAAAAAGATATACATGTTTGACTCTAGCAAAGAAAAAGCCAGAAATGGATGCCATTTTGGGAATAAATGTAATAACTGTGTTAACGTTGGGTTCAGGCAAGTTTAGTTTTACAAATTCAAGATTTGAGTCTAGTAAAAAATGAAGAATGAGTTGGAAAGTTGTTGGGAAGTAATAAAGTGAGAAGAGTATGAAAACTTTTTAGGTAGTGAATATAGAAGAAATATGGGTGCTCAAAACTGAGCCACTAAAGTTCTTAAGAGATAAAGTTAGAGGTCATCAGAAACCCCCTAAAGAATTCAGAACCAAGTAAAATATATATTCTTCCCACATTTGTTTGGTCAAATGCAAGCACTTACTTTTGCCCAGTTCTGTGCTATTGCAAGAAAATGTAGAAATAGAGGATTAAAGGAATCCCAACTGATTTGTAGTTTACTCAGACCCATCAAAATGTTATTATTTGTCCATAGCCAGTAAGGGTTTTTTTGCATATTAAAGAGAAATTTGCTTTTTATGACACTGTTATTTGTTTCTTACAGAACTTATCTACAAGGAAGTAATGAATTCGGAAGAAAAGACTAAAAACGGTGTTGTAAAAGGACAACCTTCTCCTTCAGGTACTCACTCTCAGTGAATAACTAATCAACCAGTACTTGTGTATGTTTTTTGGCCTCTAGGGGGGGATTGCAGCCAATCACATGATTATTTCTCTCTAGTGATTTTTGGTCTATTCCTTTTGATACGTAGTGTGGCATTCATTCTGATTATTCTGATTATGATGACCAGCACAAGAGTTCTTTCAGACTCATTTTAAGATAATAGTGACTGTTGAAGAAATGTTAAAATGGGCTGGTTAAAGGGTAACTGCTTCTCATCAAAACACGGCCATCATGTGCTCTGACCACCATATCAATGTAGAGGTCGGGAATCCATCCAGCCAAAACCTTTTTTCTCAGTCACTCCATTGTTGAAATTCTTCCCAAGGTTGGTGTGACAGTAGTTAAAGCAGTAAGATGGGTTCTGATTAAAGTCACAGTGGAGAATCTTTCAGTTTGCCATCCACAGAATCAAATGCACATTTGTACGTATCCTGTACATATTCTGCTGATCCTAGTAAGTGCTTTAGGATTACTTGAAATAATTTGCTGACACTCGGTGCTAATATATTTTTCCTAAGACCTATGTTCTGAATGTGAGGGATATATATAAAGAGTTTTAGAAAATATGATAGCTTATCTCTAGCTTTAAACTACACTCAACTCATGCTGGCAAGAATGTAGGCTGCAAATGAGAAGTTGTTTAGAGGAAAATAGATTTGGCTCCCTACCTTTGATAAACAATTTTTTTTTCCTCATGCACTTTAAATTGTTTCAGGAAAAAAGATGTAGGATGAATTAAGCAATTCTTCATACTGATACTACTCTTTGAACAACTGGCTTGCCCCCAAATCACTATGATGCTAAAACAGACAGTTCAGTTATGACATGTTTTTCTCATTCGAGTACTGTCCAATTCTATCCCAAGTCTTTCCTTTCCTCGAAGAAGGTGAAGGAAATCACTGTGGTTGTTTGCCCACCCCACTCATTCTAGCATCCAGACTGATACGGGTCTGTAGAAGTGGTGCCTAACTTACCTGCATGTTCTGTCTGCTGCTGATTAAGGAACCCAAAGGCTGAATCTAACAACCTCAAGATGCCACCTACCAGGACAGAAAAACTCCTTGTTTTAAGAATTTGCATAATGGGGGATCCTTGGGTGGCCCAGCGTTTTAGTGCCTGCCTTCAGCTCAGGGCGTGATCCTGGAGACCCAGGATCAAGTCCCACATCAGGCTCCCTGCATGGAGCCTGCTTCTCCCTCTGCCTGTGTCTCTGCCTCTCTCTCTGTCTCTCTCTGTCTCTCATGAATAAATAAATAAAATTTAAAAAAAAAGAATTTCCATATTGACCAGAACATGTTTTTCTATAATCATTAAGAAGTCAAAATACCAGGATCCAGTGAAGGTGGCCTAAGAGCTCTAGACCAAATTTTTTTCAGGCTCTCTTCTGTTCATCTTTAATTCAAGTTATCATTAATTCATCTTCTTTCATTTTTTCAAGGAGCTTGGGATCATGCCACCTACTTCAGGACATCCCAAATTCTTCTTTTTCCACTTCCATCTTCCCCTCAGCTCCAATCAGGTCACTACAACAGTTCATCTGTGATGACATAAAATCCACAGTTTTCCTTTAAACACTTTCATAACACTTCCACAAAAGTCTTATTCTCAGGATTCATTTATGCCAACTGTACAGTTCAGGGAAGACAAAAAGGGACTGAGGATGATACAAGTGAGATCAATTAATCATTAAAGGGATGGGATGAGTGGGCTGCCATACAAAAAAAAAGGTTTAAATATTTGGTAAGGGAATGAAGTTTGTATATAATCAAGGCATAATTCTTCAATCATTAAAACTATACTTATCAATTCAAAAAAAGGTGGATACATGTAGAAGTTTCTTATAACTCATTAGTGAGGGAAATGGCAGAATGGCAAAGGTAGTTCAATGAAGATATGAGAAATTAGGATTTATGTAGTCTGTGGAAAAAAATAATACTGAAATAAGATCACTAAATTAACCTAAAATTTGTAAATGTCCTACAGGATAACCAAACTTATCTTTGTGGTTATCTTTTCTACTGGGCAGAAAAAAAATGATAATTATATTTTATTAGTTTTATACAAGTTCACAGTGTTGTAAAGCATTTAGCTCCTAATCAATTGAGAATATTAAGTCAAACAAAGTTGTGTTCGACAAAACAGACAGGTGACCCTTAGGTGGGCTTTTTAAAAAAGGTTCAAGTGTGATATTAAAAGGTTGCATAGTCATTTTTTTCTCCCTAATCTCAAGTGCTGGATAATATTCTGAATAGTATCTAAAATTACTTACATATACAACTGCATGCTATGAATAGGTGGACCAAAATCCTGACCAAGTAAACATTTAAGTTTGCAAGAAATACATTAAAGGTGAAAAAAACCAGACTATTTTATATCATGGTTTGTTATTTCTGGGGGGGGGGGGCTGGAAAATAAAGGCATTCCACTAAGTTATTTAATGATAGATATAAATTAGCCTTAGAGAATTAGAATACTGGACCAGGGTGTATAAAATTGCTGTCAATTCAGATTCAACTTATTTAAAATCAAACCCATCATTCTCTAGATTCACTCATCCCAGTAGTAAATTTTTCTCTCAATTTTCCCATTTCTATTAATGGCAGCTCTATTTTCTCAGCCTCTCAGTCTGAAACCCCTGATTGACCTTATACTCCATACTTACATTATTACTGACAGTGACTTCCCACATCCTAAAAGTTCTGCTTGCTGGCTGTCTTACACCCAGTTGCTACCAACCCTTCCCATTAACACCACCATGATTAAAGTTTTCCTGAAGTAATCTTGCTGACTTTAATCTCTACCTAAATTGATCTTGCAAGACTACATGCTTGGGAATTCCACTGCCAAGTACTCTCCAGTGGCTTTGTATCATGTCCAGTTTAAGCCTACTAACCTTTTCCTGATATTGACAACCCTCTATAATATTCCCCTGGTTTTTCCAATTTTCACACTACATCTATTGTAGAATCCCATGTTACCACTATTTTGCTTGACTGAATCCCCACCTCTTAGAATACTACCCATTCTAAATTGTTCTTTTACCAAATACTACCTTTTCCCAAAATATTTTTTCATATTTGTCCTAAAAGACTTTTTATGTCTTCTCAAAGAATAAGATATTGCCTTCTTATGGATCCTACTAGTCCCTATATTTTAATTAATTAATTAATTAAATTTAAAATTTAAATTATTAAATTTTTACCAGCATGCTACTGTGTGTGTGTGCATGCGGATGTGTGTACACACATGTGATGTGTGTATATATATATTCTGTAGAATGTGCTAGGAAAAAGAAACAATTACTAAGAAAACTTGAAAAAGCTTTTTTGCATTCTTCATTGTGTTCACCTTTTTTCATTACTGTTTACATATCATATTTTATTTTGTCAATAGCTAAGATGAAGTAATATTACAACATAGACTCCTAGAATATTAAGTCATGGCAACACTAGGAACCTGGCAGCAAGAGAATAAGCTAATGCAGTTTCTTAGTAACAAAATTGTTCTAATACCAAAACTCATGTTTTAGTGATACTTTTAAAATATAAATAGGAAGTTAAATGTGCATTTGAAGAATAATATATAGGCTTGAAATTCATTGATGGAGTTGTGTATCAATAAGAAATAAATCTAAACCTCAGATATGTTTCTAAATAAATAATTGTACTCCCTTCTGCTATCTGATTTCACTTGCATAGTGATTTATTTTCAAGAATAGCATGGCTATTTCTGAATTGATTTGTAAAGACTGCTAAGGGAATAGCAGACCAAGTATAGAAATTAATTTTCTTCTAAAGCATTTTTTATAAATATTAGAACTAGAACAAATAGAGGAGATCATTAATCTAAAATTTCTCAGTCCATTCACTACTCCCTTTCCAGCCAAGAAGTAAGCCTTGCATAAGTAGCAATGACTCACCAAAATAAAGGTGCTTAGCTTTATCTCTAACCCATCAAGATGGGTAGAGATTTTATAGAATCTTTAAATGACAGATAAAATTTCCCAGATGACTAATATACAACCCCAGCCCCCACCACTCACCATATTCCACAAGCTATGGCAGTGTGTCTTTCCAAATTAGAGTCACTGATCTAGTCCAGTAGTTACAATTTTTTTTAGTTACAATTTTTTTATTTCAAAATCTCAGCCCCAAACAAGTTGAGGCTCAAGATGATGCATAAAAGGAAGGGAATATATCTCAGTGATTTTTTTTTATTCTAGTATTTCTTTTAATTCTCTGTGTCTATTTTTATATATGGATGGGTCAGGAAAATAATTCCCTTTAGAAAAACAGAACATTTTCCCTGAAATAGTGAATATTTTTTGGCTACATACTTCTAGTTTTAGAAATTTTCATTAGTGTAACTTCTTTCCATGAAAGCTTTTTTTTTTTTTGTCAAGTAATGTTGAAAGTAGCTACTGTTCCTCATTTGCAACCCTATTACTATCTTCAGTTACTTTTAGTAGAATTTTAATCAACAAATATTTGTAATGCTTTATTGATGGCAAACTTCAAAAAATGCATTTCTCTACTGGTTCTTCTGGAAAAAAATATAGAAGGAAGGGATATTTATCACACTGCTAGAGTATCCAGGGTAAGTGAACAATATAATCAAATTCAAGTCAGTTCAGTTCAATTTAAGGTATTTTCACAAACTGTTTGGCAGTAAATTAACAATTTGAAGCCAAGTTCCATGTCTTGACTCTTTTATTTGTGTTTGGTTTTATGGTTTACAAAGTTTATTTATTACCTACATAAAAAGAGACCTGAAAGGATCATCCAGTAAAGTCAGAAGTGGCTACAGTCAAGAGAGTATGTATTATAGTGCAATAGAAGTAGTCACTAAGAAACAAAAGTTTTTTGTGTGTAGTAGTGAGGGACTAGGTGATGTTTAACAACCATCTTTTTTTAGAGGACTGATTAATGGCATTTACCAATTTCTGTGGTATAATTATTCTTATTATGACCAATTTCAAACTGCTGCTGTAACATCAATGAAGGCAGAGTTGGAAAGAGATGCTAATGCTAATACTTGGATCTCAGAAGCCACTCTAAGTCTAGCACACTGCTAGACTATACACATGATTGTTTCATTATAGTTCTCTCTATACTGAGAAGACCCATTCTCATACAACAAGCAGATGTAATGGGAATTTTATAGAGGAAGCATTAGAAGAGAAGACATCTCCTAATGAATTTGTGCTGTAAAAATTATTAACAATAGTCTATGAAACCATAGAAATATAGTTGATAAAGATTCTGAACTTTGAATGATTGAATACTAACTATAATTTGCATTCAATATTGATAAAATAAAGGGCAGGATCATTCCAGCATAGAAGATAGCCAGCTGATGAACAGAGAAAGACAACTACAACAGAATGGCTTCCCTTAGCAAAAAATAGGTTAGTGGTTTCATTAGTTTCATCGAAGGGAGAAATTTGGTTTCATTTACAACACCTCTCTGGAGGAGTACACACAAAAGATACTCAGTGCTTTGTTAAATTGAGTGCTTATTCTTTGCTGAATAGTAGAGATTGAGGGAGATAGGAGTAATGAAGAAGTATAATGAAAGAAATAGAAAGAAGCAAGGAAAACAAACTGAGGTAATCATGTAGCAAAACTGTGTAACACTGAGATCGCTTACATGAAATAACACTTAGAATGCTCCACAATATGCTGATTATTAAAATAGCTGCAGTGGGGGTGCTGTGTATCTTATAATCTGCAGTATGATCCCTTCTTATATGAAGAGTTTATTAAACACTACTTTCAGTTTTGTTGCTTTCATTCAGTATTATTTATACATGTAAATTTGTTTTTCTGGGGAAATTTCCTCAAAGTTCTTTGTGTAATTTCTCTAGCTGCCATTGTTACAGGTTTCTGTTTATTTGCAAAAATCAAATTGTGTTCTTAAAAGGGAGCCTCGCCTCACCTAGGTTCTATCTCACCCTTGTTTGAGTCAATACTCAACTTTAACTGTGCCCGTCAGAACATGTCCATAGCCAGCTTCAGCCAGAAAAGGAGAAAAACCCTAGCTCAAGAGAAGATCAGAACTATTATGTAGAGATACTTTTAAGTAGTTTTTTATTTGTATTATGCCAAAACTTTATTTTAAAACTTTCAAACTGATTATTTTGTCATAATTTAAATAAAGCACACTAACAAAAATCTTCCTCGTTAACATAGGCAGTTTGATTAATTATAACACTCATCAGATATATATGTCATCATTTGATCCATTTGGTCTCCAATCCTTGACATTGAGACTTCTTATTTATTCAATCACTTCTATTTCTATATACTCTCAATGAACAGAAAACAATTCCATCTACGATAACATCAAAAAGAATAAAATACAAATTTACAAAGAATTGTAAATTTTTACTCTGAAAACAGTAAAACATTGTTGAAAGAAATTAAAGACCTAAATAATGGAAAGACTTCCATTCAGTCACTAATTAGATTTAATATTGTTACAATGACAATACTCTGCAAATTCATCTACAGATTAAACACTCATCATAGTCACAGCTGCCTTTTTCTTTGCTGAAATTGACAGCTGTTCTTAAAATTCACATGGAAATACAGGGGATACAGAGCAGCTAAAATAATCTTGAAAAAAATAAAAAAGTTGGAGGATTCACACTTCCTGATTTCAAAATTTACCGCAAAGTTGCAATGCTCATGACAGTGTGGTATTGGCCTGTACGTATAGATCAATGAAATAAAATTGAGAGCCCAGAAATAAACCCTTATGTTTATGGTCTTTTGATTTGTAACAAAGATTTCAAGACAACTGCATGGGCAAAGAATTGTCTTTCCAAAAATAGTGGTAGGACAGCTAGATATTCACATACAAAAGAAGGAGGGTAGACTCCTACCTCATATAGTACCTAAGAATGGATCAAAATGGATCATAGACTTAAGTGTAAAAGCTATGATTTTAAAACTCTTATATGAAAGTACACTAAATTTTTAGGATCTTGGGTTATATGTAAGAAAGGGTTTCTTTCTCAAGAAAAGCACAGTGGCAAAAGGAAAAAAATAGGTAAATTCAACTTTATCAAAGTTAAAAAAACACATGTGTTTCAAAAGACACCATAGGGAAAGTTAAAAGACAATCCATAGGATAGGAGGAAAACATTTGCAAATCTTATATAATAAGATACTTGTATCCTGAATACATAAAGAACTCTTACAATTTAATAATAAAAAGAAAATAACACAATTTAAAAATGGCCATAAGGGGCAGCCCGGGTGGCTTAGCGGTTTAGTGCCTGCCTTCGGCCCAGGGCCTGATCCTGAGGACCCCAGATAGAGTCCCACGTCGGGCTCACTGCATGGAGCCTGCTTCTCCCTCTGCCTGTGTCTCTGCCTCTCTTTCTGTTTCTCAAGAGTAAATAAATAAAATCTTTTTTAAAAAATGACCATAAGATCTGAATAAACATTTCTCCAAAGCGATACACAAATGGCCAACAAGCACATGCAAAGACACTCAACATCATTAGTCACTAGGCAAGTACAAATCAAACCACAATGAGAGGGATGCCTGGGTGGCTCAGTGGTTGAGCGTCTGCCTTTGGCTCAGGGTGTCATCCCAGGGTCCTGGGGTCGAGTCTCACATTGGGCTCCTCACAGGGAGCCTGCTTCTCCCTCTGCCTATGTCTCTGCCTCTCACTCTGTGTCTCTCATGAATAAATAAATTAAAAACAATAACAACAACAACAGCAAACCACAATGAGATACCATTTAACGTACACTGGGATAGCAACAATAAAAAGATAGTGAGGGGTACTGGAGAGAAAATTGAAGCCCTCATACACTGCTGGTAGGAATGTAAACTGGTGTAGCCACTTTGAAAAACTGTTAATTTCTCCAATGTCAAACATACAGCTAATTTATGATCTACCAACTCCACTCTTTAGGTATTTGCCCAAAAGAATAAAAACCTGTATATGAAAGTTCATAACAACATTATTCATAGTAGCCAAAAATAGAAATGGCCTGTCCATCTAATGCCCATCAACAAATAAATAGGTAAACAAAAGTGACATAGTCACACAATGGAGTGTTATTCAGTAGTAAAAAGGGACAAAGTATTGCTACATGGTACAGTATGAATGAACTTTGAAAACATTATGCTATATGAAAGAAGCCAGTCGCAAAATCATTTACACCCAAAGTTTAAGTTATTATTTATTTGAGGATCAGTGCCTATTGTTCCCTTTTTTTGTATTCTTTCACATTCCCCATAATCTACATAAATATGTTTATAATCAACAAATAAAAATTTAAAATACTTATAAAATACATATGATCTTTCTTAGCTTATGTGTATGGGTCCTTTCCACATATTGTCACATTTTAATCACATTTTTCCATAGGGAAGAGATGTCTACTCCAGGAGCAAAGAGACTGTGTTAATCTCTCCACTTGATAGATCTTTAAATTTTTTAAAAATTTTACAATGTTACATAAGTTTCAGGTGGTTCCACTTCTCTACACTTATGCTGTGTTCACTGCAAGTGTTGTTACACTTACAATATTATTACAATACTATTGAGTATATTCCCCATGCTGTGCCTTTTATTCCTGTGACTTACTCATTCCATATCTAGAAACCTGTATCTCCTCCTCCCCTTCGCCCATTTATGACCATCCTCCTACCCTTCTGCCCTCTGGCACCCATCAGTTTGCTCTCTGTGTTTATAGGACTGATTTTGCTTTTTGTTTGTTTGTTTGTTTATGCATTTGTTTTGTTTTTTAGATTCCATATATGAGTGAAATCATATGGTATTTGTCTTTCTCATTTTGCCTTATTTCACTTGGTATAATACCCTCTAAGTCCATCCCTGCTGTTGCAAATGGCACAGTCTCATCTTTTCAAATGGCTGTGTGACATTCCATTATATAATATTATAATAAACATAGTGGTGCATATATTTTTTCAAATCAGTGTTGTTTCCTTTGGGTAAATAGTAATGAAAATATTGTATTATATGGTATTTCTATTTTTAATTTTTTGAGGAAACTCCATACTGTTTTACACAGTAACTGTATCAATTTACATTCCCATCAACAGCATATGAATATTCAGTTTTCTACACATTCTCATCAACACTTGTTTTTTTTTTTTTATTTTTTTATGCTAGCCATTCTGCCAAGTGTCAAGTGATATGTCTTTCTCAGTTTGATTTGCATTTCCCTGATGATGTGTTATATGGAGCATCTTTTCATGGATCTGTTGGCCATCTGTATGTCTTCTTTGGAAAAATATCGATTCAGGTCCTCTGCCCATTTTTCTAAGTCAGGTTGTTTGTTTTTTGGTTTTGGGTCATATAAGTTCGTTATAGATTTTTTCTGATTTATTAGATCTTTGTGATAGCACTTCCGTAATGTATTTTGGATTTGTTATTTTTCACCAGGTATATCTTGCACACTATGTTTACTCAAATAAGATAACATTTTAGTGAGATTTCCTCATCTCTGATTTTATTAGATGATTTACAGATATTTTTAGTAGCAAACTATTTCATAAAACATGCATTTTATTACCTATGTTGCTTAAGTATAAAGAATATATAAAAAGGAAAAGTAAACTGTTCTCAAGGTGCTATGGTTTAATCATATTTTACAATGACTCTGGCTTACCTGTTCTTTGTAGTTCTCAAAGATATTATAACTTAGCAAGTATTACTGAGTGATTACCATGAGCAAGTTTCTTGTCAGAGTTTTAAAATCGTTATATTCACATAGAGCAGATAAATAAGATATTTCTTTTCAATTTAATTTTAGGAATTTAGGTTTTTTTTTTTTTTTGTAGATCACCACCGGGTAAGCAAGCCTGCTAGAAAGTAAGCCACAATCAAAAAGTATGCTCTAGCATGGAGCTTACTTTAAAAAAAAAAGTGGTCTGGCTTCTTCTATTATTATTATTATTATTATTATTATTATTATTATTATTATTATGTCTATGGTAAGTTTCACTGTAAGTCCTACATAGCCTTTCTGTATGGATTTTGTTTGATATCACATTAATGACTACAATAATATTTATTTAATATACCTTCATTTCTCAAGAGCTGTAGTCTCCAAGTAATTCTGTTTGCTGGACTCCCAACTCAGCCCAAAGTTTTGGGATAGGACTCTTACATGTGTTTCTTTTAAAAGCCCTGCATTAAAAACATCCAGGTTCAGATCATTACATTAAAAGGTTCTGCTCATCTTCCTCAGTAGGACAGTGGTCTTCAACCTTTTACTACACAGTGTCTAGGAGCTTTTAAAAAATGCAAATGCCTTTGCTTTACACAGACCAATTATATGACAATATGGGAGGCGAGAGAGGTGACTGGGGTTTTTAGTAGGATATTTTTGTTTGCTTGCTTTTGTTTTCTTTTAAGAGCATTACAAGTGGTTTCCAAGGTAGAGTGACTATCTTGTGACCCGGGACTCTGGGTTGCTGTTTTGATTTTCACCATCTAACACTGTGCCTTGGATTAGTTGTTCTATGAAGACCTGTTGAATGAACGATGGATTAGACATCACCTCTTGTATTTGCCCATGCCTGCATCCTGAATGACATTGAGTCTAGTTCTAGATTTAGTCATGTTGGTCTTCATTTTCTTAGCACAGGTGCAGCAGTGAACAGCAGTGAGAGTCTCCCTCCATCTTCGTCTGTCAACGACATCTCCTCCATGTCCACCGACCAGACCCTGGCCTCTGACACTGACAGCAGCCTGGAAGCCTCAGCAGGACCCCTGGGTTGTTGCAGGTGACTAGCCGCCTGCCTGCGAAACCCAGCGTTCTTCAGGAGATGATGTGATGGAACACACACACACACACACACACACACACACAGACACGCACACACACAAACGCAGACATGCAACTACAAGAAAATGGCAAGAGAGAGAATCCAAGCCTAAAATTGAAACCAGTCGTTCAGCCTGCTTCTTCTCCAGAGTTCTGTATTGCAGCTAAGCTAAATGTATATTTAACTTCTAGTTGCTCTAGCTTTGGTCTTCCTCCAATGATGCTTCCTCCAGAAAGCAACTCAAACACAACTAGAAAAGCCTTTTCCATAAAGTGTAATTTTAATGGCTGCAAAACCAGCAACCTGTAATTGCCCTTTCAAATGGCATGACAAGGTGTGCAGTGGCCCCATCCAGCATGTGTGTGTCTCTATCTTGCATCTACCTGCTCCTTTGGCTTAGTCAGATGGATGTAGATACAGATCCGCATGTGTCTGTATTCATACAGCACTACTTACTTAGAGATGCTACTGTCAGTGTCCTCAGGGCTCTACCAAGACATCATGCACTGGGGTACCATACGGTCCATTTCATGTGATCTATTACTCTGACATAAACCCATCTGTAATATATTGCCAGTATATAAGCTATTTAGTTTGTTAATTGATTAAGCTGTATGTCTTATAAGAAAACATGTAAAAGGGGGAAAATATGGGGGGAGTGAGCTCTCTCGGACCCTTGAAGATGTAGCTTCCAAATTTGAACTGATTAAATGGCACCTGTATACCAATTTGTAGAAAGAACATATGTGATGCTTATGTACAGTGTGGGGGCGGGAGAGGGTGACAGTTTCCAGGTACTAAATGGTTTGGCCTTTAGAAGGAATGTGGGAATAATAGCTGACGGTCTTTTCTCTGACAGTGAGCAGGTAGGAGGGTTTCCAGTGTAGCATTGCAGTACGGAGGACTTCCTCAAGGAGATCATTACCCAGATACTAGGAGACACCGGCATCCATATTTTAGAGAGTAGACTTCATTTGTCCCTTACAAATTATGTGTCACAACTGGAAAGAGAGTGGCAGGTGGTGAGGCAGGGTTACCGCATCCATATCTGATGGTAAGAATCCCTCCCTGGAACACAGTGGAATTGCCTCCAGATGATGTCCTTAATAGGAAATGAACCTACGTAGCCTATTTTCAGATTGTGGGTTGTGTTTTCCATGAGTGTGCTACTTCCCAGGTTTAAACCCTGCCATGATTTTGTTTTAAAAATATTACTTTCCTCTTCTGGAATTAAAAAATATTAATTTCTTAAAAACAAACAAACCCATAACATGGGGTGATCCTCAGGTCAGCAATTGAAAACATTTCCACAGACATTACTATTCCTCAGGGGTTTCCCTGACTTCTTAATATGGCGGATGTTTCATGTTTATTTATTTTCATAAAGTCAAACAATTGAAGAAGGGCTGATAAATCTGAGTTTTGTACCACAGTTGATGTGACAGCAATAACTCTACCCATAAGTTACTGCTGCTAAATAGCTTTAGCAATATGAGTTTGTCTTAAAAGCCATGAAGCATTTGTGTCAATGTTTAGCAAAATCACCTGAATTAGCTCCAATCAAATGAAAGTGCTCTCCTGAGCACTTAAGAAGGCACTGTGAAACATCTTGGTTATATACGAGGCAATACCAGGGTGACTTCTCAGCAATAACAGGGACCTGGTGGAGGCTTCCCTTCTTGTTCACTTTGGTGAAGTACCCATCACAGCTATTTGCACTCTGACCATTTTGGTGCTCGCCAGTGTGGGGGTATTTCACCTGAAGAAGAAGTGAAACACACAAAATGGATGGTTGATGAGTGGGCTATGACTGGCAAATGGAATCCCTTCGAAAATAGAGCAAACAAGAATGCTGCGCTCTGAAAACTGCCTTAAATACAACAATAGGGAAGCTTTGTCTCTTTCAAGCAATAGAGCCAACCCCCATCATCACCATGAGAGCAATGCTACCATTTATGAGATTGCTTCGCAGTAGGATGCGTGACAAGAGGTCATTTGTTTAAAACGAGAGGAAAAAAAAAATAACATTAGCCTGTGCAGCTTGTCCCCTGGAATGAAAGTGTCCCAGCTTCTTTCTCTTGCTGCCATTCTTTTTTGGTTAATATTGCCAACAACCCGATTTTTAAGATAACCTCTGCACTCACATGGGCTCTCTCACTTCTCTTTCTGTCATGCTTCCCACCCACCCACCCCCTTTAAAAAAAAAACTCTAAATAGATGAGAATACCTTATCCTGTACCTCCTTTCTCTGTATTTTTCTCTTGCTATACCTGTGTCCTTTCTATGCCTGACTTTCTAACACTTGCGATTAAGGGCAGGAAACAGGCAGCTGTTAGAAAGAAAGTAAATCGCGAGGATAATTTCACCAGCCACAGAATGACATCAAAAGCCAGAAGGAAATCTCCAGCCAGCATCTTAGAAGTTCTTGACAGTTAGGTTATCTTTTATATGTGCAGAAGTGGTGATTTTTTTTGCCCATGCAGATTAAACCAAGCAAGAACTAGGTAATGCTCCCCTGCTATTGCTATCTTCCACTCTGCGAGCCTGATCTCTCCCATTGTATGGCTCTTAGGAGCTGGTTACTTTTAGCCAGATCTCCTTTATACTCAAGAAAAAATGGAATAAATCCCTCAGATTGACATATCGTGGACAATAAAGCAAAAAGTTTGACTTCTTGCCTGCTTATAGAATTAATTTTACTAGGTTATCAAAGCAAGATAGGTAATAGGACAACAGAGAAAATCATTTCAAAAGCTCACCAGCCCTTCACTATCCTGGGTCCACTTTATTATAATATCTTCAGAGGTGATTTTGTTATTATCAAAATCTTAGAATGTATTATGTTCTGCAGTGAGTCTTCTCTTTAAGAAACAAGTATTTCCTCTATAGTCAGCTATTAATTCCAAAGGACTTTCTTGCTTTTCAGACTTGGAAGTATCAAGTCACCTGGACTATATGACTGGGAGAAGGAATGTCCTGCCTGTGGTTGGGGTTCCTTTAGGAATGTGAAGTTGGCAGTCTGAGAGGCCTAACCTTTTCTCCATCTATGGGGCTGATGGTTTCGCAGTGATCCTTAATGAAATGTTTAGTAGTATTTTGTGGGAGGGATGGCTGTGCACCCACATGCAGAAGGAATGAAATTCTTGGGAGAGCTTGGCAAAATCACCACCACTTTGAAATATTTATTTAGTTTTTGGTCATCGTATTCATTTTTAAAAAGAGATACATTGGCCTTACAACCAAATTTCTTCTTGTGGAATAAGAACCACTGATAATCTTGCATCTTCAAGAATCTGATGACTGAGCTTTGTAGGAATGTATACTTGGGTGGACCTGGTTCTGGCTAATTCCCTCCAATTGAAGCAAGCTATTTAATTGAGGGCTGAGGGAATAGTTTTTTTCCCAATCTGTTACCATTATTAGAAAATATTGCCTACGACTGCTGATACCAGCTGACTGGGAAATCATAAAATAGACCTCGACAAAGGGAATAAGTGGAATAGATGAGAATACACCAGTCCTTTTATGACCTGCCAGAGGAAAACCAAGCAGAACCGACTTTTAAATTTTAAATATTCATTGTAAAATCTAAATTCTACAAAGCCTACTTCTATTTAATTCTCTTAACATATGATAATCAAAATCTTAAAAACATTATGCTCGGTAAAGAATGTTGTCAGCCGGCTTTGCTGAAAAATTTATCTTCTACAGCTTAG
Organism: Canis lupus dingo; assembly: GCF_003254725.2. NCBI lineage: Eukaryota > Metazoa > Chordata > Mammalia > Carnivora > Canidae > Canis > Canis lupus. The sequence goes on along the minus strand of NC_064274.1, from coordinate 9,606,434 downwards.
AGGAAGGAATAATATTGTCCCAGCAATCTTTGATCCCCATGACTTTGGATCTGAAGAGAGACCCCCCACTCATCACCCACAAGCTCCCCCCAATATTTTAATTGTGAGTCCTACAATTTCCACAGATAAAATTAAACCAAGCAGGGATACTCCTTTCTGTAAAAACAACAAACAAGTTACAATGTAAATAAATATATTAGTCATTTTCCATGTGACTAAAATATAAGATTTTGTTATCTGTTTTGGCACTTAGTTCTTTCTTTGTCTGAAATGGTTCACTCTGACCCATTTCCTTGGTCAGTCAAGCTGAAATGGAAGGCCTCTGTTTGTATGTGGACTCCTGTATATCTAACTTTTGATTATGTGGGACCAATGGCCAGTATATTCTAATGAAAACAAACCTCCCAACCCTTGTCTAGCATTAAACTGTTCACCTTGCCATGTTTATCTTGCAACAAGACCTATCTTGCACATGCCTGTTATTCTGCATGATTGGACTCAAAAGACTATTACCAATGATAAGAATTGTCCTGTGTCAGTGTTTATAAAATGGACTTAAAGCACACCCACATTCATATACACATCATCCAGATAGTTCTAGGTCAACCCTGGAAGGCAAAACCATGCATGCCCAGTTTCTTTGCAAGGTCTTAGTGGTGAGAACAAAAAGTCAGCCTGATGGATCAAATGCAATCTCAGTGATGTTTAATAAGGATTTGAAATTATTTAAACCATATCTGTGTTCCTTCTCACTCTTTTTTTCATTTCTGGTTTTTTTCCCTTTATTTTCAAAATGTCTGTGGAACAAGAGGGTGAGTGGGGGAGAACTTCGGCTTTTTTGGACTCTGTAGGTGGATGCTGAGTCAATGCATTGTGATTTCTGTTTCTTATGAATTATTAAAAAACCAGAGCAAATCTGCTTCCCTTAACATGAAACCAAATCCAAATCCAAACTTTGTTGGAGTTTGCCTGTTGACAATGGTTATTGTGCTGTCTGTTGTCTTGAGTTTTATGTCCTGACAGGAGCTTGAAGCATCTCACATGATTTCATAGTGTCATCTGATTACGCCAGGGAATAAATAAGAAATGACGAATGACCTACCTTCTCACTATGGGTAAAGAGCGTATAATATGTATGGGACAATATAGAAGGCTGTGTTTTTGTTTGAGACTGGTTTCTCCTAAAGATAACCTTCATTTCTGTCTGCAAATATCAGTTATATACCTGCAATTTGGTAATTTTCTTCTATAAAATCAATGAAGGAGGAAAATAATTTTCTGTGAGGATTAGATAAATTGAACAGGATTAAATATCCTTAGGTTAATTTATCAGAATTCCAAATCAGTTTCATTATTACCCAAGAGAGAAGGTTAGTAGATGTTTTGCCATATGATAGGCAATCTTAATATCTGCAATTCCTTGATGACTTAAAAAAGCAATAAGATTTTGTGGCTTGCTAAGGAAGTCACTGAATCTATGTTAATTTAGCTGGAAGTATCCAAAAATGTCAAGGAATAGCCTTTTTATTACTGTGAATAAAACGTTTTATTTAACTAATTCACTGTTAGAAAATCTGAAAGCTAACCATATTTATTCTTTTGAGATAGCACAATATATCTTCATAAGAAATATAGAAGAAAAATAGAAGCCATATGCCTTTTGCCTCTCTGGCATAGATTCTATCCCATTTTTAAGCCACAACTCTTCACTCTTTTAATAAAGTGTATTTAAAAATGGTCACGTATAGGTACCTGAAAATACCTCCAATAGTAAGAAGGGAAATTGCATTCCATTAGATTGTTCTTGGAGAGAAGGATCAGAAGAAGTTATTGGCGCATACTAGGTACCATAAAAGATTACCAAATATTTAGGTGATTTGACCTCCTTCTCACTGAGGAGAAGAAAGGAGTCTTGGAAATAACATTTCTTGTAGTTACTTATGTAGGGATAAACCTAGGAGGATGGTTCTATTTGCTCAATAACTGCACTGAGTTTTATCCAAGATTAGAGGGTTTTGATATTATCAGTTCATCAGAATGCGGTTCACACTTGCAGTGTGCCATCCGCCCTCCCCTCCGGGTTTTGAAAGATGTACACAGAACACATTTGCAAGTAGTGAAGCACACTGAAAATCCCAAGGTCTCAGATCACTTCATGTTGGGGACCACTGCATGGGACATGTTCTCTCTCAGCTCCAGACTGAATTCCATCTGTTCAACCTTTTACAGAAGTGTGGATCTGTTTTAGTTACTGAAAAATAAGCTGTTGAAATGGACATATTTCAAACACGTGAAATGTGATGACATATACCCAAACAAGAGTCAAATGCTCGTTTGGAATTTCCCACCTTTCCTATTCCACCTGTTTCTTGCTTTAAAGGCATGCTTATCCTGATAAAGAAGTTAACATAAAATAACTCTGAAATGCAATTTCAGAGGATCAACCTTCACTTCGTGGAGTGGGTAACTTTACCTCCTTGTCACTGAACTTCTGGTACTGTCCTTTCCTGATCTTGTCTGGAGTCTCTGTTTACCCAATAGTCAAGATTCTTTGCAACTCAAAAGCACGTGTAAAACACAATTCATCTTACAAAAACATTCCACACTCTGCCTAGGAAAGTGTCTTGCTTATAGTTTGCCTGCTATCAATTCTTTTCCATTAGCATTGGTGAAATTCTATGAAAATTTTACACGATATCAATTTTTATGACCCAAATAATATTTTACATGGATTGGGGGAACTAGTAATATTAAAGTATTTCTTTTATAAAAGTAAGACTTTCAAAAGCAATTGCTTCTTAATGTTAATACATTCCAAATTTGGATTTGGTTCAGATTAAGCTCAAGAAAACAGGTATGAATTTCCACTTTAATTTCTGAGCTACATTTTTTAAAAAAGATTTTAATTATTCATGAGAGACACACAGAGAGAGGCAGAGAGGTAGGCAGAGGGAGAAGCAGGCTCCCCACAGGGAGCCTGATGCAGGAATCGATCCCAGGATCCCGGGATGACACCCTGAGCCAAAGGCCGATGTTCAACCACTGAGCCACCCGGGTGTCTCTCTAAGCTACATTTTTAAGTAGTGTCTTCATTCACTCCAAAAACATTTATGGAACATCTGTGTATGTGTCCCACGTAGGAGACAAATATAGCATAGTCCTTATCATCAAAACTTCAGAGTAAATACATCTTTCCATGTAAAAACCAGTGGTTGAAGCAAAATATTTCTATCTTATTTGTTTACTTTCTCTTAAAATAACAATGTGTTCAGCTTAGAGGTGTGATACGAATAAGTCCATTTTTATTACCCCACCTAAAGCAATGAAACAAGATGTGCTTCACTCAATGTTATCATTTTGTTGAAATGAATCAGCACAAGAGAATTTTGGTTATTTTCCATGACATTATAGGAGATTAAACCATTTTTACATTTATTTTAAAACATAGCACAGAGAAAAAAAAAATACAGGTAAACCTGCATTAAGTCAATGAGGAAATATGTGTATCTGCACTCTCATTCCTTTAATTAAAAGGTACACTGCTATCTTTTGGTATGTTTCAAATAAATGTCAGTCTCCAGATAAAGAGAAGAATGTGATGACATCCTGAAACCTTATCAATGACTTATGATATCAGTATCCTGAGAAAAATAGATAAAAGTTTCTGAGGCTAACAAACAAACAAGCAAGACCAAAAAACATGATGTTTCTTTCCTGCATTACATGAGGTTTATTTTGATGCAATTTCCTCTTAGAGTGAGTAAACCTGGAGGCTGAACTGGAGGCTCATATTTCTGGCACCAAAATCTCTTTATCAGCAAAAATGACATCACAATGGTTACTGGAGTTCCTCTCTAGTGGTCCTGTAGTATAAAGCCAAATCTCTGAAATGTGTGCAATCTATGGGTAATGACTGGATCCCTACAATGATAGAAGACAGAATTTAGTTATTTTTATTAAAAATTCCAACTCAAGACACCTCTGATTATCTGAACCAGAAATTTGGCATTGAGCTCTGAACATTCACTCACTGATTCATGTCACAAATATTAACTGAGAGCTTCAATCTTCCAAAGACTATACTTGGTATACATAATTGTGATGAATTCAGGCAATCTTCCTGCTTCTAATGGGGGAATAAGGTAGCAGAAAGCATTAAGAAACCAAACAAAGCAGGCTAAAAGGATAAAACATGATAAGGGATGCTATTTAGATGAGGTGGTCGGGGAGGGCCTCTCAAAAAAGATGACATTTGAACAGAGACCCAAATAAAGTGAGATAGTGAGCCATATTAGTATCTGAGGCAAAAGCAAGTGCAAAAGCCCTGGAGTAAGAGTGTATATATATATATATATATATATATATATATATATATATAGAGAGAGAGAGAGAGAGAGAGAGAGAGAGAGAGTATATACTCTATAGAGTGTATATATATAATCACCAAAACTCCTGTGAGTGAAGCAGAATGGACAAGAGAAAGTGTGATAGTAAGTGAAATTAAAGAGTTAGGCAGGGATCAGAGAATGACAAGATCTTGGGATTTTAGTCTAAATATAAGAAGACGTTGGATAGATTTGAGCAGGGAAATGATATAATCTAAATTTTCTTTTTAAAAGGATCTCTTTGGGATCCCTGGGTGGCGCAGCGGTTTGGCGCCTGCCTTTGGCCCAGGGCGCGATCCTGGAGACCCGGGATCGAATCCCACATCAGGCTCTCGGTGCATGGAGCCTGCTTCTCCCTCTGCCTGTGTCTCTGCCTCTCTCTCTCTCTCTCTGTGACTATCATAAATAAATAAAAAAATTAAAAAAATATTTAAAAGGATCTCTTTGACTGCCAAATAGAAAGAGGAGGTTGAGAAGAAAGATAATAATGGGGACAAAGAGGTTCTTCTAAGGTATAACAGTAGCACAAAAAGATAGGATGGGGCTTAGACTGGAGAGTGGAGGGACTGAGAAGGGTTGATTAAGGACATAACCAAGAATATATCGTGAAGAGAGGGTTGGAAACAGTTGCTGATGGATTGATATGTGATACGAAAGAAACAGATCAGGATAACTCCAGAATTTTTAAAAATTGAAACCATCAGGTAAGTAATGGTGTGGTTGACTGAAGTGGTAAAGAATGGGTTAGGAGCATATTTGGGAAGAAAAATCATACTTGTTTTGGAAATGTCAACTGGAGATACTTAGTAGGTATCCTAGTAAAGTAGCAGGAGGGTCTACAAGGCTGGAGTAAGGGAAGAAGTTGAGCTGAAACAAACCTGAGCTAATCAGCTTGTAAGTGTTATTTATAACCACGGGACTGTATAGATCACCAAGAGACTAAGTGCAGACAAAGAAGAAGAAGAGTCCAAAGATGGAGGCATTTCTTGCTCCAACATATAGAAGTCAATAAACAGTTGAATATCCTGAGAAATGTCCAGTGAGGCAAAAACCAGGAAAGTCTGCTGTCCTGGAAGCCAAGTAAAGGTGTTTAAAAAGAAGGGAATAGGCACCTGGGACAATGCTGCTGGAGTGGCTAAAAAAGATGGGGACTGAAGGTTCACAATTAGACTTGATTTTTATGAAGACCTTTATCGCTGACCTTTAAGAGAGCATATTCTTGGCAGTATTAAGCAGGAAAGCATGACTACAGTGAGTTCAAGAGAATATGGGAAGTGAGGAATTAGAAATAGGTAGAGAAAATGCAAGAGTTTTTTTTTTTTTCTAGAAAGTGAAGCAGAAGAATCATGTGGAAACTAGACATAAATACAACATGAAGAGAGAATTTTAAGAAAGCTATTATAGCATGGGTATATGTTGATAGGGCCAACACATAAAGAGCAAAATTCATAACACTAGAAAGAAAGAATATTTATTTGAAGGAGTAATGTGCTTAAAAAGGCCAGAGGGATGTATATGGTCCTCCCATATACACTTGGCTGAGTTGGAGCAGGTGGCACAGTCAAGGTGATGCGTACAGGTTGCATGTAGACAGTTGGGTAGATGGATGATGGAACATAAGGACTTACTCTTCTGGTATTGTTTTCTCAGTAAAAACAGGTTATCAGTAAGTTTGGTTATAAGTAAAGCTACTAGCTGTAAATGGGGAGAGGAAGAGCTTATGGAGGTTTGAGAAGTGTAAAACTGACCTTGAAAAGTATGAGGTTAAGTTACTAGACAGTGATGAGAGCCATGTGAACCATACTTATATAGATATAAGATGGGACAAGTCATCCCATGGTGGATGGTGGTCTTCTGTTCTCCAGCCATTTGTGTTTCTCAGGTGCAGATTAAGAATTAACAGGAATTGGGTTTAGCCAGAGTTGGGTGTTTTTCTTTCCCAGATGAGTACAGTGGTGGAAGAAAATCTGAAGGGATTTGAGAGTGAGGAAAAGAATAATTATAATGAGGAACCACAGATGAGCTAGTCAAGGAAGGAAGCAATGACATGAGGGAATGATAGCCAATGAAAACATAGCAAAGTCAATGGCTTCTCTACTCTTTGGGAGTTTCTAAGAATTTTTGGAGTGATGGTTTTGAGGGAATTACCTAAAAAAGGAATAGATGATGATGAGACAGTGAGTGCTTGAAATGGAAGTTTTGGTGATAGTGTAGTTATTGGAAATGGCGTGGAATAAGGAAAACCATGGGCATGGCTGGCTGATGTTCGGGCAGGAGAAAAATCAAGATTTTCAGAAATGATCAGCTCAAGGAGCTGAGTGGCCAAGTTGGTGGATGGCAGAGGAGTATTGATTTGGGGAAGAAAAAAAAAAACAGGTGCTAAATAATTGGTCATGTGACGTACTTCTATGGAGTTATTAGGGAAGTGGGAAGATCTAAGGTCTGGAAGTAGCATCAAAGAGCAAAGCAAGACCTATCTCTCTTACAAGCTAATGACATGCAGATTGTGAGAAAGGAAAGTAGCCATCCTTGGGAGGGCTGCAAGAAGTGGTGTCTTTAGGAGGTAACCATGTTTTGGAGAAGATTTAGGGGAAGATAATAGCAGCTGTTAGGCTCTAGCATGTATAACGGAAAAGTCTGAGGAGTGGAGAGAGAATCAGAGTTTGAAGCAAATGAGGGAACATGCTGAGCAATGTAGGGATAAACATAATAGTGAAGGCAAATGACATATTTGGACGATTTTGGCAATAGGTGACCAAGGATGCGGGCAAGATGGCACAACCCTAGAGATTACTTTGGTGTGATATGTAATGGATTCTAGTGAATCACGAGGAGGCAGGGAATGTGTGTTGGCAGGAGAGGGATTGGATGGCATAGTGTTCACAAAAACAGGTGGTATGCTGAAGGCCAATTTAACACCTTATTCAAACAATTCAGTACTTTCTACTTGAATGGGCTGGTCTCACCTGGGTTTAGCCCTCCAAGGGCTAGAAAGGTAGCAGCTACACATAGTCCATTAATAAAGAGTGTCATTCAGTCCCGGACCTGAGCCAAAAATGGTGCATTAAAAAACACACTTTACATCTGCTAAACTTTATACTCGAAGATCTACAGTAGGTTTGGTAGGTTTTAGTTGCTTGGGGAGCTGTTAGTTTTTCACATCACTTTGCAGCAAGGAACCCTTAAACTGGGCAGTCAACTCATTCCCCACTTGTGCAATTAAAGAGACTATAAAGAGAATAACAAAATAGGCCTTTGAGAGTCACAATTCCATACTCTTTTTCTGTGATTTGTGAGTTCCAACAGGGCAAAATGTGTCTGGCTTTGGCTGTTTTATTTGGATATAAGGGAGTGGAAGCCACATGGGTCCTAAGTGTTTTCCCATCTCCTGGTGGTGTGTAAGTGAGTCTTTATGCACAAGGCCACCCTGATGGCACACACATGATAGGTCATTTTTATTTCATTGGAAAGGCCCCCTAGGCTCCGCCCTGAAGGCACTTAACACATATATTTTTCCCTGGATTAGAGAAGCTCCTGCCCCAAACTGCTATCCTGTCTGATAACTTCCTACCTATTCTTTAGGACTCACATAATAGTCATGGCTCTGACGTGCTTTTCCCAGACTCACTTTTGTAGTCTCTAACTACTTTCAGAGAACATCATCTCATGTGGTGGTTATTTATAAACTAGGAATCCCATGCATCTAGTCTAGTGCTGACATGACACGTAGAGGCCTTCAATAAATATTCACTAATGGTGATGCTGATGTGAGTCTAGACACATTCACTGGTCATATTCTTAGACTTTCATTATACTTTACCCAAGAGCTTTAAAACTGAACATATTCTTCAGTGTCCAAACAGACAGAGCTGATGCAGGGACAGTTATGGGTGGTCCTTTGGACATTATTCTCAGATCATGGATGCAATTGTATTATCTCAGGTGAAAAAGATACCTTGGGTTACCTCTTCCTTCCTATCAAATCTCTGGTGGATTATCTGGGCAAAAGTAAAATTAGCCTGTCTGGGACAAGGGCAGAATTGTATCTTCTGCTGGTGAACATGCTGGCCAAATTCTTGAGGCCAGAATTCTATTTTCTGGAAGCTGGAACACCCTTTGAACACTCAATAGAAACAGAATAGAAATAGAAATAGAAACGTTTGAGTGCTGACAGCTACCATTTACTGAACACTTACAATATATATTGTGCTAGTCACTTAACTTAGTCATTTCTCAAGACAAAATAAAACAAAAACCCAATGAGGAAAAGTATTATCCTACTTTACAGAAAAACAGATTGAGTCTTACAAACGTCATGTAACTTTTCTTAAATTCTTATAGCTACAAAGTGGTAGAACTGAGATTTGAATCTAGCTCTCTTTCCAAAAGCTTATGCATCATCATTTTCTGTGATGCTATTCTAAGTAGGATGCAGTTCTGCAGTGAAAGGAACACTGAGGTTTTTGGCTGGTACCACAGTCTTCAAATTCTCCTGGATTTCCAAGGGGAGATAATTATATTGATGATTTAAAGTATCCTACCTGGAAATGCCCTAATTTTTTTTTTTCATTTAGGGCTTAGCTTGTGAATAAATAAAAATAAATAGGAATGACATTATTTAAGTTTCCCTTCAAATTTTTAGTCATTTAATAACAAAATGACATATAGAAACTACATTTAAAAAGCATAGACTTCAGGGATCCCTAGGTGGCTCAGCAGTTAAGTGTCTGCCTTCAGCTCAGGGCGTGATCCTGGGGTCCCAGGATCAAGTCCCACATCTGGCTCCCTGCATGGAGCCTGTTTCTGCCTCTGCCTGTGCCTCTGCCTCTCTCTATCTCTGTGTCTCTCATGAATAAATAAATAAAATATTTTTTAAAAAGTATAGACTTCAATTGGCCTACTGTCATTCACAATTCTATTTTAAATGTTCTCTGAAGGATACCCAGCCATATGGCTTGGCTAGTGAAACCAACATTATAGACTCAACACTTGGAAGCAAATCCTTTCTCCTGAATGCATAGTTTAAGAATCATTCTAGTTACCTAAATAGTTTTATTTCTATTTATTTTTTTAAAGATTTTATTTATTCATGAGAGACACACACACAGAGAGAGAGAGGCAGAGACACAGGCAGAGGGAGAAGCAGGCTCCATGCAGGGAGCCTGACGTGGGACTGGATCCTGGGTCTCCAGAATCACACCCTGGGCTGAAGGCAGGGGCTAAACCTCTGAGTCATCTGGGCTGCCCTACCTAAATAGTTTTAAAGAAGCCTATAAGGATGTAGCAAATGAACTCTTGGTACTATCTACTTATTTCCAATTTGTTTTTATGTCAATTTGCAGTTGATATTTTCTAGGCATTTGGCGGATTAATAGAAGAACTAATAGAAACCCAGATGGACAAGCTACTCATGGTATCCATTGATCAAATGTTATCAACACTGAGATTGATAATTAAAATTAACGGCAGCATCCCTCATAAATCAAAGGCCAGATTTATGGCTAACTCTCCATGCTGGCACTCTATGGAATAAAAGGTAGAGATGGAGGGATTTGAGAACAATAGGACAACAATTCTACTCTCTTAGGTTTGGAAGCTCCATTTATTAATAGAGCTGTCAGTGGAGCTAAGTGATGGTCCCTGGGATAGTCACATTACATATCACTTTTAAGTATTACAAAATTCCTAATTGGTAGGAGTTATTACCTCCACTTTACAGAGGGAAAAACAAGATGCTCAGAGAAGTTAAGTGACTTGTCGTTGCTGTGCATCTTGCCTAAGGTATGTCGAGATGCATAGCTAGGTCTGTTTGGCTCTCTGTTTCCTGCTATTTCTATTCTACCATGCTGCTTCAAAAATGTTTCTTATTTTGGTGAAGAAAATAATCAGACGTGGAAAAGACTAAAAGCAATACACAAATTGGGAGCACAAGGTACTTAATTCTTAGTTGAGATCCTAGAAGCTTTATAGGGGAACTGATGTTTGATTTAGCTCTTAAAAAAATGGTAGGACTGTGCCAGATAGAAGGAAGGTAGTCAAGATGGACATGACAATAAAAGGTGGAAAGTTTCACAGGCATGAAATGGCACAGCAGGGGTGAGGGAAGTGGTAGGAGGTGAAAATAAAACTGTAGGTCACAGCCTTATCCACCGTGTTAAGGGCATATCCTGTGGGCAAGTGAGATTCTTCACATGATGGTAGTAAGGCCATGATATGGTCAGATGGGCAGCCTGGAAGGAATATCCTGCCAAAGGAGAGATGCTTTCCTCAAAGATGAAGAGCAACCGATCAAAGAGAATAGATTCAAAAGGCAAGGGTGAGTGGACTAGATATTACTTGCTGAGTGAATTTCAGAGTGAAGAAGAGTGGAGAGAAAACAAGAATGAACGTTTAGGGCATCCTTTTTGTACATTCGGGGCTGTGCTCAGCTCTCACACAATCTACACCTCAATGAACCTACATTAACAAGTCCATGAGAGGAGCATCTGTGTTAGTCCCAGTCTACATCAAAAAAAGTGATGCCTAGAAGTCTGAGCCACAGCTAGTGAATTGTGGAAAAATTGAATGCAGGCAAGTTGACTGTATGGCCTTCGATTTTTACTATTGCATCCTTCAACTTGGGATGAGTCCCAAGGTTTTCACTCACTAGGACAGGGACTGGAGAGAGATGGAAATGTATAAAGACCCATTGAGATCAACATTGCACATTTGAGTTTGACTTTTCTATTTGATACTCAGGTGGAAGTATCTGGTTAAAGAATCAGAAGAGAGTGAGAACAGGAAACTAAAGGTAAAGAAGGTATCATTATTACAGATAGTGGTTAAAACCCAGGGACCATGAACACAAGTGAATGGTGACAAGGCTGGATGTGGTAAAGACTATTCTCCTCTTTGAAATAAGACATAGAACCTTCTAAACACAATCCTATAAACTCAAGAAGTCTTTATTTCTAATCATGCCTTTTGTGACTTTTTTGTTCTAGTGTGAGAAGTATTTATTTGCCTGGCTTCTGAAGATCACTTGGAGTGTGAAGAGTTGTTATCCCCAAATTCCAGCTCCAGAGAGCCCTGGGTTCCTCTAGAAGGTCACAATTACTAATAGTCATACATTTGTCAAAACTGGACCTTTACACCTTCAAGTCTTAAAATTATTGTGAACAAATACATTTGCAACTGGGAAGAACAATATTGTAAAAATTAGAAGCAAAGTAGTTGTTCTTTCCAAACATGTCTCCTTCTCCTTCTGGTCTATCTGCTCCATCCCCTCCTCTTGCTACACTATCTTTGCCCACTGTCCTGTAGACAGAATCCCAGGTGCCAAACCAACAGAGGCCTGAGTGAGAGAAAAATGTCACTACTTGGCACATACTCTAGCTGTTTAACTGAGAGGGTTACGGTCTCACCAGATCACTGCCTGCATTGTAAAGTGTGTTCGCTGGGGGCATGGAGGAATGGTCTGAGCAGACTAGAGGTGTTCCTGTGGCACAGCATAACAAGTGGTGTTTTTCAACCTCCCAAGAGTGGGAAGAAGTTTTCTTGAAACCACCTAGCAGTTACAGGGACTAGATCCAGAAGGTCAGAGTAATTCATGGCATGACTCATTTTATGCTTTTACCACTTCCCCACCACCCCAAAGTGCATCCTGCACGGGAGACATGCATCTGTGCAACGGACCAGGCAGACAATAGGCTTTGAGAAGGGGGTTTTACAAAATCCAAAATTCTCTGTGTCCAGGCACCTCACAAAGAAAACCGAGCAGTGTCGAGGGAAAAACTTAAAGAGCAAATCAAAGGTTCCTGGTGATTCAATTGTATTTTATAAAACTATTTACATTTCTCTTTTTGGTCAATGGCGAGGTCTATTGGCACAAACAGCACAGCCACAAAGTATTGTTTTGATTTTAATAACTCATCTGATATATATTTATATATATTTATATATCTGCTTATCTTCGTTTCCTCAGCAAAAGGGGAAATAAAAATATTGATCTATAAAATAAGCTGATGATAACACAATGCCAAAAATAGCTTATGTTAAGTGCAAGGGGTGAAGCTTGGAAGCAAGCTAAATTGCAACAACATATTGATTTAACATTTTAAATACAAGACTTGCAATAAAATAATTCTTGAGATATGCTTCTCATTTTTTTAGCTTACTTTTTAAAAACTACTCTCTATACACATATCCAGTTGTAACACTTGACAGTAGCATTATGGGGCATGATATAACTTTGGTACACATTGCAGATATGGATGGATAATGTCTGTAAATGGTATTCCTTCACCAGTTAGAGCACTGTACAGCAGGTGACCAGCCACCTGATCCCATGTAATGTTTCCACCGGAACCCCAGAGCCCTTCCCAGATCCATTGGGAGACAACGGGAGGAAGCAGGCTCACTGGATCCATATTGTGTTTCCTCTCTCGGTTCTCCTAGGTTCCACTGTCAGCTCCCCAAACGTGGAAAAAAACTGCTCCATTTCTTTCTGAAGCATGTCATTTCTTTTCTCTGCATCTTCTTTTGCTCGCTCAGCGTTTCGCATTTTGATTTCTATCATTGTGAACTTTTTCCTTTCTTGATCCAGTTCATCGTGGAGGGTCATCATTTCTGTTTCCAAAGTCAAGTTTCGCTGTTCCAAGCTAGATGGGAGGGAGGGAATAAAAAAGAAAGTGATTTTATTCACTTGAAATGTGACAGGGACACAGATTTTCTGAACTCTGTCTCCACAATAGTTAGGAAATTGTAACGGGCCCTTTGGAACCAGTGAAGCAAGGTCTAATGGTTTAAAAGATGTATTTTTATTCATTCATTCATTGTATATGCTAGGATGATTTACTATCATTTTAACAAGAAGACCCCAAGACCTCACTTGGAAGCACTTAGATGGTATCTGATTGTGAATAAATGAATGTCAGCACAGAGAAGCCGGAGATTGATTATCAGGATGCACAGAATGGCAGATGTAGGAGGCAACCCAAAGCACAGGGCTTCCTGGACTCATTTCATGTGAAGCTGGCACCTGAAATGTGAAGCTTTATTAAAAGAAAGGGGAAAAGAAAGGGGAAAGTCTGGTAAAATGGGAAGGAAAGAGGACATCATATTTGCTATCAATCAAGGGAAAAATAATGATAGTGAAAATGTCATTGCTAGGTATTTCACAAGTCTCTTCTGCCAGAAAGTCACGAATCAAAAGTGGCAGAGCAATATTAGTATCCGGAAAAAGTAGGTTTCTGGCAAAAAAGTGATTATAATTAAAGATGACCATTACTTAATGACAAGAGGACTAGTTCATCAGGGAGATATAAACAATACTTTATTTTTATTTACCTAGTAGTCTAGCCTCAAAGTATTCAACATAAAATTTAACACAATTATAAGGAGAAATTGATAAATCTATAATAACATTAGGAGATTTTTCTTTCTCAGAAATTATAGATCTATCTGATAGAAATTAGGGGAAATGTAAAAGACTTGAACAACGTGATTAACAGACTTGATCTATTAGTCATATATAGAATCTCAAACCAGTAAAAAGAGAATAGTTTTAACCAGGCTAAATAATTGATATCATAGAAACAATTATTTCTGAGCACAAACAGTAAAGTTAGAAACTAATTTTGAGAGAGTAAAAGAACATGAAACTTACATGTTTAAAAGCTAAACAACATATATCAGTGATTGATAACTAAACAAAGTAAAATATTATCTATCACCTACCTATATCATCTATCTATGAATTTGTCTCTAACTTTAATATTTATGGGATGGAGTTTAAAAGAAATTGAAAGAGAAATGTATGCCTATAATTAGGAATGACCAAAATTTACTAGAACAAACAACCTCTCCTATTTCTGTGGTTTGGGCATGGGGCAGCTCCTCTGCCCCACTCTGCTGTGTATCTCCTCCTCTGGTGGTCAGGCAGGTAAGAACACTACAGTAAAAGGGCCCATTGAGATGACATTCTCCTGGGAAGTTCAATTATTTTATCAAGGTCTCTGAAATGTGCCACAGATTACAGAACATAAATAGGCCACCAATGTTCTCAGAAGTGAGTGTGTCCACCAGCAGCCATTCAGAACAGCTTTTTCCCCTCTGTTCATACAAGTACTAAGTTGAAAGTGCTATCTCTCGCTTGCCAGTGCTAAGTGCTAAGTTATCATCATGCATTGGCAGAAACTCCAGAGTTCTGGTAGCCAGTGGTTCCAAAAACCACACTTAGAAACAGAGTTACCTTATAAGCAGAGGACATTTCTTTTCTTCCATAAACCTCCTGTCACTTGGCATTATATAGAAAAATTCAAGCCAAGTGTCTGCTCAGGAAGGTTTACAAAAATGACTTTCTAAGAAAGTAATTTTTCAACCTAATGTATAAGTAGTACTTCAGTTTACTTGACCAAAGTTCTTGGAATATGTATCGTTTAGCCTGATAATTGACAAATGGGTGGGACACATAGTAAAATACGTTGGAGCCAACTTTATGTATAAGGAAGGAGCCCCGTGGCGTCTGGAGCCATGGCAGCAATTGAAGTAGGACAAAGAATGATGTCCTGTACTGTGAGGACCCTAGAACACCCATGAAGGAGGAGGGCCACCAAGTCACACAGCCTGACCCTGGCCGCTCCATGCTGAACTGAGCCTCGGGACGTCTCCTCCTGGAGAGTTAGTGTCCTTTCCCCTACACTAAGCTGAAGGGAGAACATAAAGACCATAGGTTTTAGAATTTCTGTAACCACGGTGAAAACGCGGGGGTGGGACTTCTGGTTTCTGGCCCAGGGTCCTGTTTGTGAGCCTTGGGCTCATTCTCCATATTCCCACCTCTCAAGTCCATGGGACATCTGAGAGTCAGGGCTGTGAACACAGGCCACCCGGCAAACACCCCTTATCCAGCCTAGGCAGCCTCCCTAGAGAAGCTGCTAAGCATACTTCCACCTTGGTCACCCTATGAGAAGATGTAAACTGATATAAATTAGGTTTTGGCATAATTCTTCCTTACAAATCACAGTTTTTGCTCCTTGTTTAGCCTACAGTTTCCCTTGTCCATATGAACACACGTCATGTTCACACCTTTCTCAAAACCTCCACGGACTCCAATCTCAGATAAAAGCCAGATTTACAATGATCCTCAAGGTCCTCTGTCACCTCGCTCTGTTCCCTCTCGGGGCCCCCCGCCCATCCCATCTCATGGCATTTCCACTTGCTCCTCTCCAGGTATCGCTCAGCTTCCTCTGTGACCACACGTGAATTTAGACCTCACCAAGGCATCTGACTCCACTTCCCTGCATTAGTCTTCTACTTAGCATCCGATCTACTTTACTTATTGCTCTGGTTCCATGAGGGCTGAGTTTTGGTCTGTTTTATTCACTGCTTGAACCCTCAAGGCCTGCAGCTGAGCTCAGCAGGCAGCAGACACCCTCTTAGCATTCAAAGATTAAAAGAATGAGAAAAAAAGATCTGGGGTTTTTTTTGACACCTTTTCTTCACCCTCATTTCATCCTCTTCGCACCAGTGAAAACAGGATCCTTACTTTCCATTTATCCCTGCCACTCTCTTTCCAGGCCTTAACAGAAACCCACATATCTAATTACAGAAGATAGCATTATTGAGCACTGATTCTGTGCCAGGGACAATGCTTAAGGATTTCTCACATGCTTTTAAGGTAACAACTACTCATATTTAAGATTTTCACAGTAAGAATCCAAAGCTCATAGAGAGCCTCCCCCATATCCCACAGCTTACAACTAAAGAGTGAATCCTGGACTTGAACTCGGGTCTGTGACTCTGGAGCCAGTTCGTTTAACCTCCTGTGCAGACGTGTCCCACAACAGGGGGTTGTTGCACCCTTTCTGGTAGTTAGGAGCTCCAGATTTTCCTCACCTTTTTATCCGGGACTCATACTCTATCTTCTGCTTGGTCATCTCCTGTTTTAGGCTGGACACTAAGCTGTGCAGTGCACTGTGGTTGCTGGTGTTGTTGCCCACAAATGTCTCACTGTTGTCACTGCTGCTGGTGGCACGACTACTCCGGCCTCCCACACTCCTCCGGTCGCTTTTGTTTTCATAGTCCCCAGGGTGGGAGAGGTCATCCTGCGGGGGCCCATCCAAAACAGGGTCCTCAAAATTACCCCCATAAAAGTCTTGCTCTGGGCAGGTGGTGGTGGAGGAACGGCAGGAGTTGGAATTCTCGGGGAGGGAGATTTCACAGGAGGAAGTGGACCAGGTGGCGCTGTCAACACTCTGCTTGTCATCAAGGTTCATCATGGAGAACTGCTGATGGACATTATCATAGGTGGAGAGCCTGTTGTGCTGGCCTGACTCTCCTGCTTGCTCTTTCTGCTTATTATCCCTCAGGGTCACGTAGCCATTAGGCAGCCAGCTCATGCTGCGACCGTTCAAGGGGTTCCCAAGTGTGTCGGGGTTCAAAATGCCCATTCGCACTGTTCCATTCTGTACACTGTGGGTGCCCATTTTGGTACCAGACCCCTTCAGCGAAGAGGTCCTTCTGGCCTGTAAGCTCCCATTGGGAGTGGTTTGGGTCTTCTCCAGACCTTCTGCATTACCGCTGCTGAAGGACCCATTGGTGACTATCCCACTGCCCTTGTTGAAAGCAGGATTCTTTTTGACCATGAGAGGGGGGCTCCTAGAGACATCCAGCTTATGAACGCTGTTCCTTGGGCTGTTGGTTTTACTCCCTGGTAGAGCTGTGGGGGATCCATTATCCACGCTGCTTCTCTGGGGAGACTCGGACTTTTCCCAAGAGCACTGCCTACCAGGACTATCCTTGGTATTATTGTTCTCCTTGTTCTGTAGCTGGCCCATGGTGGCTTTCTTCTGAATTTCATTGTTGTTGTTGCTCACTCCATCTTGGGGTTTGCCTTGTGGTTCTGTATCTTTAGGGAAGAGGCGATCATGTTTGCTAATCATTACTGACATCAACTGCTGGACCACCACAGTGCCTGTAATTGCGAAGAAAACACAGTTGTAGGAGTGAAATAGTTTTATTTCTCATTTTGAAAAAGACTCTTAAAGAACCACATTCAGATGAACATTAAGCATTACTGTCTGTACTGCTGAACTATATTCTTAATGATGACAATAGCAAAGCAAAAGAAGCTAAAAGTGCTTGAGCATTTACCATATATAATGAACTGTACGAAGCACTTTACTTTTGTTGGTTTAGCTGGATTTTAAAACAAATCTATGAATAGGTAGTTTATTATCATTGTATTGCAAATGTTAAATAACTTGACCAAGGTCACAAAGCCATTAAGGAGCAGAATCAGGGCTTGAAACGGGGTGAGCTAGTTCCAGAGAATAGGCTTTTAATCATTATACACCATTTCCTAGAAGTTTGAAATTTAATTGTGAGAAGTCTTAAGAGAAGGTCAATGTTATCTCTCATTTGACAATTGACTCAAACGATCAATATATTTTAGTGGCATTTCTTAGTAAAGCCCTATATGATCTCTGGTGGGTATATGGTCTGTCTTTCTAATGTTGCAAGATAATGAAGTTCCATATGACTTTTGTTCACTATTCAAAAGCTTTGAGGCATTTTAAGTAACATCAGCCAGAATGGTGTAATAAGGATCTCCAAAAATCCTCTTCTCCATAAGAGCAATTCACAAAAGTATTCTGAATCAACATTTGTAGGAATCTGGAAGTTAATTAAAGGCTCGATACAGTCTGGAAAATGTTTATTCAGGAAAAAAGGTTGACTCAGTAAGAACATCAAGCTCTGTGGTATTTTAACTTTGTCCTCATCCTATTCTCCCTAGCTTTGCAATAGCCTTAAAAACTAATATTCCACAATCGCAGTGGGAACTGGCAGCTTGGCAGTCCCTGCAATGGCCAGAACACAGTTGGAATTCCAAAACTCCATTCCCAGAATATTGCCATTGTTTGACCTGTTTGGTGGTTCTCTTGAAGACGCCCTCACAATGCATGTCCTTATTTGATCTGACTAGGAATTTGACCAGTGTGAAGAGCGTTTTTCTCAGGGGCGTTTGTCAGAAATAATGAGGGCTCTTTTGTTTAACACCATGGCTGCCAGAAGCAGCAGAATAACAGTTGGGACAGACAATAGGCTAACCACAAGCTTAAAAGATAAATCTGAGGAATGAGATTTCCATAGGGGGTTTTGAAAAGCTTGGATCTATCCCTGGGAGTTTAGAAGACTACACGCATGTTTAGGGTTACGTACATCCCTGCAGCTGTGTGCATGCTCAGGAAAGAACTAGTAAGTCCCTAGGCTCTCACCTCTGGCTGATTTTGAGGCTCTGTACAAGCAGAAACTGAAGGCTACTGCAGAGTTGCGAACTACCTACATGACTGTCAAAGATTTGCATACAGAGCCCCTTGGCAAAAAAAAAAAAAAAAAAAAAAAAAAAGGAAACTTATGAGCCGAGGCAATAGAAGGAAATCTTTGTCAATAATTAATTGACAACCAAGCAAACCAAGCATAAACTTCAGTGGCCACATTTGGTGAAGAATATAAACTTTATAGAATTAGTTCAGAAAAAGCACTAAACAAACAACAGCAAATCTGAAGAGGGAGAGGACCTGATATCCAAAGCCCTCACAGTATTTTACTACTAAAAATGTCCAGGGATGCCTGGGTGGCTCAGTGGTTTTAGCACCTGCCTTCGGCCCAGGGCACGATCCTGGAGTCCTAGGATCAAGTCCTGCATCGGGCTCCCTGTGTGGAGCCTGCTTCTAACCTCTGCCTATGTCTCTGCCTCTCTCTGTCTGTGTCTCTCATGAATAAATAAATAAAATCTTTTTAAAAATGTCCAGTTTTTCAATGAAAATTATGAGACATACAAAGAATAAAGACCTTATGGCCCATATGTAGGAAAAATACACTCTGAGGAAGCCCAGACAGGGCACTCACTAGATAAAGACTTTAAATTGGTTATTTTGAATGTGTTCTAATAACTAAAGGAAACCATATCTAAAGAGATCAGATGAAAATGAGAATACTGTCTTACCAAATAGAGATTATCAATAAAGATACAGAAAGCATATAAATGAACCAAATATTCTGGAGTTGAAAAGTATAATAACTGAAATGAACAAAAAATCAGGAGAGGGAATTAACAGCAGATATAAGCAGGCAAAAGAAAGAATTGCTATACCTGAAAATGAAAATGCAAAAGGATCTAAACCTAGACCCATCATAGTCAAGCTGTCTTAAACTAAAAAAAAAAAAAAAAAATCTTGAAAGTAGCAAGAGAGAACCAACCCATGTACAAAGGATCCTTAAGAAGATTAATAGCTGATTTCTCATAATTTCTCATTGCCAGAAGGTAATAGGATATGCAAAATGTTGAAAGACTGTCACACAAGAATTCTGTATCCAACAAATCTATATTCAAAATGGAGGGGAAGGGCAGCCCAGGTGGCTCGGTGGTTTAGCACCGCCTTCAGCCCAGGGCCTGATCCTGAAGATCCGGGATCGAGTCCCACATCGGGCTCCCTGCATGGAGAGTGCTTCTCCCTCTGCCTGTGTCTCTGCCTCTTTCTTTCTCTCTGTGTCTCTTATGAATAAATGAATAAAATCTTAAAAAAAAAAAAAAACGGAGGGGAAATAAAGATATTGCTAGATAAACAAAAACTGAGAGAATCTTTTACTACCAAACCTGCTCTATAAGAAACAGCAAAGCATTAGGCAGGGCATTTTAAACAATGAAAAGAACTTTGAGAAACAATAATTATCTTACACAGATGAAAATACTGTAATTTCCATTTGATTCTCATATTTTTTACTATGCACTGTAGAGTATGAATTAGAAATGAATACAAATTTCAGACAGTAAAATTAACAGACCATAATGGATGAAATAGCTGATTTATTATTAAAAGCAATAATTTATTTAAAAAAATCAATGGGTTTATCAATTTCAGCATATTAGCTGAAATCTCAAATATATTTTCACATATTCCTCACTGCCTTAGAAACTGAGTTCCTACCCCTTAAAATTGGCTGTCATTATTAACCAGCCTTCTCAATTAGTTTTCTAACTTGGAGCCCCTCCTCCCTCAATAGCCCAAGAAAATCTTTAAATATTCAGTTATTCATGTACCCATAATAAAACAGTATAGGCTAATACAAACATCAACCATTTTGCTTTGGCTTGAACTATACTGATCTGATGTGTTAACTGGGTTTATATGATCTTGCTAAAAGCTCTTAGGAATAATCTCCAATAAATAGACACAGCAAAACAACTTAAATTCTAGTTAATAAGTGTAGTTTCTATATAAAATACTTAAATTGAGATTTTGTGAACAAAATGATGAGAAGGGCTTTGACAATGCAGGTTTCTACCAAACAGCTACTATTTGAGTAGCTGTCAGAGAATAGAGGCCTGATATGTGGGGAGGTCATTCTTTCGCTTAAAGCAACACTTTGACAAAATCGGACTTGAGTATAATTCAAAATCAAATTTTGAATATGAAAAAATTGTGTTAAATCCATCTATGTCCTGCACACTTCTGTGATCATCCAAAACTTAGAGTATATTTAGATCAAGAATCTTCAGTGTGCCAGGTCTGATGTTGGTCAGTGTTGCTCAAACATTAATATTCATTCAAATTACCTGAATTCTGTTAAAATGTAGGTATTGTGGGGGGGGGGGGCATGAGATTTTACATTTCTAACCAGCTCCTTGATGACACTAGCAGTAACAGAAAAGTAGCATAAATATCACCTGGGAGTTTCAAAATTGCAGAACCTGCTGCAGACCTGAATCAGAGCTTGCATGTTAACAATATCTCCAGGTGATTCCTATGTATATTAGAGTTTGAGAAACACTATGTTAGGTGGAGATGTTTCACTTAAATCTTTTAAATTAAGCTTCTCAAAGGCTATAAGATAGGACTTGAAACTTTCCAGATGAGAAAACTGAGGTTCAGAGAGGGTAAGCTGTTTGCTCAAGGTCACATAGATGATAAATGACCAAGGTGAAATTTCACTTTGTCTTCTTCCTCCAAAGCATGCACTCATCCTATTATGTTTCAGCTGTTGGAATTTTAACTGTAGTAGTAACAAGTAAACTTGGGGTTATTCTAAATAAGAAAATAAATAAAAGACATCTATTTATTTGTGGAAGAAAAAGGACGCAATAAAATTAATGGTCTTATATATCTATCTTTTCTAGCTACCTCTGAATTTGTCATCCTATTTTCAGTGCATGGAGGAGTGAATGATTCTTTTTTTTTTTTTGAGTGAATGATTCTGATGAAAAGATTTTAGTACAGTTAAAATGGCTGTCAACACTCTCATTATGTACTGTTTGAAGACATGTGTACTTAGTCCTATTTTACTATTTGCTCATATGACAGACACACTTTCAAATATTAGCAGCCTCTATTATATATGACAGAGTGTCTAGTACTTTGGGAAAAATGGAGCTTTTCCCCATCACTGGAATATTAACATTTGAAGCATGAAGCATCACTGCTTCTCACTATAGCTGTGAACTATGTAGGGCATTTAATTAATTGAAGAGCGACATTCCCAAGGTCTCTATCATGAGTCTGTGAACAGTCATGCCAGTTACCTGCCATAATTATAGAGTGACTGTCACGGCCCTAGTGATCTAGAAATCTCTTTCTTCTACCTTGGGAGGCTTTGCTTTCATCTAGTTTCCAGAATAATAAATGGCAATAGTTCTTTCCTAGAAAGAAAGAAAGAAAGGGAATTTCTTTCCATTTTTATATCTTTTTAGGACAGACTAGCTTAGTAATGATCAAGTATGTATCACTATATACTCTCTTTTCCTTTTTATTTCCTCCTCTCTGTCATTCTCTTCCTTGGGTTACTAATGAAAAACATGAAGCCCAAATAATGAGGTCAGAATCACCAGCCCATTCTGAAGAGTCCGAGCAGATTCAGGAGTCCCACTGTGCTACATGATCCAGAAATTCTCTCTCGCTTGTACACTTCTATGAAGGTTGAATTTAAACCACATTATAGGCACTTCTTCATAAAAATTGGATAAGAATTCGATTTTGCTTTAAAGGAAAATTATGTAGGCACTTTAAAATACACTTACATATACACATATATGACAGCTCTCTGTGAAATGTAGTTTCAATTTGTATTTTTGCAATGAATAAACTTGTACATGTGTCATTTTGTATATGTGTAGATGTAAGTTATATCATGAATTTTGACAAATGACAGTCCTGGAAACATCTAATCATGATATAGACAATTCCCTTGTGCCTATTTGTAGCCAATTCCCTACCCCCATCTCCCAACCATGACAACCACTGATCTGCTTTCTAACACTATAGTTTTTCTGTTTCTAGAATTTCACATAAATGGAATTATACAATATGAAGTCTTTGTGTCTAGGCAGTATTCATTTAGCATAATACTTATGACATTTACCCATATTATTGGATGTATTAATAGTTCATTCTTTCTATTGCTGAGTAGTATTCCATTTTATGAACGTACCAAAAATTATCTGTTCACTGATTGATGGACACCTGGTCTGTTTTCAGATTGGGGTATTTTGAAATAAAGCTGATATGAACATTTGACTAAAAGTTTTGGGTGAATATTTGAACAGATAAGCAATTTTTCCAGTATCATTTGTTGAAATGACTATCACTTTCCCACCGAACTAACTTGGCACATACGTCAAAAACAAATGATGACATGTGTGGGTTTATTTCTGGATTCTGTTCTATGACATTGATCTATATGTCTATATTCATATCACACTGTCTTGATTACTGGTGACATTATATTGAGTCTTCAAGTAGTATATTTCAACTTTGTTTTTCCTCTTCATATTGTTTTGGCTATTCTACATAATTTTTATTTCCATGTAAGATTTATAATCAGATTGCCAATTTTTACAAATAAAATTTTTTCTGTGATATTTTTGGGAATTACATTGAGACTATAGGTAAACTTTAGGAAAAGTAATAGCTTATTGATTTTGGCTATTCTAATTGATGAACATAGTATATTTCCCTATTTACATAGTTTTTTTCATAAATGTTTAGTAGTTTTCAGGATATATGTCTTATTTATATTTTCTT
The DNA here is from genome assembly GCF_003254725.2 of Canis lupus dingo. Taxonomy (NCBI): domain Eukaryota; kingdom Metazoa; phylum Chordata; class Mammalia; order Carnivora; family Canidae; genus Canis; species Canis lupus. The sequence goes on along the minus strand of NC_064274.1, from coordinate 9,582,991 downwards.
AAATTTATCCATTTTTTATATTTTTAAGTTGCTCTAAAATTCTATTTTTAGTTCAATTTCTAATTATTCAATGTTAGTGTATAGAAATAAATGAATTTTTATGAATTGACATTATACCATGTGACCTTGATGAGTTCACTTATTAGTTATAGTAGCTTTCCTTGTAGATTCCCTAGAATTTTCTACATAAATTATCATGTTGTCTGTGAATAAACAGAGTTTTACAACTTCCTTTTCTAATCTGTTTGCCTTCAATTCCTTCTTAATATTTTGTTGCACTAGCTAGGATTTTTACTACAGATGAAGGGCCAAAAATAGGCAATCTTACCTTATGCCCAATCTTCGGGGGAAAGCATTCATCTTTCACCATTAAGTATAATATTATAACTACATTTTTTATAGACAACTTTTCTTAGGTTAAGTTCCTTTTATTTCTAATTTGCTAACAGTCTTTATCATGAATGGCATTAGATTTTGTAAAATACTTTTTTGTATCCATGGAGAAGATTTTTAAGAAAAATTTTTTTGTCTGTTAATATGGTGAATTACATTGATTTTTAAATGGCTAGCCAAGTTTTCCTTCCTGGGATTAAAACCCACTGGTGTTGGTTTATTATCCTTTTTATGTTACTGAAGTCAGGATATTAGGGCCAAAGATGTTAAAAAGATATCAAATAAAATAATTGTAAAATTAATATAATGCCCAGGAAATATATTTTATTGATAAAACTACACCGAAATTCAAGGAAGTGATTGATTAAAATGTCTGTGTAGTAAAATAGAATTTTAAGTGAGTGGAGCAGTAAGATGGAGGAACAGGACACAGCAATGGACTTTTGGGATGCCTAAAAAAGTTTTCTTTCTCTACCTAGGTGATGATTTCTAGAGTATTGTCTTCTTTTTTTCTTTTCAAAGATTGTATTTATTTATTTGTGAGAGACACACAGAAAGAGAGGCAGGACACAGGCAGAAGGAGAAGCAGACTCCCCACAGGGAGCCCGATGCAGACTCTATCCCAGGACCCCAGGATCACGCCCTGAACTGAAGGCAGACACTCAACCACTGAGCCACCCAGGCATTCCCTAGAGTATTTGTCTTATATAAATTCACTAAGATTTATATGTGTGCCTGTTATTGGTGGTTTTCCTTATCATATATATTCTAGTTCATAATAAAAGTTTTAGAAAACAATAGACTAAAGTATCTGTATGCTTCATATAGCTTCACATTTTACATTTCCTAATGTCTGCTAAACTCTTCCAAAAGAAATTACGTTTTCTGTACCAACTAACGTACTGCCCAAAATCTGATGTTCGGTTGATATCGCCCTAAATATCTGACAAGGAAATGAAGCTGAGCTGATGTAGGCAGACACTTAAAAAGCTTTCTTTCTGTCTCATATGACATAGAGGAATGAAAATATTAGAATTTTCAAGAAAGGAAGGTATCAGGAGTATATTTTGTTCTAAATAAGCTCAGAGTAAAACTAAAAATCATCTTTCTCTTTCCCCCTTCCTTACTAAATTCTTAAATGTTCAATTAGTCCATTTTTTTAAAAAAAGATTTTATTTATTTATTCATGAGAGACACATAGAGAGAGGCAGAGACATTGGCAGAGGGAGAAGCAGGCTCCCTGTGGGGAGGCCACTGTGGAACTCAATCCCAGGATCCTGGGATCATGCCCTGAGCCAAAGGCAGACAATCACTGAGCCACCCACGTATCCCAATTAGTCCAATTTTTAGAAAACAATGATAGTATTAATGGCCATAGGTAAAAAGGGCACTTAAGCAGTAAGGCCTGCTGGAAACAAATGGAAGTAGAAGTTCATTGTGGAAAAGAATTTGAGGCATTTTCTAATCTAGAAAACAATTCATGTTTCAAAACAGTTTATAAGCAGCATTATCTTACAGAGAACCATTTTTTCTACTTCTTGAAATCAGACAAATAAAACCAAAATTAATAAAAATATATTAGCTTAAAATAGTTACTTTTAAAACTTTCTGAAAATTGCATGAGGCTCAAAACGTGAACTAGATTTTTCTAGTTCTTTCATAGTACTTTACAGCTGATTTACTCTTGTAAGGCTACTGAGGAATCTTTTAGTAAATTATGTTTAGTAAACTCAAAAGAATGCCTGACTCCTAATGAGAAGAGTTTGTACTTAAAGAACTTAGGTCAATAAATGGAGTTACCACACAGATACGTATTTCCCTAGATTCCTCAGAAAAGAATACACTCTGATCAACCAAAAGACAGGTGATTAGGAGTGCCTGGCTGGCTCAGTCAATAGAGCATATGACTCTTGATCTGAAGGTTGTGAATTGGAGACCCACTTTTGGTATAGAGAATATAAATAAATTTTAGAAAAAACAAAACAAACAAAAGAGTTTATTGTTCTCTTCATGAAGGTACAGGTTAATAATTTACTTACCCTCCATGATAGTCAAAGGATCTTCCACTTTGGGGCGTAGGATATTAGGGCCAAAGACAGTGGCCAAGTTCTGCACACTCATTTTGTTAACTCCAGAATAGGACTGTACTTCATCCAAGAACCTGTTGGGTATAATAAGAACATGAACAAACAATGGGATCAAATTTGTCAGTGGAAGAAAGTGATTTATTGGGAAAATTATTAAATAGAATATGTTCAAATCCAATATGGAGACAAAAGTATTTAGAAATTCAAACATCTCTCAGTCACATGTCGGGAAAATATATTGTAAATGATTAAGAATCAGACTTGAGGGGATCATATCAAATATCATCTCTGGCCCTGGCTTAGTTTCACTTCCTGTGTCGATCACAGAAACAGGTGTATTTGGATAATATGAACATGAGATTCAAGAATGTGGATTTTCTTTCAATCCTTAAAACATTAAATTTATATGTACATTCTATTTGAGAACTATAAATAATATCATCTGGTACAACCCTTTATTTCAGAGAGGAGGAATCAACCCACCTTATTGAGTAATTTGTGAACTTCAAATTTATAGCCTATTAAAAAATGAATTCAAACATGGTTTAAATTAAAACCTTAGTTCACTGATAATGAAAAACTGGAACTTTTTTTTCAATTTATCAGGTGTTAAAGAATAAGAGATGTGAAACTGACTCCTCCCCCAAATAATTTTAGTAGGAGGGATTATTTTTATAGTTTTGCTGTCTTTTTTCATTCCCCATCCCCTCTTCATTTCTAGAATTCATGGCTTACTAATTGTACTGATGAGACAAAGAGGAAGTGATGAGAAATAAGAAAGAACTTATTATTTTTTCATTTGGTTTTATTTACTTATTTATTTTTGTTTCAAATTTTTATTTAAATTCTAGTTAGTTAACATACTGGAGTAGGATTTAGTGATTCATCATTTACATATAACACCCATTGCTGATCCCAACAAGTGCCATCCTTAATACCCATCACCATTTAGCCCATTCCCCTCCTCCACCTCCCCTCCATCAACCCTCGGTTTGTTCTCTACAGTTAAGAGTCTTCTATAGTTTGCTTCTCTCTCTCTCTCTCTCTCTCTCTCATTATTCCCCCTCTTCCCCTATGTTCATCTCTTTGACTTCTTAAATTCCACATATGAATGAAAACATATGGTATTTGTCTTTCTCTGACTGACTTATTTCACTTAGCATAGATGAATGGGTAAAGAATATATATATATATTCACATATACATATATTATATGAAGAATATAAATATTGTATAAAGTAAAGAATATATATATTATATTCATATATATAAAGAATATATATTACATTCACATATAACATATGTATATGTGAATATATATATAATGAATATATACATATATAATGGAATATTATTCAGCCATTAAAAAGAATGAAATCTTGCCATCTGCAACAATATGGATGAAGCTAGAGTGTATAATGTGAAGCAAAATGAGAGAACTCATGGTGATTTAAAATAATATATTTTATGTGTTTATATATTTCATTGTTCTAACTTATTAAATTCTCAAAGCAACTGTGTGAGGAAAATACTATGCTTATTTCCACTTTACAGGTAAGACATATGTGGCACCAGAGTGGTTAAGAATATTCTCCAAGGACACAGAGCTGAGATTTGAACCCAGATCATCTGACTCTAGAGTCTGAGTTCTTGACTATTCCCCTGTGACTTTGAAGAAAGGCATCTGTTCCACATATTAATTACTGTTAGATAGACCAAGCTATGATAGAACTGAAGGGCAAAAACTCATACCACCGTAATTTCTTATTTGAAATAGCTGAAACCAAAAGTCTGCTTAAATGTTCAAGAGAAGTAAAGTTCTCCTGTGGAGATAAAGACTATAATACAGTTCTCAAGGAAGTGCCTTCTCCTTTTTAAAGAGGCTATTCCCCTTTTTCATTCAACACAACAGCTTAAATTAGTTTAAAATCTTAGAACAGAACCCTGATGTATTAATGACCCTATGTTATCAGTGAGACTATTTCTTTTCATTTTTAAATTATGAAACCTAAGCTCATATTTGCTTCCTACTATCACCAGAAAAAGTTACAGTAGGAGATTCTTGAATTTCTACTCAATTACGGTTAACAGTGAGATCCACAGTGTCTGGCATAGTTCTCAGTCTGGTGAACATTTATCTAATCATGACACAACACAAAAAAACATATGCACATGATAATACCGTATTGAATTAAAAATTTGAATTACTTAAAAATAAACTGGGAAGCTTTCATTTAAGATATCTTACAGTGACTTACAGTGTCAATCATCATCTCTTTATTTAAATGTAATATGTTTCAATTTTATTTATCTGATGTCTTTATTCTTTAAGTTTTATTTACATTCCAGTTAGCTAATATACAGTGTATTATTAGTTTCAGGTGCACAATATAGTAATTCACCATTTCCATACCACATCCAGTACTCCTCACAACAAGTGTCCTCCTTAACACCTATCACCGATTTCACCCATCCCCTCACCCACCTCTCCTCTAGTAACCATCAGTTTGTTCTCTATAGTTAAGAGTCTGTTTCTTGGTTTGTTTCTCTCCCCCCCCCCATTATTGTTTGTTTTGTTTCTTAAATTCCACATAGAAATAAAATCATATGGTTTCTTAAACAGGTGCACAGACATGGCATATACTATCACAGGGCATAAGATAAATATGGTCATGAGTGAGGGCTCTGCCAGGCACAATTATTGGCCTAACAGAATTGAATAATAATGTCTTTTTAATGAATTGAGATAAGAGAGAAATAAAAAGAAAATAATATTTATCAATTTAAAATACAATTTAAATTTTAAAACAACTGTGTGAAACATGTTTTCAATACTCTTTTATCTGAGAGGACACTTACAGAGGCTAAGAAAATTGCATAAAGACACATAAAAAGTCAGTGATAGAAACTGGACTCCCAATCATTTAAAAATCAGGACAATGGATTATGTGCAAGATGGCAGAGGAGTAGGGGTCCTCAACTCATCCGATCCCACAAACTTATCTAGATAACTTTCAAAACATCCTGAACAGCTACTAATTCAACCTGAGATTTAAAGAGACAACAGCCAGGAACGCTACAGAGAGAAGGGTTTTCACTTCTAACAAGGTAGGAAGGTGAAAAAAAACACAAAAGAATAAAGTGGGAGAGGAGAACCGTGACTAGCAGGGCTGAAGCAGAGCAGCGAAAGCCTCTGAGGCAGGAAAGCCCAGTCCTGGAGAAGTGGAAACTTTACAAATCTGCACAGGAATTTTCCCTGATGGAAAGTGCTTAGCAGGGAAATTGGGCAGAATCACAGGAGGGATAGTGAAGCCTCAAGATTCCTGAAGTCACTATAAGAGGAGGGGCCCCTGGGGGAAAGGTCACTGCAAAATGCGGTCTGAAATTGGTAAAGGGTTGGAGGACAGCAACCCTTTGGGGGCATTTGGGAGAGGCCAGTCAGTTAGGTGGGTAGGCTCCGGAGTGGCCTTTACACTAAAGCCTGGCAATGGATGGAGGTGGCTTGTGCCCCATTCCCTCCAGGAGAGGTGGTCCCTGGGAGCACGGGTCCAGTGGCACAGGGCTCCAGATCCCAGGGCGTCCAAGTGGACAAAGCCAGCCATCCTGCTCTCCCCCTGGGACAGGCGGAAGCGGGGAGGGCACAGGAAAGTAAGAACCCTACTGCTGCTGGATTCCCCCAAGCTGTGCAGATCACCACAGCCACGCTGGCCCCCAGGAGAATCTAGACCAGTGTTGACAGGGAGACTGGCTACTGACTTGACTCCAGAGCTGGAAACCTGGCCGCTGCCAGTGTTGTTGTTCCTCCTTGTTTCACCATGTGCCTAGGAGAGGTGGGGCCACTAGGGAACACAGGCCTCACAAGTAGACACTCCCACCGAGCCCCCACCTGGCAGGAGACGGGGCATCTCTCCCTGGTACAGACACCTGAGAATCAGCACAGCAGACACTTTCCCCAGAAGACCAGCTAGAAGGACAGGGGAAAAGCAAGTTTATTGAAAAAGCAGGACTGGAAAGCTCCAGGACTGAGGGAAAATAGTATATTGAACTAGACGGTCCTTTTTTTTTTCCCATTACGACTCATTTTTATATCAGACTAAAAATTTCCAATATTTTTTTCTTTTCCCACCTTAAATACAATATTTTACCAACTCTTCATTTTTAAGTTTTTTTCCTTTTTGACTTTCATATTTCTACAATTACATACCTTAGATATATTTTTCACTTCTGGATTCTCTTCAATGTATTCAACTTAATTTTGGTAGATATATGAGATATGGGTATTTTGTTTTTGTTTTTGTTTTTCTGCTTCATTTTGTTTTACAATGGTGGAAGTTAGTACCTTCTAACACACAACCAAAATATACCCAGAACCAAGTGGAACACTGTGTTGGTTCGTTCTGTGAGATTATATTCTCTCTTTTCCTTCCCATTCTGTACCCCCTTTCTAATCTTGTTTATGTTTTTGTGGTCAGTGTTGGGGCTTTATATAAGGATTGGTGGTTTGTATAAATTTGGGATTGAGCATCTTCTAACATACAGAACTTAATGCACTCAGAACCAAGAGGATCACCTTGTAGGACCTCTCAAGTAGACTACATTCTCTGTCCACTACTACTTCCTCACCACCACCATCCCCTCCTTTTTTTTCTTTTCTTTAATTTTCTTTCTTTCTTTTTTTTTTTCTTTTTTCTTCTTCTTTGTTTTTGGTTTTTGGCTTTTTATTTTTACTACTTTGTTTTAAAATTTGTTTTTCACTTTAGTGGTCTTTTTGTTTTATTTTGTTCTATTCTTCTTTTCTTTTATTTTCTGATCTCTGACCTCTTCAGAATCATCAAGGGTGTATTTTACTTAGGTCATGGTTGATATTTTTGACTCAGCCTACTCATAGAGCCACTCTGCACTGGATAAAATGACTAGAAGGAAGAACTCACCACAAAAGAAAGAACCGGAAACAGTACTCTCTGCCACAGAGTTACAGAATTTGGATTTCAATACTATGTCAGAAACTCAATTCAGAAGTACAGTTATAAAGCTACTGGTGGCTCTGGAAAAATGCGTAAAGGACTCTAGAGACTTTGTTACTGCAGAATTGAGATCTAATCAGGCTGAAATTAAAAATAGATTAAATGAGATGCAATCCAAACTGGATGTTCTAATGGCAAGGGCTAATGAGGTGGAAGAGAGAGTGAGTGACATAGAAGACAAGTTATGGTAAGGAAGTAAGCTGATGAAAAAATAGAAAAACAATTAAGAGTCCATGAGGAAAGGCTTAGAGAAATAAATGATAGCCTGAGAAGGAAGAATATAATCTAACTGGGATTCCAGAAGAGGCTGAGAGAGAGGGGACCACAAAATATATTTGAAAAAATCAGCTGAGAACTTCCCAAATCTGGGGAAGGAAACAGGTATTCAGATCCAGGAGATAGAGAGGACACCCCAAAAAATCAATGAAAACTGTTCAACACCTCGACATTTCATAGTAAAACTTGCAAATTCCAAAGATAAAGAGAAAATTCTCAAAGCAGCACAAGACAAGAGATTCTTAACTTATATGGGGAGAAATATCAGATTAACAGTAGACCTCTTCACAGAGGCCTGGCAGGCCAGAAAGGGGGGGCATAACATAGTCAGGGTCCTAAATGAGAAGAACATGCAGCCAAGAGTACTTTACCCAGCAAGGCTCTCATTCAGAATAGAAGGAGAGATAAAGGGCTTCCAGGATAGGCAGAAACTGAAAGAATATGTGACCACCAAACTGGCCCTGCAAGAAATATTAAGGGGGACGCTGTAAAAGAAAGAGGGAGCCCAAAGAAATAATCCACAAAACAGGAACTGAATAGGTAATGTGAGGACACTAAATTCATATCTTTCAATAGTTACTTTGAATGTGAATGGGCTAAATGGTACCATCAAAAGACACAGGATATTGGACTGAATAAAAAAGCAAGACCCATCTATTTGCTGTCTATAAGAGACTTATGATAGACCTAAGGACACCGTCAGCCTGAAAATGAAGGGGTGGAGAACCATTTACCATTCAAATGGTTCTCAAAAGAAAGCTGGGGTAGGAATCCTCATATCAGATGAATTAAAGTTTATCCCAAAGACTGTAGTAAGAGATGAAGAGGGACACTATACCTTAAGGGGTCTATCCAACAAGAAGACCTAACAATCATGAATATTTATGCCCCTAGTGTGGGAGCAATCAAGTATATCAATCAATTAATAACTAGAGTAAAGAGATACTTAGGTAATAATACACTAAGAGTAGGAGACTTCAACACGGCACATTCAGCAAATGACAAATATTCTTATCACAACATCACCAAAGAAACAAGAACCTTAAATGATACACTGGACCAGATGGATTTCACAGATATATACAGAACTTTCCATCCTAATGCAACAGAATACACATTCTTCTCAAGTGCAAATGGAACTTTCTCCAGATTGGACCACATACTGGGTCACAAATCAGGTTTCAACCGATTCCCCTGCATAGTTTCAGATCACAATGCTTTGAAACTAGAACTCAATCAAGAAGAAATTTGGAAGAAACTCAAACACATGGAGGTTAAAGAGCATCTTACTAAAAGATGAATGGGTCAACCAGGAAATTAGAGAAGAATTAAAAAGATTCATAGAAACTAATGAAATGAAGATACAATTGTTCAAAATCTTTGGACACAGCAAAAGAAGTCCTAAGAGGGAAATACATCGCAATACAAGCATCTCTCAAAAAATTGGAAAAAAAAACTCAAATACACAAGCTAACCTTGCACCTAAAGGAATTGGAGAAAGAACAGCAAGTAAAGCCTACACCAAGCAGAAGAGAGATAATGATTTGAGCAGAACTCAATGAAATAGAGATCAGAACTGTAGAACAGTTCAACAAAACCAGGAGCTCGTTCTTTGAAAGAATTAATAAGATAGATAAACCCCTAGCCAGTCCTTATTAAAAATAAAGAGAAAGACTCAATAAAATTACGAATGAAAAGGGAGAGATTACAACCAATACCAAGGAAATACAAATGATTTTAAAAACGTATTATGAGCAGCTATATGCCAAAAAAATCAGGCAATCTAGAAGAAATGGATGCATTTCTGGAAACCCACAAATTGTCAAAACTGGAACAGAAAAAAATAGAAAACCTGAACAGGCCAATAACCAGGGAAGAAAGTGAAGCAGTTATCAAAAACCTCCCAAGATGCAAAAGTCCAGGGCCTGATGGCTTTCCAGGGGAATTCTACCAAATGTTTAAAGAAGAAATAATACCTATTTGGGACACTTCGGTGGCTAAGCAGTTTGACGCCTGCCTTCAGCCCAGGGGTGTGGTCCTGGAGTCACAGGATTGAGTCCCATATTGGGGTCCCAGTGTGGATCCTGCTTCTCCCTCTACCTGTGTCTCTGCCTGTGTCTCTCTGTGTCTCTCATGAATAAATAAATAAAATATTTTTTTTAATAATGCCTATTTTACTAAAGCTGTTTTGAAGGATAGAGAGGGAATACTTCCAAACTCGTTTTATGAGGCCAGCATTACCTTGATCCTAAAACCAGACAAAGACACCACCAAAAAAGAGAATTACAGACCAATATTCTTAATAAACATAGATGCAAAAATTCCCACCAAGATACTAGCCAATAGGATCCAACAGTACATTAAGAGGATTATGCACCATGACCAAGTGGGATTTATCCCCAGGATGCAAGGGTGGTTCAACACTGGTAAATAGTCAATGTGATACATCACATCAACAAGAGAAAAAACAAGAACTATATGATCCTCTCAATAGATGCAGAGAAAGCATTTGACAAAATACAGCATCCATTCCTGATCAAAACTCTTCATAGTGTAGGGATAGAGGGCACATTCCTCAATATCTCAAAAGTCATTTATGAAAAGCCCACACCGAATATCATTCTCTTCTTTTTTATTATTATTTTATTTATGATAGTCACACAGAGAGAGAGAGAGAGAGAGGCAGAGACACAGGCAGAGGGAGAAGCAGGCTCCATGCACCGGGAGCCCGATGTGGGATTCGATCCCGGGTCTCCAGGATAGCGCCCTGGGCCAAAGGCAGGTGCTAAACCGCTGCGCCACCCAGGGATACCTCATTCTCTCTCTTTTTTTTTAAAGATTTTATTTATTTATTCATATACACAGAGAGAGAGAGAGAGAGAGGCAGAGACACAGACAGAGGGAGGAGCAGGCTCCATTCAGGGAGCCCGATGTGGGACTCGATCCTGGGTCTCCAGGATCACACCCCAGGCTGCAGGTGGCGCCAAACTGCTGCACCACCAGGGCTGCCCCGAATATCATTCTCAATGGAGGAAAAACTAAAAGCCTTTTCCCTAAGATCAGGAACACGACAGGTATATCCACTCTCACCACTGTTATTCAACATAGTACTAGAAGTCCTAGCCTCAGCAATCAGGCAACAAAAAGCAATAAAAGGCATTCAAAATGGCAAAAAAGCCAAACCCCCACTCTTTGTAGAGGACATGATATTGTATGTAGAAAATCCAAAAGACTCCACCCCAAGATTGCTAGATCTCATACAGCAATTTGGCAGTGTGGCAGGATACAAAATCAACGCACGAAATCAGTGGCATTTCTATACACTAACAGTGATACAGAAGAAGGAGAAATTAAGGAATCAATCCCATTTACAATTGCACCCAAAAGCGTAAGATACCTAGGAATAAACCTAACCAAAGAGGTAAAGGATCTATACCCTAAAAACTACAGAACACTAATGAAAGAAATTGAGGAAGACACAAAGAAATGGAAAACTTTCCATGCTCGTGGATTGGAATGGAAGAATCAATATTATGAAAATGTCTATGCTACCCAGAGCAATGTACATGTTCAATTCAAGCCCTATCAAAATACCATGGACTTTCTTCATAGAGTTGGAACAAATCATCTTAAGATTTTTATGCAATCAGAACAGACCCCGAATAGCTAGAGGAACACTAAAAAGAAAACCAATGCCGGGGGCATCACAATGCTGGATTTCAAGCTGTATTACAGAGCTGTGATCATCAAGATAGTATGATACTGCACAAATAAACAGACACATAGATCAATGGAACAGAATAGAGAACCCAGAAATGGGCCCTCAACTCTATGGTCAACTCATCTTCTACAAAGCAGGAAAGAATATCCACTGGAAAAAGGACAGTTTATTCAATAAATGGTGCTGGGAAAATTGAGACAGCCACGTGCAGAAGAATGAAACTAGACCATTCTCTTAACACCATACACAAAGATCAACTCAAAATGGTTGAAAGATCTAACTGTGAGGCAAGAATCCATCAAAATCCCAGAGGAGAACACAGGCAACACCCTTTTTGAACTTGGCCACAGCAACTTTTTGCAAGATACATCTATAAAAAAAAAAAAAGATACATCTATGAAGGAAAGGGAAATAAAAGCAAAAATGAATTATTGGGACTTCATCAAGATAAGAAGCTTCTGCACAGCAAAAGAAACAGTCAACAAAACTAAAAGACAGCCTACAGAATGGGAGAAGATATTTGCAAATGACATATCAGATAAAGGGCTAGTATCCAAGATCTATAAAGAACTTATCAAACACAACACCCAAGAAACAAAATATCCAATCATGAAATGGGCAGAAGACATGAACAGAAATTTCACCAAAGAAGACATACACATGGCCAACAAGCACATGAGAAAATGTTCTGCATCACTTGTCATCAGGGAAATTCAAATCAAAACCACAATGAGATACCACCTCACAGCAGTGATAATGGGGAAAATTAGCAAGGCAGGAAACAACAAATATTGGAGAGGATGTGGAGAAACCCTTTTTTCCCTCTTGCACTGTTAGTGGGAATGCAAACTGGTGCAGACACTCTGGAAAACAGTGTGGAGGTTCCTCAAAAATTTAAAAGTAGAGCTACCCTATGGCCCAGCAATTGCACTACTGGGTATTTACCCCAAAGATACAGATGCAGTGAAATGCCAGGACACCTGCACCCCAATGTTGATAGCAGGAATGTCTACAATAGCCAAGCTGTGGAAGGAGCTATGATGTCCTTCGACAGATGAATGGATAAAGAAGATGTGGTCTATGTATACAATGGAATATTACTCAGCCATTAGAAAGGACGAATACCCATTATTTGCTTCGACGTGGATGGAACTGGAGGGTATTATTCTGAGTGAAGCAGTCAATCAGAGAAAGACAATCATAAGGTTTCACTTGTACGTGGAATATAAGAAATAGTGAAAAGGATATAATGGAATGGAGGGGAACTGAGTGGGAAAAATTAGAGAGGGAGACAAAGCATGAGAGACTCCTAATTCTGGGAAACAAAGGGTTGCTTGCGGAAGGGGAGATGGGTGGGGCATGGGGTAACTGGGTGATGGGCACTGAGGAGGGCACTTGATGGCATGAGCACTGGGTTATACTATATGTTGGTAAATTGAACTTAAATAAAAACAAACGTAAAAAAATAAAATAAAAATCAGCACATTTTATATAAAAAAGGAAAAAAAAACTATACTCTCATACAGGTCTTTTTCATGCCAAGGTAAATGCTCCTTCTCCAAACAAAGATACATGGCACATGTACAAACAACTTTGATGGAAGTTCAAAGCAACGTATCTTTAATATGTAGAAGTAAGAAAGACTCAGAAGAAACAAATTACAAAATCAAGCAATTTTAGTGCTCAAAGAAACCCTCAGATCATCTTGTCAAATCCTTTAATTTATAGAGGTCAAAACTAGAACTCAGAGCAGTTCAGTGACTTTATTCATTGTCAAAAGTTAGTATCAGGCTAAATATAATCTTGTTCTGTTTGGTTTTGTCTTTAGGGCAATTCTTACCTGCAAATATACTTTAGGAGGTTGTAATTGACCACTGGCAAACTCTTCACCTGCTTTGCTAATTCCTTAACACCCTGAGTAAAAAGAAATAGAGAACAAATGTTATCTAAGTGTTGGCCTTGGAATTAAAGCAAATAAAAAATAGGTATACAGGTTTTTTTTTTTTTTTTCATTAGTTTCACATAACATCAGTGAAGAATCCTGTCCTGAAACCTTGCCACTATTACAGAGGGCATTTCACAAATATTTTCAAAGATTTTTAAAAGTATTTCAAATATTTCCATAAGTACTATTTGTGGAAAAACAGATGTAAGGGAAGCCTTTTTAGCCTTTTTAGTGCTTGCTAACAGTTGATGAAAAGGGAGGATAGCCTCATTTATAATAAGGTTATTTGGGGGAAAAAAAGTAGCCTTAATGTAGTGAAGGTCTTTTCCGTTTCTGGCTGTGCTCAGAACAGACAAACACATGTCTACTGACAAACAGGTCTCTCAAGATGGGCCATGTCTAGGATACACTGGGTGGGATGGAGAATGAAAAGCCTGTTCTTCATGGACATTTTGCAAAGGGATTAATTGCTTGGGTTCTTCTCCTTGTAGACCTTCTAAAATGTAAATGGTCCCAGAAAAACTAATAGATAATGTAATCAAATTTGATTTGTTCTTCTTTCTGAAAAAGGCCAGATGGTAAATATTGCAAGCTTTCTGAGACATATGGTCTCTGTCTCAACTACTCAACTCTCCTGTTGTGGTACAAAAGCAACCACAGACAATATTACATAACAAAGTAAAACTTCATTTTAAAAATAGGCAGCGATTTCAACAAGAGTGCCAAGAAAATCCAGTGGAGGAAACAATAGTCTTTCCAACAAATGGTTCTGAGACAACTGGATAGCCATATGCCACAGGATGAAGTTGGACCTTTCCTCATATCATAAACCAAAATTAACTCAAAATGTATCTTAAAACTTAAATGTAAGAGCTAAAGTCACAAAAGTCTTAGAAGAAAATAAGGGAATAAATCCTGGTGAACTTGGTTAAAGACTTCTTAGATATGACATTAAGAGCATGAGTGACAAAAGAAAAATAGGTAAATTGGATTCACTGCAATTAAAAACTTTTCTGTTTTAAAGGACACCATCCAAAAACTGAAGAGACTTGGAGCACCTGGGTGGTTCAGTTGTTGAGTGTCTGATTCTTGATTTTGGCTCAAGTCATGGTCTCAGAGTCATGGGATCGAGTCCAGCATTGGGTTTTGCACTCAGCAAGGAGTCTGCTAAAAATTCTCTTTCCCCTTCTCTCTGCCCCTCCCCCACATGTGCACATGTGAGCAAGCTCTCTCTCACTATGAGCCAGTAAGTACATGGAAAAATGCTTAACATCATTAACCATCAGGTAAATGCAACTCATGCTCAATGAGATTTCACCTCACATATATTAGGATGCCTGTGGTAAAAAACAGAGATAAAAAGTGTTGGCAAAAATGTGCAGAAGTTGGAATCTGCACACATGGCTGGTGGGAATTTAAAATGACAGAACCTCTTTAGAAAACACAGAGTTACATATGGCTCAGCAATTCTGCCTCCTAGGTATATACTCAGGAGAAATGCAGATATATGTCCATGCCAAACTTTGCACATGGATATTCACAGGAGCATTAGTAATAATAGCCAAACAATGGAAACAAGGCACGGGTGCTACAACTGATAAATGGATGGATGGATGGATGGATGGATAGATAGATAGATAGATAGATAAATAAATAATAAATAAATAAATAAATAAATAAATAAATGGCATGAAATACTGGTATATGTGGAATAGTGTGAATAAACCTAAAAAACAGTGAAAGAAGCCAGTCACAGAAGACAATGTAATGAATGATTCCATTTATATGAAACAGCCAAAATAGGCAAGTCTATAGATCCAGAAAGTAGATTAGTAGCTGCCAAGAGCTGGGAAAGGGTAGGTGGGCCTGGGATATAAGTATGGGATTGGCTATAAGATGATGAAAATGTGCTGAATATTCTAAAATTAGATTTTGGTAGTGGTTGCACAAATCTTGAGAATGCAGTTGACCCTTGAGCAATGTGGGGGCTCGGGATGCCAATCCCCCCCAACTTGAAAATCCATGAATAACTTTTGTCTCCCTCAAAACTTAGTTACTAATAGCCTATCGTTGACTGGAAACCTTACTGATAACATAAACAGTTGATTAACAAATATTTTGTGTGTTTAATGCATTCTTTGCTGTACTCTTACAAAAAGGTAAGCTAGAGAAAAGAAAATATTAAGAAAATCATAGACAATAGCCAAACTGTGGAAGGAGCCTTGGTGTCCATCGAAAGATGAATGGATAAAGATGTGGTTTATGTATACAATGGAATATTACTCAGCCATTAGAAACGACAAATACCCACCACTTGCTTCAACGTGGATGGAACTGGAGGGTATTATGCTGAGTGAAGTAAGTCAACTGGAGAAGGACAAACATTATATGGTCCCTTTCATTTGGGGAATATAAATAATAGTGAAAGGGAACATAAGGGAAGGGAGAAGAAGTGTGTGGGAAATATCAGAAAGGGAGACAGAACATAAAGACTCCTAACTCTGGGAAACGAACTAGGGGTGGTGGAAGGGGAGGTGGGCAGGGGGTGGAGGTGTCTGGGTGACGGGCACTGAGGGGGGCACTTGATGGGATGAGCACTGGGTGTTATTCTGTATGTTGGCAAATTGAACACCAATAAAAAATAAATTTATTATAAAAAAAATAAAAAAATTTAAAAAATTAAAAAAGAAAGAAAATCATAGGGAAGAAAAAAATACATTTATAGTACCATATTGCAAAAAATCTATGTGTAAGTGAATCCATGTAGTTCAAATCCATGTTGTTTACGGGTCAACTATATACTAGACTGCACTCAATGTATACTTTAAATAGGTGATTATATAGTATATGAATTATATCTCAATAAAGCTGTTTTTTTGGTAGTTAAGATTTGGTAGGAGGTAATTTAGGTAATTTAGAGAGGAACACAATGAAAAGAGAATATGAAATAAGGCATTCACTTTGCTCATGGAATGTTTGGCCTAATGCAGCACATAATCGTTTAGAGGAACAAAGTAGGCAAGGAGTGCTCATTTCATTTATTGACCTGCATTTTTCTTTTTGATGAGTAGGGGATCAAAAATGGGACCTGAGCTGTGTGTGTAATATCTAAGTGTGCATAATGTCAATAAATACAATAGTGGAAAACAATCCAAGAATGAGACAAAAGGAAATTTACAAGTTAAAAACTAAGAACAATGACAAAAAAAAACAAATGAAGGCTTTTTTTTTAGAAATAGATGCATCCACTTACAGCTTCTTCTTCTTTGCTGAGCAGTTTGGCACAGGACAAAAAATCTTCATACTTTGCATAAGGAATGACCGGTTCTGGGAGTTCTCGGAGATAGAGTTTAAGAAGTGACGCCACTGTGTGTACATCTGTGTTGCTGTGGAGATAGAAGTGTGAAGATATTCTTCAGAGTAAATTTTATATTATCCTGTTTAGCTTTTCATCGAAAACACATTTAAGAGTCAGAATTCTATACGAACTGGCAATTAAATCAGTAAATTCAGCTTTTAAGAGGCACATACTTTCATTCTGCCTTTGAAATGTTACTACAGGTAGAGAAGAAAGGGATCTGGAAGGACTCTGGGAAGTTTCAGTGTGGTTTGAAATATTCAGAAGTTCAAGCACTTTTCTTTTGTCTGTACTTGATGTTAGGCCAAAGTGGTAACTTTGGAGAACAATGCCAAGATACCAGACTTTAAATGAAATATAATACAATTTACAAAAAATACGGAATCCACCTATGCGTGCATGCATGTATTCAATACGACAATTAATCAGTTCTGAATCCTAGCTTCATTTCTTATCCTTTAGAAGACATTGGTGATTGGTTACAGATATCAGAAACTTTGTACATGTTATAACTTTTTAAGCAGAACTGATTTTGAAGATGATTCTCAGCATGATTTCTCATCTAATATTCTAACATAGTTGGGAATCCTTAGAGTCTTCTAGAAAGAGAAGGAATGTACTACAAAAATAAACTATGAAAATACACCTGTCTTTTGTATAATGTGCAAAATTTATTTTTATTCCCTATTGACTACCAGAGTGACAGGATAATTTCTTCAAATATTAATTTACATTTTGTGCTCTCTATCTCTATGTTAATTCATGAAGATGGCTCACAGTAAAGACTACAAGAAGTGAATTTTGTTTGTTTGCTTATTTATTTAGTTATTATTTTGGGTGAGGAGGATAGAAGTGTGGCAAGGAGGAATTGGTGTGCAGGGAGTGAAAGGCCAATTGACCCTGAGAAGTGGAAGAGTGGTGGTGGACAAGGTCAGGGATACTGCAGGTATTGAGAATGAAAATCCCACTGTGCTGCATATCTCCAGGGAGGTAGACCTTGAGAGAGACAATATAGCTGAATTTTCTGCCTCAGTGAATAGTCTCTTGCCCCAAGGGTGATATGGAAGCAGTGTTGACATCACAAATCTACACAGGCTGGGACAATGGGCATCTTAGTTCTCAATTTTGGACTTAGGTTGATTTCATCAGCTATTTCCCACACGCCTACATCATATTGAACTATAGAAA
This sequence comes from Canis lupus dingo, assembly GCF_003254725.2. Lineage (NCBI taxonomy): Eukaryota > Metazoa > Chordata > Mammalia > Carnivora > Canidae > Canis > Canis lupus. Next base: position 9,564,999 of record NC_064274.1, on the reverse strand, counting down.
ACACAGTGGCTAGGACCCCAAATGGTTAAAAAAGATTATTGTAGCTGCTTGCAATTTATAATCTAGTGGGACAAGGAATATTAAGTAGATAATAACACACATATTGCAAAGTATGGTGAGTGGTAATAAGAAAAAGTGTTGGATGATACCTAATAACAAGAGAGAACAATTAGGGGTTGGAGGGCTTCTCTTAGGAAATGATGCACAGGCCAAGGTCTGAAGAGGTGTAATAATTAACCGAGTGAGAGCAGAAGCACAAAAGAAGGCATTCCTGATTAAAGCAAGGCAGGTAAACAGAGCCCAAAGTGGGAGGGAACATCCTGTCCTAAAGGAGGAAACAAAAAGCTAACGGAGAGCCAACTTCAGAGTGGGACTGGATGAGGTTTGCCTGTGGGCAGCATTCTCAAGAGCCTGGGACTCCACCCTCCTCCAAATTAGGGCAAAGGCTGAGCTTTTTCATTTCCATGTCAGTCAGTCAGAGCAGATGTTTTGTCAACCATTCTACAGATGTTAAAATGAGGGAGGTGATCTAATAGGGCCTGTCTTCAATTAATTTTGTTCTTTCATAATTATATTTATTCTTTTTTTCTTACAATTCTGAATTGATAGGCAGTATAGAAGTCAACTCAGAGGCTAGTAAGGAAAATAAAAATCACATCTCTGGGACACCTCGAAAACTGTGCCTGAACTCATTAATTCCTCAAATTGCTTTCTTTCTTTCTTTTTTAAGGATTTTATTTATTTATTCATGAGAGACACAGAGAGAGAGACAGAGAAACAGGCAGAGAGAGAAGCAGGCTGCATGCAGGGAGCCCGATGTGGGACTTGATCTTGGGACTCCAGGATCACATCCTGGGCGGAAGGCAGGGGCTCAACCGTTGAGCCACCCAGACGTCCCCTCAAATTACTTTCTACAAAAAATTTTTAAACTGATAGGTCTATCATAGTGTCAATATGTAAGACTAGTTTTTGTTTTGTTTTGTGTTTTGGAAAAAAAACACTGTATTTTATGCATATCAAAGCCCTTCTGTTTCCCTGGCTAAGTAGTGAAGCACCTGACCTTTGAAGGTACAATCATCAGCACTGACAAAACCACAACCCATAACTACGTTGGTTGTATTGTCTTCAAAGACAACGACCATTGTGTTAGAATTATAGTTAGGTATGGAGAATAATATAAAAAATAAAATATAAAATAAGTATAACTTCAAAACATGGAGTGTTGTCTACAATTTGTATGACCATATAGACAGAATATATAAACATATTTGTGAAAGAAGTGTAATAAGTAAATGGGGCAATAATGAGAAATGAGAAATAAGAAATTCAATGAAAAATCTGTTCTAGTGTTTCAATGACTGAAGTTCATCACATTGACTCCCCCTCACCACACTGTTTTTAAGGTAACTTGCTTGCTACACATATTATTTTGTGTTAGTCTTAACGAAGACTAAGGGGTAGTGCTTAGGGCGTGTGAACACTAGATGGCACCATTGCAAAGTTAGAGTAGTCAGAGGGTTCCAACGCTGTGAAGGGTGAAAAGGCTGCAGACTCATTTTTCATCCACCAGCAATTTTCTTAGCACCAGAGCTGCAGCAATGTTCCAAGAATAGAAATATTTGAGCTATGAATCAAGGTAAGAGACGTGGATGGTATGATGATTTTATTCCTTTCCTAAAGTGATACTTTACATTAGCTTTCTAGCATTATAGTACACACCCATACATGGTTAGTTATATAGAAACGATGAAAAAAACGACCAAATACTTTTCTGTGTTTTTTTTTTTTTTCCAAATAACAAAGGCTACTAAATATTTACTTGGAGGCTAAAACTTTTAAAAATACACTACTCTCTTTCTGGGGCTTTATTAAACTTAGGTTATTTGGTAGAAATAGAAACACCTACATTTTCCTGGCATTCTCATTTTTGGCTCTGTCCTTTTCCACTGAATGGAAGAAAACAATTACTTCTGGGAAGACCCCAGCATGTGTGCCAGTTCTTATTCACCTTAAGGCGCTCACAGTCCATCTGCCCTTCTTGCCAGAATGCCACCCTCTACAACGGGAAGTCTGGTGCTTGTCTGAAAAATCTCTTCGTATCCACTGTACAAAATGGGAGCCATCTGCATCACACTGTCCAGCCTATTTCTCACTGAAAACCCATGACTTTGACTAATTAATATTTGCTTACTATGGACAGCCAGATAAATACTAATATTGTATGGTAATTGCCCAATGCGCCTAGGGGAATGTGCCATCTTTGTCTCAGAGAAATATATTGTCAGTCTTTACCAAAGTGAAATGATAGGGTGCCTGGGTGGCTCAGTTAGTTGAGTGTCTGACTCTTGATCTCAGCTCTGGTCTTGATCTCAGGGTCATGAGTTCAAGCTCTGCATTGGGCTCCACATCAGGTATAGAGCCTACTTAAAAAAAAAAAAAGGTGAAATGACTGCATTGTGGCAAGTCAGTATACAATGGAGAATGAATGAATGAATGAATGAATGAATGAATGAAAATAGCAGCAGCAGCACACCTATATGTATCTCACTCTCTTGTCAGGCCCTCACAACAGTCCAGTGAGCAGGTCCTGTTACTAACCCTATTTTGGGTACTTGAACAAGAAACCAACCACCCTGGTATGAAATTCTTTCTGGTTAATCGCTAAGATATGAGTGGCTTTAAAGTCATGCTTTTTGGGTAGAAATTCAAGACTACTTGCAAATGTATAATCAATACACAAACCTCAGGTCTCTTTCACTCATCTGGTGGTAGAACCTGTTTTCAGAAATTAAGGTAAATAATCGTGCACATTCTAACCAGTGATGGCAAAGAGGGAAAGACAGGCCCCGGGATCCTGAGTAAAGGAGCCAGCAGAGCAGGAGATGCTTTGTATCATGTGTCCGTTAACTGATCAGCAGATAGGTTTTGCTTTCTTCTTATATTGCAATTGGACTTTACTTCTGAGTCCTGCTTCCTCATGTATAGTCTTTTTACCAACCTGACAGGGAGGATTTCATGAGCCTTTCGATGATCGACCTAATTTTATAATCTCACAGTGTGTGTCTTTGGTCATTCTGGAATCTTTCTATCAAAAACAGTTCTGGATACTTATGATGGGCTTGGCTTCATGCCACATGCTGGGTGAAACAGAAATGGACAACATAGGTCTTTTTGTCCCCCTTGGGTTTATCTCTAATCACCATCAATACTCTGCCATACCATACCAATACCTCATTTATTCTACTTCTTAACACTTCCTGTAAATTCTGCTATTAAGTCCTTGTCAGATGTGAGATCTTAAGAATGTGCTTTACAGTTCCTGGAAATTGCCTGTCCTACTTATAAACTATGTATAATATAGGCCTCTCACTGATCTGAACAGGGATAAAGAAGTCTGACAACAATCCTTCCTTGTTCATCTGCTATCTCCACCCCCTCCTTCCCTGATAAACAGACTCTCATACATGGATCAGTGCAAATGCCTCAGTAATTACAAGTGTAATAATAACACAGAGGCAAAAACCTTGAAACTTTTAAACCTCAAAATTAGAAATGGGATTTTTTTTTTTACTCTGGATGCTATGCACAGAACACAATATAATCTGTTGATTTCACTGAAGAGAATGAATTTCCAATGCACCCACACTGGAAATTATTAAGGATATTGTGAACTTATTTGCAACACACACACACACACACACAAGCACACACAGAGTAAGATGACCTAAGCTTCATTTGAAATTAAGAAAAAGTCATATCCATCAAACTCTAGGGAGAACATAGATGAGACTTAGGATATTCAGCCACACTACCATGATGCAGACTACTGTCAAACTTTCTTAAATAACATGTTGTTCTTTACACCCAATTCAAAGGCACAGAAAAGCAGATCTGAAGGTAGTACATAGTTCCAAACTAAACTACATGTTTGCAAGAAAAGTCTGGTTCTGTTCAAACTTATTTTTCTTATGTATCTGTCAAAACTGGTACACTTTGAACTGCAACTTGAATCTGGTTCTGTGTTGTTATGTGTCACCACTGGATTATACACAGCAAGAAGACAGTTTTACCTGTCTGGACTACACTGAATTAGTTCTTGTGCCAAATGAAGCTCTTAGTTTAAAGGTAATGAAGGCAGACAACTGCATGATGATCTCTACTATAGCCTGAGTTGTGTCCCCTCTCTCATTCACATGTTGAAGCTCTAACCTCTGATGTGATGGTATTGGGAGATGGAACCTTTGGGAGAGATAATTGGGGTTAGAAGGGCTCATGAGGATAGGACCCTGGTTTGATGAGACTGGTGCCCTTATAAGAAAGACTAGAGGGCTTGCTCCCCAGCCCCTTGCTCCCTTGTATATGCAAGGAGAAAAGGCTGTGTGAGCACAGGGTGAGAAGCCAAAAAGAGAGCCCTTATCAGAACCTGACCAAGCTGGCACCCTGATCTCAGACATCCAGGCTCCAGAGCTGTGAGAAAATAAGTTTCTGTTGGTTAAACCACCCGGTCTGTGGTATTTTGTCATGGCAGCCTGAGGTGACTAATATAAACTCCCAAATCTGTATCTCATGAGCTTACCTACAAAACCATGAATTAGTACTGTTAAAGTACTAGGTAATGAAATGTTAGCAGAAACTTAGAAATGTGCTTTCAGATAATGTGGATTTATGGAAATATTGTCAGATCAATGTGATAGAGAAAAAAGTGATCTTGGTTGCACACTAGAGTCTCATGAAAAGTTTTTCAAAATGCCAATGATTGGGTCCTATATATTCTGATATCATTGGTAGGGGCAGTGAGATTTTTAAAAAGCTCCTCAGATGATTCTTATGATTGAGAAACCTAAGTACAAAACATGTAAGCTCAACTATCACTTTTCTATGATAACTACAAAGTATACCTCTTTACACCAGACCTTTCTTTTTTAAAGTTTATCTATCTATCTATCTATCTATCTATCTATCTATCTATCTATCTATCTATCTATTTATGAGAGACACAGAAGGACAGAGGCAGACACACACACACACACAGAGGCAGAGACATAGGCAGAGAGAGAAGCAGGCTCCATGCAGGGAGCCTGATGTGGGACTCAATCCCAGGATTCCAGGATCATGCCCTGGGCCAAACGAAGGCTGGCGCTCAACCACTGAGCCACCCAGGCATCCCTACACCAGACCTTTCCATTGAATTTGTAGATGTTCTGTACATATTTTGAACTCCATGTAAACAAAGTTGGATAACAACAACAAAAAACCTTGCAATAAAATTATTCCTCCTTTGCCATTTTCTCAACCATGATGGCATCACCATTCACACAAATAAACAAGAAACTCAAGAAGTCAGCTTAAGTTTTGCTTTTCCTGAGACCCTAAATCTTAACAGTGGTTAGCTCAGACTGAGCTGCACATTGGAATCCCCTGGAAAGTTTTTAAAAATACTCATGACTGGATCCCATAAATTGTCATGTAAAACCTGCTCAAATGAAGTTCAAATCACTCACCTCCATTAATGTAATATAATGCTCACTGGTTTTTATGTTGCAAGTCTGTCTTCCTATACTCAGTTCCCTGAACATACACATATAAATGGTAATTGTTAGGAACAAATAAACATAAATGACAAGTAAATACCTTGTTGTATAGCTTTTGAATATTAGATTTGAGTGAAAGGGCAAATGTATAAGCATATGTAGATAAATATACATCACAAAGAAACAATATGCTTACTTTATAAAGTAGTCATTAGAGTTGTCATCCTTTAGTTAGTTTGAGCTAGAGAACATTGATTCACTTTATAAATAGCTAATATGTTGAAGTAAGTTAAAGTAAATCCCTACATTAAAGAAAGAAGATAAAATCTGACTTCCTCTGCTATAGTAACAAGATGAGTTTATTGGAGGGGAAAGGCTAGTGGGATTGACGCATTTATAAGGCTTGATGTAGAATAGTCACAAAAGTTTCCTTAAAGCAGTATTAGATCAATATAACTATTTTAACAGGTTACCTTGTACATTTATATGCATACACTTTCAAAAACAATAACAAAAAACTATAACCTTAAACTTCAGGTAGCAGGTAAATTCTGGAGGTCCAATGCACAGCATATTGAATATAGTCAACAATGCTATTTTATAAACTTCCAAGCTGCTAAGAGCCTTGATGTTAAAGGTTCCACCACAAAAAAAGAAATTATAGAAAAAAATATATAATTATGTGACTTGATAGGGGTGTTAGCTAACACTATGGTGGTGATCATATTGCAATACATAAATGTATCAGACCAACACATCATATACCTTAAACTTACACGATGGTATATGTCAATTATATCTCAATAAAAATAAATAATTTTAAAAGAACCTAAGTGTCATTGTTTACTTAATTAATCAACATGGCTATTAAAATGAATTAATATGTCCCTCCAACTCTGGCGATTTGGGACCTAAGTACCAATATTATATACAAATTTACCTTCGAAGCAATATTCAAATGCAGGTGATACAGTCTTGTACTATAGGTGACACATTAATATTGTCCAAACTCTTAACAGCCAAGTTATAAAAAATTTTTCCTATAGAAATTAAAGCTGAAGTTAATGAAGCCACAAAGATTTTTCTTATTAAACTGAGATCCTACTCATATCAATTATGCATATAATTGCTTAGAAAAAGGATTGACCTAAGAAATTATTTGAAAGTCACTAATGATAAAGAGATTAGGGGTTAGGGATAGTCTTTTTACAAACCACAGAGGTTCTATTTTTAGTGTGTGGGTATCTCTACATCCTATACATACACACATAACACACAGATACTGCATACATATAAATATATATTTCGTTCTTTGGAAATCTAGTAACGCATGAAGAAAACTAAGACTTTTCTTGATTGACTATACATGTTGGACTTTGTTCTCACTAATTAGTGCCAGCAGATCTTCACTGCATTTATGTATAATTGTTTCAGTAAAAAGCTCAAGACTTTAAAGTTCTACAGAGTATCTATAGTTGCCCTTAGATGAAGGAGACAGTTTGCTTGCTCAGCATTTGTAGTAAATATGAGCATTCTTAATCTAGGTTGGTAGTTATGCTGAAGTAATATCTATACATTAGCACTTTCTCTGGCTATTCTATGGAGCATAATTTCCTAAACTCACAAAGTATAAAATAAATGCCAAAATGTAAGAATGATTAAAAAGATTAGATTATTGTTGACTTAGATTACCTATTTTTAGGTGAGTATAAAGAGACTACTCACAGTAACAGATATAAAGAAAATTCACTTAGAGAAAATATAAAATTATACTAAACAAATAGCACTTACTATTTAATGAATTATGTGACTATATGAGGGAGGTGGGATAAGACATCTCTTGCTCACCTCACATTTCCTCTAGGAATGGCTCATAAATAAAAATAACTGGAAGAAATACTTTATATTATCTATTCGGATTTTGTAAGTGGTGAGCTTCCAGTTGTTGCTTAAATGGGATATGCTATCTTTCCCAACATTTGACTCCTGACATACAGACCCTGAGGCATTCTTTCAGAGAGAGTTTACATGACTCTACCAATTTCCATGTCTTTACATTAGTAAATGTATATATCTGAGACTTTATCACATAGCTCTTTCTTGTTTCAATTGTATCAAGGGCTTGAAGTGCTATGGGTTGTAATTTCAGTTTCATATAATCCTCAAGATTTTAGCAAATAGCTAATGAACCTGGCTTAGCTACAGTAGAGAAGTTACAGCTGCATTTAGTTACTTCACAATTTTATACTGTTTTGCTTACATGTTTTTCCCTTTACTAAACTCTGCAGAAGGAATTTCAGGAGAAACAAAAAAAAACGTGATCATCAAAATACATTCAACAATTTATTTTCTTCCTAGAGAGATTTCAGAATATGCAACCAGGGATTTCTCAGAAAAGTATTGTTGAGGTTCTGATTCGAGGGGGTATATTTATGCTAAAAATGTATTTTTAAATTTTCTTATTAGCATATAACACCTACATACATACTTCAATCTTTCTATTTTAAAATAAAAAATAAAACAGAGCCAAATATCACAATAATTTTCTAGCTAACAAAGACTAAATAGCAACTATATATATATATATATATATATATATATATATAATATATGTATATTTATTTATTTATTGGAGACACAGTAACAACACTGACTTTATTGCATATTGCCCATTTCCTTCCATAACTGCCAAACATTTGAAGAATTTTGATTATCTGATTCTGGGATAAACAATAAATCATGAAAAATTCTTTTCCAGAAAACTTATTTTTTTCTAGTAAAGTCAGTAAGGTAGAAAACAAAACCTTTGTGTCTTATAAAGGAGCAGATTAAATATAAGCCTGGTTTTACATAGTTGAATCTCTAACTAATAGTGCTAGAAGGAACTTGAAAGGATTTGCTGATATATCCAGATGAGTCTAATTCCCAAACCATCCAAGTCCATGCAAAACTCATTCCTTCTCTGAACACTTCAACAGTCTTTTGTTATAACACAAAAGCATTCTTAACATATAGGCTAAATGACATCATCCCAGATTATTTTTATGGATACATATATTGAGGGAGAGGACAAAAAGTTTTAAAAAATCCAGCTGCATATTTGTTGTGAGTCTCATATTAAAATCTGTCACACTTTTTGTTGGAAAGGATACTTTGCTCCCACAAACACAGAAATTTATCATATTAGCTCTGTTTTCTACTTGGACCATTTTAGGAGAAGTCAGTGTAAGTGGGAAGTATGGTGCATCCATATTCATGAGAGCATTTCTAGAGTACAAAACAAATAAAGGTACTGGACTTAATTTAGAGCTGTGACCCTTATGAAATTTTAAACCCATTCATGAGATTATGACTCTACATTGACACAGGTGGACATTTTGCTTCAGTGGACAAAAATGATATTCTGACAGAATTTTAGAAGTTGTTTTGAAACATGACAATTTTCAGGCTTCCTAAATTGTAAGCTATGAAAAGAAGCACAGGGTTTGTCTACTTACTGAGATATTAGAAATACTGGCATCCATTCATTCAATAAATATATTCAAATTGTACTTCTTATATCCATTTATTCAACTAAGGTTTGTTGAGCACCTACAGTGTGTCAGACATTTTTCTAGGTGTTAGGGATAAATAAGGTGATCGAGGTTCATAATTCTCCACTTTCTGTAAGATCTTATTCTATATGAGTGCTATTTTATGAATACAAAGTTTTAAATGAATATCCACAGTGACATCCTCATGGGTATGAAGATTCATGCTCTCATAGTATCACAGTTATTTATCTCAATCCTAAATAGATACTCCCAGAACATTATTATTGATTCTTCAGCAATTTTCAACCATTTCCTTATAATAAATTATCAGGATAATCAAAGAAATCAAACGTTTTAAAACCATAGGACTTCTAAAGGGCACATATAAATGATTCATAAGCACATAAAAAGATAAGCATTAGGGAAATGCAAATTAAGACAATGCTACCATTTCACACTCACTAGAATGGCTAGAATAAAATATTGGCACACTCATACATTGCCGGTAGAAATGTGAAATGATGCAGCCGCTTTGGAAAACAGTTTGGTAATTCCCCAAGTGTTAAACATAGCTATGACAAATCTCCTTCTGGGTATATCCCCAAGAGAAGTGAATGTGTATGTCCACACAAAAACTTGTACATGCATGTTCACACATTATTTATAAAAGCCAAAACATGGAAACAACAGAAATATCTGCCAACAGATAGATGGATAAATAAAATGCAGTGCATCCACAATATGAAATTCTATTCCTGAATGAAAAGCAACAAACTACTGATATATGTTACAATATGGACAAACCTCAAGAGCATTATGCTAAGTGAAAGAAGCTGGATACAAAAGACCATATATTGAATAATTCCATGTCCAGAAAATGGAAAATCTATAGAGACAGAAAGTGAAATAGTGGTTGTCTAGGGATGAGGGCTGCTGGAAATACCAAAGGCATAAGCGATGTTATTCAGGTGATGACAATATTCTAAATCTATATGTAGTAATGTCTGCATAACTTGGCAAATTTGTCAAAAATTACTGAATTCTACCCTTGCAGTGTGTCTGTCACATGATATGTAAAATATGACTCAATAAGTTTATTTCAGAAAAACACATCCCTTTAAGGGATGCACTTTCACCAAGCTCAGGCAAGAATATTTACAATCTGGGCAGCCCCGGTGGCCCAGCAGTTTAGTGCCACCTTCAGCCAAGGGCATGATCCTAGAGACCCGGGATCGAGTCCCACATCAGACTCCCTGCATGGAGCCTGCTTCTCCCTCTGCCTGTGTCTCTGCCTCTCTCTCTTTCTCTTATGAATAAATAAATAAATAAAATCTTTTAAAAAAGAATATTTACAATCTGATTTCTAAGACACATGCGAGCATCCATTTTCAGAATGTAAAACCTTGCAGGAATCTTATTTCTTTAAGTCGGAATTGCCATGGAGATTTCAAGACAGAAATGAAGATACCCTAGATTTAAAACACTGAAGACAAGAGTGTAGCGATAGAGGGAACATTCCTCAGCATCTTAAAAGCCATCTAGGAAAAGCCCACAGCAAATATCATTCTCAATGGGGAAACACTGGGAGCCTTTCCCCTAAGATCAGGAACAAGACAGGGATGTCCATTCTCACCACTGCTATTCAACATAGAACTAGAAGTCCTAGCCTCAGCAATCAGACAACAAAAAGAAATAAAAGGCATTCAAATTGGCAAAGAAGAAGTCAAACTCTCCCTCTTCACAGATGACATGATACTCTACATAGAAAACCCAAAAGACTCCACCCCAAGATTGCTAGAACTCACTCATACAGCAGTTTGGCAGTGTGGCAGGATACAAAATCAATGCCCAGAAGTCAGTGGCATTTCTATACACTAACAATGAGACTGAAGAAAGAGAAATTAAGGAGTCAATCCCATTTACAATTGCACCCAAAAGCATAAAATACCTAGGAATAAACCTAACCAAAGAGGTAAAGGATCTATATCCTAAAAACTACAGAACACTAATGAAAGAAATTGAGGAAGACACAAAGAGATGGAAAAATATTCCATCCTCATGGATTGGAAGAATTAATGTTGTGAAAATGTCAATGCTACCCAGGGCAATTTACACATTTAATGCAATCCCTACCAAAATACCATGGACTTTCTTCAGAGAGTTGGAACAAATTATCTTAAGATTTGTGTGGAATCAGAAAAGACCCCAAAAAGCCAGGGGAATATTACAAAAGAAAACCAGAGCTGGGGGCATCACAATGCCAGATTTCAGGTTGTACTATAAAGCTGTGGTCATCAAGACAGTGTGGTACTGGCACAAAAACAGACACATAGATCAATGGAACAGAATAGAGAATCCAGAAGTGGACCCTGAACTTTATGGTCAACTAATATTCGACAAAGGAGGAAAGACAATCCACTGGAAAAAAAGACAGTCTCTTCAATAAATGGTGCTGGGAAAACTGGACATCCACATGCAGAAGAATGAAACTGGACCATTCTCTTACACCATACACGAAGATTAAATGGTTGAAAGATCTAAATGTAAGACAAGAATCCAACAAAATCCTAGAGGAGAACCCTTTATGAACTTGGCCACAGTAACTTCTTGCAAGATACATCTATGAAGGCAAGAAAAACAAAAGCAAAAATGAACTATTGGGACTTAATCAAGATAAAAAGTTTCTGCACGGCAAAAGAAACAGTCAACAAAACTAAAAGACAACCTACAGAATGGGAGAAGATACTTGCAAATGACGTATCAGATAAAGGACTAGTATCCAAGATCTATAAAGAACTTATTAAACTCAACAGCAAAGAAACAAACAATCCAATCATGAAATGGGCAAAGGACATGAACAGACATCTCACAGAGGAAGACGTAGACATGGCCAACATGCACATGAGAAAATGCTCCGCATCACTTGCCATCAGGGAAATACAAATCAAAACCACAATGAGATACCACCTCACCCCAGTGAGAATGGGGAAAATTAACAAGACAGAAACAATAAATGTTGGAGAGGATGTGGAGAAAGGGGAACCCTCTTGCACTGTTGGTGGGAATGTGAATGGTGCAGCCACTCTGGAAAACTGTGTGGAGGTTCCTCAAAGAGTTCAAAATAGACCCAGCAATTGCACTGCTGGGGATTTACTCCAAAGATACAGATGCAATGAAACGCCGGGACACCTGCACCCCGATGTTTCTAGCAGCAATGTCCACAATAGCCAAACTGTGGAAGGAGCCTCGTGTCCATCGAAAGATGAATGGATAAAGATGTGGTTTATGTATACAATGGAATATTACTCAGCCATTAGAAATGACAAATACCCACCATTTGCTTTGACGTGGTTGGAACTGGAGGGTATTATGCTGAGTGAAATAAGTCAATCGGAGAAGGACAATCATTATATGGTCTCATTCATATGGGGAATATAAAAAATAGTGAAAGGGAATAAAGGGGAAAGGAGAAAAAATGAGTGGGAAATATCAGAGAGGGAGACAGAACATGAGAGACTCTGGGAAACGAACAAGGGGTGGTGGAAAGGGAGGTGGGCGGGGGGTTGGGGTGACTGGGTGACGGGCACTGAGGGGGGCACTTGATTGGATGAGCACTGGGTGTTATGGTATATGTTGGCAAATTCAACTCCAATAAAATAAATAAATAAAAATAAATAAAACAATGAAGAGTTGAGGTTCAAGCATATTATTACTTTTGCTTATCATATAAAATGTTAGAATCATCATCATCAACATCATGATACCTATGACAACGGCAATAACTGTGCTAAGTGCCCTCTTCCATTGTATCATTTCTTCTGGTGTTTTTGTTCCATTTTGGTTTATTTATTTGTTTAGTTTGTTTTTTTAATTAAACTTTTTATTTTATTTTAATTCCAGCATAGTTAATATGCATTTTGTTTTATTTTTAAGTGCATTAATACAACAACCCTGTGGGTTAAGCATTATTATTTTCATTTTACACTAGTAAGATGAGTAAACTAGGTGTTTTGAGAAGTAACTAGTCCCAGGTTGTTAACTTCGGTAGTAAATGGTGGGGCTGCCTGAACTCTTACTCTTACACTGCATCCTTGCAAATAAGTATATTAACACCAACTGATATGCCAAATACTGGGAAACTTCTTGTTAATTGACTATTTTTATTCATAACTCAATCTGGTTTCAGTGGAAGTGAGTTCCAAATTTACTCAAAGATAAATTTATTCACAATAATCAAAATGACTAAAATTAATAAGTCGGGAAATGACAGATGTTGGCGAGGATGTGGAGAAAGGGGAACCCTCCTACACTGTTGGTGGGAATGCAAACTGGTACAGCCAATCTGGAAAACAGTATGAAGTTTCCTTAAAAAGTTAAAAATAGAACCACTTAGGACCCAGCAATTGTACTAGTAGGCATTTATCCAAGGATACAAAAATAGCAATTCGAAGAGGTACATGCACCCTAATGTTTATAGCAGCAATGTCCACAATAGCAGAAATATGGAACAAGCCCACATGTCCATCAACTGATGAATGGATAAAGGTGCCTAGGTGGCTCAGTCGGTTAAATGTCTGCCTTCAGCTCAGGTCATGGTCTCAGGGTCCTGGAATCTAGTCCTGTTTTGGTCTCCCTGCTCAGTGGTGAGTCTGCTCTTTCCTCTTCTTCTGCCCCTCACCCCCAATCATGCTCTCTCTCTCTTGCTCTCAAATAAAATAAAATTAAATTAAAAATTAAAAATGTGATATATATATTCCCATATACATATATGTAGGAATATTACTCAGCAATCAAAAAGAATGAAATCTTGTCATTTGTTTTTTTTTTTTTTTTTTTAATTTTTATTTATTTATGATAGTCACACAGAGAGAGAGAGAGAGAGGCAGAGACACAGGCAGAGGGAGAAGCAGGCTCCATGCACCGAGAGCCCGACGTGGGATTTGATCCCGGGTCTCCAGGATCGCGCCCTGGGCCAAAGGCAGGCGCCAAACCGCTGCGCCACCCAGGGATCCAAATCTTGTCATTTGTAATGACATAGATGGAACTAGAAGATATTATGCTAAGTGAAATAAGTAGTCAGAGAAAGACAAATACCATATGATTTCACTCATATGTGGAATTTAAGAAACAAAAGAGAAAAACATAAGGGAAGGGAAGGAAAAATAAAATAAAAACAGAGAGAGAGGCAGACCATAAGAGATTCTTAACTACAGGGAATAAACTGATTGTTGCTAGAGAGGAAGTTGGGGGTGGGATGGACTAAATGGGTGATGGATATTAAGGAGGGCACTTGTGATGAGCCCTAGGTGTTATATGCAAGTGATGAATCACTAAATTCTACCCCTGAAACTAAAAATACACTATATGTTAACTAACTTGAATTTAAATAAAATTTAAAAAAGAGAAGAAGAAGTTAAAGAACAAAGATATATTGAAAGGAAAGTGAAACTCATGTCCTTGCCTTCCAATGCACAGGCTTTTTAGATACATCACCAAGAGAGTAAGCATAATGAAACATGACAGATTTCTAGCTAACAACCTGTACTCCATAAAATATTTAGTAAATATCCATTCATGTGAAGATTTTCCATATAAAAATATTTACCTTTAAAGCTCATTAATTTGTCAGACCCTGGTATGTTTACAAATGGATTTCATGGAACCCTAGTGAGTTACACTCATTGTTCAAATTAGATAAGAAGCCACGTGCTCCCGGAAGCGGGCCTGTCAGTGTTGCTGAAGAGTGATCTGAAGTGTAGGCTATTCCAAGTACAATGCCACACAGACAGAACACTATGTAACATCAAAACACACAACAGGAACGTTAGTCCTTTTCTTATTATCTTTCACCTCTTCTGATTATATCAAGTAGGAAGTACCAGTTGGAAATGAGAGCAGTGTTGAAGTGGTACTAATACTTGCCAATCTCTGTTTTTCTCAAATAAACAGAAGGCCCTAGGGCCGGACTTCGGAAAGCAGCTGATTCAGCTGGCATTTAACATGTCTTGTTGTCATTGCATTTATGATATAGTGACCTTGCAATTTACAATGAGTGGTGCTGGTTTTTCAACGAACAATAATGATATCAAGTTCCTTTTACAACAAGATTGATAAAACAATGAATAAATTTAAAGGAAAATCATGATGGTACTATGGGAATGACAGAAGTTTGGGATGTACTCTAAGGCAATGGTTATCAAATCTGGTCACACCATCATAATACCTAAGAACTGCATCAAAAAATAGGAAAGTTAAAAGTCACCACAGTTAAATAGTTGTTCAGGTCATTGCAGGGCTGACTCCTCTCCTAGCTTCAGAGAATCATGTAAGGTGCTAAAAACAGGTAACCAGTTTACCATCTACACATTCAGGGTTTGCCTTAGGCAAACTTCTGGGAGTCAGTTCTGCGCTTTTCCAACTCTTCACCTATCCGTATGCCCTCAAGCTACCTACCACTTGCTTTTTTCACTTTCCTCCATCAAATCCTACCCGTGGATCCTTTATTCACACTATGATACAGAGGCTCTGTAACCCTATAGGTTGCTACTGAACTCCTCAGTGTTTGATTTTTCACACGGATCAAAGCATAAAGGAGCAGGGAAGTTCTTTTTAGATTGTTCTAAAATTTCAGGCCCATTTCAGCAGGTAGGAAAGAACATATTTTACACATTAACTGTACACCTCAGAAAATAAGTTATTTTTCAGAGTAGCTTAAGACCAGCCTAGCTGAGTCGGAACTAACATGCTACTCTTCAACCTCAGTGAGGTTGATTTTCTCTCATTTCATATATGAGAAAACTGAGGCACGTCACTTCAAATGAGCATTTCTTCTTGCCCCACACTGCTGTACTCTATAGTGTGGCTGGTATTCTCCAAGTAATGATTTGAGAATCATGCACATAAGAATTACTTGAGGATTTGTTTGAAATTCAGATGCCTACGCATCCCCCAACTTTCTAAAATTGCAATGAGAGACAGTGGGGTGTGAGCATCTGAATCTTGAGACACCTTGCTGGGTCATTCTTACACAAACTAATGTTTAAGAATCTCTACTGTCTGTCCTGCTCTCCACTTTCACGTCCACTTTTTATAACTCAGCTCAGTGATATTCAAAGCTATATAGCTACTCAGAAGATAAAAATTGAAATATGTGTCTGGCTTTTCTGCCTTCTAAATTTTAGACTTAAAAAAAAATCTCTGTACAGTTGCAGTTGTTTTGCAATTCTAATTCTGTCACAAAAACAAATAAAAACCAAACAAGATGGTAGAAGAGGAGAAAGAGGGTCAAGGACAAAATGAACAGAGTACGTGGGAAGGTGTCAGGGGTAACTCGGACTATCTTACAGGATTCTTGGACAGAATTTGTAAAATCATTGACTTCTACAGCCTTCTGTCCTTGCCCTTATAAGGGTGTTGTGTTGTAAAGTGCATAGTTTTTTTGTTGCTGACAATGAAAGCTTTGATGGTGACGCCCACATGGTCATTCTTGACCTTGTCTTCCCAGGAATTCCAAAATGTATCTTCTTTAACAGCTGATGCCACCTGGAGCACTTTGGAAATGAAAGAACATTCCGCTTCTAATTTGATTTTACACATTCTGTATTTCATTTTTATCCCCTCAAAGTGGGGAAATTTAATATAAAATGTTATGATTTAATTTGTTTTCATTTCTGAGCAGATATAATAAAGAAAAGAATGGTTAGTAATTATTATATCTGTTGTTTTTTTACAGTTGACATAAATTGATAAAATACAAATTATTTCAGGTCAATGAAAATGTCCTTTCTCACAGAATTCACTTTGGTCGAGGAGTCTGTGGGAATATGTCATCCAACTGTAGGAACAAAAAGTCATGCATACATGAAAGTCTTAAACTTCAACCTCAGAACTAGAAAAATAGCATGAGATAATTAAAGAACAGAAAGTGCATGGTTTAATAAAAGCTAGTACATGTGCCTACCTCTCTAAATTTAAATAATGTATCTTCCAAATTTCTTCTTCTCAAACTATCTTTTTTCTCCCATAGGACAACATACTTCTTCTCATTCAAATATGAAATATTATTTTCCAAATGGACCCATAGCTCCAAAAGCACAGGCCAATTTTTGAATATAGATGGTTGTTAGCATAGGACTGTTGTGTACAAAAGATTGAAAATGACAGATGCAGAATTAGAAAGCAATGCACTGATATGATGATTTATTACACAGTCCTTGAAATTATGTTTGTGAAAGCTACTTAGTGACATGCAAGTTGTTCATGATATAATGTTAAGAACAGGAAAGATGTAAAAACTGTGTGATTCCAATACTTTGTATATATACACATCTGTATTTAGATATATCTGAATGTTTAAGTTTCTACATGTTTACTTTTTTATACATTACATATAGCAATAGCTTCCTAGGTTATCTACTTTTGAAATATTCCTCCTCCCTTCTTCTATTTTTCTATATTCTAAATTGTATACAAAATGTAATAATTTAAAATACGATCTTAATAATATTTAAATTAAATTTTAATAACACTTTATACTGTTATAATTTTAAGTTATTAAGAAAGTTCACTTTAAAAATCTAATTTTAGGGCTTCATATTGGAGCTTTAATAACAGTAGGCCTTAAAATTATAATTAGAGATTATCTTTGCAGAATTATTGTGAGAATTCCTCTCTACATTTTAACATACATGGAGATGAAAGCTACATCTTGTTGACTCTTCAGTGAGATATAAGCATTTTGAGGCTACACAGGAGAATACACTCATTCATTCTCGCTCTGTCTCATATTTCACAATGAAAAATTTCTATACTTTTCTTTACATCCTAATAAATATTGAAAACATCATACACAGTCTATATTTTAAACTTATACCTTTTAAAAATCAGTTTGATGGTGAACGTTGGTGAAACAAACTCTAACCAAATGTTCCAAGACAGTTTGTTTCCACTCCTGAAAACCAAAACCTGAGCTAGCTAGTACTTGGCCACGAGAAATTTCAAACTCAGACAATTAAATGAAAAAGCACATGGAACAGACTACGTGTTCTGAAAATAATCTTACTTTCCTTGGGAAATTATGGCTTATTTATTCTCCTACCAGTGTAGTTAACAATTATATTTTGCCACAAATATGTGACTCTGTTCTTTCTATTTCCCCGTTCATGGATCTGGAAGTCTTTTTTTTTTTTTTTTTTTTAATTTTTAATCAACAGAATTCAGGAATTCACATATGTGCCTCCCTATGACAGGACTCAAGCTTGACAATTTATTTATCAAAACAAGGATATTTAGATTGCCAGAATGTGATATTGTGATACAATAAGAAATATATTTTGTGGTTTTTTTTTTTTTCATGGCTCCTGGTCAGAGCTCCTAAAATCCTTCTAATTTTCTAAATGACAAAAGTAATAGAAATATCTTTTGTTATGGTATTTGGTTTTTATCCCTAGTTTCTGAGGTAGTTCTAGTGATGTAGGTGAAAGAAAAGTTCTCATTATTCTTAACAAACCCCTTTCAATCGCACCTGACTTTATGTTAATGAGGTGACTTTTGGAAAGCCCCTAAAATAGGAGGTGGGTGGTTACCAGAGGAAGGAAGCATGTGATTAGGATGTTGGAACTTTCAGCTTTACCCCTCTAATCTTTGGCGGGGGAGAGGGTACTAGAGATTCAGTTCAGTCACCAATGGCCAAAGATTTAATCAATCATGTTTATACAATGAAACCTCTATAAAAATTCCTAACTGAAGGGATTCCAAAAGCTTCTGGACTAGTGAACATATCCTCCTGCTGGGACGTGGCCTGCCTGGTGAGGTCCTGGAAGCTCTTCACGTTTCCCTATATCTGCCCTATGCATCTATTCCAATTGGTTACTTCTGAATTGTATCCTTTTATAATAAACTTGTAATCTGGTAAGTAAACTGTTTTCTTGAGTTGTGTTAGCTCTTCTAGCAAATTACGAAGCCCGAGGAGTTTCCGATTTATAACTGGTTGGCCAGAAGTATGTGACAACCTGTGACTTGCCATTGATCTCTGCAATTGGGGGGATGGGCAGTCTTGTGGAATCGAGCCCTTAACCTTCAGAGTCTGCACTAACTCTGGACAGTTAGTGTCAGAATTTAATCAAATTGTAGGACATCCATTTGGTGTTCACCAATAATTAGAGAATTGCTTGCTGTGGAAAACCTACACATTTGGTGTCAGAAATATTCTGTGGATAGAATAATAGAAAATATTACTTATCCTTTACAGAGTGACCATTTTTTAACATGTAAATAAAATTATTCCATTTACTTATTAAAAATGTTTCAATGTATCTCCTTTTCACTTAGAAGGAAAGTGAAATTCCTTATCACAATCTATGGGGCTACACAAGATCCATCTCTTCCACCTATCTCCCCAGACTGTACTCATCACTCACTGTATTCCAGCCACAATGTCCTTCTTTATGGTCTTCAAACAAGCTAAGCTGTGCCCATCTCAAGGCCTTTGTAGTTGATATTCTATTTTTAATTTTTTTTATTTATTTATTCATGAGAGACAGAGAGAGAAGAGAGAGAGAGAGGCAGAGACATAGGCAGAGGGAGAAGCAGGCTCCATGCAGGAAGCCCGATGTGGGACTCGATCCTGGGACTCCAGGATCATGCCCTGAGCCAAAGGCAGGTGCCAAACCGCTGAGCCACCCAGGCATCCCTGTACTTGATATTCTATCTACAATGTGCCTCTACCACATCTTAAATATGGCAAGTTTCTTCCCATCATTCAAGCTGAACCTAAAAGATATTCTCAGGGAGGAGATGTGTGTTTTCACCACTTCACTCACTAACATATTAGCATGTCATCCTTATCACTCTTTGAAATTATTTACATATTGACTGTTTATTGTTTATCTGTCTACCACTAGTAATGCAAACCCCAGAAGAGAACTGACCGTCTTTTGAACTTAGAACAGGTGTCTAAGTGTCTGAGACATACTAAACATCTAAAATTATTTGTTGAATGGATAAATGAGACAGATTATCTGCAAAGATGACTGTCAATAATTTCCCATTTGTATATATTCATGTCTCTCCTTCTACCAAGAAGTAGAACCAATTTTTAATCTCTTTTGATCTGAACTGGCCTTATGATTTACTTTGAACCAATAGTATTTAGTGGATATGATATTGTGCCAGTTCTGGGCCTAACCCTTCATAGGCCTTATGGCTTCCAATCTTAGTGTCTTTTGGTCCTGAGATACTGTGTATGAATAATTAGTTAAAGAGAGAAGCCTATAGGACATAAGACCCCAAAGAGAAAGAGACAGGCTCAACCCATCATCAGCCATTTCAGCTGGCCTAGCTTAGGCACCTCCCAAGAGGTAACTCTCTTGGATACATTAGATTATGGCAACTGATAGCAAGTCTTTGCCAAGCACTGTTCAAATGCAGAATCTGAAAGGGTTACTGTTGGTTTGGACTGGTTTACTATGCAGCAAGAGATACCGGAAGCAGTCACTGGAAGCAGAAATTGGGTGCTGCCACAAGAAAGCTCTAATGTATGGTGCTGGCTTTGTCCAGGCAGTGTCTGGACAGTCAGGAGGAGACTATCAGAACTGGAAAAACAATGAGAAAATTGCTATGAAAGCTTGAGAATGGTAAAATCTGATTAAGTAGTGGTTGGAAAAATTTGCAAGATTATAGGCTGCCGTAACTCAGAATATAAAAATGTTCCTGATGAAGCTAATTAGAAGCTGTTCAACTCTGAAGAAGAATTTAGAGAAACTATAGTGCTCCCAGGACATGTCTCCAGTTGGTGAAATCTTCTAAAAGTAAGAAATGGCCCTGGAGCAAACATAAAATCCAGGGTGCTGCCAGTCAAAAATGACCTGAAGGTAAAGACCAAATGATGGTGTGATTTAAGATTCCTCATTAAAACCTCTGAAAGACTTAAGGCAGCACCTTACAGATTCTCTCAGCAATACAAAAGGATTTAGAACGAATTTTAAGGTTGTTCCATAAAATCCTCATAGATCCCATATGGTAGGACCTAATATAAAGGGATTTATGGGTGTGATTTTGTTTCAGCAGGAGGATTATAATTTGACACTTCCAAGGTTTTTAAAGGAACTATGGCAACTTGGAATAAAAGGTACAATACCAGTTCAAAATGAAAAGAGTATTTAAGACCCCAACTTTCTATGAGCAGGAAGCAGACTGAGAAACTACTCAATTAGAAAAATGAGCCATTTCTTGTTGGGGGCAGGGAAGAAGTCTCACGGAGCAAAACAAGAGTCTAGAGAGTAGATCAAAGAGCAGAGAAGTACCAAAGGTTAGAGAACCAAGCCCTAACCTAGGTGTATTACCCAGCCACCTGCCCACCCCCAGAGGAGGGGTCCTGACAACACATATAGCAGGAGTTCAGAATCTATGGATGAGAATCTGTTCACAGTCTTCACAGAGTAACAGGTATTATCTCTTCTATCAAAAATGAGAAAACTAGTCAAAACAACTTTTTTAAAGCTATTGGACAATAGTGCAAAAATGTGACCCTTAAGAGTATGGAATCAAATGAGGTAAATCTTATGCTTTCTCCAGCCTTTGTGAATTGTCACTCACCAGAGTCTGGGACAGGGATCGGAACTCTAAAGAGAGAAGAGCAGTCTCCCCAAGGTAAAGAGACAGAGATTACAGTTTGGAAAGGTTGAAGCAGTTGTCATTTGTGATACAGACTACTAGAGAGGAGGGAGCTTTGCATAAAAGGACTTCTTGAAATCTACACATATGTCTTCTTAAGTCTTCATCTAAATACTAAGATGAGCCTGCAGAGGGAAACATCCTATGCGGCTAAACGCAGAACAGCTACCAGGGAAAGAACAACTATCAGGTTTAACAGAGTATATGAGAAACATGTTTAAAAGAGAGAAAATCAATGACACCAAAACTGGTTCTAAGGCTTAATGAAATTGATAACACATAAATAGACTAAGAAAAAAACGATGAAACATTCCCTAATATCAGAAGAGAAGGAGAGGACTTTCCTAAAAAGTCTACAGATATTACAAAAAAAGAATATTATAAACAACTTCATGATATTAAATTTGAAAAGTTACATGGAACGGGAAAATGTCATGAAAGAGACAAATTATCAAAACCGGCACAAGAAGCATTAGAAAAGCCATCTCCGAAAACTTCCCCATAAAGATAACTTTAGGGTTAAATGACATCACTGGTAAATTTTATCAAAGATTTATGGAGGAAATAGTACAAAATACACATACTCTTTCAGAAAACAAGGATAGACGGGACACTTGCTAACTAATAGGGGGGCCAGAATTTCTCTGATAACAAAACTAGTTGAAGATAGTATAAGAAATCCACAGGTCAGTACCCTTGATGAATGTAGGTCCCCAAATCCTTAAAAAGTTACCTGCAAGTCAAATACAGCAATATATAAAAAGTGTAATGCACCACAAGTCAATGTGGCTTATCCTCGCAAGGTAAAGTTGGTTTAACATTTGAAAATAGATTAATGTAATTCAGGACATTAACATCACAAAAGGGAAGAATCAGATAATTTCTGTAATAAAGTGCAGAAAGAAATGGATTTTATAAAATTTGAATCTCCTTATTAAGAATGTTTGAATCTCTTTATTAAGAATGTCGGCAAACTAGAAATAAAAGGACATTTCCTTATCTCATAAAGGTCATCTACAATAAACCTATAGCTACCTATTAAACCTATAGCTACCATTACACATCATAGTGAAAGACTGAAAAGCTCCCTCTACATACAAGAAAAGTATGTCCACTCACTACTATGATTCTATGGTTACCAAGTTCTTAGCAAGTACAAACAGGCGAAGGAAGGAAGGAAGGAAGGAAGGAAGGAAGGAAGAAGAAGAAGAAGAAGAAGAAGAAGAAGGAAGGAAGAAGAAGAAGAAGAAGAAGAAGAAGAAGAAGAAGAAGAGAAAGAAAGAAAGAAAGAAAGAAAGAAAGAAAGAAAGAAAGAAAGAAAGAAAGGAAGGAAGGAAAGGAAGGAAATGCAAGGCCTACATATTGAAAAGGAAGAGATCAAACTCTTGCTAGGTAAAGTCAACAAGATATGTACAAAGAAAATTCTAAGGGATCTACATAAGTCCTGCTAGCACCAATAAATGAACTTGCCAAGTTGGTAGGACAAAAGATCTATATACTAAAAAATCAATTGTGGGCTCCTGGGTGGCTCAGGAGGTTAAGCATCTACCAGGTCATGATCCCAGGGTCCTGGGATTGAGCCCTGCATTGGGCTCCCTGCTCTGTGGTGAGTCTGCTTCTCCCTCTGCCTCTGTCACT
Organism: Canis lupus dingo; assembly: GCF_003254725.2. Taxonomy (NCBI): domain Eukaryota; kingdom Metazoa; phylum Chordata; class Mammalia; order Carnivora; family Canidae; genus Canis; species Canis lupus. The sequence continues at coordinate 9,541,625 of NC_064274.1, read as the reverse complement.
ACCCCTCTTCCCCCGCTTGTGTTCTCTCTCTTTCAAATAAATAAATAAAATCTTTTAAAAAATCAATTGCATTTGGATAACCCAGCAGTGAGCAATAGGAAAATTAAATATTAAAAATAATACTATTTACAGGAACATCTATAAATATTAAAGATATTATTTATATGGAGCAAGATCTTAACATTGAAAAACACAAAACCTGATGGAAATGTAGAACGTTCTAATGAAATGGAGAGATGGGCTATGTTCATGAATTAGATTTCATATTTTTGAGATGTCAAAATTTTCTGGATTCAGTGAAATTTCAATCAAAATCCTAACAGACATTTTTGTACAACTTAAGCATATGCTAGATTTCTTCTTTTTTTTTTAATGGAGATGTAAATGACCTAGAATTGGCAAAACAATCTTAAGAACAAAGAGGATTTACTCCACTTGATTTCCAGACTTTAAACCTATAGTGATTTTCTCTAAAAATAGCCTCCTGCAAATCTTCTTTCTCTTTATGCGCTTACCCCTTTTTCCATCAAGTGGCAGAGTTTATTTCCCTTCTCCTCAAATGTAGGCTGGCCTGTCTTGTGACCTGCTTTGACCAATAGACTGCACCAGAATCACACTATAGTCTGGACCTGGCCCTCGTGAGGCTTACAAGCTGTCATTTTCATTTTCTTGGAACCCTGGGGTATCATGTCACCAAGTCTGAGTAATCTGCTAGAGATAAAGGCCATATGAAGAGTCGCTCTATTGGATGTGATATTTACAGAGAAAAAAAGAGAAAAGAGGGCATGAGGGAGGAGGAAGGAGGAGGAAGGAAGTGAGGGAAGGTGAGGGAGGGATGAGGAGGACAGGAGGAGGAGAGAGAGAGAGAAAGAAAGGCCCAAGCAGCCCCCAGCCATGTTAGCCATCTCAGACAAGGCTCTGGACATCTGAGTAAAAGCATCCTGGATCCTTCAGACCTAACTGATCTGGGTGAATCCACATCATGGGCAGGAGGAAGGGGTGCATCCTGGCCAACTCCTACCCAAAGTGCAGAACCACAAGCAATACCGGTTGTTATGACTTATGTCACAAAGTTTTGGGGTGGCATATTACACAAGTGTAGAAACCCTGAAACACTGAATGACTGGGCAAATGTATGACACTCTTTTCCTCGCAGGGTGCTAGCGGCGTTACTGTATTAATAGTGCTAACGCTGAAATACTCTCCGCAACTCTCTTCTATAGGTTTTCTAGTTGACAGGTAGCTTCTGTAATTACTCTTTAGAAATTAAAAGATAAGAAAATCTTTCCAGAGCATAAAATCACCAGGTAATTAAAAGATCTTTCAGAATAAATTTATGATTTTAAAAGTAATGGAATCACAATATGAAAAAAAGAAAGAAAAAATCATTCATCATTCATTATTCATTATCCCACGAAATCCGTGCTTATCTTTTGTTACCTTTCCTTCAGTCTGTGTGTGCATTAAAGTATTTCATACAAAAATAAATACTTCTTTATAAGTGGGATCATATTTTATATAAAGATTGCACAGTATTTTATTGTCAGCTAAGTTATTAAGAGCATGATTTGGAGATAATTGCTTACAGGGCATCTTTTCTTATAGGTATCCTAAAACTTATAAAATATCCTTCCATTCTTCACATCAGTGAGAATCTTGTTATAATAACCAAACTGTAAATACCTATAGCAAAATAATTTTTAATAAATATACTTTTCTATAATGTCATCTGCATATATATTAGGTCATATATAATATAAGAAAAGGCCATTGAAACTTATTAATGTCACATGAAGTTCATTGTAGAAGATGTTGTTTATCTCATTTTATGATATTTTATTATGAGGATCTCCCTGACAAATTTCATTCAATTTTGGAGCCAAAAAATTGCATTTCGTCTAGATAAACCATGTGTATATCCTGTGAATAGGTCTGAATTTTAACTACTTGTTTAAGTTTTCTTCAAAGTATAAAATAAGACATGGGGCTCCCCTGCCAAAGTATATCTGTATTCTTGAAATTTGCTTTCCAACTCTGGTTTTGAATTCATGTTTTTGTCTTCACATTTAATTTTTATCTTTCAGAGATAATTTAGGAATGCCTATAAACTGTTATACTTTCTGTTAACAGGTAGGATGTTAATCAATCAATTGCTCCTGTCTTATTTTTCCATTTATTATTTCTACTTATGACTGTATAATTAGCATATTTCCAAAAGTTTAATAATTGTATAACATTTTACTATATTAATGCACTATTATTTAATTAACATATTCTCCTGCTGGAGATAATAGATTGGTGTTATTTTTATTATTATTAAAATTATAATAAGCAACGTTGCACTTAAATTTTTTTCTACAGATCTGATTTTTTTCTAGGACTAGAATTTCCTGCTAAAACGTTTTTAAAATATATTACCAAATTTCTTTAGAAAGACTAAAATAATTTGCACTCTCACCATCAAGGTACCTAGCCTATATACCTTCTAGCACTGCGTATTACCATTATTCAAGATCTTGTTGATGTAACTAGTAGAAGGACATTAAATAATATAATATGCATTTCTTGGATTATTAGAAGTAGCCCATATTCCCAAAGGTGCTTCCTTTGTCTTATACTATGTATTCAAGTATCTACTTGTCTATCTGTTCCATAGATCTGTGTCTATCTATCTGTGTACTAATAATTCTATGCTTCCAAAGCAAAATGATACTTAGTATATAATTTTCAATTTTCAAGTAGTAAGAGTATTCTTAACCACAACGCTCAATACTGAGAATCTCTCCTGAGGAAATAAACTAAAAGTAGAAAATATTTATGTAAATGGATACCCTCTACAACATTATTTATAGTAGTGATAAAAATGATAACATAAATGTCCAAATTGTTGAAATGGTTATGAACAATATACTTGTAGAGTGTAATATTAGATATGAAAAATTATGCTTACAGAGGGTGCCAACCATCAAGTATTCAGCTAAAATATATTGTAATATTGGGGATATTTCAAATAGTAACATGAAAAATATCACTATGCTAAATTGATAATATCAGGATAAAAAAATTATTATTTTCTACTAAGTTAAAAAGAGTGAAGAGAAGGAGGTAATTTACAAAACATTACCATAAGTGTTTTACTCTTAATTAGCAGAGTTATGGATGCTTTATATGTTCTTCTGAAACTTCCATTATTTCCTGAATTCTATTATGCTATACTTCTCCTTGATTCTTTGTAAATCAATTCTAGATTAAGGTGAAGCTACATATTTAAAAATATAGTGCTTTTATAATTATTATTAAAAACAGTTACTTTAATTACATTGCCAATATCCCAATCTCTGCTTATTAATATTTGTAATATCTCTTAGCTGAAAGAATTAAAAAAAAACTGTGAACAAGAAAAGACTTTTCTGACGCAAAAGTTTAATATAGTGTTAATTTAGGACCAATGGAAAAGAATAAATAATATTTTAAGGGGGACAAAAGTATGGAGAAGAAAGATACCTAAAGTGCTAATTTTTAAAAAGATTTATTTATTTATTCATGAGACACACAGAGAGAGAGGCAGAGACATAGGCAGAGGGAGAAGCAGGCTCCTCACCAGGGAGCCTGATGAGGGACTCCATCTCCTTGATCCCCTGAGCCAAAGGCAGATGCTCAACCACTCAACTTCTGAGCCACCCAGGCGTCCCTAAAGTGTTAATTTTTTGACTCTATAAATTAATAAAAACAAACCATCTTTGTATGGCTTATATGATCCATATTCTAAACCATTATAACATCAGTTAAGGTTATATCATCTTAGTTCACTGCCTTCTTTCCGTTTAGTTTGGATTTCTCAGTGAAGGATGATTAGTAAACTCTTGAAATCTACCTGTCAAATGATGGCTTCTCTCCACAGTCAAAGGCATCCTGGAGCTCCTTCACTAGGTTAGCCTGGCCTGGCAGTCGGAAGAGACCCTCTTCTTTTAGCCCCCTTTGTCGGATAAAGTCCACACACTGCTCCACCAACATTGGAGCCAGACGGTTCCCATATCTCTTCTCATAACGGACAGTGTCTTCCAGTTTCTGTCCAAAAATGCCTGGAGAAATAAAGGATCACAATGAATTTGAGGAATTTATATCACCTCACTTTGTTACTTTTTAAAAAACTCAATATAAAGGAAAAACAAAGATTGAAATGCTGGCAAGTATTTAAGAACTTGTACTTCACATTTTTACAGAATCAAATCCATTGTACACAATTCTTCAAATGAAAAGACTTTGCCTTATACTGCCCTTTCCCCCTATAGTCCATATTCAGCCCCCAAACCAAACAGTAATATGAAGTTGGAGATATCCACTTCGATATAAGAAACACTGCAATAAATAAAATTTTATTTTTGAGTTTTCTTTTTCTTTAATTTTGAGTTTTCTTTTCTTTCTTTCTTTTTTCTTTTTCTTTCTTTTGGGAAAGGAATTGTATTGAGAAGCAGAATATCTGCAGAGAATGGTCAAACTCTACTTTTTGTTACAGCTGTAACTTTAAGTCCAATTTTCATTCAGTATAAATATTGTCCATTTATTTCTTTGTTCACCTTTTGTTTTCAAACAAGTGATGATGCCTTGATTATTTTGTTAATTTTTTATTTTCATTCCAGTGTAGTTAATATACAGTGTAATATTAGTTTCAGGTGTGCAATACAGTGATTCAACACTTCCAGTAACATCCAGTGCTCATCACATGTGCCCTCCTTGCCCTCCTTAATTGCCATCACCTATTTCCCCATTCCCCCACCCACCTTTCCTCTGGTAGCCATCAACTTGTTCTCTATAGTTAAGGGTCTGTTTCTTGGTTTCTCTCTCTCTCTCTTTTTTTCCCCTTTGTTCATTTGTTTTTGCTGATTTCTTCATTGAGTTATTTTCTTATTATTGAGTTTTGAGAGTTCTTTATAAATTCTAGGATCAGATATGATTTGCAAATACCACAAGTCTGTGGTTTGTTTTACCATTTTCTTAATGTCTTGCAAAGGAAAGTTCTAAATTTTGATAAAGATCCATTTATCATATTTTTTTCATGAATTATGCTTTCAGTGTCATATCTAAGAAATCAATCTAAAAAATTTTGCCTAATCCAAGGCCATGGACTTTTACCTACATTTCTTTAAAAAATTTATTCATAAAAAATTTATTCATTTAAGTTTGACATTTAGATCTACAATCCATTTTAAGATAGTTTTTTAATTACTTTTTTTAAACTAATTATTTTTTGTATATTTTTTCATTGGAATTCGATTTGCCAACATATAGCATAACACCCAGTGCTCATCTTGCCAAGTGCCCCACTCAGTGCCTGTCACCCAGTCACCCCATCCCCCTGCCCACCTCCCCTTCCACTAACCTTAGTTCATTTCCCAGTTAGGAGTCTCTCATGTTCTGTCACCCTCCCTGATATTTCCCACTCATTTTCTCTCCTTTCCCCTTTATTCCCTTTCACTATTTTTTATATTCCCCAGATGAATGAGACCATATAATGTTTGTCGTTCTCTGATTGACCTACTTCATTCAGCATAATACCCTCCATTTCCATCCACATCGAAGCAAATGGTGGGCATTTGTCGTTTCTAATGGCTGAGAAATATTCCATTGTATATATAGACCACATCTTCTTTCATCTTTTGATGGACACCGAGGCTCCTTCCACAGCTTGACTATTGTGACACTGCTGCTATAAACATTGAGGTGCAGGTGTCCTGCTGTTTCACTGCATCTGTATCTTTGGCTAAATATCCAGTAGTGCAATTGCTGGGTCATAGGGCAGTTCTATTTTTAACTCTTTTGAGGAACCTCCACACAGTTTTCCAGAGTGGCTGTACCAGTTCACATTCCCACCAACAGTGCAAGAGGGTTTCCCTTTCTCCACATCCTCTCCAACATTTGTGGTTTCCTGTCTTGTTAATTTTCCCCATTCTCACTGGTGTGGGGTGGTATCTCATTGTGGTTTTGATTTGTATTTTCCTAATTGATGCCATGATTATTATTTTTTTTTTTAAACTATGTTTCTTTTTTTTTTATTTTTATTTTTATTTTTTTAATTTTTATTTATTTATGATAGTCACAGAGATAGAGAGAGGCAGAGACATAGGCAGAGGGAGAAGCAGGCTCCATGCACCGGGAGCCTGACGTGGGATTCGATTCCGGGTCTCCAGGATCGCGCCCTGGGCCAAAGGCAGGCGCCAAACCGCTGCGCCACCCAGGGATCCCCGATGCCATGATTATAATCAAGGTGATAAAACCAGGTAAAAATGCCCAGAATTTTCATCAGAAATATTTCAGACAGAAATATTTCACCTTTTAAATTCCTAAACTACTGGGACACCTGGGTGGCTCAGAGGTTGAGCATCTGCCTTCAGCTCAGGGAGTGATCCCAGAGTCCCCGGATCGAGTCCCACATTAGGGTCCCTGCATGGAGCCTGCTTCTCCCTCTGCCTGTGTCTCTGCTATTCTCTCTCTGCGTCTGTCATGAATCAATAAATAAAATCTTTAAAAAAAAAAAAAACAAAAAAAACCTTAAACTACTAATTTATTTGAAAGGGAAAAATCTGAATTATGAAGCAGTGCATACCAAAACTGAGGAGGTGGAATCATGATGGTTTGCCCTGACAGACAGGAGGACATATTTTACCACATGTTGTCTAGAACTGCCAGCATATGATACTAATAAAAAGCAGGCCAATTTTGATCAGTTTTATTAGATTTTAAAATAACCACAAAGGGTAAATTTTTTCCTGTATGCATTTGGGTCTAAACATCCCTACTATTCACCCTTGAGGACCCACTGATTAAGAAACAACTCCTCTAGGCTGTTTGTAGTGGGTGTGACAGCTTCAAGGTTAAATTGTGCAGTTGGAGCACTCGTCATGCAGGCCCTGAGGGCCTGCAGTCACAGTGGAGTCACTGCTGTGCTCTCCGTAGCATCTGGAGCTGATGTTCTACTGATGATGAAGAGATGCCTGGGCTGGAAATGGAGTCCATGGTGGCTGCATGTAAGGGACTGGACCCTTTCAATATGCCAGCCCCAAAGGCAGCTTCAGGTAACAAGGAGGGCCCTAATTTTGTCTCGCCTATCACTAACAAGCAAATAGTGGGGTGTATCTATGAAAAGGACAAGAGTGCTATCATCTGGTTCTGGTTGCACAAACATGAGACCCAGCAGTGCCCTAACTGTGGAGTTCATTAAAAGCCAGTGCCCACCAGTTGGCCCACTGAGCCTTTACACTAACTTACTCAAAATGTGCTGTAAAGTGTCTTCTTTCCAATAAAGAGTAGCCATTGTACTGGCTTCTTCTATCAAGAAAAGAAAGAAAGAAAGAAAGAAAGAAAGAAAGAAAGAAAGAAAGAAAGAAAGAAAGAAAGAAAGAAAGAAAGAAAGAAAGAAAGAAAGAAAGAAAGAAAGAAAGAAAGAAAGAAAAGAAAAGAAGAAGAAAGAAAGGAAGGAAGGAAGGAAGAAGAAAGAGAGAGAGAGAGAGAGAGAGAGAGAGAGAAAGAAAGCAAGCCTCTAAAATATATTAATCAGGTGGTAGCTTGGCAAAAATGATCAACCTATGAGAAAAAAAGGTGGGGAAAGCCAAAGCAAATGTCACTCCAATGTACCCAGATGGGATGAGTATCACTAAATGGTTTTAACGGTATAATGGTTTCATAAAAGGGGATGAAAAATTAGTGTTGCATGTCAAAATTATGTGATACTCCAGAATACTTGGGGAATTATTTCAAAAACATTAGGTTAAGAACTTGACAATAAAAACACATGTTTTATCTCCCTATCTGTAAAATAATTTATGCATGGACTCAGCAATGCAAAACCATCACATTCTAAGCAATAAATATTACTACCAAAGAGAAAATTTTTAGCCTGGTAGAGACAATAAAACAACAACAAACCAAACTATTCAACACCTGATATCAAATCTGACATTAATGGAATTCATATATTTGTTTTGGGAAAAAATATTGAGTGAACTAATATTAATATTCAAATATATAGAAAGCAGCATTAGAAAATGGCATCTTCTAAGGGCAGAAAAATTAATTAATTTAAATTAATGTAGGTAACAGGCTACATTAGGCTTTGGAAGAAGCAGTTTCTCAATGGCATGTCAAACATTGCTGGAAAACTCAACAGACATTCATACCTTGTTTTCTCTTGTCATTTCCATTTTAAGGACTGAAAAATGGTTTATCTGCATTTCTTTCATTTAGAACTCATAGGACTTTATGACGTGGGCACCACTATTTTGCCAAGGAGACTGAAGCATAGAAAGGTTAAGTGACTTGCTGAATGTCACATAGCTAGTGAATGTTGGAGTCAAGATTTGTTGAAGGCTGTTGGATTTCAGAGCCACTCTGTATCTATTACACAATACTGTGTACTGCACACATGTCTGAAAAATGAGTTACTGAGGGAGAAACTTGCTGCCTGCTAGCTTTCTGACCTAATTTCTGCCATCATGCTAGGAGGAGTGATTTCTTCTGAGAAAATGCAAATTTGGAGGAAGGTCAGAAAAGAAAATAGAGAAGGAGAAAACTCTGAATATCTTGTGCCTCCTGTCCAAGGAAATAATTTCCTTTATGTAAAGAGCTATGCTTATTTAGCAATATAATATATAAAAGAGTTAAAGCACATAGACAAAAGATACACATGCTTAGATATTCTTATGGAAAATTAATAGTTTTCTGCTCTAAGTCTGGTCTTGCAAAGATTAGTGATTTTAATAAATGTATACTTTCCATTTTGTGGCATTGGAATAGAATGTCCCAAACATCTCTTACAATGGTAGATGTGAATTAATGTCCTATATGATCATGTTTTTTTGCATGTGAAAAGTTAGGGGAAAATTTTTTTACGCTGTTTTGTTTAGAATTTTGGTTGAGGAAGCAGTGAAACTTCAAATTTTAAGATTAACAAGAAAGAGCAAAGGTCATGAGCCTATTCTGGACTAGCAGCATGGGGAAAAGGACACATTGATTAGTAGATTATTAACAAGAACATACTCTGTGATGTGAGTCATGTAAACAGTTCTAGCTATGTCCATTTAAATTCCCAGGGAGGTTTCACACTCCCTGACAAAACCATCCCTGGAATTTCTGGGTGACAAATGTACATCATGTGTACTTCACCTTAAGTACAAATGTACATGGAAGTACACTGATGATGTCATAAAGCATCACCAAGGAGGTAACTTTTCACTGGATTGAGAAAGTAAATTACACAGGTGATTTTATTATACTTGTGGGAGGCTGTTCCAACGAAAGAGAGAGAGAGAGAGAGAGAGAGAGAGAGAGAGAGATCTAAATCTCCTTCAGGATTTGTGAGGTTCCTCCTTGATGTGTGATTTATACACTCAATAGCTAGAGGCAGACTGTGAAGTTAACTGAGTATGATCAGATAACTATTCATATTCCATTCATCTTAAATATGAATAAGCAAACACAAAACCAAACTGTTTTGGACTTCCTGTTCCTTGCAATTTATTCTTTTTGCTCCTTGGTTCCTGGTTAAGTATGGCTCTGGCTCCATTTCATTACTTTCTATCCTTTTGCCAACCTATTGCAATTTGGACTCTGCTACCGTCATTCTACTAAAAGAACTTTTTCTATAATCATTAACAACTTCCTACTTGACAAATCATTGAAAGCCAAATCTATTTTTTGTATTACTTCATGCCTCATTTCCTTTAAAACTGTCAATGTCCCTCTTCTTGACACTTCTCATGTGTTACATAGTTCTAGCCTTCCAGAATACTCTTATTGATCTCCTTCTTGACTGTGCTACTTACTTACTACACCCTTCTCATGAATTTGTTCGTTCTTAGGGTTCTGTCCTCAGCCCTATTTTTATGTTACTTAACACAATTTCTTTGCTTGACTACATTTAATCTCATTGTCTATCAAGTATTCTAAGATCTGTATCTTAATTTGGGCCACTCTTATGATCCTTGGTATTAGATTTCTAAGTACCCAATAGACCCCTCAACATGAATAGCTCAAAAACATCCTCAAACTCAGAATTTCTAAAACTAAATAATCTTGTCTTTAAAATCTGTTCTACTTCCTGTAATCCTGGATTTGGTTATCAGTTCCTATTATCCCCCTAAACACTGAAGTGCCATCTGAGAGTCAACCTAGATTCTTCCTTCCATCATGACCTTCATTTAGTGACCACATTGGTTCCTTTCAAACTCACTGTCACTATATTAGGCTAGATCCTCAATATTTCTTAAGTGATTTTTTGAAGAGCAGAGTATTTATTTCTAGCAAGTGCTGCCATAGTGATCTTCATAATATTTAAATTGGATCATGACATTCCTTTGCTTTATTTCTTCCAGTTGTGCCCACTGGCCAACTCTTTTTCATGGAATACAGAGTCTCCACAATCTGATCTCTGCCTCTTTATCTGCCATTCAATTGACAAATATTTAGGTGGCACCCACTGTGTCCCAGGCACTGTGTCATATCCACCCTCCTTTCTACTGCTTGCTCACAAACAACATGCTCTGTATCCATGCTGGACTATTAATGGCTTCCTAAATGCAATATGATTTATCCTATCTTCAGGCCTCCTTCAAGAAGGTAGGTTTTGCCATCATGGGTCAGCCTAGGGCAACTTACTCTGCAAGATTCAATTCATATCATCTCCTGTGTAAAGTCTTTACTAACATTCTCTCATCACTCCAGACCCAAAGCTTGATATGTTTCTTCTTTGGTTTCTTAGCATTGCTTTGTAATTATTGCCTATCTACCCTGGACTACTCTCTCTCACCAGTCACAAGATGATTGTACTTTTATAATCACTACAGTAAAATCATTATCTTGCATTTGTTATTATTATAAATGATATGGGATAACACCTGTAAAATATGTGTCTATCCAATAAACGTCAGAGAAGGGTAGGAAAATTTCTCAGGGTGCCACAGATATCAAGACTGAGCTGGAACTTGAGCCAAATATGAAGGACTCCACAGCTCATGCTCCACTCTACCACAGTGCCATGGTTGGAATGTCTGTCCCCCCACCTCCACTTCAACAATTCCTATGTTGAAAACCTAATGCCTAGTGATGGTATTAGGAGTTGGGGCCTTTGAGAGGGTGATGAGGTCATGAGGGTGGTGCCCTCCTGAATGGGATTAGTGCTTTGGTTAAAGGGCTCCAGAGAGCTTTCTCGCTCCTTCCTATTCTGTCACTTGAGAATACAACAGGAAATTGACAGTCTGCAACCCAGAGAAGGGCTCTCACCAGAACCCAACCATACCGGCCTGATCTCAGACTTCCAGCCTCCAGAACTATGAGAAATAAATTTCTGTTGTGTATAAGCTACATGGTCAAAGGTATTTTGTTACAGCAGCTTGAATGCACCAAGACAGAGACACAAACTCTCTTCCTTATGTCCCTGGAACTTAATACCCAAGTGGGTAAGTCTCAAATGCTCCATAAACATTTGTGGAATTAATGTGTGCATTGAAATAAAATGCTATGCTTCCTCAGTTGTGGAAATAAGTGAATAACCCCAATGTTAAATACTCATCGATAATCCCCAGGCTGTGACACTGATTTCTATAAACACTTGAAAACAAAAAAGTCTGTGGTATGCTGATGAAAAGCCAGAAGTTATACTGTTATAACTTCTTATAACAGTTAACTGTTATAAGTATAACCAAAAGTTATACTTTTTGGTTATTATTCAGATTTTCTGCTGTCAGTGATTTCTCGGAGTTCCTGTCCTCTTCCTCCTATAGATAACATGCTAAGCCATATAGAGAATCTGCTTTTACTTATCCTTCTGCTTATTGCACTCCTGCTAGCAGAATAAGTCTTGGTATCTCCAGGATTATAATAATTTTTAATTAAAAATGAACATTCACCCATATAAACTCATAGATTCATATAAACTGACAAATCAAATAAAAGACATTCAGCTTAGTACAGAACTAAGAAACAATGACAGCCAAAGTTTACTTCAATCTGTCACCAATGCTTTCTAAGCAACCAAAAAATCTTATATGAGTAAAAATCTTTTAATCCCAGGAGCTCTGAATCTATATAGCCAGTGAATGTCTGGTAGAATCTTGATTCTTTTTGTAGTCAGAGTGGAGAAGGAGGGAGAAAAAGAAAGTCTTAGATAAACTGAGAAGTGTAATTATGCCAGCATAGTGGTCTAGTGGCCTAGGCCCCAGACCAGCAGACACTATTGATGTTAGGTACCAAGCCATGCAATTTATATGCATTTTCTTATTTGACACAAGCATTCTTCAAGGACGTCTCCCTTCTACAAACTGATTCAGAGATGATAGGTGATCTGAGATCACACATCTAGAAAGTGGCAGATCTGGGATACAAACACTTGTCTATACAATTCTAAAAATCTTCCTTTTCTACTATGTTATATTAATTCAATTCAGACATTTTTTTCATAGGCATGCTGACCACTCTCTTAGGATAATATAGGAGAAAATGTCTAAATCTGATTTCTATCTAAATGATTAAATTTGATTTTACATAGTTCAGATGAATCCAGATAAGACCATAGTCGGTCTTTTGTTCAAGGGCTCCCCAGTTTTCATATATAATTTGTTGTAGTTCTTACCACAGAGTGACTATGTCTCTTTATCCTCAAGGGAATGTGTGAACTCATAGATTCAAGACAACCTATCTTGTTTGGTTATTCATCTCCAGAATCACCTGGTTATGTGTTCCATAAAATTTTGATATAATAATTTAATGAACTACTCATTTATAGCACCATTTAAAATTATATGCATTTGGATAGTAGCATTCTATTGAACAAATCTACTTCCATAAATCTGACTACAAAATACACAACATACAATAAAGAAAATGTTGGTTTTATTCAATCATGTCACAACCATCACAAAGGTAACCTATTTTTTTAAAGATTTTATTTACTCATTCATGACACACACACACACACACACACACACACATACACACAGAGGCAGAGAGAGAGGCAGAGGGAGAAGCAGATTCCATGCAAGAAGCCCGATGTGGGACTCGATCCCAGACCCCGGGATCACGCCTTGAGCCGAAGGCAGACACTCAACCACTGAGCCACCCAGGCGTCCCAAAGGTAATCTATTTTAACTCATTATTGCGTATGGACTAGTAGGAAAAGATATATAATGATACTGTACTTCACTGATTTGCAATAAACTTCGAATCCTTGATTCAATAGACCATTCTTCATCCTGGGAAGAAGTAGACAAATCTCTATCTATCTATCTCTATCTATCTATCTTTCACCACAAATGTATATGAAGTACTTTAAGATGGCTATAAAGATAAGGTGGCCAGGAGGCAGCATATAAGAAATATAAGGACTACACAGAAGGTTTGGGTGAACAGAGAAGACCTGATGAGAAATGAGAACCAATAATGCCTGGAAGGAAGCATAAAGTTTGAACAGAGCAGGGAAAGTGTCATAGAATAGTGGAAAAAAAGCAAAGAGGTGGAGTAGCACACATGTTTAGGGAGAAAGAGTGGGACAGTCTGGGGAACTGGGAGTTTATTCTCTAGTGAATAGATGGAACTGGTTAGAAGGCCTTGATAATTACTTGAAACAGTTAGGACTTCCTCTTGAGAGCAATAGGGACTCATAAAAATGTTTGAGCTGTGGGACACTTGAGAATACTATTTCAGAAATACCCATTGGTCAGTGCTTTACAAATGGCCTGTGTGTTGTAGGACTTTGTGAAGAACATTAGGGTGGAAACAAGTGAGGATGGATGCTGTCTTGAAGAGCTTCTTCTGAGGTTAAAATATGTTGTGCATGAAGCAAAAAAAAAAAAAAAAAAAAAAATTGGCATAGGGAGCTAAGGTGATAGAAACTGCAATGGATGCAATGGAGCTGGAAGTCTATAAAGAAAGAAGAATCAAGAGTGTACAGCTACTAACTGGTTACCATGTAGGGGAAAAGCTCTAGAGAATGAATGATGACTTATCTCTAAGAAGAGAGCAATTCAGAAAAACAAAACAAAACAAAACCCCAAAAAACAAAAAAACAGAAAAATTTTCTTCATTGTGTCCTGTGAGTATAACAACCCGAAATCAGCTAGCTGGCCTATTATGACTGGAAATTAACACTACCATTCAGGAACCTAAATAGTATGCACCTCCAGGTCATCAAAAGGCTGGTTATGCTTCACATATTATATATTAGTCTTACAGAGGTAAAAAAAATTACATATATATAGTTTCAAAATCAACAAGGTAAAAATACATTGTAATCATTCTCTCTCCAAAACATAAATCCAAAGCACTGCCTAAGAAATGTTTCTCAGCTCCTAGATTTTTAAAACTCCTGGGAAAGCATTTTCAGTGATCTGTATTAGCACCCAAACAAAGAAATGGAGCGATGAAAAGGACAGTAAAGGACCAAACGGATCTGGAAGAGAAAGCAACCCTGAGAAGTCATTTAGGGCCTGCTCAGCATGCAGGCTCCATTACCACCAGGCCTCTGGAAACTTTAAGTCAACTCCACACTTCATTCTGAGGGCATTTCTAAAGTGGCAAGTCTCCTCTTCTGTTGGCCTAGCCTTGACAACGGTAAAAAAAAAAGAAAAAAAAATATGTTTTAAATGTGGATCGGGAAAAGCAGATGCGTCAACATTCTTTGCTTCTGGGTGCTTTTCCATGAATCATGCACTCTTCCTTTTGCTTTCATTGAAAATGACTTAAGCCGATGCTCTGCAATAGGCTTGGTTGAGGAAGGCAGAAACGCAGAACCCAGTCCACTTCTTGAACTACTTGAGCACCCGGGAGATTAAACAAGGCACAAAAGAACACTCTCTTCTTAAGGTAGCATGGTTGGGGGGCCCAGGATGGAAAGAAAAGTCCATTCTTTTCAGTGCAGGCCCTTAAATAAAGATGTAAACACTCTGTGAGTCATGCCACAGCGGGCTCCAGCCATTAGGCTGCACACACAGAAGCAGCTTCTCTCCCAGAGCCTCACTGCACAACTGTAGTGTGCAGCCAGGGAATGAGGCAGCCTGGTGTGCCGCCAGCTCTGGCTGGAGGGCCAGAAAACCTACAACAGCTCCATGCTTCTGCTCCTCCTCTCCTTTATGGTTCTGCCAGAAGCCACAATATGGTTTTGTAAATTAGAAATCCGTTCATCCTTGAGTCCCGTGCTGAACATTCCTCAGATTACGAAGACTGCAAAGGACAGGACAAGAGTTTAAAAATAACCCACAGGAGTGATGATAGGTGGAAGCATTCCTGTGGGTGCCATTTGCCAGCCCATGGGAATTCTCCCTGCAGGCGCTGCCTTCCCACCCTGGTATTTAAGGAGAAAGGGAAGAGGGCACCACAAAGAGCAGTGTTAGGCAGGATTCTTGCAGATATGCTATGCTCCACTATTGGAGAGAAGGTGGAAAAGGTCAAAACCACCTTGCTCTGTGGTTCAAAGATACATTAATTGTCCCCAGAATATCTCATGCTACAAATGAGCACCAAAAGCCTGGAAAAGTAGACCTTCTCTGCCTGTTTGGATAAACTTGATTTAGTTGCTGAGGGCTGGAAGAGCTAGAAAGAGAGAAAGTCCTTTAAGCAATTACTCCATAGCTTTTTTCCAATTTCTATTGTTAGCAATTTCCCTGTCAAAGATGCAGGCTTAACAGTAACCACACATGTATCTCTCACTTAATTACCTTTGTGGATGAGAGAGGAATATAAATGAACACCTGTATTCTTTGCTAATAATATATGATAATGACTACAGGTAGATCTTAACTGCTCAGAGGGAAAGACTCAGAAGGAACAACGTTTAGTCTTAAAAAGTTCCTACTATATTTTACTTTATACATGTGGTTTTTTTTCTTTGTTTTCTTCTTTTTCTTTCTTTCTTTTCTTCTTCTTCTTTTTTTTTTTTTTGGTTAGTAAGTAGAAAGGGTTAATGAATAGATAGCAATCAAAAAAAAGGGAGAAAGAACCTTCGATGCTAGTCACATCTGCTCCTGATTAAATTATTAGCTCACTATGCATGACATTAAAATCATAACTACCTAGTTCCAATTTAAATAACCACTTCATTTAATTATCCCCATTTTAAAGCAAAATGACACTTGAAAATATTTTGATGCATACATGTTTTCTAAAAGCATTTTATTTTACCTAGCTGTACCCTTCCACTCCCCTTGCACGAATCAATTCTGAAATGCATAGCTCCTTTTATTGATCATAAATTGCTATATTTTCCCATTCCTTCCTCCTTACAGTTCGTATCTTTGGCCTCCGACAAGGCCACCTTTTGATACATCTGGAAAGTCAAGGTGACTCCTATTTCTAATCAGTGTTAGTCAATATGGTCAAAAGGCTCCTGAAAAGGGGTCACTACAGATAATCTAGTTATTAAAATTTTCTCAGCGGGGGAGGTGAGGCACAGGCAGCCAGAGCAAGACCAATGTGATGGGAATAGAGAACAAGGATTTGAGAGGGGCTGAGTGCAAGAAGCAATAACATGGCTGCTTGATTTGGGTCTGACAGCAGCCCCAGGTGGCGCCCCGGCCCCTCCTCCCCAAGGGCCAGGCCGGCTCGCCCGCTTTCCATCAGTCAAGGTGATCCCCATAGGACTCCCATTCTTTAAGCTCCACCTATCCAGCCCACTCACAGTCATCAACAGATCAATATGAACCTTGGAAAACAAATACAGACCAGCAGAGACACGCACAAATCCCTCCTGTACAGTTCTAAGCTCTTGGTTTTCAAAATCCCATTTTATCTGAACATAAACTGACCTTAAAACATCAGAAAATATATGAATATTCTTTTAGATGGACATTAACAGATCATCCACCTACCTTTCCGAAAACTAAAACACCGTTTGATTCTTCTGTATGTAGTTTTAGGAATGAAAGGAGTTGACGCTAGGGCACCTGAGGGGCGTCCCCCAGTCGTTCGGTCCTCAGGCATCATACAGGCCCCAAGTTCTGAACCAGTTTCAGGCTTCTTTTAAGACCTGCCTCTGCGCGATACCCCACAGCCACTCCTTCTCATGTTGATTTGTTAGGGTTGAAGTGCTGATTCCTAGAACTTGAAGGCTGTTATCCCCCAGCTCCTGGATCAGGGGTAAGTTACCACCTCTCATGGACTTCTTCTTCTTTTTCTTTTTTTTGGCAAAAACTTCCTTTTCTCTCCCCTATTCCAAGGAGTTTTAAGGTTTGGGTGTTTTGTTCTGTAAGTTTCTGCAGACATTCCAAAATGTCACAGCAAAAAAGAACTGCAGCAAGGCAAGCTGCATCTCCCATTCAAACAGCAGGAATTGCTTTAGCTTTCTTTCTTTCTTTCTTTCTTTCTTTCTTTCTTTCTTTCTTTCTTTCCTTCTTTCTTTCTTTCTTCTTTCTTTCTTTCTTTTTCTTTCTTTCTTCTTTCTTTCTTTCTTTCTTCTTTCTTTCTTTCCTTCCTTCTTCTTTCTTTCTTTTCTTTCTTTCTTTCTTTCTTCTTTTTCTTTCTTTCTTTCTTTCTTTTTCTTTCTTTCTTTCTTTTCTTTTTTTTTATTAAGAACGGTCTTCTCAGCTGGAACTGGGGGGTGCGGGGCTGAGATTCCTCTGGAAAGGTCAGCAAACAGCCGTGTGCAAGGGGGAAAAGGAACAATGACACAAGAGGCCCCTGAGGACTGCTTCAGGACCGTCCCTGCCGGCTCCTTTCATCTGAGGAAAGGGGGGAGCCAATAGTGGCACCTTCTCCAGAAAGCACTGCAGTGCATGATAGGTTCTGTTCAAAGGACTCCCCGGTTCCTTCCGAGGCACCCCTCAGCCTCTGATGCTCTCTGCGGGCTTCTCGCTCTTCCCTTCCGTCTTCGAACTCCCTCCCGGGGCTGCCGAGGAAGCTCCAGGTCAGGAGAGTCGGCGCCCGGGCCGCGGGGAGGCCGCTGTGCAGGGAGCCTCTCCTCCCGGTGCGGCCGCTCGGTTCGGCCCCGGTTCCCCAGGGCGGGCTGGGCGGGCGCGGGGGCGGGGGCGGCGGTACCGGCACCGGCACCGGCACCGGCACCGCGCTGGGCTGCTGCTGGCGGCTTCGCTGCCGCCGGGCACACGCAGCAGGTGCAGGCGCCGCAGAGAGCGGGCGCGCAGGGCTCCTCGCGGCTGGCGACCCCCTGCTCCCTCCTCTCACCTTGCGCCCGCCGCCGGCCCTTGTGCGAGCCGCTGCAGAGCTCCAGCAGCACCTACCCGACGCCGAGGGGGTGAACTTTTACCCCCACCCCCACCCCCACCCACTACCATCCCCCCTTCCTGCACGGACTCTCTCCCTATACAAGACTTTGCCCAGAGATCTATCTGGCAGCTCAATCTGTCCGTGGGTGCCGGCTCCAGTGTGCCTATCCCTTACACACGTGTGCCGACTTGTACACACATGTGTGTCTGTGAAGTAGAAAAAATATTCTCAATCTGGTAACAAAGCCCCCGCAGGTACAGCCACCATAAAAGAAGTCAGCTCAACTCACGGGTGTGTACCCATGCGTATTTGTACACATGCACCTAGTTCTCTACATCTCTGCTTACGGTTTGAAAACCAATCCTGTTTTCCACTTTCTCCTCTGCTCTTGCACGCACCCTCATGTCCACCTGCACTCTCGATCCCCCCTCGCTGAACAATTTACTCACTGGGTTAATCATTCATCCACCTGGCTGTTCCATGGGCAGATTCAGAATGCTAGTGCTTTAACCCCATCTGACCTCCAAGGTCTCGGGGTTCCTTCCGAGCGGGAGTGCTACAAAACCGTGAGGAATCCTGCAAGGGTACTCCCTTTCGAAACATCACTTCTCTGATTGGCATGCCCAGATAGGTAACAGTTTGTCACTGAAGGAATCATCAGTAGTGACTTCTGCCCTATGGTTCAAATTTTTGCCTTCACTGTCACAGCATGCTACTAGAAAAAAATAGGGAACCACAAGGTATTACTCATTATAAACAAGACAGTGACAATGCTGGACCCAGAGGCATCAGGCAGCTGAAGACCTTACTGACCTGAGCACTGGGATGGAGGGAACACATGTAATCACAGGACTTTGGAGCCAGAAAGAATCTCCGTTAAAACGGTTTTGTCTAATTTTCTTATTTTACAAACAAGCAAACTGAAAGTCTGGAGAGGGGGTCCTACTCCTTACCCAAGGCCACACAGCTGACTATGTCAGAGGTGAGAGACCACATTACCTCTTAATTAACCCTTGCTTGGCCACATGCCAGGTGTTCATCATGAGAATTATCCACATGAAGTATTTTTACTGCATCGATAGGTCTCTGGCTCAACTCTTTTTGGAAGGAGACAGAAATACAGGAAGAACCGATTTTGTTAGTCATTAAATTTAGGCAAAACGCTCAGATCTAATGAAAACTCTGTGGATTCACACTCTTCCCACACCCTTGGGCTTGGCACTTCCATACACATTGCTTCAAAAACAATTGAAAAGAATTAAAACAAGCAAACAAACAACCCAAACAGTGTAGGGGTGCCTGAGTGGCTCAGCTGGTTAAGCAACCAACTCCTGATTTCAGCTCAAGTCCTGATCTCGATCTCAGGGTCATTGGATCAAGCTCTGTATCAGACTGCCCGCTCAGTGAGGAGTCTGCTGGAGATTCTCTCTTCCTCTCTCCCTTTGCCTCTCCCCCTGCTTGTGCTCTCTCTCTCAAATTAATAAATAAATAAATAAATCTTTAAAAAAAAGTGTAAAAAAAAAAAAAAAGCAAAAATAAGTAAGCAAAACAAAACCACTGAGTTTTTCCAAAGCTAAATAAATGCTTTGACATCCTAAATTTCGGATTTGACTTTTAGACAGAAACCACGCCCCTCTCAACATTTTTTTTTTTAATTTTTATTTATTTATGATAGTCAGAGAGAGAGAGAGAGAGAGGCAGAGACACAGGCAGAGGGAGAAGCAGGCTCCATGCACCGGGAGCCCGACGTGGGATTCGATCCCAGGTCTCCAGGATCGCGCCCTGCGCCAAAGGCAGGCGCCAAACCGCTGTGCCACCCAGGGATCCCCCCTCTCAACATTTTTAATGGGGAAACAGCTGTTTACAAGTGGTTTTAAGCAGATAACACAAAGCTAAAGTATCTAGAGTCAATAGATACTTTTGTTATCAGGCTCGGTTAAGTGAACGCCTACTTCTTCCATTTCTATCGGTTCCCTTCCCTTATCTGATTATCTGTTGTAAGTTTGATTTCTTTAATAAAAAGAAAAAAAAAACAATTCCATAGCTCTACATTTTAAGATTTTCACATTACAGTTTTTCATTCCTAAGAGTTTGAAGAGCTTGGCAAGCTCCTCAGGTGTCTCCTACTTTTCATCAAATTGTTATTGTAATGGTAAAGGGGGAATATTTTACATGCATATGCAACCTGAGCTAGGATAAGCCTAGGTGTCTCATGATAAACTTTACTTTTTCAAAACGCAGGCTATGAAAGTGCAGTAGAGGTCATGAAATGCCCTTTCTGTAATAAACACATTTAAAATATATCCAAAGGTGCTATACAGAAATTATACATTAAGAAATTATACATCAGAGTGATATGCCACCTTCCAAGTGTCTTTGCAAATACCATTTAATCAATAACCACAACAATATTTAGGCACCAGGAAGGAGACTGGAGTCTAAGAGGTCTTTATTTAGGATTAACAGAGTCTTGGGTTCCATAACTAAGATAAAGAGGAGAAATGTATTTTCTTATGAAAGGCAATTACAGCAACTGAGGAATTTTTTTAACAGATTTTTTGAGATATAATTCACATATCATAGAATTCATCCATTTCATGTATATAAGTCAGTGACTTTTAGCATATCACAGATATATACAATCATCATCCTAGTCAATTTTAGAATATTTTCATCACCTCAAAAAGAAATTCAGTAACTTGGATTATCACCTATCC
The DNA here is from genome assembly GCF_003254725.2 of Canis lupus dingo. NCBI lineage: Eukaryota > Metazoa > Chordata > Mammalia > Carnivora > Canidae > Canis > Canis lupus. The sequence goes on along the minus strand of NC_064274.1, from coordinate 9,520,707 downwards.
CCTCCAACATTCCCATCCCAACACTAAGTGACTGCTAATCTACTTTCTGTCTCTAGACCTTTCCTTGTTCCATACCATCATATGAACAGAATCATATGCTATGTAGCCTTTTGTGACTGTCTTTTTCCACTTAGCATAATGTTTTCAAGGTTTACTCTCATTGTAGCATGTATGAGTACCTCATTCTTTTTTATGGATGCATAATAATCCCTGGTGTGGATATACCACATCCTATTGACTCATTTGTCTATTGATGGACATTTGGGCATTTCTACTTTTTTGGCTATTAACAATAATGCTGCTATAAATATTCATGCACAAGTTTTTGTGTGGACATATGTTATTTCTCTTGGGTATGTATCTACCTAGGAGTGCAAATGCTGGTCAGATGATAACTCCGTGTTTAATTGATTGAAGAAATATATCAGATTCTTTTCCAAAGCAGCTGCTCCATTTGGCATTGTTTAGCAATGTAGGAGCATTTTGATTTTCCTACATCTCATCAATACTTGCTATTATTGGACTTTCTGACTCTAGCCATCCTAGTGGGTATCAAGTGGTACCTTATTGTGGTTTTGATTTGCATTTTCTGGATGACTAATGAAACTGAGCATTTCTCCATGTGCTTTTTGGCCATTTGCATGTTTTCCTTGGAGAAATATTTATTCAGATTCTTTGTTCATTTATCAGTTGGGTCAAAAAGAGTCAAATTTTTAATTTCCCTTCTATTACTGAATTGTAAGAGTTCATTATAAATTCCAGATACAAGTTCATTACTTAGATATATAATCTGGAAATACCTCTTCCCAATCTGTTGGTTGTAGTTTCACTTCCCACCATTGACAGTGTCAATTCAGGTGTTTTTGAATGATTTGAAAAACCATATTTATTTTAATTAGCATAATTAAAAAATTTTTGTTTTCATATGCTGAAGGATATACTACTAGTAATTGTGGGTTTTTCATTCCCACAGTAGCGGTAATGGATCACATTATTGTGCGAGAAAGTAGGAGGATGTCACAAACCAGAAGCCTTGAGTTTTCTTCCTAGTTCTGTTCCTCACAGTGTGATTGGCAATTGGCAAGTTAATCACCCTCCCTGGGTCTTAATGACCTAATATACAAAATGTGGGATGGAACTAAATCAGAGGTTTTAAAATATTCTTTATCAGTAGAAAGCATATTTTCAATGAAATGTTAAGTGTATTTCTAGTATATAAGATAATTAAAAGGATTTGTAGTTCTATAAATTTGTTTGAAACACAAATTTATAATATTTCTTTAAAATTCAATCAGTGACCAGAGAGGGTCCCAGATTATGGGTGACAATTGTGATCTTCTACAAATGTCAGCATTCAATTTGGTTCTATATTCCACATTTACTTTAAAAAATTGTATGGTTCAGTTGACTCACAAAGGATTTATTGCAAATGGAATATGTAGTTCAAAAGCTTCCCTTGCATTCTCATAATATTCTTTTTTTTTTTTAAATTTTTTAAGGTATTTATTTATTTATTTATTTATGATAGTCACAGAGAGAGAGAGAGGCAGAGACACAGGCAGAGGGAGAAGCAGGCCCCATGCACCGGGAGCCCGACGTGGGATTCGATCCCGGGTCTCCAGGATCGCGCCCTGGGCCAAAGGCAGGCGCCAAACCGCTGCGCCATCCAGGGATCCCTCTCATAATATTCTTTAATTAAATAAAAAGGGCAGAAAAATTTTTATTGGAGCATTGTTTCTATGGTAAGCATCCTAAGCTAAAATATATCTTTTTTAATTACAAGTAAATTTGAATCAAACATTTACAAAATCCCGGAAGCTCATTTCATAGGATAAAGTATAGTAATCCCTTCTTATCCACAGGAAATATGTTCTAAGACCCCCAGTGGATGCCTGAAACTGGGATTCAGTCCTGAATCTTATATATACTGTTTTTTCCTACAGATACACACTTATGATAAAGTTTAATAATAAAGCAAGCGCAGTGAGCAATCAACAAGAACTAATAATAAAATAGAATAATGACAATACACTGTAATAAAAATAATGTGAATGTGGCCTCTTTCTCTCAAAATATCTTGTAGTGTATTCACCCTTCTTGTGATGATGTGAGATGATAAAATGCCTATATGATGAGATGAAGTGAGCTGAATGACACAGGTATCGTGACATAATATTAGGCTTCTATTGACCTTCTGATGATAGGTCAGAAGGAGCATCATCTGCTTCTGGACCATAGTTGATTGTGAGTAACTGAAAACCTGCAGAAAGAGAAACCGCAGATGAGGAGGGACAACTGTACATCAACTTATCAACTAGCAAGGCTCCCTGCTAAGTTCATAAATTTGAAGATTTATATACAGCTCCTGTCTAGTCCCGCTGTGAGAACTTCTGGGACTCCTGGGCTGGTAGGACCTCTGTGCCTACTGATTTGATAGAGCTAATTGGACTTCAGTCATTTTTTTTTCAGAAAAGGACAGATGGAAGAGGAGGAAAGGGAGAAAATAGGACACTTTACGGAAATAATTCTGAACAAAAATACTTCCTTCAGGAGATACTAAGGATCCTCCTAAACTCAGAAGCCACAGAGATTTGGTAATGGGGGAAAGAGAGTCTTTAGAAGACACATCTTCAGACACCCCACAAACCCCTGGCTCTGGAGGTACCAGCAAAACTCCAGCAGGTGAGTATATGTCCCAAGGACAATCATGAGGGGCTCCTGGGTGGCTTAGGGATTGAGTGTCTGCCTTTGACTCAGGTTGTGATCTCAGGGTCCTGGGTTTGAGTCCCATACCAGGATCCTTGAGGAGTACCTGCTTCTCCCTCTGCCTATGTCTCTGCCTCTCTCTCTGGGTCTCTCATGAATAAATAAATAAAATCTTTTAAAAAATAAAAGAACAATCTCGAGCAAACTTTTGCTAATGTTGTAGATGGGATATCAGCCCACAGGCCTTTTCAAATGTTTGTCATAGTCATTTACTAGCCATTTTAGGATATAAATAGGGTCACTGTCTAAGTTGTCACCAAAACTAGGACACCATGAAAGTGAAAAGCAGCACTATGAAAAATTATCATCCTGGGACAGCAGTTTGAGGTGAACCAGACTGTCACCAGGCAAACTGGATGAAGAACCTCCTCCTTCCCCAGCAGAAGGCACTGCTAGAAAACAGACAATTTGCAAACCTGTATCATTTACCTGGTAAAACTTAACCTTCCAGCTTTTAAAGTATACCTTTGAAGTTATTCTAAAATGTAAAATGGTGAGTCAGCCTAGGCAGTATCTAATATATTAGGTGGAAAAAATTCACTTCTGAATTCAGGGTGCTGACAATAGACAAAAGAGAATATAAAGTAAATATTGGAATTATAATTGGTTTGCTAACTATGAATTTGATTTAATACAATTTATTTTAATTACATCAAAATAAAATAATTAGGCTTTACACTGGGAAATATGTGTTGGTTATAGGTAATTTTTTTTTAAGATTTTATTTATTTATTCATAGACACAGAGAGAGAGAGAGAGAGAGAGAGAGAGGCAGAGACACAGACAGAGGGAGAACCAGGATCCATGCAGGGAGCCCGATGTGGGACTCGATCCCGGGTCTCCAGGATCACACCCCAGACTGCAGGCGGCACCAAACCACTGCACCACCGGGGCTGCCCAGTTATAGGTAAATTTTTTGGAGTCCTTATCGTTTCCATTCCACTTACTGAGTTTTTGCTTTATACAATTTGTCTGTTTATGTCATATCTTTTTATTTAATAATCTTTGATAGACAAAGATCATGTTTTTTACCCCTTCTTCCTCCCTTTAGTTCTATTTACAGTGCCATTTAATTTATTTCTCACAGGGTGCATTCTCAAAACTACATTAACTAAGATTTTAAAAAATTTATTGAATCCACAAACACTTGCCTGATCACAAAGCATTTTGTTACTCTAGTCATCATCAGATTCTCATCTAGAGCTTTGCCATTCTTCTTTGATATCACTGATGATCTCAGGGCTAGGTTCCCCTCCAAAGATACTCTTCAAATTTTTTTTTGCCCCATATCCACATGGTCTTCACTAATCTACATTTATAGTACCATTCTTATGACTGACTATTTATTGTCAGTGAAATGGAAAAATCCAAAACAAACAAACAAAAAAAAACCATATCATCCCTTTTTTATAATTCAAGATAGTCATTTAAAAAGTTGGTTATTGATGATATTTGATTTAAATGAAACTTCTGGGAGTTACTCAGATATATGTCTTAATAATAACATAGAATAGTTTGCTATTTATTTTAACAGTCATCCATTTGAAATTAGGAGCTGATACTAACATCGGTTGAGAGGGTCAAGATGAATAGGTTTGGCCTACCTTTCTGTTCTTCCATAATTCTATATATACTCACCTCCTCCAAAAGGTCCCCATATGACTCGGCGGATGGACTTAACCCAGTCTTCCATATCATTCTGGGTGCTCGCCATAAGGAGATAGCTCTCATGGTTTGCTGTCATCCGATCTCGATCGCCTCCTGTAAGAAAGTAACACATGAGTGTGTGCTCAGCTGAAGATTCCCCATCAGCAGTGGGAGTCCCTGAGATGTACAATATGCCTACTCAATCAATTGGAAATATTTACCATGGTTTCAGAATGAAAAAAAATCTGCTTAAAAAGGAAAGGCTCTTATGTTTCCAGGAGAAAACTGGGAACAAATATTATTCCCCAAACAAAGCCTGCCTCTTTGTCCTAGCAACAACCCATAGGTCTGCATTAAGTAATAATCCAATCTATTCACAATGCGCTGCTGAATAAGGAGAAATAACAAAGTGAAATGAAAGGTGGAGAAGTAATCCACAGAGCCTGGATATACATTGGAAGCAAGTGCTGAGCAGTCTGAGTACTGCTTAACAGACACACAGTGGGTCCACCAGGACATCGTGGATGAGCAGCAGAGTTTTGTAAAGGGAAAAGAACCACAAGTAAAACTTTTGGCCCAGAGGTCCTCCTCCATTGCTCTGTCATGGAAGGGAAGCTTCTTCCTCTAGAATACACCTTCAGGGGAGCAAACAAAGAGAAGAGGAGAAGACATAAGCCTGGTCAGCAACAAGGCCAAATCAACGTCCTAGATGGCCCCTGCAACCAAAGCATGAGACTTAGGAAATACCAGCGGTGTCTCCATGCAAAAGCTTGATGGTTTCTCTCATTTTACCACCCTTCCAAAGAAGAACCCCTAAACTTTTAAACTTTTATAATCTCTAATATCAATTTTGAAGTGCTAGACTTCTGGTGCATGTGATTTAATTTCTTAGAAATATTTTATAGCACATTGACATTTCCCTGGTGACTTAAATTTCTCATTTATAAAATAGGCATAACCATATCGAACTTGAAAGAAGTCTTGAGGCATGGTTTTCCTTACTTTCTATTTTATGTCATTTATTTATTTATTTGAAACAGAGAGAGAGAGATGCAAGGGGTTGGGGGTGAGGGAGACATCAGAGGGAAAGGGACAAGCAAACTTCACTCTGACTGTGGAGCCCAACTTGGGGCTCAATCTCATGACCCTGAGATCATGACCTGAACCAAAATCAAGAGTTGGATGTTCAACCCACTGAGCCACCCAGGTGCCTCTGAAAGAGTATTTCTTTTATTATTATTTTTTTAGATTTTTAAAATTTATTCATAGAGACACACAGAGAGGCAGAGACACAGGCAGAGGGAGAAGCAGAAGACACATGCAGGGAGCCTGACATGGGACTCAATCCCAGGACTCCAGGATCACGTGCTGGGCTGAAGGCAGTGCTAAACCATTGAGCCACCCAGGCTTCCCTAAAGGAGTATTTCTGAAGACATGTATCAGCAACTATACTGCTTCAGTCTCTTTGAAAATAATTAGAATGTTGTTCACAAAAGGAATACTTAAGGAAATGAAACATTTAACTGAATTCTGATAATATTTGAATATTATACTAACTTCTGAGGTGCTTAAAATATCTATGAACATTTAAGTGTACACTTGCAGCCTTGGGTTGAATTATTTCATATTCAAGTGTTGTGTTTGAGACATTGTTGTTTGTTTTTAAGTGGATCTGAACACCTTCATAAGGAGCTTGCAGGCTCCAATTCACAACAGGCCCATCACTCACTATTCTTTCCCATCCAACTGAATACACACATAGCTGTGAAAGCTATAGGCATTTGAATCTGTGACCTCTAAATTTTATACAATAGCTCTAGGTTGAGAAATACAACTATCCTACCACTGAAGCAAATTTCTAGATCATGTGAAAGGTCAGAGAAGTGAAATAACTTTAACTCAATAGGATGAACAATTAGAATTGGTATTGTACATTTTAATGTATGAGAGAAGGAGGGGGGCTGAGGAACCACATCAAACTGATTTCTTAATGTTTTCAAAATTCTTGAATAAATAAAGCTAGCCTTCTCACTACTATAAAGAACATCTCACTGTTTGAGAAATAATGATCCCCTTACCCCTTAGGTCTATCCTTGGTCTATCATCACCATTAGCAACTTGTTTCTGAAAAAGCATAGATTCAGGAGTCAGAGAAAACCCAGTTGAAATCTTAATTTTACCTTGTATTAGCTGTTTGAATTCTGGGAAATTACATAATTTTTGGAAACTCAGTGTTTTTATTTTTATTTTTTTTAAAGATTTTATTTATTCATGAGAGACAGAGAGAGAGAGAGAGAGAGAGAGAGAGAGAGGCAGAGGCAGGCTCCATGCAGGGAACCTGACATGGGACTCATCCTAGGTCTCCAGGATCATGTCCTGGGCTGAAGGCAGCACTAAACCGCTGACCCACCCGGGCTGCCCAAACTCAGTGTTTTTAATCATGCTTTAGACATAATACTGATATAGTAAATTTTTGTGAGAATTTGATGAAATAAAGTAAAAATACTAGCCCTGTGTTAGGCTAAAGGAGAAATTCTGCAAATACTGATTCAGTCTCATTTAACTGTTTCCACACTTACAAGTGCAAAAAGAATATATTATATTTATTTTTTAAAATAATATTTTTTATAGAAATGCTACAGTTTATTTTTTAAAGATTTATTTATTTATTTGAGAGAGAGAGAACACTTGAGAGAGCATAGGCAGAGGGAGTGGCAGAGGAAGAGGGAGAAGCAGGCTTCCCCTGATCAGGGAGCCCAAGGCAGGGCTCCATCCCAGGATGCTGGGATCACAACCTGAGCCCAAGGCAGACACCCAATCGACTGAGACACCCAGGCTCCCCATATAATATCTAATTTGATCTCAGAGATATGTCTAGCAAGTGCTTGGGAACAATTAGTCAGTAGTATAGAATATATATATGGATTTATATTACAAATATATTTCTTTGATACTTAACAATGCATATTTAAACTGTATAACGTTTATGTATATAAATACGCCACATATTAATATGCATGAACACGGTCATATTACGTAGAAGTGGCAGAAAGAGCTAAATGACAAAGGAAGACATGCTTCATTTGGTGTAGCACAGTATTAACAATTTACTCTGTATCCTTATCCACTTATACCACAATGCTGGGCCAAAAAGAATTACCATTTTGAAATCAGAATATTTTAATTATTATCTTTGCCTAAGGGATACTTAGCAATTCAGACAGCAATATCCTGCTGTGTCACTCTCAGCCCAGGCAGAGACAGCCCTAGTAATGAGTGAGTGACAGCCGCTAGAGTGTGTTTCTGCCTGAAAGCAGGGAAAAAAAAAAAGAGAATGATAAGCACAACTGGCCATTATCCCCTGACTTTTCATTTGATTCTCTCTCTGCCAGTGGTGCAGTATGTCTGACCCTGAATCTCATTTAGACTGTCAATCACAGATATGAAATCCCATCTGTGAATTTCACCCATGGATATGGATCTTGATTCCTCAGTGTATTAACAAGAGAGAGGGAAATGATTTAAAAAAAAACTACCAGTCTCAGTGGAAATATAGAATCATTGCTATGAATGTGATTGAAACAATCGGAGACATTTATATAAACTTGAACTAGACACTCTACTAGAAACATGTGATTTCCACCTAGAGATGTTATCTGTTCTAATTCACAACCCCTTAGGTTCTGAGAGCTGGTACTTGGAATTGAAGTGGTTCAAAATCTACTAAATGTATGATCTGATAAATAAGTAAACTCATTATTGCCTTTCAACCATGTGAATCAAGTTTCACTCTCTTTGTTAATCCTTTACAGGGCTTAATGTTCCATTTAACTATTAATGGATCTAAAATTTTTTCAAAAGGTGAGATTTTAAAAAGTAGTCTCGAGATATAATTATCACTGGAGTGAGAGTGTTATAGTCATCTTCAATTCCTTTTTTTTTTCATCTTCAATTCCTATATGCATATATATTTGTGTGTATGTAATATATGATAGATATTAAAGCCAGTATATATTTTTCATTGTTAAATTCTGCTTGAAGACTAATACCGGTGCAGCTTTGTTTTTATTTTTTAATACTACTTTAGATTTGCAGGCATTTTTAAAAGACACAATGTTTCAGGAAATTGTATACATCTTTTAAATATTAGCATAGGTTGGTAGCAACGCTTTGGTGCTAGTGTTAATACTAATTAGTGTTAACACTAATAGTGTTAATACTTCACACTGCTAGTGTGACTTTAAGTGAGTAGGTCACATCATTCAATTTTACTTGTTTATGTAGAATTGAAAATATGTGTGCACTTTATTGGGATCTTCTGTATATTTGCATTTGATATAAATTTTTCTTTCCCAGAAATAATGTAGATTCTTAAATAAAATACTTGACACAATTTCTATAAAAATTGAAAGGTAGATTAAGAAAAGCTTAATGAATTTAATAGACTAAGAAAAAGCTTGATCTAAAATTAAAAGGTAGGTTAAAGAAATCTACAATAAAGTAAATGCACAGTTAATTTTAAAATGAGGTGCAATATCCATTAACCATACAGAAAGTTTGACTCCTTTAATAATTATAAAATAATAATTTAAGAGGTAAAAGTTTTGGTGTATAACTTTGCATAGAATTTTTAAAATTTTTATTTTTAAGTAACCTCTACACCTAACGTGGGGCTTGAACTTACAACCCCAAATCAAGAGATGCATGCTCAGCCGACTAGCCAGCCAGGTGTCTCTGCATAGAATTTTCCTAAATTTTAAGAGAAATATTGGAAAAGTTATGCCAAGATATACATGCTCATTGTTTAGAAAAATATGGAAAATGTTCCTTATGATGAAGCCACTAAAATAGGATTTTGAAGGATTACTTATTAATGTAAGTATTAATATGAGTTTTTGTGATACAAAGGAAATAAGCACATTTTTATGTGATATTATCTCAATTTTCATATAGGCAGAAAGATAAATAAGATACTAGATTGAAATACACAATAATGTTAACAATATTTAGATCTGAATGATAGGATTGGGAATTTCTTTGCTCTCCTTTTGTACCTTTCTGTATTTTCCAGATGCTCAACCATGTGTTGTTTCATGTAATATTCCAACATTTTATAATGTATTATTTTATATGGGGAAAAAAGCATTACTGAAAAGAGTAAAATGATTGGAATGATATGGTCATGAAAGCACTAACCCATAAAAAGTCAAGATGAGCTGGAAGATAATTGTCACTAACCTCACTCAGTGATGCTCAAGATTATTCACTTTGAATTCTCATTAATTTACCTATAACTTCACCTCTCTCTTTCCGCAGATACCGATCCCTAACTACATCGCCAAAGGAAGATTTGGGACAGGAGGCCACTCTGCTCAGAGTGCCAACTACATCATGTCACTAGGATTTTCTCAGTAAAAAAGAGACTACTACTACTATGTGCATTACCTTTCTTAATAAATATATTTAAAGAAATATTATTCTGATTTATTGTGTGGAAATTTCCAAAAATAGTTACCAATGTAAATTTTTGTAATTTTTCCCCTAGAAAAAAGGGGGATTTTACAAGTAATTTTACAATTTACTTGTAAATTGCCAAAATTATGAACTAAAAAGCAAAATAATTGCTCCGAATTTAAATGTGTGTCATTTTGAGTAAGTGAACTTTTAAAGATATACAGTAAATTATTTCTTTGCATTTAAATTTTAAAACTAGTTGTTCAAGGAAAACTGTGGTCATAGACATTTGGGTTTATTTCCAAGTACAGTTCATGGTACAGACCTGAGAACATTTCAGTGAATACCTCTGATACTGTTAATAATTTCAAGAGCAAAATGTTTCCTCATTCCTAATTGCAAATCAGGTCAAAACTAAACCTATTGTAGTATTTGTTTTCTATAGCTTACAGAAAAATATTTATATTCTAGTTAGAGTTATTAATTTTCATTCATATAACTGAAGATATTATTTTATTTTTTAAAAGCACTACTTACCTCAAAACTTTGGGTTTGGGTCTTTATTGGTAGTAGAACTCCAATGATAAATTGCAAGATATACAGTAAATTCTGAAGGGTATCAGTGGAAAATTACTGAGGAAAACATTTCCTCCCTTTCATGGAGCCTGATATTTGGAAAACCACCTAAGTTATGTGAAGTGCAAAGTACAGATCACAGGTTTCTATGGATACAACCACGTCTTAATAGATAACAAAAATAATAAAATAGCACATAATTTACAAAATAAGTCCAGAAAACAAATTGGTCTCACAGTCAATACCATATTTAGTTTTTGTTCATATTGTTTTGTATATTATAGAGACATTGTTATCTGAAAATTAAGAGTTTTGGTATGCTTTGGTAATCAAATTTTTTTCCAAGTATTTCTTCCTCAAAGGCTAATTTCAAAAGTATCAGAAGAGCAAAATTTCAATGCATGTTGTCAACAGAAAAGTTGTACAACTCTCTAATGAGATTTTGAATATTTTAAAACCCTATATCAGAAAATGAGAATTAAGGAACTAATAGCAATAATCATCATTTTGTTTGTAGTGTGTAGTCAATACCATACAACAAATACATCACCAATGCTATCCTCCATTATAATAAAATTAATGCTACATTTTCATTTCAAGGGTACTTTATAATACTGTTTTACATATTTCTTTTACCCCTTATGAGGTATAATCTCTTTGTAAGAATCCCCTTGCATTACACAGCTAACATGTTTAAGATGAAAGTAGCTACAAACATATACTTTTTAACCAATTATAGATCGATTGGTATTTATTATTTATGGTAGATTTCTTTTTTTTTTAAGATTTTATTTATTTATTCATGAGAGACAGAGAGAGAGAGAGAGAGGCAGAGACACAGGCAGAGGGAGAAGCAGGCTCCATGCAGGGAGCCAGATGTGGGACTCGATCCCGAGACCCCAGGATCATGCCCTGGGCCAAAGGCAGACGTTCATCTGCTGAGCCACCCAGGCGTCCCTATGGTAGATTTCTAATCATTAAGTTCAGAAATGATTTGCTCGAAGTCTCTCTATTCGGATACAGATATAGAGAGCAATGACATAAATAAACATCTTGAACTGTACAAGTTAGTTCCAACTTGCCTTTCCTCAAATTTCATTATAAAAAATGTCTAAAAAATGTGAATATGAGACCAAAAGTGCTGGCTGGATCAAACTGCAAAAAACAAATAGTACTTACAAGGAAGTACTAAAAACTGGTCAGTGAAGGACAATGAAGTCAGATTCACCAAGTTCAAATCAGTCATTGATTAGCTGTGAGATCCTGCATCTTTAACTGAGAGTGCTAAAAGCACCTGCCTCATGGTGTTATTGTGAATTAACTGAATGAAATACCTTGAATAGTGTTTGGGACATGGTTTGCTATGCTGTCATTTTTATTCCAAGTATAAAAATTTTGATCCTAAATTTTTCAATAATTTATATATAACTTGAACCCTTTAAAATGCAGAGAGCTAGCTTATTTTTGAACACATATTCTGAATACATCTATAAGGAAAAATCCTTTTATAGGAAAGTAACTATTGATTTATTTTTCAAGCAAATACTGATTTTCATATTGGTCATGTATTTATTTTTTGTTTTAAAGATTCTATTTATTCACTTGAGAGAGATAGAGAGAGAACTAGTGGGGGAAGGCAGGGACAGAGGGAGTGGGAGAAACAGGCTCCCCACTAAGCAAGGACCCTGAGTTGGGGCTCAATCCCCCAACTCTGAAATCATGACCTGAGCCAAAGGCAGATGCTTAACCAACTGAGCCACGCTAGCACCCTTTTATTGGTCTTTTTTTTTTTTTAAACTGTGATTTATTTACTTTAAAAAAATTAATGAAAAATTTAAAACCTCAAATAGGCATAGTTACATTTCCACTAATTTTTCACATTCTTGGACTCATTCTTTCAAAATACCTACTATTTGTGCTAGGTACATTAACTACAAAAATTATACAGTTCATCACAATTTGGGTATCTGTTTTCCAGATTTTCCTGAATCTGGAATAGAGTCTGAACTTAAGTCCAACAATGTATTTTGACTTATGTCAGGTCTTAGGAATCTAGGCACTTCCTTCGCAGCATCTAATTAAATTCTCACTGATATTCCCAAGAAATAGATATTTCCTTGGCAGAGCTGAGACATCTAGAGCTTATGTTGTCTTCTAATTTAGCTTGGCTAGTTTGGGAGATCAGTGAATTCAAAACTTTATTGGACCAATGGAGGAGGCAGGCAGGTAAAATAGCTGACATGTACATTTAGATCAGCGCTACTCCAGCAATGATGATACAGAGCAGTCACAAGGGAAAGCAAGTCTCGATGCAATAATCACCGATTTTTAGCAAATGGAATGCCATTTCAAAGAAATGTCAAAGAAGCAAGGCAGAGAGTTTGTCGGCTTGAGTAAAACTAAAATTAAAAGCACTGTTTTATTAGGAGGTCTCTTAATACACACCACAAATTATCTTTTTTTTTAAAGATTTTTATTTATTTATTCATGAGAGAGAGAGAGAGAGAGAGAGAGAGAGAGGCAGAGACACAGGGAGAGGGAGAAGCAGGCTCCATGCAGGGAGCCCGATGTGGGACTCGATCCTGGGTCTCCAGGATCACGCCCTGGGCCATAGGCAGGCACTAAACTGCTGAGCCACTCGGGCTGCCCACAAGTGATCTTTAGAATGTGGAGGAATATTGGAAAGTTTGGGGAAAACATTTTGGAGTCATAATTGAACTTAACAGCCCCCAAGAACATGTAAATAAACCCTCTAGTGTAGTGTTTCTCAAAGTGTGATGAAACTAGAGTGTATATGTCCAGAAAGGTAGGAAGGACTGGGTATTTGTGGGAAATGCAAATTCCTGGGCCCAAGCTCAGATCAATTGAATCAGAGACTGTGGTGGTGGGACCCAGAAATCTGTGCTTTAAGATGCCTGCCAGATGATTCTGATGTATCATAAAGTTTGAGAATCACTACTCTTGTAAGACAATTTTCTTTAATAGGCAGAGGCTATAAATCTTAGAATTCATGTACTTCAGCCACACTCATCCCATTAGCTTGTACCCATATCTTATTCTTTCAGTGACAGCCACTCAGCTCACAAAGTATTATGCTCTAAAGCTATGAATCATATCACTTTTCTAATTGCTTATTTGCATTGTTAATGATTAACACTGTGCAACTAGCCTTGCAAGGACATGTCATTTAAGTTGACATTACTGAATCTAGCAAATTTGTGAGCCTCATACATTAAAGATACCATACTTTTATCAGAGCAAATATTAGAGCATTTCTTTTTGTATCTGAATACAGATTTGTTATATCTCTTTCCCTGAAGTCCAGAGTTTGATGAATGATATAGAACACTGAATTTGGGAAGACATACCACTTTTGAAGATCTAGTTTATAAAGATGAAATCCATTTTAAAAATTCTCTCATATCCCACTCTTTTTATTGTTTTTGAATAATAGAAATCTGCAAGATTATTAACTGCAGGCTGATATACAGTTTGCAAGTTACTTTTATATCCCTTTTTCATTATTTTTTATAATAACCCTGGGAAGTAAAGCAGAGCATTAATTAATTTATCCAACATATATTTATTGAACATTTGTATTGTGCCAGTCACTATTCTAGGTTCTGATGATACAGCAGTGAACGAAACAAAGTTTGCAGTCCAGAGGTAAGGTCCAGAGATGCAGATGTGGAAGTCATCCATGCGACGATATTTAAAAACATGGGACTGAATGATGTACCTAGGGAATACTGTTGCTAGAATAGCGAAAATGAAGTTCAAGTGAGCTCCAATGTTTAGAGATTGAGAAAAGGAAGAGGAACCAGCAAAGGAGATTGAGAAAGTGCAACTAGTAAGGTTGGAAGAGAAACAAGAAAGTATGAGAAGAGAAAGTGATCAGGTGAGTCAAGTGCTATCGAGAGGTTAAAGTAAAATGATGATTGAGTGAGTACAGACCACCAGTTTAGGAAACATGGAGATCATTGAATTAGGCAACATGGGGATTATTGGTGTCCTTGGAGGATGGATCAGACCAGCACAAATAAAATCATCGTCAGAATGCTTTCATAAGATTATGGAAGAGAGAAAACAGAAACAGCCAGTATAACACTTCTATGCATTGTAGTATATAAAGGAGCAGAAAAATGGGGGTAGGGGGGTAGGGGTGAATAGGTAAGGGAGTTATGGGGCTAAGAGGATTTAAGATGAGAAATATTACAGAATACTATATATATTAGGAGTATTAGGGGTAGGAGAGGGAAAATTGATTAAGTAGAAGAGAGGAGGTTTATAGATGCCTCCATATTTCTTTAAAGCAATACTCGATTTTTCTCACTCTTCTCAATATCTTCAGTAAGTGGTGACAATTAATGTAATTGATTTGTCCCCAAAGTTTGCTACTTTAAAAGTATTTGAAACATCTAGAAGAGAATCATTGATAGAAAATGAGCTAGCATTGAGCAGATGTTTCTACACAGCTCTGCCCACAGGCAAAATAGGAAGGAATGGGGTTAAATTCATAAATCATTTTTTAAAGCTAAATTTTACTACCCCTACTTGAATGCAGTGTCTGGTATTTGTTCAATAGGAGATTTAATTTAATTGGGACATTTTCCTTTATACAGTATCTATTAGTTTTAACTGTCACAGATGCTAAGTATTCAATTTTACATAGTAGTTTTATAGAATGGGTTTTGGTATATACAAAAGAACTGGTATTTTAAAATAAAATGCTATGATAGATAGCTCAAAATCAAATTATTCCACTCAACGAGTGACAACTAGTAATCATAGTGTAAAATAATAGTGTAAAATTAAGAAAACTTAATAGTGTAAAATTAAGAAAACTCTTGATTTTGGTTTAAATTTGAATTTTTTTTCTCTTAAGCAACTAAAATTAACTTTATAATCAGGACAGCTTAACTGTCTAGTACTTCGTCTCTCACAGTTTATGTCTGGATTTGCGGGGTTTCATCAACTCTACTGTGTATGTTTGGAAGGGCAGGATGTAAAACTTGCCCTGGGGCTCTGGAATTTGAACCCAGCCTTCTAGCTAGCTTCACAGAGAACACATCTGTATAATGTGCCAAAAATGCTAAGAATTAGCATCTTAATGCTAAGAATGATGTTTCAAAACTATTATCACTTTCACTAGTCAGGATATTGTGAATATTTTCCTAACTTGCTTGATATAAACATTTCACAAACTATGGTTTCCTCAAGTGTAAGCTGTTTGCTCAAGAAATGTTGAAGAGGGATCCCTGGGTGGCGCAGCGGTTTGGCGCCTGCCTTTGGCCCAGGGCGCGATCCTGGAGACCCGGGATCGAATCCCACGTCGGGCTCCCGGTGCATGGAGCTTGCTTCTCCCTCTGCCTGTGTCTCTGCCTGTCTCTCTCACTGTGTGCCTATCATAAGTAAATAAATTAATTTAAAAAAATGTTGAAGAGTCTCTGTTCACTTTGTTAATTTCTCAACCTATGCCTGGAGTTGGGGGTCTCACCTAATTGTCTCATTCTAATTACAAATAATTCCAAGATCCCTACAGAGGGAATAGGGGCCAGAGTCACATGTTGTTCCCAAACTGACTGTGGACGTAGAAATTCCTATAAAGAATACTATGCTTTATCTGCTTCTTAATCCAAAATCCTTGTATACTAATTTAGAATGATTAACACTATCAGGATAAGTGACTTTTTTTTTTTTTTTTTTTTTTTTTAGATCTCATATTGGTGAAATGAACACATTTTAGGATGATTCCTTTTAAAATAAACACATAAATGCACAAACACAACTACACTGGGGCTAATGATAGAATATTTGGCTATTTCTTAAAACATGACTTCTTAAAAAAAACCAACAAACATGATTTCTTATTATAGGCAAGATTTCCTAATTCTGTCAGTCTTATATGTATCTTAAACATTCTTTAAAGAACTGGATTTCCTTCCAAATTTTCTGGAACTCAAAACTTTTACTACTTCTGATGGGTTACTCCATCAATTTTCAATATTATCAACATCACAAGCATACAATCAGGGTGAATGAGTCAGCAAAAATTATTATTAAAGGAGGGTGTAGTATTGCTTTAAATGCAAATTGGTTGGCAAAGAGATGGTTTAAAACCAAACAGGGTATGTGTGTGCAGAATCCAAGTAACACAACTGAGTTTTTGGACTTTTAAAGGAAAAATATTTATGAAATTTAAGTGTTAAGACATAATGGGCTGGTAAATACTCATTGTATGCTTGGGAAGATTTTGGCAGATCTCTATGTCTGCCTTGGAAGTGACAGTTGTACTTAGGAGAATTAAATATATTATTATGGTTTAAAATAGCTCAGGGATGCGACAACATGGATAGACTTAGAAGGTATAATGCTTAGTGAAATAAATCAGATTGAAAAAGACAAACACCATATGATTTCTCTAATATGCGAAATCTAAAAAACAAAATAAACGAATGAATGAACGAAGAAACAAAAAGCAGGATCAGATCTATAAATACAGAGAATAAACGGATGATTACCAGAGGGAAGGGGATGGAGGATGGGCAAAATGGATGAAGGGGAGTGGGAGGTTTCCCATTATGGAATGGGTAAGTCTTGGGAATAAAAGTCACAGCATAAAGAATATAGTCAATGTAATGGTAATAGTTCTGTTTGGTGACAGACAATAGCTACATTTGTGGAGAGCACAGCATAACATATAGAGATGGGGAATCACTGTGTTGTATACCTGAAACTGATGTAACACTGTGTGCCAAATATACCCAAATAAAACAATAAAGAGATAATAGGGTTGCCTGTGGCTCAATTGGTTGAGCATCTGCCTTCAGCTCAGGTCTTGATCCCAGGGATCAAGCCCTGCATCAAGCTGTTTCTTCCTCTCCTTCCTGCTTGTGTTAGAACACACTCTCTTTCACTATCTCTCTCTCTCAAATAAATAAAATCTTTAAAAATGTTAAAAAGAACAATCAATCAATCAATAAATAAATAAATAAAAGCTCAGGGATTTCTATTAGTGCATAAACATATTTAAATATATAGGGAAATCTAATGTGTCAAATTTATAAGCTAATTGAACTTTAACCAAAAACAACTAAAAGTTATTTTGTAATCACAAAATGGAACACGTGACTTTCTGGCACCTATTCCTTCTGTAAAGTCTTGGAGCTATATGTAATTAGAATGGGACAATTAGTTTTGACCTCTAATTCCAGATACAGGTTGAAGAACAATCATCATTATAATGATAATGATCATGATGAAAATTGGAACTGAAATTTAAGGCTCAGAAAACTCTAGCGTTCTATTTCTTTAATTAAAGGAGTATTATTTTAAGTACAAGTAGTATTGAGGAGTGTTTACCTAACAAATAAATCTCCACTTAAATGGTTAAAGAAAAACCCCACAACTTTAATGGACACAATTTTGATGCTCAGAAATACATCAAATTCATTATACTAAACCACTAACTCCTTTCTATTTACTCCAAATTAGAGTCAATCTTGTTAAATATTTCAGAATTATTACAGCAAGGTTTTCTTGGACTTTTTAAAAAGTTAATTTTATAATTTTGGATAATATTATGTAAGCAAATGAATGAAAATGTGAAATTCTCCCTTAAAACTATGACCCTTAATAATTATTTGCAAGCACTTGGAAACATAAATATGGAATCTTATGTATGAAAGTTACTTATAATAAATGAGAAACATCTTAAACATCATTGGGACGCCTGGGTGTCTCAGTGGTTGAGTGTCCATCTGCCTTTGGCTCAGAGTGTGATCTCAGGGTCCTGAGATGGAGTCCCACCTCTCAAAATAATCTTCAACTACTTCTATAATCTTTAAAAAAAAATGGTGACTATCCTTAGCAAAAAAGTATAACATCACTTAGGGCAACAAAAAGAAGTTCAAAGCTCTAACAGTTATCCACATGACAACCAACATGCTTAAAAGAAAAAGTCACCTAGCATTTATATGAATTTTAGGTAACTGAATCCAAATGAGAACTTTTTTAAATTAAAGAAAAACAAAGGCAAGTAAAAGCTCCTAGAAAAAGCTGTCAGATGTTTTACATTGTACTCACTTTTTTGTTATATAGTATCTTTCATATGTACTACAAATATATACTTCTTTAATTCCTAAAGCTCTAGTTTACTAGACACATGCAATAAGTTAAAATTTGATCCTGCCTGCTAACAGATTAATATTATGTGTCTCCTAATTTTAAATTTTAAATCTGCCAGAATCTGCAAGTCAATTCAACCCAGCATATTATCATTAATTAACATTTAATGAATGCCCAAAGATATATGCAGTAGTATTAAAAGTCAGTAAACCAACTGCTGTTTGGGGGCATGTAATATGATTCATACATAATTGCCAAACTAAATCTGGATAAACTCTGAATATAGATTGGCAAATTGATGGACATATTATATTGATAAACTAAAGGCAAGATTCCTAAAAAGCATTCAGTGAGAAATAATAGAATATGAAAAAAATATAATGTAAAAAGGGCACCAAAGAAGTAATGCTGTCTTTCCTGATCTATTCTGTAGGGGTGGGGCTACAGGGCCAGGGGCAATGGCATAAAATAAATGGACTGGCACATAAACGTACATTATATACACCAAGATAGAAAAAGAAAAAGAAAAACATATAAAGCCAGTTATTTACTGAAGAAGAATGTTTTGTAGGTGAAAGCAAGACTAAATCAAGGTCACTGGGTTTCTCTTCAGCAGAGTCCATAAACACCTCCAACTTAGTAAACTTGATAGCTTAGAGAACAGCAAAACCTGACCCTACTCAGAAAATCTGAAGAAAGCAGGAATGAACTAGTTATAATAGTTTTTAAGAGATGTTTCTTGAATAAATGGAGAATTGAAGAATTATATGACTACGTTCATTAAAAGTCATTACTTAGTGCTCTTTAATATGCACACAAGCTGGGCCTGAAATATATTGAAATTCATGTAGGGAAGACCTTTGGATGGTTTACAACATATTACAAAGTAATAAGTGAGCAAAGATGGAAATTATTCGGTACCAATAGTAGAGGCCAACAGAGAACAACCATAAAAGGGAAATAAATGATAGCATTGCTTACTATTATAAGTGATCTCCGTCCAAGATGTAAATTATCATATAACTTCAAGTTGGAAAATTATTTTGTTGATTTGTTTGTTTGCCTTTTTAATCTATAGTTTCTCAGCCTAATAACAAGTTATCACTTTGTAGCTGAAGTGATTATTTGGAAATAGTCTCTGAGTCTAATGAGAATGCTTCTAGGAACTACACATAATTATCGATACTTTTGATATATTATCTCATTTAATCAGTGCAAATAACCTCCGAGGTAGGAATTACTGTTCCTGTTTTAGAAAAGGTAAAACTAAACACCAGAAGTATTTTGTTCATTTCTCAACATGACATAGCTAATAAATGGCAGGGCTGGAGTTTGAACAGGTTTCAGTTTGACTCCAAAAGAAAACTTTTCTTTTTTCATTATTCAGGTTGTTTTTCAGAGTCATGTTATGCTTTATCATGACTCACCCTGTACACCCTGTGCATAACATTTCTGTCTTCCTTTCTTCATTGAGATCTTAAGGATCTTACCCAAAATTAGAAGGCTTGCTGACTCTCCAAGTAAAGTTGGTCCCTCCCTCCTCCCACCACACTCTTTGTGTATCTCTGGTATGGCACATACAACATTACTGGCCATTTAAAGTGGAGTTGCATCATATAGGCATTTGACTTTGTGCATTCAAATATATTATTATTATTATTATTATTATTATTATTATTATTATTATCTAAAAGAAAATAATCCCCATAGTAGTACAAGTTTTTAAGGATCAGGACAGGTTTCAATAAGAGATAATGTGCCAAATATCTTCCATGTTCCCCTTCAAATACACTCTCTGCCCTTCTCTACCCAGCTTCCTGCACAGGGAGACTAACTGGTATGGATGATGGCAGTGGGTTTTTAGCCGACAGCTTCCCATTGTGTTTGGCCAATAGGCAGCCATGGCAGGAGACAGGAGGGAGGAAGAAGTGTAAGATCAGGCTATTTATTTCCTTGATTTCCTAGCTCTGGGGTTGCCTTGAGTTAGTTCTGTATTTTGATCAAAAATCACTACTCCTCCTCCCTGGAAAACTTTTCACATGGTACTCTTTTTTCAGAGTTCTACTAAGACCTTTTTGCCATTGTCCCTTAGACCTCAGACTGGAAAAGCTCCTTCGCTATTACTAAACCCATGTTATTTCACTATTGTTCGGAATCTCCCTACATGCCACCCACACTTGTACAAGTAATACTGTGGTACAGAAACTTTCTTCAAATTACCCTAACTTGAGAGCGTTACTTTTTTCAGTTGGGACTGTAATTAATCCAGTTCAGGGTGGGTAACCGATTCATTTTAAACCCTTTAAATCACAACATTCTCCTCCTTTCTAAAAGTCTGATATGTGGTTAGTTCAGTGTAAAGGAAAAACAAAATAAACTTCCAATTAGTTTAATGCCACACCTACTTACATTTTATATAATTTCAGGACTATGAAGGCACTGTGAGGAGTACAAAAAGAATTTATGATATACTCTCTCCACCAGGGCATTTTGATCTTATTAAGGATACAAAGCATGAAATGAAGAAAATTATAAAGGAAGCCATGAACTGAACAGTCAGGTGCAATCATTTATGATCCAGAGAATAAGAGGTATCATTTATTTATTATGGCTCCCACATACTCTGGACTTCCGCCAGCCTGGATCTAAGCTCTAAGAAACTCCCCGGCCTCCACAAGAGCATTCTCTTTTGGTCCATTTCCCTGAGCCTTTTTTAGCTCTTCTTCTACAGTGCCATATTTTTTCCAGGTTCACTGCAGATAACTGCTCTATTATTAGAAAATCCCCGAGATAAATTTAATAGAAACAAGGCATCATTTTTTGGATGAGTTCATCTTGAGCAGTGCTACATGGCAGGCACCAAACTAGTTAAGAACCGTTGATCCAAAGATGATATAGTTATAATTGTTGTTTATAAGTGGCATGCCACCTGATAGGGGAAATTAACAAGTATATGCATCTCCAATTCCTAATTCCAATAAAAGTCAAAAGACTGTGGGTAAATACAAATGCTTATACTCACACAAACACACACATCTGTACATATAAACACACATACACTTAATATATACACATGTTCACACATGTGCACACCTTTGCTGGTAATTCTTAATCAGCCAGGAATTCATTTCCATATGAGCTTATAGAAAAGAGAAAATATATTATGTTGAAATCATCCAGGAAATCAGTTTCAAAAAGAGTAGAAAGTGTAGGGTCCTTGATAATTATCAAGATAATATTTCTTTTAATTGAATTCATCTGGATATATCTACTTGGGTTTCAGAAAGTGATTCAGGTGAGAAAAATATATTGAATGCTTCAATACATGTAAAATTTTAAATAAAATAAATTAGATATGAGTGGCTATCGATTTTTATGTTGGCTGCTATAGGAATAACAAATGATACAACATTGGCCACTGGGGGGCTTTCCCTTTTTCTTAGAACCTAGAAATATATTAACATTAGCAATATATTAACAACTATAGAGGTGCAAATTTGAAAATCTTTTTCAAAGATTTTGAAAATCTAATAAAGGAACTCAGATTTGGTCAAGGCTGAGTCTTTATTTCATAGTAAGTGTCTGAGCAAGCAAGATTTCTTATATATCAGATTTAATTTTCTATTCATTTTGTTTCTGTATGAAGATGAAAAAGATAAATTCCTTGCATGCATATCCAATCTCCATTTTCACCAATATTTACCCTCCTGTCAGAACTTTTAACCTTCTTCTTACCTAAAATAAAAATAATGAAAATGTCTCCGCAGTTCCTAAAGAATAGAATGAGGGAAATTTGCCTTGGATATGGACTTTGTTTATATATATGTAGGTCACAAATCTTTTTTTTTTTTAATTTTATTTATTTATTCATGAGAGACACAGAGAGAGAGGCAGAAACACAGGCACAGGGAGAAGCAGGCTCCCTGCAGGGAGCCCAATGTGGGACACGACCACTGGATTCTGGGATCACACCCTGAGCCAAAGGCAGACGCTGAGCCACCCCAGGTGTCCCTAGATCACAAATCTTATGTAGCTCAGCCACATCTCCTTTATTCCTCACTTCATGAAATTTAGGCTGTGAATCAATTATTGACTTCTGGTGATGTTGATAACTTTAATGCCCAATATTAAACACGAAAAAAAAATCTCAATGCAGGTAATGGTGAAACTTGAAGTTCTGTTACTTACTTACATGAAATATGGGGTCAGTATGATGATTTTTATTACACTGTAATCTTCCATAGATCTGAGTTTTCAGCTTACGTCAGTTTGTAGAGCCAAGATTAGAATGGCTCGGAATTTAGGCAGCACCAAAATAATCAGTAATCAAGGTAAATGCTATTTTAATAACATATTAAAAAAACAAATTCACATAAAAAATCCATAATAAGCAAAATATCAAAATAAAAACAGGATCACTATTACAGATTTTTTTTTGCAAGTTTCCAACATCACTATTATTGATCCTAGCCCTGTTAGTTTGGATATTGTCAACCCCAACTAGTACTTTCCTTCCAAGCCCCCATATCTGCCAAGTAAGCACATTCCCTGCCTTCCAGATGCCATGGTTGTCACCATTTATCTGTTATGAGAAACAGCAGAGAATGATATAAGCAACTTCCTTATATGAATAATGGGTTTTAGTACGCTGGACAAATCCATAATATGTACTTTGTATGCTACTAGTTGTTGCCATAATTCTGAAGTATTTGTGATAGATTTTCACTATCTTTCTTTTGTATGAAAAATGAAAAAAAAAAAAAACCTCTGTGTATCCTCTTTTTATTATAAGCATCCTGCATATAAAATAGCTTCTGGACTAAGCAATGTCTTTAGTCTTTAGCACTAGGTTAAATACAGCTTAGCAGTGACCTTGGTGTCAAGATGAAATAAGCCGATGACCTCATTTGAGCTTCTTCCTGGCAGATGTCCAAAGTACTAATTGGCACCCAGGTGACAGCATCATGCAACTGACCAAGGTGAATCAAATGTGAGAAGTAATCCATGTACACAATTTCAGATCATCTACATACTTGAAACCAGGCATATTGTTTTATTTTGCTTTGCTCCACTAAATATGAGGAGACTGACTGCTTCTGACAGTCCTGCTATCAATACAATTTAAGGTAAAATGCTCTTTGTATGTATTAAGGAATAAGGTGCAACAAAACACTAATGTACAACATAAGCTCAGGAAGAAGACTAATGTTCAATGGAAACCAAATGGAAGGGAATCTTCTCGCCACACAGAACACATGGAAGCATGGCTCTTCATTTAACATTTTTCAGGGAATTTCACTGAGTGAAGAGCACAGGGGTAATTTCCAAAAAGGAAGAAAGAATTAGAATAAGAGAGGATGGGGCAGACAAAGGAAGAAAATGGAGACAGGGTGGAAAGTGTGAATATAGATGTAGAATGTAAAACTCCATTATAACAACTTCTTTGGTTTTTATTATTCAAAAAAAAAAAAAACAGAAAATCTTTTCTATAAGTATAAAAGAATTTGAAGAAAATTTCTTTTACCCAAATGAAATAATGTTCATAAAGTGTCTAGTTTAGAGACTGGACCACATGATCTGATAAGATGTTGGTTAACAAATTACCCTCCCTCCTCTTCTTTTCTGGAAGGTAAAACTAATGACTCTGCCTTTCTTTTTTGATAATATTTCCCAAAGCTATGGAAGTGCTTCTTTTCTTAGAATTGTGACTGAATCTCTACCTTCAGACCCAGAACCTTTCTAGTATTTTTCCTATGGAAGAAAAATGTGAATTAAATATATTCCAATCCTCTTTGAGCATATTACATGACATGAAAAAAAAAATCAAGTAATCCATTTTCACAAAGTCTCTGTCCCTCCTGAATATAATTTTAGGCTTGGTTCTACAATTAAAGATAATAGTAACAATTAAGCATTTATAATTTCTTTTTTTTACCAGTCTATTTTTAAAGTCATGTGATATGAAAAGATCACTCACCAACAAAATGTATTTGCTTACAAATTTCAATTCAGCAATATGGTGACAAGAGCACTTTTAGTAGTTTAGTTTCAGAAAGCCACTATTCTTTTCAGGGAACTGTCACCTAAACCACTGAAATGAGGCATTTTTCTTTTTTCTTTTTTTAAATTTGCTTTCTTCCCAGTAATTTTATGCAATAAGAAAATAAATCATACAAAAGTAGTATGGATCTTCATGTTAGATGTCATGTTAGGTCATCAAAATATTCCATGTATAGGTCTCAACAAAGGTAAAATAACCCTCAATGGCCTTGAAAGTTGCACATTCTCAAAGCTGTCATAATGACATTGCATTAAAAGCAGCACTAATGTAAATAACAATTTAGATCTTGTCAAACTTCATTTAGTAAAATTACTCAAAAACATACTGGAGAAACTAGGTTTTAAGTTTTAGAAAGAGATAGCATGATGGAAATGTTATCCAGGATCAAATACACTGGAGAAACTACAGGTTAAACTCCATTAGACAAGGATTCTTCTCTGCAGGACTTCTCAGTCTTAAGTATTCAGAAATGCTCTAAAAAACTCCAGTAAAAGATAATAAGCAGAGGATTCTTTTCCAACTTGACTATGGAAACTTTTCTTCGCAAATCATCTCAAGGGATTTGTATTTCATGGGATATAGCTTTGCCTTTTAATGACAGTCACCATATTGTACTGATGTTTGGGGTGCACACAAAATCTGGAGAGAGTTGTAAACAATTGGGGTGCCTGGGCCATATTCAGATCAAGTGAATTAGAATCTCTGGGGATGCAGCCCAGAAATTCATGATTTTAATAAAGCTCCTGAAATAATTTTGATGTTTTAGACACTCTAGTACCATGGCTTGTGTAGGTGTGTGTTTTAAAGAATGCTTCAAACTAAACAGTTTTAAGTCTTGAAGTTGTCCATTGCATTTGTTTCTTCACATTACTAATGGTGGAAATTTTCAAGCGTATCTCTTATGTGGTAAATTTTTAATAACCTTTTGATTTACTGAACTAAGCCATCTAATATCACAACATTCTGGAAAAAAATACACCCAAATATGACTGCTATGCAATATCAGAAGCTTGAGGTGAACGAATTGTGAGATTTGTAATCAAAACAAGAATTAAAAGCCCATTTTAAATCATAGTAGCTCAGCTGCAGTAAAATCAAATTCTACATACATCAGTGCTCTTAACATTGCTACAGCGCCAGCAAAATCCAAAATTTTTATATTTTAGATGCTTTTGACCCAAGATCAAAGTGCTCAGTTAATTAGAAAAAAAAAAAAAAAATCTGACCTTGGGGCTGTCTTTCTCACGTGGAATACAAAAGTGCAAAAAGTTTCTAATTTAAGAAAAAAAATTAAACACAAAGTTTTTGATCTTTGCAATAAATCAGAGGAGATTTATTTTCAATAAAATTTCAATTACATCCTCAGGTGATTATTTCTAAGTATATAGGAAAAAAATCTGTTTACTGGAGAAAACTAACAAACCAACTGGGGTATGGTTTAACTCTTGACCAAAGTCCAGATCAGTTCAACTAAAAAATTTTAAGTTTTTATCAAATTTCAAAACTCTGGTCACATCTGATTGGTTTCGTTTGCATTCCATTCTAGAGAGTACTGAGGGGCTTTTTAAAAACAGATTTGTGAAAAAATAAAAAAAAAATAAAAAAATAAAAAAAAATAAAAAATAAAAACAGATTTGTGACCCAGCCCAAGGGGAGCATGTTACAAATAAAGACAACCCAGATTACCAGACCATGATTGCCAGAACATGGAGGTTTTATTTTCTTTTCTCAACCAACCTTAAAAATGAGTGGTCAGTTAAAGCTGCAAGGTTATCTGAGACAGGGAACTATGGTGTTGTATCAACCTACATTGGAATGTAGAAGTGTGAAGGCACAAACTAGATGCATTCAATGTAACCATTTGGAAATAAAGCTTCCTGGGAAAGAAAATATCATAATCTTTAAGTGAGACAGACCAGTAGGGTTCAGATGTTAACCCTGTGCGCTGTCTGAGTTTACAGAGATTTTAAGTATCTCCAGGAATCTCAACCACAAAATAAGCGTTACACATTAAATAGGTACTGAAGAATAGGGTTCAGTCAGTATAACCCAAAAGCCATTTATCATTTGGTAAATAGATTATCAACAGAATGACCCATCTCTTCTGGTTAGTAAGGCTACAATAAATATTTACTTCTTGTTTGGCAAATAAATTAGCTGTAAGTTGAACATTCTTGAAAGAGCAGAGCTACACTAAAGTTGTTATAGAAACCAGTAAGTTATTTGGCTTAATTACTTTCCCGTATATGTTCTCAAGTTGCTTGCTGAGTAAATGCATCTCTCAGGAAGGCAAACTATCACCTAACAAATGTCATTGATCCTAGTCAAGTTTTCAATATGCTACTATGTTTAGGATTCTAAAACACTATGTAAAAATCTGGTCACCTATCAAATGTTCAATTATGTCTACTATGTCCACTGCAACTAGTCTATTATGTGATAGGTAATTGGAACATGAAGAAGGAGATTTCTTATTGTTTCAAGGTTCTTATCAGCTACTTCTCAATTTTTGCTTCTTGGTTTTTCATAATGGATCCTGACAAGAAACAAATCACCACAGCTTTCTTACTACTTCTTTTTTAACATGAGGGGATAACAGCAAATGAAAGCAAAGGCAGGTCTCTGTGACATTAAAAAACAAAACACAACACGTTTGATTGGTGTGCAACTCGGATTGGTAAATCATTTATTTTTCCTTTTTTTTTTCTAATACATTTCTAGTGCCAAAAACAAATTAGAAAGTAAATTCCTTTGAGTTCAGTAATTTGCCCTGAAAAGATTCCTTTTACTCAAGAGAAAATAAGGTGACTCCACTCAGCAAGTTAAAGTATGCATCAGTAGTGAAAGGTTAACTTTGCCTTTAAGAATGTAGGCCTTGGTTCCAACTGAGAGGACATACTGTGAATGCAAACAAAAGACAAGAGTAATAGCTATTGTACCTTCCCTATATGCCAAGCATTGTGTTTGGCATTTTCACACATTTCATTTAATTCTCACAGTAACACTACAATGTAGATTTTATAAATATCTATTATAGGGATGAGATAACTGAGGTTTATAAATACTGAGTACTTGACTGACATCTGAGAGTCACTTGTCCCTGGGCAAGGCACTGGTATTCACTGTGCTCAACTTTTTCAGTGACAAAATGAGACTATTCTTCTTCATAGCTACATTGCTTTAAATAAGCAACAAGTTTCATGAAAAGGTCCACATAATCTTCATGGTGATGGTAATAATTATTAACAAGAACACACTCCAAGGGAGGTAGAAGCAACTTAATTTTGTTCAGACCAAATTTTACTCTGGCTTCTCTAACTCATCCACTCTGAATGCCATAAAGTCTCGCTTTATAATTCTTGCCCTGTTTGTGACCTTTCCTTCTTCCTTCTTAATCGCAAAAGTATGACCTGCTACCAGCTACTGTACTTCCACTCATAATTCCTCTCTCCTTAGCCAATTGTTTGGATGGTTTAATTTTTCTTGTTCCTAAAAATGTAATAGGTAATCCAGGGGAAAAAAAAGAGTTGCAGATATAGAAAATTTTGGAAATGTGTAATACTGTATCCCCCGCGAGAGATGCTCAATGTCACAATGTACATCAACATATTAAAAAATTGGTGAGGGCGCCTGGCTGGCTCAGTCAGTTAAGTATGTGACTCTAGCTTTTGGCTCAGGTCATGATCTCAGGATTGTGAGTTCGAGCTCAGTGTTAGGCTCTGTACCAGGTGTGAAGCCTGCTTGAGATTCTCTCTCTCTCCCTCTCTCTCTTCCCTCCTCATGCACTCTCTCTCTCTAAAAATAAATAAATAAATAAATAAATTAATTAATTAATTAATGGTATGCACTAGTATTTTCTAAACTTAAATGATCTGAAAACATTTATTGCCCTTTAATTATGGGCAAAGGATCGGAGGAACTCAGTTTCACAAATGCTAATATTCTGTATTATACATATATGAAAGGTTCAGATCTGCTGACACAAAAGAGTCTTACATTTCAGTAAGGCCATAACATATCCTCATGAATGTCACACCAAAACTGTCCACAAATGACTTGGTAGGAAGACATGTGTTTAAGTATTTCAATCATCATATTTTTGTATCAGCAAAACACCCTTGTATAGAAAGTTTAAAGTCATGTAGGAATTATTTTTGCTCCTCTTTTTTGAAGCAAAATTTACTGTACTTTCATAGGGGATAGCAACTTCTGTACCCTGAGTTCTCCCAAGAAGATAAACAATGTCAATGAGGCCAATAGGCTTACTCATGAAAGGTAAAAATGAAGTTATAGACGAAGTATTGCCAAATATGGTGAGAAGAAAAGAATAAGAGAGAGAAAAAAGAAACAGAACAATAAAGAGAAATGAAAGAAAGATAGATTGAATCTTGAGAATGGTTGTATGCCATCCAGAATAGACTAATTCTGAAGTATTTACTTGGAAGTTTATGGGTGAGGAGAATAACATATACCTCAACAAAGAAGTTCTGCAGTCTTGACATAATAAAAATGAATTTAGAAGAGAGTTTTTTTTTCACTAGCTTTTATCTCATCAATGCATTGGATAACAAACTTTTTCAATTTCCCTCTGTAAAACAGTTTATTGTTACTCATGGCACCCTAAATTTTGTGTCTAATTTCTTTCTTTTTCTTAAGATTTTATTTATTTATTCATGAGAGTCACTGAGAGAGACAGAGAAGCAGAGACAAAGGCAGGAGAAATAGGCTCCATACAGGGAGCTCAATGTGGGACTTGATCCCAGGACTCCAGGATCATGCCCTGAGCCAAAGGCAGGCGCGCTAAACCACTGAGCCACCCAGGCGTCCCAATGTCCAATTTTTTTAAATATGTCTGTTCAATTTCTACTTCCACCAGCTTGGTAAGATGTGTTTGTTGCCAAATCCATTTGTGTAAGTTACATTTGTTGCAAATGCCATTAAAAAGTCATTCAGTCAAAAACTTGCATAACTTGCTGTACACTAGCATTTCCTAAACTTATTTGTTCTGAAAACACTTAGAACCTTCCAATACCTATAGACAAATGGTCCAAGGAACCATTTCATAAATATTACCTTGTATACATACAATATTAAACATTCAAATGTCGATAAGGAAACAAAGTGAGATACTTTTATAAAAACTAGTTTAATGCTTTGCAATCAGAACTTATGTAAAATAAAATTACAGTTAAATTAAATGTGGACAAAACAACAATTGTTGATTTTAAAAAATAAAACCTTAGATGTCACTATTTGTAGACGGCATGATACTATATCTAGAAAACCCTAAAGACTGCACCAAAAACTATTAGAACTGAAAAAATAAAACCTATTAGAACTGATAAATGAATTCAGTAAATTTGCAGGATACACAATTGATATACAGAAATCTGTCGTGTTCCTATACACTAATAACAAAGTAATGAAAGAAATATTGAGAAAACAATCTCATTTACAATTGCACTAAAAAGAATAAAATACCTATAAGGTATTTTAGGCCTATACTGTGAAAGGCCTATACTGTGAAAACTATAAGATGTTGATTAAAGAAACTGAAGATGACACAAACAAATGGAAAGATTTACATGTTCATGGATTGGAAGAACTAACTTCGTTAAAATGTCCATACTACCCAAAGCAATTTACGGATTCAGTGAAATCCCTATTAAAATACCAATAGCATTTTTCATAGAACTAGAACAAATAATCCTAAAATTTGTATAGAACCACAAAAATCCTTGAATAGCTAAATCGCTCTTGAGAAAGAAAGCTGGAAGTATCAAAATCCCAGATTTCAAGATATACTCTAAAGCTATATTAATCAAAATAGTATGGTACTGGCACAAATAGATGCATGGAATAGGATAGAGAGCCCAGAAATAAATCTACATGTATATGATCAATTACTCTACAACAAAGGAGGAAATAATATGCGAACAGGGAAAAGACAGTCTTTTTAAATAAATAGTGTTAGGAAAATTGGATAGCTACAGGTAAAAGAATTAAACTGGACTACTTTCTTGCACCATACACAAAAATAAACTCAAAATGGATTAAAGACCTAAATGTGAGACCTGAAATCATAAAACTCCTAAAAGAAAACATAGGCAGTAATTTTTTGGACATCAGTCTTAGCAACATGTTTATGGATATATTGCCTTAGACAAGAGAAACAAAAGCAAAAATAAACTATTGGGACTACATCAAAATGAAAAGCTTTTTCACAGCAAAGGAAACCATCAACAAACCAAAAAGGCAACCTACTGATTGGGGGAAGATATCTGCAAATGATATATCCAATAAGGGGCTAATGTCCAAAATACATAAAAAACTGATATGACTTAACACCACACACACAAAAATACTCTCATTTAAAAAATGGGCAGAGGACCTGAATAGACATTTTTCCAAAGAAGACACACAAGTGGCTCACAGAGACATGGAAAGATGCTCAGCATCACTAATCACTAGAGAAATGAAAATCAAAACCACAATGAGATATTACCTTATGCCAATCAGAATGGTTAGTATCAAAACAACAAGAAATGACAAATACTAGTAAGGAGAAAAGGAAACCTTCACCGCTGATGGTGGGAATGTAAATTGGTACAACCACTATGGAAAGCAGTACAGAGGTTCCTCAAAAATTAAAAATAGAAATACCATATGATCCGGTAACTTCACTACTGGGCATTTACCAAAAGAAAATGAAAACTCTAATGCAGGGCAGCCTTGGTGGCGCAGCGGGTTTAGTACTGCCTGCAGCCTGGGGTGTGATCCTGGAGACCCGGGATCGAGTCCCATGTTGGGCTCCCTGCATGGAGCCTGCTTCTCCCTCTGCCTGTGTCTCTGCCTCTCTCTGTGTGTCTCTCATGAATAAATAAATAAAATCTTTAAAAAAAAACACTAATTAAAAAAGGTATTTGATTTATGTTCATCACAGCATTATTTACAATAGCCAAGTTATGGAAACAACCTGATTGTCCACCAATAAATAAATGCATAAAGATGTGGCATGGATATATACATAATGTAATATTATTCAGTCACAAAAAGGAATGAAATCTTTACCATTTGTGACAACATGGTTGGACCTAGATGGTATCATGCTAAGCGAAATAAATCAGAGAGAGACAAATACCATCTGATTTCATATATATATATATGGAATCTGAAAAACAAAGCAAATGATGGAACAAACTTATAAATATATAGAACAAACTGTTGGCTGCCAGAGGGGAATGGGCAAAATAGATTAAGAGGATTAAAAGGTACAAACTTCTAGTTATAAAATGAATAAGTCCTGGAGATATAAACTACAGTATAGGGAATACAGTCAACATTGTAATGTTATATGGTGACAGATGGTGATCATATATAGACATTCAAAGAACAGAGCTCAACAGATCTGACTTTAAAAACAAATCAAATAATCTAGGAGGATTCTGAGTTTAAGTTACTTTACAAATGTACTTTGTATAAATGAATCTGGAAATTATAAGCGATACATTATAGGTGCAACTTATACAAAGACAAAGAGAATACCAATTATTTGACTTCTATTCAAAAGAAAAGAACTTGATTTCACATCATAATTAACAAATGTGTTTATACTTAAATATTTTAAATTGATTTTTAAAAGTCTGTTTTATATGTATTATTTCACAGCTACCTGCTTTAACCATATTTTTAGGGGGACGAATTAATCGAACATCTACAGTTCAAATGTGGTAAAGGTGGCTGCATTGACATCGTACAAATTTATCTTGTGGGTACCTGTCTTTTTCCTAGAGGAAGCTGTCCTTTTCTGCTATTGCAAAAGAGAAACCAACAATGTGGAGCTCAAATATGAGTGGGATTTGGAAGATTGATTTTGTTCAATATAAAGGAATCAGGTCTGGAAGTCCAGCCTCAGCATTTCTGGGCCCCAGGAGAATCTCATGACTTTGTGGAGCAAAGAACATTCTTTCTTCTGTACAACAAAGGTATAAGCATTAAAAATGATCTGCAGGATAAGGGAAATTTAAATTCCTCACATTACTTAGTTTTGCATATAAGTATACATTAATTATGCTTGCCACAAACTCTATTCCTCCCAGACTTAGTCAGAATGATCAGCCAATGCTGCTGAATCCACCCTGAATAGTTAAGAGAATAAAATACACTGATAGAAAGGTAAACTGTTTATAAATATATCAACCAGCTGGTAGACATCATCAAATGGCCATTATAGACCACTATATTAAGTTTTCCATTCAATAATTTTGATGATTACTCCAGTTTTGCTTTGGACCATAGGTTGACCTGCATTAACATTTTAATATACACATCCTTCTTGTTCTTATAATTTATTATGGCAGCCATTTTAATATTGTAAAACTTAGTGAATATTACTGTGTGATCTTTATGATCTTAGTTATTCTGTGAATATCCTTATTACCTGAGGTTCATCACATTTTCAAAATAACATCTTGATGTATATGGACTACTTTTAAATTGTAATATATATTGCAAATGAAGATACATTCAGAGATGTTTTGCAATTTTGAACAGCATTGAAAGGAAGTTAGACTTTTAATTTACTGTTTGGTTTCAATTTAATTTTACCCAGGAGTTGACCAGATGATATCTCAAAGTATATTTTGTCTCCAGAACTTATTATTTTTGCCACATAATATTATTTTTGTCTTATTTCTTTATCACTGGATATTATCTTAAGAACCCTTCACCTAAAAAAAAAAAAAAAAAAAGAAAAAAAAAGAAAAACAAACCTTTGTATCTTGTTTTATCTTGTTGATTCTGTTCCTGCATAATAGTCAAATAAAAAGTAAAGAAATAGTGACCTCTCTAAGTATGTGAATAAAGCAAAGATAGGAAATGAAAAGTCCTACCAAATGGTGCCTGTAACATAGCCAAAGTCATTTACTGATTAACTGACCTTGTCCCAAATGCAAGGGAAGTAAAAACCTATTTTGGTTACCAATACACATAAAAAGTTTTATTCTTTTCTTATTCACATTCTATAAATGTATGCCAAGCTATCTATCGAATATGGAAATCCTTATTCCCTCTAAAGATTTTTTCTTCACAAAACTGGAGGTTCCCAAAGTGAAGCAAAGATTTTTAACTTTAAATACATTTACTGTATTTAAGAACATTACTTTAAATTACATTACATAACATTACATTACTTTAAAGCTTGTGCTTTAAAGAATTCCTGGAAAAGTTATCTAAATTTTTTAATGCAGGATTCAGCACAGTTACACACTAAGCCATTAAAACACGTATGCACGTATTAAATCCCAATCGTCTAACTAGAGTAACTCTTTTTTTTTTTTTTTTCTAATTTATTTATTTGAGAGAGAGCGAGCAAGAGCGTGTGAGCACAAGCAGGGGGAGCAGCAGGCAGAGGGAGAGGGAGAAGCAGACTCCTTGCTGAGCAGCAAGCCCAGTTCTGAGCTGGATTCCAGAACCCTGGGATCATAACCTGAGCTGAGGGCAGATGCTTAACCAACTGAGCCACCCAGGAGCCCCTTGGAGTAACTCTTTTACATCTTTCTGGATGTTTGTATTTTAAGAGAAGTGGCGAACCAACAACATCCCAACTAAAACATGTGAGTGGTAAATCATGATAGAGGAAATATATTGTATGCTGGCTCCCCCTCAACCGCCACCTCAACTCACAGTGAACACACCACACATAAACAAAACTTCCTTTCCCCCTCCTGAGCATTTCATTTGCTTCCTCGCTTCACTGTCTTGTTCTGCCTAACAATCTGACTGCTTCTTAGGTTGAAATAAAAAGCAGGAAACCTAGAAAAACATAGGAAGAAGAAGTGATGAGGAAATGTCATAAATAAAGAATGAGGAAGATAAATAAGAAAGAACAAACAAAAGAAATGGAGGGTGGGAGAGGAAGATTAAAGGAATAAGAAAGACAGTAAAATGAGAGCCATGGGGAGAGGGAAGAAGGGGAAAGAAAGCTACTTGCTTTAGTGTTAATATTGGTGATAATGTTAGTTTTTATAAAGGGACCCACAAAATGGAGGCCTCCCCAGTGGCCCAGCCTACATCATAAATCTAAACCTAAGTCAGCCTGCACTTACAGGAAATACCTCATGGTGGAGGAAATATGATACTAATCACAATTCTACAACGCAGCTTCAGCTAGCTTCCCTTACCCTAGAAGACCAGACCTGCCAGCCTTAGAGAATCCCTGACCTGGCCAGTTATGCTCTAGTTGCCCTTTGTGGTTTCTACTGTTCTAGAACACCTGCTCTTGCCCCAGATCCCTCAGGAATAATGTTCCACTGCTTGAGAGGCACTGCATTCCACTAATCCATGGATTGCTTGCCCTTGAATTAAAGGCATCAATTTCATTACTAAACTGTTTTAGTTGTTGCATCATTTGACATTTGTTAATCATCCTTTAAATTTCCTGTAAAAATTTTGTCTCCATTCGTTTAGCTATTTATATACTGGTAAGTTGTCTGACTTGTATTATAAAATCAGTCAATCATTTTTAAAATCGGGAAGAATAATAATACATAATTCCTTAACATTGGCCTATAGTCCGATGACTCAACCTGGTAATATCTTGGGGTCACATTTACCACTATGATCAATAATTTATGTTGGTGAAGGTAAGCCAGTACACATATATAGTCCTTAAATACATTCCAAATAGGGCGCCTGGGTGGCTTAGTCTGTTAAGTGTCTGCCTTCACCTCAGGTCATGATCCCAGGGGTCCTGGGATTGAGTCCTGCATCGGGCTCCCTGCTCAGTGAGGGGTCTGCTTATCCTTCTCTGCCTGCTACTCCCCCTGTTTGTGCTCACTCTCTGTCAAATAAATAAATAAAATCTTAAATAGAATAAAATAAATTCCAAATAAAGCATAGATTTAAAAAAAAACTAAACATGCAAAAAATCTATTTGTATGCAATATATAGAGCGACAGTTCCTCATATTTGTTTTTGGAATTAATATTTACTTGAAGTGGGTAGTGCCTTTCCCTGAAAACTGATCAGTGTCCACATTAGCCTTCAGACTGAGAGCCTGGTGGAGCTGGGATTGATTTCATGTGTCAGCTGACATTCTTTCAAGAAAGAATTCATCCTGTGGGAAGACAGATTGAGACAGCCATGTCTGTCCGGGACCATGGGAATGGATAACTGTTAATGGAGAGAAAGGGATCATGCAGTGTAGAGTACAATGCACTCAACTTGCAGTGTCCTCAGTGTGGTACATAAGCAACGCCTAAGGTGAAAGGGATTTGATAAAGACAGAATAAAATCTCCAACAGATTTTTAAACCAAATCTCATGAAAGGTTTTGAGAGTTCAAAGAAGTTCACTGGCCAGCACTCACAGGGTGTATTCATCCCCCCTCAATGGGGCATGTAAGGTCATGAAAAGCAGCAATCCAGACCAATCTATATTTGAGTTGAGAAACAAAAAGACATGGCATTTCAGTGACATTCAAAAGAGACCCTCAAAGCAGAAGCAGACAGTGACAATTACAACATTGGGATCTGAGAGCACAATTGAAAAGTACGAAATGCTGCTGGGCCTCTGAGCATCAGGAGAAGAGGAAGTAGTAAAGGGGCAAGATGTCTCAAGCTAGAGGAGCTTTAGCCCAAGGTGTCCCCAATGAACCAACAAGTAAATGAACGTGTGATGCTTTTTATGCAAATGAAACTTCAAGAAGAACAATCCAACATCCCATTCTGGATATATTCTACAAAGAAATTCTATGACAACACTGTCAGGAGGAGAGGAAACTAGAATTCCCAGCATGCAACTGGAGAAGTGTACAAAACAAATGTTTTCTTGGTAGGAGATGGCCACAAGAGAAATAGATGGAAGTTTCTTCAAGACTGAGGGAGAAAATTATTTTAAAAAGGACAATAACAAGCAAGTAATTAAAAACTAGCAGTAAACCTAAAAAAGGTAGCATTAACCTGACAATTGCATAATGGTGTCATAACCTAATGTCAACAAAATAAACCGTAGTAAATACTTCTGTTATATTTGTATCATTTTGTTAAAACTTACTAATTGGTTTAAATTTCCGTATTGTCAGGCAGGCAGCCTAGAAATAATAGCAAAATGCTAAGAAATAAGGTGCAAATAGTCCAGCTCTAAGCTTTTTGAGGCTGACTTGCTGATTGTTAGTCTTCCATATGCCACATAAGCTAAATTCCCATATAATACTCTTCAACCATACACTCTACCATTTGTATCTAGAATCATCTCTGATTTCAAAAATGGCACAGAGGTCAGGCTGGATAAATATTAGGAAATTATAAATATGAATTCTCCCATAAACACTGATTCAGACATCCCACATCAGTAGTTGCCAAACACACACACACACACACACACACACACACACACACACACCCCTCCCC
Source organism: Canis lupus dingo (assembly GCF_003254725.2). Taxonomy (NCBI): domain Eukaryota; kingdom Metazoa; phylum Chordata; class Mammalia; order Carnivora; family Canidae; genus Canis; species Canis lupus. The sequence continues at coordinate 9,483,667 of NC_064274.1, read as the reverse complement.
TACAAAGAATTTTTCCCAGGAAAACAAACAAACAAACAAACAAACAAACAAAAAACCCAGCTGCTCAGAGTGCATGAGTTGAATTTCATGGTCATTTAGATGTCTCTTTCTGAGTGTCCTGCTGGCTGAAGCCCAGGTGATATTCTTTGGGATAAATGCCTTTAACATGAGAAACTAGTCAGAGCATGAATAAATTTCCATGGGCTGTGCCAGTTCTGGTTCTAAACTTGCCAATGTAAAATTCTCCATAGCAAACTATAGAAGCTGGAAGCAATAAATGAATAAATTGTGTCCTATGTTTTCATTCCTTTACCAATTCTGTTTTGTCTCCTGCCTGTAACTATTTTAGTGAATAATGTGGGGTTTGGTCATCAGCTGTCATTAAATCCCTAAGTGATTCAACTTTACCTAGATAAGCAAAATTTCCACTGTCAATCATGCTTTCTGATGTGGATGAACCTTGAGCCCTCAAAGACCAACAGAAGAATGCTGGTCATACAGGAAGAGAAAGAGAAGAGATTGAACTATACACATTTTCCATGAAACCTTTCCCTCACCTTTCTGGCTCTTGTTCCTCATCCTATTCTTTTGGTACATCACCTTCTTCCATCTTCTCTATAAATAGTGACCTCTTCTTGTATGAGTCTCTTTCTGATCTCATACTTAACTCTAAGAACCTGTGACGGTTCTTAATCTTTCATCTCCAACTCTCATGTAGATGAGAGATGTACTATATTGACTCCACACATAGAACATCTCCAAATCTCATTTGGAGATGATCGATATCACCCCAAATTTGCATCTCCTCTTGCCTTTCTTATTTTGTTTCGAAGTTACTCTAGTCCCATTGTATAACTCTTTAGTCTCCCTGCTGAGGTCCCAGACCTAATCAGTCACTTACTCCTGTTATCCTACCTCCAAAATCTCTCTCTAGTTCACCCCCCTCACCAAACAGACGCACCCGGCCCGAGTTCAGTCTGTCATTATCTCTCACCTAGATGACGACAACTGTCTCCTGGTGCTCCTATCTCTGATATCTCTCATCAGCAATTTCCCACCACGCTGACCCCATGCAGTCTTTAGGATAGACATTTGCGGGTGTGTACTTACTGGTGCCTGCCCACTTTGTTACAGGGATTTAGAAGTGAATGAAACAAAATTCCTGCCCTAATGGATTTTATGAGCTATTGTCAGAGATTTGATTTGACAACCTCTCTGATTAAAAAGCTTTGATAGCAATCCATCATCAGAGAATGACGTCCCTGTTCTAAAGGCACACAAAACCCTTAACAATCTGGCTTCAAAGACATTTCCAGTCCTCTTTTTGTTCGTTTGTTTATTTTTAACACCTTTTTTAATTGCATTTTATTTTATTTCATTTCATTTTTTATTTGAGTAGAGCCGACATACAATGTTATATTAGTTCCAGTCCTCTTTTCAACCCCAATCTCACTCTTCTTGCCCTGTGTTTCCAGGCCGACTACTCTAGCTGCCATTGCCTAAGCATGCTTCTATTTGTGTGTTTCCTCCTATGCCTCTTTATTTACTTGCATGACTTGTTAAAGCTTTAAGAGCTAGCTAGAAATTTTCACTTTCAGTGAAGTTTTCTCACTATCCTAGCCAGCCTGAATCGGTGTCTTCTCTGTGACTGTGCTTGTTCATGCCTCTAGCACTGTCCAAATGCACAGAATATTATCATTCTTTGCCACATACCTGTCTTCCCTACCAGGCTGTCAGTCCCTTACCTGCAGGAGAAATGATGTAGTCATCTCTGTACCTTGAGCCCCGACCAAAATTTCTGCCATGTAAAGAACTCAGTAAGGGTTTGTTTAATGACCAAAAGCAAAAACAAAAACAAAAGGGAAGAGGGGAAAAGGAAGAGAACAGTGACCACTGGAAAGTTAGGGGCAGTGAAGTCGTCAGGGAGGAAAGTACTGGTAATAAAATAGTTAACTACTTCTCTTTTGTACTCAGTAAATGCTAAGGATTAGGTGTCATTGTTAACGGATGGCTAAGAGGAAAGACACTGATTGTCCCCAACAGACCTGTCAAGAGTCTAATGGTTCATTCGCTTAGGTTGGCTTTTCATAACAGGGGAGCTCTCCTTTCCTACAACGCTGACACGCAGTGAGGAAGAAATTAGATATACATCATTTACAAGAAAATGAAAACTGTCAGACCCTTTTCAGCTCAGGGATTTAGGAAAGAAAGAAGAAGAAGAAAAGAAAAGGCAATAAAAAATGAATGAAACGGCAATAAAAGTCTTAGAGGGTCAGTACAAGATTCCACCAGGACACAGGTGATTTATATATGAATGAGGCATTTGGGGGGCTTAAGAAATATTGCACTGAGGCCGTTTTTGCTACTATACAGTGAAAAGGATAGAAATATCAGAAAGCATGGCATTATTCATCAAACAGGCCATTTCACTTCATGTGTAAACTTCAGGAGAATTCATGTGCAGTATCTTAACCAATCAGGTACTTTGTGTTTTCTCTTGGCATTCCATCCATTTTGCTCAGTAAACACTAGCAAACAAACAGCTAACTGGCCACTGAAAGAAGGTATGCAGTTATCAAACTACTCTGACATTTCAACCATGGAACCCTTGCATAGTATTCTATGCAGGTGTTTTATTTTCATTTTCATTTCCCATGAAATGAAATAATGATCCCTGGTAAATTACTGAGACTTCTCCTTAAGTACATTATTTCATCTAGAAAAAGCAACGTTAATTACAATTTTGCTAATTAGGAAAGTTTAGAAATTTGTAGTTCATCTGCACTTAGCATAAACAGGTGACACGTTGAATAAATATGATAATTCTGCCTCTTTATCTTGTAGTTTACTACCAGTGTAAACACTTTCTCAGTAGAAATGAGAAACGAATATCCAGCTACAGTATTACTCTATGTCCAGACAGAACTTACTTATTTTTTATTAAATTAAAAAAACTCTGGCATTTTTCTGGATGAATGGTATAAGATATCCATCCTCTTGAAACAATTACCTAGTAAGAAGTTTAAAAGACAGAGCTTTAATTTTTTTTTGATGGCTATAATAATTGCTGCTCAAAGCAATTAACTCAATGCAATAAAAATGCATCTGAAGCTATAAACATCACTTGTAAATATAAAAAATAGAACTCTTAAGTCCAAGTTCACTGAAATACACCCAAAAAAAGCTCAAATGAGGGCCTCAGAAGAAAGACCAAAAAAAGATTTATTTTATTTAGGGAGAGTGATTTTTCAAAAAAAAAAAAAAACATATATCAATTTTTATTTTTTAAAGATTTCTTTCTTTATTTTGGGGAGGAGAGGAAGTGAGAGGCGGAGAGAGAGAAAATCTCCAGCAGACTCCCCACTGAGCATGAAGCTCAAGAGGCCAGGACTCCATATGATGACCCTGAGACCAGGACCTGAGCTAAAATCAAGAGTCAGAGGCTTAATGGACTAAGCCACCCAGGTGCCCCATAAAAGCATATATCAAATTTTAAATTAAGAATAGGATAGATATCTTTTAAAAATATATGAAATCATAACCCATAGACTATCTTGTGTCTATATAAAAAAGAGGGGGTGAAAGGTAAGGGGAAGGAAGGTAGAGCCATACAACATAGGCCATTGGTTTACATGAAGAAGGTAGGGAGGGACTTGATGCTTCCTCTGGGCTCCAGTAAAACTGGTTATAGAGAAGGACTGTATCTCTCATAAAGCACCACTCAGACTTGTCAACGTGCATTATGCAATGCAGAGAAAATTATGATTCATATATGACCCAAGATACCCTCAGGTTATGAGAAAAAAGGTCAACAGTTTATGTATAATAAAACCTGTTACTGTCTCCTCAGTGGCCACCAAAAAAACTCCAGGTGTACAATAGATACACTGCCCATGAGCCACTCTTGTTTAAACATTATCTTACTTCAAAACTTATATGAACTACTGTCTTCATATCTCTGTGAGCATATGGGACTATTTCAACTGTTTTTTTTTAATATCTCTTGGGGAAAAAAATGGATGTGGTCTAGCCTCCATATTTTGGATTCTTTATGACATGATTTCAATTTATAATGTATTTGCCTATTTGGAAGCATGTAATTAATACCTACAAGGCTCTAGGAATATGTATCAATTTTAAAGTGCCATTCAGAAAATAAACCTCAAATTATTGTTTATTATTCCTTCTCCCTCAATCAGTTTGAGAAACATAAACTCAAGACTATCTTTTAGCAATGATTTTAGAAAAGACACACAATCTCAGTCTGGGATAATAGACTTAATATTTGTAGGATCATCTTCTGGGGCACTAATTATTCATCTATAAAGTGCTCACCTTTACATGTCATAAGAATGCTAATCTAGAGTCAGGATGATAACTAAAAATGGAAGTTTTCTTTTCCCTAACCATGGAGCAGTTAGTTCACTGCTGTGTATGAATCAGCTAAGCAACACAAGCTATAATTTCTCTTTTACTTAATAAAAATGTTTTATGATGGTTCTGTGAAACTTACTACATTGTGATGAATTATGTTGTCAGATAATGGGCATTGACAATCATTAAATTTTTGCTAAAAACGGCATTTGCTAAAGAGTATCTTTGGCCCTTAAATAATGAATTACTTAGGAGTTCAGCCACTGCTAAATTAAAAATAAATCTGAATTTAACCCCCTGAAGGTGTTTTGAAATAGCATAAGATGATTCAAAATTCTCTACAGCATTAGAGTAGTGACGCTGTGACTCTGATTAATATTTATCTTTAATTTGTTGGTCAAGTACAACAATGAAATTGATTACAACACCCTATTTCAAATTTCTCCAAGTCAGGGATTCTCGTTCTAGGCAGTGCATCAATTATCCAGCATTTCGCTCTCTTACTTAGGTAGAAAAGACAATTGATAAAATATTAACTGGCATAATTACCCTAACTCTAGCTTTAGACAATTAAAAGAGCACAGAGATTAAGAGAAATGACCACTCTAGTATCCATAACAATGCACCATTGTAGTTTTCTATATGGTTTTACACATGAGAGATTATCAAATATTTGGAAGCATGTGGAAGGGTTAGGAAAAACTACTGTTTCCTAAATATATTAGATAACTTAAAAATACATAAATAGCTATTAAAATTCATAGTACTATTATTTTACAATTTAAGTCATATAGTGTATCTTTTGTTAATATTTCAAATTCTTATATTTTAGAGACACTGAATAACCTAAATAATCATCCAAATGATTATTATAATAACTGAATAATCATCCAAAAAGATGATCTGGAAAATTCTAAAAATCCATTATTGCATTCTCTGAGAAAGTTACTAAAGTCCCCAAACCGGGTAGGAGTTAATAGTTATTTATAGGTTTCTATGGGAGAGGTACCATAAATCAGAATTTGTAAAAAACGGTCCTAAAGAGCACAATTAAAAAGGAGTACAAATAAAAACAAGTATTTTTAAAAACCTATAAATAGACACCAAGTTTGTAGAAGCAAATGTAAGCCTACAGTAGGCTGGCCATGTGGATTACAAAACTAAAGGCCGAGAGAGTTATATAGCACTTAACTTAAAACACTATAATTAAGACCATGTACGTAAAATTAAACTCTACCAAAGGAATCATAATAAATCTAACGTGTACCATAAAGAACCAAATCCTAAACTGTCTTCCTAAAATGTGTTGGCTAATAATGAATAAATCTGAACACTAAAGAAAGGCTATTTGCCTTAAATAAGAAAAGTACCCTCAAGCCTCATTTTTTTCCCTGTTTGCTTCTACATGGTAATTTCAGGCCTACTCTTGGGATTTCTTTGCATTTCTTGACAAACATAAAGAACTTATGTAATTTTACAATTTTCAAACCCATTTTCACTATATTTAATTGTGCACAAAGTAGCACTATTCTAGAGATTATATAAACAATTTATTTGCAATAGCAGTTAGTAGTAAACTGAAATAATAAGACTCTAAATAACAATTTTAGAGGCTGCAACAATCTCTCTCTGCACTCAAAAACTGTCAACTCTGTCCCCAAGATTTATCAAAGCTTCCAAATATTTCTAATAAGGAAAAAAGAAATCAACTGATTTTACCTTCCATATCCTTCTCGAAGAAAGTAAAATACTTCACAACTTGAAAATTTCAAATTCAATCTTCCATCATGATAGGTGTGTTTGTAAAAGTGGGTTAGTCTCTAGACCTCTAGAGAACAGCTAACCCAGACTGGGGGTTTGCTGACTTGACACTCCTCTCCTTTTATCAGCTAAGGGTGAGAGACTAGTGACCACACATAATACTTCTGTAACTCCCCCTTAACAAATGTTTAGAAAGCTTGTCTTGACAGAAACTGATTACAGGGATAAAAATCACACCCCCTTGTCCCCTCACAACAAAGGGTTCAACAATGAGAAGATTAAAAGACAGGCTTTGAAGTGGCTTACTGTCCTAGTGTCTTTAAAGTCAAAATAGGCACAACTGCTTTTTCTCTCATTAACTTTTCAGCATCTTTTTGTTTGAACGGATTGGAATCTTCTACAATCAGATAGTGCTTAAAAGGGATTTGTTTGAGAAAGTTTGAGCAAAATATCTTTGAGGAAGAGGTTACAGAAAATAAACTGGAATTGCCAATTCACTGAGTAATGATTGGAGAAGCTAAGAGTGTTAATAAAATGAATATTCAGTTTTGTGTTTTTATCATTATGACCTAACCTACATGTTGTCACTCAAGATTTAACCACTTTTTACTTTTTGGGAGAACAGGTGCTATAAACAAACCTTTCATATACTTGGCCTCAAAAAAACCCCACAAGTTTTAAGTGGACAAACATTTTCGTTGTTTAAACCTCTATTTTTTAAATAAAGAAATTGAGGCATAGAGTATTTTTCACTAAACATGCATGAAAAACTATAGGTCAACATGGAATAAAAGTAGAAAAAGCAGTTTTAGTATACTTAATAATCATTTAAGATCAAAATGCAGAAGAAAAGAAAGATTGCATGGATTCATAACTTGTGTTATATTTTCCTGATTTCTGTCTATTTTTATGCTTGGGTTTTTCACTGTGGCGATATTATTTCTCTAGAAACTCTTACCATTCTTGGCTCCCAGACCTAATATTGTCTTGGTTTCTTCATTTCTCCTAGTTCAGCTAGTTTCTTTGTCATTGGATCTCTTTGTTCATTTAATGATGTACTATTTCCCTTCACCTATATAACATCCCAACAACTGTACCCTAGAATCTGCACCAGAAAAACTAGGTGACTCTGGCCCATTGAGTAACCTCTGTTCTTTGCCTTTGGGTCTTTGCTCATGGCATTCCCACTAGTTGAAACAATCTTCTATCATAGTGTTATTTCAACCTTACTTGCATATTAGAATCACCAAAAAAGGAGAGAAAACCTACTATAACATATTTCATAAGCAATCCAGATGATCCAGTTGATTCCAATATTCAGACAAAGTTGAAAACCACAAAAGCCTATCAAAATTCTCTCCATCTCTTCAAACCCTGCTTATAAACTCTTAGCCATAGGTGGCCTTTCTGTCTTTTGAGGTTTCTCATCTTGCAAATTTCCAATGATTCTTACCAAGTTTTTGCAGGCAGGGTTCTCCAAGCCCTCAAATTCAACAATAAGTTTATGAAAGGACATGTGACAGTCCCATTCATTGCTTCGTCTTTAAATCTCTTTGTTTCCTATAACTATTCCTGCTGATTTGCTTGACCCAGACTATTTAAACATAGGGCAGATAGTATTTAAACATCCTCAGTGTCTTTCCTCACTAATTTGGGTCAGTCCAGCAAGGTCTTTCTCCCGCCTCCAGATGAGAGCTCCAGTGGGGGGCTTCATCTGCAGTGTGGGGTATCCTGCGCTGTGCAGTCCCAAGCTGTGTTTTGCACAACAGTCTGGGTTCTGGTCTGCTCTGGGCACATCTTGCTTTGGCTCCTGACTGATTCTCATTGGAGACTCTAGTTTTACTCCAGGACCTCATATCAATTGCTGGGATTTGGATAATCACCTACTGATTCTGGCATATCATTTGACTCTGGCATTCGCACTTTATATTCTCTGATGCTACATTTTGGCCATCTATTAGGAGCTCTACATTCTCTTGGAAAATCTTTGTGAAATACTTCCTGAACCCCATGACCATATAGACATTGCACTCTGATGGCCTCACAAAGTGAATGAATAAATCAATATATTAATTACCACAATGATAAAATGCAGTATTTCTAAGAATGTATGCGTACATATTCATCAAACACATTTGGAACATAATTATATTTTGTTAATTCCTCTACAATCCTTATTTAATTGTTTAAATTGTCTATGATTTTATCTTCATACAATGCCTAAATTTATTTTATCAACCTAGGTCCTTGATTTTGAGTCATTAATTTACCTTCTTTTGTAGTTCCCATTTCAACATAGTTCAAACTCATACCTCTCTCTTATTTACACTATTCAATAGTGACTTCAAGATCCAAGGAAATCTTGGATTTAGTATAGACCTCATTAGTAAGTGGGGACTGAGAATCACCATTTTAAAGTTTTACCAAACTTTTATTCATCCTTAGAAAATTGACAAACTAAATTATCATGTACAATTATTTAGATTATCACTTACATAGTACTCAGTAGGGTATTTTGAAAGGCTTCAAGTCTTTACATAAAAATAATTGTATAATTCCTTTGATTTCAGCCTAAAATTAAACTAATACTGCCAAAACTAACTATCCTGAATTATGTTTGAGGGGAAAGAAGTGAGCACTGAATTTTGCAACAATTTATTAAAGGGCCTTAAAATTTGTAGCCTTGGTCCAAGTTTACAACCTTTCATGTTTTCTAAGACTAAAAATAACCAAAGTATTCATGATTGCTAACTATGTTTAGCAGAATGAAGATTTAACTTCCCACTCATTACTGACATTAATGTGGGTTTTGGAGAGCGGTGGTCACTGTTGCAGAAGACCACCACATTTATGTGCTGTGTGCTAACATTTCTCATCACCCAAGTCTGGTTTTCACAGAATTAAAATGTTCAGCAAATTGGTTACATAAAAGAGATTTCAACTTAGCATAATGGTCATAGATGATTAAAAAAGAAACTATCTTGAGGAAGTAGGTGGGGGGGGAAGGGTAAATTAGGTAAAAAAAATTAAAGTACAAACTGCCTGTTATAAAATAAATAAGTCATGTAAATTAAAAGTACAGCATAGGGAATACAGTCAATAATGGAATAACATTGTGTGGTGACATATGGTAACTACATCAATCATGATGAGCACTGAGTAATGTATAGAATTGAATCACTATGTTTTACACCTGAAACGAATATAACATTGTATGTCAACTACATTTTAATACTAAAAATTGCAAAACAAAAAGAAACTGTCTTGTCAATGTTGTTTGTCCTTGGTAAAAAATGTACTATTCTGGTGAATGATGTTGATAATGTGGTAGACTACACATGTGTGGGGGTAGAAGCATAAGGGAAATCTCAACCCTTATGACAGTTTTGTAATATAAAACTGCCTTTAAAAAGTCTTAAAAAAATATATATATATAATTAGATTTTAAATTTAAATTTGTATTTATATTTAATATATATAAATATATATATATATTTATTTATTGACATGTAGGAAAAAATTAAAAGAAAAAAAGAAAAAGAAGCTACCAGGAGTTAGTACATATAGTGAAAGGAGAAATGAAGCTTATACACTAGCTTATAATAAACTGTTTCATATGGAGATTTTTGTGTCTGCCAAATGAGGAGCAAAGGGGCTGCAGTAGAGTGTTGGTTGCTATTGTATCAGCTACATCACAAGCCTGACAGTAGAGTTTCTATTGGAGAACCAGAATCCAGCGCTGCAGAGAAGCCCAGCGTACTTAGGACATTGACAACTATGGGTTTGTTTTCTCTGGTAGTAAGTCTGTGCTTGGTAATTTGAAGCCACAAGCATCATTGATTTGCATAGTTAAATTTGACCAATTTGACAATTCTTTGAAACCAAAATCTGTGAAATAATGTAGACTTAAGGAGATGAAAGAAAACTTATCCCAGAGATTAACATAAATCATGTAAAAATTCCTGGACAATCTGTTCTATGTCTACGGTTTCTTTTTTTCATGAATAAACAGCATGGTGAGGTTAATAATTATAAAGTAAATGAAATACATACAAATCTGCTGCCACAACAAATCATTTAATTTTATCATGCTCTTTTGCTATTTTGTTTACTATCCTCAGCACAGATAATATTGTACGTTATTTTTTCAATTGCCATTGCAATTGTAATTAATATTTATATTTGAAAAATATATTTTTTATTTTTGATGGTTTATAATTTCACAAGAAGGAAAACATAATTTAATCTATGAAATGATAATATGAATTTTAAGAAGATAAAAGCAACGCAAAATAATTACTGCATTGGAAGTCTACATTTTATTTTTACTAGCTGAAACTAGATGATGATTTTCCAATTTGATCTGTAAAGTGACACATAGGTAATACGTTGGTCAGGAATAAATTGTATTTCATTATATTTAATGAAAAAAATCACGAAGAGTAATATTCAGAATTAACATCATACAATTGAAATACACATGGAACATGATTTTACTGATTTTATTGTCTTGGAGAAAATGCATAGAACGAGATTACAATATTAAAATTTTCTGCAAGAAAAGCTAAGTAAAATACTTTCCTTATTTCTAGACACAGTATGTTCTTAAAAATATATACAAGTGCTCTATTTCTTAATGTTTTTTTTTTTTCTCAAGATAAAATTCCAAGACCCTTATTCAGCAACCATCCTTTGTAATACTTCAACAAGCATTGAAACTTTTGGTACTGTATTTGGTTGAATTGTTCAGTGGAGATTGAATGGCATGTCAGTTTTTCATTCCATACTTTTACACAGGGTCTTCAATGTTTTCACAAAAAATGGTATCTTATATCATAAAGCTTGGCCAAAGAAGAAAAACCCAAGGTTGTACAGAAAATGGCAATGCTATATTGGAAATAAGGCGGAGGGGGGGGGGACTTAAAAACTGATTTTTTATTAATCTCTTAAGGTATATAATTGGAGAAGCATCAAGAATAGTAAGATGCTCGATAATAACAAATACTTTGGACTTTTATGATGAAACGAATGGACTATGCAAGATCAGAAATGACAAGGCTTGCATATTTTTTCTAAGGTAAGATTAAAAAGCATAAATGACTTTTTTTTATATAAATAGAGCTTAATGCCACTTCAAAATTGGCTGAAAACATTATCTGAGTCTGGCTTTACTTTCATCTATTTACAAATACTAATTACTATTTATTTATTTTTATTTTTAAAAGATTATTCATTTCTCTGAGAGAGAGAGCACTGTGAGCAGGCCTGTGTGTGGAAGGGGCATGGCAGAGGGAGACAATCCCCAACCAGACTCCCCGCTGAGAGTGGAGCCTGAGGTAGGGCTCCATCCTCTGACCCATGAGCTCAGGACCTGAGCAGAAACCAAGAGTCCTGCACTCAACTGACTGAGCAACCCAGGTACTCCGGATTATTTATTAATAGGAATCTTACGCAGAAGTTTTCTGCTCAGTCTTAAGAGATGATGGAACTAATAGCAATTGATATTAATTATACCTTTAAAAAATTGGCTATCTCTTCTAAAGTATACATAAATGTGGGCTGTACAATTGTTGTGGCTACTTTTTTTTTTTTAAAGATTCTTTTTTTATAAATTTTTTTAAAGATTCTTTTTTTAAAATTTTTTTATTTTTTTTTATTTTTTTTATTTATGATAGTCACAGAGAGAGAGAGAGGCAGAGACACAGGCAGAGGGAGAAGCAGGCTCCATGCACCGGGAGCCCGACGTGGGACTCGATCCCGGGTCTCCAGGATCGCGCCCTGGGCCAAAGGCAGGCGCCAAACCGCTGCTCCACCCAGGGATCCCCTGTGGCTACTTTTTTAGGAATAACTGGACAGTCTTCTGAAATCTTTACCAGGGAGTATTCACCCCATTTTATTGCATACTGTGGTCACTTTTAACTCAGAAAGATGCAATTTGGTCTTTTAAAAAAATGCACAGCATCAAAGACACACATACAATATCTGTCTGTATATATGCATACTTGAAATTAAAGGGATAAAATAAACTTTTCTGAGTTTTTGCAGTCACTTGAAGTCACAGCCTGCTAGATACAGAAATAATCCAGCTAGATAATAAGATGCTATGTTTTCTTTCATTATGAAAGTATCTCATGTTCCATTTAATTTTTTAAAAGATGTTATTTATTAATTTGACAAAGAGAGAGAGAGAGAGAGAGAACACAAGCAGACAGATGGAGAGGGAGGAGCAGGCTCCTCACTGAGCAAGGAGCCCTACAAGGGACTCGATCCCAGGACTCTGGGATCATGACCTGAGCCGACGGCAGATGCTTAATCAACTGAGCCATCCAGGCACCCCATCCATGTTCCATTTTAATTAGCTACAAAACATAAGGCTATTTCTTAACCATTTTAACATCAAATAAAGAGTTTAAAATTCTGAGATATGTAGGGACGCCTGTGTGGCTCAGTCGATTGAGCGGCCGCCGACTCTATGTTTCAGCTCAGGTCATGATCTCAGGGTCGTGGGATTGAGGCACATTAGGCTCTGGATTCAGCACAGAGTCCGTTTAAGATTCTCTCCTTTTCCCCTTAACCCTACCCTTGCTTTCATTCTCTCTCTCTAAAATAAATAAATAAAATCCTTATAAAATAAAATTCTAAGGTACGCATTAATATTTAATTAAGTAATTATCAATTTCTAAAACTGTATTTTCTATATTTTATCTTATTTTCACAATCATGGGCCAAACTTTTACTAGCAAATGTAAATGTATTAAACCCCACATTGTTTGGGGACATTTAAGAAGTTTTCTTAATTTCTTAAACAACAAAATTATCTAACATAAATCTTTGTTAAACATAAAATGTTTTGCATAGTTTGCCTCTATTCCATTTCATTATATTTTAGATAGGATGAAATGTGCTATTATGTTCTTAAATTTTTATTTCAAAACGAATACCAATACTCATTACTCATTTTTACTTTTTCTATACCACCCTGCATTAAATTATATAGTTGGAAGGAAGCATACAAAATAACAACAAAAATCTACCTCAAGCTAACAGACTACAAATATTTCAAACACTTTTTAAAAAGATTTTATTTATTTATTCATGAGAGACACACAGAGAGAGGCAGAGACATAGGCAGAGGGAGAAGCAGGCTCCCTGTGGGGGGACCAATGTAAGACTCGATCCCAGGACCCTGGGATCATGCCCTGAGCTGAAGGCAGACACTCAACCACTGAGCCACCCAGGCATCCCTCAAACATTTTTTAATGAGCTACCATATACTGTAATACAGTTGTGAGAAAACAAAAAGATAGATGATGGAGAATTATAGAGAGCTAGATATAGTTGGAATAGACAAATAGCATCTATAATTAAAGACTTACATAAAAACTGACTCTAATAAGAGTACAGTAGTTGACAACGTATGTCAACTTAAAAAACAGGTCACCTTAGTCTGCTATCTTTTTATAGATGAAAAGAAAGGTCCAGTGAAGAATGATGGAATCAGACTGACCATGAACTGACAAAGACTCTCCTCAAACAAACTTTAGACAGGCTCCTCTGGACTTTCTTTTCAGCTACATCCTACTCTTAAGCTTCTTTGTTCATCTCTGCCTTGTCCAATTTTAGCAAGAATCTTCCTTAGTCAGTTTAGCCAGAATCCCCATCTCTGATAACTGATGGGGTTCTGCACCCTCCACCAACCCCCAGTAATGTCTGATCACCTGACCCGCCTTTATCAAGAATCCTATTAGGTTGGTTTAGCTAAAATTCCCCTTTACTCTTAATGTTTCCTCTTAGTAATTTTCTATCCACCAATCTCCCCTACCTCCACGCCTTCCTTGGCTATGTGTCTACTCTTCCTTGTTGCGTTCAGAATTGAGCCCAACCTCTTTCCCCTACTATAAAACCCCACTGCAGTGTTCTCCATATCTATCAGGATAGTCCCCCCAACTAAAATCTGCCTTACTATTCTTTAACAAGTACTACAAGTAATTTTTTTAACAAAAAACATACAGCTATCGTCTTACATACAGTACTAGAAGAACTTCTATAAACCATGCTTATTATGTATGGTTAAAAAGAAATACACTAACAGGAGGCCCTAGAGGAAATGCCACTGAAGCTCTAGGAACTTCATCACCTTCAAAGCCTATGGGGCTGAACATGGAAGAAAATACTCTAACTTGATTTTATATTATTTCCACAGAAGAAAGTAAAGAGATCTGATATTAGAAATGTTTAAAAAATGATGGACCCTGGCACTTTCACTTAGTGCATGGGTCAGATGGTCACTGAAGATGGAAACTCAGGGAGAGGAAGAGTTTCACAAGGCAAAGGAGCTGAAAGAAAGCAGAGATCTTACAGTTGCATTTGAGCTTTGAGTTTACTGAATACACTATAGCCTACGGGGACATGTTTCAATGAGGTAATGGATTAGAGCACTGATGTTGAGAAACTAATCCTCACGTGGAAATGGACAGGTGGCTTTAAAAGGTTCCTTCCAAGAGACCAAGGATTAAATGCAATGTTGATAATTCAAGCACAAGCCAACCCTATCAGGTAAGTTATAAGATGAAACAATCTAATAAGTCTGATGGGAAGTAGGCAAAAAAACTGTGAAAGTATTGCAAGGTTATTTATAACATAGAGATATACCTGCTCTTTTGGTTGATAAACCTTGCCCTGGGCGTATGTTGATCATAGGCACGTATACTCTGCCTTTGTGAGATAACTTCTGTCATGCTAACGGTCACCAAAACAATCCCTTTCATACAGTGTTAAAGATTATGAAAAACAATGCCACATATTAAATGTATCTCTTTCATTTAAATTATGATTTTTGTATTGTTCACAAATAAAGTTTTATTTTAAAAATACAATCCTCTGCTATATATTTCTTTGACATGAACTTCTTCACATGTGATTGTTAAAGAGAGGAATGATATTGACAGGACATAATGGTTGTTTTGGTTCATATGTGACTTTTCCCCAGAATGTTAGTGTTTTGAAGGAATCAGAGACAAGCTTTCTCACAATCAAAAGGAAAGCCTTGGCAACATTTGAAACCCTTAAGATTGGAGTTGAAAATTGATAGATGTCCCTTCTTCTAGTAGTGGCTTACTCAGGAATGTTAAAAACTGCTCAGTTTTCATTAGTGAAAGCTTCAAGAGCAGTTGCAGAAACTGTGTAAGACATGCCCCCCTCACTTAAAACAACGCATTAATGAGGAAACCTATGGCTGGGATAAGATTTTTAATTTTGATGAAAATGGTCTCTGTTAGAAGCAAGTACCCTTCCTTACATACATTTCAAAGGAAGAAGTACCCATCCAGGATTGAAGGCCGCAAAGAACTGACAAACAGGGGCCAATACTGAGGGTGATTTAATGGTGCTACTATTTGTGTGAAGATTGTTATCATTCTCATTTGTGCTGTTTTAGACTTGCTTCAAGCATTTGAAAGTTTCTCCTGATCTCTTTCTATTTCTATGAGAAAACTCAAGCCTTAATGTTTTTATCAAGCAATTCTGCAGGACACAGAATCTTTCAGGAATGCATACAGAACATAACAGAAGTGCCTAATTTAGTCACCTGATCTTAAAAAATATTTTTATGCAGGGATCCCTGGGTGGCACAGCAGTTTGGCGCCTGCCTTTGGCCCAGGGCGCGATCCTGGAGACCCGGGATCCAATCCCACATCGGGCTCCCGGTGCATGGAGCCTGCTTCTCCCTCTGCCTATGTCTCTGCCTCTCTCTCTCTCTCTGTGACTATCATAAATAAATAAATTTCAAAAAAAGTCATGCTAAAAAATATTTTTATGCATGTTTTATAATAAAAATACATTAATAAAAACATGTAACATAAGCAAACAAGTATATTTACATTGGACTGCATGAGCTGCCTATTTTACTTTATTTAATTGAGAGAGAGCACGATCAAAAATGTTTTGAAGGTGACTGGTCCAATCTATATTACCCTGTTTGGAAAGGAGTGAATCAAAGCAGATATCAGTTTCAGTGTGGAGAATAGAAGTGAGGAACTCTCAAGGAACAGGCCAGGCAACAGAAACACAAGATGGATACACTGAAAATAAAAAATGCATGATAGGATGTCTCATGAAATGTATGCCTGCAAATAAAAGCAAGCAGGCCTTTGTCATGTTGCAGATAAGAGTGGGATCACTCATTCTGAATATTCTGAACACCTGATGGCAACATTTATCACATGGTACTCGGTTAGTTTTTTCTAGCCTACACTCCTGTGTAAGCTCCTGAGATGGCATCATGTCTTATTCAGCTTTGTAAACCTCTGAACTTGGCCAAAGCTGCTACATAACAGATGACTGCATATATTCGCTGAATGAATAAAGTGATTTCTGAATAAAGATATATGCTATCTTGGAAAAAAATAGGGTAAAGATCAAGAAAGAAAGAAGAGAGTTAACATTTATCAAGTGGTCATAATGGGTGAGAAGGAGAGTCAGGTACTTTATTATTCTAAAATATTCTTACAGCTCTCCTATGCAGTACATATTCCCATTTATAAAAGGAAGCTGAAGCTAGGAAGTTAGTTTGTTTGCCCCAGATTGACACAGCTAGTAGGTCATGGGGCCAGAGTTTGCAATATGATCTGATCTGGGAGTCCATACTCTGGGCTCCTTCATATGACCAGGAAGGAGCAGGATCTCTTTTGAGGGTAGCTGCAATAATAAACCACAGCCTTTTCCTGCATAGTACTGTTGCCAGCCACAGGGTTCTTTGAAGTCCAGAATGTGAGCTATATAATGGCTATGACTTTCCAATCAGCAAAGAAAAATTGACCACTTATAATTTATCCCTTCTTTATACAGTAGCCTCCCCCCTTATCCACTGGGAATATGTTTCACAACTCCCAGCAGATGATTTTTTTTTTAAGATTTTATTTATTTACTCATGAGAGACACAGGCAGAGAGAGAAGCAGGCTCCATGCAGGGAGCCTGATGTGGGACTCAATCCGGGGTCTCCAGGATCACGCCCTGGACTGAAGGCAGGCGCTCAACTGCTGAGCCACCCAGGGATCCCATCCCAGCAGATGATTGAATGCAGTAATACTGAGCCCTAGATATACTATGTTTTTTCCTATACATACATAAGATAAAGTAGGACTTATAAATTAGGCACAACAAGAGATTAACAATAAAGAAGAGCAATTATAATAATATACTGCAATAAAATTTATGTGAATGTGGTTTCTCTTGCCCTCTCTCAAAATATCTTATTGTACTGGACTCACCCTTCTTCTTGTGATGCTGTGAAGTGATGTCTACATGATGAGCTGAAGTGAGATGAATGGCATAAGCATTGTGACATAGAATTAAGCTGCTTTTGACCTTGTGACCATACATCAGAAAGAGGATGGGCTTCCAGATCGCACTAAACCCAGGGTGACTAGAACCATGGAAAATAAAATCATGGATGTGGGGGCACTACTATAAGTTAAATACCAGTGGATTCATTTTAGTTTGTCTAAGATGTGTTTTAAGACAGAGTGATTTCTACATTAATGTGTTGATTGATTTTATCTCCATGGTGTAAAATGTAAGACTTAGGAAATTTGAATGCATTTGTGAAAGATGAAAAGTTTCAGAAGTTCAAGGTCACCAGTCTATAATCAAAACATAACCTATTAGATTAAAACAAACACTCATTCAGCTGGTTTGAAGTATGTGAGTCATGTGAGTAAATAATTCATGAATATTTTCACAGTTCTTCCTGTGGATATACTGGCAATTTAGACTTAATAAGTGGTGCACACTAGACCTCAGTTAAATGTCTAGTTTAAAGAGCAAATAAACTTTTTAAAATATTGGCTATAGTCATTATTTTTTAATGAAAACAATTTCTTCTTACCCTTGTCTTAGCATAATAATGTTATCCAATAATTAGGAGTCCTCAAGAGAGTATACCCCATGGATAATATAATGTATCTCTTTGTTGGTGAAAGGAAGGGTCAATGTGCTACCCCTGCTTTGTCCCTCAAGCAGAGGGGAAATAATTAGGAAACAAATGGAGCCTAAGCTTTGAGGACCTTCAACTGCATGGGCTGCTTCCAAGGTCCTGGATGGTCTATATCAATGTGCCTCACAATACCTGAAATTAAAATATTTTAGCTAAAATCTATTAAGTTCCTTCTTTCCATTTCAATTTACCAACTATCACACTTTCTTTTGGGTCAGCCAATGATGGAAGGGCTGACAGCATTTTTGGTGTCTGGAAAAGGGGAAGTTGTGTTGGGGATATAGCCAATTTAGGGTTAGTGGAATATGTATATATACATGTGTATAGTGATATGCAAAGTAGTTTAAAGAAAGGCTGAATTATATCTTTTCATTCTTTCTGTAAAAACTATTTTTTATTTGAAAATAGTTTTCAAATAAAGGGTGATTGATAAAGAGTACTCAGTCAATTAAGGTAGGAAAGAAGGTGGTGTTTGGGGCATTTTATAAATAACAAACTTGTTAGATTTCTGGATTTGTGATGCTTGTGGGCATTTGTCAGCTATCACGAATTTGTATTTTGTTGTGAATTATTTTTCATTCTAAAACAATAGTGGATTTCTTACTCATGATTTTGTATTCTTTGTCCTAAACACTCAGAAGGCATAAGCTTTAGGCTCCTCAAAACCTAGAACCCACCTATACTGTACTAAAGAGTAATGTGAATCATTTGTAGAAATTAAAAATCTAAGTCTGTGTAATAGATTAATACACATTGCCTAGAACAGATGAGAAAATCAGTACCTTTCCTCTCAACCAGGAATTACATAAGAGATTTGTATTCGAAGGAACGAATAAAAGGGAATAGCAAGTCTAATCTCATATCTACTTGATAATTCCTCCTCTTATTTCAACATTACCCTAGGCAGCACACAGAAGTACAATTGTGCCATTTAGTAGGTACTATTCAGTACAAGGAAACTGGAAGTAAACTCATGAAAAGTAAACAATAAAACAGAATATACTATCACCTTTAAAACAAAGCACGTATCACCTTTAAAACAAAGCAAGTATTATTCCTCCCTTGCCTCACCCAATCTCTCCTCCTAGATACATCTGAAAAATATTTTCCCTATACAAACTTAATACCATAAGAAAGGAACATAGTAAACTCATTAAATATTTAAATATCATCATACAATGTAAGTGGGTTTTATTTATTTATTTATTTATTTATTTATTTATTTATTTGTGGGCTTTAAATGAGCCCAGAGTTCTAGGTGAGACCTATAGGCGTCTATCACAATGTACAAAACACCTGCAATCTCTAAGCACTCCTATGTTCTTATCACCGTTAAATAGGTGAGTTCATGGATAAGAAAAATCTATACTAATTAGTAGAATTAAGTTTTGAAAAACTTAACCCCTAAGAGGTGAGGCAATAATGGACAATAAATTGCCATACACAGACAGACACAAATGACACCTTTGACACATGGGTGATGAAAAGTCAGCAAAGAATATTGGACTTACATTTCTTCCCAGAAAGCAGCATCAACAATTAAAATCAGTCTGCTTTACAGCCATACCAAATAAAATGAGTTCTACTGCTTTAATTTTATCTTTGAAAGAAAACACAGACACACACACACACACAGACACACACACAGACACACACACACACACACACACACATAAAAAGCCTTAACAATACAGGCAGGAAGTAGTTTCATATTTCTAAATACAACTGGTTGAGAACATTTAAGGTTAGGAAACAGGAAAACATAAATTATACAAAATAGATGATAACGGAAATAATAACTTTTTATTGCTCTCTTGTAACTAACATTACTGTTAATGATAATAATAACAGCTAACATTTACTAAGTGCTTTCTGTGTGTTGGGAACTTTGAGAAGAGCTCTACATGCATTCGTTTGATTCACACAATATCTTAGGTAACTACTATTGTTGTCATTCCCATTTTTCAGATGGTGAAATCAAGGCACAGAAATATTGAGACACTTGTCAAAGGCACAAAGCCACAGCGCTGGTAGGGCAGAGATTCAAATCCAGGCAATGTGGATGCACAGCCCAAGCTCTTCACTCTTATGCCATATGTATCACGAGCAGACCTTCAGGCCTGTTCTAAAGAATTCTAACTTTAAATATTCTGCCCTGAATCTTTAATAAAATGTTCCTTCAATAAAATGATATATGTCTCAACTGCAGCTTCAGACAACGGCATTCCCACAAATCCAAAGTAATCGTCTCCTTTAACAAGATGCTTCTGCTAATTCATAAAACGATTATGAAATTCATGGGAAAACAAAAGCTTTCCCTTTTCTTTATGCCAGTGTGAAAAATGTGCTTCCTTCTTTAGTTCCTTAGGTAGGTATCAGATTGGGAAGCTGAAAGTTTCTCAGCTGCACATGTTTCTTTCTTTTTTTTTTTTTTTTTTTTGGTCTTGTTGTGGTTTCTTCCCCAGAATAGGACTGTAGTAATTTAGAGAGTTAGATAATTATAGCAGACACCAGTCAAATGCAGCTGGAAGCATCATTGCCTAACAATACCTTGGGGTTAGAGTGAATGTAGGTGAAATGCCAGGAGTCCCCTGCAAAGAGTGACAGAACTAGCACAGTGGCATGATATTCTTGGAATGACAGGTGCTGAAGGCTGGATGTATCAATGATCATTCCCACTCCCATCCCCCACTTCCTTCCTGAGCTTTTCTAGAGACTTAGAAAGTAGAGCCTGGGAAGCCATGTACTAAAAAGAGAAAAAAATTGGCGGTTGTCCTTTTTATCCTCTCTCCCTGCCTTAAGGCTACAATAGCCATTCTGTATCCACAGGGAAAGGCTAGGAGAATCCCAGAGACATCAGTCCAGATGTTAAGGGCCACAGAAGCGCCATTAATAACCACCTACCTCTCATTTTCTTGTTAGTCAGAAATATAAACCCTTATTATTTTCAGCACTGTGGTCAAATGTTGTTTTATTTGCTGACAAATGCAATGCCAACAGACCTTAAGGGAAAGGAGAGATCTGTAGGGACCATTTGGATTGATAAAGGATCAGCCATAGGAGTAGATAGTAGTCAAAATAAAAAATAAGGGCATTTATCATCATAATAAATGAAAAATAAGGGCGTTTATCATCATAATTGTATTTAGAAAAAGTACCCTGGGAACATTTGGAAGATAAACAAAAATGAGAAGTTGCACTCTCTTTTAGAGTGATCAGATTATGTTTGAGTTAAAAAAAAAAACACTTAATTTTAGGATAGTTCAAGATGTACAGAAAAATTAGCACACAGAGTTTCTATATAACTACAACCTCATCCTATTTTCCTATTATTAATATCTTACATTAGTATTACATTAATGATACATTTGTCGTAACTAATGAACCAATATTGATACATTATTATTAACTAAAGCTCATACTTTATTCAGATTTCCTTAGTTTTCACCTGATTTTTTCTGTTCTGGATCCTATCCAGGATACCACATTACATCCAGTCATCCTATCTCTTTGGTCTCTTTTGGCTCATGATAGTTTCTCATACTTTCCTCATTTTTGATAACCTTGAGTTTTGAGATGTATTGGCTAGGTACTTTGTAGAAGGTCCCTCAGAATTTCTTTGATGTTTGAATCTTGATTAAACTGGAAGTATGGATTTTGAGGAGAAAGACCACAGAGGTGAAGTACTTGTCTCATCAAATCATAACAAGGGTATATATTATTAACATGACTCATCCCTGTTGTTGTTAATCTTGGTAAGTTGACTGAGGTAGTGTTTGTCAGGTTTCCCGTTTCTAAATTTATTATTTTTCTTTTTTATTTTAATCTTTCCTTTTCTTGTGTACTCCTTGTAAAGAAGCTACTAATCTTAGCCTATATTTAAGGAGTAGGGAGTTATGCTCCCCTTCCTTGAGGGCAAAGTATCTACATAAATTATTTTGAATTCTCCATCACAGATTTTTGTCTTTTCTCCTCTAATTTACACATGATATGTTCAATCATTTATTTATATCAGTAATAATTCAGATTTTTATATATAGTTTGGATTATAATCCAATACTACTTTCTTTATTTTGTTGTTCTAATTGTTTTAGCTTCATCTACTGGAAGCTCTATCAGTTGGCTGGTTTGTCTCTTTGATGTATCCCCATAATTGTGTTTTCATTTTTGTTTTAAGAGCATTTCCTTACTTTCTGGCACTGCAAAATGTTCTAGGCTCATTTCATAGATCTCCTGCCTGGGTCCCAGAATCAGCCATCTCTCCAAGGAGACCTAGTTCTGTGTTAGAGATAGTGTTAGAAATCAAGATCTGGGTGCTCAATATATGGCTGACTTTTTAAAAAATGTTTTTCAGAGTTTATCATTAAGTTCCTAAAATTAAATGTAAGTTCTTTTCAGCTTTACACAGCTCATATCCCTCACCCATATCTTACTACCTTAGTATCCACCCCAGTTTCACAATATCCTCAAATGATCACTGTATCCTTCTTTACCACAGTCAATGGGGGAAATGTAGATCCCCTAGAGTTCACATTTTCCAATTATAAGGCTAGCAAGATCAAAACATAATCACAACATAGAAACCAGCCTCAGCCTATCCATCTGAATGTTAATCATCATTTCTATGCTCATTCCAGGCTGTACACTTCCAGATTGAATATGACCTCTGGGGAGCGGTTATCTTTTGCTGCTATATATCATAATATCTGTTATATATAGAAAACTTTTAAAGAATTAAATATAGGACTTTTTAGATCACCTAGATCACTACTGCCTGATAATAATAGCACTGAGGACTGAGAGTTGAATATAAAAATAGGATTCTAAAAAAGAAGGGAAGCTGAAACTTCTAGGCACTGTTATGTTTCCATTTTTTTTCCTCTCAAAAAAAGCACAGAATAATTATTGAGTAAGCTAAACAGTCTATGCTATTTTGAGGAAAAGAAGATGTCCCATCAACAAATAAAAATATAAAAAGAAAATCATGTGTTTATTATTGTTTATTCCCAGATCAACTATAGTTCTGTCACCAACTCCCACTCCTGGCTGACTGAAAAGCCAAATATTTTCAACATTAGCTATTTGGCTAATGAACATACATCTGATGTTCTCTTAATTCTGACATTGGTTGTAAATTCAGTAAAGCCCAAGATAATGAAGTCCAAACTGCCATTATATGTGTTAAAGATTGAGCACACAGCATACAAATAGCAATGATATTTTAGAAAAAAATAGAGCTCTTAAATCAGCATTCAGATTTTTTTTAAGTGAAAAATGACTGCTATGTACCAGGTGCTTTACATAAACATAAATTATTTCATTTAATCCCCCCCATTTAGTCCTCCTATATCAATTTAAATTCCATTTAAAAATAAAAGTTAAGAGAGTTGTCCAAGCACCCATGAAGCATGCAGAAGAGTCCAGATTTATTTATTTTTTTTTTATTTTTTTTTAATTTTTATTTATTTATGATAGTCACACACACAGAGAGAGAGAGGCAGAGACACAGGCAGAGGGAGAAGCAGGCTCCATGCACCAGGAGCCTGACGTGGGAATCGATCCCGGGTCTCCAGGATCGCGCCCTGGGCCAAAGGCAGGCGCCAAACCGCTGCGCCACTTCTGACCAAAATTCACATACAGTATGAACCACTCATATGCAGTTATATCAGGATCCCAGCAGGAAACAGTACATGCAGATCAGAGTAGTCCACGGAGGGGTTAATAAAAAGACTATTCTCAAAAGTGTAGTAAGAAAACCACAAGGACACCACCCGAGACCGGGCACTGTAGAGTTGTACCATCTCCTGGAATGCAGCCAGTCAGAGGCAACCCGTCCTTCCTTACCACAATGAAGGAGTCAGACCAATAGACCTTCTCCCCTTATTCTCCTCCTTCAACTCTATACCTGGGTTAGGTCCTTTAGGGGCCAATTCTAACCAAAAGCCGTAGGAAAAGGCAGGTGTGAGGGTGCTCTTCTAGTAGGTCTGCTTACTACAGCAGAGAGC
Organism: Canis lupus dingo; assembly: GCF_003254725.2. Classification (NCBI taxonomy): domain Eukaryota; kingdom Metazoa; phylum Chordata; class Mammalia; order Carnivora; family Canidae; genus Canis; species Canis lupus. Next base: position 9,459,534 of record NC_064274.1, on the reverse strand, counting down.
AGGATGGGAATGGTGGGCAGTGCATCAGGAGAGGCAAACAATAGCTCATCAAATACTGAAATTTCTCTATTAGTTTGAGCACAGAAACAACAGCGAATTTGCATGCGTTTAGTATGTTAATTATTTATTCTCTTGAAAATAAATTGAAAAGCAGTAGCAAAGACCTTTGAATTGAATCCTTCTAAAGATTTCTAAATTAGAAATGTACAAGGAATAGGTCATTGATAAATACAAATAATAATGGTTTAGGAACCTTTTAAAATTCAATAATCCATAATCTTTTGAATATATTAGGGATGTCTTCTACAAAAGAATCTAATCGGAAGTATTTTTTAATACAAATCATCTTAATTGAAATGGATAATCCCTTCTATATGTATATATTTTGATTTCAATACTTCAATTTCTAAAGTCAAGTACACAATTCTGAAAAATATACATAAAATATGACATATATTCTGCTCATGGATCGATTTATTAAAAGTGAACAAATGATTTCACCTCACCCGCCAACTCATGAAATCATAAGATTTACTTTGGCCATGATAATTCTTAGAAAACCATGGCAGCTTAAAAACCTTTTTATTCACAGAATGATGCCAAATACATAACACTGCAAAGAGATAAATAAGCATTCTAAAACTCATCCCAACAAGAAGGCCAACAAGGAAAAATGTTCTTCAAGAGCAACCAGCAAACTTCATCAAGTGATGTCTTCATCTATGTCACAGGAAATCTGAAGTGCCTCCTAATGAGTGTTGGATGGGAATTGGGACCATTTGTTCACAGGGCTGTGGCACCACATGAGGGAGGCAGGTATCTGCAGCATGTGGAACTTATTCTCTCAGAATGTCAGAGTTTATTCATTTCAAATGTATGTGCATTCTCAAGATGTTATTAGAAATGATCTATTTGAAGACATTTTATTTAAAATTTTCAGCCACAGCTCTATTCTTCTCATACATAAAAAGAAAATTCAAAGGAGAAAATTGCAAATTTGCCCTAACTGGTTTACATTTCTGTGCACTTCTTACTGCTCTGCTCGTATTCATTGCAAATGAGCCTGCCTCAGTAGATGTACTGCCTCCTTCCTCTTCATCCTCTCATTTACATTCCTTGCCCTCCCACCCCTGCCCAAGGTCATATTTTGTGTTTGTTCATCCAAAAAAATCTAATTTTCCTTCTTTTCAGAAAATTACCTGTTCATCCTAAGTTTGGCCTCAAGGTTTTTGTATAGATGTCTTTGCCAAATTAGAAGAGAATAAGTGTGTTTTTCTTATGATATAATAAATTAAAGATAAATCTCTACCAAGTTTTACATGGATAATTCAATTCCCCTACATAACTGTTCTGTTTTCTTTGGCAAGGCTATATTAAAAGTCTTGCTCAAAGTATCCTGACCATTCAGATTTTTATTCAGTTAGTAATAAGCTATTTCCTAACAATTGTATCCCCCAACCACCACACCGTATATACTTAATTTGACATTTCAGAGTTCCTATTTTGTTAATATTAAGAAAAATTTTTTAAATACATTGAAGTCCAAGTATATGTAAGGATACTTATCTAGAATGTTATAAAGGAAGGAAATATTATAAGGCAAATAATGATAAATAATATCATTAAGGAGTAGATAATAATCTGTGCCCAAAGAGTAACATTCATTCATTTAACTAATACCTACTGAACATCTATTATTGCCAGGTACCGTGCTAAGTGCTAGAAATACAAAGATGAACAGGCAGACCTCATCCTTGACCTCATTGCACTGACATTCCAGTGTTGGTGACAGAGATTTAAAAAAGAAGAAGAAGAAGAAGAAGAAGGAGAAGAGGAAGGAGGAAGGAGGAAGGAGGAAGGAGGAAGGAGGAAGGAGGAAGGAGGAAGGAGGAAGGAAGAAGGAAGAAGAAGAAAGAAGAAGAAGAAGAAGAAGAAGAAGAAGAAGAAGAAGAAGAAGAAGAAGAAGAAGAAGAAGGAGAAAACACTAATATTGTAGTAAGTGCTGTGAAGGACATAAATAGACTTTATGATAGAAAATAATGGGGTGGTAGTCTACATTATTTAGGGTAGTTAATAAAGGCCTCACTGAAATTTAAACTGAAATCAAAGAGAAGGAGCAGCCAGCCAAGAAAAATAGGATTACAGAGAAAAGAGGTGGCTCCAAACATAAAGGACCTAAATTTTAAAAATCCTAGCAGTGCACCTAGGAATCACAGAAGGCCAATGTGGCTAGAACACAATATGTCATGGGGAGAGTGGCCCAAGATGAGATTAGGGATGGACCTTGTCATGCTGAGCCTACAGGTCATGGAGAGGAATGTGGACCACTCCAAGAAGGAGATAGATAAGATATGATGTTGGTTTGTTTGTTGTTTTAATGGTTGTATTACAGGGAACACATCTGAATGGGACAGAGACATTTTAGGAGACTCCTGCAGTACTGCAAGTGATGGTAGCCTGTGATAGCAGCAAATATAAAGAAAAGTTGTAAGATGTGAAATATATTTTGGAAGTAGAACTAGATAGGACTGGAAATGAATTGAATGTGAGAAATGAGGGCAAATGGGACCCTGTCCAATACTAGATAGATGGGATTGCCACTGGCCAGCTAGGAAAGAGTGGGAAAGGAGCTGGTGATGGTAGAGGAGTGCATACAGTGCTGCATTTTGGGAAGTGTGTTTGAGATGCATACCAAACATGAGTTGCTGTCTGAGCTCTGTGTCTGATGGGAGAAGGTTGGGCAGGAATCTAGCAGAGGAGGTCAGCCCTGATGGGAAAGCTGAAGTTCTTGCTGGGTCTATAGAGGGGATGGGGACTTAGAGACTGAAAGAAGAATTATGGGTTAATCTTGCTGTGGAACAATGAATGAAAGGCTTAGCTGTAGCAGGGATTTATTGTTGGAGTACGTTGAAAGAAAAACGGAGAAATAAGAGAGACCTTTTAAATTCAAACTTATGATTTTTTGTTTTGTTTAATTTTAGGGAACCATCAAGGGTAACTGAGTAGAGATGTGGAGTAGGAAGTGTTGTGTGGGAACAGTATATTATTAAAATAACTATGACTATTCACATGTAATTTTTTTTTTATTCACATGTAATTTTTGAGGTTTGGGAAAACCTCAAGTCTGATGTGGGGATCTCTCAGGACATACTTCAGTAACTGTGTGAATGGATGGTTAAGATGGTGGGCACAGAAACAGAAAGGAAGAGAAGGATAAAGCACCGTAAAAAGAAAACATCAAAAATATTTGATGACTGAGACATAGTGTGTGTGTGTGGGGGGGGAGGGTAGTAAGAGGACATAATTTGGTAAATACTGCCTATAATTTTTTTCTTCCTTAACTATCTGGTACACACTGGAAATGTGCCTAAGCAGCTCACACCACGTGGGCTTTGCCTCACGCTTTGTTTCCTCGGGAATGGCAGGCACTCATCTTCAAAGCAATAAAGGGAGGCAACAGGACAAAACTCCTGATTGCTGGCCAAAGAAGTTCCAGCATAGAAAGAAAGACTGATGAAGGATAGGTGTCATGTCTGCAAAATCTGTACTTTGAGTAAGGAAACATGCACATGAAATGTGTTATAAAGCCCTACAGTATAGTGTTTAATCTTTTCCTGTTCTACTCCATATGAGGCCTCTTCTTATATGATGGGAAAGAGATGAGCACCAGTATATAAATATTGCAAAAGCACAAAATAAACAATCAGGGAAATATTGTCACTAGCAAGAGCTAGCTGAACAGCAAGGCCAATTAATAGTCGGTTTTAGGGGCACCTGGGTGGCTCATTGGTTGAGTCAGGGCTGATCAAGTTCAGGGCATGATCCTGGGGTCTGGGAGCGAGTCCTGCATGGTACTCCCCACAGAGAATCTGCTTCTCCCTCTGCCTATGTCTCTGCCTCTCCCTGTGTGTTTCTCATGAGTAAATAAAATCTTTAAAAAAAAATAGTTGGTCTTATGCTTACTTTTGGCATTCTTGTTCTTGTTAGGTTTTTAAGAGCATCTGGCCTTAGGCAATTCTTTCCCATTTTGTCGATGTTTTACCATCTACAAAAGGAAATCATCTAATCTAGTGAAGTGGGAGAGGACTGTATTGGAGTGTGTGTTTGTGTGTGTGTATATGTATATGTATGCAGAATAATATATATTCTTATAAGAGACTGAGGAAATTTAGAGGGATAATGATAGATATTAAATACTGATAAAATAGGTCTGAGCAAAACAATATTAAACCAATGGCTTCCTTCTAAAGCATTTTATTCAAAATATCAGTAAAGAAAGATTTGCTAATAACCAACCTGCTCAGAAAATATGAGTAGGAAGAGCGACTCTTGATTCATTTTAATAACAAATGAAAAGATAAGATGGATGCCAGCAATTGCCCTCCATAATGCCCGTTTTCATTCTCCCAGAGACTAACAAATTATTTTGTATTGCACCCAGGGTACAATATTAAATCCATGCCTAATCATTCATCACTTTATGGTTGTCCTGTCCTCAGGAACTTCAGTTATGTTTAATGCCTCCTTTTCTTTAGTAATTGGTACTTCATTCAAAGTGAAGTCATCTATTCTATGCCAGCCTTGGGTTTTGCAGAGGGGTGTGCAATAAAAGCCTCCAGCCCTTCCAGACTATTACGTTAGTGATTCTACCATAATGGATCCTATGGTCAATGGCTCAAGAGCTGTCCCTAAGAGGGCTGACAGGTTTAATGTTAAATCATAATGAAGAGATGTCACAAAAATATCATACGTGCTTAATATTTGGTCTTTGGTGAGACTGGCTCTGTAAATCGCAGTTCCCTCTTGGCATCTTCTGTGTTTTCTCTGGATCACATATCAATGTGCCCTCATGGGCACCATATTTCAACAAGTCACCCTGCTTCCTTTCACCTCTCTACACACTTGCTTCTTCCATTCCCCATAAATAGCACCTTGTCCTGTAATTCATCCTCCATGCCTCATTCATTCTAAATCTAAGCTTCTTGGCTCTGTTTCTGCCACATTAAAATACTTCCCATGGTGAGCTCATGTTTAAAAGAAAATCAATTGTTCTGATTCATCTGACATGAGCTTCTGGGTGTTTTTATAATTTATTGTTCACTCTCAGGTCAATACCTCTATGATACCATCATTAAATATTAAAGGCTGCTTAAGGGCATTATCCTTATAGAAAGCTTTGCCCCGTTAATATCAGGGAGCATGATACTCTCCTTCCTGGGAGAATGTTTGAATTTGTTTAAATTGCAAGCTTGAAAACTTGGGTTTGTTGCTTTGATATGGTAGTGAAGAACAAGCACTCCACCAGAGACTAAAAGATAACTAAGGGAACTTAAAAAAAAAAAAAAAAAAAAAAAAAGACCATCATTGTTTCTATCTCTTCCTGGTCTTCCTGGCCTGCTGGAAAAAAAAAAAAACAAAACTAACAACAACAACAAAAACTTGCCTCATTAGTGGTCTTAGGACCTTAAATGAAACGGGAAGCTAGAACTCCAGAACATAGTACGCTGGAAGAATCTGTCTGTAAAAACAGTCCAGGGACTGAAATCTATGAATCTACATCTGGAAAGTTCAGAGTATGTACTGCTGGCCCATAAAAACCTTATTTGCTACCACAATCCTAGCTTTTGCACAGGTCTGTGGAGATGGATGCTGGGACCTAGATCTCACATTAAATATCGGGGATCATGACCTGAGCCCAAGGTAGATGCTTAACGGACTGAGCCACCCAGGTGCACCCGGGACTTTTATTTTTTATCTGTCAAGATTCTCCATCAATATATCACCATTTTTCTATCTGTGCTCCCTAACATTCTTTTAGTAAATTTCTTTGAAGTTTTGATGTCAAAAGTTCATGAACTAATATCCAAAGGAATATCCAATCCTTAGTAACTCTGGTTGAAGGGCTGATTGTGTAGTGCATGAAGACCAAGCTGTTCTCAATTACGGCATAAAGCACAGCACATCATGTGTGTGTTGCATGTGTACGTGTGTGTGCATTCAGTGGGTATTAGATCTCCACTTCTCATTCTTTTCTCTTAATGGTAGCATATCAAACTATGTTTTAAGGATCATAAAAGGCCTGTAATAATATGTGAAAGAAAGGAGCTTTCCTTAAGATCTCAAAGCAAGCAGTAGCAGGAGAATATGAATTTTATGAATTGCTCAAATGTACTCGAGGCTCAATCTTTTTGATGTGAAAGCCTCTTCAGAATCTGGCATCTATTTATCCTTCTAGCTTCATTTATCCTTATTTTTACCAGACACACCCTTATTACTTGTTCCAGGTAAAGTGAACTCTTCCAGGTCTTTCCAGGCCCTCAGGTGACTTTGTCACTTCTGTTTCTACAGATGGTCTTCCTTCTGCCTAAAATGCCACCCTTTCTCATTCATTCCTGGTTAATTCCTTCTTTTCTATGGCACTGCTTTTTAGAAACGCCCTGCCCACAGAGGCAAAGTCAATTTGAGGAGCCATAATAGGCCAAATGATGTTTTATTTTAATATTTGCATGAATTACTGTGTTTTAATTTATTGAACACCCTCTGTTTGCATGGACACAGTTTAGTTATGCAAAGCATTTATTCATTTTCAGGCAAATACTACTGCTGTGAAGGGCAAGAAGAAGCAAACACATCACGTTACCATCAGGCACCGTTTATCTTACCTTCTCATTGAAAAAAGTGAGAAATTTCAAAATGAAATGGTAGAAAACATTATTATTATTTATACTGAAATGGCTTAAATGAATAGTGAAGTAGTGGGCAAAATATCTGAAGTTGAAAAAATAAGTTATACAAATGGCCAAAAAGCACATAAACACATAACTCAAAGTTATTAGTCATTAAAGAAATGCAAATTGAAACCATAATGAAATGCCACTAAGCACCCATTAGAATATTTTTTTAAAAAAGACTGACATTACCAAGTGGTGGCAAAGACGTTAAGCAAGTGGAACCTTCATATATACTGGTAGGAATACAAAATGGTATAAATCATTTGGAAAACAGTTGGCCAGTAGCTCATAAAGTTAAAAATACACTTAGAAAATTACTCAACCATTCTACTCCTAAGCTTCACTCAAAAGAAATCTAAACATATGTCCACAAAAAGAACCGAGCATGAATGTTCATAGGGACTTTATTCATAAGAACCCAAAATTCGATCAATGGTATTAAAAACTGATTTTATATGAGGGACAGTATAATCACTTCTAGAGGCAACTCCAAAGCCAGGCTGAGGAATAAGGAACTTCTGAGCATTCTGCTGAGAAACATCATGGGAGTCTCAGACTCTTCATGTAGACTAGTAGACTCCCCTAGACATGCTGATCCGATAGATCACTGTCATTCAAATATGAATCAGCATGTCTAGATTTAATTTCACAGTCTTTTTCTTATGTACCCATCATGTTTGGTTCCAACACTTCAGACTTAAGTTTTACATATTTAGGGAAGGAAAGAGTGCATTTGGAGTCTGAAGAACTTAGTTGGTCTTTTGGCCAAGAGTTTCTCACTTTCTTATGGATACACAGGTCACAGGTATTGGGACAATTTATATTGGAGTAGTAATTTAATACTAACCAACCTGCAGGGTTATTGTGTATTAGGATAGTAATTTAATACTAAACGAACCGTGGAGTTATTTTGACTATTAAATGAGATAATGCAGAGAAAATTTTTTTTTTTTAAATGGACAGAAGTCCATCAAAATTTGATATTAGCTCCTCAGGAGTGATAGTGGTAGGCTTCATCATAGGTCACTCAAAGTAAATGACACTGGTCACCAGGTACTACTTCTATAATAATAAACAAAGACAACATAAATCTAGGACCTTGAAAAGCATAGAAGTCTTATAAATAGTTTCTTGTTCTTAGGACAACTTCAAAACTTCAAAGTTACAAATGCTGTTGTTGCTGTTTTTCTCTTAGAAATGGTCGTGGAACTCATGACAGGCATGGTTTAATATCTAATTCCTATACTGTGAAGTCATCCCTGAAAATACCATTCCAAGTGGCAATACTCCAGGGATCAAGTGCATGCAAGATGTCTGAGCTCACTCACTGTCTCAGCAGGACACCAGTTCCACTTTAGACCTGTCCTGATGTAGCAGTCATTAAGCTGAGAGGCTTCTTGGCTTTCTCAGCTAAAGAAAATAAAAGAAAGAAAAAAGAGCAGGAAAAAAGTGGCTCTATGGAGGTTTAGAACTTGCCAGAAGGTGCTTTAGAGACAATATTTTATAACACCTTTAATTTATAAATATATGGAACAGAAAGGGAATGTTGAGAAAAGGGAAGAAATAACAGTTTTCACAAAACAAGGCTGACCAGTTTGCTACTCTTAGAATTTTGCTTCTCATCACTTTTTTTCCCCAGTGAATTTACAATGGCTAACATCACACCAACACCATTATCTTAAAAGGCTGTTGAGTCTAAATAGTATTTCTAAATCTTTAGTTTATGGGAAATTAATTTTCCAGTTTTTCAATTCTGCAAACTCAAAACCCCATTTGTCAGATATGCTTAAAATACTATTTTCTCTTGTTCCTGTGATCTCAATTCAAAGGGATAGGATTTCTGTAGTGGTCATTATTTCATACAATTGTCTTCCTTTTCCTTTCTTTTAAAGATTTTATTTATTTATTCATGGGAGAGAGAGAGAGAGAGAGATGCAGAGACACAGGCAGAGGGAGAAGCAGGCTCCATGCAGGGAGCCTGATGTGGGACTCGATCCCGGGACTCCAGGATCACGTCCTGGGCCAAAGGCAGGTGCTAAACCACTGAGCCACCCAGGGATCTCCAAATGTCTTCCTTTTCATACAGATAATTTAGAAACATGCACGTAAATATACAATTTGGCTACTTTGTATCTCACATGCAACAAGTTTATAAATCAGAGACAGTTCATGTCAGCCCATGTGTTTCTGATTTGGGAAAGAAATGGGCACAGCTGATTTACCTCACTGGAGATAGTGTGGTGAGCCCAGAGGAAGGTTACACAACACAGATTAGACTACTAGCTCTGCCATTTACAAACTATGCGATCGTGTATAACACAGCTAGACCATTGAGATGTCCTCAACAACAACAACAACTAACAACAAAACATTTTTCTACAGCACTGGGATACATGAAACTACTAAACCTACAGCTAGAAGGCTGGGTGATTTGGGTCCTCGGCAGTGTTACCCTCCAAACACCACCACATCCTGACCCCTGAACTCCAATGCAGTGAGTAAAAAAGATCATTGCATATTTAGCCAGTAAGGACCTACATGTGTACCCTAATCTTTGACCTTGCCTGCCTCTCAAACTTGATCTTACAGTTCCTTCAACAGGCCAGGTGTACTCCCACATCTGAACCCTATCCATCTGTGGTTTCCTCTGCTTGGACTGCTCATTACACAGCAGGCTTCTGCCCACATTTCACTGGAGAGGCTTGTCTTTTCCACCCTACATACAATAGCAGCCTGCTCCACCATTTTTTGGTTATCTCCTTTATTTAGCTCTATATCTTCTTGGATAGCCCTTATAGACTGCCATACTTTACACTTATTTTATTAAGCATTATTTAAACATATCATACATTGTAAATAGAGATCTTCTGTGTCTAGAATGCAAGATTATTGAAGACAAGGAGTCTGTAAGTTTAATTTCATTGCTATATCCCCAGCACTCAGTAGTGTTTATCATATAGTACAGATTAACAAATATTTGTTAAATGAATGAGAAAATAGATTATGTAAATTTTCTAGGGGTTAAAAAACAGGTGATGCTTTAATCCTTCTTAGTAGAAATTCATTGCAGGTCAATAAATAGTAAAATGTAGATACTGAAGTATTATATAGTTGTAGACATGTACTGATTAGATTTTTTTTAAGTGTTAAGTTTAAAAACTGCAGAAAGTTTTGGTAGAAATCTGATATCCAGAAATTCTCAACATAGTTTATAAAATGAATATGTCCTCAAAATTCTCCCTGTGGTTTCTAAAACCGGCTGGCATCCAAGATCTTTCAGAAAAATATATGAACTTAGATGTACTTTGACTGAATTATATTCTAGCCTTTGCAAGAGTTGGGCTATAAACTGGTGGTAAAATTATTGTAAATCTTGCTCTGATATCTTATTCTGCAATATAAATAATGAGATAGTTCTAAAGGCAGGTCTTTAGATTGGAGAGTAACATTCCATTTAACTATGTTTCAGAAATAAATCAAACTGTGCAAATTTGTTTCCTTATAGCTTTTCATAATTAAAAGGCCAGAAATCAATTTTTTCTGATACCCACAGCATGGTGATGAAAACTGTATTGGAATCCTGATAAATTATCTTTATCTAAGATAACAAGGTAGAGTGAAAGTTGGTTAATAGCCACATTGCGATGTTTGCGAATGACCCCATTACCATTAGGTGGAAATTAATTAATCGTTTAATAGTTATTCCAATAAGAAAAGTAGAGTGTTGACTTCAGAAAAGCACTTTCCTAATCCTAACGATTGACAGTAAGGTGATTTATGCTGTTATACCTGACTCATTTTACAGCAGTAGCAAAAGGTAAGATATTAATGTATTATCTCTTAACAAAAAAGCACCATTAATCAAAAATCCTGACATACAACTGTAAAATGCTGAGCTGCCCATCTTCTCACCACACAGACCACAGAGCAGATGGTGAAGACAAAGTGTGGAAAGGTAGATTTTTTTTTTTTATGTATTCTAGCAATGTCTACGACAACGCCATTAAAAATGAAAATAATAAACAGAACAGTGAAGAGATCATATTTTTTACTTTAAAAAGTATCATCATCAATAAATCTTTATATCCCACTTAGTAGCTAAATAAGCTTTTCTAATGACTCCAAAATTTTTGCTATTTAGAAAAAATGAGTCTTCATCTAGCCTTCCCAATACTCATCAATGGCAACTGTTACTCTTCTACTTAACTTTTCTTAACTCTATTAACATAGCCGGGGGCTTCCAATGCATAGTTTGGCATTTATTGTTTATTTAACTTAGAAGTTTGTATTGCTTCTTTTCCCTGAGTGAGATGGGTGCTGATGAGAAACACGGCTCTGTGTCTTAAGGATGTAGAAGCAAATTTGTTGAAAAGAGAGGGGATTTTTTTTTTCTTTTGAGAATAAGAGGGACAAAGAGAGAGAGCGAGAGAGAGAGCTTTGTGCAAGAGACAATGCAAAGGAACAGAGGAAGAGAGAGAATCTTAAGCAGACTCCCTCTGAGCACAGAGCCTGCACATGGGGCTCTATCTCATGACCCTAGGATTAGGATCTGAGCCAAAATCAGGAGTTGGACACCTAACCAACTGAGCCACCCAGGTGCCCCAAAAGGAGAGGGAATATTAAAGGTAGAGAAAAAAACCTGTTGAAGAACCCACTGTATTTAATTTCAAGGTATGTACACAAATATACAGTAATGTATTATATCAATGTATATAGTAATGCTTCCATAGTTTGAGAGTTAGACTTGAGTTAAATTGGGACTCTTCCACTTACTAGCCTTGTGACTTTAGCAAGCTGCTTAATCTCTACTGGTTTTAGTTTCTTAGTCTTTACAATGAAAATAAGACCAACAATCTCTAGGATCGTTGTAAATAAGATCCTCTAAAAATAATAAAAATGAATAAAATAAAATCCTCTAAGACATAACACAAGTATGTTCAAATCTGTGTGTATAATAAAGTTCTTGTATGCATAGTAAAATTTTTATATAGGTTGCATAAATTACACATAATTTAAGTGATATTTAGAATCATAATTATAATTGAAGTTACTTTGAGTGATAAAGATAATTTCTCTAAGAAAGTTAAAATGAAGTTTCCTTTATTGCCCAGATGCTGTTCAAAAAATTTGACTTGCCGAAGGAAAAAAATGTAGTGTTGACAGTGGCATATATTTTTCTCTTGCTGCAAGGTTAAAGTTAGAAGTGATAAATTCTATAAAATATAAAACAATCCAGGTGGAACTAATACAGACTACTATTTTCCAAACTATTAGTTAATGATATGGCTGTCAAGTTGTGACCATGCAACAGAACATTTGAAGGGACAAATTGGCCATTGGTTCCACTAACCCCATTCCAATCTCCAATAACCCCCTCCCACACAGATATCTGTACTCCCCCTAAATTCCTTAAGATTCACTATGGCTACCATCACTTCAACACATTACAATTACCAAAATTGAAATAAAAAAAATTTTTTTTGAGGTACAGCAATTACCTCATTACACTAATAAAACATTTCTAGACCTTGACCCAAGTAAATTATCTAAAACAAATTGCAAACTGTCATTGCAATTTATATGGGACACATTCAAACTAGTATTTAGGAAAAGTATAAAATATCCTTTTATCTACTCCTTTAGATAAATACAGGACTTAACTACTTTTTTAGTTACTAAAAAACTGTGTTTATGGTATGTGTATGTGCGTGTGAATTCCTAACAAGTGACAACACCATGGTATAGAAGGAAGATTAAAAATGTTTTTATCTCATCCCCTAATCTCAAAACATTACCACAAAGAAGCCTAAATTAACACAGTAATTTAGGGAAGATGTTGTATACATCCATTCAATAAATATTCATTAATGGCTTATAATATGATGCTAGGTACAGAGTCGTGGCCTAGAGATGCAATAGTGAACAAGGACAGCCAGGGTCTTTGCCTTTAACTAGCAGATTCTGCTGGAGAGATCTTAGGTCAGTCTTCAACCAGTAACTTTTTCTTTCTTATAAAGTCCTAAGTCCATTTTATAGTTTCCCTATTGTATCATTCTGTATTAACAGCTAGTTAATAATACTAAACTACTACTAATAGCAATGTCAATAAAGATAATGAATAATCTACAATATTCTAGGGAGAGGCTTATGTATTATGCATGTTATCTCATTTATTCTTTATCCAAAGAAAGTAAACAGTTAGGATCCATTTAAATGAAAAACATTTAAATGAAAAATTTAAATGAAAATTAAATGAAAAATTTAAAAATATGTCATCTGATTACTATATTTGAGGGTTCTTTGATTAGTACATTCTATTTAATTATTCTGCACTTAATTAAAATATGTCTGAGTGATAAAAGTTTCCTATATTTGGCTATAAAAAAGACATAGTTCAATGTACATTTTGTATAGACATCAGCTTCTGTATTATATTGTGAAAGAAATCAATAATATATAGTCAATGATTTTAGAATATGGTATTATGTAATCAATGGTCTACATTCCCCCCCAAATTTCTGATTTTTGTTTATTTTTCTATAAACAAATGGGTTTCTCATATATTTATAGTACTCTTTATTTTGGCAAAATTATATTTTTGCCATGGTAAAATATGATTTTATTGTAAATTGAGTAAATCAATAAAGTCAGTAAAATCAACTTATTTGTAATCTCTCAACTTCATACACCAAAGTACCTTCTCACACCCTTCTTAGAGATGAAGCCCTCATTCATTAGGCTTGAGTATAAGTGAAAGTGATTTGAAGACTAAATCTGTAACCGCAATATACTTTTAAGACAAATTAATCCCCCATCTCCATAACACACCTTAATGTGCTAAGGTCAATATATATATGATCTCATAAAATGGAACGTTTTGCTCTTTTTTTTAAAGGCCAGTGTCAATACTCACATCTCTTTGTTCCACCGTGCTCACAAAACATACACACATATGAACACATACATGCTTTCAAGCATATGCACACACGTGAGCACACACACATCTTATTCTCATTCTAGGAACACAAAACGATGCAGAAAAATTTTTATCCTGAGAACAATTAAATTTTACTCTAATTACAGTTGCCTATCTATTCCATCTACTAACACTGTAATAACTTCCATGTCATATTTAATTTGCACTGTTAATTCTACAGAACAAAGCATGCTAAAGAAATTTTCCTTCCAGAAAAAAAAAAAAAAAAAAAAAAAAAAAGAAATTTTCCTTCCAGTATTAATGAAAATCACATGAAAAATGTTGATTCATGAAGAAGGTTTAGCTTTGAATGAACAAACTTTCCATAAAATGTCTATCCATGAATATACACATTTATAGTTGTGAGAAATTATTTTAAAATATAGAGTTATTTTAAAGGAATCTTTTTTTTCTTATTTTTATTACACACCAACCTCTAAATTCAGATTTGTACTATAAGTTGGAATTATCAGTCAAGCATTATTGGTTAAACTTGATTAACTTATTAGCTAAGAAAAATGAGCATTATTTAGAGAACAATTAAAAACCACTATCTGTCTTCTGGTCTGCAATGGATGAGTCAAAAAATTTAAAGTTCAAAATTAGGAATCTACTAACAAATTTTTCTTTTCATGAGTTCTTTTTGCTTTTCCTGTTATTTGCATGTGAATTTGGATATTAGCGCTATCACGTATTAGCTGTTTAATCTGTCCTTACCTGTAAATCATGAATAATGATAGGACATGGAACTAGAACCCAGGTTTCCTGACAAATGGCCCAGTAGTAATTCTATTAATCTATTTTTACAGTATTAGACAGAGAAAATAAAAGAACTATCTGACTAATCCAGCATTTTAGTGGCAGTATCAACCTAAATAGAAAATCTTACTATACCACCATTCTAATCTTTTAAACACTTAGAGGGAGTCATAAAAATTCTGATAGTATCTTGTGTATTTGACTGAATAACAACAAATTTCTCACTTTCCAGGAGTTCATTTCCTATGGATACTTATAGGAAGAAAGTCTACAATACTTGTTAACCCTGTACGTACTAAATTATTTTCATACACTTAAAGTTTCTTACTCAGGTACATAATATTCATCCCATCTACAGTTTCGGAATAAGGAAAAAATATGAAGAGTTATAAAGGGAGAGAATAACAGAAATGAAAGACACAGACACTTTGGGGTAAATTATTGATGGGAAAAAACTAGAGGCCATTTACAGATAAGCATTTGTCGATCATACAATTTTTAAATATCTTAATGTAACACGTGATATTTCTTAATGTGAGATTTTTTTATTTTTAGTGCTAACTCCAACTGGTTAATGGTGAGTATATTCAGCATTATCAAGAGCTGTCAACAGTATGGTCTGGCTGAATTTGGAATCAGAATCCGTTTACTACCTGTGGGTTCTTGGCTGAGCTATTTGCCCTCCCTAAGTCTCAGTCTCCCACATGTGTGTACACCAGGGCTACTGATACCATCTGACCATTAAGTTGGGAGGGTCAAATGAGACAAGTTACACAATGCCCTTGGCACAGATAGAAGCTCAATCAACATGCTGTCCCTTACTCTTCCCCCAATGCCAGCTGGCTGGCAGATCACATTAAACGAAAAAGGAAGCTATGTTCTCCTTTTTCCAGACAGCTGGTAATCCAGACATCACAGGCCTTCTACAAACAATGTTGACTTATTTTTGCCACAGCTGATGTGTATATAATGTGCCTTGCCAGTTCTCCTTGTTGGGTTGAATTCATGACTTGTTTTTCTTTATTGCTCCTCACTTAATGGGACTAGATTAAGGTAAAGTAGCAGTTTTGTAATGTTTTATACATTTCATGGACCTGGAGGACTTCATTTATGTATGGTAATAATAACAATAGAAATGCTTCACATCGTTTAGTCCTCAAGACAGCCAGATGATATGCAAAATATTATTCCTTCCAATCTGTGGATGGGGCCACAGAGACAAAGGTTGAGTTACCTGCTGGGCAGATGATAGCAGAGACAGAACCAGAATTTGAATTCAGATGTCCTGACTCCAGAGCCTATCCTCTAACCTCACAGACGTGAGAGACCGGGATTTGTACCTATAGTGAACATGGACCTTAACTTTCCTCTACGTCCTACTGCACTCAACTGAAGGGCCAGGGTGGGGGGAAAGCACATCAAACACCCGAATAACATTAATTATGCATTTGTTTCAAAGAGAAACCCTGACATTTCCTCTGGAGGGGTACACATGCATCTCCTTTTTAATCACTCAAGTACAGTACGTATAGGATATATGTTCAACAGGCAACACACTTTTACATCTAAAAATATTCTACAGTTTCAGAGGCATATTCTTGCTCTTTTGTCTCTCTTTTACATAAGAGGAAAGGGCCACATAAGCAGGCTTGTGTGTAAAGGCTTAGAATAGTGCCTGGTACCTAGTGAGAACTGTGTTACTTACTGTTTTTGTTACTATTTTAATGTCATTATTATTATTTACAATTCAGAGGCTGCATAGCATAGTGTTTTAAGAGCCCAGATTCAGAAGCCAGATTGCATGGATTCAAGTTGATCTGCACTCTTTATGAGCTGAGACCTTGGGTAAATCATTTGACTTCTTCCATTTCCTCATCTATGACATGAAAATAATAGAACTGATCTCACTGGGTAGCAATAAGAATTACTGAGAACTGTTCCTGCCTTATACAAGCCGCACACATGTGTCAGACATTATGAGCACTATCATTTTCTTTCACTAGAGCAGTAGTTTTGTTTGTTCATTTGTTTTTGTTCGTTTTCAGTAGAAATTTTTCTTCAGATGCAATTGGATGGAGAAGGCTAATATACAAATTTTTGTATAGCATGGCAATATAAGTAAAGACGAATTTGTCTGAAATGCTGGTGAGAATGTCTTCCTCTTGCCCCCGTGCATACCCGAATACAGCACACCTTCAGCAAACGCATTTCATTCAGCAGTGTTATACAGGTCTAGGCACCAGCAGGGGGCTCTTGGGAAGACTATAAAATTGAACTGAGCAGGGTTGATTTAAGAGCTCCTGGCCTCTTGGGTCTCAAGGCCAACTGAGTTTGGGCCCAGACTCTGCTATTTGATAGTCGGGGAAGTAATTCCATCTCTCTAAAACTCAGCTGTTTCCTTTGCTGTAGAGTGGAAAGGATACTATGACCACTCCACAGAGTTGTATTTGGATAAATAAATGTCTAGTGTAATTATTTTTATCATTTCAATCGCATGCAGGCCCCAAAGCATTGATGTCCAAAGAATCCGAAAAGAGAATTCTTCCATCACCATTTCCTCCCTGAAGAGCTGATCTTGAAAAATGTGGAATCATATGAATTATTGTTACAGATGAAAATAACATCCTCGACTTTTGTCCATCTGTTAGAAATAGGAAATTTTGTGATGCACTATATTTGCTTAAAATAGGAGACATGAGTAGTTGATTTCAGAGTTTAAAAGTCTACCCTTACTTCCTCTTTTAAGTAAATAACATCATCTGGACACGTCAGAATTTGTGTTAAAAGGCACAGAGGCATCTTGAAACCTATGTATTTTAACCAACTTTATATCAATGTTGAAAGCGTATATTTATTTCAACAGAATTTAAAACAATAGCTTTAAGGGGCACCTCGCTGGCTCAGTGGTTGAGCCTTTGGCTCGGGTCATGATCCCAGGGTTCTGGGAGCGAGTCCTGCATGGTGCTCCCCGCAGGGAGCCTGCTTCTCCCTCTGCTTATGTTTCTGGGTCTCTCATGAATAAATATATAAAATCTTAAAAAAAAAAACAATAGCTTTTGAATATTTGTTTCCCATTCATATTAACCAGATATCTTTTGTCTTAAAGCTGCCATGAAATCAATTATAATAGAAAGTTCTGCAACACATTCTACTTCAGCAACACGAAGCACAAGGAAATAAAGAGACAAGCTAGAATGAATGAATCACTGGGAAAAAGATGAGAACTTCAAGATTCCTAGTCCCTTTCACATTAGAAACTCATTTCAGTAGCATTTTATAGGTCAAAAAGAAAGTTCCTCTTCATACATTTCATACCATTTTCAGACGCTAGCCCTCAGAGATAAACTTGAATTAGAATGAGTTTAAGCTCTCTTGCCTAATAATATGACCTGAAAGTGTGTTCAATAAGCAAACAAAATGTAAGTATAAGAAGATACTCAGAAAAAGTACAAGTGAGGCTGGTGCAAACAAACAAAAAAACCAGAATCTTATTCAGTTCACTTAATCCTCCTGGGCTGTTAAAAAAAAAAAAAAATTTCAGCAAAAGATCCACCTTTCTCCTAGAAGCTGTATTAATAGGAATCAACCCAACCTATTCCAAGAGCAAGGATTTATGAGTTTCAAGAGACTGCAATGTACTCTGTCTCTCTTTGACCAATTACCAGGAACATCAAATGTGAAAGAAGGTTTCTTTTTTATCTGGTCTTTGACCACAGATGATCCACTAAAAATTTTTAAAATATGTAGCCATTCAAATGAATTGACAGATATCTCCCCTATTCTTACTTCTATAATCGCACTTTCATGAGGGTATTTTTCATTCTAAGACACTAAAAATTTTTAATAGGTGTGTGGGCTCCACTGAACATAGAGAAATAGGTTCAATTGAATGAAAATATTCTCCTGAATAATTATTCTAGATTTAAGAACTATTTATAGGTAGGTCTAAAATGGAACTGAAGGAAATAAAACATATTCTGTGGTTCTTAAGTAGATACAAGGTAGCTACTTTAATGTCACCGTTTATATGGTCTTTGGAACACTTAAAGTGACCAAATCCTAGACACTAAAATCAAATAAAGCACCTAAAATAATCAGAGTTGTGTTAATAAATTGATAAATGCTGTCTAATTGCATAATTAGCATATCTCTCTATCTACTTCTAGCCTTCATCTATGGGACTTTCTAACATGGACAGTCTCCTTTTACCATGGGGACGTGACGACTTCAAAACAACTTAGAGGCCACTACCAAGAAGCTATGTTGCAATATGAAATAAAATTAATATTTAAATTTTGATTTATAAAATCTACATTTCAATAATGTTGGTCCATCACAAGTAGAGTGTTTATTTCTTAAAGATTTCACACTCGGGATCCCTGGGTGGCACAGCGGTTTAGCGCCTGCCTTTGGCCCAGGGTGCGATCCTGGAGACCCGGGATCGAATCCCACGTCAGGCTCCCTGGTGCATGGAGCCTGCTTCTTCCTCTGCCTGTGTCTCTGCCTGTCTCTCTCACTGTGTGCCTATCATAGATAAATAAAAAAAAATAAAAAAAATAAAAAAGATTTCACACTCCGTGGGCCTCCTTTCAATTTACAAAGCCAAAGCTATAACCATCACAGTCAATCCTGTTAAATATTTAAAGCCTTGTGGTGACAACAGTTGTGAATGAGAACATACCATATGAAACAAATAATATGGGATGACACATGGCACCACTGAAACAGGACAGGCCGTTTGCAATGCTACATGCACAGGGCCACTCTTGGGCCACTCTGTCACACCTTGCCTGGCTTCTGGGCTCAGTGTCCACTCTGAAGTATATCTCTTCTTCCTGGCTTTTAATAACATAAGCTCACTGCTTAAAAGAGAGATTTAAAATGCAATCCAGGAAAAATGATCCCTCATGTCCCTTGAGCAATTGTGAATTTGGAAGTTTTCTTTTTTAAGATTTTATTTATTTGAGAGAGAGAAAGAGAGAGAGGGAGAGCAGGGGGAGGGGCAAATGGAGAGGGAGAGTCTCAAGCGGACTCTGTGCTGAGGATGGAGCCCAACGCAGGGCTTAATCTCAGGACCCACAGATTATGTGCTGAACTGAAACCAAGAGTCAGATGCTTAACTGACTGAGCCACTCAGATGCCTCGGCCCTAGTTTTCTTAAATATTGTTTTCAGACTTTACTTGAGTTTATTCTGTCATGTGTTTTTTATTTTTGTTTCGTTCTCTTTTCTCCAACCTAATATAGGTCACTGAATTCTTAGCAGAGATACTTTATAGCTTTTAAGTTAACTCCATTTTACATCTTCTCCATCAACAGAGTGAAAATACTCTATTCTCGAAATTATTTTAGTCTTAAAAATTTTGGAATTATACCTGGACAAATGTAGGTTTAAAGCTCCATCTGCAGAGATAAAGGGATTCTATGTGAACATAAAGGCTGTTATCAGGGATTCAAGTTTGGATAAATAATATCAATTTAAAAAGTATGGACAGCTAGAAAGTTTCTATCCTCTGATATTCAAATTTTAATCAATAATACACTTCCCTCTTTGAGAAAGGTACTTGGAAGTAAGGACTACGTCAAGCAATACATATTTATAAATTGCTATTCTTCATGTGTAAGGTAATCCAAGCAATTATTGTGATTGAGTCTATCATGCTTTATTATGATTTCCCAAAGCAAGAGTAGTAGTTACCATGTTTAGTTCATTGTTGCTGTTATGTTTCCCCTTTCTGCTAGAAGTAAGCAGGAGTCAAACATTTACTACATGCCATTTAAGTTCATTAGTTGTTCATGGGAATGCCATGGACAATGTTCAGGTTGTGGCAACTGACCTATGATTTTATTAGAACTGCACAGAGACCAGAAAGACAACAGCAAATAAAAGTGAGGAGTACAGTTTGGCTGGACCCAAGAAGCAAAGAGAAGAGCAGAAACATCCAAGGTGTGTTTTCATGTGAATACAGGAGGCAACAGTTGCATGGCCAAGCTAAATAGAGTGGGAATCAAAGAAGGAGTGGGGGTAAGGAAAATGCTGATTTGGTTTATAACTCAAAGAAAATGTGCCAAAATATATCACTTGAGGAAGGTTACAATTCCAAAGAAAGAGGGGGACACATCTGCAGTAGTCATTCTTTGTTACAATAAAAGAGATTTTAAAAATACACTTTAAAGTAGTTATTTTGACTTTTTAATGAGATATTCGGAATGATTTACATGTCTCTCTTAAGAGGCAGTATCCACAGTGGGTATGCACAGGGCTCTCAAACTGGATCTGGAATTCTGACTCTAACAACAGTGACATGGCAGTGTCTGTGTGCCTCAATTCCCTCATCTACACAATTTCTTCATCTGCAATTTATAAGATTGTCGTGAGAATTAAATATATTCAAGTACACAAAGCACTCGGGAAAGTTGCTGGCACATAGTAAAAATACATGTTCATTATTCTGTCCTGACATTTTTCAAATTCAATAAAGAATGTTAGCAAAAAAAGACCATGGGGACAATTAAATCACAGCGCTAGTGAATTTTCCAAGTATGACTTTACTACTTAATAAATAGATAGAGCTAACAGATCAGAAATGCCCGTGCTTATCTAGGAATCTAATCAAGTATAGGTCTCAAGAGAAGATGGTACAAATGCTATCAAGAGTTCTCTAATTTTCAGTTGCAAAGGTTCATTCCCATATAGGGAAATTTATCTACAGTATTTTTCAGCATGGAAGTTTGAATGCAATCAGAATATGACTCATGGTGCATACTTACTGATATCCTAGATTTTAGACCAGTAGATTCCTCCAGAGTATATTTTAGTTCTGTGGACAATCATATGTCACCCGAGTCCCCATGCTCATGCTCCATCTTAGGAAGTCATATTTGTTCCCCTGCTATTATACTCATTTGCCCGGACAGTTAACTCTGCCTCCTTTATTTTAAAGTTTTATCTTTCCATTTGTCTTCATGTAACACAGACTCCATGACTACAACGTCTGGCTGAATTACACTTTTAGGGGTGCCAAGGACTATGGGACAGCCACGCAGAAGAAGTAAGTCTGGCAAGACTTTACATGTTTTTGATCACTTGGAAGATGATGCTATAAACTCAAATGTCTTTTTCCCGAGGCTAGGGGATAAAATTTTCTTTTTTTATTATTATTTTTTGCCTCAGTGGGCCTTATTTCAGGATTAAGTTATATGACTCAGGTAGCTGGATCAACTCATATTATAGACCAGTTTGGCAGAAAAGAAGCAATTTACATAAGCAAAATAAGTGTAGGAAAAAAAAAAATAGAGGGGCACCTGGGTGGCTCAGTTGGTTAAGTGTTTATCTTTGGCTCAGCTCATGATCCCAGGGTCCCAGATCAAGCCCCATGTCAGGCTTCCTGCTCAGTGGGGAGTCTGCTCCTCCTTCTCTTTTTGCCTGACCCTCCCCCTGCTTGTGCTCTCCCTCTTTCTCTCTCTGTCAAAGAAATAAATAAAATCTTTAAAAAAAAAAAAAGTAAGAAAGAAAAAGAAATAGAGCTATCCCTTCCTGCATATGATGATCTTCTGAGTTCACTCTCAAGGGATAATCTACAGTAAGAGAAATCAATGATAATTGAAATTTAATTCCTAAAACCAACCCAGATCAAGATTTCCTTTATAAACGAATGCTGTAGCTGTGTTGGAATAATGGCTTATACTTGCTGTGTGTACATACTAATGGGGCCTCTGCACATAAATGCTATTCTTTTTTGGTTTTCTTTCTTGCCATTTGAGAATGAGGCTTTCATTCTATGAGCTTACAACAGCTCTTTTCAAACTGGAATGCACAAACAAAACAGCTGGGGCTATAGGGAAAGATGCAGATTCTGACTTGGTAGGCCTAGGATGGAGCTTGTGGCTTGCATTCCTTGCAGGCTCTGAGGTGATAGTGATGCTGCCAGTCCATTGACCACACTATAAAGAGCACGGAGGTAAAGAAGCAGCCAGCCCTGCACTCTGAATTTTCCTAGGATCACTCTTGATTATCACCTTTCTTGAACCAAGGTTATAAATTGAATTGTGCCCCTCCCCAAAAGAGATAAATTGAAGTGCTACCCTCGAGTGTCTCAGAAGGTGGAAATCGGAAGGGTCTTTATGGGAATAATTAAGTTAAAATGAGATCAATAGAATATGTCCTAATCTAGTATGACTGGTATCCTTATTAAAAGGAGAAATTCGAGATAGAAACTTAACAGAAGGAAGATGTTGAAAAGAAATAGGGAGAAGACAGCTATCTATAAGCTAAGGAACGCCTGGGGCTCCTAGAAGCTAGGAAAGAAGCCTGGAACAGATTACTCCCTAGGGCCTTCAGATGGAGCACTGACCTGCCAACACCTTGATTTTAGACTTCTGGCTTCCAGAACTGTGAGAAAGTACATTTTTGTTGCTGAAACCACCCAGTTTGTGGAATTTTGTTACGACAGCCATAGGAAATTAATACAGCTACTGTATTCATGACTTTTCCCTGACACCTCTTCGGTCTCCTTTTCTCTGACACATACAGAAAATTTCAATGCACCACTAAACATTGTACAATGTGAGGAATGTGAGGCCAGCATCCCACACTCAGACAAGGTAACAGGAAGGGGTAGGTCATGTTTCTCAGCTCTGCCTAAGAGGAAAGTTCGGGCTAGTCCCATAGTTACTGCAGGTGTTAAACTTGAAACAGGTTAAACCCACTATTCATAGTATCTATTGTTTCATCCTCTTAGGAACCAACAAACTGGACTCTGAACACTCTCAAGGAACACATACTGAGATTTTTGTGAAATCTTGAAATTCTCAAATACTTCTATAACATATAATGTTCTTCAGAAAATGCAACGTAACTAAAAACGTGGAGTGGCCCCTTAGTACTTCTGTAAACAGAGACCTACAGTCGATTATAAAGGCACTAAAACAATTTTACAAATCACTTTTTTATTGTTACTGCTGTGTTTTATAGCACATATGGTGAACTCATTTTGACGAAGGTCACCAGTACTGCCAAAGCAGAACTCCATAATTTATCCAAAACCACTCTTGTCTATGAATTCCCACTTAATTCTACCTCTTCGCATCCTTTGCACTTCATTAGCAGCCCTCTCATTGCCTTTCTTTTCAGAGGCATTTTGCACAATGAAACAAAGTCTGTTTGTTTGTTTGTTTGTTTGTTTTGAAAACCGTATTGTGAGAGTTATTAAGCTGGCAAGGAATACAAGTAGAAAAACAGCCCACATAGACTTAAATGCAAAGCTGTAGGCAAGCAGGAGGCAAGCTAATCTCACTCACTAGCTAAGTGATGGGTGCATACAAATCAGTTTTATAACAACCAAGATTCAGATTCCTCAGCAAATTACTACAAGGCATTACAGACCTTGGCTTTTACTTTAAAATAGTAAAACAAAAACAAGCAAACAAAACATGCTTCCAAGATCCTTGAAAGTCAAGAATGTGAAGTTCTCAATTCTGATACTTGGCCGCTTCTGAATAAAATTCATCTTATTTTTTATACTCTTGGTTCCCAACTGGGGTGGTAATGCTATTTTGAGGGGAATTTGGAAAAACATAGGAGTGTATAAGTTTTCACAATAATGGAGAGAGAGTTATTGACATTTAATGGGCAGGGTCTGGGGAAACTAAGTAAAGCAAAGCAAGGAATGATAAATCTTTGCCCCTCAGCAAATGCTAAATGCTCTTCTTGTTGAGGTCCTCAACTCATTTTAACATTTCTTTAAGATTAATGGTCTTTCCAGTTTGGGCTCTGGGTTCACCTTTTGACTTCTATCAGACACCATGCTGACTTCATAGGTTGCTTTCTCTCTGATTTGACAGGTGTGTCATTCCTTTGCGTGTTCAAAGAACACTGGTTTCTCATTCTTTCCACGGTGATAAAGCACATACTATGTAACAAACATACCTGCTCTTGGTTTGTTGGCTCATTTGTTTGAGTATTATAGATAGATCTGACACACAGTGTTCTTCAGATAGAACATCTCAGAGATGTTTCAAAATATTCTTTCATACAACTGTCCATTTCGCTCCACCATTATTGTTTCTGTCTCATTCATCCCTTTAACTGTTCAGTCATCAAACATAAATAAGTGTGCCCTATGAGTAACTTACTGTGTCAGTCTCCATGGAAGGAGGCTACATGCAATGACTATCAGATCCCCTTTTTTGTGATAATCAGTTTTGCCCTGTTTTATCTCATTATTTTTTCCTGGATAAACTCTTCCAATTTTATCCTTCTCCCTAATTTAGAAAAAACTCCCTTCTCCACAAAGTCATGGCAGTCCTACTTGCTGAAATATCTCCATTTACAATCTATACTGATCAGCTTTTTGATGACTTCCTCTACTATCGACAAATCCACATATATAGTTTATCATTTTAACCTCAAAATATGTGATTTATATTAATAGTGCAGATGATGGAGACTTAAAAGGCTGAATAAGTTTCCCATGGTCAAACAACTTGTTCATGGATTTCAAAACCGTTCCAACCGCCCCAGTGCCTATGTTATTAACACATATAAACTATTCCTGGTAATTAAAATCACCTTCCTGTGACTGCCCGTGAACTTTATATGCCCTACTTTTAGATTTTAGCTAGACACATTTGGCCTTCATTCTCAGTCTCTTGACTAAATTCAATATGACTGTTTTAGAAACCTTCCAAGTTTCTATTAAAAATAAACCAAAAAAAAATACTTAAAAATTTTTCTAGATTTCTTAACCAATACATATCCACAAAGTAGAAGTTCCAAATATAACTAAGTAGTCTTCTGTGAATTTTCAATGCCTTCAGGCTTCTGAAGTGCTGTGGATTTGCCTTAATCTGTTGCAAAGGAACAGTGCACATCGCTCCAAATAGCCTGCCAGACTGAGAAACCTAGCGTGAATGACATAAGTGTTTCTTTTATCCAGGTCAGAGGATGGTGTGAGGCGGTATGAGAGGTCATGGAAAGGGAGGAATTACAGGGTAAATAAATAAACTAGAGGAACAGGAAGTGAAAAGGGGGAAAGAATCGACAGGCCCTAATGAGAAAGCTTTCCAGCAGAAGCCCTCCTGCTTCCCACCAAGCACGCACCCCTTCAATCAGTTCCGTCTACTCTGATAACAACTCCGAAGGGCCAGCACACAGCTGACGGTGTGTCATTCCCTTGTCACACCAATGGAAATCATAAATCCCAGAAACCTGCAGATACCAGAGAAAGTGATGCTACTTTGGGATCAAATGCCAGATTTGGGAGTCAGGAGAACTGAGAGTAAGAAATCAGTCTACAGTTTTTTCCTAACACTTGTCTGCCTCCAGGATAAAACATAATACATCAGCTCAGGAATAAAAAAAGAAATCAGATTTACATTTCTCTTTTTTTGTTAAAAGGATTTTATTTATTTATTCATGAGAGACAAGAGACAGAGAGAGAGAGAGAGAGAAAGTGGCACAGACTCAGGCAAAGGGAGAAGCAGGCTCCATGCCGGGAGCCCAACATGGGACTCAATCCTGGAACTGCAGGATCATGCCCTGGGCAGAACACAGGCGCTAAACCGCTGAGCCATCCAGGCATCCCCAGGTTTATATTTTTACCTTTGCTTTCTTTCACCTCAGAAACGGGGGCACCTGAATGACAGAGGATGGGGGGGCAGATGGTACAGAGAAAGGACCATGTTGACGCCTCCCTTTTGCCAAGTAATGACCATGATGGTCCCAAGGGACAGGATGCCCTTTCTACTCCTGCTTACAGCTGCTTAATGACTTGGTCGGTACAGCATCTACTCTGGGCAAGTGAGCACACCAAAGCCTTCTGCACCATACGTAATGCTTCATATTCTGCATCTAAATCTTTGGGTCATCTAGAATTTATTTGGGGGTAAAAGGATAAACATATTTTTCCTAAATGGCTATCTAGTTGCACCAATATTTGTCAATTCACTCATCCTTCCCCACTGTTTTGAAGTCCATATTTATTTCACACTAAATTCCTGTGAGGAATCCCATTAACTAGAATGGAGAAATTAAATAGGGAGTTTTTTTTTTTTTTAAATCAATTTCACTGAAAACACCATACACATGCTTTCTTCTTTCTTAAATGTTTAAAAATGGAAAGGAGAAATAGTGCAAGGGGGAAATGCCATAATTCTGAGGTTTGTCCTTCCTTGATTATGGACTATTTTTAGCACACTATATCTATTCTAATTTGATAAATTAATTATCCTACTCAACTATTAAAAGTTCTTTGATCCCTTTGTACATTGCTGATGACTTGAGGAACAGGGACATCAGGCATTACATTTGCCAGTTCGATTGAACCTGAATTGTTACTTAGTTTATGCATGTTCCACGTCACATTTTATATTTGCTTATACGGGCATGTTTTGTTACAGATGTTTTTAAATGATAGGAGATTCAGATTTTGTTTGAACGAAATAATCAACTATTTACTCCTTTTTTTCTGAATTTCATTATCATGAAAATCAGACTGGAAGCAGTCTAAACGGTTTTTTAAGGGATGTGAAGAACATTCTGCTGATAAGTTTAGTTGATTTAAACATTTAATTGTTCATTTAACAATTTTTATTAACTATTTTGTGCCAGAAGATGATCCCAGCCAAAGGTGAATGGTGAATATTGCAAAGACAAAGTTCTTTTAATGGTTCTAGTGTTAAAAAAAAAAAAAAAAGTTTTACCAGAACCCTAATATGGAAGCATTAATTGTTAGTCTCTAAATCAAATAAGATATAGCTGTGTCTGACAAGTAAAATGTACTTATTCAGTAAAGAGGATTCCGTTATTTTCAACCCTTTTGTTGTTTTAAAGCACGAAATTTAAAAAACAAACACAGTGAAACAAAAACATCTCTGGAATTCACTAGGAGGGTTGCCTGAATCCATAGGGAGCATTTGATGTCAAGAGATTGTTGTCTGCAGTGGACTAACCAGGTAAACACCATA
Organism: Canis lupus dingo; assembly: GCF_003254725.2. Classification (NCBI taxonomy): domain Eukaryota; kingdom Metazoa; phylum Chordata; class Mammalia; order Carnivora; family Canidae; genus Canis; species Canis lupus. Next base: position 9,432,104 of record NC_064274.1, on the reverse strand, counting down.
CCTGGCAAAATGATATTAAGTGATCTATTCTTGCTTGGGAGGAATTAAGTTGTATTAGTCACGCCTGCCTTTTTATTTTCTATATTTCTGATGCTTTGACATCTGGTGTCCTGCTGACCCTGGAGAGATTGCCCTTCCCATGCTTAGCTAATTTCTAAAGATAGGAAAAAAAGGCTTACCTAGGCACATACCTTTCATATGCAAATAAACCAATCCAGAGTCCAGATCCCAACCCCTTTATTGGCTCTCACAAGGCTGTCCCTCTGGGGCACTATCCATCCACCCTAACCACCTGTCAGGGCCAGGTACCCAGACAACTAGAGATAGTCCCTAATACCCCAAAGTCTGCTGAAAATATTCAAACTAGTCAATTCCAAACCTGCCTACCCTGCCTTGCCTGGTGCTTCCCCAAGTGCCCCTTGCCCCCATCCTGTGGCATGCTACACCTCCTCCTCTTGGGAACTGTGAATCACAAACTATCTATCCTTTCAATGACAATCATCTCCTGATCTATTGGTCTCACTATACATAAATAATAATAAAACCTGCATTTAAAAGCATAGATCTTGGGATGCCTGGGTGGCTCAGCAGTTGAGCATCTGCCTTCCGCTCAGGGTGTGGTCCCGGAGTCCTGGGATTGAGTCCCACATTGGGCTGCCTCGAGGAACCTGCTTCTCCCTCTGCCTATGTCTCTGCCTTTCTGTGTCTCTCATGAATAATTAAATAATATCTTTTTTAAAAAAAGATGTTTAACTTTAAAATTTTTTAAAAAAACATAGTTCTTTCATAAACTTATAAAGAAAACGAGATAGTTCTTATAGATACAAAATAATACCTCTCAACACACTGACGTGCTCTTTTAAGAGTTATCAGTCCAAAAAAAAAGAAAAAAAGAGTTATCAGTCCAGCGAAGCCCCATTCTACAAGAGAATAGGGAAGAGACTTCCTCCAGTGTTTTATAATTTAGCATCAAAATATTCAAGCCAGGTTGACCTTTAAAGTATCCTATCAGAAGAGAGCATATAAAAGTTTTTTTTTTTTATTTATTTTGTTATGTTGGAGTAGAATCTTGAACATTCCCTTAAGATCCAATATATCTGTCATAAGGGGACACCTGGGTGGCTCAGTGGTTACTGCCTTTGGCTCAAGGCATGATCCCGGAAACCAAACCAAACAACAAACAAAACAAACAAACAAACAAACAAACAAACAAAAGGCATGATCCTGGAGTCCCGGGATCGAGTCCCACATCAGGCTCCCTGCATGGAGCCTGCTTCTCCCTGTGCCTGTGTCTCTGCCTCTCTCTCTCTCTCTCTGTGTCTCTCATAAATAAATGAAATCTTTTAAAAAACAAAAACTTAATATGTTTATCATAGGAAACTTTGCAATGATTTCCTGTTGATGGCTTCTTGGCCATTAGAAATATTTGGAAGTTGTAAATACGCTGCTTAAAAGTGATTATTTGAACTACATATTGATGAGAATCATTTGGCTATTAGAATTTGATGAGTTTAACCGGTTATTAGCACTAAAAAATTACTTGGGGTTTATGGTAGAGAGTAGTTAATAGAGGGAATCTGGTAGACATTAGAATCAGATGTGAAGTCTGCCCTGGCAGAAATAATTTAAAGATTTTTAAAAAGCAGAAATTCCATGGCTTGTAAAATATGTACTTGAGATGAGTTACTTTGGAGGGTATTTCCTATGGTGACCAAGGATGACAGGCAGTCACAATTTGAATCCATTTTCTAATAACCAGACTGTACGTATTCTGTTTCCTTTGTAGATCACTGGATTCAAGACAAATAATGAGATTATCTTAAGCAGATTGTAGACAATGTTTATTGTCTCTCTCTCCAATGGAGAATCACTTGCCATATGCTCTTACTCAAGCTGCCAGGATCACAAAGTCTAGTGGCCCACTAAGGAGCTCGGTGACTGTCAGGATATTTTGTGGCCTCAGAGGATAATTATATCAGAGGAATAATCATAACACAAACCCTTCTTTCCAAGTTTTTTTTGTCCCCAAATAATGCAGGCTTACACTAAGGAATCTGGAAGTAAGAGTTACAAGTTGTGTGAGTGCCCATAACTTCATCTGAATGTACACTACCTGGGGAGGAGTTAATAGGCGGAATAGAACTTAATCACCTTAATGGGAAGGTAAAGAGACATTAGAAAAACTACTGATACCACTTTAAGTAAACCCCATGTACGACAAATCCCATTTAATCTCAATTTACCAAGAATCTTTGTGAAAGTGTAACTATGTTGGCACATGTAAAAAATAGTTGATAAAGGTTTCCAAGCCTAGTTACAGACTAGATGGGTAGAAACTAGTTACAGACTCGATGGGTAAGAATAGCTGAAATGCCAGGCACATTCCCTGCCTGGTAGCCATTCGTTCCCAACAACCACCTCATTTTCCTGCTCAGAATGGGCAGTAATCTTTTGATCTCAGGGGAGGTGAGTCTTTCCCCAGTCCCAGAGATAAATCATAATTTCTTTCTTGCCCCAGGTGAGGAGATTGAGTGTAGGTCTAAAGGAAGAAGTTTCAGTGATTAAAGACTTTGTAATTTTAAAGTCTAGAATAAAGTATAAAGCTGAAAGAAGGAAGAGAAAAAACAAGAACTTACTAAGCTAAATTTAAGTTTTTTATATTTTATATAGTTTTTAATGATCTATTTATTTATTCATGAGGGACACAGACAGAGAGAGAGAGAGAGGCAAAGACATAGGTAGGGGGAGAAGCAGGTTCCATGCAGACAGCCTGATGCGGGGCTCGATTCCGGATCCCGGGATCATAACCGGAGCCAAAGGCAAGTGCCCAACCGCTGAGCCACCCAGCCGTTCCTAAATTTAAGTTTTTTAAAGAAGTAAATGTGTTTCAGGGGCACCTGGGTGGCTCAATCGTCTGAAGGTCCGGCTCTTGGTTTCAGCTCAGGTCATGCATGATCTCAGGGTTGTGAGATCGAGGCCTGAGTCGGGCTCTATGCTGGGTGTAGGGACTGCTTCGGATTCTCTCTTTCGCCCTCTACTACCCTACTACCATCACACACACACACACACACACACACACACACACACCCATGCTCACTACTCTCTCTCTCTCTCTCTAAAGAAAAAAGAAGTAAATGTGCTTGACAGACTGGCATGGGCTTTGAGGTCAGTACCTATAATCTCTAAACCTTTTAAATCTCTTTTCATATTGCAGCAAGCTAGTTATCCAAAGAATAAATGCAGACAATATTTAAGGCTTCTTTTTTGGCTGCTTAGATTGATTATGTTTCATCAAATAGATGATGAAGTTTCTAGTCTTTTTGCATGGAAGATGATCATGTGTACACATGGACACCACATTTGAACACATTGGACTGTAATCATCATCGAGATGCAGGTACTGTCATCTTTACAAACCAGTGACAAGAAGCCCTCCATCACATATATTCAGAAATTAAGTCATGTTAAACTCCTAAAGAAGTAGTCAAATTTTAGATTATGGCAGTGGAAAAGCCAGGGTAGTGTAGGCTCTAATATGGAAAGGCCAGTCATCAACCTTCGTACACTTCAAATTCCATATCTGTCAAATGAAACTATCGCTGCTCTTAACTCACATAGGAAGTGTGACAGTGTTAGGTGTTTTCTGCTCACCATCCCACAGTGTCCAACACAGTCTGAAAGCAAGAAACTGACGAGAGCATCCAAAGAACTCAGCAGTCCATGTGCGTGTAACAACAGGTGACGTTCTAGTTTAGAATCCTAACTGACATAATGCAAAAGTGGGACAAATGATTTTGAGAGTGTGTATTAGTAAGCAAAGTGTTTTGCACAACTTTAATATTCATTGTGTTTTAATATAACTTACTATGCTTTATTAGTTTCAAAGAATCTATCCAAATGGAAACCAATCACATAAAATGTTTAAATTTGCATTTATTTTTTTTTTTTAATTCTAACTTTATCAAGCTTGGCAACAGAACTCAAGCGAATTAAGACAGATGAGTACATTCAGAGACAGGTTGACAACATGTTTTACTAAGAACTTTTGCTCTTGGATTCATTTCTGCTGACTCTGAATTTCCTTAAATATGCTATTGTTCTTTCACTAGACATAAAAATGTGAGCAGCTGATGTACTTTTCAGTATCCCCTCATAATTATTCCTTATCTAAATGCGTTATCTTTTCTTTCCTCGTAAAATTTTATAGCTTTTTGAATTTTTTTTGTTATTCTATTTATACAATGCCAAATTCCCATGTTTCCCTTTTCTAGAGCATGTGTTTCATAAATACCAATCTGAGTATTTATTTAGATACAACAATACAGAACATCTCCTTTATATTTTGTATAGGTTCAGTTAAGTAGCTAACATACAAAACAAGTGCAAGATTAAGGCCTGTCAGCTTACCCAGAGCGCATTTTGAATTCCTTTGTATTCCTAGTGAGTACACACTCCATGTCCCCGCATGCCTTCACAAGTGTACACTATAGCTGTACTGTCCCTGTGTACTCAAAACGTAAAGTTCAAAAATTCAAATATGCTGATAATGAAAGCCTTATAAGCTGGCTCGGTTAATTATATGTACATTAAAATATAGCACAGTATTATTTGGGTTTCTCTTGGTTCTCAAGCATTTTTTTTAATCGCACATGTGCACACATATGCACACACACACACACACACACACACGAATGGCCAAGCAAAAGTTTTCATTCTGACAAGCAAAACCCCAGAAACTCCCACGTTACTTTTATCACCAGATCAGAGCCCAAGGCACTCTGCTCACTGCAAAGTTTCAACTACTAAAATGTGGATAAAGCAAAAAATACACCACCGCAAGAACTCCAAAAATAGCAATTCAGATTTATGTCTGAAGCATTTTTCACATGCTCAGATCAGCACGAGAATTCTGTGTATGAACCGCTAGATCACTTGGCAGCAGCAATTAATGAAAAAAGCCAAGAAAACGGCACCAAACTGATCACATTTCAGTGTAAGAACAGCACTATGTCCAATCTGTTGCCACAATTTGGACACTGTGGAGAACTGACTATATAGGGATAGAAAGCAAGGGTATAAACACAACCACACGCAGTCTAGGTCCTAGCTTCGAGGTGATCTAAATATCCCCCAAATTATCAAACCCAATAAACAGCAGTACCTGGCAATTTGTCTCCAAATTAACGAGAAAGCACCCAGCTCTCACCTTGCACAAACATACACTTCAGTGGTCAGTGGCAAATGCAGGCAGCACTTGCAGGCTGGGAGACAGAGCAGCTGCGCTGTCCTGAGCCGCTTACAGCACATTGGAGCCGGCTCTGGCCCTAGTCTCCCCTCCGTTGGGTCGCTGCAGTTTCTCCCATGACTCCATCACCCAGGAATGGAAACCACTGCCCTCTCCCCAGCGCTAGTGGGCTCCCCAGCTACTGAGCTCAGGTGAAAACGCTGAGTCCTGCAAGGTCGCCACAAGGTGAACACGGGCCAAAAGAATATACGGGAATTGGAGGGACCACCAAGGGAAGACCCCAAACTCCAGACACTTTGCCTTTCAAGAGATTCTGAAGTCCATAAATCAGAGCTGCAACAATAGTCGGAGAAGCAGTAAATCTGAAAATCCCCCATTGGCACTGAGCCAATCTGCTAACCCAGCAGTACTCTGCAAACCCTAATCGCTCTCACTCTCTCAAACACACACACACACACACATGCACACGCACATGCACGCGCGCGTGCACACACACACATACAGATTTTAGTGCAGCCATTCTAAATTGCCCAGGCATACTTCTCAGGCCAAAAAGTTGTTGCATATCCTTTCCCGGTAACAAGGCTTAAAGAGGGGTCTTAGAAAATTATTTTCCAAAGTCAAAATAAAATAATTCTGTACAGGGCAAAATCATTTCTGGTCCATAAACAAATTCATTTTGGGGAAGTCTTGCTTTTTGCACACCTACTACAATTATGCAAACAGCCCCATGTGAAAAAAGATGGTAAAGATGTACACATTCAGAGCTGATTGGCAGAATCAATTAAAATTTCTCATAAAAATTCCTACCATCTTTTTCAAGATTAGTCTTGACATATGCACATTTTAATTTGGAGAGGTTTCAAGTAGGTTTTTCTTTCCTAAAATATAATTATTCTGTATGTATATGTTATAGACAGATACAAACATGTTTATAAATGTTTCCCTGGAGAGTCTCTCTGGGTGTCTATTTCTCATATTTTGGTTTTCCTATCAGAAGTGGAGAAGGAACAATTTTAAGCTTGCAAGCACATTTTGAAACATTATCTCGCCTGTGTATTTTTTCTTAGAGGTAAATAAATATTTACTGAAGTTTAGGTTGATTGCATTAACAGAATATAATTCTCCTTTACCACTTTCCTCTTCCGTCTGTCTCCAACCACCACCGTTCACCAGCCATAGGCATGCAAGCCAGCAACTCATTGAACCTCCGAGACATCGGTTTTGTAATCTATAAAATGGGGATCTGTTTCCACCGTTTGCTTTGTCTACCTCCTGGGATGATGTCAGGGTGAAATGGAAGAACGAGCAGGAGCAAGTGCTTTGTAAATCGTAGAGCACTGGGAAAACATGGACTTTCTGCATTTTGCTCCTTTCAATCTCCCATTAGGCCTGGGACTGGGGAATGACTCTCTGTGTCCTCAAGGAGGATTTCTTGGGCTTCATGGGAAAGTGTTTGTTTCAAGTGGTCTAAAAATAGAGTTCAAGATTTTATTGAACTGCTGTCTTACTTGTGGTGGGTCTTGATGGCAGCGACCATATGTCCAGAGTCAGTTAATTGTGAGTAACATGAGCTCCATCTGGTCTTTGAGGCAGAACGGGACCTGCTGAAACTCCGAGAGAAAATCCTCACGTGATGGCTGGTTTCACAGTTCACCTGGTGTCCTGGTGGACTCAACTGTTCAGGCCGGGGGAGGTGTCCAAAGGGATCAAAGAAGGGGAAAGGCTGGGGGGTGCCAGGCCAGACTCACTGCTAAATTCATTCAGGAACAAATGCTTCTGGGCATTCATGCTGATGGTCCACAATTATGTATGAGTTATTTAGAGATTAGGTGGTTGTGGGGTAGGGGGATCTGGGAGGGGAGATGAGTGGGAACCGGAAGGAACCGACAATGTGAGGGCCTGTCTGGAGATACACAGGGCTGCGAAGTTCATGGGTGGTGTCTTAGTTAATCTTCATAGTAATCTACAAGTTAGTCACTATTGTTCCCATTTCGTAGAGGAAATGAAACAGCCCTCAGAGGGGACAGACTGGTGAGTGGTGGAGCTCAAATGACAGTCAAGGTCACAGCATGGCCTGGAGTCCCATATTCAGAGTCAATTTGTTTACTTACAACTTTCTCAGAAAGAGAAAGGAAATAACATTTGGATTTTAAATAGTGGGGGTAGGGAAGGCAAGAATGCAAATTACCAAGAGAACTTCTTGAGGGTGTTTATTAGACAAGTTAACTTTATCATAAAGAGTGCAGAAATGTTTTGAAAAAACGGGGTGCCAGGGTGGCTCAGCAGGTGAAGTGTCTGCCTTCAGCTCAGGTCATGATCTCAGGGTCCTGGGATTGAGCCCCACATCATGGGGCTCCCAGCTCAGTGGGGAGTCTGCCTCTGCCACTCCCCCTGCTTGTTCTCTTTGTCAAGTAGATAAATAAAATCTTAAAATTTTTTTTTTAGAAAAACACATTTTGAGTTTTTAAATGATAAAACTGTCGCAGGATACAAGGAAAAAATTGTTAATATGTACCAATAGTTCTTTTTTTAAAAAAATTGGTTCTTTCGGTCTTCAAATTGACAACTCTCTCTGTAGCAGAATACCTCTCTGTTTTTCAACATACACTCAATGCATTATTGTATTTTAATTTGCTTAAATTACTAGACCCTGAGGAACGCCCACAAGAAAGCAAGGTAATCTCTGACCATTAAGCATAGCAGGAAAGACATTTTTTCAGCTGTAGTTTGGAGTATAGAAGACTCATAATTTTCAGTCTCCTGGGTCTGAGGATGTTAATAAAATGCCAGGTTCTTTCCACCAATTTTATTGGAAAGCCAGCAGCAGAGACTGAACTGCAGCCCTACATGACGTCTGTTTTAAAGTGGCATTCCCAGCTATAAAAGAAACTCTAAAATTGTATGTGCAAGCTAATTCATACCATACCCTCTATTCCTGCCTTCCATCTCTGTTTTCCCTATTTTCAAAATATTTTCTGAGGATGCCAGTGTCTAATTATACCTTGCCCCTGCTTGTAATATTCCCATCTGTGAAGTGCACCTTCCAAAATGCCTTCATAAAACCAGCCTTCTCCTTCTTCCCAAATCCAGCCTTAGGAAAAAAAGGATACATTCGGAAGTCTTGCGGATAGAATTATGTTGTCTTGGGTATTTTTATTAAAGACAGAAATGTAACTGGGCCCCTGACTAAGTTAGTAGTAAGTCAAAATAAATGATGGGGGGGGGGAATAAAAAAATTAATTAAAAACAATACTTTAATCTCAATTTTTCAAGTTCAATTCTGAATGAAAAAACTAAAACACAGCATTCTAAACTACCAGTCGACCCACATAAAAGAAGGCCAGGGACCTTCAGCTATTTGGTGTTCATTTCCTTGCTACTTTTGCCTACAATATATATTTTGGCACTCACCACAACCCACATGTTCTCATGGCATCATATTTAGCTGAAGAGGAAGTGAAATAAAAATAGTGGGTCTATTGGGAAGCTGATAATGACAAATACAACATATAGCAAAATAAAGGCTGTTTTCTCTCATTCCCAAACCCATTTTATTTCTGAATGAAGAAAGATGAACAACCAGTCAGAATTATTTTAAAATGAAAGATGGAAGACAGGAAGGAAAGAAGGAAGGAAGGAAGGAAGGAAGGAAGAAGGAAGGAAGGAAGGAAGGAAGGAAGGAAGGAAGGAAGGAAGGAGGGAAGGAGGGAAGGAAAGAAAGAAACAATTGCATTAAGCTTTCAATTATCTCTCAGGTCAGAAATAATAAAAATGAAAACAGTTTTTGGCACTTTCTTCAAATTATTATACTGCCCCATTAAGTATTTCATGTTTTGAACAATGCAACTAGCGTCTGCCTGGATGGAATTCCACAGCAAGAACTAACAACACACTTGGTCTCAATACTTTCTTTTCTTCTCTTGGATTTTGAGACCCTCGTTCAGAAGCATGTATAGAAAAGAAACGTGCATTGAAGTTCAAATGCATTGAAGAAAATTTTGGAAACATGGGTCACCATTACACAGAGGTGAATAAAGTAAATTAAGATGCTCTGGTTTTGTTTAGTTCTTATTGCCTTCCCTAGTGTAATGACATCATCCTGATGTGTCCAGTGGCAGTGGTCAACTTCATACTCTAGGTCTGGCCTGAAATCCTTAGAACCCTCCCCTTAGGGTGGAACTGGGTTCGTGGGGGAGCAGGATGGAGTTGTTTCTCATCTGCAACCAGAGAGAAAAAGCATTTTTCTAACACATTTTTTCCCTGCTGCTCCCTTCAATTTGATTCCTTTTCTTAGGCTTTTGAAACATCTCCACGTGATAATACTTATCAGCCATGGAGAACAAGTACTGTTAAAACATTAAAGGTCATTCAGGGAAAAATTTAGAGTAATCTGAAAAGTGTAAGTTTTTAGCATTCAAGCAGTTTTTGTGGATGCTTAAAGATAACAGATTTGACATCTCTTACTCCATACATAGTTAAAATCATGAAATTGAACGCTTCCTAAGAAGTCTCAATTTACTATATTTTAAATTTATTTTTATTTTTTCAGAGAGAGAGAGAGAATGTACATATGTGTGTATGCACACACTAATAGGTAGAGAGAGGCAGAAGGGGAGGGACAGAGACCATCTCAAACAGGCTCCACGCCCAGCAAGAGATAAAAAAAACTTATTTTTTATTGGATGGTAATTTTTCCTGGCTGCAAAAAGATGTACCTATTAATGCCTTTCTACTCTAAGATGAGAAGAATCACTGCCCTGGTTTTACTAAAGGCTTTCCTAGATACATTTAAGAGGTTTTTGAAAAAGAAATACTTAAGAGTATGCATAAAGGGGGAAAAATCCTGAATATTATTCCTTTGTGAACATAGGGCAAGGAGCTCCTGAGTGTTTATAGTTACTCTTATTTTTTACTTATACATTATTATTTACTAAATTCCCTCTGCCTTGCTTTTTATCCCTATGACTTAATATATTTTATAACTGAAAGTTTATACGTTTCAATCCTCTTCACCTATTTTGTCTAATCTCCCAGGCCTCTCCCCTCTGGCAACCACCAGTTAGTTCTCTGTATTTAACAATCTGTTTCTGCTTGTTTGTCTGTTTTGTTTTTTAGATTCCACATATAAGTGGAATCATACAGTATTTGTTTATCTCTGACTTGTTTCACTTAGCATTATACACTCTAGATCCATCTGTGCTGTTGCAAATGGCTATGTAATATTTTTTATGTCTATGTAATATCACAGGGTGTGTGTGTGTGTGTGTGTGTGTGTGTGTGTGTGATATAACTTCTTCTCTATCCATTCATTCATCTATTGGTGGATACTCAGGTTGCTTACTGTATCTTGGCTATTGTAAATAATGCTGCAATGAACACAGGGGTTCACGTGCCTTTTTGAATATGTGTTCTCATTTTCTTCAGATAAATACCCAGAAGTAAAATTGCTGAATCATAGAGTAGTTATACTTTTAACTTTCTCAGGAACCTCCATACACTTTTCCATAGTGGCTACTCCATTTTATATTCCCACCAAGAGTGCACACAATTTTCCTTTTCTCCACATCCTTGCTAACGCTTGTTATTTCTAGTCTTTTTTTCTAGCTATTCTGACAGATAATGAGGTGAGGTCTTATTGTGGTTTGATTTGCATTTCCCTGATGATGAGTGATATTGAACATCTTTTCATGTGTCTGTTGGCCATGTGGATGTCTTCTTTGGAAAACTGTCTATTCAGGTCCTCTGCTCATTTTTAATCAGATTGGTTTTTTGGTATTGAGTTGAATGAGTTCTTTATATATTTTGGATATTAACCCTTTCTCAGATACAACATTTGCAAATATTTCCTCCCAATAAATAGGCTGTTGTTTTTTTCATTTGTTGATGATTTCCTTCACTCTGCAGAAGCTTTTTATTTTGATATAGTCCCAATTGTTTATTTTTTCTTTTGTTTCCCTTGCCCAAGGAGAGAGATCCAAATAAATAAATAGATAGAAAAATAAATAAATAAATAAATAAATAAATAAATAAATAAATACTGCTAAGACCATTATCCAAGAGTTTACTGTCTATGTTTTCCTTTAGAAGTTTTGTGGTTTTAAGCTTTACATTTAGGTTTTTAATCCATTTCAGTTTAAGTTTGTGTCTGGTATAAGAAAGTGGTCCAGTTTCATTATTTTGCATATAGATGTCCAGGTTTCCCAATACCATTTATTGAAAAGATTGTCTTTCCCCCACTGTATATTCTCACCTTTGTTGTAGATTAATTGACCATATAAGTATGGGTCTATTTCTGGACAACCAGCCTATTCTATTGATCTATGTGCCTATTTTTGTGCCAGTACTATACTGTTTTGATTACTATAGCTTTATAGTACATCTTTAAATCAGGTATTATGATATTTCCAGCTTTGTTCTTTCTCAACAAATGCCATAGTGGAATAATGACTGAAATTTAGAGCACATTTAGGTAGGAGACTTCAGATATTTTATGTTATATTGGTTGAGTAAAGCATATTAGAAAATAGTGTGTGCAATGTTATCTGAATTTTGTGATATATATTTAATAATATAGAAAAATCTGAAAAAATTGTTTTACAGTGTTAATAGGTTTTATCTCTAGATACTGAGATTTTAGTAAGTTAATTTTCTTCCTGGTCTTCTTCCATTTTCTAATGTTTTACAAGGGCCATTACTACAATGTAGTAGAAAGATGGAAGGAAGGAAGGAAGGAAGGAAGGAAGGAAGGAAGGAAGGAAGGAAGGAAGGAAGACAGAAAGAAAGAAAAATAAAGAAAGAAAGAAAGAAAGAAAGAAAGAAAGAAAGAAAGAAGAAAGAAAGAAAGAAAGAAAGAAAGAAAGAAAGAAAGAAAGAAGAAAGAAAGAAGAAGGAAGGAAGGAAGGAAGGAAGGAAGGAAGGAAGGAAGGAAGGAAGGAAGGAAGGAAGGAAGGAAGGGAGAAAGAAAAAAACAAAGAAAGTTCGGGAATTATTTTTACAAATGTATTTCTGGATAAGGCTAATTCACCATGCTTATAATCTCTGCATGTGGAGATCTTCAATCTCCAGACCTTTTATGACCATTGCTCTCACCACTTGCATTAAACATATTCATGGACACACGGAAAAAAATTCTAGATATTTCAGTATTAAATATTAAAGAAAAATATAGAGCAGTTGGTCTCGCTCATGTTTAAAATAAAAAAGGTGACAGAGGGAAAGACAGGTATGTAAGTAACCTCAAATATAGAGAATGGATGTGGTACAAATATAAGTAGCATGATATAAACATTCATGACAATATAATTATAATTTTGGGGTAGATGCTTATTCAAAAAGCATAATGATGAACTAAGGTATATATACAACCAAAAAAATCTATTGTCTTCTAAGAAATGATTCTGACGTAGCACGTATTTTAGAGAGATCTCTTCTGTAATGTCAATACAAATTTCATTGAGGTGAGCAGGGCACCTGGGGGTTAGATTGCATTGATGATGGTACTTGGGCCTTACTTGCATTTTTGTTTATGTTCCATATATTTTTCTTACTTAGGAGCCAGTTGGTAGAGAACTCAGGATTATAAGAAAACAAACATCAGCCTGCTAATTAAAGGGCAGACTTTGGTCTTCAGTGTGGACAGAAGCCATAAGGCCAGTGAAGAATATTTGAACTTAGCCTAAAATTCATTCATCTGTTATTTGTTTGTGGAAATAACAGTTGAAGAGCTGGAGAAATAGCAAAACCAAATCCACATAAATTGAGCATTTTACCTTCCTTCCTTTCTTTCTTTCTTTCTTTCTTTCTTTCTTTCTTTCTTTCTTTCTTTCTTTCTTTTTCTTTCTTTCTTCTTTCTTTCTTTCTTTCTTTCTTTTTTTTTTTTTTTTTTTTTTTTTTAGCATTTTACTTTTCAATAGCTAAGTCATAGCCATATATTTTCCTTTTTAAATTTTGGTGGTAAGCTTGGCTACTTGCCAACTGAACAACTCTGGACACATCACTTCCCCTCCCTAAATCTAAATTTCCTTACCTGGCAAATGACATCTCAATCAGATACCAGATGCTGAAATGACATGTAAACAGAATCTGAGGAATTGTCATCATATGTTAAGCTGCTCTAAATTTTGCAAATTTGGTGTTATATTGATTTTCATTGAGTTTAAAATGAACTCCATAGCTTTTGCTGCTAGGCAAGTCTAAATAATAGCATAGTATAAAGGGATATTACCATCAGTTAATTCCAATATTTATGTAGAAAGCAAAATATAAAAGAATGATGCTGAAAAACTGATTAATAAGCATTTCCTTTGAAAAGCTGCACAACTTTTCAAACTGGTAAGAGTGGTTCTCAAAATATTTCTTCTGATAACTACTTTCCTCCACAAGTCCCATGACATTTCCCATTAAAACAACAAAAAATAATCTATATAATGCAAACAGTCTGTTGTGAAGAGGGCTATTATGATATCTTGAGAGAGAGGGCAAGTCTAAGAATGAACAAATGAGCACAGACAATGGTGGTGGTAATAAACATCTCTACCCACAACGGGGGACCAATAAATGTTGTTAACTGGCTATACTGAAGAAAACAGAAGACTTAACTGAGGAGGAAGAGGACTCTGCATAGGGAGGGAAGCTAAAAGTGGAGCCTTATTTCCCCTTGATGAAAATATGTATTCTAAGAAAGAGTTTTTACTTCCTTAAGAAAGCTCTGAATGTTATGGTTTCAATAATATTAGAAGCAAGGGGGGGGGGGTGTATTTAAGAGATCTGTTGACACCTAGCTGAAGTTCTTTTGATGGTAAATCCAATTACACCTTGCTGTGATCCTGAATATTAGAAAAATGAAAGTTTAGAGTAGAATCAACCTAGAAATTTGTCATGAATATTGGAGGCAGTGGAGATGGTAGGTGCCCTCCTTGCATAGTAAGTCTCTCTGTATAAGACTGTCTCCATTTATATTCACCAGCTACCAGATATCAAGTTCTGGGATAAACTATACCACTAGGATAAGTAATAATGGAAAAACATCTGCTAACATGAAGAGAAGTTTTAAAATTTGCATCATTTTAAAACTTTCATTAAAAATATTCTATAGCATCTGCAATTCAGCATCTTGGGACATATCTTTTGACCTACACTAGTTATATCTCTAGAGATCACTGCGGATGCTGCCATTTTTAATAGCCAATAAACTTCTCAAGAAAGACATAAAAATCACAGGATCTCAGCATTAGAAAAGATGCCAGTGGCCATGTAGCTTGAAGTCTTATCTTATTATGAGGTTAAATATATTCATGAACTAATATTTTATCCTGTTCACTACAGCAGAGTGTTAATGTGGGAAAAGAAGTATTCCAGGGGATCCCTGGGTGGCGCAGCGGTTTGGCGCCTGCCTTTGGCCCAGGGTGCGATCCTGGGGACCCGGGATCGAATCCCACGTCGGGCTCCTGGTGCATGGAGCCTGCTTCTCCCTCTGCCTGTGCCTCTGCCTCTCTCTCTCTCTGTGTGACTATCATAAATAAATAAAAAAAAAAAAAAAAAAAAAAAAGAAGTATTCCAAACTTTTCATTTAAATTATTAAAATTCTAAGTATTGATTAAGGGATCTTTGTACTCTCTTCTGTGTTAGTAATTTTAATAGCATTTAATTTCTTATGACAATACCTCAAATTTCCAATGAATATTTGCTATAATAATTTTATTGCTCTATAAAAGTAAAAAATGACAGTATAGAAACATTTTGTGTTTGGGGTGAGAGAATGAAATGTTAATGTTTAGCCAGCTTGTGGTCAAACAATTTAATATTTTCATTAGGACTATTTATACATTAAGAAAGTACAGTACCACTAGAATATGAGGCAAAAGAAGTTTGAGAACAAAAGATTTTCTCCGTAATACCTTTGAAAAATTAAATTGTGCAAAAGAAGCCAGAAAATGAAGAAACTAAGGCACACAAGAGCAAAGTTACTTGCCCAGATCAATCAGGTCTAGTAAGCAGGTGAACAAAACAGAAATGCAGGTCATCTGGCCCCAGAGTCCAGGCTGATAAGGACTGTGCAGCATTATGAAGCGTAGTGATGCATATGCCTGTACTTTGCTTTGATTGTGATCAAGAACAAAGTGGATAGCATGCTATTAGCACCATGGTCTTACAGGGCTCTAGTGTTACTCAAGATATTATCCCTGTTATTTCACATGTGAAAAAATTGAATCATATAAAAGGTAAGGTCATTTTTCAAAGTCACAGAGCTATTTTAAGCTGTAAATTAAAGACAAAGAAGATACAGTCTAACAAAGTTGGTAATTCATTTACATGAAAGGCAAAGCTGAAAATTTTAAAAAGAAAATTTCGGTAATAATGCTTACAATTTATTGAGCATTGGTTATATTCCAACTTTACATACATTTTTATTATCCTCCCAATATCCCTGAGGAATAGACTCATTTTATCTCATTTTGTAATCCTCATGTTACAGATGAGGAAAACTGAGTCTCAAAATTTTAAATGGCTTGCCCAAAATTACATACCTGGCAGGTGATGAATCAAGATTTAACTCCAAAGACTATATACTTTCAAAATATTTTTGGAGGACTGGAGTTGATATTTCAATGTCAGGAGTTGAATACAGGAAAATGAGAGAAAGAGAAATCTCATAGCTAGACACACATGTTCCCAGGTCTTTGCAGTCTATCTTTGCCATCTTCTCCTTCTGCCTCCACCCAGAACTAACCCACTTATACCACTTTTCACTCATCTGGTTTAAAAATTCCCAACTTTGTCATTCTATTAAAAGCTTCCTTTATCTTCTAAGACTGCCTCTCCAGGATGTTCTGTGAGCCAGAAACTGAATGCAATAATAAAAGATTTTATTAGAACTGATCATTGGAGGTCCTGTAGTAGATTCTATATTTCAAAAAGGGGGAGAGCTTCTTTAGCAAAGAATGGTTAATAAACTTCTACATGTATAAATATATTCAGTTGCACTGACACATTTTAAAAGTGACTAAGCCTTAAATGAAATAAGGCAATTCTGTCTTGTCTGAAGTACTTAATGAATAACATGAATAATGCATTTACCGACTAGGTCATTAACACCTTGATATATGAATCTCAATATAACTAGCTAGATGTGATTATTTCTTTTCTTAATTTTATATGATATCCTCATTCTCACCTCTATTCAAATGGAAGGGCTCACTTAGCTTTTGAATTTAAACTCCTGTCAACACCTAATACAGAAATCCAAAAAATGTCAATGATGTTTATAATTGGGAGAAGGAAGGAAAATGGTGACAGAGTAGGAGGGCCCTAGGCCCTCATCCCATGAATACAACTAGAACTATCAAATCATCCTAAATATCCTAGAAATTGACCTGAAGACTGGCAGAACAAACTCTACAGATAAAGGTAAGGAAGATGCCACATTGAAGAAGGTAGGAACTGTGAAGATAAGGCTTGAATGAGAAATGGATTGGGCCACTGCAGTAGGGAGGGAGCAACAGTAACCAAGAAGGATGAGAGACAGACTAGCATACCAGAGAGCAGACGGGGAAAAGGAATCCTCATTGAAACTGGCTTGGAAAGCAAGAAGGCCCAAATGTTATGAGTTCTTGCAGTCAGTGGGGCTTAAAGCCTGGAGTTTGAAAGGCCATTTGGTTTGGCTAGCATAGAGTCCATAGGCATTAGGGCTGCTCTTGAAGAAAAGGCAGACAAACAACTTGCAGATATACAGCATAGAAACAGCTATCTGAAGAGTGCCTGAAGCACACAGTGGGGAAGTTAGATGCTCATCTCAGAGTCTGTCCCAGAGAAGCCATGTTCATGGAAAGACACCTCTGGAAACAAAGGTACTAGCAGGTGCCATTTCCATCCTCAATCCCTTAGCATAAGCACAGGATCACTTGTAGGAACCAGCATGGTGCCAATATTTGCTACCCAAGCTGCTTATACAAGACCCACCCCACCCCCCACGCTCTGGTGGAACTACCCTTCCCAGTCATGCTTGCCTCAGTCCTAGTGCAGCAGGCTCCCCTTCCAGAAGACTGGTCATGACCCCTGCCAACATCGCATCTCCTGGTGAGGGGATTTTGCTATGCCTTGGTTCTGGTGGCAGTAGTGACAGGTCTCATGTCACAAGCAGACCAGAACACAACTAATTAAAATGTATCACATTCAGGCCAGGGACCAAACACTGTCCACAAGCAAAGAGAGCCTCTCTAGATGACTGGCCTGAAGGACAAAGCAGCCAGGACACCATGGTAGAGCAAATGCAACACACATTGGAAATACTCCTTGAAGTGGTAGGCCCTGGGAAACAGGGTACACTATACTGCAGGGTACTATAGGACCTCTTCTTCATAAAGGCATTACCCTCAAGAACAGGAGATGAAGCTGACTTTTCTAATACAGAGAAAGAGGCACAGAGACTTAGACAAAATAAGAAGACAGAGGATTTTGTCCCAGATGAAGGAACAGGACAAGGCCACAGTCAGAGATCTAAGTGAAAGAGATATAAGTAACATTCCTGATGGAGAATTGAAAAAAATCATCATAAGAATACTCACTGGACTTGAGTAAAGAGTGGAGGACATCAATAAGACCATTAACATGGAGATAAAGAGTAACATAGCAGAGATAAAGGGCTCAATAAACAAAATGAGAAACATAATTGATGGCATGAAGAGCAGCCTAGAGGAAGTAGAGGAATGAATTGATGCTCTAGAAGACAAAGTAATGAGAAGTAATCAAGCTGAACAAAAGAGAGAAAAAATAATGACAGAAAATGGAAATAGACTTAGAGGATTCAGTGATTCCATCAAACATAGTAGCATTCATACTATTGGAGTTCCAGAAGAAGAAGAAGAGCAAAAAAGAAGCAGAGAATTTATGTGGAGAAATAAAAGCTGAAAACAGATATCCAGATCCAGGAGGCACAGAGAACCCCCTAAAAAACAAGAAAAGCAGATCCACACCAAGATATATTGTAATAAAAATGGAAAAATATGGTGACAAAAAATATTAAAGGCACCAAAACAAAAGAAGACAATTATATTATATTATAGCTCCTAAGGTTATCAGCGGGTTTTTCAGCAAGTTTTCCAAGTCAGAATGGAGTGGATATATTCAAAGTGCTGAGTGGGAGCAACCACAAAAAACAACCACAAAACAAGTAACAAAATGGCAATACATACATACCTATCAAAAATTACTTTGAATGTATATTATCTAAATGCTCCAATCAAAAGATACAGGATAACAATGTAAAAAACAAGTCTCATCCATATGTTGACTATGAGAGACTCATTTCAGACATAAAGGAGAACTGAATGTGAAGGGATGGAGAACCATTTATCATGCAAATGGATGTCAAAGAAAGCTGCAGTGGCAATACTTATATTGAACAAAATAGACTTTAAAACAAAGACTAACAAGAGTCAAAGAAAGGCACTATATAATAACGCAGGGGACAATCCTTTGTTAGGATATAACAATTATAAATATAGCAAGAAGCTATAGCAATTATAAATATTTATGCACCCAATATGGGAGCACCCAAATACATAAGACAGTTAATAATAAACATAAAGAGAATAATTGATATTATAATAAGCATAGGGGACATTAATGCCTCACTTACATCAATGGACAGATCATCTAAATAGAACACCAGAAAGGAAACAATGGCTTTGAATGACACACTGAAACAGATGGATTTAAGATATATTCAGAACATTCCATCCTTAAACAGAAGAATTCTTTTCAAGGTCACATGCAATATTCTCCAGAATAGATCATACATAGGCCACGAAACAAGCTTCAACAATTTGAAAAAGATTGAAGTCATACCATGCATCTTTTTGGACAAAAATGTTATGAGATTATCAGTCAATGACAAGAAAAAAATGTAGAAAGACCACAAATACATGGAGGTTAAAAAACATGCTACTAAACAATGAATGGGTCAACCAAGGATCAAAGAAGAAATTTAAAAATGCATGGAAACAAATGAAAATGAAAACACAATGGTCCAAAATCTTTGGGAAACAACAAAAGCAGTTCTAAGAGGGAAGCATGTAGTAATACAGGCCTACCTCAAGAAGCTAGAAAAATCTCAAATAAACAACCTATGGCAGCCCAGGTGGCTCAGTGGTTTAGTGCCGCCTTTGGCCCAAGGTGTGATCCTGGAGACCCGGGATTGAGTCCCACGTCGGGCTCCCTGCATGGAGCCTGCTTCTCCCTCTGCCTGTCTCTGCCTCTCTCCCTCATGCTCTGTGTCTCTCATGAATAAATAAATAAAATCTTAAAAAAAAAAACAAAAAACCTAACCTGACACCTAAAGGAACTAGAAAGATAATAAACAAAACCTAAAAACAGAAGAAGGAAGGAAGTAATAAAGATGAGAGCATAAATGAAAGATACAGAAACAGATCAATGAAACCAGGAGCTGGTTCTTTGAAAAGGTAAATACAATTGATAAGTCTCTAGGCAGAGTCATCCAAAGAGGAAAGGGAGAGAAAGAGAGAGAGAGAGAGAAAGAGAGAGAGAACCCAAATAAGCAAAATCAAAAATGAAAAAGAGAAATAATAACCAATGCCACAGAAATACAATTGTAAGACAATATACAATTGTAAGAAAATAGTGTGAAAAATTATATGGCAACAAATTGGACAGCCTAGAAGAAATGGATAAATTCCTAGAAACATATAACCTACCAAAACTGAAGCTGGAAGAAATAGAATTTGAACAGATAATTTATCAACAATAAAATTAAATCAGTAATCAAACTCCCAACAAACAAAAGTCCAGGGCCTGACAACTTCGCAGGCTAATTCTACCAAACATTTATTTTATTTATTTATTTTTATTTTTTTAAGATTTTATTTATTTATTCATGAGAGACACAGACTGAGAGAGGCAGAGACACAGGCAGAGGGAGAAGCAGGCTCTACGGAGGGAGCCCGATGTGGGACTCGATCCCAGGTCTCCAGGATCACGCCCTGGGCCGAAGGCAGGCGCTAAATCGCTGAGCCACCCAGGGATCCCCTTATTTTATTTTTCTACCAAACGTTTAAAGAAGAGTTAATACCCATTCTTCTCATATTTCAAAAAAATAGAAGAGGAAGGAAAACTTCCAAATTCATTTTATGAAGCCAGCATTACTCTGGTAGCAAAACCAGATAAGGACACCGCAAAAGAAAGAAAACTAAAGACAATATCTCTGATGAACATAGATAAAAAATCCTCAGCAAAATACTAGCAAACAAAATCTAACAATGCATTAAAAAAAAATCATTCACCACAATCAAGTGGGATTTATACCTAGGATGAAAGGGTGAGTCAATATTCACAAATCAATCAATGTAATAGAATGATAGAAAGGATTAGAACTATAAGGCCATTACGATAGATGCAGAAAAAGCATATGACAAAGTATAACATCCACTCATGATAAAAACTCTCAGCAAAGAGGTTTTAAAGGTAACATACCTCAACATCATAAAGGCTATCTATGGAAAACCCACAGTGAATATCTTCCTAAATGAGGAACAACTGAGAACTTTCCCCCTTAGGTCAGGAATAAGGCAAGGATGTCCACACTTATCACCTTTATTCAACATAGTATTGGACATCCTAACCACAGCAATGAGACAACAAAAAGAAATAAAATGCATCCAAATCAGCAAGGAAGAAGTAAAACTTTCACTATTTGCAAATGACATGACACTATATATAGAAAACCCGAAAGCCTCTATCAAAGAACTGTTAGAACTAATAAATTCAGTAAAGCTGCAGGATGCAAAATCAATGTAAAGAAATATGCTACATTTCTATACACTGATAATGAAACAGTAGAAAGAGAAATCAAGAAAATAGTCCCATTGATAATTGCACCAAAAACAACAAGATACCTAGGAATAAACCTAAACAAAGAGATGAAAGACCTGTACTCTGAAAACTATAAAACACTTATGAAAGAAATTCAAGATGATACAGAGAAATGGAGAGTTATTCAATGCTTATAGACTGGAAGAACACATATTGTTAAAATGTCATACTACCCAAAACAGGCTACACATTGAAATGCAATCCCTAGCAAAATATGAACAGCATTTTTCATAGAACTAGAACAAACAATCCTAAAATATGTATGGACCACAAAGGACCCCCAATAGCCAAAGCAATCTTGAAAAAGCAAAGCAAAGCTGGAGACATCACTATTCCAGACTTAAGTTAGATTACAAAGCTATGGGGATCAAAACAGTATGGTGCTGGCACAAAAATATACATACAGATCTAATAGAACAGAATAGAAGACCCAGTAATGAACTCACAATTATGTTATTTAATCTTTGACAAAGTAGGTAAGAATATCTGATGGGAAAAGAGAGTCTCTTCAACAAATGGTGTTGGGAAAACTGAACAGCAACATGCAAAAGCATGAAAGTGAACCACTTTCTTTTAGCAGACACAGAAATAGACTAAAAAATCTGGCTTTGCTCCTGTTTGTCACTAAATTAATAGAATGTCCTTCTGTCCTAGACCTGTTAATTCTAGCATTGGTATTTCCCCAAAACTGTAACAGAGTTTTTTTTTTTTTTAATGATTTTCCACCCAAGCAGATATGGACATTTAGATTGCAGAACAAGAATGAAAAGTATCATTCAGAATCTCAAAACAAGACTGAGAAAGAGCTGCCTCACCAGGGCCAACTTCCTTTCATTCTAGATTCATAGTTCCCACTGTCAGGATGATTGATCTTGATCTTCCCTCTCTCTGACAACATTTAGGAATAAAACATTATAAACAGCAGCAGAGGGGAAATGGGATGGAGGAAATACCTTAGAATACCTAGAAAGCTAGCTTTCCACCCACCTCCCCCTGGAGAGGCCAAGAAACTCTGGAAACCAACAGCTCACCTTTTTTCCTTTTTTAACCTAAAGAAGCTGGAACTATACCTTCAGCCTGAGCAACTAAATGAGTATCTGAGAAAAGAAGGAGCCAGTGACTGAAGGATTCACAGTGAACCAATAAAGGGTAATGTAGCAGAATGGTTAAAGCAGTTGGAAGGAAGCTCAGAAAACTGCGATCAGAGAGGTGTAGAGTGACTTGCCAAAATACGGAGTTAGAATGGTGAGGCCTGAAAATGCCCATCAATCACCCCTAGGACTTTTTTCAACATTGAGAATCTTGCTTTATATTGATGCCTGCTACATAATGTTTTCAGAAGTATCACACTTAAATAAGCAGCACATTTTTGGAACAGGGAGACAAACACCAGAATGCTGAAACACCTGGTCTCTTATATTACAAGTTGAAACAACTATGTAAAATTGTCAACAAGTAAATAAATATATGTATTAAAGTGAGTTTGTTAGTAAGGAAACACTCTTTGGCTCCCAAAGAGAAAGATGGATCAAATTTGTGGTCATGAAGGCCCATGATGGGGAGGATGTGAAGTTGTTTGGGGGAAGGGTATGCAGTGGTGAGAGATAAAGAACAATGCATAGTGGATTAGAGACCAAAGTTGCTGTCCTCAAGGTCAGAAAAGTTCCTGAAATAGCGGGGCTTGAAGTGTCCCAGGGAGAGAAGAGAACCTGGAGGGGAATGGTGACACGACACAGCTCTGGGCCAGTCCCCAGACCTCTGGGGTTTCAAGGCTGGACAAAGGTGCAAAGCCCTCACTGACCTTGGCACAGAAGTCACAGAACCATCCACCAGCAGGGCACTATGTGGCTTGAGCATTGATCATTTCAGCCTAGTAGGAGTTAAAGACCTGGGTCCCATCTATGAAGTTTTTACACAGCCCCAGTTTAGAGGGTGGGAGAGATGATATGAGGAAGAACAACAATGGCTGAGACTGAATTTTTATTTCTTTCACATCCTGGTGACTTGAATTTCAGAGTTTAATTTAAGATAATTAGAGAAACAGTGTAACTGATTGGCACTGAATCAGTTAAGAAGGCTAACATTACACTGGTACGCCTATTTATACAATTTTACAAAACACAAAAGGATCTCCAACTTGAAGACACTAGTATTAGTTGGAGATATCTTTCTGACACTACGTGCCTTTGATTTTGTTAAAAAGGTAAATACAGTTGTTGTAAAACAATACCATGTAGGTCTTCTGTTAGGTTAAAAAGTGCATCACAAATGGTTTTCTTTACCATCTGAAAAATGCAAGTCATTATCCAGATTGATGTGAAGATGATTAGGATTGGGAAAAAGCCATATGCAGCGAAAGCTACCTATTTTGAGTCAGTCACTACTTTCTCTTAATTACCTAATTCTGGACTTATATCGTATTCCATTTTATACATGAAAAATTAAAACTAGTGATTATCCAAAAGAATTTATGAAAATAATAATAGTTAAATGAGAGATCTGGTGAAAAATCTTTATTTTATGACTCCCATTTGTGTACTTGTCTTATCACATATCAAGGGACTATGTAGCAACCTTATCTTGAATCCCTAACCTAGTCCCAATTAGGAAGAAAAAGTCACTCCCACGGAGAACAATTGTTACACAACTGAATATGTTATTTGCTTCCAGCATGTTAGGACTGTTCCCTAAAGCCTTCTCTCAAGTGTACTTAGAAGCGCAATGTATAATTTTTAGACCAGATAATTCATGATTATCAAACACTGTTGCCAAATACAAAATGGTTTCATTTATGAGCCTGCTACAAATAAGCTGCGGTGAACCTTATCTTTTTTGGGAGAAAACACTGTTTCTTTGCTAAGAAGTACATGAGAGAGTCCCGTGGACACACCTCTGAGAACCTACTTCAAGCCTTACCCTCTACTCCTCACCTTAGATCAGTGGAAGCCAAGACAGGTGACTTGCAACCCATTTAGTTTATCACTTCTTCTGGTCAGTAGTGAAATATATTCAGTTGGGAACCCATTAGACTAAACCAAATTGGAACGTGTTTAATTTTTAAATCCAAAGTTTATGTTTGCTGAGGAATCTTAAAGTCTGGACAAACGAAGCAGTTAAATGAGGTAAGCTGCTGGAATGAAGTGGAGGTGATGCTGCCTAAGAGACAATAAGGGTGCGCCTGAGGAAGAGATATTTAATCTGGGATCCATGGATACACCATGAATGGCCTTCAGAGAGTCTATGAAGCACTCCCTGAAATCATATCCAAAATTCCCTGGTTATGTACAAGTGAATTTTTCTAGGGAGACTATTCTGACTTTATATTAAATGTCCAAACAGGTTTGTTAAGAACATTCCTCAAGTGTTTGGACGCTGCTAGGTTCTGGCTGACCTCTTTTTGAAGCTCAAAGTTGATCAACATGACTCTTTGTGGAGCAAGCAAAATTAATGAGCGCTAATGGAGCATTAACACAAGGCCAAAAGAAAAATCTGAAGTTCAGGAAATTTACATTTTAATGCTGTGGCACACCTGAGGAAAGTATTTTGAATCATAAAGTCTTTGCTACTGACCCTTACACAGCAGGGGAGTCATTTGTGATCAAGACAAATTTAAATATAATCCCTTATCGACAGAGCTGAGAAGAAAATTCCGCATCTTTTTATTCCAGATGGTGCCATTTTATCAGAGCTTCACTCCTTGGTATGCTCAGTTAATTAAAGTCCTTACTGTTTGTTAATGGCAGATTTGTGCAGCAAAAATGACTCTAGAACAGATGTTGGCAAATTTGTCAAAGCAGCTGGATAGTCATCCTGACTGCTCTGAAGGACTATTCCATTTCACCCACAGTGAACTCTTGCAGGACTTAAACAGGACCTTTCCCTTTACTGGTTTTAAAAGAGAGGCCAGGGGAAGAAGGGATGGTGGTGGGAAGGGGAAGAACCACAGCAAGATCCTTGGTCCAATCCACCCATTTTTCAAGGAATGAAGGCATTCCAGCAGACAGTTTTAAATGCAAAAGTATCAGGATGATATATTTTTATGAGACTCTCCCTATTCGTCTCACCACAGGCTCCCTAATTAGCTTGCATTCGTGCTTGCTATAACCCTGCAACTCAAATAAACTTTTATCGTATATCTTTATTCTTATTTGGTCAGCATATATCCTCAACTAAGATGGCAGCCTAGTAAAACCAAAGATAAAAGGAAAGAGAAATGTTGAGAAGCCATTAACACAAAAGAACAACCGAAGCTATGGCAGATACCTTGTTCAGCCTCCAAAGCTCTATGGATCTTTGAACTAAAATTCGTAGAGGAGGAATTTTGAATATTGTCTGTCCTTTGGCAATTTCAGACCACTGTCTATCACTAAGGCCTGCAGGAGAAAAACCTAGAACAGACAGCTTTTATTAGAATAAAATAATAGGATTTGAAAAAATAGAAAGCTCTGCACAGATGTCCCATATTTTTGTAAAAAATTAATTAATTTAGCTTTTTCAGAAATCCATTGATTTGTGATATGATATGTAATAGTGAAACATCTTTCTCCAGCCTAGTAATTTGTTTGTATTTCTGAGCTGCCTACTCCAAATGTGTCTATGTGTCTGTGTCTGTGTGTATGTGTGTTTTAGTGTTTTAAATAAGCTAAATTCACTTAGGCACTGCTGGTAGCTCTCTTAGCTCTCTTAAGAGAGAAGACAATCTCCCTTCAGTTAAATCATAATGTGTTTTTTATTTTTTCATAAAAATCTTATTTTATACAAAATTTTATACCTAAATTCTGCATGGGATATTACATTTGAGTATATATTTATTGCAACTATTGATAGAAGTAGAGAACATTGTATAATACCTGCCATAAAGATGGGGAAGAGCTGCAGCAGAGAAACACTAAATTACTCACCCAAATTGTTGAGGCCAAACAACCAGACTTCCACTTGCTTCCATACCAACCTTTTTTATTATAAATTTCATCATCACAAGCTCTACAAAACTTTAAAGATTTTCCTAAATCTAACAGCATATGTATAGTCCTATTCCATAAAAATCCTATTTAAAGAATTTGTCTACTTATAAAAATAGCTTCTTGCTGTGATTGGAAACGGTGTGCTTATATTCATTGTAAATGAGAATGTTTCAAAACCATGAAGAGCCTCTCACTCTAATAAAGATAAGCAAAGAGCCATGGCACACACCTTTCAAAGTCCTTTTATATAACCCCCTGCCCTATGGTAGGGTGCATAGTAAATCACACAGAAAAGAGGTGTGAACTACCTTTTAAATAACCAATCCAAGTAAATGACAGAAGGGATATTGTGACTATAAATTTTGGAAACACAAGAAAGTCTCAACACTTTAAAAGGTTTGGAGGCAAATTAGGCTTCAAAATCATGAAACATAAGGGAAATATGCAAACACAAAGAGAAGGAGGAGGACAAAGAGGAGGAGGAGGGGGAGAAGGAGGAGGAGGAGTAGGAGAAAAAGGAGGAAGAGGGAGAGGGGAGGAAGAAGTGGAAGACTACAAGAGCAAAATGAGCATCACATCAAAGATATAAAAAAATATTCTAAGGTGTAGGTATCAGTGTTATCCTAGTTCCTTGGTAACCTGGTGCAAACGTCTCCTGACCTTCCTGTTTCACCTCAGCAATGGGGAGGAGGCCCTGCCAAGGACCCATCATAGTCAGCAAACAGTTAAGGAAATGTTACTAGCAGTTACACACACTTTTCTATAACTCTAGTATTTTCTGGTATTTAGAAATCTCTAGTCACAGAAAGCTCAACCTGTAGAAGGGGTAACTGTCTAACTATCCATGTACTCATATAAGCCTCAACCAAGCACGGAAGCAGACCCAGATGTATCACTTTGGTATTCTGAAGTTTACATGAATATAAAGCACAGTGCTGAGGACTACATGTTTCTACTCTGTGTCACACAACTACACCTTAATATATCATTTGTTTTTGCCTTCATCAAGTATTTCTAAATAATTATTATTGCTTTGTCAATGAGGAAACAGAAATTAATGAGTATTAAATAACTCCCATGAGCTTTGCTAAAGAGTCCGGAATTCCACAGCAAGTCAGTCTTAGAATTCCCTGATCCTTTGCATTTCAATACACTGCCTATTGAAAATAGGCATTTACAAATATTGATTTGCAATCAAAGTTACTTTTCAGGGGCACGAGGGTCCCACAGTCATTTAAGCACCTAACTCTTGGGTTTGGCTCAGATCATGATCTCAGAATCATGAGATCAAGCCCCAACTAGCTCAGGCTCAGCACAGAGTCTGCTTTAGACAGTCTCTCCCTCACTCCTTCTTCTTCTGCTCCCCCACCTCAACTTTCTCCCCAGCCCCCAACTCCACTCATGTGCCATTTGTAAGCACACTCTCTCAAATAAATATCCTAAATTCTTTTTTTTAAAGATTTATTTATTTATTTAGGGGGGCAGAGGGAGAGGGAGAAAGACAATCCTCAGGCTGACTCACCACTAAGTGCAGAGCTCCAACATAGGGTTCAGTCCCAGGACCCCCAGTTCATGACCTGAGTCAAAATCAAGAGTAGGCTATCCAACCAAGTGCGCCACCCAGGTGCCCCCCAAATAAATAAATAAATATTTTTAGAAATTACGTTTTAAACCATACATTAACTACTTTAAATCTATTTGTCTTGACTCCTTTCCTTTAATACTAGAGCATTGTTATTCTTTATTCAGCATTCATGCATGTCAATAATCATTAAGTTTGACTATTTCTCTAGACATGCACCTGTTGAACTATTAAGTTAAACTCTTTTCTGTTGTTGGAGAGGAGTCTCTGAAACATCACTTCTTAACTCAAAACTCTTTTTTAAAAAAGATTTTATTTATTCATGAAAGACACAGAGAGGGAGGCAGAGATATAAGCAGAGGGAGCCTGATATGGGACTCAATCCCAGGACCCCAGGATCAAGACCTGAGCCAAAGGCAGATGCTCAACCACTAGCCACCCAGGTTCCCCAACTCAAAACCCTTTCTAGCTTTAAAACTGATACAGGCAGTGGATGTGGAGGGAACTATCTTCTCTGAGACCCATTTACATAGGCAGTACCTATAAATGCTAAATTAATTAGTCTTTGCAACAATCCTTAAGAGAAGGCATTATGCAGTTCTTAGAGGCTAAGTAATTCAGTTAGGTATATGCAGCAACTAGTGCAAACCTTTGGAAACCAAGAAGTCAAATCTATCGATTATCATCCAAACATTGTCCATGAAAGGGGCCTAGTTAATGGATTTCATTTATTTCAATCTACCATCAAGTTCACCCCTATTCTGAATTTGGCTTAGTCTAATTATGACACACTTATGATGTTAAATGTCCATCCTTCATATTCCAGGATCACCAACTCACCTTCCAAACATCATTTGGCTTTTCTTAATTTCATAGAGAAAAGATAATGATTTCACTGATGAGAGTAATTCAGCTCATATAAAAATGGTATTGGAGTTCTGGTCTTCTCCATTCTCTTCAGCTTGGATAATGTGAATATACCAATAATACATGGACACACTAATAATGGGTTCACCGAATCTGGCTAATGTATTGTCAATGCAAATAATGCCTCTCTGATATAGATGACTCATTTCTAGCTGTTGTGTATACAAGCACATGGTTTGGTCTACAGAGAACAGTTATATAATTTTCAAAAATTTTTATAGTACAGAGAAATATAATAGCCCAAAGATACTCTTTGGTTATTCTTATTCTATTTAGAAGATCTCATAAGATACAACAATCTTTTACATGTTCCAAGGAAGACGCTGTAAATGTATTTCAATTTTTACTTGGAAACAAAATCTCCATAGCAGAGCAATTCATCTGCTATGTGGAAGAGAAGACTTACATTATACTTTAATTATATCAAAAATTTTAGATAATATTTAATTAATTATAGCTATACTTGAAACCTTTTGTCACGCTTTTACTTAATATAAAATCACACCAAGTTTGAAATATAATTACCAAAGGAATCTTACTAATCAGGAAGGCATTATAATAGGAATATAAGGAATAAGGAAGATAGGACTCAAGAGTAGAATATAGGTTTAGCAAATTTATCACCCAATTAATTATTTTTTATGGATTTTAAAATTGCTGTCCTTGAACAAAAAAAGGAAACAAAAAATCCCCAAAACCTATAAACCTATAAAACTGTAGATAGTTTAAAATGACTAATCGGGATCCCTGGGTGGCGCAGCAGTTTGGCGCCTGCCTTTGGCCCAGGGCGCGATCCTGGAGACCCGGGATCGAATCCCACATCGGGCTCCCGGTGCATGGAGCCTGCTTCTCCCTCTGCCTCTCTCTCTCTCTCTCTCTCTGTGACTATCATAAATAAATAAAAATTAAAATAAATAAAATAAAATAAAATGACTAATCATCAGTGACTGAGACGTAACCCCCCACAGGTCATCCATGATTCCTGTGTTCATCTTCAAGCTGAATGTTCTTTAGAAGTTTGTGTTATTTAGCACAAATACATTTGAACAACAACAACAAAAGTATACTTCATTTAAATAATTTCTTAATGTGACTTGCCTTTTTCTCTTCCTAAAAAATTTCAACTGAAAATACTAAGTGAACTAGAACTTTTCATCTTGTGAATGTCTAAGAAACAATCTATCTGTGGTATCATTTTCTTGCATAAAATTACAGGCATTAAAGTCTTGTAATTCCTGACACTGAAAGGAATTGAGAAGACCATGTGGTTACAAGCATTGTTTCAATATAACCTGTTTTTGTTGCTATGAAGCAGTAATTGCTCTAGCCTTTTGATGATGCTTCATGAAATAAATAAAATGTATATTCTGATAGTTGTTGCATCATTCAAAATAGTTTCTGTTTGAGCTTTTTTTCTTCTTCTCTTCCTCCTCTTCCTTCTGATCCCTTTCTTTGTCCTATAATGGTTCAAGATATTACTATTTTACCATTTAAGGCCTATTTACTGTGCATACCTGAGCAATGCTACTCCTGTACAGGAGCAAATTGCTGATCGGAGCTCAGTGGTCTGTCACCACTACAGTACTAATCTAGTACCACCTGGTTCCTTCCAAGTCTCCTTTTCCTTATTTGTATGTAGTTTTTGAAGTTGTTTTTGTTGTTTTTGCTTGGTTTGGTTTGCCTGATTTTACTGAAATATCTTTGGTCTTTAAGTAGTTTAAGCCCAGTTTTCTTTTTATTTCTTAAATATCCAAACTAATTATTAATTCTCTTCACAGTGAAGAAATCAGAAATTAAAAGGGAACTTACTTTCTTTTAGATTTTAAAGATTTAATTTATTTATTCATTAGAGACACACAGAGAGAGGCAGAGACACAGGCAGAGGGAGAAGCAGGCTCCAAGCACAGAGCCTGATGACCCCAGGATCATGACCTGAGCCAAAGGCAGATACTTAACCACTGAGCCACCCAGGCATCCAGGAACTTACTTTCAATTTCCTGATTCAGTAACAGAATTCCAGCCTCAATTTACTACTATTTTTAACTATTATTTTTTTAATGATTTATTTATTTCCTTGAGAGAGAGAGAGAACATGGAGGAGGGTAAGGACAGAGGGAGAGGGAGAGAGAGAGAGAAACTCAAACAGACTCCCCACTAAGTGTGGAGCCCGATGTAGGGCTGGATCTCATGACCCTGAAATCATGACCTGAAAACCAAGAGTAGGTCACTTTACTGACTGAGCCACCAGGTGCCCTTTAACTATTATTCCGAAATAACTTTACTTTTGCATAGAGGTTGCAAACAAGCTTCCCCTAAAGAGAACATCTTTGAAAACCATAGTACAATGATCAAAATCAGAAAACTAAGATTTGTACAATATTATGAACTAAACTGTAGACCTTAGTGGCATTTTGTCCATTTTTAGATGCACTCTTTTTGGTGGGAAGTGGTGTATAAAGTTCCATGAAATTTTATAATAGGTATTGATTTGTGGAACCACTATTAATCTGGATACAGACTGTTCCATAACTCCAAAGAAACTCCTTCATGCTATCCTTTTATTGTCACACTCCCTCTGCAACCTCAACTCCAGGCAACTACCCGTCAGTTCTCCATCACTATAATTTTGTCATTTCAAAAGTGTTATATAAAATGGAATCGTGCTGTGGGTAACCTTCTGAGATTGCTTTTTTCACTTACCATAATGCCTTTAGGGTCTACCCCATTTTTGTATACTATATATCAGTAGTTCACTCCTTTATATTGTTGAGTTGTAACAGATGGCATATAGATTCTGCTATTACCAAAAGAATATTTACTTATGTAAATATGGCCTCTCATCTTTTTAAAAAAATTTATATTTTACAGCTTTTTGATTCTGTTTTAACAGAAATCCTGAGTTCAAAATTTAACATTGGCATTGTTTTTTCCTTTAGTAGTAAACTTAGGGGATCTGACCAAAATCAGTCTAAATTTCAAACTCTAGACCCTTGTGAAAATGACTTTTTTTAAAAAATGAAGAAGCTCAAAATCAGTCTAAATTTCAAACTCTAGACCCTTGTGAAAATGACTTTTTTTAAAAAATGAAGAAGCTCAAGAGGACATGAGGCACATGTTTTAAGGCATGAAATAAATTTTGCAGTTTTACTTTCCAGTTATAATACCCCTATTTACTCAGAGCTGTTTTGGTCTGTCCAGCACCATATACCTTAGACCAGTATTACACTCAGATGAGGGTAAGTAGGGAAGCATAATGACAGATAAAGTTGAAAAAAATCACATCCTCAGACACATTGATCTTGGGATGGCATATGGCAAAAACTCAGCCTAATCAGAATCTGAGTCAACAAAATTCAATAATGGGATATTTGTTACAATACCAAGAAGAAAAACTTTTGCTGCTGAAATAATTGTACCACAACATGGAAGCAGTTAGTTTACAATGAAGCCAACTGAGAGAAAAGCAATACTGAGAAATAGGGGAAAAGCAAATCTTGCTGATATCATTTGAATCTTTGGATCTTGCCATATTTGTTCTAAATTAATCTTTTTTTCTATGCCAGCCAGCATCATGTTAAACTTTATCAGTAGAGGGCACCAGAGAAACACTGCAGAAGAAAATGGGCTTGGGGACTGCTGGGTGGCTCAGTGGTTGAGCACCTGCCTTAGGCTCAGGGTGCGATCCTGGAGTTCAGGGATCGAGTCCCACATCGGCCTCCCTGCATGGAGCCTGGTTCTCCCCCTGCCTGTGTCTCTGCCTCTCTCTCTCTCTTTCTGTATCTCTCATGAATAAATAAAATCTTAAAAAAAAAAAAAAAAGAAAGAAAAGAAAGAAAAGAAAAAGAAAATGGGCTTGCCTTCCTGGTTCCTGTGTGTTGGCTCCACAGGTTGCAGTACCTGCAGCTTCTCTAGCACCTGGTTCATTCCAGTGTACAATGGCTTCCTCAGCAACAAGCATGTGCAGTGCACACTGGCTCAAATATTCAGTGTCTCCTGTGAGTGAGTCACCTCTCCATGAATGTTCTCACATCCTAGAGGGCGCATTTCAGGCAAGTTCCATGGGGAGAATTTCCAGAAAGTTCTGCCAGCATAGCACCACAGATGGCTCAGCCATCCAGTGACCTAAGGCCATGCCTTGTTGGAAACAGCAAGGTCTAGTTCTCCATTTGGGGGTGGACTTTTCTGTGGGAACTCAATCGCACCCCTAGAAGTCATAGCTACTTCTTATATCTGCTATGCCTATATTCTTGAGACCTGTTTACTTCTTCCTAGCCAATCCTTGATACTCTAATCCCTTGTGATAATTAATAATACTTTATATTAAACTATCTCTATTTAAATTATTATACAGTTTCTATCTCTACTGATTAGACCCAGATTGATATGCCTGAAGGCTGAGCTACCCTTGGACTTGTCTCTTTTGTGATGTAATAAATTCCACTTTCTGCTGATGTTGGCTATATCTGGGTTTTTAGAACTGGCACTGGAAGAATTCTGATATAAATAAGATCCATAAAATTAATAAGAAGGTTAATAAAGACTAACTGATCTTAGAAAGCCCTATTTTTCTTAGTATTGACACTTCATTAATACTGACTCAAATCTAGGAAACGTTTTCTCAGCTACACAAGAATGATATTATAGCAGTTTTTTGGACTTTGAAATATGCTTTAAATTATTTTTAAAAACCCTATGAATAAGCTTCACAACTTTGAAGCTTTATTTTTGAAAGTCTTTATCTATTTATTTGAGAGAGAGAGAATGAGCAAGGCTGAGGGGCAGAGGGAGAGGGAGAAGCAGACTCCCCACTGAGCAGGGAGCCCACCATGGGACTCAATCTCAGGACCCTGGGATCATGACTTGGGCTGAAGGCAGATGCTTAATGACTGACCCACCCAGGTGCTTTCAATCAGGGCTTTAGTGTAAGGGACCAGTTTCATGCCACTCACCTCGCAACATGCAGTAGAGAACCCTTCTCTCAGGGAATTGATACTAATTACTCTCTGGTGATGATCAAGGTAACCAAGTAACCATTAAGTAAGTAGTGCACTTAAATTGATCCAGAGACTATGTAAGAAGAACATACGTGAATGGTAGAAGTAGATT
Organism: Canis lupus dingo; assembly: GCF_003254725.2. NCBI lineage: Eukaryota > Metazoa > Chordata > Mammalia > Carnivora > Canidae > Canis > Canis lupus. Next base: position 9,398,392 of record NC_064274.1, on the reverse strand, counting down.
TAATATAAGATATAGATACAGTAAGCTGAGTGTAGTTAAGCAAAGAAATACTGTAAGTTATTTTTACTTTTGGTTTTGTGTTTTTATTATCTCATGTGTGCACAGAAGTTGGTTCTTAGCTAATTTTTTCCACCATGCTATATTAATTGAAAACAGCTCTCCTATTTTTGGAATAGATGCCAATTGTGTAGTCAAATTAAAAACATAAAAATAGAGGTGCCTGGGCAGCTCAGTGGGTTAAGTATCCGATTCTTGATTTCAGCTCAGGTCATGATCTCAGGGTTGGGAGATCGAGCCCTATGTCAGGATCTGCGCTGGGCATGGAACCTGCTTAAGATCTTAAGATTCTCAATCTCTCTCTGTCTCTCTCTCAAAAAAAAAAAAAAAAAAAAAAAAGAGGAAAGTAACAAAATCTGGACAGTCCCTAAAAATTAAAATTATTCTCTGTGTGAGAAAATAGCATATAAATCCTGTCTGCAGAAATATAGGAAAAACCATAGTGATTTGGATATGAAAAATTAATCATTGTTGCCTATCTACCAGTATCCAATTAAGACAACAACAAATAGAAATATGCTAGTTAGAATTTGTCACTAAAGTCAGATCAAGGAGGCACCTGGGTGGCTCAGTAGTTGACCATCCACTGCCAACAAAAAGTGGGTGGGAGGAATCACCAAACTTTATGGGTCTCAGTCCTAACTTGTGTTTCTCTGACTGCTATCAAAGGGACAAGGACAATTATATGGCCAAAAGTTAATAACCTGTCATCTCCTTCAAAAATGGATATGGATCCAAAAGACTCTAAATTATTTGGATTAGAAGTCTGGCCACTGTAGTTTGGGATAGAACAGGGTTTGGAATATGACACAGATTTGAGGCTTTTGTGGTTAATGGGCAATTTTTAAGAAATGACTTGTGTTATGCCATTAATATCTCTGAGTTTTATAGATATTTTGAAACAATCTATTTTTCTTATCTCAACTTTTTGATGTTTTTAATGAAAGGTTAAATTGATAATTAAAATAAAATCTTGGGTACTTAAAATATGGCCTTTATTAGTCAGAAACTAAAGAATTGGAAACAGATTTCTATTCAATTGAAAACATGTTAACTTAGACTCATCATGATGCATGCAAGAAGAATCTTTTCGTTTCTGCTTCTGTTATTGCATTGTCTGTTTTTTTTTTTTCATCAAAGTCTACTTATACTAACAAGTTATATGAGGGAGATAGAAAAATAAAATGAGAAGTTCCAATAGAATTGGAGCCTGATGGGCACAATGGAAAAGAGACCCAGCCATCACTTACTAGACTTATTCTTTCTACTAGGAACTTTCCATGTGCTATTTCATTAGACTCCAAAACAGCCTTTTAACAATGACATTACTTTACAATAGAGAAAAAAAAGTGAATATCAGAAGAATCCACATTTATGACTCTAGCTCAAGCCCTAATTCATTGGAATCCACAACCCATGGTCTCTCAATAAGTTGTTCTGCCTTTCAGTGGGAGAAAGAGGAAGGGAAGAGGAAATTGAGCCATGATAGAGAACGATGAAGAAAAGCTCATTAGGTTATTTCCATACTTTCATGCTTCTCTGTATGAAATTCTATGTCAATGCATACTTAAATTCAGAGACAGACACCAATTTCAAAAATGTTGAAGTGTGGAAAACTTCAAAAAGCAGAATGGAGAAACATGATAATGAGAGGACACCCTACTGTTTACTTGGTAGGGCTTCCTTGCAAGTGGATGTTGTGTACTACCCATGAAAAAAGATCTGGCTAAGTATGTGATGTGAAATTCCTCTCCCCTGGTCCTTAGATCTCTCAGTATGCTCTCTGAGGGGGCTAACCCCACTGGTGCATTAGGGGAGACTCTATTTTATCAGTTGCAGAACAACATTTCACTAAGCCACTGGTGAAATGAAACAGAGGATCATACATAGTAATAGGCTCAGTGTTAATCACTTAAAAGATCACATTAAATAATATTTTTTATGATAGTCAAGATAATGTTTAAGTTAAAAAAATCTTCAATAAGATGTTGAAGATCCAACATTTTAAAAGCATAATTACACTTGGGTATTATTTTTTTCTCCCTTTGTACTTTATTCATTATGCCACTGGCTTCCTAACTAATACTATTTAAAAAAATACTGAAAATACCAGCAAAATAATCTTTAGTGGCATATGGTATCTCTTTTTCACTCTACCACTTTATTATTTCAATGGAATTCAGACAGCCTCCTGATAGATGTATATCACATTACAAAAGACTTACACAGCTACCTTCAGTAGACTCCAACAACTCCAAAAACAACAGAAATAGTAACAGGAAATTGATATTTCTGTTGAAAATAAAGAAAAAAGAATGATTTTCCCCTAAAGTTTGAAGAATGTATGGTTTTATTCCCTCTCTCTGATACACATTTAGATTATTTAATTAAACTGATAGACGTGCCTTTCCCCTTCAGCATGAGGAATGCTGTTCCCTAAAGAAAATGGCAAGAGCAATACGGTACCTCTTCTTACTCGTTACCTCATGCTGCTAAATAAATCACATTTTCTTCTCAGGTGAAGTCTCAATAAATGTCCTTCAAAATCTTATTATTTATACCCCTATCATGTTGCTATTCCTTTCCCTGTATTCGACATGCTTACAGTGGCTCATATACTCTTATAAAGAAGGCAAGGCACTGCTTCTTGAGTGTGTGTTTTGGGCAATACCTAGTGCAGCATGGACAGTGGATTAATATGGAAGAAAACACACTTAGACACTGTTCATTTCTTCTTTTCAAAGTATTCACAAGAGCATTCTATTTTTATGACAGGAAATAGCCTAATCTCATTCTATCACATATTTAATTTGAGATTAAAAAGAGTATATACAAACTAAGGGTCATAGCTTCAGAAGCCAAAACTTGTTTAAAAATAGATGTGATAGAAAAGAGCTTGCCAGGTACCATAAACAGAACTAAAAGAGAAAGGCCTACCTTATCTTTTATTTTGCAGGAAATAAGGTTTCAAACTTCTACTAATCCCATTTTCATTTATCTGGGCAATGTTTTGCAGGCTTGGGATCCTCACAGCCCTAGCATTTAAAAACCATGTCCCTGGGCCACCTGGGTGGCTCAGTTGGTTAAGCATCTGACTCTTGATTTTAGCGCAGGTCATGATCTCAGGTGGTGAGATGGAGCCCCGCATCAGGCTCCATGTTGGGAGAATGGAATCTGCTTAAGATTCTCTCTCTCCCTTTCCCTCTGCCCCTTGTCTGCCCACCCCATAAAAAAATAATAATAAATAAAACCATGTTCCTAAACCAAAGCACACATCTATCTCTAAGAAGCAATACTCTCAAGATCTAGGGATATAATACATGCTCAACTTGGTTTCCTTAAGAATTCCTCATCCTAGAAACTTATGGTAAACCAGCCATTAGAATGAATGCTGGCAGTTTCTTGATGTATACATTTCAGAAACACTTATAGTCAAACAATTGCATCAAACTTATTATCTAGACACAAAGTGCATATATGCTGTCCTACTTCATGTTCATTCAAGCAGAGAGTGCAGTGAATTGTGTATGCTACAACATTTAAGACCTCATACTAACACAAAATTTCATTCTTTAAAAATTTATCGGTGTTATATAACTGGGAACTAACTGCTTCTTTTATATCTGTCAACTCTCTATTTATCTTACCATCTCTAATTTATGGGGCGAGGAAAAATATTCCTCTATTTCTACAAGAATTTCTTTAACACAGAAAAACAATGAGTTTTCTCCTACTGTGATATTTTTTAGCCTAATTAAATAATGACAGAATTAAACAAATCCAAGTATTAGTTGATGGATGCAATTTGTTGATGTACTTCAGAGGTGCATAACAATGAGATCTGACAGGATGTCATACTGTACTATAATAAATCAACTTGATGATCTTGGATTTCTGACACAAGAAATACAGTAGCTCTTTGAGATCAGATATTTCCTAAGAAAATAAAGATAAACGGGGATGATGTTGGGAGGGAAGACATACCAGAAATGTCTCCTAGGTGCATAGCATTTTGGAATATAATCCATAAATTGTCATAATATCCCTCAAAATACTATTAAGCTGTGCACCCCACAGAGGGCTGGGCCAGAGTATATGATTTATCCTTTAATTAGTTCTAGCTTCTTTTAAGGGGAAAACCACAATTTTTATTTTTAAAAAGAGGCCTGTCTATATAGAAAATGTAACCAATGGCATACTCCCACAGATAAGCAAAGAGTAGTTTCTTGAAAGCTCATCTCTCATAACTGTGTCAAACATAGGGAAAAAAAAGAAAATATATAATTTTTTCACACCGTATCTCTTTTTTGATTGCTACAGAGCATTTTGTCCTTTTTTTTTTTTTTTTTTTTTTTACTCCAAAGAACATTTAGAGTCTGCTCCATTCTTGCCTTTGGTTTTATAGAATCCGGATAACAGGTAGAGAAAACTGAGAAAAATGAAGAAGAGAAACTGCTTGAAGTAGGAAGAGAGGATTTAAAAAAAGAGGAAAAGGAAAAGGAGGCACCATGGCTGAATTTCAGGGGGAAAAAAGGTTTTTAGAGGATTCAGACAAGTTTTGGGGGACAACTGAATGAAGAGAATTTTAAAATAATGTAATGAATCAGGAATCGGAATGTACTCTAACATACTCATACTACATTAGATTTTTTTTTTAATTACAATTATTGGGCAATGTATCTTTAAAGCAATCTATGCTACAAGTAGACCATTTGTGCCTTGGCTTTTATATAGGTCATGTATGATACTCTATTTTTCTTCCAAGTCCTTGATTTTAGGAGGATCTTCAGGACCAGTATATTCTGAATTCTCTTCATACTAATCACTATGCTTTATCTAAAAAATTGCTAAAAATTTAGATTTTTATTGGAGTATGGTATTTAATTTTCTCATATTTCTATTTTTAAATAAAAATTGTTTCAGGATCATTTGATTTAAAAAGTTTGAACTATTAAAAGGAAAAGCAGAATATACCATTCACTCCCATTTTCAATGTTCAGGTGTCATCATTGCCAGTTTTGTTGTATGTTGCTGTTATATATAACCATGAACATAATTTTAAATATATTTTTATTTCCTTAGTCTTCAGACCTGACTCTACAATTAAGCAAACACAGTTTTTTCCATCATGCTCACTCTAGAGCTCCCTTAAATTATATAATGCACAATCATATATTATTGACAACCTCCATCTCGGTAAATCCCCATATACTGTCAAAACACTTGAGGTGTTTCTTGCGTCTGTGTCTATATGTGTACTAGTCAGGAGAGACTAAATGTTGCTGCACTGATAATCAATTCCATAACACATTTTTTTTTTTTTCTGACTCATACTGTTGTCCACTCTGAGTCAGCAGGGGCCCCAGCTTGTCCAAGGACCTAATAATGTGCTTCCACCATCCCAGAGCAGTAGGAAGGGCATGTGATGATCTGGACAGTGGCACCTATAACTTTTACCTAGAAAAGAGAAACATCACTTTTGTTCATTTTTCACTGGTCAAAGTAAGTTATATGGCTATGACTAACTTCAGAAGAGGGGAATAATATAATTCCATTAAGTAACTAGAAAGTAGACAGCTGAAAATATTTGCTAAACATAATTCATGACTCAGGATTTTAACACATGTAATTTCTTTTCTGGGGTCACCTCTCAAATCCTAACCACTTCTGGTAGAGAGCAATATTTTATATTTTCGTCTTCTATCTTTACCATCAAATATGCCTTAATACTCGACATGTGTGTTACAGAGGCAGAATTTATAAAGCTAAAAAAAAGGCCATTATCAAAAAATTTTAAGAAGACTGCACAGATTCCCAAAATATGGACATTTAGTTTAGTTCTAATTCTGTTTGCTTTTTTTTTTTTTTAAAGACAATTTGCTTTATTCACTATTTCATAGAGTTCCTTCATTTCTGTGACTCCTTATTTCTTTGTTGGGTTAAAAAGTTAAGCACACAACAGAACAGGCTTAATATGCAGCACTAGGCTTGCTATTTGGTTCTTACAGACTTTAGCAATGACAAATGTTTACTGATTAGTAGTTAAATGCTTGATATATTTATTTTTAGAACAGGTTTTCATTTTTTCCAATCTAGTTCATGAAGAGCAAAATCATATGTGAAAAAGTCATACTAAACTTGGCTGAAAAGAAAAGGCTCTGACTACAGTGCCTGGAAGAATGCTTATTCATTATTCCCTAGCCCAGCATATTTCTCCATAGAGACAAGAGCATATACTGTGGCCATGGAAAATCTGGGGAAATACCATTTATGCTACATCAAACTTGATCCCACTCAGGCAACATAAATCTTTCCCATATGTGATGACTATTTGTTGCCCAGCCTCCAATACTAAAAGAGACACTGTAAATATCTCAAATACTTTTTAATTTCTACCAAGAGTCTGCAGCTGTCTGTATGCTTGCAGTCGAAAGAATGGTTCTCTAATAAACTAGAAAGAGAAATAATTCACTCTGGGAAGAGTAAAGAGATACAATCACATTTCAGGTATAAATTGGAGCAATTTTCATATCACAGAATAGATATAAATTTCAATAAAAATAAATTGTCCTTTAAAGTGTAGATTCAATAAAATTAAAGACAGTCAAAACACAATCTATCTTGAATTTGGCGTTATACTCTAAAACTTTCAATGTTTTGGCCCAGGATATTATTATAAGAACCATTTTCATAATGTGAAATCAAGGTATGTGGTGTGATTAGGAATAATTTGTACTGCTACATGGAGAGCTAAAGGCAGTTTGAGAGATGGCCAATGAACTGTTAGATTTCCTGAGACATTTAGATAACTTAAAGTAGGATTTCTCAAAATGTGGCTCATAGATAACTTGCATCATAATCACCTGGAATTTTTGTTAAAATACATATTCCAGGGGATCTCTGGTGGCTCAGCAGTTTGACACCTGCCTTTAGCCCGGGCATGATCCTGGAGTCCCGGGATCGAGTCCCAGGATCGAGTCCCACGTCGGGCTCCCTGCATGGAGCCTGTTTCTCCCTCTGCCTGTGTCTCTGCCTCTCTCTCACTGTGTCCCTCATGAATGGATAAATAAAATCTATAAAAAAAAAAACATATTCCAGGGCCCCATAACAGGTTCACTGAATCAGACAGTCTAAACATTGGCCCAGAAGTCTGCATTTTAACTTCTTCAAGTGATTTTTGTAACTGCTAAAAACATCTAAGTTCCTCAGATTTATTGAGGGAAAACCAGAAAAAAGAATGCTTAAAATCAGAACATGGGAAGACAATGAAATATCCTAACTTAGATCTTTTTTTTAATTAATTATTTATTTATTTATGATAGTCATACAGAGAGAGAGAGAGAGAGAGAGGCAGAGACACAGGCAGAGGGAGAAGCAGGCTCCATGCACCGGGAGCCTGACGTGGGATTCGATCCCGGGTCCCCAGGATCGCGCCCTGGGCCAAAGGCAGGCGCCAAACCGCTGCGCCACCCAGGGATCCCCCTAACTTAGATCTTAAAGCAAGGAGATGTGCAAACCTAGTGGTCTTTAGAAGAGAAAATATCACAACTGATGGCTTAATAGGACTTCTCAAGGTGATTTTAAAGAATCCTCCACATTGCATCTCAAGGAAGGGCAAACATAATCCTAATTCCCAGTTGACAGTCTCTATAGGAAATGAATTAAAATGGCTGGCACTAACTTCCCCACCCCTAAGACCTTTTGGTAGTTCACCATGGATATCAGAATAGGTCCAGAATTGGCATAGTCCTGCAGAATATCTAGCTTTCTATTATTGCTAATATTTGTAATTTGCTTCCCTCTACTGCTATTTGACTCTCAATACTAGCTTAGCCCTGCCCACACTTTCTAGGATTAGATTTTGGGTTCTTCTACTATAACCTGAGTTTTTGCCTCTTTGGTGTCTAAGTTCCGATCTAGTGTCTAATACCCAGTTGTGCAATAAGCCTGCATTTTGTTTTCCATTTCACTCTTAAAAAGGGTTTTATCCCTGAACTGCCACCAACCTGCTGACTGATTTCCCTGGGGACAAAAGCGTGTTTGACCTTCTTTGATTGCCTGACATCTCTCTGGCTGGCTGGATCTCATTTGCCACCTGATAGTACCCCTGATATGACTGATTCCCCAAATTACACCTCAATGTTGTTATGCCTGTGGGATGCCATGCGTGCCCTCCCAGAAAAGATTTTTGTTCAGAGCCTGCATTTGTATTTGCATGGAGTAACAATCTCTTGCCCCACTCATGTATACAAGTCAATTTCTGCATACCATCCCCTCTCTGTCTGCACACTGGGTAATAGGAAACTGGGCCATCCACAAGCAGTTGTCAAGGTTTGGCCAAGAGATTCCATAGATGTCCCAGAAGACCAGTGAAAACTTAAAGAGGCCATACTTTGGAAAATTCTCAAATCAGTCAGTGGAATTAAGAACTTTTCAGAACTTAGATTTTCATAAGGAAGTTCTTGGTGTGTCCAATTTTATAGCCTTTACTCTGAGTAAACTATAATTCCCTCAGAAAGCCAGTAAGTGATTTTTTTTTTTCCCTTTCTGTCCTTGATCTGTATGGAGCTCATAGACTTGGAGTAGATGTTACTTCTTGGGCAGCTTAGCTGTGCTTTAAGAATTTGGGTAAGGATCACTCATTACCAGTATAGGCTCACTTTATAAGGCACTTTTAGGATGGAAACAATCCTTCTGAGCAATTTACCAGTTTCTGTGTGTCACTTAAGGTAACATTGATTGGTAAGGGATCGTTTTATTTTGCTGTTTTTGTTGCTGTTGTTATAATTTAAACTTTAGATCCTGAAGATTAATGGAGTTAACTCTTTGAAACTCAAAAACTAGGGACACCTGGTGGCTCAGCGCTTAAGGTCTGCCTTTGGCTCAGGGTGTGATCCCAGACCCAGGATAGAGTCCTGCATTGGGCTCCCTGAAAGGAGCCTGCTTCTCCCTCTACCTATGTCTCTGCCTCTCTCTCTCTGTGTCTCTCATGAATAAATAAATAAGATCTTAAAAAAAAAAAGAAACTCAAAAACTGTTGCAAACAAAAATCTCTAAAGCGTTTTTCTTAATTATCCTTTTTCTGAAGCAGTATTTGTCCTAAAATTAATGAGATTTGAGAAAATGTTAAGGGGACAGACTGTGAATGAATTTCAAAATATTTCTTGAATTTCAGCACTGAATCCAAGCCTCCTCCATCATATATAGGGACTGCAGAAACTCTAATGGTGAAGAAGCTAAGACAAACACAGTTTCATAAAATACCTGAATGGTGAAATAAGTAAAGGTGTTCAAAAATAATAAAATAAGCACTCGAGTGACCATCTGCTTTAACATGAAATCTGAGTAAATATGAAGTAAATACCTAGGTAGAGCAAAAACCTGGAATATTTTAGCTGGGGTGGGGGGGAGGAAAAACTCCTTGCTCTTGCCTGTATTCTTATACTTTCCATTCCACTAACTAGATGGCTGGTGTGACAGGCTGGCTAATCCTTTAACATACCCTTGTGTGAGAACACCTCACACAGGATTTATGCCCCCTTGTAATAACAAAACTAGACAATATTGAGACCCTAAATTTGTCATCCAGTGTCAGGCATTGTGTTAAGTGCCAGTCATACAAACCTATAAGACAAAGTCTTTGTCCCAGTAGGTGATGGTGCAGCTGAGCTAGGGAAGTGGGCCAGGAGGCACAAAGTTCAAGCGCAAAGCCATCAGAGCCATAGAAGTCAGGGGATGGAAGTAAGGGTAGGGATGGAGTCAGGGAGAGCATCTCAAAAGAACTAATAACCTCTAAAAAAGACAAGACAAAGGAACACTCTAGTCTGAAAGGCCATCACGAGTGGCAAATGATACAAAGGTGAGACTGAAAAAAGGCAGAAGCCAGTGTTACATATGAGAAAGTGATAAACCTGCATGAAGGGAGGAGAACGTTCACTCTCAAAACCGTAGTTATCCCAAGCCACTTCCCCAATCTGTGTGTGTGTGTTCATAGAAATATTGTATTTCATATTTTAAAACTGCCACAAGCATAATGTTTACATATATGTGTATATATATACACATATATACATATTTATATATTTTTTTAAATGTACAAATATGTCTCTGACACAGAGATTTACTTTGCTTCAGAGAACACTGTGGAGCACTGGGAGTTGCACTTTCAGGATGATTCATAAATATTTCATTATTTTATTTGTGACACATGTCAGTAAATCCCATTTCAGAGCTGAGAAAGTTTAAAGTCAAACAGCATCTGGAAGGCTTTCTCCACCAAAAAGCAGCTCCTGAGAATGAAAAAGAGGGTGGATCTTTAATATACCCACTGGATTCCAACCATTCCTGCCTGACACTAAAAGATGGAGGGAGAAGGAAAGAGAACACTCAGATTTATTTCTATTGTGATTTTTAGACTATTCAATGCACTTAATATTCCAAGAAGTTGCCAGTATAACTGCAACGTACACATTCTTATAGAGGAAGCACCCTCTAGACTTGTTCTATGATCATTGATATGTCTCTTAGCCTAGTTTGGCCTGCTTTGGTCAGGCTTCATTACAATATCCTTAAGACCCCTTCCAACTCCCCTATTGTATAATTTAGGCAACTTCCATTCATACATAATTACTGAGTAGATTAAGGAAATGAAATAAACCACAGAACCTTTGATGCTAAGACAGAGCCAAAGTCCTCTGACAGAAATAGCTTAGTCTCTGGGGGAAAGCACTAGCGAAGACACTAGCAATAGCTTTAAAAAAAAACTGGTACTGGAGACAAGGGAAAATGGTCAGCGTATCTACCCAAAGTGGAAGGCATGTGTCGATTTGGAAAAACCTAAATCAATCTATTACTCCAGGAGAAAACTATAGTGAAATAATATTCCTGACAAACACCTGAATCCCCTTAGTCATTACTCTGAAGTATTTCCACTTAAATTTGATTATGTCATTGCAGGAATTCTTAAATTCATAGAAAGAGAAGCAATCTGCAAATGAGGCAGAGAGCCTGTTGTCAAAAACCTGGGACAGATTCCTGGCTACTCCACTTGTTTATTTTGTGACCATAAGGTTGTATCATAAAGAATAAAGAAAATCATATAGAATGTGATTTGAATCACATGTGTTTGATTCATGTATTTGAATGAAGAAAAATGTTCATTTGCATCAGGTAGTTTGCAGTTACAAAAAAAAAAGTTTTCGTTTTCTTGCTACTCTTTCTTTTTTGTTGTTTTTTGTTTTTTGTTTTTTTTCCTTCCAAGATTTTATTTAAATTCAAGTTAGTTAACATATAGTGCACAATTAGTTTTAGGAAGAGAATTTAGTGATTCATCACTTACATGTAACACTTAGTGCTCTTCATAAATGGCCTCCTTAATGCTCATCACCCATTTAGCCCATCCTCCCATCCACCTCCCCTCCAGCAAGAGAAAAGAATGGGCCAGAAGATGCCTTTGTCTCCAATTGAAATAAAACATCTACTTACTGTTTTACCATCATTTGCAATTGGGCTAAGGTAACTGGTATTATCTGGGTTAACTTTAGAGTAGCTTTCTTAAAAGAAAAAAATTTTGAACTCATAAAGAATAAATCAGTCTCTTTAAGATCAACTGGATTGCATTCTTAAGGCATATTTAGTATAAATCTAATAAAATGTACTCTTGTGAGTACTGGATAAAGGAATGCATGGAAAGAACACAGAGCACTCTAGTGCATATATGGGTTGGATATGTGTTAACCATTATTGGTACACTTCTTACACTTCTTTTAAGTGAGAAAACAGAGGTTTAGAAATGTTAAGTAACCTGCAAAGGATGATACATGTAAAATATGCCAGAGCTGAGCTATATATATATATATACACACACATATATTTCTTTAAATTGCCAACAGTGTAGAAGATGGACTGGAGTGGCAAAGGATTGGAGAGAGAGAAACCAGGATCAGGAAGAAGACAATGGGTTAAGAAGAGATAATTTAATTCTGAGCAAGATGGTCATGGAGATGAAAAACCAAACAAAACAAAGACTATAGTTTTTAAAATTCTATAATAACTGTCACCTGGTTGCACAGGAAGTGAGGAAGGAGATAAAAGATGAAGGGCCGTCTGGAGTGAGGGAATGATATGGAGTCTGAAGCACTAGAGTATCTGAAGCAGCCTGGTATGGGGCACTCTGACAAGCAGGGCAACCAAGGAAGGTTGTGTAGTCAAGCTGGGCCTGAAATCTAGCCCACTTACCCATCAAGCCAAAGCTCCTAATACAAGTGCTGTGCATCCAGAGAAAGGAAACCAGTATTATAACTTGTGCTAATTGTGAGTTACAAGAGGTCTTGCCTACCAGATCTCTAAACGGGGCTTTCAGCAAAAGCCTTGGTGTTAGATGCAATCTTCTGAGGGAAAAACTATAAAGGAAAGGGAATAAAACAAACCCAGACACCCAGAGCAAGGGGGTGGGAAGAAGACAGGGGCCCTCTAAAGAGAGTGAAGAAAAGAAAGGTGGAGCCATAGGCTAGTACAAGATCCTTAACACTAAAAGGTGGAAATATTTCAAGGACAGCATGGCAGTAAATGGTAAAAATGGCAAAAAGAGCAGAGCTGAGCAATGGCTAAAAAGCTCTGGCTTAACAGTTAATTCGGCCATCATTAGCAACCTCTGAGAGCTAATTTCAGTATTGTAGTCGAAATAAATGCCAACTGCAAAGAGTTTTAGAGTCAGAGGGAGGTGGGAAAGCAAAACAAAAAAAAAGAAGAAATTTTTCTTGGCATCAGGAAGAGAGCGCTTGGTTGAGAAAGTTGAGTGTTTGTTTGTTTAGTGTAGCAGAGGCCTGAACATGGGATGTGCACCGAGGAGAAGTTAAGGTGCAAGTAAAAGGACGTAATTTATAAAACAAGTTCTGGTTTCATCCTTATAAATATTTTGTTTAAAAGTTCCATAAACACTAGTGGCCCAGGAAATGCTTTAGCAAATACTCATTAACAAAGTGACAGCTATTTAAAAATGTTCCCATAGTTATTATATGTTTATCACCCCTTGTGTAATAAAGCCTTCTGGCCCGGAATCTGGAGTTCTTCCTTTAGTATGAGAACCCTTCTGTTCCCTGGAGATCTTCAGAGGATAGGGTACATGGTTGACCTCTTACTCAGACAGACGGAAATTATGTTTTCACCTTTAGCCCCAGAGTAAATGTATCATCCAGTCATTACTTCTGGATGATCACTGAAATTAGACTGAAAGCTGGAAGCCTGGGTTCTACATGAGCAATCTTTCTGCACTTCATTCCCCTATACTGCAGAGAGGATTTGAACTTGCAAATTTCTAAGTTATTACAATCCTAAAATAACCCAATGAGCAAAGGTCACATGTAAACGAATGCTTATTCTTACTTCATGTACAACAGAACACCCCAAAACAACATAGGTCCCCAACAACGGGGGAGCACATTCTGTTACATATAGTGTTGCCGTAGGATAGAATAGAATATCACGTTATTTTTTTTCCAAAGCATTCTGAATAATACAGAAAAAGTTCCTCATAAAATGTTACATGAAGAAAGGTGGAATGCAAATGTACAGTTTTAAGCTGATTTTGTAAAAGGAAAACCAAACAAAATATTGATGATATGTTATGTACACAGATATGGAAAGAAATCTAACAATAGGAATGAATCCACTGGAGAGTGGAATTGGTAATAAGAATTTATTTCTCCTTTTATATTGTCACTCTCTTCATAATCCTTACAATTGTTAGCTTTCTGGTGAGTTAGGGAGGACTTTCTATACCTCCAGGTTGCAGGAAGTTTGCTTTCCTTTCTATTGTTTTCGACTCTATTTATACTGTTTTCATGTGAGGAGATGGAGGACCTATGGATGCTGTCTTCCCTGCTGGACTCGCGCTGCGCTTCAGAGAAGGGCCACAGAACACATCTTTGTATTAGACACATTGAAAAGCAAGCAGGTTGGAGGGAGAAGCTAAAGCAAAATGGAAATTGCTCCTTAGAATCACTATTATTATTTTTGTTAGTTTGGAAAGGTATCATTATTTGCCTAGACTTACATAATCTTCTATTATTATTATTATTATTTTTAAAGATTTTATTTATTTATTTGAGAGAGAGAGAGAGAGAGAGAGAGGGAGAGCACAAATGGGGTGAGGGGAAGAGTGAGAAGCAGACCTCCTCCTGAGCAGGAAGCCCAATCCAGGGCTCAATCCTGATCCAGACACTTAACTGACTGAGTCACCCAGGTACCCCTACAACTTTCATAATCTTTAAAAACTACTTTTTTAAAATTTTAAGACCAAAATAATATTTGGCCTGCAAAACTGTCTTAGACTCAGCCACATTTATCTGTTCTTCTAATATCCTTCTATTTTCCCACTAATAATAATAATCACATAATATTAACAAAATTATATTAACATAATAATATTAAGTTTAAAAAGCAGCATCTGCTTGTAACAAATGTATTATAAATTCCACAATACCTTCAGCAAAATAAACAAAGAGTAGAGGAAAAAGGCTGACACCTTCATGTATTCCAACTCTGCTTTTTAAATTATCATTGGCTTTAGGCACCTATAGCAATTCATAGTTCTTTTTTTTTTTTTTTTTTAAGATTTTATTTATTTATCCATGAGAGACACAGCTAGAGAGAGAGGCAGAGACACAGGCAGAGGGAGAAACAGGCTCCGTGCAGGGAGCCTGACCTGGGACCTGATCCCGAGTCTCCAGGATCACGCCCTGGGCTGAAGGTGGCGCTAAACTGCTGAGCCACCCGGGCTGCCCGCAATTCATAGTTCTTAAATTACTGTTGGCTAACAGCAATTTTATAACTTATTATGAACTATGAAGTTTTTATGTTTTAGCATAACCCAACAGGAAACTACAGAACAAATATTCCAATAATAAAACATGAATTAAAATATAATGGTTTTAGTACTATTTTTTTTTTTTTTTTGCCAATTTAAGGATTGGAAGTTATATTCATTCAACAGACATTTTTTGCACGACTAAAATGAACAAAAAAGGATCTTAGTCTTTGACCACATCACCTCTTAAATTGTCCATGAGTACCAATTTAGGACATTAAGCAAAGGCCAACATATAAGAACATTTTTGCATCAGTTTGAGAGTCTTTCCTGGGATGTTGAAATTGAAAATGAACTAAATTCTGATTTTGATGAGAAGAAAGCAATTACCTCTTTCTCTGTTCAACAACTAAGGCAATTTTGATAGCTTCTCTCTCTTGTTCACAATCTACAGCATTGGACTTGACAGTTCCTTGTAATATGTACATTTGCTCACTGAATTTTAGTTCATGAGGGGCTATGTTCTGAGGCTTCTGGAGCAGTCTCACAAGGCTGTGTCAAGAAAGACCCTTAAAAAGCATCATCGGTGAACACTAACAGGCTTCTCTTTCCAGTTTTATAAAGCTCTTTTTAAATGGAAGTCTTCATTAGGGTATATTTATCACAGCACTGAGTTTTCAGGAATTTTAGGTTAGGTCTTGTGATAGTATAGTTCTCCTTGTAAAATACATATCCTTTCATATGTTAGATTTCCTCATTAGGTAAGCCTGTGAAAATTACACTTAGATTAAACTGAAAGAATCAATGAAATAAAAAAAAGTGGGGGAATCAATGAAATAAAAAAAAAGTGACACCTGGGTGGCTCAGAGATTGAGTGCTTGCCTTCGGCTCAGGGCGTGATCCCAGGGCCCTAGGATCAAGTCCGCATTGGACTCACCACAGGGAGCCTGCTTCTCCCTCTGCCTATGTCTCTGATTCTCTGTGTCTGTCATGAATAAATAAATAAAATCTTAAAAAAAAAAAAAAAAGTTTTACTGTATTGACTTAAATAACATATTTTCAATTTTAAAGAGTTATGTCTCAATTGGAATAACATTTTATTTTACAATAACTCATGTCATTTAACTGAAAGAGTGAGGGAGCAAAAAATAACTAAAATCTCTAGCTTTTAGACAATGCTTCTGAACTTAAGTGGACCCTAAATTCAATGTTGAAGGCAAAAGGCAGTCTGTTAACTCATTGTTTCAAACATAAAGAGTTTGTTATTTACACCACAAGATGTTTTAAGACCCAATAACAATTTCTACAGTGACTAGATGAAACTTGTATTTAAAAATTAGCATTAAGTAAAAAAGGCCTCTAAGACAAAAGTCCTCACACAGAATTTTAGGTAAAGCTCTATGGTCAGGTCATTAGCAATGGACTGCTTAAGGAATTTAGAATTGCCATGGACTCAGTTTATCACTTCGTGCTTTTGTCTAATACATCCAGTTTTAATTTTTTTCACGGGGTAAAGTGGGATTAGTTATCAAAATCACTGAGAAACCAGTGATTCATTTTGCCCTGCAATGTACAACATAAAAATACTGAAAGGTAAGAAAACATATATTCTGCTATACAATTCAGTGCTTCATAGTATTTTCAACTTAAACTGTAAGTGAGGATACAGTTAAACAAATCAAGACATTATTGACACAACTGAAAAATACATCTTTTCTCCTTAAAGCACAATCTCCACACAGAATAACTGCATGGACTAGATGATGAATGTATTCTTTTTCCTTTTCCACAACTCTTTCCTACAAAGCATGATTATGCTGTTTCCCAGCCATGCATGCATGTGAACATTTTATGTGTGAATGGAACTAAAATAAAATACTTTGTACTTAATATTAAATCTGCCCCTTGAGATGTGGTTAGTCACTGATTCCTTGACACACACCTCCAGTAACTTTATAAAAAGAAGAACAAACAACACTTTCTGTATCTGATGCAGTAATGCCTTACTTATCCCAGAGCCACTTCCATGGCAACTTCTACTACAGACCATAAGTAAGAACTTGGACACAAACCAAAAGTCTCCTGAGTACCTAAAATAGATGTCACCGTGTCTATGCACTTTGGCACGTGCACTTCGCTCACAAGAGAATCACTTGGGCCTTCAAATAAAGTTATTGCTTCTCATTCCTTCCACAATTTTTATAAGCGTTTTTTCCTTCTGGTTTTCTTGTGCACAGCATAAAAGAAATAAGATTATAAAAATGTGGCTGAGGTTGAAGGGCATTGTGAGAAGAACACAAAACGTCCACACCCATAAGAAGTCACAGTTCCATATGCACGCTGGACAGAGGAGGCAAAAAGTCCTATAAAAATAATATAATTTAAAAGAGCATAGTGATTATGTGACCTTATGACAGAAGAAGTAATAGCCTTACATACCACAGAATAGGCCCCCAATGTATCATTACATGATAGAATAATTCTATAGTCTATATCCATGATGAGAAGGCTGGGTAGTTCAGAGAATTTTAAATTGAATTTAGTTCCCTCCAGAGAGATATCAAAATATATACTGGATCTCAGAAAGTTAACTATCCAAAACTAAATTCTTTCTAAAATTTCTGGAGTTTTCAGTGGTAAACTTGTAAGCTTCACTTTTTAGGAAGTTCATAAATGTAGAGCTCCTTAGTTGTCTCATTACTTGTTTATCGACCAGCTATTAATATTATATATTAGCCAGCCAGGCCTCTGGGGAAAGAATGACAATTCAGATAATAGTGGTTCATTTCAGTCCACTCCACTGCCATTTTGGGCTATTCCCCTTCTGCTCTGAGAGCCTCCACAATTCAGTGATTGGAGATCTTGGAAATGTCCATTTAAGGTGGATGAGCTTAAAGAAGATAAACTTTATTAAGATACATATATATTTTTTTAATGAAAAAAATAAAATGTTTATTCTGCTATATGTTTTTATAGCAGAATAAAATATATATATATATTTAATGAAAAAAAAATATATTTTTAAAGGCTTGGGGCACCTGGGGTGGCTCAGTGGTTAAGAGTCTGCCTTTGGCTCAGGGTGTGATCCCAGGGTCTGGGATCAAGTCCCACATCAGGTTCCCCCAGGGAGCCTGCTTCTCCCTCTGCCTATGTCTCTTCTTCTCTCTCTCTCTGTCTCTAATGAATAAATAAATTAATATCTTAAAAAAAAAAGGCTTGCCAGAATTTTTAAAAATAAATGGAAATGAAGGGAAGGATTGGTTAAAATGAACAATTAACTGTAGAAGTAGATTAGAAGTAAAATCCTGATTCAAAATTGTGTGTTTTCCAGGTCAGATCTACCAAGCTGTGCTGAGGTCAAGGAGCCTTTCCCGAGTCAGTTTCAAGTGCCTGCAGTGGCCCGGTCTTGGTCCTCCGATCTGATTGGCTCTATAGTGGTTCTATACTTCAAATGGAAGACGAATAACCTATCCCTCCCCCTCATTCCAGAGCAGTCTGTACATTCCTTAATATTAAAGCATATCTTTCTTTATCCGACATGAACAACAAAACATAAAACCCACTCAAGACAAGATGCAACAAAGGACAAAGCTAAACTAAGCTTCAAAATAAAATAACAGCAACAATCATTAGGTTCCTCAAAACAAAACAAAACAAAACAAAACCAAACAAAATCCTAGTAACTTCAAATATCAACAGCCACAAACAATACAGCTAAAAACCTAAGGTATTTTAAAGAGTGTCTTTTCTCTCAATAGAGACAAGGTAGGGGGAAAGGTCAAATGACCACGAAATACTTGTGCCCGAAGCAAGGAAACCCTGAAGGAGATTTCACGAGTAAAAAACAGTACCTTATAAGTAACTGGGCTTGTCTACTCACAGCTGTTTCCAGTGCCGACTCTTGTTTAACTGTCTACTGCGTTCAGTTTAAAGTTAATTCTGTTGGCAAAAAAGTACAGAGCTTGTCTGGAAAATGCTGTTTGGACATAAACCATTCCTTTCAAAGCTGTAGTAGCTATATTTAAGTTTTCCTGTAGAGTGGGATATAAACCTTTCCTGCAGCTAATTTTCTTCCTCCTCCAGCCCCTCAGACTTAGTCAGTGTCCTCCTAGCCCATATATTGAAGAAAGAGACAGAGAGGGGAGGGGAGAAAAAAAAAAAAAAAAAAAAAAAAAACCAGGAACTATACCTTAAATAATGTAGTAGTTGAGCATTCAGAAAAAGACAAAAGAAGAAGAAGAAGAAGAAGAAGAAGAAGGAGGAGGAGGAGGAGGAGGAGGAGGAGGAGGAGGAGGAGGAGAAGAAGAGAACCACAGAAAGCGTATCAGGATCTTAAATATAATTTAAACCAATGCCCTCGTTTTATAGATGAGGAAACTGATACCCAGAGAAAATATGATTTGTACGAGGTGATTCACATAGCTAATTAATGCTGCAGCTAAGAATAGTTACCAGGTTGCACAACTCCGGATTCAATGCTCTTTCTACTACTCTAGTGTACCAGAAGGGAAATGATTTACCTTTTTCCTGTGTGTCTTTGGATAATACCAATATGAGTTGGCAAGGAACAAACAGTAACACAATTACAATGTGAGAACCATCTGTTCTCAGAGCAAAAATTTCACTCCACTTTAAAATCCTTAATACTAAGAGTTTGTCTATGATGCCCAGTTTCATGTATACCTAGGGAAGAATCTTATCCTTTGTTGATTTTCCATAGTAATTTTATGTCTCAGGAGTCACTAATTTTCAAGGGATGCTAACATCCCTGAGTCCTTATAGATGACTATGAGGGATGGTGTTGTGACTGGTGTTAGTCTTTAATATTTCTACCCAATATCAGTGATATTGAACTAGAAACACACGCACACACACACACACACACACACACAAAAGAACTAGAAACACACTACTATTACGACAGGTCCCTATTTCCAATATGTCAAGATTTATTTTTACCATATGTGTGAGTTTTTTTTTGTTATTAATACAAGAATACATACTGATGTAGTACATATTGATTACATATTTTGTCAGATAAAAGAGAAGCAGCGTAATAATTTTTATTTGGTGTCCTTCATGTAACATTTCCTACTTATATATAAAGAAATTATTTTTCCCTACTGAAGGAGTGATATTCTTATTATAATATTTTTTAAATTTTCCTAAAATGTATTCATTCATCCATTCATACACTTATTTAACAAATATTAATCGAACATTTATAAACCTACCTCATCCTTCTCTTGTGGAATGTAGTAACAAACAATAACTTTTTTAGATAAGTGTGTAAGTGTCAAAATCAAAGGGCTCACTTAAAAAATAAGGCCAATTTTCTATAACTACCTTTTTATCCATTCTGGAGTTTTCAGTGGTAAACTTGTAAGCTTCACTTTTTAGGAAGTTCATAAATGTAGAGCTCCTTAGTTGTCTCATTACTTGTTTATCGACCAGCTATAAATATTATATATTAGCCAGCCAGGCCACATTATAAGCATGTGCCCAAAATTAATTTACATTCTCTCCATTGAGTTGCCCACTCTCAACAACATTCATCCTAGGGTCAAATAAGTCAAAATATGAAATGGCCCAAATCAAAGTTTCTCTGGCCACTATTAATCTTTCTATGTGATCTGACTCCTAAAATACTAAAGGCAAATCTCCATTCCATGCTACAATTTAATGACACAATTAACAAATGCTCAGACCATTCAAAACCCATTTTCAAACTGTGACACATTCTTTCATTCAGAAATTCAGTTTGGTTTTGATATTGCCCATCTACTTTTAAAATGTTGCTGTATGTACTCTTGCCCTGGTCTTTGGAAGAAAATAGTGTAACTGTGACTAAATAATTATAAAAATGTATTTTTTTAAGTTACAATTCATTTTTCGAAAGATATTTTCCAAAATGTCGAGCAATTAATAGGTACTAAATCAATTTTCCAACCATGACAAATAAGTGACTGATTCAAAATACACCATAGTTGAGAAAGCAATCTTAAAAACCTTACTTTATACTTTTTGACACGATGGCAGGATCTGGTTCTCCTTCCATTCTCAGTTAATTTGGCCTAAGCTCTGCACAAATATAAATCCCAAAGACATCAACACTACATTTATATATAACGCTAATATGTCAAATATGATTAGAGCCTGACAGTCTGATACATGTTACTTGAGGTTACTAAAAGTATTCCTTATTTTTCTTTTACTTCTTTACTTTTAATTTGAACATTTTGCCTTTTGTCTGTTAGAAGGAACAGGAAGGAAATCTGAGTAAGCCTTGAAAGAGAGGTAAGGCTGTGAGGAGAGACACAGAGATTTAGATGGAATAAGTCAGGGTGATCCTGGGCTGTGGACTGGACTGCACAGAGGAAGGTGTAAGGAGAAGTCACATACAAGCAGGTTGTTTGGAACAGAGTGGGCTGAGCCACAGACAATAAATTATAGCTATCAAATGCAAAAACCAAAGTTTCTCAAAATAGGTTAAGCAAAGAGGGAACTAGCAATTTTGGTAACCAGTGCCAGCAACAGGAAATTGGTCCTCGAACTTACTTTGTAGTTCATGACACGGTTTGTTACTATCCATTGGAAGGGAAGCATGTGCTGTCAATGTGTGAATCCAATGCAATCTAAAATAACACAGTGACATAGAACCATTAAAAAAAAATGGCCCTCTATATTTAGGTCCCTTGGACATACTCCAGGTTGCCCTACTCTGGGCATGCTCTGGATTTTAGAATCCTAGCATAGTTTAGTGGAGACTAGTTACTGTGTTATGAAGCCTGGATGTGTGGAGTTGAATTTCACTGATGGGAGAGGTACTTACAGCAGAGGTGAAATCCAGGGCAGACTGTATTAACACAGGCAAGATAGTCGGAGTTCTCTTAACTCTTGATCTCCTCTCAGTTTTCAGGTTTACAGTAACACTAGAGGAAGGCTTTTATTAAAGAATCCCAGAGAGCTCTTTTGTGATAGCAATGAAGGGAAGTGACTGCATGAACAGCTACTGGATTATAATATTCTATGCTTGGGAGGAGATATCATACATGGGCATTTTTAATAGTCCCGGAGAACTCTGCACATAAAAATCTCAAGCATCAATTCTCTTCAATTGGAGCTCATGCTTACTTTGTTGCCCATCTCCTCTCAAAAGCCATTTTCCTCACACCAGCTAGGATAATTATTTCCTCGTTATACCATCTGACAATATCCCATGATTCTTCTGCTTCACACCTCCTAATGCTTTCTCATTATCCCATTTCATGCCCTCTAAATGTTTCCCATCATTCCCCTGCTTCATCCCTGCAATGGTTTCCCACCGCATGCAGTATAAACCCAAATGCCTAACGATGGCTTCCTAGGCCTCACATTCTTTCACCCCAGCTTATCTTTCCTACTGCTTTCCTAACCTGCTGTTTCAACTGCCCAGGATATTTTCCCCTCACATCTTTGCAGGATCACTGCTTAATCAGAACTCAAGACTCATTTCAAATGCTACTTCCCCAGATAAAAGATTTCCTGACCACTCTAGCTAATCATCTCCCCTGTCCCCTTATATACACACACTCTTTACCTCATTTTTTCTATTTTAATTTTTCTTCAAAGCATTTGCCACTCTCTAAAATTATCTTGGATTCCTTTTGTATTTATTTATTCATTCAGTTAGTTTAAATGTTTACTGTATATCCTCTAGAATGAGTTTTATAAACCAGAAATGTGTTGGAAGTCATAAGTAAGATCAGAAATATAATACTTAGGCTTTTTAAACTACATTTTCCCCAGCATTCAGAACAGCATCTACCAGAGTATGCATTTGACTAATATTTCTTGAATGAATAATTTTATTTGTTGCCTGGGTTACTATTCTTCAGTCAACAAGCATCTAACAGAAGTCCACAAGCATGAAGGCAAAGACTAATCTATTCCCTCAATTGACTGAACTCTTCAAGTCTCCCTGTGGCTCAAGCAACCAGGCATCTCAGGAAATAAGGAAAGAGCCCCTGCTGGGCTCTAGGAGGCTGCATCCACACGCAGCACCTCGAAACCCTTGAATTTTGTTAACACAAAGGCCAGCAAATACCCTTGAGCTGCTGGTAGGTCCGAAGAGCTTCCGGACATTTCTGTTTCCTGAACTCCACAGTAGTGGCCCTTATTGGAATAGCAGATATCCTAAAGCTAATTCTATCCTTTCCAGGTGGTTTTAAGAAACTGCTCCCAGCTGCCAACTCTTCAGAAGCAGGAGCTAAATCCTTGCATTCACAGCATATGTTTTCTAAATGAAAAAAAGAGACAGACTAAATAATTTTAGAGGAGTGAGCTCACAGATAATTTAATCTTCCATCTTGGTTCTCCTCCATGCTGATTCAGAGCTCTCCAGCGAGCTGTAAATTAGATTTCCTCTCCCATCTCATGTCCTACTGCTTCCTAATTACCTGTTCTAGTGAGTCAGCCTCTGTGGGTCCTGTGGCTCAGACATACTGTGGGGTAATATAACTAGGTCCAGACATATCAAAAAGGTGGCTATGTGACGGCAGGCAATGAGAGGGTGAATTTTTGTTTGGAAAAAAATGACTTTCCCCAAACACCACCTCAGGTGTCCCCCCTCCCAGAACACACCAAGGTAGAGGAATCTCTTGTCTGAACACTACTACAGCTTGATAGCAAATAACATCATTTAAAATATTTTTTGAAAAAAGTGCCCTTTCCTATGGTACTGATTACATATTAATCTAAGTACACTGTGGCATTCAGTTAGTAAATGAAAGCTACAAATATTGAATGATTGTCTTCTAGGGACAAGGCTCCATGCTAGGTAATGAGGTTTGTGTAATTATTCCCTGTGATCTTAGGTGGTAATATTTCTTTATCCAGAATACAAACTTCTCCTGGAAAATAAAGTGAAATTTCTTCTTTCTTCCCTTCTTTTCTTCCTTCCTTTCCTTCCTTCAATCTACCAAAGGCCATATTTATTGAGTCCAAATAATGTGCTGTGTTTTGGTATAAAGACAAAGACAAAATTCCATGTCAGGAAGCTTGCCCTTTGCAGGTGAGAGAAGTTTACAGACTGTTGGGAAGACTGGCACAACATCACAGGAGACCACGTCACAGCAGCGTGGAGTTGAGATGGGAAGTGAGCAAAGAAAGCATTTGTAAGAAGATGAAACCAAGGCACATTCTGAGTGCAGGAGAGGGAGAGGATTAAGATTCCAGGCAGGAGACAGTGTACACCAGGGTCCCTTCAAGTATTTCTATGGAGCTGGAGTGTAGAATGAAGGACATAGACTAACAGATGAAATATGCAGAAGAAAATATAGGCAAAAGGTTCTGGAATTTGTTTTGATCCTGAAGGCAATGAAGAACTGCTGAAAATTTTTAAACAGGTGATACTTTGTTTTAGGAATTCTAAGTGGAGAAAGAATTTAGGGATAGGTGGTCTTAAGGACTACTTAAGAGGACTACCTAAGAGGTTGTTTCTTTGTTCAAGGAAGACATTGTGATGGTCTGAAACTAGGCAATAGGGACAGAGAGATCCCAAAGAGAGGCACCAAGAGATATTTACATTTTCTCACAGGTAGGAAGATGTGGTAAAGCCAACATCACTTCTAAAACCTCTATGAAATCATTACAGAAAAATGTATCCAGTATTAGAACTGCATGGAAACGTAGTGGGTTCTCATTATCTAAGTAAGTGCTCCCCATTCACAGATGAGGAAATGGAAGGATCAAACTGGAAAGAATGATAGCAACATTTGAACTCATGTCCATCTGACTACAAAACCCATATTCTCTATATTAAGTTGGCTGGCCCTTTGAGATCATAAATTCTGGCCACCTCAAAGACTTAAAGAAGTTGTTTGGAATATAATCGGGCAGTATCTTAAGAGATTCCTTAGGCAAGACTGTTTGGGTTTTCCAGGTATGAACATGTTCTAATTGGAGATCCAACATGCAAACAATTGGATTTGTGTTGTTTCTATGGAACAATACATTTAGCTATCCTGCAAAGCACAAATCCTTCATCAAAGTCTTCTTGATGATTTAATTATTTTAAGCCAGGAAGATTTATTCACACTCTATATTAGGAGAGCCGGTTGAAACCAAAACGAAAGTGGACTTGGCAGACACTAATTCAATCAAGTCAAATACTGAGTTTTGAGTAGAATGGTGTTTGAAAGATAAATCAGTTTCAATGAATCTAGGAAGGCAGGAGCTACAACTCTTAAACTGAAACAGGAAGGGGCAGACATAGCTCAAACAGGAGCAATGTTAAGATTCGCCTTAAAGTTGGCATAGGAAAGTTCCTTCTCTAGCATATTCTACATTCACAATGGGTAATTATACAATTTAGCATCCAAACCTTGACTCTTTGAGATTAAAAGGAGACACTATTATTAATTGCAACAGGAGAGCAGATAAAAATCACGACTCTTATAGACAAACACAGATGTACATCACCTTACCTAGAGATTGGCATTAAACTTGACCTTTAGAAGATGATAGTATTAAAAATGAGGACATAAGTTTTAGAGTAACTGGCCCCTACAGGGAGGCAAGACAAGTAAAGTCAAGAATTCTTACTCAGGGACACCTAGGTAGCTCAGTGGTTCTCCCTCTGCCAACACCTCTGCCTCTCTCTCTGTCTATCATGAGTAAATACAATCTTAAAAAAATAATAATTCTTATACAAGGTGTTTGATAGATATACAGAGGTCAGGTCAATGGAACCATTTGGGATGTATTAATTAATTTAGTTCCATAGTTTATTTTATTAGAAAATGATACATAAAAATGAAAAATGACACTTCATTATAAGATAGTCACAGATAACAGGTATACAGTGTTTAGTTTCCTATATAACGTATTCACAGACATATCCCATAGAATATAAGTATGTTGGTCTAGATGAGTGCTCCTAGCTATTTTGGTTATTTAAAAATAAGCACAGACTTTATTTTTTCAATGTATTAACCATCAGTGAGTCAATACTAATAAACACCAAACTGAGTCAAATCTCAGTCCACTCTCCCGCCCCACTCCTGAATTCTTTCCGGAGTTGAGGACATCCTTCCTTACATGGCATGATTCCTTCCTAGGCTAGACAAAGGGAAGGATGGGCATAGCGTGGGAAGCAAACATTCCCAGGGACAGACAGGAGACATCAGCCAAAAGTAATTAGGATTTCAACCTTGGTTTTGTCAGCAACTAGTTGTGTGACCTTAGACAAAATACTTGACTCCACTGAGGCTTGGTTTTCTCCTATATAAAATGAAAGGATTTAGGAAGTTCTTTTGGATATGAAAGTTGACTATTCTCTGAGATAATTACGTTCCATATGTTTTAAATTTGCTTAATGTTTACTTATCTGTGAGGTCTGGGAAGATAACTGTGGCATCATAAAGAAATTAAAACAACTAGTTATCGATGAACCAATTGCAATGGTAGCAATAATAATGTCTTTTAAAGACTTCCAATATAAACATAGGCAGTGGGGAGACATTTCATTTTTTAGCATATAATAGGATGACTATTAAAAAATCTTGGAGGAAAAGTCATGAGATATAAAATGCCGAACTGCATTGTGCTCAAAAAAATTTTTTTATGATTTATTCATTTATTTATTTATCTATTTATTCATGAAAAACACAGCGAGAGAAGCAGAGACATAGACAGAGGGAGAAGCAGGCTCCTCACAGGAAGCCCGATGCGGGACTCGATCCCCGGACCTGGAATCACGCCCTGAGCCGAAGGCAGACGCTCAACTGCTGAGCCACCAAGGCATCCCATGCTTGATAATTTTTTAAATAATAAGTTTATTTGGGCTCCCAAAACACACAAAGGATCAAGCTTTCTGAGTTCATACCAAAAAAATTATTTCTCCCAGAAGTGTAAAGTGGCTTCCATACACTGTCATTTTTCACAAAATGAATGAATGAATCCACATTTACTATACAAGACTGTTGAAAATGAATAGATGAGGCACCTCCCTGGTCTGTAATCTTTGACAGGTCCCTAGATACAGAGATATGGTTCAGAAGATAATGAAAACAAATTGCCTATCAATCCTCTGCTGATAGACCTCTAACTTTAAAGCAACCAAATACAAGGAAACCAGACTTTTTCCTCATATTATTTTGATTATTTTTAAATGCAGAAAGTAATATACATTTCTTTATTAAAAAAAAAACCATAAGCAAAAAAAAAAGTCTGTAATGTAAAATTTTGGATTCTGACCCACTCAACCGTCTCCAATACTATTCTTTTTTTTCTTTTAAAGGAACACTTTTTTTTTAAGATTTTATTTATTTATTTATTCATACACACACACACACACACACACACAGAGGCAGAGACACAGGCAGAGGGAGAAGCAGGCTCCATGCAGGGAGCCTGACATGGGACTTGATCCTGGGTCTCCAGGATCACACCCCAGGCTGTAGGCAGCGCTAAACCGCTGCACCACAGGGGCTGCCCTCCAATACTATTAAGTATTAACCACTATCAACAATTCACTCTGCATCTATTCAGATTATCTCCCTCTCTCCACATACATGCATAATCTACACACATGTATATCCACAAATCTGGTTTTGAAAACCATTCTTCCTTTACTCCAATATTTGACACAGTTATTAAATTTATCTTTAAATAAGCAAGCAAGTATAAAAGTACAATGATAAATGTGTCTTCTTTTCCCATCATAAATTCTCTCATTTTCATCCTTAAGACTTATCTGTACAATATATCAGGTGCCTGAGAAAAGTAAGTGCAGTGATATCTTACTGGCAGTCAAGATGCTTATAGCAAAATGAGTACCTTATAAATGTTTACTGATTTGAATGAATGGATGAATCACACCAAAGACCATAATTCACCAATGTGGGAGAAGCTACCAGGACATAACCACATGTGAAGTGACATTAGCAATCTCCATTCCTCTTCGTATCAGGTGTCCAGAATTGCTTTTTTGAATGTCTTTTAATCATCGCTTTTGTGTGAGGATGCGTCTGTTTCAGACTTGAATACTGGATTTTTCATCATCGCTATATGGTCACAAAGCCATAAAAAAGTCTGACTTGAATAGATCCCCTCCTTCTTCATAAAGTGGTTTCTGCAGTATCTCCTTCATTATTTTAATCAACACTTTATTGGGTCCATTAATATCAATTGGTTTGTTGCATATACAGTGTCTGAGGTTAAGAGATGCCAGCATTTTTCCCATAGCCTTTCCAGAAACAAACAAACAAACAAACAAACAACTCCACTACTACAGGCAGCTTTTAGCTAGCACCAATTGAACTGTTAGGATAGTTACTGGCAGTTTTAGTTTATCCATAAGAATCCTTTTATTTTTCTTAGAAATTTTAGTCAATATAATGTTTATGTTTTCAGCCTGGAAACTACATGGATAATTCCCTGGTCTTGCAATGAACTTCAATTCTGATTTTTTTTTTTCACAATGAATCTATCATCAGCTATTTTAGAACTATCTTCCCTCGAGAGGCTGTGTACTTCATTTACACTGAATTTGCTGTGGAATGTTAGAGTGTTTCTACTCTTTAAACTTCATTTGTTATTGACAGGTAGGTGACATTTAAAGATATAAAAACAGATTAGATTGCCAGAAGAGAGAGTATAGTTAGAAAAGATGAACAAAGACAGGGATCTGTGTTCCCAATGAAAAGTTAGGAGGACTAGTAGTGTGTTTATAGTTTATAGTTTATTAGTTTATAAATATGTGAGTGAAACATACATGCCTTAGGTTATGCTGTTCAGTGAAAAATTTGGAGATGCTTGCTTTCACTCGGATGGATGCACACACAGAAATGATGGTGTAAAGATGGAAAGGCTATCATAAAGGCATGAGCCATCATTATGTTTTTGTAACTTTGTATTTGGCATGATTTCAAACTTACAGAAAGATTATGAGACTACCACAAACACAGTTCATATGCCCTCTACCTAGGTTTACCCACCTCCACCTATTAACCTATGTATATATACATGGTTTTTTTTCTGAATCACTGAGAATAAGGTGGAGACAGTGTATACCTTTATTAGCACACAGTTTTACTTCTCAGGAGTAAGGAGAGTTTCTTTTATAGCTTCAGTGTAATTCTCAAAATTATTAAATTTAACACTGATACAGTATTATTCATCTAACCAATCCACAGTCCATATTCAAATTTCTGAGTTGTCCCACTGTCCTTCGTAGCTATTATTTCTCCATTTCAGGATTGAATCCATAGTCACACATTGCATTTAGTGTCATTTTTCTATATTCTCTTTTAATCTGGAACATTTTCTCCATCTTTCTTTGTCTTTATTGATCTGAACTTTTTTGAGGATACAAGTAAATCATTTTTAGACTGTCTCCAGTTTAGATTTGCCTAATATTTCCTCATGACTAGATTTGAGTTATGCATTTTTAGCAGAAATGCCAAAGAAGTGATGCTATGTCCTCACTGCATCATATCTGGAGGCACACGATGTGAGACTGCCCTGATATTAATAAAGTTAACATGGATCCACTTTTTTTTATCATACTCTCACCTAGTAATGTTAGCATCCATGCAATTTTCTTTTTTTAAAATTTTTTTAAAGATTTTATTTATTTATTCATGATAGACATAGAGAGAGAGAGAGGCAGAGACACAGGCAGAGGGAGAGGCAGGCTCCATGACGGGAACCCGACGTGGGACTCGATCCCGGGACTCCAGGATCACGCCCTGGGCCAAAGGCAGGCGCTAAACCACTGAGCCACCCAGGGATCCCCTCCACGCAACTTTCTAACTCTTTCATTCCTCCTATATTTATTAGTTGGCATTCTATTGTAAGAAAGAGCTTTCCTATCACATCCATTTATTTATTTAGATTAATAAGTAATCCATGGATTTTTATTTTAATAAAGTAGTTTATTAAATTGCTTATTTATTATGTACTTCAATACTCAAGTAATTTCAAATTTGGTCAGTGGGAACTTTGCAGACTGGCTTCTCAGTCCTTTTGTTATGTCACCATCATTCTTTGAACACTTCCTTATTTCTGGTGCAGTAAGCTGTGTCAGGCTTCCCTAACTCAGACTTAAATCAGTCTTTCCACCTTGATTTATTTTAATGGAGAAAGGCATTTAGAAACCAAGTGTTGAACATTCATGACTGCTTCCAGACTCCCTTACCATGCAGATATAGGAAAACATATTTTTAAAATATATATGCACATATGCACATACACACAGAGACTCTTTTATTTTTCTGATCCTAAGTTTGGAGCTTTCACAGTGTGACTGGATTCTCCGGTCTAAAAATATGGGAGATTATCATTTATATTTCCTCCCATTTCCTTCCCATCTTCTCTTACAGTTTTATTATATATTAATACTCACAAAATAAGAATAAAGTTATATCTACTTTCTGTTCTATAACCCTATCTTTACCAGTTGTGTCATCTTAGTCCTAGTCCTATAGTTAAATTAATATAATGTCACTGTGAGAATTTTATCACACATTCTCATTCTCAAGTTTTTTATTTTGATTTATTTTTGGTTTTATTAAGTTCACATTTGAGTAATTTTTTTCAAGAAGGCATAGGATAACTGACAATATCCTCTTATTGCTACTTGCCTAGGTACATTATTATTCATATCCCTTTATTATCCTCACAACTTCCAGTTGTCTTCTGGCATTCAAAATTGCTGTGAAGAAATCTGAGATAGTCCTATTTTGTATTGTTTTCCCTTGTACGTAACTTGATTTTATCATCTTCATACCAGCAGAATTTTTCCTTTTCCCTTGATGCTAGGTAACAAACATATGATCAGATATCTTAATGTTTTACGTCAATTTGACGTGTACATTAAACCTGCAGATTCAGGTACTCTTTATTCTGCAGATTCGGGTACTCCTTTTATTCTACTTTTTTCTTTCATTATGTCTTTAAATATTTTTCCTAATCCATTTATTGGTTTTTGCACTTCAGGAATACTGATTATCTCCTCCTGTTTGTCACCTTTTTACTAATCATCCTTATTTCTGTATCTCTCCTCTGCTTTCACAATTATTTCAAGTATTTCTTTCCTTAATGCCAATGATCTCATCTACAGTTCTCTTTCTATCTTTCTTGATTCTAAGTTACTTATTCTAACTTACTTAAATTTTAAAGGTCTTTTCAAGTCCTCAACTGTCCTCCTCCACTCAGAAGCATTTTTTTGTTGTTGTCGATTATTTTGTTTTAGAGTTCATAACTATAGAATTCATGGTTGCTTTACGTAATGCATTTTTTTATAGCACTGAGAACTTATGGAGGGCTATAAATTTCTACCTTATCTTTATCTTATCATTAGATTTTTTTTCAATCTTTATTTGGCATGTTATTCTGATTTGTTTGTGTCTTTCTCTTTTTTTTTTTAAATTATTTTGTTCCTTTTGGTTATGATTTCACTATATAGCATGTTGCAGGTTGTCGTGCCAATTCATTTCACTTTGCAGAGAGTTAAGATAGCAGCCACAGCAAAACAGTCTTCCTTCTCTGAGACTGTGATGGTGAATCCCTTTGACACCCTCCCCACCTTGTAAGAACAGTTTATCTTTCCTTCAGAGCAAAGACAATGCTTCAAGAGTCGGTACATTTCTTTGGCTGTACTCTCAGAGTATCTCAAGACTTTCAAGTTCAGAGCAATTCCTCTCCTCAACAGGTACCTCCAAAGGCCACACTGTAAACAAACGTTAAAAATGTAAGCAGCAGGTGACTATCAAAAATAAATTTAAAAAAAAAATTAAAAAAAAAATGTAAGCAGCATAACATTGTATATACAAACATGCACTATGCTCTCCAATTCACACATCAGAGAAGCATCTGCCAGATAAAAACAATGATAACAATTTAACTCCTACCAAGAATCTCATAGTTTGGCAAGAACCTCTCTTTCTCTCTATAATCACATTTGGCATTTGTTAAAAATATCAGCTAGAAATAATTTACTGCTCCCTGGAATAAAATACAATACTGAAATTTGAGAAAAAAAAATTTTCTCTCTCATTGAATAACTTGCTCCTTTATAGCAATCTATATGCCAAAGAGCAGTTGTCATTTTTCTTCCTCCATCCCAGGCACTCAGATTGGTTTTGTTATTATTGTTGTTGAGGTGCTCTGTTCAAATATCCAGTCCTTTTGGTATATACAGAAAAGCCTTCTCCTTCTTCCACAGGAATGCCAGACACTGCTGTGGTCCCTGAACATGTAATAAAGGTGACGAAGCATTCACATGTGAATGTGGCGTGTGTATGTGTGTGTGTGTGTGTGTGTGTGTGTGTGTGCATCATGGCCACAAAACACACGTATAAAAATTCGTAAAAAAACACATATCCATATGGAAATGGAAAGTTGGAAGCACTGCAACCTGAAGAAACACAGAAATTCATTCAAAATCAAAACAATGAAATATTATTACCTAAAGACTTGATCTAGGAAGGCTAAACACACCATTTAGAACTATTTGTTAAACATTAAAATTGTGAGGAAGTCTTTGAATTTGAGAAGTAGGGGTGCCTGAGTGGCTCAGTCAGTTAAGCATCTGCCTTTGGGCTCAGGTCATGATCCCAGGGTCTTGGGATTGAGCCTCACATGGGGCTCCTTGCTCAGCAGGGACTCTACTTTTTCCTCTCTCTCTCTGTCTGCTGCTTCCCCTGCTTGTGCTCTTCCTCTCTCTCTCTCTCTTTCTCTCTCTCAAATAAATAAAATCTTAAAAATAAAAGAATTTGAGAAACAGAAAAAGGCAAGTGGACTCAGTGAAGTTTGCTTTGCATAAGTTAGAGCTAATGAATGCCATTAGCAATTTCTTGTCTGGTGGGAAGTGCTTGGTGTAAGTGGAGAATTTTGTAGTTCCTTTTATTTATGCTTTCATCCTGGGAGATTTTTGTTCTATTTTTCACATGCTGTGTTTCTTTGTTTGTGATCCTTGGTTACACAGAAACAAGTGCATATTCTGCAAGTAGACACAGGGCCATATATTGCCGTGCTTCTCTGTCTCTAACAAACATAAGATCACATGGGGATCTGCTTAAAAGTACAGATTCTGATTCTGGCCCTGGGGTGCAGATGAGGACCTGAGAAGTTGATTTTCTAACAAGTTCCCAGTTGGCTGCTGGTCTGAGGGTTATACTTTTGAGTGGCAAGGATCTGCACATTACTAATTTTGAAAGACTAGTTCATTTTAAGGACCTAGAGATACTGCAGGGGCCAAGGAGTAACAAGATCTTTCTTGTGTTAAAATGTATTGAAGAACTTGATGCCAATACAATAAATTCCAAACTCATCTTCCAATATTTTTATTATTATTCTCCCCTTCCCTATCTTTTTTCTTTTTTCTTTTCTTTTCTTTTTTTTCTTTTCTTTTCTTTTCTTTTCTTTTCTTTTCTTTTCCTTTTTTCTTTTTTCTTTCTTTTCTTTTCTTTCTTTCTTCTTTCTTTTTCTTTTATCTCTCTTTTTCTTCTTTTTCTTTCTTTCTCTTCCTTCCTTCCTTCCTTCCTTCCTTCCTTCCTTCCTTCCTTCCTTCCCTTCCCTTCCCTTCCCTTCCCTTCCTTTCCTTCCTTCCCTCCATCCCTCCCTCCTCCCTCGTCCTCTCTCTCTCTCTCTCTCTCTCTCTCTCTGTCTTTCTCTTTTTTTTTGGTCTCCACTAACTGCTCTGAGTCCCAGCCCCCACCCCTCTCTCTACTTCCTTCTTCTATATATAAAAGGATAGCTGAATCACAATATCCAGGATTAGGAAACAGGGATGTTATTTTGGTGATTTTTCCCTTCAAGGCTTTAAGAATTTTGCTTTTGCATTACCATTGTTGATGTTATGTTAGGCTGAAAATAGATTGCAAAGTACAAGAAATCTAATTCTTTTTTTTTTTTTTTTTTTTTTTAGAAATCTAATTCTTAATAGTAAAGAACAACAGATCAACATCTTTAATGTTTACACAAACTATAATCTGTAATTCACAAGGGTAGGAAAAAAAACCAGATTCATGGTAGCAAACAAACAAGGAAAAACAACTTCATGGTATTAGGTGTAAATTTATTTCTGCTCTGTTCTCAACTTTTCACTACCAAAAGAGCATGCTGTACATGAGATTTCATGTTTTTTAAGAGAATGGCCACTTATTTTTTAAAAAGCATATTTTCCATCTGAAAAAGCTGGTCCCTGTCTTTGAAATCTAAAACTGGACAAGTTTTTATGACAGACTTTCAATTTTTATGGTGAACAACCACATCATTCTTACTACCTATTCCCACTATCTTCCATAGTTATTTTTTTTTAATTTCTTTCCCTCTGAAATGGCAAACACATAAGTTTTTTACTTAATTATATTTTCTAAATATACCAGAAGCTTGCTAATAAAAAGAAAAAGCAGGTGCCCACAGTTCCTTATTTAAACTACTTTTGTGGTCAGGGCGCTAAGGAAATATGGGAACACTTCTCTAAGAATTTTATAACTCCTCCCCACCAAAAATCTTTTTATACATGTACCTTAGTAAATCTTTTAACCCATTTTTTTCTAACACTTATTTGCTAAATATTAATTATTCATTCTGAACCCACTTATGGGCTCTGAACTTAGTCCATGAATCAATCAAAACAAAAACTTCATAATTCCACTCACAAACTCACAAGCGTGTTCTAATACTCCACTCACTATACAATCCCATTCATACATCAAAACCAGAATTATTCTCAATTCAGTCTCACCAAATTAAGTTAAAAAGCACAGCTTTAAGCAATAGCTATCTTTCACTAAACTCTTCTTTACCCAGAATGTGTAAGATACTCAACTTAAGAATTGACTTTCATTTAAACATTAGCCCAGGGAATTACAACCTAAGGTTTGAGTCCTACATGAAGTCATTCCTTAAAAGGCTAAACAAACATTTCATTTGTACTGCAAGAAAGCAGATACAGATTAGACCTTTCAAAGATAACCAGCTATTTGGGCCGACAGGCAAAGATCTCCACGTCTTCCCTATGATAACATAGGTCTTTCACAGGGCAACAAATAAACGTACTTGGTTTATTTTGACACAAACACAAATAGAAGTAATAAAGCTTTCTGAATTGGAAACTACTGAACTGTGGAGCTCCATAATGAGAGATTCTTCAGAATTACAGTAACAGAAAAGGGGATGGACTCATGCTGTACCGAAATTGCTAATATGAAATGCCTTCATCTTTGTGAGCATTCAGAAAGTGTCCTCTCACTTAAAAAGCTTTGTGTTCATAGAAACAGAACAAAAATAAGAAAATGTCCCTGATTTCTCCTCTCTGTCAGCTGCTGGTACAAAACAATAACTTCGGGGCTAGAGAAAAGGAGAGGAATGTCCCTCTTGTTTCTATAAACAGCTTGACACTAACAAAATCTCAGATCTTGCTTCTCAATCAATACTCAGCTCCATGGTTAAAAGAGTTGCATCACACCACCATTTTGTCTGGTTAATGATATCAATAAAGGTTATCTCTACACAGAATGAAAAGGTCACTAATCAAATTGCAGTGACCCCATCACATTATTTTTGCTTGGGAATATGTTTCATTGATTGTTTAAGAATCTCTGCATAGATTCTCCTCCCTTCTGACGCACTGAGTATTGCAGAGGAGAATAACAATAAAATCTTGCCTCAGGGATGCCTGGGTGGCTCAGCAGTTTAGCACCTGCCTTCAGCCCAGGGTGTGATCCTGGAGACCTGGGATCGAGTCCCATGTCGGGCTCCCTGCATGGAGCCTGCTTCTCCCTCTGCCTGCGTCTCTGCCTCTCTCTCTCTCTGTGTCTCTCATGAATAAATAAAGTCTTAAAAAAAAATCTTGCCTCAGAAGAGCCCTCATTAGTTAGAAAAGTAGATCTCTTCAGCATCTCTCTTTATGATAACACATCTAAAATAATGTACGAGGAGGCACAGATTAAAGAAAAGCTGGACAAAAAGAAAATTCGGTGTAGAATATTTTTGGTGGTTAAAAAGAAAAGAAAAACTGTCAATAGATTTTTTCAAGAAACCACCAATGTTGTTAGTCAACTCCATGACATTCTGCCTGCCATATGACACTGAGTTCTATACTTTAAAAAACTTTTTTCTGCAAATCTATTTCCTCATGGATCTTAACATTTATTAGGAGAGACAGAAAATAAACACTTAGAAAATAAAGTATGGTATATACTCCGATACAAAAACTATAGGATGTTGACTTACGAATTTTACACACTATGGTAATGTAAATATCGATCCTGTTTATTGTTGCTTTTGCATTTTGTAAAGGCCCTGAGTGTGGAAGGCCTGGTAAGTTTGTGATGGCTTAGATGGTAATTTATTCATGTGTCACAGACTCCTGCCAATTTAGAGTGTCACCCGTTCAGCAGTATTTCAGGAGGGCAAAAGAGAAGTATTTAATACACGCTTTCACTTTAAAATAAAGAAATAAATGAACAAACAAACCAAGACTAAGTGATTAAATAATCCGGCTCCTCCTTCTGTCCCTTGAAGATGCTGGCCTCCTCTCTCTTCTTCCTGGATGATGGGTAGTTAGATATTGACCTCTCATCCCGGCCTCCTCCTTAGCTCCTCTCCTCCTCTCCCTGTTTGTGGGTGCACCCTGCCTAAGGGGCTCAGTTATCCCTGTGGCTCTTGGATGGATTTAATGGCTTTTCTGTAAGTTGCCAAACCAAAAAGTTTTAGCACCTGGAAAGTACATGAAACAGCTGTTTATGTAAGTGCCTCAGGCACCACAGTTAATCATTCTTGCAAATAATATTACATGGGATATAATTCTGCTTTCCTGCATGCAGTGTTTTTCCTAACATAAGAAAATGATGGCCTGACCCCACGGCAGAATGTCAGTGATTTATCACAAACAAGTACTACGCTGGATACTTATTCAGAGCTATAAGTGCATCAAATCATTCCACTTGGAATATTAGCTTCCTGCAACTATAAAATATCAGAATCTAGCAGTGTAAATATATTCAAAATACTAATAAAATGTCTGCCAGGTTCAAAATTGATACTTCAAAAATATTTTATTTTTTAAAAGATTTTATTTATTAGAGAGAGAAAACGAGACAGAGAGAGCATGAGTGGGGGAAGGGGCAGAGAAGCAGACTCCCCGCTGAGCAGGGAGCTCGAAGTGAGGCTGGACACCAGGACCTTGACCTGAGCCAAAGGCAGATGCTTAATGAACTGAGCCACTCAGGTGCCCTCAAAATATTGTATTTTAAATATTAGTAGGAAAACCAGTCATCCATGGGAAGATTTATGCTATTAGGTGATTAAATTTTAAACATACACTTTGAAAAAAAAATCCTCCCTACTCCATGTTTTATACCATGTCATCTTGGTTTGCCTTTTTTTTTTTTAAAAGCATTTTGGAATTTCCTGATCTTCACAGTTACAACCAATGATATGAAATCAATCTCTATTTTCGGCACATGGGAATTCTTCACCTAAGTGTAATAGGAATCGCTTCCCTCTCTTTTGGTGGGCCCACTATTGGCAGAGCTGGCTCTAATGGAAGCAGTAGAGCCTAAGTGGTAAAGTGTTGGCTTTGGGGTCAGACAGAACTGGACCCATCCCAGCTCATTTAGTCACGGGTTACATGACCCTTGGCTTTTTTTTTTTTTTTTTAACCTTTTGGCTCCCCTTACTTTTCTAATTCATAAAATAGACATAATAATCTATCCCACAGATTTGTTTGCAGGAATAGTTCAGATAAAATACATAAAGTACTTAGTATTGTTACCTACAAAAACCATAGCTTTATTAATAATAATATTTGCTAGTATATATCAGGCTTGGTACAGAGAAGGTTGAAAAAAGTGGAAGGCTGGCCAGAGGGCATCGTATTTTCTCTTTCAGATGCTATCCTATCCTTTCCTTCTCCCTCCCATAGAAAGAGAACCATGATTTTCTGGACATGAGACAAATGTTCACAGTCAAATATTAATGCATAAATTTAATTGCATACAATAGTTTTATATAAAAATAGGATCAACTTTCATAATGATATTGATAACTGCTCTATGCTGTCACTTGATATCTGACACTATTTTGAACAAATCATCCTTTCTTAAATAGTATTCTTTATTCATCCATAACCATATGGCATTTCAAATAGGAAACGGAGCTAAACAGAATACTGAAAGATGTGTCCACTGATGGGGTGTATTTATACTCACTAGCAATGCAATTTTACCATGGCCATTGGCCAACTGGCTCAGTTCTTGAAAAGACAATATAAAGGCTCTGAGACATAAACAGGAACTCTGGGGAAGAAACAAAATAGCACTGTTGATCATAATACAGCCGTTACTATGGACTCAGTTTTTCCTCTGCTACAAACACCTTAAATTAATTTGATGGTTCACTAAAAGTTACGCCCCTTCCAAGAAAAAGAGCCAGCATCCTGCAGGTTAAAACCTCTGGAATGCCGAAGTGAAAGAAGCCATCTCTGCTGCCTGCTTTTTTGGGTGTCTTCTGCTTCTGACACTCTCACCTTTATCATTTCTCACAGAGGGAACTCATGCCATCCGTGTGAGGCATATTTTTTGCCTAATCTGAAACTCTACCCGTTTCTCAGACCATATGCATTCTTTGTTTGACCCATGCATCGGGATCACATTGTTTTCTCTTCCTTGAAAAAAAATCCTCTGTCAGTCTACTCAGGTTTCTAAATATAATTTCTATTGGCCCACTTTTAACTCCTTTCTCTCAGTTTTATCTTTCCCCTTCTCATGATTGTAACTTCCAGCTTGGAGGAACAAAAAAAAAAAAAAAAGAGAGAGAGAGAGAATTCACTCATATAGACAAGAGGCCAACGGGGGGGAAAAAAAAAAAAAAGGCCAATGAAGATGGGCACAATGCTCCCAGGGAGGGATGCAGGTGATTGCTGAGGAGTTTTGGTGCAGATGAGATCAAAGAGGAGAACATTCTCAGCTACTCAGAGGTGTCAGTACACTGTGAGGCTAAAGAGAAATCATCACAAGGCTTGAAGAAATAACTCTAGAACTATCTTGGTGGCGGGGATAAGATTTGGTCTCCTGTTTCTTTAACGTTGCTAAAGCATGGAATAACAAGAGAGAATCAGATTAGCAAGAACTCCAGCTCTCTCTGAGCTGTTTGTGGTCTGAAGCCCTATTTGGGGAGGTAATTTCAGCTTCCACACACACCACCATGGAAGAACGAGAACTCATCCCTCCAAAAGTAATTAGACTAATGTTTCCCTCATTACCATGTCTTCATTTTTTCTGTTGACAGTGCCATGCCCACCGAGATCTCATTACTGTTGTTTTCATTTTTGTTCTAAATTATTGATAAGCTGTAGTAATGCTGATCCATGACTGAAATCAGGGATCAGGCACAGTCAGGGAGCTGAGAAATATTTTTTCAGAGAGCACCTGGAACATAAGATACACATTTGTCAAAACTGGAGAGCAGAAAAGGTACATAAAACATAGTTGGGCTGTTCAATTTGTGAATTACTTGGGGCCAGTCAGATCTCTTCTGAGTACAGTTTGTAAGAATCACTAATGTGATGGGTCTCCAACTCTTCCAAGCTCCGTCCTCCTTGGCTCTGGGGCCCTCTGCTCTTCCTGCATCTCATTCCAAGAGCAATTAGAGTCCAAACAATATCATGTGGCAATGATTTAATTGGCTTCAAATCTTGCTCCAAAGGTAAGTGTCGCAGGCATTTGGTCCTATTCCCTGTTTTTCCTGTTTGGAAGCAGATTACTCAAATAGCAAAAAGAAAATGTCATCTTTGTTGCCATATGGAGAGCTCAATGCTGCAGTTAAAGAAAAACTCAAACAGAAAATCCCAAGTTTCTTAGAAACCTGCATGCAAGGTCTCATTACAATATAAAAGAAAGTTACTTTCTATGAGTGAAACATTTACCAATAAGAAGTATAAAAACAAAATTCATAATTCAGTCATAAAATATTTTCAAAACTTTGATATATAATATGACAGCGATCGCAGGTTTAATTATCTCATTGTGACTGCTGAATTATATTTTATCAGTGTTACTGAATATTAAAAGAATGCAACTCTGAACCACTTAAATTTGACTTGACTTCAATTATCCCAAGGTTTAAGTGTGTTCATTGTTATTTAGGATTAAAATCAGATGTCTCCTCCTAAAAATAATCTTGTTATAAATAATTTAACAAATAAATTGAATTAATCATAGTAACATGTAACTCAGTAAATTCACTTTCTCCTCCTCCCCCAGAAAAAGGAAGAAGAAAAGTTTATTTTCCTTTAGCCGAATGAAGCCCCAGGCCCACAGCTCTCTGTAATGCTTTGGAACTCTCATTTTCCTCTTGTCTTTACCTCTTCATTGTCTTGCTCTCCAAGTCAACTGCTGAGCCTTGACAATGGAATTGGACTGTCTTTGGCTACATCCCAACTGATCCATGATTGTAACACACAGTTTTGGAGACAAAGCTCCTTCCTAATTCCAAGAACTGATGAAGCACATGTTAAAAGTCTCATGTTAATAACCAACTTCTTCCCTCCCTAATATCTGTCTCACTTAGCCCTTCGTCCCACTGTCACTAATACTGGCCCATGGCCCACAGACTCACTTCCTCGGATCTGGGCAATTTCACCTACTTCCTAACATGCCTTTGCCTTCGTCTTTGCCCCAGCCCTGCAGATAGAGAAACTGTCCTCAAGCCCAATTCTGATCATGGCAGATAACTGCCAAACTGATCAGAGAATAAATTTCAAACTTCTTAACATTCTGCGTGGAACATGTTATAAGCTGGGTTCAACCTCTATTGCAATATTACAGCCAGCAGTCCCTCTTTGCTAGCCAAGCAGATATCTACTAGCTATTCTGTTCCTTTTTGCTAGAATGTGATTCCCAGTACTTTGTAAAGATCCTACCTATATTTTGAGAATCTGTTCAAATGCCACTTTCCTCATCAAATCTTCCCTGATTCTTTGATTCTTTTGGCAGAAAGTACATTTCCCCCTTCTTTACAAAGTTCCCCTAACATTTGGTTATATCTTTTTCCTACAGTCCATATTAAATTCTTCCTCCTGAAATTGTTAGGGTGTAATTATCAATTGACCCTGTGAGACTGTAATGCAAGGTGTCCCCAGATGACACAGAAAACCTGGGATGGGGACTGATACCTCCTCAATAACATCCAGGTTAAAAGTAACATTCTACAACAGTATGTTATATTTATCCTCACTGAACAGCGGATAGAGAAATTTGGGGATTGACGTGCAATCTTTTTCGGTTAATTGTGATCTAAGTTGTGCAGTTCATGCCATCCTGTGGGATACCTTGAGAAGAGTATGGTCATAATAAAAAGGATAATAATAACTTTTATATTCAAGCCTCACTAGCAAAATTATGACAACTTCTGTACCCCAACCCTCTCCTTTCCTCAGAAGGGTCCTGGGGTGGCTCGTGCATCACTTTCCCTGACAGCCCTTAATGTTCTCTTCCTCAGACAGTAGTCTCTGCATTTCAGGCACACTGCGGTACCAATGACTCAAATCATCCTTCCCTTTTGTCTCCTGCTTGTCCTTGCCACCTTCCACAAAGATGCTGCTCCTCATGACATCTCATAAAATCATTCATTCCCCTTGTCAACCTGCTCACTTCCCTTCCTCCCTTGTGCCACATGCTCTGAGATGCTGGGCTCCCCACTCACAGCATAGAACCGCAAAACGGGATGTTCACAACCTTGTCCCAGTGTCCTCAGGGGACTGTCTTCAAAGACAGTGCGAAAGATATTCCTTTTTGCAAGCACACCACCCAGATGGAGCAGGGGACTTGGGCTCTTTATCCGCTGGTGAGAATACTTCCTCACCTGGCATCCCATGTTTCTGTGTCATCCCAGCTTGTTAGAGAGACCTAGTCATTGACTTTTATTTCTCACTGCAGGACTTGGGGCCTCCTCCCTCAACATCCACTCAGTTGTGGCTTGATTCTCAACATGGACACAGAGAGCAGTGCCCGTTAGGGACCCACCCTCTCCTGGGTACACAGCTGTCCCCAGGAGCATCGCTGAGGAACGTCCTGGAGCTGACAGATTTGTTCATTATAATAGCCAAGTTGTATTCCTCTTGTATTCAAGTTTTTGTGAGATAAACACACCCATATGAATAGGTTACTGGTGCCATACTATTTTTTTTTTTTTAACAGAAGTAACTATTCATTCCTTATTTAAAAAATGGTCAGGGGGCAGCCCCGGTGGCTCAGCGGTTTAGCGCTGCCTTCAGTCCAGGGTGTGATCCTGGAGACCAGGGATCGAGTCCCACATCGGGCTCCCTGCATGGAGCCTGCTTCTCCCTCTGCCTGTGTCTCTGCCTCTCTCTCTCTCCCTCTGTGTCTCTCATGAATAAATAAATAAATAATAAAATCTTTAAAAAAAAAAACGGTCAGGCTTTTTTTCAAAGTAGTACATAAAACAATCTAGCAAATGCCTTAAGAACTGGTTCCACTGACCCCTTGCTGCCCTCTAGTGAGTGTCTGGCATATCCCCCTGGGTTCCAATCCAGCTGAGTGTAAATCTGGAGGAGAGAGGTAGTCCCACCCAGATGTGCTATAATTGATTCATTCCAGGCTCAGAAAGGTCACCTGGCCTCCAGAGAAGAGCTGGATTCCAGGAAGCTTGTGCTACTCTTCTCACAAGACAAATAAATAAGAAAACACACAAAAATAACCTTGGGCATGCTGAAGATTACTCAAGGTCCCAGTAATACTCTGAAATGAATTTATCCCTGCGTCACTGCTATAGACTTAGAGCCAGTACAACTACTGAGGGATTCCTCCCTTCCCAGTTGTAATTCAAACCCCCTGGTCAACAAAATATTTTGGAACCATACTGCAATCCGGTAAACAGGTAGTGAGTTCTGGAGGTCAGCAAAATACAGTCAACTGCAGAAAATAAAATGCCTTGCCACAGCAAGCAAACAAACAAACCAACAAAAGGTGGCAAAGGGGTTGGCACTATCTGAAGTATGATTTATAAGAAATTTCTCTCCAAAAAGTATGAAGACATTCTGGACACAAAAGTTATTGAAGTCCTTGAAAAGTTTCAAGTCACTAGGACACCTGGGTGGGTCAGTGGTTGAGCACCTGCCTTTGCCCAGGGTGTGATCCTGGAGCCCCAGAATTGAGTTCCCTCCCTGCGGGGAGCCTGCTTCTCCCTCTGCCTATGTCTCTGCCTTTCTCTCTATATGTCTCATGAATAAATAAATAAAATATTTTTAAAAAGTTTCAAGTCACTGAAGAAAGAAAAGATACTAAGAAAAGAGCTTGTTCAGTACCTAGAAATATTTGTACAAGCTCCGCCCCCCTTCATTTTACTGAGAAACTCTGATTCTTATAATTTTTGGAAATGAGGAACTAGG
The DNA here is from genome assembly GCF_003254725.2 of Canis lupus dingo. NCBI lineage: Eukaryota > Metazoa > Chordata > Mammalia > Carnivora > Canidae > Canis > Canis lupus. The sequence continues at coordinate 9,355,127 of NC_064274.1, read as the reverse complement.
CTCTGTAAGTCCTCTTCCAATGAGTATAAGTGAATACTAGTTACTAATATCCAAAATTCAATAATAAAAAAGTTTTGAGGGATCCCTGGGTGGCGCAGCGGTTTGGCGCCTGCCTTTGGCCCAGGGCGCGATCCTGGAGACCCGGGATCGAATCCCACATCGGGCTTCCGGTGCATGGAGCCTGCTTCTCCCTCTGCCTGTGTCTCTGCCTCTCTCTCTTTCTCTCTCTGTGACTATCATAAATAAATAAAAATTAAAAAAAAAAAAGTAAAAATCCATTCATAATTTCCTTAAAAAAAAAAAGTTTTGAAATTTCAACATTGTGGAGTCAGGCATAAAATATGAAAGCTTTAATTTTTAGAAGGTAAATTAGGTGTGGGTCATAATGTCCAATTCCTAAAAATACATCTTTTTCAATTAAACATACCCAGCTTTAAAACTTGCAACTATTTTTCATGGGACTTTTAGTTTAATTAGTTCATTTATTAACTTCCCAAGAAATAATTTCATGGCTATGGATATATTGTATCATCTCTTGGCTCCTGTCAACTCAAACAGCTCTGCATTCCTTAGTGTCTTAGCTTCTGCTTGAAGGAGCTATGAACAATACTCTACTCAGTGTTGACCAGTCATAACTGATACAAAATAATGGAAGCTTCCCAGAGCACTGGGTGTTCCGCCCCATAGGTCAGCAGCTAACATAGTGATGACACATGAAGGAATATGTTTACTTTCCCATTAAAGAAGGAAGAAAACATGCTACTCAATCGTTGAGGAATTCATGGTTGTGAAACCAACGTGTTGGTGTTATTATCTCATACGCTGTAACACTCAATACCACACAAGCTTTGGCGTGTCTACGTTAGGATGTCTGACATCATACGCGCTTAGAAATGCATTGCACTGAGATAAGGAATGGCCCTCTCCTGCACAATAAACTCTCACCCACCAAATTTAAAGGCTCTCACACGAGGTAAGCCAGTTAGTTAGCATAAAGTGAGAACTATCTCCATAAGTATGCTGAGATGGCAAAGCAGAAAAAAAAAAAAAAAAGGTTTTATTTCATGAGTCTAAGAAAATGCAAATCAATCTCACAGAAAACCGTAGTGGGAGAGTTGCCTCCCTGTGTTTTTCTGCCCAAATTTATGTCACACATTCCTTCATTCATTCGTTCCCGGCCTGCAGAGTGTTCGTGACCCAAAGACACGGTCTTTGTCCTCAAGAAACACACGGGACTTAAAATAGAGGCAATCCATACCAAGGCCTAACAACCAAATAGCATTTTATAGCTGTACACCTCCTTCTTGGGAGGTAGACAGAACAGGAATGATCACCCCAACTTTACAGACTTGTAAACAGAGGAACAAAAAAATTAAGTGGCTTGCTCAGTGTCACACGATTCACAAATGTTATGAGCCGGGACTAAATTCAGTCCTTCTGTTCTAAATTCAGCACTCTTTCCAGTATTTCTGGCTGCCTTCAGTAATTAACAGATTTAGAGCCTCTTACTAATTGCTCTTCCTTGTTTTTCTAAATTCTCGAGTCAAACCTAGACAGGTTCTTGCTCATGAGAACTGAAAATTCAATGTCTACCCAACTATGAAGTATTGAATTCTTTATTAATTAACAGAATTTAGAATGGGACCTTTATAATTGTATTGATTATATATATATATATATATATATATATATCTATATCTCCTTGGAGGACTTTTTCGATCTGAGCCTTTCTAGGAAATATGACGAAAATCTAAATATCACTGAAGTTATTCTGGTAAGGATAATCCATAAGGAAAATCTACTGTTTAAGATCGATGGAAGTTATAATTTAAAATTATAAGTCATAATGTTAATGAGAAACTCTCATTTTCTCATAAAATTAAGTGAAAGATATTGCTTAATAAGAAAGATATTGCTAAATAAGCATATTTCTAGGAAAACTATTGTTTGTTCAGAAGAATGATTGCTGATCTAAAATGAGCCAGAGAAGGGAACATTTCTCTTTTCAAAACCAATTTAAAAGACAAGTATTTGAGGAAGCCAACAGCTAATACATAGAGGGTTATTGTGGGAACCACAAATTGCCCTATTAAAATGTTGGCTTCCAAATATTATTCTGAAATGTATCAATTCAGAGGCTAGGATGACACCCTGACATTAAGAGAAAGGTTTTTTTTTTTTTTTTTTTTTAGTTTTTGAAGCAAAGGCAGGTTTTATTACAATTTGGTATGTGCATGAGGCTTTGAAATGAAAGCCCCATAAAATGACTACTTTACTATCTGAGAACCTTATGTAAGTATATATGTAAGCCACCCACCCCCCCCACAACTACCTTGTTGAAATCCTGTGGAAAATAGAGACATTCATAATGGTATCAAGCCTACTATGCCCATGAGCCAGAATAAAAAGAAAAACAGAAGAACAAAATAAAACCCTACAACTATCAGAACATTTTCCTACAATTAGAACAACTCAAATCTGTGTTTTTCATTCACGTTAACAAATATTCCACAAACAGAGTGCTTGGTATATGTTTTATTCTTGAGAAAAAAAAAAATCTGTGTTCTTCATTTTATTAAGGGCTTTCCAATCATTTGAACAAGAGCTTCAAAAAGACATCTTTCTCCTTACACCAGTGAGAAACAAGTGGAGGAAGATCCCTCATCTGTCCATTCTCCTGTCCTCTTATACCCACTTTTCCCAAATTAAACATCTACCAAATAACTGGAAAATCTCAGTTTTTAATCCTGAGAAGAATATTTTAATCAGTGCTGCCAAAATTTGCACTGTCTTATGCATAGCAATGTAATTTCTCTGCAATCCCAACATTCTGTCAGTGTTTTGTGCAAGTATCTCTCATGGCAGATCGATATTGAGAATTGTAAATCAAACGTAACAATTCTTTTTTTTTTTTAAGATTCTATCATCTATCTATCTATCTATCTATCTATCTATCTATCTATCTATCATCTATTTATTTATGAGAGAGAGAGAGAATGCACGAGTGGGGTGAGGGGCAGAGGGAGAAGCAGACTCCCCGCTGAGCAGGGAGCCTGATGTGGGGCTTGATCCTGAGACTCTGGGATCACGATCTGAGCTGAAGTCAGACGCTCAGTCAACTGAGCCACCCAGGCGCCCCAAAGGTAACAATTCTTTAGGGCTTCCTTGTGCTATGTGAGGTCTCAGACATGTTACATACATTTTCTTAACTAACACAGAAGAAACACTAGTTTTAGTGAGAGCTATTAACCCCATTTTACAGAAAAGTGATGCTTAGAGAAATGAAGCACTTTGATACTGAGTGCTAGTGTAAGGTTTTAAACTTGGACCTGGGCATGTGGGTGGCTCAGTGGTTGAGTGTCTGCCTTCAGCTCAGGTCATGATCCCAGGGTTCTGGGATCGAGTCCTGCATCAGCCTCCCGGTGGGGAGCCTGCTTCTCCCTATGCCTATGTCCCTGCCTCTGTGTGTGTGTGTCTCATGAATAAAGAAATAACATTTTAAAAATAAAAATAAAATAAATAAACTTGGGCCTGTGTTCCTCCAATTCCCACAGTGTCCACCATTCCAAAACATGTAAATACAGCGTCTCTCTTTTCTCATCTGTAAAAAAGTGATGGCCTTAATATTTAATACCAACTGATTACCACTGAATGCAAACCCGGTCAGAATCTGGAACAGTATTTGAATTTATTTGAATTTCTTGAGTTAACAAAGACAAGAACCACTGTGGCAGTTCAACATACGGAAATGATGCTATGTCAGAAAAACATGCCTCATGGGGTTGTGGTTGTTTTAGGAAAACATGCCCTGAGAAAAGATTGTGAAACAGGAGAGTCAAGCTTCTTGGTGGGCCAAACAAAGAGTGTTTTGCAAATGGTGGAGAGTAATGTGTGTTAGTCCTCTGTTCCCCAGTAACTGCACACACAGATTGGGCCTGAATGAGAACTTATCCAGACCCTGTGCTGCCCGACTTTGAGAGCGCTGTCTATGCCATGGAACACCTACTGGATGACTAAAACAGCTCAGTGCCTATCTCTGGGATGGATGTGGTTTCCAGATGCACGCTGATGCTTGTATGGTTACAGAGAGGAGCTCTCTCTTCCTTGCTATGTCTTTGCAGTATGGACTTACAGATAACTGAAATGAAGGAGGGAGGGAGAGGGGGAAGAAGAGAGAGATGAAGGAAGGAGGGTTTTGATTTATTAATCTAGGAAGAGCCACAGGGATGATTTCATTTATTTTTTAAGGTAGATATTATCTGTATTCATTATTTTAATCAAGTTAGAAAGGTTAAATGTCATCCTAGACCTAACCTGGAGTCCTAGGTCTATTTTCTTCTCTCCATTATTCAGCTAACTAATTCCTGCAACTCTAAAGGACTCTGGCTTTGGCACTAGAAAGAATCAAAAGGCAGTCTCCCAGGAACATTCCCAAATGGAAATGTGGGTCTAGTTAATAGGAAACAATGATTTTGTAGTGATAACAATCCATATGGTTTTCTCACATTATCCAGCAGAGCTTAGCATCCAAGATATTTTTCTCTGTTTCAACAGCTGTTAGAAATTAAAAACAAACAAAGTTGGGCTAAGAACCTTACTCTAGAAAGAGGGTGAGCAAGAGCCATTTTGGGACTAGATATCTCTGATGGTGCAAGGTAACGAGTGTCTCTCAATCTCCTGGGTCCCTAACCCTCCTGCTGGAGCACCTTGTCCTGCCTCTAGAACCACAGCTGCTGGATTAAAATTTCTTTGCCCAACTATGAAGACTTCCCAGTCATTCCATATAACAATAGTCTGATTTAGTTTATTAAAAACAAAAAAACAACAAAAAACTAGCACTTGTCATTACTTGATACTTCTACATTAACTGATACTTTTTATTTGTATTTTTTTAACTTTTCTTTTTGTTTTCTCCTACACAAAACAAGTTCTGGAAGAGTTGACACCTTAGCTTGTTTGATACAGTCTCCCTTGAGTCTAGAACAGGGCCAGGCACAGTACATGGAGGGATCGATGGATGGGTGTATGTCTGCGTGCATAAAAATGAGTGGGAATTCTAGCTATTGCTGCCAAGATCACAGACAGGAAGCTCTGACCTTATTTTTCTTAAAAAGAACACTATATTATGCTATGGTTAAAACTATATTTGTGGGGAACAGCTTTCAAACAACAATAAAAAAGGTGCATAGTTTGACAATCTGACAAGATTATATGAAAGTAGAACAGTCTTGAAAAAATCTTTGGTGTCTGGTGTCTATGACTTCTATAGTAATTAGCAATAATTTTTCAGACACAGTGAGTGAATCAGTTTTTATTTGCAACTTTTTCCTTTGGGCAAAGGATGGATTCCTCTGAGGCTATTAACAATGTTGTATAACAGAGTTGGCACAGGAAATGTTTTCTGAATTCCAAACAACTAGCAGGCAATGTTTGAATGAAAGCTTGGTAAACCAAAGACTGCTCATACAGCAAGAATTAAAGGAATTCCTAAATTTGATGTTTAAAAAATGACATAATGACAACCCGTTAGGTCTATATTGCTGCTATAAGTCACTCACCTGATGACCCTAGCTGGTGAGCTACAATCGAGCGTCTCATCCACTTTGGGCTAGAGTCCCATGCCCAGGAATTTGGATAGGAGCTGAGAAAAAGATATTTGATATCTCTGTGTGACTAGAGGTATAACCACATCTTTAAAGCTGTGGGGACCATATTCTGCTACATCGAAGGAGAGAAAGTCAGCCTGATATGAGAGAGAGGAATGATCTAGATGTGAGAACAGGACCAGAGAAAACTACTGCCTGGAAACTTTCAAGTTAAGTGTTTTTATTTATCCTGAGACTTAGTAGTAATTTTTCCCTTGAGTTCTTTAAAATAACCACTGAATTTTTATAATATTACCCTCCCTTTTATTTCAAGTAATATGAGTTGCATTCTGCTACTTTATAATTAATACCCTAATAGAGGCAGAAGTTGAACCCCCAGTCTCCCCATGGCCTACATATGCTCATAAACAAACTTATACAAATACTTAACTCTGAAAATAGTAATATAATAACAGTGAATACTATTCAGTTCTTATATAGTTACCATATAATTTCACAACTGAGGCATATGGAGTTTTGGCAACCTTCCCAAGCTCCCACAGTATGTGACAACACTGAGATTTGAACCCATCCTAATTCTGCTCTTATATACCAGGAAACATTGTCTTTCTGCAACCACATTTGCAGAATGTAAATGGTAAAACATATTTCTTTCTCTACAGATTTTGATTTCCATGTATGTCTTTTTGCAAAGCTTTCATATATTATGTCATATGACCACCAGTTTCTTACTGTCTCTCATATGCATTTACAATGAAAAAGATACCAACATTTCAGGGTGCCTAGGTGGCACAGTTGGCTGAGTTGTCTGACTATTTCAGCTCAGGTCATGCTCTCAGGGTTGTGAGTTGAGCCCCAAGTTGCGCTCTGTGCTGGCTGGGAGTCTTGAGATTCTCAGTCTCCCTCTCTCTCTTCCCCTTTCCCCATTCGTGTGCCTTCTCTAAGTAAATAAATAAAACTTTTAAAAGAAAAAAGTACCAACATTTCATTTAAACTCCAAAATGTTTGGCCTTGAAGCTTGTTTTGATCACATATTCTTCCTACTGTTTAGTTTTCATTATCAGGGACAACTGAGTTTAATGCTTCCTCTACTACAAGTAAAAAAATATGACCGTACAGCAGCTTCGCTGTTTTCAGTCATAAACACTTTTCCCAGGCCTTATATATTCCACTGTCCTTCTGGCATATCAGGCTACTTTCTTAATTCCAGCATGGCATCTGTATGTGAAAAGGAGATATGTATTGCTAACTGGACCACAGAATGAAAATGTTTCAAGAAATGCTGATACCATATTCATAGAAACAAGGATCGTGTAGCTCTTCCAGAGTATCTGACTTCTATAGGCAATCATCACACACAGAGGTAGCAGGTGGCCCAGGTTGCTTACTGCTATGACATACATCAAAGCCAAGTGCATTTGACCTCTTTGATCTAAGTTAGGGCTCATTTAAAACCAACTAGTCACTTACACACTTGGAGACAAGTGACTGTCTTTCAGGAGAACTGTAGAGGGCAGTATTGTTGTGTATTTTGTACATATTAGGAAACTATTTCCACACAGCCAAACACAGGCCCAAACAAAGATAAAGCTCTAGCTTAAGACTTTAATCAATTTTTTAATGATACGGGGCTTATAACTCTTATTTTAAAGTCACTCAAAAATTTCACATTAGAAGATCTACTCATTCATCCCCAAATCCTTATCATTCATTCACAGCTTCATTTTTTATCAACTCCCCTGTCTTAACGATTATATTTTTAAAAAATTAAATATTACTCTGTTTCACACTCTGAATATAAATGATAGTTGTTCATTTCGGGTCTATTTTAATGTCATGGTCTAGAGGGTTTTTGTTTTTGTTTCTTTGTTTGTTTTGTGCTTAGTACTTCTTTTTGCTCTACAGAAGTTCAAGTAATATCCCCCCAAGATTACCTTTCAAACAAGATTTTTTAAAAAGCTATGCTAGATATTTTATACTATGGAAATATTTTAATATTTAATATTGATGCTAAGAGAAAAGAGAAGCCAAAAAAATGAAAGAGCTTATATTAAAAAAGAGATTTACTCATGTTGCTCGAGGCATGTCTTTTAAAAGTGGAAAAAACTGTTCTTTATAATGCTGTTCATAATGATTTTAAGTGAAAGAAAGAAGTAGTTATTCTCAAGATATATTGGTACTGACTGGCATTGGGGTCCAAGCAATGATTTGGTCACACACAAATAAGGACTCTGATGTCCAGTCAAACAATCTTAGTGCCAATCCAATCCAAGCATGTTGCTAAGAGACACACACAGATACAAAATACAGCTCCTGCCCCCATCTGTTTGAATGGTTAGGGTATAAGATAAATGTAAAACAAAAACAAAAAAACAGGGCTCCCTGGGTGGCGCAGCGGTTTAGCGCCTGCCTTTGGCCCAGGGCGCAATCCTGGAGACCCGGGATCAAATCCCACGTCGGGCTCCCGGTGCATGGAGCCTGCTTCTCCCTCTGCCTATGTCTCTGCCTCTCTCTCTCTCTCTCTCTCTCTGTGACTATCATAAATAAATAAAAATTCAAAAAAAAAAACAAAAAAGAAAATTATGCAAAAGAGATATAACAATCCAATACAAGAAATATAGCAAAAAAATAATGTACCCTCTGTGATTCAGTGGTTCAAGGATTAGTTATTGTGAAGTTTACTAGAAGAAGATGTGGCCCAAAGAATGGGTAAGTTTATAGAGAAAAAAAAAACCGAGATGTACAACACCACATGGAGAGTCAGCTGTGTACTAAAATGGGAGGACAGCATATCGCAATTTCAGAATGAGTCCTTACATGACCATCCTTGACCAAATAGCATATTGCCAACCTAGAGTCTTCATTCCTGGAAATCAGGTCACCACATCACCTGTGAGTGAATTTTTTATTCTTTAGTTTACCCTCTCTTTCCCTCCTAAGAAAAAAACACAGTGGGATCATCACCTACATTTGCTATTTCTCACTACCACCCCTTCCCCATCCCAAGGAAGTCTGTCAACGTAGGAGAACAAAATCAAACAAACAAAATTACTCTTGATTTTAATTAAGTTAAATCAAAAGTACTCTTTACACGTAATGATGGTCATTTGCTGACATGCCTGTTTTCTTAGTCTCTTGGACTGGTAGTCTTCAAGGGAAGGGACTAGGATATGGAATCTAGTACCCAGCACTAAGCCGAGCCACCAGATAGAGCATTAGCATAACCTGCAGAGCTTGAAAACAGACCATTCCAGCCTCCAATCCATTAGTCCAATTGATGGCGACTCTCCCTTCAGTGGGCTCTTCCAGTGCTTTCTTTTGCACAAAGAACATTTTTCTAGTTACACACCTACTTCGGTACTCTGCAGCGAATCAGATTATAAATATCTTGAGTTTATGCCATTAAATGTTTTATCTATTTTTTTTTATATCTTCCATACTGTGTGGTAAATAAGCAAAACATGATAAATACTTGCCGGATTTATAGGATTCTCCTCCTTTCACCTCTCCCAGGCACCAACTTACCCATATATTAACAATGATAGCCTCTTTGAAAATAAAAGCACCTTGCTTTAACCTCACATCTATATTTGACATTGTTAAGAGTTAATAATGGAGGGTATTGAGAATAGATTAAGGACCAGGAGGCTTTTGAAAACGGAGGGCGTATTTAGACTTGTCTGGCTGTGTAATGGAGCCTTCCATATGGCATTCTGTACCACCTGGCTAATTCCCTCTAATGACTCAAATACCTATTAAGAATTCTCTGAAATAAGAGCTTAACGAAGGGCATTTACAGGAATACATTTATTTTTTAGGACTCAAGAACCATTACAAAAAAAGCCAAACTACATAATGGAAAATATCCCTGAACCAATATGAAAGATGATTCAACACAATCATGTCCCTTTTGTTACAAAGTTGTTCTGGAATCCTATCAGTCAGAAATGTCATAGCTACAAGCAACTAACTACATATAGAGGGCTTACTAGAATCTTGGTCAATCTGCTTCTCAGCCTCAGATGATCAGCCTTGAACTGTGCAGTAGTATTTAATAACTGCTAAGGGGATATTCTCATTAAATTTTCACACAAGGTACTAGTTTTTCACTCTCATTTAGGAAATTCTGTTCAGTAATTCGGTGATTTGGGCCTTATATCTTTCTCACACATATAAAGATGTGACAGAGATTAAAAACAGAATTCTAAGAATTCATAGATTCAGGGACCACGGGATTTGAAGTCAAACAAATAACCATTCCAGAAAACACAAGCCAGGCTCTCTCTGCCTCTCTGGGGTTGAAGCTTAATACCAAACATGTTTGAATTGTGGTGTTACCATAAAGTACTCTGGGGTCTTAGAAAATGAAAAGCATTTTTCAAGTGGAAAATGGCTTCTATTTTTTTCTATGAATATTTGGGAAAGGCTGACTTCATATATGATAATGAAAACCAACACAACAGAAACACTAGAAAAAAACACATTTACAAATGTATAGTTTCCTTAAAAAAGATGCTTTTAAAAAAAGCAAATAAATAAGATACTGAGGGTAAGGATGAAAATTAGTCACTGAGCAGTGATTCAGTAACTCTTAGGGCCAGCTATCACTAATAGTAGGATTCAAGAGCTAGAAAAAGCGCAAACATTTAAATAATCAAGCAGTTTTCAGCCTGGTTGTCATATTGCTGTGTTGTGAGCTATGCTGCAACCCAGCGGTAGCTAATGATAAAGTAGTGGCATTTTAAGAAATTTGCTCATTTATAATTAAAGTTGAATTAAGGTTACTTTCACTTGAATTTTGAGGTGCTTCCTCGAATGATAAAGCAAGAGGACGGATGATAGTCATTGCACTCTTGTGCTACCTCATGGACTGGTCAAATGGCCTGTGAGTCTTAGTGGAAAAAGAAGAAACTGAGAGCTGTTACTCCAGTGCAACACTAATGGTTTTCTTCTCCACGTGCTTGGTTTCCTTGACTCTTTCAAATACCTGAGTCCCTCCATCTTCGACTCGATTTCACCTCCAAAGTTCTAGACTTCTCTAGTCTCCTAAATGTCTTCTTAATGATGGTGACGTGTTCTACCTTCCATCTAGATTTGTGATTTTTTTCTACCCAAGTAACTATATACAGTCATTTAAAAACATGGTTTTCCTTTTGTTTTCAGTTTCTTCCCAGTGAATCTGAATTTCAGAAACATCTGTGATTACTCAGAGATTCAGATTCTCTCACTTGAACTCAGATCATGGGCCTTGATGACGCACCGAGGCTTCACAAAAGCCACAATTATTCAAGACTTTAGTCTCTTGGTCTCATGTAAACCATGAGGTTTACAACATTTTAAATCATTCCAGTGCCCTGAATAAAATTTCAAATATACTTAGCCAGGAAATATCTACATTCTAACAAGTTTAAACAATATTCTAAAGGTCACAAAAATGATTCTTTGTTGCCCATAAACTATCTGCAAAATGGCACTGAGATATAACAAAAGTTCAGATGTTGTCTTTGTGCCATAAGAAATGCATAAATTACCTCATGATATAAAAAAATAAAAACAATAATAGAAAATAAACATTAGATAACAGTGCATGCTTTAGAGTCATACAAATAGAAAACTGAACCTTGTCACAAAACTCAGTATCCACATCTATAAACTGTACCTAACCAATTGGTATGATTATGAAATTTATGTAACACTTAATTGCCGAGGTTAGACATCACAGTAATTCAATATACATTTCTATCTATACCTACATAGATTTATGTGTACGCACACACACTTTTCATTCTCTTTTTTTCTCCTACACTTACAGTGGCTTGGTAATTCTGGTATTTATTCAAGTCAGAAATTCTGGTTGCCTGTTCCACTAGTGAGCAAAATCAATCTCAAGCTTAGCTAGACAGACAGGCAGAGTTCATCAGTATTCCTTTTCTTTATTTTCTTCCTCCTTATACTCTCCTGGGCCCTCCCTCATTTTCTATCAGTTTCATGTTGCTCAACATGAGGGAGGCACCATCACTGTCTCAGCTCAATGACTGCCTCTCTCTCCTAGGAGAAAGCAGACTTTTGGGTCAGCTGCCAGCTTCCGCCTCAAAAGTCGAGGACAATTGCCCACTCTGTGCCTTGGTGATCACGTCCTGCCAAATGGTGGCAGATGGTGTCTTCCTTGTCTTCCATGGCCAGTCTGCTCCACTTCACTCGACTTTTCCACTCCCTCCCCCACTTCGGCAAACAGAACATAGACTTTTAAACCCAGTCATTTTTTCCATAATCCCCTTCAATGGAAAAGAGCTTTTAAAGGGCAGATTTTTTTTTTATTTGGGTTTGGTCTCTGAATTACATAATCAAACCACGTGGTGTTGTGTCTGCCGCCGTTTTAACATTCAACTACCACATAAAACATGAAGGAAGAGCACCAGGGCCTGAAGAAGAAGTTATCTCCTGGGGACCTTTCTTTTCTATCCACACTCGTGAAATGGTGCTGTAATTTTGTAAAACTATGCTTTGAAACAAATTCAGCTTCCCTCTCAACGTTTAGTCAGTTTCAATATTATTGCCTTTCCTCCAATCGTAAGGGAGGAAAAAAATAGCCCACATCTGGATAACTGAGGTAGTCCTTTACCACAATGCTGCTAACCACCTACCAGCTCGACATTCCTGCCTGTCTCTGAGACATGCACATGCCTAATTGAACCAAACTGAATCTATCTATCATCTATCATCTATCTATCCATCTACCTATACACACACATATATGTACACACAATAGACAATATATAAATAATAAACAAATATATATATATATATTTATTGAACCAAACTGAAAAAAAATATATAAAAGTCATAGTGAAAGAGTAAGGAGTTTAATGACATCCCTTTCAAACCATTTGCATTCAGAAGTATTTCTGAAAATGAAAACAAAATCCTGTGAATTTTCTAAACTCTCCGTTTTCTTTGAGTTATTTAATAAGAAATCATTATGGACCTTTTCAAGATGTCCCCATTTATTTCTAACAAAAACCACTCAAGCACCATCTTCAATATATTTGTGATATTGTTTCCTGTATTCTCTTGTGCCTAGAAGGATACCTATCCATCAGTCTGGTGTTGAAGGGACAACAATCTCCTATCCGAGTCTTGTCTTCTCAGCTTCTTCTGAAAGAATCACAAAGTGGGTTATGTGAAAGGTACCCGGGTTCTGTCATTTGAATACATGGTGACCTTGGGCAAGTGACTTCACCTTGAAGCTTAGTTCCTCTGTGAAATGAAGATATTAGCGGCAACTACCTTACAGCATGTTAATCGAAGATCCAGCATAATGAGCAGAATAAACACTTTCAAAAGTTAGTATTATTCTTTTATTCATAGGGAATCTGTGTTTCTGGGATAGGGTAGGGCTGGTAAGGGGCAATTTTAAGATAGTATTATATTTGAAAATATCTAACAGAAGATAATGGGAGGTGAGGTGGGGACCTGTTGCATAATAAACTAAGCCATGGGTAAAAAATATGCAAAGAATGAGATATTATTTTACCTAAGTGAAAGAAATAAGCACAAAGAAGGGAAAGATGATGAGAAAATACTCCTTCATATTTGATTGTTCGTTGAGTATGAACTATGAGCTGAGCACATAGAATATAATGGTGAATAAAACAGGTGAAAAAAGGGGTGCCTGGGTGATTTAATGGTTGAGTGTCTGCCTTTGGCTCAGGGCATGATCCTGGGGTCCTGGGATTGAGTCTCACATCGGACTCCCTGCAAGGAGCCTGCTTCTCCCTCTGCCTATGTCTCTGCCTCTCTTTTTGTGTCTCTCATGAATAAATAAATAAAATATTTTTTAAAATACAGGTAAAAAAAAAAGTTAAACATGTCATTAAATTCAGAACATAAAGTCCCGTGTCAGATATGAACAAGAGGACTAATCAAGAAATCGGATTGGAGATAACTACGTTTAATACGTGGGCTCCTCTGTGGAGAAGGCATTCAAATTGAGATCTGAATTAGAAGATATAGCCAGAAAAAAAAAAAAAAAAAAAAACATGAAGGCAAGGACATAAGGAGGGAGTCTAACATGCACACAAAAAGTCTTACATCTGACAAATCTGGGGGCTTTCATGAACTGTAAGGCAAGCCAGCATGGCTGGAGTGTGGTGAGCAAGGAGTTGCAGGTGGGAAGGGGAACCTGTAGGGCTGTAAGGCTGCACGTGGAGTCTGGATGATGTGTTAAATGTGATAGGAAGCCGTTGAAGCTTCGTATAGCCAGTGCCTTGGTTTAGCTAATTTTAAAATGATCTTTCTGGAATTCTGGAGGAAAATAGAGTCCAGAAATCCAGGAGGGAAATTATATGGCCTAGAACAAAAATGAGAACATGTTTATGGAGAGAAGAGGACAGAGTGGAGATATATTTTGGAAGCATCGTCAGCACCACTGGCTGATGGACTAGACTGTAAGGGAGAGGAAGACAGGGGATTGAAGGATCATTCCCTGAGTTATGGCAAGACCTGAGTTTTCCATTCAATTAAAATGCATATTTGCAACCTGGAGAAGGAAATATTGGAAGAGGTCTGGAGACACTCAGATTATTGAGACCCAGGGTGCAGGAGCAGGGGTAGGCAGGAGGGAAGAAGGGAGGGCAGAGCATAGCAGTTCTGGCCTGAAGCTAAGAAGGGGCAGTGGCCATATGAAGAAAAGCAGTCAACAGAGTAAGCCAGGTGAGGCATAGTCTCTAAATGCTCCTTTTATTTTCAACTTTTTAATAACATCAAAAGGCAATCCATGGTGATCCCAGGCTAGAGCTTGGGCATCTTCCCTGAGGCTAAAGTAGACAGCAGGCAGCAGAAAAGAGAATGACTGAAAATTAAAGAATGAGGCTTTTTAAGAAACATGCATGATCTTGTACTATCTGCAGCTGACTAAACCAGAAGGAGAAAACCTCATAACTTAAAAAAAAAAAGTGCCAAGACAATTGAATATTTGAAAAAGTACTCTTTTCAACATATGGTGCTAGAAGAATGGGATATCCACATTAAAAAAAAAAACTCAAAATGAATCATATACCTAAATGTAAGAGCTGAACTATAAAAAAAACAGAGGAATAAAATTTAATGATCATGGTCTGGGCAAAGTATTCTTAGACATGACACAAAGTCACCAAAGGAAAACTCAGATAAATTGGACTTCATAGAAATTGAAAACTTTTGTGCCTTAAAGATATCATCAAGAAAGTAAAAAATAAAAATAAACAAAAAAAGAAACAAAAAACCCCACATGGAATAGGAGAAAATACTTAGAAGTCATATGTCCAATAAGGAACTTGTATCCAGACCTCATAAAGAACTCTTACAACTCAACAACAAAAACAAATAACTCCATTGAGAAATAGGCAAAAGATTTGAACATTTATTTCTCCAAAGAAGATACATAAATGACCAAAAGTGCATAAAAAATACTCAATATGATTAGCCATTAGGGAAACAAATCAACCACAATGACATACCATTTCATCTCCACTAGGATGACTATAATAAAAAGGTAATAGCATTGGTGAGGATATGGAGAAGTAGAAACCCTTAAATATTGCTGATGGGAAGAAAGCATGCAGTCACTTTGGAAAACTGTTTGGCAGTCCCTCAAAATGTTAAACATATAATTATAATATTACCTAGCAATTCCACTCTTAGGTATATACCCAAAAGAATTGAAAATACATGTCCACACAAAATCTTGTACGTGAATCCCCATAGCAACATTATTCAAAATAGTCAGGAAGAGGGGAAAAAAATACCAAATGCCCACCAACAGAGGAAGAAATACATAAAAAAGTGATATGTTCATAAAATGTAATATTATTCATCCATAAAAAGGAATGAATGTACAATTCATGCTACCACATGGATAAATGTTAAAAAGGGCTAAGTGAAAGACCACATATCACATCACTCCATTTATATGAAATATCCAGAATAAGCATGTCAATATAGACAGTAGATTGACAGTTGTCTAATGCTTGGGGCTTGGAAGAAACGGGAAGTGAATGCTAATAGCCAGGAGATTTCTTTCTTGGGGTAATAAATGTGTTCTGAAATTGATTGTCATGATGGTTGCACAACTTTATGAATATATTAAAACCACTGAATTGTGCACTTCAAATGGATGAAGCATATGGTACGTGAATTATACCTGAATAAAGTTAATTTTATGTTGTTAAAACATAAAATCAATTTGTTCTTACAGAACAGTTAGGAAACCAGATGTTAAATAATGATATGTTTGCCCACACTGAAGCTAATATAACATAATACACTGCCTTTTAAGCAAGTCTTCAATTTTGTCACTTTACACTAATTTGCCCACTGTCAACGTGAATATATATTCAAGAAATATCATCTTCCATACTGAAATCTTCTCAGCAAGAGATGGTTGGCATAACAGTTTGGCACAACATCACGCTGTTGGATAAACACAATATCCTCATATTTCCTTCTTCCATATGGTATTTTAACTGCTTTTGGTCAGTTTCTTGAAATAACATTCCATCAAATTATTTATCAATGCATTTTTAATATTTATGTACAAGGCCTTAACAAATTACTGAAAAAAGGGCAAGGTTTCACCTGTACCTGTGCATCCTGCCTCCACATTGACACAGAAGAGCATCTTGGCAACTTGTGTATGTAGAGAGGATCAGGAAAGGAGGGTACCTAAACTTCTGTCTCCTGGGGACGCAGATGGAACCACTACAGTAATGGCCACTCAACAGGTGTGCCAGGGTGAGGCCCACAGCCTCTACAGTAGATGAGTAAGAGACAAAAACAATAAATAAACCCACTCAAATACTGCTGTGTAGGGTAAGCATTCCATCAAAGTCTAGCACAAACATCAAGCATTAATTTAGCAAGAAAAATTCGGAGATCAAATATGAAAATGATTACCTATGAACACAATTCTTAAAAGGATAGAAAATGTTCATCATTAAAATATAATTATAGTTAACCATAGATATCATGTTCCAGAGACCTAATAAGATCTCATAAATATTTTTACTAGAGGACAGAATTTAAATTTCTCTGATCATTTTCTAATTCTCATCTTAAATTAACTAACTTATTTGGATCTGAACTCTGTGTCATTCACTTGCTGGTTTTGTGATCTTGGAAAGTTCCTTAAACTTTGGAACCTAACTTTCTCATGTAAAAAAATATTTAACTCCTGAGAGTGGCAAGAATCAAATCAAATAATTCATATGAAGGACTTAATATTATAGTTAGCACATAGTAGTACAACAAATATTAATTATTGCTATGATTATTACATTGTCATTACTATACTACCCAATTCCAGTGGACTAGGATAACAGCAGTCTTGCTACTTAATTTCAGACTCACACTGATTTCTTTTTTTTTCTTTTTAAGATTTCATTTATTTATTCATGAAAGACACAGAGAGAGAGAGGCAGAGACACAGGCAGAGGGAGAAGCAGGCTCCATGCAGGGAGCTCGATGTGGGACTCGATCCTGGGACTCTAGGATCACGCCCTGGGCCAAAGGCAGGCGCTAAACCACTGAGTCCCTCAGGGATTCCCTCACCCTGATTTCTTTAAACATCAATTCATATCTAGAACAGAGCACTGGAGACAATAATTGCAAATCACACAAACAAACATGATAGAACATATCTTTTAATGGATTTAAATCTAAAATTTTAGGAATAGATGAAAGCTACCCACCACCCATCCCTTGGTTATAAAAAAACACTCTTAAATAGTCTGGAGCCTGCACGAATGGACAAAATCTGTGAAGCCTCAAAAAGCAAAATATTTTATGTGATCCACATTCTAGACCTCTAAATGTGGAAATAATGTGCTAGTTCTCCTACTGCAGTTCTAATCTCATCTAAAAATACAGACATTCACCTCTTGCTGAGGATTTTTTGTAATTTTTCCCATGTGAGATGGTGTCTATATAACGTATGCGACAGATATTGAGAAATGCCAAAAAGCGACAGCTTCATTGTTATTTTTATAAACTAGAAAATAATAACTTGATTTTGGAACATATTTTGAGTTCAAAAAGCCTTTATGAAAGTGGAGTATATTATTCATATTGTCTTTTTTTAAGATTTTATTTATTTATTCATGAGAGACACAGAGAGAGACAAAGAGAGACACAGGCAGAGGGAGAAGCAGGCTCCATGCAGGGAGCCCGACGTGGGACTCGATCCCGGGTCTCCAGGATCACGCCCTGGGCCGAAGGCGGCGCTAAACTGCTGAGCCACCTGGGCTGTCCATATTATTCATATTGTAAGGAGGCTTATTTATTTTAAATTTTGTTGAGATTCTAAGGGAAAAAAATTATTCCTTCCTTTGGTTTTGATTTTGCTGTTAAAGATAAAAATCTAATTTTATTAGGTAAATCTTAGGGTCCTATTTAAAAGTAATTTTCGATATTTATTTGGCCAAGGAATCCTAAAGATCCACGTTTTGCTGCAAGGGTATGACTCTAATTGCTAATTGCTTAGCAATAATCAAAGATATACTGTGCTTGCTAGAGATCCAGCCCAACTTGGCAGACAATTTATTCACACAGGGATCATCGTCCTGTGTAACAGAAGCCAAGCTGTTAAGTGTGAGCCATATTCTTTCTTTTTACTGTGAACCTTTTATTCCTACTCTTTCAGTTCGGTTTCTTTATATTGGTGGTGGTTGTCAAGATTCTGTGTTGTTTCATATTTTTAAATAAGTAACCTGAAGGTGAATATGAATTTGCAAATGCCATGGAAGCAAGAGGTGTAAAAGATCCAAATTCAAGTATTTGAAAAAGAGACCTCCTAATTATTTTGAGGAGCAAGGAGGTGGTAATACTGCACTTTGAAGGTGATAGTGTTTTCAGCTCCTGTTAACACTCTGGAGCCATTGTGCCTGGCTGCTTCCATGTAATTACACCAGTAACCAATAGAGGGAGCATACAACTCATCTGCTGCCTGGAGTTCCTATGCATGAGTAGCCCATCACCAGCTGTTCCATCCATAGCATCATTTATGCCCTTGAGGCTTTGTGTTCCTGACAACCAATGAAGAGGCACTGCGGGTTGCCAGCAAGTGCATGAGGAGGCACTCATTTCAAAGGAAGCAGCGATCAAATCCACTGGGGTTCACAGGTTAACAGCAATGGGCTGAGCCGAGTGGGTGAATTTAATGTTAAGGTCCCAGCTCATACTGACTGAGGAGAGGGTTCGTTTATGGCTCAGATCTGGCCTTTCAGCATTTAGAGAAGGGAGGGAATGCAACGGTGTAGGATAAATCCATTTTTTTTATACTAGCACTACAGATCATCCCATTCTTTTTCCACTGAGTCCTGTTACATGATTTAATTTTCACACATCACATCAGCTATGGGAGAAAATGATGGAGAATAATGTTAACTAACACTCATTTTGGATTCTAACATATTAGAAAGAAAGAGATGATCCTGAAAGAGAGCTGGGTTGATGACAGGTTAGACACATTGTGATGGTAGACCAGTGGAACTCATTTATATGGGCCTCCATGTTCACTTAAGTGACATTCATTTGCAGACATTCACATACATCGTCTCATCTGTTAGTTTCAAGATGTAATGTTCATTTCACTGATGAGGAAATAGATGCCATAGGAATTAGAGAACCTGCCTAAGAGATACAGTATGATCAGGATCCCATCTGCCCACCTGCTAGTTCTGTAAGTGCTGGGCTGCTTTATAAATGGACTTGATTCATGTTTCCATGTGTTCAGTGGAACTCCACTTCCAAGGAATGTTCACTGGGATGACAAACCATAGCTCCTCAAAAATGGAACCTTGGCATATAATATCTACCTCAGAGCTGATTCTTACTAAATGTTTAATAAACCAAATCAATCACTGAGTTTGAATTAGGTTATAGAATAAGTTTAACACTCAGGGCTTCTGATTTTCACCCCCAGTATCTACCCATTTCTAGATCACAGTAACTTCCTATGTCTCTCTCTCTACCTCTTCTTTCTCATGCTTCCTTCTTTACTTCCTCTCACCCTCCCTCCCTCCCTTCCTTCCGTCAACAAATATTTATTAAATGACTATGACATGTCAGGCACTTTGCAATGTGCTAGAAGTAAAAGGATGAGCAAAAGCAGAGTTCTAGCTGTCACTGCACTTTGCAATGTGCTAGAAGTAACAGGATGAGCAAAAGCAGAGTTCTAGCTGTCACTGAACTTACATTCTTGTGAGAGAGACAGACATTATTTATAAAAGAAAAATGCCAAGAAATATAGGTCATGGACCTTCAGTAGTCGGTTAAGATATAGGCTGGGAGGGAGAATCAAGTGTAGGTTTCTTTGAAGAGACAACACTTGAGGTACTGAGAGATGAGTAGGAGTTATCTTATGAATCTTGGAATGATGGAAAGGAATCTTTTTTTTTTTTAAAGAACGACATATATAAAGATTCTATAGCTAAAGTGTGGCACATTTGAAAAACTGAAAGAAAGCAAGTGTGGTTACAGTTCAGAGAGCAAGGGGGAGAAGAAAACACATTGGAACATTGGGTAGTCTATCTGGGGCCAGTAAGCTGTGATACGATTTTTTTAAACAGGAAGTGACTTGACTGAATTTCAATATCAAAAATGTACTCCATATACAGGAACTCTCTGCACTTTCTGCACATTTTCTCCAAAAACCTAAAACTGCTCTAAGAAATAAAGCCTCTTAAAAAATGTGTAGAATAGAGGGAGAGGCAGAATAAAGTCTGAGGACAAGCTAGGAAAATATCAGTTCTCCAAGACAAAGAGAACCAGGGACTGAACCAGGGACTGAACTCAAAGATGCCCAGAGGTTAAGGAGCTGAGGAGGAACAAGCTATGGTGACCAGAAGACGTGAGCAGTGAAGTAAGAAGGAAACCAAGAAAATGTAGTATCCTTGAAGCCCAGTGAAGAAGGTATATCAGGAAAGAGGAAGTGATCAGTGTGTGAAATGGCTTGGCTGGGCAATTATTATGAGGCCTGAAACAATCATTTAGAAAAATTAGAGGCCATTGATGACATAATATAAGGAAAAGTTTGGTGGAGCTAGGGGGGGTGGTGCATAAGTGGACTGAGGCAAAGACAAGAATTGGGGAGAGTATAGCATGGAGTATAGAACAGTTTTGTTGCAAAAAGAAGCAAAACATACAAATTAATGGATAATGAAAAGTTTGGTTAGGATGATTTTTTAAATCAGAGAATAATAACATGATTGTGTGGTCATATTTTTCAAAGTTTAGCATGCATAAGATTAATTTGCTTTTGTAAAAAAAATGTCAATTCCAAGGCTACTGCTTTAAGTGTATGGGCATGAAAAATATGGAAGACAAAACTACAAACAAGATGGAAACAGTACAATCAATAGATGATGGCTCTCTAAAAGGTTAGACTGGACGTAATTCTAAGACAGATGAAGGACAGGACTTAGGAAGGAAAAGGACAGTTCCTCTATTATAATATAGGGAAAGAGGATCAAATGCAGAAGTAACTGGTTTTGTATATAATTGATCCGTGAACAATGCGTGTTTCAACTGCATGGGTCCAGTTGTACGTTCTTTTTTTTTTCCATAAATATAGTACTGTAAATTTATTTTCTTTCTGATTTTCTTAGTAATATTTTATTTTCTCTAGTTTACTTTATCATATTCCTTTAACATACAAACTGTGTGTTACTCAAGTGTTTATGTTATTGGTAAGGCAGGTTTGGTCAACAATAGGCTATTAACAGTTAAGTTTGGGGGGAGTCAAAAGTTGTATGTGGATTTTTGGCTGCATGGGAGTCAGTGCCTCAAGCCCCAAGTTATTCAAAGGTCAACTGTATTTGATATCAGGAAATTGGGGGTGATTTCCATAAAATTAAGTTGGCAATAGGTTATCCATGGGAGAGAACAGCTGATCAAAAATAAAATACAAAATAAATAAACTCTTCAAATGATAATTGAAATGTATCAGTTATAACCGTATCAGAATGAGTTATTTGTCTTTCAAAGAGCCCATTATGACACATCATAGCCCCTAGATTAGAGTCAAGTAACCCTAAGTACAGATCTATCATTATCTCTGTGATTCCTGTAAGCAAGTGACACATCAGAAATAATGAGTCATGAGAAAGACAATGTGATTGGTGCTGAAAGAATGAACCCTATACCATGTCATGCCCCTGCACTAATTGTTTTCCAGAAGCCTTAATTGCCTGTCTGGGTACTCTTTGCTCCTCAACACCCTGAATGACAAGTTGGTAATTCACTACTGAAGACTTGAACAACTTGATAAGATCTATCAAGCACTCCTTTTGGCTTCCTCCTCCTGACTAGACACATTGCAGTAGTATTTAACACATTAGTACACCACTGTTAGAAAGGACTTATTCTCAAAGAAAATAAGCCTGACTTAAAAAACAAAAGATAATAGCAACACAGGGGAGCATGTCTAGTCTATTTATTTCATGCAAAATCCTAAAAACAAACCTAGAAGCAAAATTAAGAATTTTAATTTTTTTTTAGAGATTTATTTGGTCATGAAAGACAAGAGAGAGAGAGACAGAGACAGAGACAGAGGCACAGGCAGAGGGAGAAGCAGGCTCCAAGCAGGGACTCGATCCCAGGTCTCCAGGATCACGCCCTGGGCTGAAGGTGGCGCTAAACCACTGAGCCACCAGGGCTGCCCAAAATTAAGAATTTTAAATTCAAGGATAACTTATAGGAAAGTGTAGTTAGATATAAAATATTTGTTCTTTCTCTGAACAGCCTCCATTTCTATATCACTTGTTCTTAGCTAATACTTTGGTTGCTATATCACTCAGGATTTCCATTATTTATGAAAGGATTAAGTAGAATTCTGGATTGTGGCTTGATGTATAGCAATGTCTGAATTTTTGCTTCTTTCTTTGAGTAATGGGATGGGACTCAAGTAGTCTGTAATAAATATAACAAGAATTTGCCTCACAAAAGG
This sequence comes from Canis lupus dingo, assembly GCF_003254725.2. Classification (NCBI taxonomy): domain Eukaryota; kingdom Metazoa; phylum Chordata; class Mammalia; order Carnivora; family Canidae; genus Canis; species Canis lupus. Next base: position 9,332,540 of record NC_064274.1, on the reverse strand, counting down.
AGAAGCTTCTGGAAGAACAGCAATGTTTTTCTTCTTCTTGTCCCTATTCTATTTTTATTTTTTATTTTTTTATTTATTCATGAGAGACACAGAAAGAGAGAGCAAGAGGCAGAGACACAGGCAGAGGGAGAAGCAGGCTCCATGCCAGGGAGCCAGACGTGGGACTCAATCCTGGGTCTCCAGGATCACGCCCTGGGCTGAAGATGGCACTAAACCACTAAGCCATCTGGGTTGCCCTCTTCTTGACCCTATTATGCACTGAGTTGTATTTCCCCAAAATTCATATGTTGAAGTCCCAAGCCCTAGTACCTCAGAGTCTGACCCTGTTTGGGGATGGGGTCTTATAGAGGCAAATAAATTAAAATGAGATCATGAGAGTAGACCCTAGTTCAAACTGACTACTGTCTTTATAGGAAAGGGAAATTTTAAGACACAGATGGATCCAGAGGAAAGACTCTGAGAAGATACAGGAAGAAGGCAGACAACTGATGCTTCAGAAGAAACCCACTTCTGCTAACACCTTCATCTTGGATATCTAGCCTCCATAGCTGTAAGAAAATAAATTTCTGTTGTTTAAGCCACCTAGTCTATGGTACTTTGTTAGACGGTCTCTGAAAACTAATAAGCACTTTTTCCTACCCACTCCTCTTTCTTGTCATAGACACAAAATGTTATTTTAAAAGCATGCTGATCAAGTAGGAGTTCATGGGAAACCTTTTTGTATGGGATCAGGGGATCCTTAAACCAATGCTACTTCGTAACAGTCTAGTGACTGTCCTCTAAAGTTGGTGAGGGCCATTAGACTCATAGCTGGTTGATGCACTTTGAATTAATGTAAAAGTTCAAATTTAGGTTTATTACTCTGATGTTTGAAATATAAGCACTTGATTAGCATTGAGTTCTATATTTTCACAAAATTAGCTGAATGCCTGTGTGAGGATAGCCTGGTATCTGAATGCTGCTAAGCTCCCTAAGAATCAGGACTTCTTTGAATTGGCACTGCAAACGAAACAGCCAAGTGGGTAGGTAGCTCCCCAGGACAGCCTGGATCAGTAGGACACACACATGAATCACACTGCATGTCCCCAGTACATCCCCTCTCTCTATTCCACAAGTACCCCTTTCTGGTCTCAAAACTTCCTTTATGCTTTGCCAATATTTCTTCAGCCTGAAATTCCTAACCCCAGAGTCATCTAATCAAAATCCTGTCATTTCTTTAAATTCTAACTGCAGACTCACCATATATCTAAAGCAAACAGTTTGGTATTTAGCAAAACAGTTAGCAAAGTGCCTGGAATGAACTGGGGTTTTATAATTCCTAGGTGGTTCTTCTGCTAAATTGCCAGTTTTCTTATTTAGGCTGTAGGGATGTCAGCAGGTTAGACCAGTATATTTCTGCAAGATCCAGGATATCTCAGGATTGCCATTTGGGCCCTTCTAGGCCTGATGTAATGGGGCTGTAAAGAAGAACAATTTTTAAGAAAGGCAGCATTTGAATAATGAACCAGGCAAATGAACCTAAAGATGAATAGACAAAGATAACATTTGTTTCAAAGCCAGGAAGTCCAACAGGCTCAAGGGTGCATGACTGGGTTGCAGATGATTCTTGAGATTTCACTTTTTGAAACATTCAGAACTACTTCAGCTCAGTTTTCTGTTAAGAAGAAGGAAGAGAAGGAGAAGAAGGGGGAGGAAGAAGAAGAGGAAGAGGGGAAGAAGAGGAGGGGGAGAAAAGGAAAGGAAAGGAAAAAGAAAAGAGAAAAGAAACAAAAAAAAAAAAAGAAGGAAAAGGAAAGTAAAAGAAAAGAATGAAAGAGCCTTCCCTGGTTTGCTGAGAGTTGGCACAGGGCATAGTGATATGCCAGTTTTACCCTCGCTGCAAGCTTAGTTCCCATCCCAAATTATCAGCAGATGTCTGCTGCACACTCATTTTCCTTCTGCTACACTCCTTTTCCTGTGAAGTATGTTTTCTCTTTCTCATTCCCATATCATTTCTAACATATTGGTTGTTCTATTGACTGGCCACTGGACTCACTCAGACACTCTTTCCCCAGCTAAGATACAGCTCCAAGAGGCCCTACCACAGGAAAAAAACAACCTGGAGAAACTCTCTTTTCATAGTAACAGGCACTGACACTTGTTAAGCACTTCACTACTTTCTTAACATGACTGGATTTCAAAGCCCTCTTCAATTATTGGATAAAAAAAGACAGGTAAACATACACAGCCCATGAATGCATAACTAAAACAATGTCACAAAGGAAAAGGAGGGAGGAAAATCACCTTTATGCCAGCTTGTTAATAAACAGCTGCTGCCACCCAAATACTAAAAGACACTATTGGTTTTAGTGTTAATGAAGGATGCAGTGCAAACTACTTTTCTTTTAAAGAGTACAAGTCTGTGAAATTCATGAACTTCTCTGGTCTCCAGTATCCTTCAGTGTAGAGAAAGCTATGATCAAGTTGAATAATTCAGAGCTGCAAGGCTTTTAAAATTTTGATTAATACAGTGCCATCATTCCATAGATAATAAAACTGAAGTCTAGTTTATTCATTAACTCAACAGACCTGCGTTGAGTATATACTATAGGACAACAGCCACTCTGCCAGGCACCAGCGATAGAATTCAAGAGCTTCAAATCTAATGAGGAAGAAAGAGAATACAGACAACATAAGATAAGAAATGTGAGTCCCAAGGAGAGATGAAGAAAATGCAGAGTACATTAACTGTTTAAACCTTTAATCTCATTTATTTGTCCTCTTTATTTTTCTCAACTCCTAGATATTTGGCTTCTATGGGATCTAGAAAATAAACCTATCCATATTCTTGTCCTGAATTGGTATAAGAAAGCTGTAGACTGTGGTGGTTTTGTGGACTCAGATGGATGTGAAACCTGGTTTCAGCATTTATTAGAAATGTGAATATACACTACTGCTTACCAGAAAGGAAATTGGTATCAATCACAAATGTGGTCACGTATTAAATGAGTCATTGTATATAAAGCCTGGCATGTTTCATATAAGGCCAGACACCTATTTCAGTAAACCTTAGCTGTAAATATGATAGCAGTGTTTCTCATTGCTGATGTTAAAGGAAACTTGGTGGGTTAGGGGTAGAGAGATGTTAATAAATGAGTGGTAAGAAAAATAAGCTACCCCTCTGAGAAAACGAGCTCATTAGTTCTCCCAGTAAGCAAAGTAGTGTCATTTTCCTTAAGATATTAAATTTTTAAGATGCTAGCGTACATTGTAAAACTGTGAGTTTAGAAGCCACTTTGAACTTGTTTGATCTTGCAAGGGATGCCTCCATTTTAGAATACTTATATCTCCCTGCACTTGTACAGACTAAACAAAACATGGTTTGGTTTGGTTTGGTTTGGTTTGGTTTGTGTTTGTTTTCATGCTAAGCATACCCATCTCCTATTATTGATATTCATTTCTTAAAAGTTACATAACAGAGTTCAGCTCTGGGCAGAATCTGGAGTTCTAAATGAGCTAAGACAGGGTTTAAACAGAGAATTTTGGTTTGGTCACTAAAAGTTTTTAGATTCATCATGATTGGGGGAGGGGAAGGTATTATTAAAAGATGACGCTTCTAAATAAAACTGTTGGCAAACCGCTCCTGAATCATGATTTTGAGGCTGTGGGTGATGCTATGGCCTGGGGAGACAGGCTGTCTCAGAGTTCTAATTCTGGCTCTGGTGGCACCAGTGGGGATTAGTGATTTATATTAGTATCTTCAGCTTCTTTTTCATAGGTTTGCTTTTTTTATCTAGCTACAGGATCCATAAGCTATGGCCCATGGGCCAAATCTGGTCTATCTATTTTTTATATGTTTTTAAGTGGTTGGAAAAAAATCAAAAGAAAAGTAATATTTCTTGCTATTTGAGCATTATATAAAATCCAAAATTTTGGTGTTCATTAATAAAGTTTTATTGGAACACAGTCAATACCCATTTGTTTACACTAGAATGGCAGAGTTGAGTAGTTACAATAGAGATGATCTGGCCTGCAAAACCTAAAATATTTATTCCCTGGTCCTTTCCAGAAAATCTTTGCTGACCTCTGATGTGGCATACAGAATGAATACTAGAATTAAATGGGGGATGGATGAACATTCTACCAATTCTGTAAAAGAGCACTCTTCAATAAACACTCTTCACAAGTGTGATCATAAGATCACACTCCAAATCGGTTCACAAATGTGCCAAATGCCTTCTGGTTGACATGGCAGCCACTAGAATTTCAAGGGATTACAAACATTTCAAAATGCCCTTTGTATCATTTTAATAGCCTCTTTCAAATGTATATTTTAAGGCATTTTAAGTAGGAAGGGAATTTTGAAGCAAATTTTTTTTAAATAAAAGAATACATAGTAGCAAAAACATGCTGATTTTCAAGGCATTTATTTAATTCATGTTCAGAATTACTGTGTATATATAATTATGTTTTCATACCATAAACAACTCCTACTCACATTCTCTAAATGATTTCCACACATTAACTAAGAAAAAAAATACAAGCTTCAAGGCTGCCTACAGACTTAGGCAGACAAAAAAAAAGAGACTGTCCTAGTTGCCTTTGGGTAACAAATATAATTGCATGGATTTCGCCTTACTGTACTAACACAAAAGGGGGGGGGGAGTTAAGATAAAGAGAGTGGCATAAATTAAATGCCTTAGCAGCATATTTAACTAATGATTAAGAAAATGACCAACTTTTATGCCTGTTTTTTGCTAGAATACTATTAAAATATCTCCACATTTTCACACAAAATAGACATCAAATACTGGTTTACATTTTTAAATGTCATTTAAATGACAGCAAATTAACATAACCAATGACTTTATTCATCCTAAGACGAATTGTAAATATAGACATGGGTGATAAACTATCATTGCAGGGGCCAAATAATTATCTCAAAAATCAAAAACTGGCCAAGCTTTCTTCTTTCTCATAGACACCCAGAGCTATCTCTCAGAACTATCTATTTTCATATGGCCTATTCCATAGTGCAGCTGCACTGACCATCTAAATTGGTTCAAGTTTTGGTAAATTAAAAATTGTACAGTCTCCAGACCCAGGAAATGTTCCGCCTAGAAAGAGTTCTTTTTATAAATGCATGAAATAGGTCTGGAGAGTTACATTATCATAGAACCAGTAGAGAAAACAACTAGACCAGGGGGATAAAAGTAAAAACTGATTAACTGTATACCATGTGATTACAAATAAGAGAAAAAAAATTTTTGTCACATTTATGCATGCATGTATACAGATGGAATAGATAGATGCATAGGAACATAGAGATAAATAGCTAAATATGGAGAAAAAGATAAATTGATAAATAGAAATTAATAAAGTCTCTGGACCCCAAATTTAAGCTATGGATCTTAATCTAGAGTCCACTATTGGGTTTCAGGGAATCTTTGAAATCCCCCAAATTGTTTGCAATTTCGTTAAGTATTTACATTTTTCTGACAAAATGATACACAATGCCGATTTTGGATTAAGTCCCCATGCTCCCTAACTTTTCACTTAGCTCATAAAAATGCTGAAATTTACAGAAGTGATACGCAATTGTCAGAGGGTACTGGAGATAATTAGCATAATAACAGCTAATGGCAGGATAGATGACACCTTCTCCTTTTGTGAAGGGCTTAATTTCATTTCCAGGCAGATGAAAATCACTTTGGATTACCCTTCAAAATTCCTCTCTTTTATTTTTTCATTTCCATAGCTGTCTCTTAATCTTTCATCTCCTTTTCTTCTGTGTTTACTTCCTTTCTTTTCCTGGAGGAGGGATGAAGATAAGAAAACCTCCCAGTTCTAGTTATTATTGATTTGGGGCACTGGGACGACATGGAGCTTTGAGAGTCTGGAATATTGGTAACTACCCTTGAAAATCATAATGAATCTTCCCTTGGAGAATACCTGTGCAGGTCAGTGTACTGCTTTCCAACATACGAGTAATATTAAGTGTGCTTGCTGGTGGCTAGATAGTGAGTGATAACTTGGCTAGCATGTGAAGGGAGTCTGTGAAGAAGCTGAGACAGTTTTAGCAAAGTGAGTTCCATAATAAGGAATGCTGAGCTCCAGCATGAAACAGTTTTCCATAGGAAAAAATTACAGATGCACATTCCTTCTGTGATATAGTTATTCGCATATAAGTAAGGCATCTGCAGGCAAGTGAGTTTTTCTCTCCAGTTTTTTACGACAGGATAGCTGTGACCTTAGAACATACGTTCAAAAGAACTGTAAGTGGGCACCTTTATCTAGTCCTATTTTTATGATAGGCTTAAACATAGAAATAATTGCAAATAAATGAGAAAATGTCTATTCTCACTTCAAGTGCCAAACTCTTAATACAAAAATATCTATTTCCCTTAGTAATAATAAAAATCTGCATGCTCATATTTCAGAAATCAGGCTCCAGCCTCTAACACTTCATATTTTTAAGCCAGAATCTATATAACTTCATTTTGATTTTCTGGAACTTTACCTTTGTAAAGATAAGTCAGTCACACACACACACACACACACACACACACACACACCACACACACACATGCATTCACTGATAGTGTCAGCTATTTGACCGTTGATTGAATTTATTGTGCTTCAGTTTCTTTACCTGGAAATGGAGACAACAGAGCTGGCCTCCTGGAGCTGTGATAATGATCAAATTAAATGATAGATACAAAGAGCCTGGAACATTGCCTGGGATACAGAAAGCTAGATACAAATAAAGCTATAGCTACTCTCATGGATTCCCTACTGCTCTGTCTAGATCCTAGAGGCTGGTATGTTGGCTACTGATGACTCACAGAAGCCTTCATGGAAATTGCTCTCCTTTGCAACAGGGAGCTGCTTCACCGGAGTTTATCTGTCTCCCCTTTCCCCATCACAGCTAGACTAGCTGATGCCAGGAAACCATGTCTGGTTCCTTTTAGAGTAGCTCTGAGGGGGATTCCAGCTCTGGGGCCCCTGCAGCATCAGCTGAGACCTCAATTGCAACTGTGCTGTGGGCCAGCTCCTCCTTATGCCTGATCCTGCTTTCCTTGCTTCTCGCAGATGAAATATCTCCAGAGGGCATTTCCCCCACTACATGGTTTAAAAATCTATCTATCTATCTATCTATCTATCTATCTATCTATCTATCATCTATCTATCCATCCATCTTATGTATCTATCTATCCATCTATCTATCTTCTATCTCCAGTATAATTAACATACAGTGCTATATTAGTTTCAAGTATATGATATAATGATTCAAAATTTTTATGCATGACTCAAGATAAGGTATTTTTAACCTCCTTCCCCTGTTTCACCCATTCCCCCATCCACCTGCACTCTGGCAACCATTTTCTTCTCTGTATTTAAGAGTATGTTTTTTTGTTGTTGTTGTTGTTCATTTGTTTGGCTTCTTTTTTTTGTATATTTTTTTATTGGAGTTTGATTTGCCAACATATAGTATAACACCCAGTGCTCATCCCGTCAAGTGTCCCCCTCAGTGTCCATCACCCAGTCACCCCATCCCTCCACCCTCCTCCCCTTCCACTAACCTTTGTTTGTTTCCCAGAGTTCGGAGTCTCTCACGTTCTGTCTCCCTCTCTGATATTTCCTACTCATTTTCGCTCCTTTCCCCTTTAATCCCTGTCACTACTCTTTATATTCCTCGAATGAATGAAACCGTGTAATGTTTGCCCTTCTCCGATTGACTTACTTCACTCAGCATAATACCCTCCAGTTCTATCCACGTTGAAGCAAACGGTGGGTATTCGTCATTTCTAATGGCTGAATAATATTCTCAAATTCTACATATGAGGGGAATCATATGGTATTTGCATTCCTCTGACAGGCTTGTTTCATTTAACCTTATACCCTCCAGATCCATCCATATTTTTGCAAATGGCAATTTCATTATTTTTTAAAAACAATATAAAATATACATACTATAATATTTTCTTTATCCATTCACCTGTTGATAGATACTTGAGTTGCTTCCACGTCCTGGCTCTTCTAAATAATACTAAATAATGTTGCAATAAACATAGGGATGCATATATCTTTTCAATCCACAATTCACCTTTTAACATCACTATCCATCAGAGAATGTTACTCCAGAATCCAATCAAAGAGCACAGACAAATACAGATAAAAAGTTGTCTTTCCATTACCCTGGAATTGCTGTTAAGATCAAAATCTGAAGAGAAAAACTACTAAAAACTCACCTTCTAAGTTGAAAACCACAATGGAAGTTGTACCTAGCCACTTCCCTTCAGGGCTTACAGAAAATGCATTTCAGAGAAAAAACCCAAACCCCATTTCTCTGCCCCTGACTATGACAAGAGGAAAATTAGGACAGAGAAAGTGCCTCTTGGAGAAAAGTTTTCAAAATAAACCCTATTTTTTTGAAGGGCAGGAAAAGACATTTTCTCAGCCATCAGAACAAGTCAGGAAAGCACAGGAGAGTTGCTGGTAAATTCTGAAGTATGCTAGAACTGTCACTTATACTTTCTCCAAGTTGAAGACTAACATGAATATTTGCAAGTCATTCAATCTGCAGGGCCTGAAGCTCATGCTTCATGGAGAAAAGGGAAAGATGACAGCATTGAAGGAAGCGGTAATAGCGAAAGAGCCTTTGTTATCCTGCCTTAGCAGACCAGGATATATGAGTTTCCTGGTAGCTGGATAAGCATAAAGAAAGCAGCTGGCCTTGGGGCCTTCTGATGGTATCCCATCTAACAGGACCATGACTACATTGGAAAATCCTACTATGTGAAGCAGATTTCCCATTCGAGGGATCCTGAATAATTCACAAATGTACTCTATGAGTGAATCAGCTTTTGGAGAGGGAGGTAATAACCAGTCAGTGTTAAGAGGCTAACCTCAGCAACAGCTTCTATGTAGACACACTTCTATCTTCTTCCATCTTTCTCTTGGTGGCATTATCAGAAAGGAAGGCAGAGAAATGGGACATAAAGAATTTCCCTCCACTTTAGCCACTAGAGCTACAAAGAGCACTTTGCTGCACCAGGGGATGGAGAGATCTTACACAGCAGGAAATAAGAGTTCAATACAACCAAGTTAGGAGTAGCTATCGCCAATAATAAAACCATTTCATATGATTGTGAGTCCTCCATAAACCCAGTAAACATGCACACTTCAATGAGTATTTATCCAGCACCTTGCATTTTACTACACCAGGTGTTAGAGACACCATGATGAAAAGAAAGAGGTAGCTCCTACCTATTATGGAATACACATTTCTTGTCTCCTTTTGCCAGCCTGCAGTCTCTGAATCTCTGTCTTCCCCCTCTGACAGACTATTCTTCAAAGAAAGTTAAGACATCATCATCCATTAATTACTCTGTTTAGTTCTTTTAAGCAGCACAAGGAAAATTTGCCCAGAACACATTTTGAGAAGCAAAGAGACTGACTGCATTTTCTTGAAATAAGTACTATATGTTAAATTCTGCCAACATTCCTTTCTCAACCACATTTCCCCAATGCTTAGCACTTGGCCATAAAAGTTCACTCCAGTCTACAATTTGGCATGCCTGACAGCAAAGTCTTCAAATTTGCCAATTTGGCTAAAATCCCCATTTTGAATAAGAGGTAGAGAAATAGGAAAAAAAAAAAAAACTGGAGCGAAATGCTATAAATCATGGAATTATTTAGAGACAATCCATTTCATGGGATAATAACAAGTCTGAAAGAAGCTAATCCTAAATTATGGTAGATTTGTTTTCAGATAGATTTTTTACAAAAATTTAAAACCTGCATAGAAATATACAAACAAATCTAAGTAATATACAAAGATCTGAGACTTTCAATTCTACTGAGAAATCTTTTTTTGTATTATTTACGCATAGCTAGTACTTAATTTCAGAGGACATTTCAGACTAAAGCAAAACAGAAATGACAACACAAAAACTCCTATCTACATAGCATATATGGATATATATATACACACATATATATAAAATTATAAAGAATTATATACTATAATATAATATCCTATAATACAAAGAATTATAAAGATATACAGCACCTATACCAACAAACTGTGTGTGTGTATATATATATATATATATATATATATGCACAAAGTACATATATATGTACACACTCATACACAAAGGTGTGTGTATATATAAGGTACTAGATTATTTGGCAAAGAGCTTTTGGGAGGCTTTTGTTAGTTTTGTTGAAATCAGTATTGGCAGGTGAGATTAAAGGATTTAATCCTACCCATTGATATACCTTGGGTAGTTGGGTTTGAGGTATTTGTACATAAGGACAAAATCATGTTAGATCTGCAAACATCATTTGTAGGATGAGTTTTCAAATGATTGAGAGAATTCCACAGACAAGGTCTATATAGAATAAGAATGTGTTCTTAGGATCTGCTGCCAGGCAGGACTACAGAAGGTTCTGTACAAGGCACTGACCACATTTCTGCAGTCCTTCCTGTTTACCACACTGTCTGAAAAATGAAAACACTCTTGCAGCTTTCCAGATTCCCTGTGTCAAACTATCACACAACTAGAATAATTAAAAAACATTATCTTATCATTCTCGTTTGCAAAGATGGATCAAGTGTACTTAGTAATCCTAATTTTGCAAAAATTGTCCAGAAATCATGTGATACATATCCCCACATTTTCATACAAGTACAGAAGTATTTGTCTGGAAATTCTATCTTAATGTGAGGTGCACACTAATAAAGACTCGATGACCAAGATTAATGGCACAAACACTGGATTTTCAATGTAGCCAGAGTGTTTTTCCAACTCTCTCTTTAAAGAAGTATTTGGCACAATTCTCTTGCCACTCCTTAAGGTAATTCAGAATTATAAAACCTAATTTGGAAGCTACTATATATTGTATTAATGATTCAGGAGGTATCTTTTCAAAGGAGCTATGGACATAATATGTTTATTTCCAGAATTACTGCAGCAAACCTAAATTTCCTTGAAGATATTTTTTTTTGAAAGGACAACCTTCAGATTTCACATCACACAGTCTTAAACTTCTTAGGCTTTGCTCATCAAAAGCCATTATGTCACATGCCCTGCACATGAAACGCATGCCCTAGAGCAACAATCTTAGAGGGGTAAGTTTGGGGGCTTGCTGGGCTTGAACACACAATTCTTTCTAGAACAATCTTGACAATATCCATCTATGTTATATCAGAACACCTTCACCAAAAGATGTAATCTCAACTCATTTAGCAGAAAGAATGACAGCACAGACCTTTCATATTATTGGAGATAAGGAGTCAAAGCTGTCAGTTTAATACCATGTTCACTGAAAAGCCAATAGGTACTAATGTTGCAAATAAATAGGGAAGGAAATTTCCTCTAGTGATACTTCAAAGACTTTGCAACATCTGGAATTTGGTTCCATACAGGGTATTCCACTAAAAAGTAAGTATAAAAAGATTTTAATAGGGCAAACAAGATTCAGGTTTCTTACAATGTGTTCTCCCTGGGGGAAAACAAATAATACAAGGCATCTGACTAACCTTTCTGCACTTCAGCTGCATTAATTAACATTTAGTCATGGATTCCATCATGAGCCAGATGAACTCAGTGCTACAGCTGTTTCCAGTGAGGGGGGGGAATATGCTTCCACATTTTAGATTCCCAGCATTTATAAATCTGGAAAAACTGTTTTATTGGCTGCCTTTGTGCCAGCATTATTGATATGCTTTACATTTTAGTCACCAAATAAATTCACATACATCCTAGACTGTGATTAAATCAGTGTCAGTATCGCATGAACTGGGTTAGCCAGAGCCAACGCTATAAAAGCCACGTTCCTAATCCTTTTCCGTACATCAAGGATTAAGGAAGGGCTAAAAAACAGATCAAAGAAGTAGATCATGGCCTTGAAAAAAATTATTGTTGAGTGAGTCAAATATTTAAGTGGAGATCAGGTACTTTGAGAGAGAAGGATGCAGATGACTAGGAAAAAAAAAAGGACAGATGTTGAAGAAATTTACCTACAGGATCTCATGGCTTGGCAGAGATGTCCTTCATGCTACAAGCCAAACATGTGGAAGTGGTTGGTTGGGAGCAAAGCTGAGTTACAGAACTGCATAGCTTGGCTAGTCGCTGAAAGAGGATTTTTGTTTTATTTTATTTTTAGAGCAAAGGTTCCTTTAAGATGCAGTCTGTGAAGAACTGTGACAGTGAATCAGCTGGGCAATGCATACCAACTATAGCACCTTGTACAATTTCTTTCTCTTTTTTTGCCAAATTTCATATCACAAGAGAACTATAAAACTGATTTTGTCTCTAATAGTCCCTTATAAATGCTATGTCATGACTCTGGTCAACTCTGGAATCTCATGAGGACAAATGGATATCCAGTAGTCATATGGCCATGTGTCTTTTATGTGTGTGTGTGTTCGATCATTTGTACTGGTGTACAAACCTGGAATAATAACCTTTGTAAATGCTAACCGAACTTGACACTTGCTTTTCCAAATTAATGGTCTTCACCACAACCCAAGAAGAATAAAGGTTGTGTGTCTTCACTTTTACCAACATGGAATGGCATTAAGTTAAACCAGAAAAATATCCTACCTGGAACTACTTCAAAGAGGAATTTTCCTGGGCTCTCTTCATTGCATGGATGTTCAAGGACTTTATTTCCAGGCAGAAAAATAGTACCCTGTGAACACAAATATCCCAAACATCAACATCATCATAAGGCAAATACTGAATATCATCATCATCATCAATGAATATCCGAAGTGTATTTGTCATCCAGGATACAGTAATATGCATCAGACTCATTTATATTCCCAACTAATCAAAAATCATGTAACAGAATCATATTCGTTCAACATTTAATAAGTATTTGTTGAGCAGCTGATGTGTATTACATCTTGGGTTCATTTTAAGCACCGATTTATTAAATGCATTCTGTGTGCCAAAATTTTTACTGAGCATTCTACCAACGTCATATTATATAATTGTTAGAATAGTCTAATGAGCTAGGTATTATTTTCCCCCACTTTACAGCTGTTCTCCAGGTTTTCCTTTTTTTCTGTTCAGTCTCCTCTGCTGGCTCTAAGTGTCCTTTAAATATTAAAGCGTTTTAAAGATGTATCTGTGATTCCTTCTCTTCTGAGTCTATGCTCTCTTCCTCCGAGCTTAATCATGCCTATGACTTCAATAACCAACTATAACCCAAATGAATATCAGATTAATATTTCTAACTCAGTATTCTCTGAGCTTTACACCTTTATATCCAAGAACTTATTGAATTTCCATCTGGATGTCTCAAAAGCATCTTAAAATAAATTTAGTCAAATTAAAAGTGCCCTTAATTTGGTCATATTTATGTATTGCCTGGCTTTGTGACTGGCATCTTCTTCCAATCAGTTGCAAAAGCCAAAAATGTAGGAGTCATTACCTCTAGTATATTTCTACTACCTACCACCACTTCCTAACACTTCCTAGTTCAAGTGACTATTATCTGTAATCTGGTATGGTTTTGCTGTGTTTTTCTATTTTTTTTTAAGATTTTATTCATTTATTTGAGAGAGAGAAAGAGAGAGAGAGAGAGAGAGAGAGAGCATGCACACACGAGTGGGGGAAAGGCAGAGGGAGATGCAGACTCCCCGTTGAGCAGGGAGTCCATCTAGCACAGGGCTCAATCCCAAGACACCCCCAAGATCATGACCTGAGCTGAATGAAGGAAGACACTTAACTGACTGAGCCACCCAGGTACCCCTGTGGTCTGGTATGTTTCAAATTCACTGAATTCCCTATAATACTCAAAAATCTTTCTTTTTTTTTAAAAAAAGATTTTATTTATTTATTCATGAGAGACACACACAGAGAGAGAGAGAGAGAGAGAGGCAGAGACATAGGCAGAGGGAGAAGCCTGCTTCATGCTCCCTGCATTCAGGGAGCCCAATCTGGACTCGATTCCGGAACTCTAGGATCACTACCTGGGCTGAAGGCAGGCACTAAACCGCTGAGCCACCCAGGTGATCCTCAAAATCTTTCAATCCACTTTTTTCCTTAATGTAGTCAAAGTATCTTCAGAAACAGAAATTTCACCTTGCAACTTTGTTGTTTAAAAATCTTCAATGCCTTTCATCTGCCCTAGGATCACCTAGGATCACGTTCTGAATGGTCTACTCCATCCACGTCTATAAGCTCATTTTTCTACTCTTATGCTTTTGATGCTTTCTATGGCTTTCTATAATCAAGCTGATAAATAAATAAATAGCATAAATTCTCTAAGTAGTATCATATTCCCATCTACCATAGGACTACAATCTTTCCTGGATTATTTTATAACCATTGATTGATTGATTAATCCAAAATATACTTGTGTAGCTTCCAGCAAATTTTCCTGCATTGATTTACCATTGTATGCAATTATGTTATTTGTAAAATTATTTTATTAATGTCTATCTCCATCATCAAACTCTAAGAGAGCAAGGATAACATGTGTTTTGCTCCATTGATTTACCACCAATGTCTAGTGTTTTGCCTGCCATAAGATTAATGGTAAAAATTGTTAAGTGAATAAGTACTGTGAATGCAGTAAAGCCAAAATTCAAAACCACGCATGTCAGATTTAAAAGCCCATGTTATTGTAAACCATATTATATAGTCCAGCTTTGCCAGCTTGAAAGCAATATTTAACTCAAGTGATATTGTACTCAATTTTCATCCTACTTGGTTTGGTACAGAAAATTATGATCATCAATTCTGTCCACTTCTAGGCTTAGAGAGATAAAGCATAATACTCCCTAAGTAAAATCCAAGGAATTATAGGTTAGACACACCCCTCTCCCTCCCTGCTTACAAGATGAAGTGTTGGAGGTACTGCTTTTGTTTTCCTCCTCCAGGAAGTATATTTTCCTATTTCTCATCACATCTAGTGTCTCTGGCCTATGGATCACATTTTGTTTTCTTGTATTTTCCAATCATTTAAAAAAAGTATTAAATATCTGAGAATATTCATCATAATTAAGACCTTTTTAATCTATAGGCTTGACATGGTTTCCATATAAAGTGATAGAATTAGTTGTTTCAATTAAAAGTTTATTTTACTTACTGAAATTATTTTGTGAAGTAATTAAAATTGTTCTAACACTTAGCTGAGTGTTAGAACATAGCATCTAACTTTCTAGACAGTTACAATATTCATTTATGCATGCATGTATGCTTGTATACTTGTATGTGTGCATGTATGGCTCCTGTTTACTTCTATGCCTTCAGGCTCTACTTCAGATCTTAATCTGTACATATATTGTAGAAGTTGAATTCAAGCCACCTTCCTGCATAAACAATTCTCCTGCATGAGCCATTCTCCTTCATGAAATCCCAAACTACTTCACTTGGTTATTAAAAAACAAAGTAGTGCTGCCATTTGTTGTCTTTTTCATACATGTGAAATAGCTACTTCTGGCTGAGATTTTTATTTTAATTTTCAAATTTGACATCTTACAGATTTTATATTTTGACTGTTTTCCAAATAAATTGTGAAGTCAGCATAATAGTTTAAATATCAGTAGACAATGGTTAGGGGAGGTTATGCTATAATTGACAAACATTTGCTGTGGTTTATCCTAGAAGTCATTCAGTGAGTAAAATAAAGCATTTAATTGAAACAGCTATCTTGATCACTTTGTATAGAAACCATATAAAGTCTATCACTGAGAGAAGTCTTGATAGTGAGTTATTTTCAAAGTATTCTGTAATTTTATATTGTTAGAAAATGTAGATAAAATTTAAAAGCCTGTAATTTACCCACCGCCATAGATAATTAATATTAGCCCTATACATCCTCCCATATTTGCATATGTTTATATATGTGTCTGCTAACACCTACAGTAATTTTTTAGAAAAGCAATCCAAATGAAGTCTAATTTATTATCTGTTTCAAAACTTAAAAAAATCACATATTGTTATGCCAATTTAGCAATCAACATCATTTTTTAAAAGATTTTATTTATTTGACAAAGAGAAAGAGAGCACACAAGCAGTGGGAGGGCCAGAGGCAGAGGGAGAAGCAGGCTCCAGCTAAGCAGGGAGCCCAACGTGGGGCTCCATCTCAGGCCCCTAGGATCACGCCCTGGAGCCAAAGGCAGAGCTTAACCGACTGGGCCACCCAGGAACCCCATAAAGAACATTTTCATGAATATCCATGAAGCTAAATCTTAGCTCCTCCTTAACCTATTCTGTAGGACAAATCCCTGAGAAACTAGTAGTCAAAAAGTATGCACCATTCATATGGGTTTGGTTACTTCTTCCAGAGCTGCCCTGAATCAACTAAGCAAACAGAGCTAATGAGCAAGTAAAATAAAAGTGCCCATATTACTGAGAGGTAGTTTGTTGAGACACTACCATATGTCAGATATTATTTCTAAAACTACTTCATCAGATGTGAAGCATGCGAAAGAAATAAACTCTTTACTCTCAATGCAAGAATAACATTAACACATGACTATACAAGAAAGGCTTACCTACAAGTATGTAGAAAAGCAAACAGATATAACAAAAGTGTGAGAAGACAGTGTCATTAGGGCAGTCTGACTAGTTAAGAAAAGTGATAAGAAAAACCGGTTTTCAAAGAAAGATTAGATTTTAAGATTTGGTAAGCTTGGGATAATCTTTCAGAATGGAGGAAATAACACATCAGCAAAAGCAAATAATTAGGGCCATGTGCGCAGAGCACGGTAAATAAGAGAATTTTTCCAGGGAGGAAAAATTAGGAAGTAAAGACTATTGGTGATGCTGAGGACACCTCATGGAAAGTCTAACCCTGGGCAAAGGATGCTGCATTTGACCTCTCAGTTAGTAACTGAGGACAAGGGCAAAACAGATGGAGATTTAGGATACCAGCCTCCTAGATGACTGTTACCATGAAGCAATTATTTTGTCATAGATGGCGACATCAAGACTTATAAAAAGGTATTGGCGTCAGAAATGGCATACATTTGCACCAGGGATGCATTACTGGAGACAAGATTTTTGGAAATATAAAAGAAACTGGGCACAGTTTAAGCACAGGGCATGAAGAAGGAAGAGTCAGAGATGACTTTGACTTTTCTGTGTATCTAGAAAGAAGGTGGTGCCTCTCTTATTTGAAATGGGGAATTGGGAAGAATTAAGGTCCATTGAGCCCATGTACTTGAGCCCAAAGTGTGATATTGTTTAATTTTCTGTTAGTAGCTAGGTAGGATGCTCTCTCTGTTTGCCCCGCCCCCTTTTTCCACCCATCACTTTATTCTGTAACTCAGGAGACTAATCTCTATAAATTTCATCAACCAGGCTCTCTTGACCTCTGACTTCAGGTTGGATTTGAGAGGTCATAGCAGAAAATAAGAAGGCCACAAGACAAGCAGACTGAGGTATTTATTAACTTGTCCTCCTCCAAGATAAGCTCCCTAGTTGCATTGGATACCTTAGTCCACATCTCCTAAATTTCAGGCTTCACCAGGTTCCAGTGGAACTAACAGGTCCCAGATATTTTCCCTATCTGTGGGTTTCTATGAACTGTTTCGACACTATAAATGGTTTCTTTATCATACACTCTACAATTACCCCCTTTTAAAGTGGAGCCGTCAATTTCTTGCTGGGATCTTGAGTGACAAAATAGTCCACTGCAAGTGTTCCTAGTTTTCTATGAAATGGCATATATTACCCCATAATGTTCAATATGCTTCACTGGAAATTTGGAGGATCATGGAGAAGAGGCTCAAGTATAAGAAGGAGATGTAACCTTTTATTTTTTTAATATTTATTTATTTTCATGAAAGACACACAGAGAGAGAGAGGCAGAGACACAGGCAGAGGGAGAAGCAGGCTCCCTGCTGGGAGCCTGATATGAGGACTCGATCCCAAGACCCCAGGACCACGACCTGAGCCAAAGGCAGATGCTCAACCACTGAGACACACAAGAGCCCCAAGATGTAACCTTTTGATCCAAGTTCAGTATCTAAGACAATAATTTAATGTCAATAACTAATCAGCACGTTCAGAATAGAAT
Source organism: Canis lupus dingo (assembly GCF_003254725.2). Taxonomy (NCBI): domain Eukaryota; kingdom Metazoa; phylum Chordata; class Mammalia; order Carnivora; family Canidae; genus Canis; species Canis lupus. Next base: position 9,314,510 of record NC_064274.1, on the reverse strand, counting down.
TATGCTTTTTAAAAATCCATTATAGAGAATATCTGTTTCTCAAGAATCTTTAAAACTTTAGAATGAGATAATATTAAACAAAATCTTTTTATAGTTTGAGAGCTAAGAGTCGGTAAAAGAAACATAGTTGAGAACCATGTTAGTGTCTCATTTCCAGCTTAAATTGCTATTAGAAAAGGAGCTCATCTCTAGTTACATTCAAATCACTGAGCCAAAACCATAAGATATTGGGGTAAAAGCAAGATGATGTTGAAAATAAGCACAGTAATCTTATTCTCTGGAATTTGGATTGAAAAAAAATGTACCACGTGTAGTACCTTTGTTAGTTTCTATGAACACAGTAATAAAAATTTTCTTCCAGCACTAACAATGACCATGAACATCAGAAGATACTTGGCAAAGTCTCAGCTTGACAGTATATATATGTATTTGTAATGCAACGAGACAGAGGTTGAAAAATGATATCAAGGGGAAATAACTATTATTCAACAGGTTTTTTTTGAATAACATAGGTTTATTTGATTTTTCTTTCTTTTGTAGCAAGTAATTTCATTAAGCCATTCAACAAATATTTATTAAACAACACTTGACATATAACAGGCCCTCTCCAGGCACAGAAGATATAATGGTGAGAAATTCCAACAATGTCTTTGCACTCCTGAATCTTAGGATCACGCAGGGAAGGTTGAAAATTGAAAAGAAAAAAACAAACACACAAACCTAAAATTGTACCCAGAAGCACTGTGGCCATATAATAATCTACCAATGACAATGAAGTTTCTGGTTAGGTAAATCTGCCCTGCAAGTCAATCTACTTTGTTTCAGATTCCCACACTACCACCAGTTAACTAGATGACTTCAGGCAGGAGAGTTATCCTTCTTTTTCCACAGGTTCTACATTCTTAACATGTGATTAAAAATATAACCTACTTCATAAAGTCACTATGAGCTAATATGGGTAGTTTGTAGAAAAATGTCTGATACATACTACTTTTTTAGCTGTTTTAATATGAAAAAAATATCTTTCTTATATCCCAGAAGCCTCAAAGATATTTTGGGGCCATATTTTGCAAATCCCCAAATAATGAGATAGTTCTAGTAAAAGTTAAATATATATCTGCTAATATTATCATCTAGTCCAGTAAGTAGGGAAGTAAACTAATTGGAATATTTTAAGTCTTTTTTTTTTTTTACTATCATGTTTGTAAGCCTAGAGTAATAAAACAAACAAACCTCTAATTAACAATTAATAGTATATAGCACAGCATAATGAAATTGATAATGATGATCGCTAACATTTCTTACCTATTACTTTGCTAAACTAATATGTACACCACTTATATCATTCATTTGCTCAATGACTGTGTGATGTAGGTATTTCTCATTTTATAGATGAGGACATGAAGCTCAGGGAGGCAAAGGGCCTGAGATGGTAAATTCCTAATACATATTTGAACAAAAAAAATGAATGAATAAATGAATACAAGCTCCTTTAAGGACTTTTTGATTAGTGAGCCCAGTTTATGTTCCTATTTCTAACCAATTACTGCTACTTATAACAGGTTGAAGAAGTTTTATAAAGAGTTTCTTCTTCGCCTCTGAAGTTAGTTACACCAATTCCTGGAATGCTGCTGGGGAGGAAAGTGAAGGAAGACTTGCAAATCCGTACAGTTTTAGAATCTACCAAAATAATTTTGAAATTACTTTGGGGGACACTGACCTAAGTATTATTATAAATTGCCTTATAGAGAAAATAGCACAGTATTCACAAAGCTGTCCACATTGTAGAATGTACTGTTTTTCCTCAAATAGATGTAATATTTCCAAACCATTATTTAAATTAACCATGACAAACATAATAACATGAGACTATTCTGTAGTTACTGAAAAAATAGAAATAAATTCTCTATATAGATGTCTCATGTTGCTACTTTATATTAACAGCAGATTTAGCACTTGAGAAGCATTGTCATTCTGGGTTCATTTTCATTTAAAGCAGCATTTGCATAATATTATTACACATGTTCAGATCCTTGGAGGCTAATTAATTGTGCATTAATTGTGATGGAGAGAAATATGTAATGTAATATGATACAATTCATTTAAAGGCTTTTAACTCTTTCTTCTCAGACACAAGGACCCGTGTGAAAACCCCCTAGGGACCAAGGTACATAAATTTATTCTCCAGTGGAGTCCTCCTGCATGAACATTCACCCTGGGAACATGGCCTTTACCATTCTAGCTACATTTAGATCACTCCTATTTGTCTACATGTTCTTGATTTATTGGAAAATGGAGACATTCCTTGACAACAGGAGGAAAACAGAAATATGGGAAAAGGAAGACATCATTATTCAAAATCAAAATTCCATAATCACACTCTCAAAATTGGTAGAGACCTTAGAAATGACCTCACTCATGTTTATCAAATATATGAATCCCTTTTCAATACTTTGATCGTCCAGAGTTTGGCCGAAATATCTCACTAATTTTCTTGTGGTGTTTCATGCCATTTTTGAAAGATTATAATTAAACGAAAAAAATCCAAATGTTGACACAAAATCCATTTCCTAACAATTTCTACCTGTGGAGTGAAATCCTCTTTTTTTTTTTTTTTCCCTCATCTTGAATCTTGTAGCTAATATCTACTGAGACTTATGTGCCAACATAAGTGCACATTGTAATCTTCTAAAATCCCTATGTGGAAGTACAATAATAACTGTCTATTTCACAGCAAGATTGTTGAGGCATAAATAGACTGAGTAGCATATGCAGTTGGTAAAGTGCAGAGATGCCACTTGACCCACCCTGAGTTCAAGCTCTACTTCCTTCATATGATGGAAAGCTACAATGCAATGTATTGGTTCATTTGCTTATTTGTTTTTTCATCAAATATATATTCAATATGTACTATGTGCTGAGGATCCTAAATGCTTAGGGGGGAGAAATAGAGATGTTAATAGCAGCTATCTTTGACTATTCGGGTCATAGATGATTTTTATTTTGCTCATTTTTTCCTATTTAAAAAATTGTTTAAAAGATTTTGTTTATTTATTCATGAGAGACACACAGAGAGAGAGAGAGAGAGAGAGAGAGAGAGAGAGAGAGAGAGGCAGAAACACAAGCAGAGGGAGAAGCAGACTCCATGCAGGGAGCCAGACTTGGGACTCCATCCTGGGACTCCAGGATCATGCCCTGGGCCAAAAGCATGAAGGCAGATGCTAAACCGCTGAGCCACCCAGGTATCCCAATTTTTTCCTATTTTTAAAATAACTTTAAAACATCGAGCACATTTTACTTCCATACCAATAAAAAAAATACAAGTATATTTTTAAAACAAAGGAAAATGACAGGAGAAGGCAAGGTTGGATAGGGGCATTGGGACCCTCAAGGTTAAATATCTGCTTTGCAGAAAGGACTGTGGAAGACCGTTCAAGAACATGATTAAATATAGTATAGTATTCTGAATATAGGCCACCTGAAGATAGCAAGTTCTACCTCCTGGAACCTGTAAATGTTATTTTATCAGAAAAAAAGGGTCTCTGTAGATGAAATTAAGAATCCTGACAGAGAATTATCCTGGATTATCTGGGTGGGCCTTAAACCCAATCACAAATCTCCTATTAAAAGAGGAAGATGTGATATGCCTGGCTGGTGTAGTCAGCTAAGCCTCAGACTCTTGGTTTCTGCTCAGGTCCTGATCTCAGGGTTATGAGATCGAGCCCAGCCTAGAGCTCAAGCCACTGAGATTGAGTTTGAGATTGAGACTGAGATTCTCACTGCCTTTTCCTCTGCAGCATCCTCCCACCTCTCTCAAATAAATAAACAATTTTTTTAAATAAAAGAGGCAGATATGATAATCACACAGAGGGGGGCAAGCAATGTGGAAATAGATCCAAAGACTGGAAGGACACAGTGACAAACTAAGAAATGCTGATAGTCACCAGAAGCTGGAAGACTCACTCCTAGAGCCTCTGAAAGAAGTCTGGCCCTGCATATTTACCTTGATTTCTAATTTTTTGGCTCCAGAACTGTGAGACAATACATTTCTATTGTTTCAAGACATCACATTTGTGGGAATCTGTTATAGCAAAGGAAACTAATATATATAAATTAATACATATAAAACATACTTTGAAGCAAAGCTTCCAATGATCCCTTCCTTGTAAGGAGCATGTAAAATGTTGAGGTTTTAAAAGAAGTCCACTGCTAATTCTCAAGTGTTGGAAGGGATGTTTAGCTTTTCATGAGCCAGTGATTTTGGGGGCAAGTCCACAGTGTACAAGGTCCTGAAATTAGACAGTAGCCAAAGAAAATCCCTCCTTACCCCACCCTCTATTCTCAATACGAGGAACTGATTAGCACCACATTCATGTCCTTGGAATCCCAGAACAGAGTATCTGTGGCAAGGTTAAGAGCCTTTATTTGGAGAGGACTGAGTTTAATTGCTAACCCTTCTCAATTAATTATTAGGACCTAGTCTTTGTATTTTATGTCCAAAATATATGCCATTTTGCAACGTTTATTATTTCTCAACCAGCAAAAGAAATGTCAACTGTTCAGAAGGTGATAAATGCGAAAGGTTTCAAATGACATCTATGGCAGTAGGAGAAAAAGGAAAGAAAAAAAAAAAGAATTCTTTTAGACTGTATGTCTCTACAAAACAGAAATATGAAGAGTAAAAACATAGCTATATAATATCTATTATGGGAAAATCTGGGACCCCTAAAAAGAAGGGTCCAAAAAGCCATTTTCAATGAACTAGAAAATTGATGGTAATTTCAATAGTCTCATTTAACCTGTTTTCTTGAATAACTAATAAACACGTTGTGTATTTAAAAATAAAGTGGAAAAAAACGTGGTTCAACCTTGCAAGAAACTGTGTAATAGGTAAACCTATAGTCTCAAAATACATTGAGATGCTGAATACAATGATTTTGCTAATTATTTTAACAACCAGGTATAATCGTTTTAAGTTAAATAACTTTCCATACATTTAAATTTTAAAATTGGGAAGTTTAATTGGAAGAAAAATGTCTTTAGTAGGACCAAGGCAACCTAGGATTTAATCAACTTGCTTTTGACACTGAACTTTAAAAAAAAATTCCTTTGATTTGTGGTGCACCTACTTTTCTTGACTTTCCCGTACTTCTTTGAACTACTTCAACATGATCCTTAAAATTTGGTGCTGAAATTGCACATGCAGTGTGATATTTACTTGTGTAAAGATACTATGTTTTTGCAAAATTACAAATGTTTGACAACATTTTCTATTAGTAAAGAAAGCACCACTCTCCAGGCGCCTAGGCGGCTCAGTTGGTGAAGCATCTGCCTTCCATTCAGGTTATGATCTCAGAGTGTCTGCCCTTGGCGTGATACCAGAGTTCGGGATCAAGTCCCTAATCGGGCTCCCCATGGAGAGCCTGCTTCTCCCTCTGCCTAGGTGTCTGCCACTCTCTCTATATCTCTCATGAATAAATAAATAAATAATCTTAAAAAAAATAAATAAAATAAGATGGTATGTTTAAAAGTGCCTGGGTGGCTACTTTAGAATGAATGTTCAAAGAAGTCCTGAGCAGGTATCATTTTAGTTGTGATCTAAATGCTAAGAAAAATTCATCGATGTGAAGATGAGAAGAAGGCGGGGTGCTCAGAACCTGCTTTATAAACTAAGTTTAAATGTTTCTATTTTTATTCTAAGTACAATGAGAAGCCATTGAAGGGTTTTGAGCACAGTATCACCCGATTTTTTTTATTTTTTTTATTGTAATTCTAATATAGTTAACATACAGTAGTTATATTAATTTCAGGTATACAATATAGTGATTCATCACTTCCATACATCACCCAATGCTTAAGATGACAAGCATACTCCTTAATCCCCATCACCTGTTTCTCTGATTTGCATTTTTAAAAGGACACTTTGATTACTGAATAGAAACTATACTGTAGAGATAAAGGAGTGGAAGCAGGAGGCCAGCCTAGTTCAGGATAAAGAAGATTGACAGCCCTTGAAAAGAAGAAAGGTGTTATTATTTAGATTATGTTTTGGGGGTAAACAGGAGTTGATAATGTGTTGGGCATGGGACTCAAGGAAACAGAGGAAACAAGCCTAGAATTGTGTCAATATTGGAGTACTCGGTGATCATGCATACATCTATCTTCCTCATACATATACCATGATGGGGAAGATAAAGTCGGGAAGAAATAGAAGTTGGGGGAAAATCAAGGGTTTGGTATAGGCCACATTAAGCTTGAAGTACCCATTACACATACAAGAAAATGACAAGTAAGAAGTTAGATACATGAGTCTCAAATCCCAGAGACAGATTCAAGCTGAAGATTTACTTTTGAGAGTCCTCTGACTGTAAACTGCATTTGAAGTCACAAAATTAAGTTAGGTAATCCAGGGAGAATATGTAGCCTGGTTAAGGGAGAAGGCCAAGAAAAGATCTCCAGAGCATGCCTAGATCTAGAGGGCCTACACTGGATTGCGGGCCAGGAGAAAGGCTGAGGAGGGGTCAGGGAAGGAGGAAGAGCAGGACAAGGAAAGCTGTGATAAGAAAGCATTTCAAGAAATGGTCATCATCTGTGTTAAATGTGTGCCCCAGTCAAGTGACAGCACAACTAGAACACTGACAAACAGAATTGGTCCAAAAGAAGATCTTGGTGACCTCGGCAGGAGCAATCTCAATGACGTGGTAGGAAAAAAAGCAAGTCTTATTCCAGTGGGCTGAAGAAAGAATCCATGACAGGAAGATGGGGACAGTAATTAGAGAACTTCTCCAAAATTTTCCATGTGACAGGGATCTATCTGATAAATGATTAGTAGCAGGATGAATGCAGGTACCAAGGTGTTTGTGTTTTGTCCTATTTTGTTTTAGGGGAGGATACAATAGAGTGTATTTATTTGCTGCGGCAATGATTCAGTAGAAATGGGAACAATACACCCAGAACCATTTACTGAGAAATCTATTCTTTCCCAACTGATCTTCCTATCTCTGCCAACTCTGTTATTAAATTACTTTTCATACATGTGACAATCTATGTTATTCTGTTCTCTTGGTCAATTTTTCTATCCTTACATGAATAATATACTAATTATTACATGAATTACACACTATATTAATTATTATGGCTCCATATTTGGTAAGGTAAGTCTTGTTTCATTCTCCTTCATCAGATATGTCCTAACTATTCTTGGCCCTGTGCACTTCCATATAAAGTTAAAACCTGTTCGTCAATACCTCCCTCCAAAATATCCTTTTAGGATATTTATTGGCACTGCATTGAATCCATAGATCAATTCTTTTCCTACAATATGAAACCTTTTATAATATTTTTGGAATCTTTACAGAATTAAGACTTCCAATCCATAAACATGTTACGTCTCTCCATTAATATACGTTTTTAAATGTCTCCACAAATAATTATAATGTGAATATTTTTGTATATATATGTGTAAATATACAGATCTATAATTTTATATATGCTATTATATATTATATATGCAGTGTATATATATATTGTATATGTTGATGCTCTTTAAAATGGCATTTAAAAATATGTTTTTGAACTGTTCACTGCTAGGGTATGAAAATGCATATTGTTTTTTTATACATCAATCTTATTAAACTCTTTTCTGTAACATATTTAAGGGTTTTCTAGGCATACATATTGTCTATAAATAATGGCTGTTGTGTATCTTCTTCTCCAATCCATAATTTCTTTCTTTTATCCTAAAGTTTGCTAACAAGCACCAACTAATAAAATGGTGAATTGAAGTAATGATAGCATATCTTAACTAAGTCCAGGTATTAAGAAGAATGCTTTCAATGTGCCATCATTATTAACTGTGATGACTGCTAGAGATTTTTAATAAGATACTCTTTATCACTTAATTTGCTAAGAATTACTTCGTTTTTTCAATATCATGAACAGAAGTTAAATTTTATTAAACATCTATAGAAATAATCAGATTTTTTTTCTCCTGTAACCTGTTACACTATTAATTAATTTTTAAACCTAAGTGAAGCAGGGCTGATACTGTATTTACACAACCATTGCATTTCCCTCCTGAGCACACTGCGAGGTTTAATTTCCCGGTTGCTCTCTTTTCTAGGTACTTTCTGACCAGTAGTAAATAGGCAAAAGTACTCCCAACCTTGGCTCTAAAACACGCTGTGTGACCTTCTCCTTTGTCTCTTCCCATTTGTATGGTTAAAAAATGGTGTCATTAAACTGCAAAGCTACAAATGACAAGTGCTTAATTCTAGACATAACTGTGAGTGGTATGTATGCATGTGTCTGGCTGTCTGTCTGAATCATTCTCTAGGAATATTCTGTCTCTAAAGGTTTGCAGAACACCGTCATCTTATGAGAACTTTGAAACCCTCAGGAAACCATATCAGAATGGGTACTACTTGAATTATTATTATTATTATTATTATTATTATTATTATTATTTGCTTGTTTTAAACTCTAACTTCTATATCTTAAATATACAACTCTGAGAAAACTATTATAAATATTTGTATCTCTGTTTCCTCATTTGTAAAATGGAGCTAAGAAAAGAACTATCCATGGAGGATTGTTTAGAGTTTTAAACAAAACAATACATGTGCAGTGTTTAGCAAAATACCTTATGCATAGTTAGAGGTCAGTAAATATTTGCAATAATTAGGATCATTTTATATCTAAGTCTAGTTAGGTAATTTGGGGGGTAGAGTTTTAACACTCAATAAATGTTATCTATTATTATTATTTATATCTACAACCTAATAGAACAATATATGTTGAAAAGCAATCACACACACAATATTACTCAAAATAGCATATGTTGAAGAATAAATGAAGTCTGAGCAATATACTTTTTGATACATACATGGGTTTTCAGGTAATCTTGCAAGGAGATTTCTTTGGCAAATTAGGAAATGAAAACCAGCAAGCCTCTGACCTAGAACTAAGCAGAATTCTAAACAATTTCCTCAGCTCACTCAGACTATTATGCTACCTATTAACAACAAGTAGATGGAGACTGGGGGGAAAAACCGGTTACTTCCTTTCCATTCTAAAAAAAAATAAAAAAAATTAAGTAATTTCTGACATAAATCAGTTGCTCTGTGTACATTTAGCATTCAGGGTGCAATAGTCATGCTGGCCTCCTTTTCATTCCAGGTTGAGATAATCCACCTTAATTTTTTTGTGCCAGAGACATCACGGACCTTATTTTTGGGTGGGATAATAAATGGTCCAATACTCTACTGTTAATTACGTCTTCTTTTTTTTTTTTCAAGAAAATATAGCTTGTGTGCTGCATATGTGTCCAAAGGGTAGAAACTATTTTTAACTACTTATATTTTTAATGAAAAATAAAAACCTGTAGGGGATCACTGTTGTTCATCCAGTTCTTTCTGAGGAAATCTAAAATCTAAGTATGAAGTCTAGTTGTATTCTATGATTATTATAACTAAGTAGTAATTAAGAATCTTACTGGAAATATTTTTCTCAACATAGAAAAAATAAAAGTTAAGCAGATAACAGTTATCTCTTAGATTGTCAAAGTAAAATATCAATTCCAAAAGCACAAGGAAGAGCTCTAAATTTCTCTGGGGAGAATAATAAAAAAATGCACAAACATCAACTATATTTTTTCATTTTCTTTACCTATAAGCATTGGTTAAAAAAAGTAACTTCTTAGCATAGTTGTATAGCAGTGGTAGGAGGAAATAAATCTGAATTTTAGAAATATAAACAAAAGGAGGTAGTCATATAGCTCAAAAATACATCTTTTTGAAGAGCACATGTTGCAGTGAAATATGTTTCATGTCTACTAGAAATCTGTTTTCACTAAATTTTTAAAATAAATTAATGATTGTTAGTCATAAAGAATATCGAACTAAAAGTGGACCCTATATGACCATTCTTCATTATGACAGATAAATTTTAATAAGATGAAATTTATGTTAGCATTTAACTAGAAGTTTTCACAGTATATTTAGTCATTTTTATTTAAAAATCAAGCAAAATATATTTTGCTAAATTATCTTTAAAATACGCCCAGTTCAACACATACGGTATTTAACAGATTTGGAGTTGAACAAGGAAAGAATTTTTCTAACGGAATTTTGAGAGGTAATCTGCCCCCTCAGCTGATTTTACATCTACATATCACACAATTGTAGAGCTGGGAAGTATTTTAAAGTTACCTAGTTCATTCTTCTACATACCTTGATTCCGTCTTCATTTATCTTCTGTTGAACATTCCAGTGAAAAGGCATTTACTACCTTCAGAGGAAGTTCATTCCATAATAGTAGCCTCTGGTCCTTTTCAAGGGCCACTTCATACTCAGCTGAAATTTGTCTTGGGAATTTCTGCTCCATTTCCACCCTCCTTCAAAATCACTGCCGGATAATGCCCTCCGGCTCTCAACATCTCTGAAGATAGTTACCATGCCCACATTACATCTCTCCTTCCTGTTCATTTTTGATCAACTGTTCAGAATCATAATGTCCAAACACCTCATCATCCAAACAGTCTGCTCTGAATCCAAACTTGTCTGTCACTCTAACTGTTAAAGCATGGTGCCTCAAACCCAGTACCTCACAAGAAATGCCACTGAGTAGAAGTTAAGAGCATGAGTTCTGGAGTTTGACCAACTTTTTTTTTTTTTTTTTTTTTTTGACCAACTTTTACATATAAGCTTGCTTCCTTGTTAGTACAATCTTGGGCAAATTTGTAAACTGCTCTGTGCCTCAGTGTCTCCATCTATAAGACATAGATCATACTAGCAATTGACTCATAGAACTATTGACAGCCTAACACAAAGCCTACCCATGGTAAGTACCTAAAAACCACTAATTTTTAGAAATGCTGCACTATATGCATCTATATCTGGGCAACGTAATTCAATCAAAAAGCTCTAAAATTTTGCCAATAGGTATTCTGAACCATTGTTGTTCCCAGTGAGTACATAACCACTTTTCATATGAATGTCTATATGTATGCAAATAATATATAAGCTTAAATAATTATTAATCTACATGTACAAATGCCTTTTTGTATGTTATACATATTCATATATATTCTTTGTTAAATTTTCTTGTTAGTTTGGGTTAAGAAACTAAATTTTGGGTTAAAGTACAGTATGTGTCATTGTGTAAATTTATATAGTTTACAAAGGATTTTTAAATATATCATCTTATTCATTTTTTCACTCTAATTTTTCCCCACTCAGAGTGAAAAAGAAAAATTAGAGAGAAAGCAAACCATGAGAGACTCCTAATTCTGGGGAAACAAACAAAGGGTTGCAGAAGGGGAGGTGACTGGGGGGATGGGGTAACTGGGTGATGGGCACTAAGGAGGGCACTTGATGGAATGAGCACTGAGTGTTATACTATATATTGGCAAATTGAATTTAAATTTAAAAAAATAAATAATTTTCACTTTTCACATTTAATGTCTTTTCTTTAGGACACATCTTACAGACAACAGGAGACCATAGTTTAAATTGTATTGTTTTATTCTTATGTTTTACATTTGGTGCGGTCTCACATTAATTAAAATATGGTTTAAATGTGAAGAATAGATATAGTCATCATAAGAAGCATCAAAATCTAAAGCAAACTCTTTAGAAAACTTCACTTTCAAAAAAAAAAAAAAGGAAACTTCACTTTCCTAAGTGACTGTAGTTTATTTAGATTAATCCATACATTTCAAACGTTTAACACTTATTGATAACCCCCTTTAATCAATCAAATTACCTCATGATGCTTTCTGACTATTCCTTTTTTAAGTTTTATCTTCTTGTTTAGGCTTTCAAAAATATTAACTAAGCCCTATTGTATGCCAAATATTTTTCTAGGTGTTGAAGATACAGTGCTTAAAAAAGAAATACAAAGTGACAAACACAAAAAGCACATTATTGTCTGTGTGTTTACTTGATAAGAAGGGAGAGACATAAAAATAAGTGGAATATAATGTCAGATATTAATTAAAATCTTGAAAAATACTTTTTCTTTAAAGATTTCATTTGTTCATTTGAGAGAGAGAACATGAAAGAGAGAGAGCATGAGCAAGGGGAGGGAGGGAGGGGGGAAACAGACTCCCTGCTTATCAGGGAGCCCAATGTGGGACCTGATCCCAGGACCCTAGGATCATGGGTCAGTTTAACTGACTGAGCCACCCAGATGCCCCTAAAGAATATTTTTAAACAATTGAGGATAAAGAACTGAGTCCATACATGCCTGTATACATAGTAAATGGACAATACATTCAGTACTTTGTGATGGTCCATTTGGCAAAAGTTACTTTTAATTGTTGCCCAACTTCCCCTATCACTGCTGCATTTTCTCTTATTTTTCTATTGGTCTCCATTCCATAGGTATTTCATAAAAGATCTTTTTCTCACAGCCACCAAAAAAATTTAATTCATAAGTAAAGGGTTAAGGAGCACCTGGGTAGCTCAGTGTTTGAGTGTCTGTCTTTGGCCCAGGTAGTGATCTCAGGGTCCTGAGATCAAATCCTGCATTAGACTCCCCACAGGGAGCCTGCTTCTCACTCTGCCTGTATCTCTTCCTCTTTCTCTTTCATAAATAAATAAATAAAATCTTTAAAAAAATAAGGGGTTTGATATTTACAATTTAACACATTCTCATATGCATTTTTACATGTATGCAAATATATACAATGGATCTACTCATAGTCACCCCCAAACTGGATATAACACAACTGCCCTCAGCAGAGGAATGGAGAAACAAGGGACCATGCCACCTTGCAATTGAGTACCATTCAAGCAATGAAAAGGGAGGGAAACAGAAAACAGAAAACAGCATGGGTGAATTTCAAGTGCATTTTATTTAATGAAAGAAGCCAGGCTCAAAGACCACATGCTGTAGATTGCATTTATATCATATTTGGAAAAGACAAAGTTACAGGGAGAAAAACATTATCAGTTGTTACCAGGGGCTGAGGGTGAGAAAAAAAAAAAAAGATTGAGAAGGGACACAGGGGAATTATTTGTGGGGTTATATAACTATTCTATACTTGATTGTGGTGGTGATTATGTAACTACATGTTAATTATACCTCAATAAACCTGACATTGAACAAATGCAGTGTCACTGCATTCAGTGGGGAGGGGTAGTGGGGATGTTGGAGGGTTTCCCATTGCTGCCAACTCAGTCAACCCCAAATAGTGCTTCATCCACACTCCTGTGTTCTGGCCTATGTGTAATCCACCCTGACCACCTGAAGACCTGGTCTTGAAGTATCCTCTCTACATGTCACTCCAGTCAGACTGATCTAGCCCTGATCCATGAAATAGTTTTGCAAATTTCTATCAGAAATCCCCAATTCCTGTTGTACTACTCGTTTTCTCATCTGAGTAATATGCTCCAAGGCAGGAGTTATGTGCATTATGCATTTTTGCAAGGTTCACAAGTTTTGCACAATCTCTATCACACTCCATGCAGAGAAAACAGTAGTATATTTCAGACAGTAGGTACTCAAAATATTTGTGGATTGAGTAAATTATTGAATAGATTAGTTTTTAAAAAGCACATGAATGAATTTCTTATAGAACTATGGCTCTTGGTGATCAGGCAAGCTTCATATTAATTATTCTATCTTAATTATTCTATACTGCCTTGATAGGATCTGTTTTTAACACAAATGAAAGATAAAATCTCCTTTCCAGCCTGATTTTTGCCAACAATGACCCAAATGTCTCATGTGTAATCTTGGTTGGATCTTTAGTTTGCTTTTACCCATTTTTCTCCTTCATCCCATAATATACAGGTTTCTCTTTTTTCTCCTTTCATGCATGTGACCTTTCCCTTCACATGGGTCTCACTGGCAGACCTGGTCTCACTGGATGGACCTCTGTCCATCCACAATCAACCTTACACAGAGCCAACAAAGGTCTCTTCCCTCACTGTTTTGAACATATCTTGTATTTTTCAGACCCAAATAATGGCCTCCAGGGATTCCTTACAAGAAGTTAAAATTTTGCTTATGCTTACTCACAGGTTAATTATTCAGTTTAAGGAAGCTGGGTGTGTGTGGCACTGAAGATACTAGAATGTCAATACACACATACAAAAACAGTCATATCACAGTAAGCCTCATCTACATTTTCAAAATAACGATATCTGAGGTTCAATGCTCAAAGTTGAGTAGAAATGATGCTGTAAATTAAACATAAACTTAATCTTAACAATCTAGTCGTGTATTCTGAAAACAACCTCAACTATATTATATCAAAATTCACAAACCCACAAGGCAAACAAAACAAACCAAATATAAACATTTATCTTTTTGTTTTTTGCATTACACTGGATAACTATTGATGATTCATGTAAGAAAAAAATTATCAAACTGAAAGACACTAATTATTTTCATTGTGCCTTAAGGATTATCTTTTCCGGGGCACCTGGGTAGGTCAGCGGTTGAGCGTCTGCCTTCGCTCAGGGCTAATCCTGGGGTCCTAGGATTGAGTCCCACATCGGGCTTCCTGCATGGAGCCTACTTCTCCCTCTGCCTATGTCTCTGCTTCTCTCTCTGTGTCGCTCATGAATAAATAACATCTTAAAAAAATTTATCTTTTTCTGTAATAAAGTCTATAAAAACACTAATATGCTAATGGATATTGAAGTGTTTCAGTTAAAAATCCATTTAAGAAATGCATGTCATTAAAATGGATATTAATACATTATTAATTATTAGTAAGGTTGACATATTTACTATGATGCCAAGAAGTAACCTGAAAAAATCATTTAAATGTATGCATTATTCTAATTTTAAGAAAGCTGCATCTGTGTAAATACAATGTGCATCTGTCTCTCTTAGCCAAAAAAAAAAAAAAAGAAAAAGAATAGATTTATTTATTTGTTTTTTAATTTTTTTTAAAGATTTAAAAATAATCTTTACCAGGACCCCGGGACCACACCCTGAGCAAAGGCAGACAGACTTTCAACCACTGAGCAACCCACATGCCCCAGAACAGAATTTTTAAAAAAGACTAGTTTTACTTCTCTCTTTCATTGTGCCTTTTCACCACAACATAAGAGTATACTTCCCTTTTTAATTTCCTTCTCTCCCCTCATCTTATTGATATGCTCTTATATAACAGTCACAAAAAGAGAAGCTTTATTCCATATGGGTGTGTATATTTTATACACGTAGATGCTATAACTAGAAAAAAAAGAGAAAAAGAGACGCACATATTTAAAGGCTTATTAGAGCAGGGTACAGATGAAATAACCTTTCAGAAGGAGGAATATGCACCATGGAGCTGATGGACTTCTTTAGACTGAGGAACTGGATCCAAATCTCTGGTTATTTTGTCCTCTCAGACAAGACATGAAGGATGTGTGATCTGACCACACTGCAGATGGTTTGGATGATCAGCTTTCAAAAGAGAATTTTATTAAATCCACTTACCACGTGTTTTCAGTCAGCTGGAGCCCTCATTTTATTATACAAATACATACACTACCCACATGTGTGTTCATGTCTCTAGATGGTTCTCGATGTCCCACACTCTACAGTTTGTGCTAATGTGAGAGTTTACAAGTTTCCTGAACATCTGTCAGGACCACCCAAGAAATTCTTCATCTTAAAAAGAGAAAAATAGCAATCAACTCAAGTCAGATCAGATAAGATATGAAAAACAAGAACAGACTTTTCCTTATATGATAGCTGTTCCCAATTCTTGATTTATTGATGTTCTTTATTTTACATAGGATGTAGTCAAGCACAAGTATAACTTTTTTGAAAGATTCAAACAACAAAAAGTACCTAGTGGCTATTAGGCAATGAATACAATAGATAGATATTGTGGTCATGAAAATAAAGGGGTTTCAAGTGTAGTGTGGCCATCTACAAGAAGAAATATAAGTAGCTGATGGAGTCAGAATTATCGGAAGTGGTTATTGTCTTAGCTCCTCTTTCTTTAAAACACCTATAATTATGCAAACAAACTAATAAAATATCCAAAAGGTATTCACCTTATTCCTTACAGCGAAATATTTCCTCCTCTTCAAGATCTACTTAATTTCCAGAAGAAGGGTGTAAAAAATTCTCAAGGAATAAATACTGCAAATTAAATGTCCATATAAAACAATTAGGAATAATCTAAAAACCATTTGAAATAATCAGAATGGAATATTTTATTTTTCTTTTGCCTGCTGGAAGAGAAACCATAAAATGGAAATGTTCACACAGGATACTTCTCAAAAACAATGAGACTGACTTTCCATTGTTTTCCTCAGGGATATCTTAAGCATACATGCATAGTTCACTTCAAATCAAACTGACAATAATAGAAGTGAGTTTTGAAATGAAATCAATATAAATTTGCATAAATGTTAAGGATAAAGGCTCAGACTTTTATCTGTAACTTGATATTCACATATTCAAGTACTTACTCTGTCTCCACCTAGATGTTTGACTAATGGACATCTTAAACTCAACATGACCAGAACTGAGCTCCTCATCTTACCCCCACTCACCATTGGCACCATCAACAAACCTGCTCTCCCTGTAATCCTTCCTATCTCAGTTGATGCTGAGTTTTTCTTTTAGTTTGTTCAGCCAAAAATCTTAAAGTTATCCTTTATTTCCCTCTTTCACACCCACACCCAGTACATGAGTAACTCTTGTCTTCAAAATATATCTACTCATTACTTCTACTGTATGATCTCTTAAGAAAGTAGAAATCATTGCTAGATTTGAATTTGTAAATCTTAATTGAATTTACACAATTTGTGTTTTGCTAAAATGATTAATGGTTGATAGATAAATATGTCCTTTTCATCTAGCTAACTTATTAGCTGTGCATTTATTCATTCAGTAATATATATTGAATGCCTACCATAGGCCAGGCACCATCTTAGGTACTTTGAATATATCAGTTAACAAAATAAAGATCTTTGTCCTAATGAATCTTTTTTTTTTTTTTTTGTCCTAATGAATCTTATATTTAGTTACAGGAGACAGACAATCAATAATAGATAAAATAAGCACATTATGTAGTATCTTGGAAGATGGTAATAATATGGAGAAAATTTTAAAAATAGAGTGATATCAGGAGTTACCAAAGTGTAAGATTACAGGATTAATTAGAGTGGTTTGGGTATGTCTCTTGGAAAAGTGAAATTTTCTGTGTCTCTAAAAAGAGGATTAACAAGGAAGTGCCCAGAATGAAGTGATGTATCCTGCCCTAGCCTCAAATTGAAACCTTTTTCCATACCAACCAAAAGATGAGTTAGAAAGGTAGAAAGCAAAAAAAAAGCAAAAAAAAAAAAAAAAAAAAAAAAAAAGAAAGGTAGAAAGCAAGGAATGGGTGAGGTGGGGAATGGAAAGAGGCAAACAAACAAACAAAAAATATTCACTTGTTATGGACTGATTATTTGTGTCCCATCAGAATTCATATGTTGAAACCCTAATCCCCAATGGGAAGGTATTTAGAGATAGGCTTTTGATAGGTAATCAAGTCATGATGGTGGGGCCCTGGTCTGTTGGAATTAGTGTCCTTATAAGAAGAGGCGCTAGAGAACTTGATCGTCCCTATCCATCCTTCCTCTTCTCTCTCTCTCCTTCTCTCTCTCTCTCTCTCTCTCTCTCTCTCTCCCCATGCTCTGAGAAAAGGCCAGTAAGAAGGTCACAGTCTGCAAACCAGGAAGGGAGCCTTACCAGAATCTGATTGTGCTGGTACCTGGATCTAGACTTACAGCCTCCAGAATCATAAGAAAATAAGTGTCAATCACCCAGTCAATGAGATTTTGTTATGGCAGCCCAAGTGAACTAAGATAACTCTACAGTGTTAAGTACTAAAACACTGAGAATGTAAGTCTATGAAGCTAGAAAAGACATTATATAGAGAAGTCACATTCAAGACATTTATAGCACCTTAGAAATGTTGAGACATTTAACATTCAATTAATCCCCAAAAAAACCTATTAATTTTCAAAAACTCTTTGGCATCTGCCTACTTCTCCGTCTTCTTCACATATATCCCTATAAGAGCCTCCTGCATGGTTTCCTAGCTACCCATCTTTCCTTGTCAGGCATCCATAAAGACAGAAATCCTACTAATTCTCTGTGTTCATCTGTTCTTCAAATGATTAAACATGAAGACTTTATCGAAAGAATTCAAGTTCCAGACTGATAAAGATGTTGACATATCTGTAAACCTGAAATAACTGAGTTTTCTTATAAATTGTCATAATGGGCAGAACCATGACAAAGTTTTAGTGAATGTACAGTAATGTAGACACTGCTGGCAACCTTCCCTTTCCACTTTTCTATTCCTCACTCGTACTCCCCTCAAACACATACCTCTTGCTTAATCTTGCTTTAAAAATAATAGTGTATGTTTGATTAAGAAAATATATTAATATTAAGACATAATTTTTTTGAAAGACTTAGCATTTCTACTAAATTGCCCATTCCTTTCACGGCTTCTTTCTCTATCAGCAAGGCGGGGGGGGGGGGTTCACAACAACTTGATAAATATTCTGTTTGACTCATTATTTCTATATGGTGCCCTTTCATATAAGTCAAGCAGGAACTCTGGAAACCCCTGCCTTAGCTTTGAGGATGATTTGCTAGATACTTTACTCACAATAAGCACAATCCAGTAGTGAGTTAAGTTGAAAGAGTTTGTTTGAGAAACAAAGTCCTTGCAGATATGATATCAGTGAACTCTTTCCAGCAAACAAAATTGCCATTTAATGCAAAATGCAAAAATGTATAAAAGGATAGCCAACTTAACTTAAAAATAACACAAAGTCCTATAGGCATTAAAAGTGGAAATGAGTATGTTAGTAACAGGAAGGACATAAACTGTGAATCCAAAATGATTCAGGTAAATCATCTGCTTATCACATTCTAAATAAGATTGATATTTTGGGGCTCCTGAATGGCTCAGTTGGTTAAGCATCTGACTCTTGATTTTTGCCCAGGTCACAATCTCAGCATTGTGAGATCAAGTCCTGAGTTCGACTCTGAACTGGGTATGGAGCCTGCTTAAGATTCTCTCTCTCCCTCTGCTCCCCCAACCCCACTAAAAAAATCAATTAAATAAATAAATAAATAAATAAATAAATAAATATTTCTTTGATATACATCCACCTTTTCCTTATTCTAATGGTAAAATATTATGTAAATTGATTTTCTTCCTATTACTTAGGTTACCAGTCTGAATGTTACACTCTAGTAAAAGCTGATGATGAAGCAGGAAGAAATGAATACATTCAATATGCATACTATTTTAGAAACTTAAATATGTGGCATTTTAGATCTCAGTTCAATAAAAATAAAAAGCTGTCGGTCCCTAAATAAGATCTGTCACTCACAACCTAATTCATATATTCTGAAAATTTAGTCCATCTCCAAATGTTACATTGTCTTTTATCTGTGTATGGTTAAATATAGATGAAGAGGAAACTGACCATTCCTCTGGTTGTCTTAAGTTATTTGTAACTTTGTCAATATATTTCTTTCAGGAAAATCAAGTTCTACTCAATCAGTGTATTTTCTCTATGGATCTGTATTTGCTTTTGAGTACCATATGCATTGGGGATGGGATGTAGGGACTAGCAAACACTGCATAATGTATTACACCAATTAATTTGCTCCCTTTCAGATAAACTGATTAAAGGGAAATTAAATGGATTACTCTAATGAATATTAACTAATAGGAGTTAATTTGAAAACATCAATCTCTAATTTTTTTGACTTCCTACTGTTATTGCCTTGCAAATGACTTAGGTGTGATTTACTTAGCTTCAGAATTTTAACATATTAATTTCAATATTTCAGGATCAATAACAATCAAATAGAGCACAAATCCTTCACTAATAACCACATGTGTTATGACAATGGAGTTTTAGCTCAAAATAGAAGGTTGACAGTTTATAAAGAGATACCTTAGACGAGAATTTTATTTTCCATCTATGGTACAACTGGGTATTCTGATTATACTAAGATAATACTATTCAGTGTTAAACCTCTTTCAAGTGGATAAAAGAACCAGAAAGTACAGAATAAGCTACAAACTACATATATAATATTCTGAGCTCACAGTACAGATAATGTCTGGGGGTCGAATTTTTCTACTAAAATCCCAAATAGAAACCTGTAGTTTGGGCTTAAAATACACCTCAGAGTATTAGGCATATCTTTTTTACTTTCACTTCATTACCTTTTTTACCTTCATTGTTGTTTCCCTAACTGAGGTAAATGTTGTAGTTGTATTTAATTCTTTACTTTTAATACCTTGTATGAAACTCGACCACTCAGTGTATGATAAATGGGGCTATTTCATTACTTGAGGAGATTTACTTAAGAATCATAACTGAATTATAATATTGACATGAAGATCCATCTATATATTAGGAAAGGAAAGACAACTCTAATATTTACACCTACTTGTCTAGCATACTCTTTTTTTGTAGTCTAAAGGCTAAAGCTGGGATCCCTGGGTGGCGCAGCAGTTTAGTGCCTGCCTTTGGCCCAGGGCGCGATCCTGGAGACCTGGGATCGAATCCCACGTCGGGCTCCCGGTGCATGGAGCCTGCTTCTCCCTCTGCCTATGTCTCTGCCTCTCTCTCTCTCTCTCTGTGACTATCATAAATAAATAAAATTTTAAAAAAATAAAAAAAATAAAGGCTAAAGCTAAACTGAAAAATGCATAGTTATGTATATGTAACTGTATTTATGCGTCTAAGTATTTGTTATGTAAAACACACACACAGGCAAGTAAGTACACATAGTGAGAGAGGAAGAAAGAGAAAGTCAGGGACAGATAGTTTCTTAAAGGCCAAGAAAACTTTTTCACCATGTATACAAACAGTACATTTTCTAGTCCTTTACAGATTACAAAAGTCAATACCAGTAGTTCTATCATCTTCAATAGTAATACAAATATTTTCATTCATGGTGAGACAGACAGATGAAGCTCCTGTTCTGCTGGCACTTACATTTGGTTGACAATAGACTCATTGAGGCCACTGTCAGCCTGACTCCAAACCCCCGTCTCCCTGTACCACCTGGTTGATGTCCAAGGCCCTCCTGCATTAACATCGCAGTGAATCTCTCCTGTTTGAGCAATCTTGTAGTTTCCCAAAACTTAAAGAAAAGCCATAGCTATGTATAAATAAACGGATAAATAAATCAATTACTGCATCAATCTAATGTGTTTCCCAAAGTAAGTAACCCCTAGGAAATATCAAAACTTCTTCCTACTAATTACTCCCGAAAAAAATTTTTTTTTTTTTTTTATTGGTGTTCAATTTACTAACATACAGAATAACACCCAGTGCCCGTCACCCATTCACTCCCACCCCCCGCCCTCCTCCCCTTCCACCACCCCCAGTTCGTTTCCCAGAGTTAGCAGTCTTTACGTTCTGTCTCCCTTTCTGATATTTCCCACACATTTCCTCTCCCTTCCCTTATCTTCCCTCTCACCATTATTCATATTCCCCAAATGAATGAGAACATATAATGTTTGTCCTTCTCCGACTGACCCACTTCACTCAGCATAATACCCTCCAGTTCCATCCACGTTGAAGCAAATGGTGGGTATTTGTCATTTCTAATAGCTGAGTAATATTCCATTGTATACATAAACCACATCTTCTTTATCCATTCATCTTTCGTTGGACACCGAGGCTCCTTCCACAGTTTGGCTATAGTGGCCATTGCTGCTAGAAACATCGGGGTGCAGGTGTCCCGGCGTTTCATTGCATTTGTATCTTTGGGGTAAATCCCCAACAGTGCAATTGCTAGGTCGTAGGGCAGGTATATTTTTAACTGTTTGAGGTACCTCCACACAGTTTTCCAGAGTGGCTGCACCAGTTCACATTCCCACCAACAGTGTAGGAGGGTTCCCTTTTCTCCGCATCCTCTCCAACATTTGTTGTTTCCTGCCTTGTTAATTTTCCCCATTCTCACTGGTGTGAGGTGGTATCTCATTGTAGTTTTGATTTGTATTTCCCTGATGGCAAGTGATGCAGAGCATTTTCTCATATGCATGTTGGCCATGTCTATGTCTTCCTCTGTGAGATTTCTGTTCATGTCTTTTGCCCATTTCATGATTGGATTGTTTGTTTTTTTGGTGTTGAGTTTAATAAGTTCTTTATAGATCTTGGAAACTAGCCCTTTATCTGATATGTCATTTGCAAATATCTTCTCCCATTCTGTAGGTTGTCTTTGAGTTTTGTTGACTGTATCCTTTGCTGTGCAAAAGCTTCTTATCTTGATGAAGTCCCAATAGTTCATTTTTGCTTTTGTTTCTTTTGCCTTCGTGGATGTATCTTGCAAGAAGTTACTATGGCCGAGTTCAAAAAGGGTGTTGCCTGTGTTCTTCTCTAGGATTTTGATGGAATCTTGTCTCACATTTAGATCTTTCATCCATTTTGAGTTTATCTTTGTGTATGGTGAAAGAGAGTGGTCTAGTTTCATTCTTCTGCATGTGGATGTCCAATTTTCCCAGCACCATTTATTGAAGAGACTGTCTTTCTTCCAATGGATAGTCTTTCCTCCTTTATCGAATATTAGTTGCCCATAAAATTCAGGGTCCACTTCTGGATTCTCTATTCTGTTCCACTGATCTATGTGTCTGTTTTTGTGCCAGTACCACACTGTCTTGATGACCACAGCTTTGTAGTACAACCTGAAATCTGGCATTGTGATGCCCCCAGATATGGTTTTCTTTTTTAAAATTCCCCTGGCTATTCGGGGTCTTTTCTGATTCCACACAAATCTTAAAATAATTTGTTCTAACTCTCTGAAGAAAGTCCATGGTATTTTGATAGGGATTGCATTAAACGTGTATATTGCCCTGGGTAACATTGACATTTTCACAATATTAATTCTGCCAATCCATGAGCATGGAATATTTTTCCATCTCTTTGTGTCTTCCTCAATTTCTTTCAGAAGTGTTCTATAGTTTTGAGGGTATAGATCCTTTACATCTTTGGTGAGGTTTATTATGAACAGCTATACGCCAATAAATTAGGCAATCTAGAAGAAATGGACGCATTCCTGGAAAGCCACAAACTACCAAAACTGGAACAGGAAGAAATAGAAAACCTGAACAGGCCAATAACCAGGGAGGAAATTGAAGCAGTCATCAAAAACCTCCCAAGACACAAGAGTCCAGGGCCAGATGGCTTCCCAGGAGAATTTTATCAAACGTTTAAAGAAGAAATCATACCTATTCTCCTAAAGCTGTTTGGAAAGATAGAAAGAGATGGAGTACTTCCAAATTCGTTCTATGAAGCCAGCATCACCTTAATTCCAAAGCCAGACAAAGACCCCGCCAAAAAGGAGAATTACAGACCAATATCCCTGATGAACATGGATGCAAAAATTCTCAACAAGATATTGGCCAATAGGATCCAACAGTACATTAAGAAAATTATTCACCATGACCAAGTAGGATTTATCCCTGGGACACAAGGCTGGTTCAACACCCGTAAAACAATCAATGTGATTCATCATATCAGCAAGAGAAAAACCAAGAACCATATGATCCTCTCATTGGATGCAGAGAAAGCATTTGACAAAATACAGCATCCATTCCTGATTAAAACTCTTCAGAGTGTAGGGATAGAGGGAACATTCCTCGACATCTTAAAAGCCATCTATGAAAAGCCCACAGCAAATATCATTCTCAATGGGGAAGCACTGGGAGCCTTTCCCCTAAGATCAGGAACAAGACAGGGATGTCCACTCTCACCACTGCTATTCAACATAGTACTGGAAGTCCTAGCCTCAGCAATCAGACAACAAAAAGACATTAAAGGCATTCAAATTGGCAAAGAAGAAGTCAAACTCTCTCTCTTCGCCGATGACATGATACTCTACATAGAAAACCCAAAAGTCTCCACCCCAAGATTGCTAGAACTCATACAGCAATTCGGTAGCGTGGCAGGATACAAAATCAATGCCCAGAAGTCAGTGGCATTTCTATACACTAACAATGAGACTGAAGAAAGAGAAATTAAGGAGTCAATCCCATTTACAATTGCACCCGAAAAAATTTTTAACTGAAATTATCAAACAATTCATCTATCTATCTGTCTGTCTGTCTTCCATCTAACTGGAGATTGGGAAGTTTTTCTAGGAGCTGATGAATATATGGTCCTTTCCCCCAATCCTATTTCTACATTGACAAAGGGTAACACCCGATAAAGATTCAAAAAAATTAATGGAAAAATTTCTACATCAGCTCAAGGGTTCTTTTGCCTACTTTCCAGTGGGAATCTCTCTGAAAATATTTGCAATGCCCACATCTGTTGGCCAAATGTCTGAAGCGGAGAAGACCAATTGACTAATATAATACAATAATTTTACTGAAAATCTTATCCTCTTCTTTTAAGTTACTCCCCACACCAGTGAAGCCTTATAGTTTAGGATACTGGGGTATAGAGGTACGTTCAAGTTGCTTGCACAAGTATCTTTGTACTTCACAAGTTAGGCCTTCCTTTTCAATAACCAACCAGGCTTTGGGATTTGTTTGATGTATGCAAGGCATTCTTCACAAAGAGAAATAGGAGAGGGCATCTCTCTCATTCATACACACTGCTCTACAGCCTATAAATACTGTTATAAAATATTCTGAGGGGCAGCCCCGGTGGCGCACGGCGGTTTAGCGCCACCTGTAGCCCAGGGCGTGATCCTGGAGACCCTGGATCGAGTCCCATGTCAGGCTCTCTGCGTGGAGCCTGCTTCTCCCTCTGCCTGTATCTCTGCCTCTCTCTGTGTGTGTGTCTCTATGAATAAATAAATAAAATCTTTAAAAAAATATTCTGAGTAAGCTTTCCGATATTAGACCTCTCTAGAAGTTAATTGGGGAGCTTTCATTAAGAATTGCATCAATACAAGCAGTCGTCAAGGGCTCAATCTTCCTGGCAAACAACTCTTTGCCATGACTTACTCCAAAAAAATATAAGTAAAGTTCCTAAGTTTATGTATGTTTGTTACCTAAAAACGGTTTGATAATAGAGCATATTTACTTCACACTCTGATTTTAATAAGTTTTCAGATTATAATCTATTTTTCTTTTTTAAAAATATTTAATTTCAGTTAGTTAATATGCATTGTAATATGTGTTTCCGGTATACAACACAGCCACACAACACCTCCATATAACATATGGTGCTTGTCACAACTGTACTCCTTAATCCCCATCACGTATTTAGCCCATCCCCCCACTCATTTCCCCTCTGGTAACCATCAGTTTGTTCTCTATATTAAGAGTCTGTTTCTTGGTTTGCTTCTCTCTCGCTCTCTTTCTCTTTGTTCTTTTGCTCATTTGTTTTGTTTCTTAAGCCAAATAAGTCAATCAAAGACAAATATCATATGATTTCACTCATATGTGGAATTTAAGAAACAAAACAAACGATAGCATATTTTTATCTACTAGATATTTTCTTTATTTCCTTTATTCCCTACTGACTTATTATTATTCCTTATACCATGTGTGGTATATGAAATATAAGTACAAATTATTTGACATTCTTCCCATCAAGACATGAAGTATTAGGCCTTTCCTTTAAATATAGGTGAGCTCTATGACTACTTTGAATCTGTGTCAATGTCTGTGCACAAGACAGTTTATTGGGACACTTTCTGGGAGCCCTGATCCTCTAGAAAAATCTACAACTACCCTGGGATGGCTCTGCTAGAGAATTCACGTATAGGTGCTCTAATCAACAGCCACAACAGGGCTCCACTGTCTGCACCAAGGTGAGCGAAGCTGTCCCAAACCCATAAACCAGCTCATCGACCAATGAATACTATCTAGTGACCTCAGTTGCTGCCAACTGCAGCAAAAGAATTATTTAGCCAAACTCTGCCCAAATTTCTGACCCATGAAATCATGAGATACAGTAAAATGTTATTTTTAAGCCTCTAAGTTTGGGAATAGTTTACCATATAGTGATAGATAATAGAAACATAAAACAGTACCTGGAATCCAGCTGCAAATATAGCAAAACTAGCATATACAGCATTGACTTTTGGACCAGAAACCAGGGAGAAGCACAAAATGAAATGAGACCTGGGTTTCTCTCAATCTTCTACAGCACAGGAAGCAAGCTGAGAAAGCCATTCAGTTTCAAGCACAATGCCATTTCTCATGTCACAGAATAAATGATTCAGAGAGCATAAATTTTTTTAGATACTACACCATATAGGATTTATTCTCTGAATATAATCAAAATTAAAAAAATAAATGCAATATGTTTTATCACTAATCATCAGGGAAGTAGAAATCACAGCCATAATGAGCTATCACCTCCTATCACCTCATACCTATCTGGATGGCCATTATTTTAAAAAAAGAAAAAATAATAACAAGGGTTAGAAAGGATGTGGAGAAACTGGAACCCTTGTACACTGTTGATAGAAATGAAAATGGCATAGTTACTATAGAAAATAGTGTGCAGGTTCTTAAAAGATTAAAAATAGAACTACCGTATGATCCAGATATCACACAAAAGGGTTTAAAAGAGGATCTCAGAGATATAATTGCACTCATATGTTCACTGAAGCATTAGTTATAATAACCAAGAGGTGAAAACAATCTAAATGTCCTTTGATGAATAAATGGATTTTAAAAATGTGGTACATACACACAATTTGATATTATTCAACCTTAAAAAAGGAGATTCTATCATATGCTACAACATGGATGGATCATGAGGACATTATGGTAAGTGAAATAAGCCAGTCACAGAAGTACAAATACTGTGTGATTCAACCTATATGAGGTATCCAAAGTAATCAAACTCATAGAAGCAGAGAGTAGAATGGTCATTTCCAGAGGTTGTGGGGAGGTGAAATGGGGAGTTGCTATTTAATGTGTATAGAGTTTCAGGCTATGCAAAATGAGAAAGTTCTAGAGATCAACCATACAACATTGTACATATAGTTAACAATAATGTACACTTAAAAACTTGTTGAGAGTAGATCTGATGTTACATGTTTTTTTTTTTTAAATCAAATTAAAATATATTTAACAACATGGGGGGCCTGGATGGCTCAGTGTTTGAGCATCTGTCTTTGGCTCAGTTCCTGATCCCGGGATCCTGGGATTGAGTCCTGCATCAGGCTCCTATGTCTCTGCCTGTCTCTGTGTCTCTCATGAATAAATAAATAAAATCTAAAAAATATGCATATTTAACAATGCAACGTCTTTTAATATTACAAAGTACAACAACTTCAAAATATTTTAAAATAATTCAGGATACCTAATCCAATAGAAGCCAAATTAGCTCAAATGCTTTTTTTTTTTTTTTTAAGTAGTCTCCATACCCAGCATGGAGCCCAACTTGGGGTTTGAAATCATGACCCTTAGATCAAGACCTGAGCTGAGATCAAGAGTTGGATGCTTAACTGATTGAGCCACCCAGGTGCCCCACTCAAATACTTTTTTTAATAAGTAAGTGAGTTAAGAATTAAATGAGCAATTAAAAGATCAAATGATTGAAAGATCATTGTATAGGTTTTGTATAGACCCATCTATAAAATGAGGTTTTAAGAACAGTTTTCTCTGTATCAATAACCTTCATTGGCAGGGATAGAATTTCATCATTCCATAACATTACAATGTGTGGGAGAATCTATGTAAACATGTGTTGACAGATGTGAAAATTTTTCACGGAACTAATATAGGCTCCCTCCCCTGTCATTCTCCTCAACATACCCAAACTTATAAGAACTTTTTATTATTATCAAGACTCATTGCCTCCTATTACCTCAATCTCTCTCTCTTTCTCTTTCTCTCTCTCCCTCTCTCCCTCTGTGTGTGTATGTGTGTGAGACCTCCTCCCGCCCCCCCCCCAAAATTGAGGGAGATAAGAATTGGTAATGAAATCAGGGAAAGTGATAGATTTGGCTCATCCAATCTTTGAACCTTAATCTAAGGATCAGCATAGATACAGAAACCTATAATTTTCCCTCATTTCTTAGAATGTAGCAGGCAGAAAAGGGAGAGAGATGGTTTCTGGCAATGGGATGGAAGATTCATAACCAAATACTCATTATATGTCTTTAAAAGTGCTTAATATATTGGATAAGTCTGAGATGCACTGGTTGCATTGATGACAAACAGGAGTAGGGACACGGCTTCCTGAAGGAGTAGTTTTCGAGGGAGAAAGTTCTCTTTGCCCTGTCTCCTTTGCCCAAAGTCCAATACTGTTAAGATAACGTAGTTTTCATAGTGCCTGCTTCGTAAGGTCTACCAAGAAGAGGTCAATATGCTGTGCAAGCAAGGTTCAAAGAACCACATAAAGTGGTGGGAATATTTTTCTTTTGATTATTCACCTCCACCCCTGAACTTCTGTATTCCTTGAAAGGCAACTTCTTTAATTCTGCTTCTGGAGACCAAACTGATGATTCTGCATTTCCAAAGCATCTCTAGCATCCCTCTTCTTGCTTTTTTCCCAAAATAATGCAGGTCACTCTGCATCATGACCATGTGAGAAAGTCACTGGAGCTTGCAGAGTCAGGATGGCTGCCTTGGATTTTCCTCAGCTTATCCTATACGGTACATAGAATGAAGCCTCATTGCCTCTGCTTAGTGTAAACGCAGAAGTCTGAGGCAATGCAAACCACTCTCTATTTTCATTGAAATTAGATATTAAGCCTTCCGGTAATACAGTAAGTTAGGATGCTGCTTTTTGTAAAGTAGGCTCCATGACCAATGCAGAGCCCAGTGTGTAGCCCAACATCAGGCTTGAACTCACAACCCTAATATCAAAACCTGAGCTGAGATCAAGACTCAGGCCCTCAACCAACCAAGCCACCCAGGCACCCCAGCATACTATTTTATTATTTTCTTTCTTTTTTTTTTTTTTTTTAAGATTTTACTTATCTATTTGATATATAGAAAGAAAGCATAAGCAGGGGGAGTGGGAGAGGGAGAAGTAGTCTCTCTGCTCAGCAGGGAGGGCTGCGGGGGATTGTGGGGGCTAAATCCCAGGACCCCAGGATCATGACCTAAGCTGAAGGCAGATGCCTAACTGACTGAGCCACCCAGGTGCCCCTCCCAGCATACTATTTTCAAATTAAAGCACTATTGGGCTGTGAGGACACACAATATAAAAGTAATCAGGAATACTTGTCTATCTGTGGCTAAATTACATTTATGTCTACTTTTGTTTTTAATGCAGTGGCAGGGGACTGCTGGTATTGGTACTTAGGGGTCACTATCCAACTCAGCTGGGTGACTGCTTCCTAGAACAGATGCTCTTTTAGAGCAGAGTGTATGTAACATGTTGGTTAAGAAAGAGCCCAGATTTTGAGTCACACAGATTGATTTGAATTGGGCTCTATACTATTTCTTGACCTTGGGCAAATGTCTTAACTTTTTCCTAGTTTCTCTATCTAAAAATGAGGATAATAGCAGTACCTACATTCTAGGAGTGCTTTAAGGACTTATAATACATGTTCCATATAAATCATCCTGAACAGCACCCAACACATACTAAGTACTCAATAAATCTTAGCTACAATCTTTAGTTTATTTTTCCCTACCTTTCTATAAGAAAACATTTTGTTATTGAGAGTACCATTTACATGTAAATAAAGGCATGAATGTAAGACACATATTAACAAGGCTGATCTACAACCAACTTCTCCCTACCTTGAACAATTCCATTTCCTCCATGAGGATCATGTAAGGACTGTTACCCTGTTGTTATTTTGCAGAAGAAATATGAATACACAGATTTTTCCGAATTGCTGCGTTTAAGTTTCATACATATAAATTCTTTGGCGTCTTTCCTAGAAAAATTGGGCACTCTCTGGGGTGAGCTTGTGATTTCCAGATGCATTCAGAGAGCTCAATGCAGCTGTTATCTCCTACTGACCAGCCACAACTGGCTCCAATGTTCCAAACAGGATATAGCCCTTGGGAGGGGAGAGGATTGATGAATGTCATATGAGTTAGCAAAGGCTTTCTTGAACTTACATCATGTTTAATTGTATCAAATGCTGTTCATTATGTGGTTAGGTTTGTGGTGTTTCTTGGAGAAAGGAACAAGGAGAAAAATTGTTGGCATCTGAAAGAAAACCAGAAATCTCTGTTCATTGGGGACCTCAAATTAGACTTGAGTCATAGGATTGTCAAGTTGCTCATGCTAGAGTCAGCTGGGCTGAATGGCTTCTTATAGCACAATACACACATTCTTATATAATCTCATTGTTTCATTTTTTTTTTTAATGGGGTTAGATATTCTCAGAAAGCAAGATTTGGGAAGAGTTAGGATAGAATTTAGTTTCAAATCTTAACATTATACTAGGAGTTTTTCTATATATTTGAAGGCTGTCCCATTGAATTTAGAGAAGTTCTGTGGTAACTCTTATATAAAAGGACTGGTGGGGGATCCCTGGGTGGTGCAGCGGTTTGGCGCCTGCTTTTGGCCCAGGGCGTGATCCTGGAGACCCGGGATCGAGTCCCACGTCGGGCTCCCAGTGCATGGAGCCTGCTTCTCCCTCTGCCTGTGTCTCTGCCTCTCTCTCTCTCTCTCTCTCTCTCTGTATGACTATCATAAATAAATTTTTAAAAAATTAAAAAAAAATAAAAGCACTGGTGTATTCCTGCAAGACCCACTCCTGGATGCCAGGATGATCCTTTAAACAAGATATGCTGTAAAAGTCCTCCCTATGGTATTTGCCACCTTATTTTTAGGAAATCATCAGGCAAATATAAAGAGGAAGAAGTATCCTCATTTTTGTTAGAGGAGACTGCTAAGCTTGTGAAATCCAAAATGTAAGCCCTAACTCATGAAATATACAGTCTTATATCCACCCATACAAATGGAGAATAATAATGCAAATGGGCTTGACTTCAGAATACTTCAATTTTTACTTCACCTCTGCCACTTACTACCTGTATAACTCTGGGTTAGTCACTTAACCCATTTGAATATCAGTTCACTCTGAAACATGTAAAAACAACATTTACTTATCAAGTTCAAATACTATTGAGTACATAGGGCTCCCTGCGTTGTGATGCAGAAGCCATAGACCCCATCCCCACGAGCTCACAGTCTCGTACCATCAAACTCTGAATGAGAGAAGATACATAAAACTTCTCTGGTATGTTTTTGACTCTCAGCATTAATTGGTCTCAACTTAGTAATACCTTTCCAAATCTGCAGTTTACTTTGGCAGTATGGCATTTAATGAAAGATTGATTATGTACTGGGTGGTAGGCATAGCTTTTTAACAACCTTTCTGACTGCCTTTCAGTTTCAGCTAATTAGACATTGGGCCTTGGATAGGCATAGAAAGAGAATAGAGGCAGCCATGGGAAGATATATTTCATAACAAAATATTTTTTTAAATGAGAGTTGGGGTGCCTGGGTAGCTCAGTCTGTTATGCACCTGACTCTTGGTTTTGGCTTAGATCATGATCTCAGGGTCATGGGATCGGGCCTCATGGTGGGCTCAGTGCTCAGCATGGAGTCTGCTAGAGGTTTTCTCCCTCTCCTTCCTCCTCTGCTCCTCTCCTAGCTTGTGCAGTCTCTCTAATAAATAAATAAAACTTTTAAAAAATAAAATAAAATTAGAGCTGTTCAAGGATAGAAAGGGCAACTATTAGATGCCAGTTGTTTCTCATCAATGAGTCTGTTTAATCAGTCCAGAGAGTTTAGGTAATGCTCATGTTAATGAGATGTAGTAGTATCAGAGACAGTTGTGACTGGATGATACAGGTATTAATGAGGCACTTTTCCTGAACTTCCTCACTGGCTCATGACCATGCCACATTTGGGCCACTAGGAGGACATTTTCATCTCCTTGGAGAGGAGTAGTGTCAGAGAGGTAAAACTTCAAATGAGTAGTAGTAAAGCACAAAAACCTCCGACCAAAAATATGACAGAAAGTCCAATTGGGCAGAACCAACATATTTCCTCTTATCTGCTCTTTATTCCCCTTTCAGCTACACTTAAACAAAACAAAACAAAGCAGAAGAATAAAAACTAGGACCTCTAATGGGAGAGAAGAATTGAAGGAGAGAAGGAGGGACAGACCCAGTGAGATTCTCAGAGAGCAAGGACCCTGTGTTCTAATATCCTTGTGCTTAGGCTCAAGGTCACTTTTTCTGGAAAGCACGTAATAAGGTTTCACATGCCATCCCAGGATGGTGCATATCTGTTGAGTATGTGACTCCACTGAGTATAGGGAGGAACAGTTAAATATTCATATGTCTCAAAAGGAAGCACTAGGAGTTAGGTGAAAATGGACAGTGCTTGATATGTGGGTGAATAAGAGAAAATCTCTGAACCGAGGGCCAGACACCAGTAAGACCCAGGACAATATCTTAACAGATATAAGTATGCAGAGGGAGTTTTTATAAAGAAATGATTCCTATTGTGGTGGATGCCAACAGGGTCTGGATACCTGTCCAGATGCCATAGTGCTGTGTACTCCCTAGAATATAGTACACATTCTGGAGATAAGAAGGGAAAGAAAAAAATCCTGTCTCAATTGATTGGAAATCTAAAAACAGCTAAGAATTGTGTGAATTATGTTTTGATTATCAGTCAGAATAAGAATTTAGAATTCAGATTAATAGACAAAATCAATTAGGTAAAAATGTAGTTACATTTAATTTTATTCTGAGTTTGTAATCTCAGAAATTTATATGGTCTAATTTTACAATTCTTTTCCACCCTGAATATCTAGAATTACAGACAGAAGCCTAAGCTTTTGTTTTAGTTGTATTTCTCCAACTGCCTTTATTATTTGACTCTTGTTTTAATGTCCTTGTTTGTGCCTTTTATTATATGTCATTTTAAAATTCTTTCTGAAAGTTCTATAAATAAAAATAAAATTGGGCACTGGACCCAAGATCTCTGGCTGATTATGTTGAGCCTGGATATTGGTTTTCACATGAAAATCTTAAAAGATAGCCCACCAAATTAAAAAGCAACATATGATACTAACACATGGTTGGCTCATATTTGTTTTTCTGACATTAGCTAAAAAGTATATTCCTGACTTAAACAGACTGTGTGTACCCATGGCATCACTTGTTGGCTAGTAAACCTGGACTTTATTCCTTTTGAGGGACCACTATTAAAAGAGATGAAAAGAGGGGCACCCTGCTGGCTCGGTGGTTGAGAGTCTGCCTTTGGGGTCCTGGGATCAAGCCCGCATCAGGCTCCCCATGGGGAGGCTGCTTCTCCCTCTGCCTAAGTCTCTGCCTCTCTGTGTGTCTCTCATGAATAAATAAATAAAATCTAAAAAAAAAAAAAGAAATGAAAAGATGAACAGGATTTTATCAGTGAAATATTATCGGAGGACTCACAACAGTTTGTGCTTAAAAACTCACTTCACCATGAACAGCAGCAGTGGCAGGCAGCCGCAGAAGGAATGGATGCATCCTCAGTGACCTGCCAGGTCCAAAAGCTAGCTGGGAAATACATTCTGCATGTGAAATAGGCTAATTAAGTTCATTGTTCACTGGCTGTCACCCTAAGGGACTGCAAGGAGGTACAGGCAGTGTGCCTAACCAGGTTGGGTGGCAAACTTGAAACCCCTCCACCCCTTGAATATGCATATGAAGTGTGGACTGTCCCCCAAGGTCAGGAGTACAAGATAAATCTCTGTGTGCAATCATGCTAACATAAAAATAAAGGATTAAAATCTCATTAAGATGTTGTGAGGGGGATGAAGAGAGAAGACCAGAGCAGAAGGCAACGCAATGCCCTGCATGTGTCTTTTGCTAATGACCTTTATTTCATCAAAGCTCCTTGATTCGAAGATATGGATGCTGCTTATTGTAAAAAGCCTGCACAAAAGCACCATTTTGCCCCCACGTGAGTGCTCTGCTCTGCCTCAGTAAAAGAACTTCCACTCTATGAGGCTGAAGCCTCCCCTCTAACGTCAAGGAGGCAGTGGCTCTCCATGTGTTTCTTCTATGTGCTGCCATTTTTCAAGACCCCCTGGCACCTGCATCTTGTAATGACACTGCATAGGAAATTTGAAAACCCTTTCCTTAGCATAGTATTTTACTTCAAAA
This sequence comes from Canis lupus dingo, assembly GCF_003254725.2. Classification (NCBI taxonomy): domain Eukaryota; kingdom Metazoa; phylum Chordata; class Mammalia; order Carnivora; family Canidae; genus Canis; species Canis lupus. The sequence goes on along the minus strand of NC_064274.1, from coordinate 9,280,465 downwards.
CAACTACCCCTTTTGACAGAATTAAAGGGCAATATGTTTAGGGAACGAGATGACATTGCTCTGACAGCCTCAGCAAGACTTCTAGAGATAAAGAGGCATGCCTGCCCCGCTCAGGCACTACACCGTCTCATCTTACTCCTAACCCTGCTCTTTGCTCTCCCCACCTCCAGACCTAGTGCATGTGCTGTATGTTCCAACAATGGATCCTCGAGAGCCAAAAGGCCACCAGATAACAGTAGGAGAACCAATGCAAACATTTAGGTTTCTTGACCTCTTGTCCAGTGCTTTTTTTTCCCCACTTCACTGGGTCCTGACACTGTTCATTCAACACTTTTAACTCTGCCTGCAACTCCCAAACTCCAAGCACCAATCAAGCTGCAGATATAAATGTGAATTCTAGGGGAGCTTGCCTAACAGTTGTTGTTGCATTCTAATAAAAAGATCACTATTGCTCCATTTAGAGGATTTTTGCAAAACGATCTCTCAGAGTTCCTGGAATATGAAAGGCAGAAGCAAAGCAAAATGTCAACATTAATTTGATATGGCTTTTTGTTGAATGCAAAATGGTTCATTAAAACCTTAAACAGGTGGCAGGCTTGGCAGCCCACTGTGTGTACGCTATGGACAGATTTATTATGCCTTTCATTTTAAAATATTTATGCAGAAACAGCCTCAGTGAGATAAATTATCTTGTTCACAAGAGCATTCTGTTCGAGGCTGCTATGATAACTGCCATATCAATCAAATTATGCAATGAAAACTTACCATCAATTTTATAATCATCATCAATTATTTGTAACTTAGGAAACTCTTTTCATTACTTCTCCATTTTAATTTTGGGGTCTTCCAGGCACCTTTTATCTAATGGTGGGAGATACAGCCACAACATGGAGACTGTATGCAGGATGTCACTGCAGTTTCTGAGGGTCAGAGTGGGAGGCTGCTATGCATTGCAAAGCAAACATCATTATGTGTGAGTAGCATTGGCTCTACTCATCCTGTATGATGAGTCTGGGTAGACAGGAGCATGTAAACAACAGAGGCATGTTCCAACATTAGGGCGGGTTTGCTTCATCATATGAGGTGAGCCACAAGCCAATTCAAGTTCAGCATAATGTCAAGTGAAGCAGAATATATGCTTCAGACTCATTACTGAGTCCTTCAATAATTGCAATAACTCCATAGGCTCACTGCCATCACTTATCCAGGAGCTGGAAGTTTCTACTAGCAGCATCTGCCATTTGGCAAAGGTTAGTCTCATCAACTTTAAATATTACAGGACATTTTCTCTTGAAGAATATCCAGATATGGTTCTCCCACAATCCTGTCTGTCGTAGAACTTCCTAGATTGTTTCAGTTCATGCGGCGTCTGGAGTTTCACGTGTATTAATGAAGGCAACATTCTGGAAGCTACTTTCTGATCATCCTGACCTGCTAAGGTCGCTTCCCACAACTGCTAGATGCATACCAAATCTCCCTGTAAGCACACTTGCCTACAGAAAACACCCAGAGAGGACCAGTAAGGGGAGGTGATACAACTTGGCATTTCTTACCCAGACTCTCGCCTCACTTCCATTAGGAAAACCCTGATTATATTCACTACTGTCTTAGCTGAGTACTTCAAGGGCAAGGACAGCTTGGTTTTTCAACTGGCCTCTGATGTAGAGTTGCCCTCATCTTTCTGCTCCGTGCAGCTTTTCAGTCTTTACTTCTGCCAAGGAAGGAGGCTTACCAATCTTTCCTTCTTTTCTTTCCCTCACCAGAATTGCTCTCTCCTCCTCTACCGTGAAGCACATCATGTACCTTTTCTCAAAGCAATGCTCAAGAAGAACCTCCATGAAGACTTCTCAGCCTAACTCTCTCATGACAAATTGTTATGACTGCCCTCTTGGCACCTGTGAGTAACCACGCAGTTCTAATTGGCAAGATGCACATTTTTGGATGTGGCTATTTTTGGCTTTTTGTCCCCATCAACTATTAGGAATTCTCAAACAGCAACAAAAAGCCTACCTCAAGGCAGATCCTTCAGGTCAATTTGAGATGGTTATAAGAGTGCTGGAATGTGAGTAATTACTTCAAGGTTTCTGAGATGAATCCTCATTTATCCTGGAGAGCCAATACTCTGCACACTGACACACTTTAAACAACAGTGAGAGGTGCCATTAGCCCATTGATTTTCACTATGAAACTGTCAGAAGAACATGGGGCTTGAAGTCAGAAAAACTGAGTTCTAATCCCTGCCATCTTCTTCCCTTAGGAGTTGTGCAATTGTAAGTCCTCTGTGGTCTTAGATGTGACTCAGCTTTCTCATCTATAAAATGTGCAAAATGGCATTGGCTGTGGCAACCTTCAAGGGAGGCTGACTTACGCAAGGTATATATACATTTGTTTAGTAAAGTAGTATTATTATAAAGCTATAGTATTATTATTACAAGCACATATTTGTCAAAGAGATTTTGTATTATTCTTGGATAAGTGATAAAATGACACAATTCATGTAATCTTCTTTAAGAAGTGAGTACAAATGGTCTGAATTTTAATACTACTAGGTGCTTTCAGCAAGACTAGTTGCATTTGCCTACTTAATCCCTTTTAATTAGGCTGACAGTAAGATTAATGAGATCTACCATTTCTGCTAGAGCATGGTTCATAAAAGTGTGATCACTGTTCCACAGTACCAACAGCATCTAGGAATAGTAAGAGAAATGCACATTTGGGGGCTTTACACTACACCTACTGAATCAGCTTTCCAGACAGTTCTGATGAATGCTAAAGATTGAGAGCCATGGCTTGATCAGTAGACTGGGGTTTTAGTCCAGATGCCGGTAACTTGGTGGGTAGGCTTGGAGCCCAGGATAAGACATCATGAAATTCTGGGCATTCACAATAACAGCAGCAGACCACCTCAGATTTTCAGTCAGTGCAGACTTCTGAATGTTATGATGTTATGATTTCCATTAAATATAAACTGTGCAACAAAGTATAGTTTTTTTTTTCTTTAGAGAGAATGTGAGTAAGGGAGGGAGGGAAGGAGAGAGTGATAATCTTAAGCAGGGTCCATACTGGCAGCCGATGCGGAGCTCGATTCCTGAGATCATGACCTGAACTGAAATCAAGAGTCAGTGCTCGACTGACTGAGCCACCCAGGTGTCCTCAACAAAGTATGATTTTTATAAACCTTTCTAAGTCTTTTCTACATGAGTAAATTAGAATTTTTAAAGTGCATTTCCAGGCCAGGAAACCAGATTTGGGGATTCTAAATATACAGAATATGCAGTTGTAAGGGCAAAGACTCTGACTTTAAGTGACTAAGTGCACTAGACCAAGTTGAGTCATCAATTCCCAGAATGACTCAAGGCAGGTCAGCCTCTCAATGCTTAGACGTCCCCACTGGTAAATGCAATAGTTGTGTTAAAATGTTCTCTAAGCACTTTTCCCGCTCTCCTTTGTCTAACCTGGAGACTACTTCTTTCTCTTTCACACCTATCCTGAAAATCGCATTCTTAGAATAGAACAGGAGGCCAGAGAGAAACACTGGCTGAGAAGCAGAGGAGGGAGAACAAGGACACAGGAAAGTCTCATCTCCCATACCATGAAGTCATTAAAAGAAAATCATAAAAAGTAACTAAAATCCATCTCTAAAATGAATATGAAACAGTACCAAATTTTAAGAATTATACAATAAACTGTGTTCACCCTTTAAAAGGAAGCTGCCTATAGGTGTGTGGGAATGCCTCTAGGGCTTTCTGTACAGTTACAAAGGGGGATGAAGAAATGTCCCAAATAAGGACAGCACATGGGCAAGTCTGCAACAGGGGAATCTTTGAACTCAGGCCACTAACAGGAGGTAGATATGAAACAAAAGGAAGGGCAGAGGGCAACACAGCTGCTACACCCTGCACATGTTCCTTGTATAATAAGCTCATTTTTATCTTAATAGAGGAAAACCTTTTCTCCAGCTTGTTCTGTCAAAATATGCCATGGCCACTGACTAGCTTCCTAAGGGTAAAACTCACACTCCTCTAAGTCCAGAAAGAAGAAGTGAACTGAATGTTTACAAATGCCCTTAGAGAAATGATGACATAAATTCAATGTTTTAGTAAAGATGGCATGCTATTACATCATTATGGTTGCAGAACATCAAACAACCAGACCTAATGAAAATAAACACCCAGCAGGGAAAATATTTAATTATACAAAGAGGAGCAGCTAGCCTCTGAATGCTAGAATTCAGTATTTTCCATTTCCACTTTCCAAATGTTATTAAATAACGTTGTTTATTTTTTTCTCATTCTGATGGACACTGAGCAGCAAATATTTCCTTGCCCTGGAGAAATCCACAAAGCCATTTCTTCCTGGACCATCAGGGCCCAACTGGAACCAGGGGTCTGCCTTTCTCACTTGTTTGACTCCAAAACTCACTGCTACCACGGATGGGTCAGCTGACTCGAGAGCCAAGATTTGCCAGCTGATACAGAGCAATAATCAAGCTGGCCATGGGAAACATTGTACTTGAACTCATTGCCAAAAGCAGTCTCTGCAACTCCAACCATGGGTGGGGTGGGTGGAATGGGTGGGGGAGGATACTCAAAATAGTCCCTCCCATTTGGTGTCTCCGTTGTGACATTTATGTATAAACCATGCCATGACTAAAACAAAGTTATGAAGTCCCAGTTACAAAGTCCCAGCTGAGAAACCATTTGCACACTTCCATAGGAAAGTCAGACTAAAAGGAAGTGCAAGTTAAAAGGAAATTCACAAAGAGAGAGCTTAGTAGCCAGAAATTGAAAGAGCTCATCTTGCCACAATATGGCTTAATTCAACATCTCCTCTCTCTAGTTCATCCCAGGCTCCACTCATATTTATGCCCAGTGATCTTTCTCTTTATGCACTAGGCTAGGTATTTTTAAGAGAAATTCAATCCACATGGTTTCCGATTCATTTATATACATAAAACACATCAGAATAATAGCAGAATGGCTCCTGATGGGCAAAAAGTTTTCTTAGCCTGCTTCCTCATTAGGAATGGAAAACTGTGTTGTGTGCTTATTAACTCGTTCATCTTTCCATAGGTTAAAGTTTTACTACAAAGCTTGGGCACCAAAAGGATGGAATATGTTCCAAGTCGGTAACTCTGCTCCTTAAATGGGGAAAAGCATTTATCTCTGATCCTGGGTCTTTTGAGGTGTCTTGGCTCTTTCTCAAGAGACTTTTCTATATATGTTCAGAGGTAGATTTGCAGCACATTCCCCCTTTTAATAGAGGCAGTAGCAGGTACTCATTTTTTAGCTAGGCAATCCTAGTCTCCAACTATCATTTCCCAACCGTAGAAGTCAATGTAAGAAAAGTTCTACAGAAAGTTCCCCTTTCAATTGCATAAATATACAGTTAACCCTTGAACAATATGGGGGTTCAGGATGCTGATCCCCCATGCAGTAAAAAATCTGCAAATAATTTTTGACTCCCCTAAACTTAACCAGTAATAGCTTACTGTTGATCAGAAGCCTTAGCAACAATGTAAAGCCGATTAACATGTCTTTTGTGTTCTATGTGTTATATACTGTATTCTTACAATAAAGTAAGCTAGAGAAAAGAAATTGTTATTAAGAAAATCATAAAACATATTTATAGTACTGTCCTGTATTTATAAAAAAAAAACCCATATGTAAATGTACCTGTGTGGTTCTAATCCCTGTTGTTCAAGGGTCAACTGTACTAGAGCATGTACAAAGCATTTTGGAGAACTTCAGAAGAAACAGAAGTGCCCTCTTAACAGAAATGGATGCCCTGTACTTCCAGCTCCAACATAAAAGCCTGCAGCAAAAGCCTCTTTATTCATATTCAGTTCCCTCATCCACAAACTTCATTGAATCACTTCTATTCACTTACACATTCATTAGTTTACTCATACTTTGATTTGGCAAATGTTTATTTCACTGCCTACTTAGAGCCAAGTTATTGGAATATGGAATATTGTTTTTGATTTCTTAGGAGAGGCAAACTAATATAATAATTTTTATAATTGACCAATGGACTAAGTATGGTAGGAATACAGGAAACAGATCACTTAATTTTTGCTGAGAAGGGCAGAAAGACTCAGAGAAATCAAAGCTAGAAAGACAGGTAGGATGATTCAAGGAAAGGGCAGTCTCATCAAAGGTAACACCAAGTGCAAAGGCACAAAGGCATAAAAGAAAAATGTGTTCCCCATTCTAAAGGGAGTTCAGAATTGATGAAGCAAAATATAAGTGTCGTCTGAGAATGTCTAAGATGGGAGCTAATAATGAAGGGCTGTGTATGCCATACAAAATAATTTAGATTTTATCTTGTAAAATGATTGTTAATTGAGTATGACCTAGAGATTCTTTTTCCAACACTCACCTGGGCCCTAACCCAAGAGTATCCAATTTTGTCAGTTTGGGATGAAGCCTCTCATCTATATTTTCATAAACATCCATAGATCATGTTGCCTGTTCCTGCTTTAGAACTGCTTTAGGCTCCTAGGAACCACTGAAGAATTGAGAGTATGGAAAAGCCATAATGAGCTTGAGTGCTGGTAGGTCCCTTCCTGAGGAATACGAAGGAAATTCTGCAAGGGAGGGAGTGGCTTCCGAGGCAAAGAGAATTTCAGGCAAGAATGAACGAAGTCCTGAGGACATGGCAGGAAGCAAGGTAAGTAGATTTAAGAGAAATGATGGGCATTAGATTACTAGAAATTGGTGACCTAAAACTACATTCTCCTTGGTGACACCATTCCCCAAGAAAGGAGACATGGGATGGAGGAAAGAAAGTGAATTCGACTTCTCATCTGCTTGGGTTCGGAATGTAAATTAAATAGGAGACCAAGAAGATATTAATTGAATATTTCCTTACTGCTTCTTCTTCTTTTGCAATGCTGGTAATTTGGGAGTGTTTTTTTTTTTTTTTCTTTTTATGAGAAACACAGAGAAAGAGAGAGAGAGACAGAGACAGAGACAGGCAGAGACACAGGCAGAGGGAGAAGCAGGGTCCATCCAGGGAGCCCAACATGGACTTGATTCCAGGTCTCCAGGATCATGCCCTAGGCTGAAGGTGGCACTAAACCGCTGAGCTACCAGGGCCACCCATGGGAGTGGTTTTATTTGAATTGGCTAACATAGCACTTATTAAGAATTCCCAATTCCAAACACCATGGGCAAGTTGCAATTCTAACAACTTATGTCAAATAAACGTCAACTAGAATCACTCTGTCCTCTTCTAAAGATTGGGATTAAATATTAAGGAGGCATCTTCAGATAATTTTCCCCAATCCTCTTCCCTCTCTGCTGGGATCACTTGAGCACTATAGTCTGTATTCAGCTGCTTGATGCAGCCAAACAGAGAAGCTTATTGGAAAAAAAAGGGGGGTGCTGAGTTACAGAATATTCAAGTAGGAGAAATTATTCCTGGGATAGAATCAGAGTTTGCAAGCCTCCCCATCCCAACCCAGATAAAAATTACTTTCCACAGCTTCATATCCATTCTCTTCTCCTACTTTTCCTGGCGCCCCTCCAAGCATCAGTGTTCTGGGGATCTGTCCTGAGGCCCCAATAAAGTATGTTGACATATTTTCCTATACAGTTGAAGAACCTAGTTCACCAAAACATTGAATTTATTTTTCTTGAATTACTGAAGATATCTACATATTTGATTGTTTTTCATTATAATGTCCTCATTTGCAGAAGTAGATGCATTAAAATATTTTTCTATCATTATCTCCTACAGACAGTTTGGGCCACTAAAATACACAATTTGATTGCAACTACTCATGTATTATACAGAAAAACCTGTGTTCTATCTGTTTGAAAGTACAGGGCTAATACAGGTTACTTTTCAAAATCTTTTTAGATTGTATATTTGTATGTTTGCAGTGTTGGTGACTTGCAGTGTTTTTATTTGTATTGGCTAACATAGAATTAAGATTTCACAATTTCAAACACCAAGGGCAAGCTGCAGTTCTAACAATTTATGTCAAGTAAATTACATACATATACACAGGTAAATGCTGATTTTACATACATTATATACAGACAAACATACACACATATATATTTTTTTATTGGTGGTCTTTTCTTTCTTTTCATTTATTATTGGGTTGTCTGTCTTATCAAGTTGTAAAAGTTCCTTATATATTTTGGATATAGAATTGTTTCTCAGATATGTGTCCTGCCAATATTTTGTCCCCATTTATGGTTTGGTTTATTTTCTTAACTGTGATTTTCAAGGAGCAAAGGTTTTTAATTTTGATGGAATCCCACTTTTAAATATTTCATTCTTTGTACTCCTTGTGTACTTTCTTAAAAAAAAAATCTTTGTCTTATCCAGGGTCACAAGATCTCCTGTTTACTTCTACAAGTCTTACAGTTTTGCATTTTGGTGGTCTTTTCTTTTTTATAACAGCACTTCCTCCTGCCAACACTGTCTCTGTAACTTCTCTTTCCAACTTCCTCTTCTCATATAATGTCTAGCAAAAGGTAAAGTGTGATCAGGATGGGTCTGTTCACCTCGAAGCATCCCCCATTCTCCAAATAATGTGTGCTATGAATTTCTAACAAGATGTGTTACTGTAATATGTTGACCCTATGGCCCTAAAACTTAAGTCCAGCTTACAGGGTAGTGAAATATCACATGAGAGCCAGACTTCCTCAATTAAATAAAATCATGTTGTCTCTCTAGATAACCTACCTTGGCAGTGAAGACTGAATTCTGAAGCAATTTCATGCAAGGAAGCAAAAATAACAGGTAGATTTTGAAGGCTTGATGTTCCTGGATTTTGTGCACCCAACCACGAGTAGGAAGCCCAGTCATTGAGCCAATACCTGGGACCACCAAGCATTCCAGAGTAAATCCTGTTACTTGGTGATAAAACGGCAGCTCAGAGAGTCAATGAAAGGCAGAATATACACGGGAATGTTAAAGATTCTACCACTACACGTAAAATCTAAGTTTATCCACCTTCAGCGTTAGTTCAGACCTTAGGTCACATCACCCACAACTTTCCCCTTGATTACTTCACCAGCCTAATTGCCTTCACTTGGTATTTGCCCCTTCTCTCTTTCTTCCAGAACTAGAGCCAGAGTAATCCTTCTGACAGGCCTAGCCAACACTTCAGTTTACAGCTTAAGCCCTCAAACCCAGTTTCTCTGGATCAAGGTCCAACTCTAACATGGATTGGTTCTTGGGCCCATGATGCAGGACCACCTTCCTACGCTCACAGCTTTGTTTCATGAGGCTTTTCCCCCTAAGCAGACACAGCAAGATTTTCAAAATTCCAGGCTCTTTGCAAGGACAGTCATCTCTTCTCTGTTTCCAGGTAACCTCAATTCACCTTTTGATCAGATTAGAGGTTATTTCTTCCGGGAAGATGCCATTAGCCCCTTCTACGTGCTACTACAGTAAACCGTACTTGCCTGTATTTATGTAGCGCTTTGCAAATGCACTATGATTGTCTACCAGCTCCCCCGCTTTCTTTCATTTTCTCCATCAGTTCCTTGTGGGTAGAATATTTTAGTTTCTTAGCAACTCCTGGAGCTAGCTCACTGCCCACACATAGTAAGTTCTCAGTCACTAGTTGTGGAATAGAATGAATGAATGAATGAATGAATGAGTGGTATAAAACTATATACCATGTTCTGTATTGCTTTAGTGGCCTTTGATATGATGAGACAGAAAGTCACAAATTATAATTCTAGTGGAAGTCTGTGAACAAAGAGATTGGTGTAAATTAACTAAAGTACTGAGGAGAAAATGAATCAAGTGTACTTTAATAAGAAATGTATTATACTTTGAATCCTATTTCTTTTTATTATCATGATGTCAAGGAGTGTCACAAAACTGAAGAGACCATCCCAACCATCATTTAAATAATACTTAAGATGTGTAATTTTTTTCTTTTTTTTTCTCCTTATTTTGAGAGAGAGAGAGAGCGCGCGCACGGGGTGGGGATGAAGGGGAGGAGGGAGAGAGAGAATCCTAAACAGGCTCCATGCTTAATGCAGAGCTTAATGTGGGGCTTGATCTCAAAACACTGAGATCATGACCTGAGCCAAAATCAAGAGTCGGATGCTTAACCAACTGAGCCACTCAGGTGCCCCATAATTTTTTTTCATTTTTAAAATAACTTTATGATTTATGTTACTCAACCACTTCAGAAAAGCTTTGCATTAATCTATTTATCTATTTATTTATTATAATTTAAATTCAATTTAATTAACATATAGTGTATTATTAGTTTCAGGGGTAACATTTAGTGATTCATCAGTTGCATATAACACCCAGTGCTCATTACATCAAGTGCCTTCCTTAATGCCCATCACGCAGTTACCCATTCCCCCATTCTCCCACCCACCACCCCTCCAGCAATTCTCAGTTTGTTTCCTAGAGTTCAGCATCTCTTACAGTGTAGCTCCTTCTCAATATTCATCTTATTTTATTTTTCCTTCCTTTCCCCATGTTCATCTATTTTGTGTCTTAAATAACACATGAGTAAAATCATATGGTATTTGTCTTTCTCTGACTGACTTATTTCACTTAGCATAAAACCCTCTAGTTCCATTGAAGTCATTGTAAATAGTAAGATTTCATTTTTTTGTCGGCTAAGTAATATTCCATTGTATATAGATACACATCTTCTTTATCCATTCATCTGTTGATGGACAAGTGGGCTCTTTTCATATTTTGCTATTGTGGACATTGCTGCTATAAACATTGAGGTGCATGTGCCCCTTTGAATCATTATGTTTGTAGAGCAATTGCTGGGTCATAGCTTAGCTCTACTTTCAGCTTTCTGAGGAAACTCTACACTGTTTTCCAGAAGGCTACACCAGTTTGCACTCCCCTTTTGTACTCACAACAGTGTAAGAAGGATCCCCTTTCTCCCTAACCTCACCAACATCTGTTTGGTATCTCACTGTAGTTTTGATTTATATTTCCCTAATGCTGAGTGATGTTGAGTATCTTTTCATGTACTCACTCAAAGTGAGACTTTGACTTCTGTTGGCCATATGGAGGTCTTCTTTGGAAAAATGTTGTTAATGTCTTCTGCCCATTTCTTGACTGGATTTTTTGTTTTGGAGGTGTTGAATTTGATAAGATCTTTATAGATTTTGGATACTAGCCCTTTATGTGATAAGACATTTGCAAATATTTTCTCCCATTCCATAGGTTGCCTTTTAGCTTTGTCAACTATTTCCCTTGCTGTGCAAAAGCTTTTTATCTTAATGAAGTCCCAGTATTTCATTTTAGCTTTTGTTTCCCTGGCCTTTGAAGACATGTCTAGCAAGAAGTTGCTATGGACAAGGTCAAAGAGGCTGCTGCCTGTATTCTTTTTTAAGATTTTGATGGATTCCTGTCTCATATTTAGGTTTTTCATCTATTTTGAATTTATTTTTGTGTATGGTGTAAGAAAGCGGTCCAGTTTTATTCTTCTGCATGTGGCTGTCCAATTTTTCTAACACCATTTGTTGAAGGGACTGTCTTTTTTCCATTGGATAGTCTTTCCCGCTTTGTTGAAGATGAGTTGACCATAGAGTTGAGGGTCCATTTTTGGTCTCCATTCTGTTCCATTGATCTATGTCTGTTTTTGTGCCAGAACCATACTGTCTTGATAATTTCAGCTTGGTAATACAGCTTGAAGTCTGGAATTGTGATGCCACCAGCTTTGGTTTTCTTTTTCAACATTCCTTTGGCTATTTGAGGTCTTTTCTGATTCTATACAAATTTTAGAATTGTTTGTTTCAGCTCTGTGAAAAATGTTGATAGTATTTTGATAGGGATTGCATTGAATGGTCGAGGTAGTATAGAAATATGTTAGTATAGACAATATTTGTTCTTCTAATCCATGAGCATGGAATGTTTGTACATTTCTTTGTGTCTTTTTCAATTTCTTTTGTAAGTGATCTGTAGTTTTTAGAGTACAGATCCTCTACTTACTTGGTTAGGTATTATTTCTAGAATAAACCTATTTTATGGTTTTTGGTGCAATTGTAAATGGGATTGAGTCCCTGATGTCTTTTTCTTCTGCCTCATTGTTGTGTATAGAAATGCAGCTTACTTCTGTGCATTGATTTTATATCCTGGCACTTTGCTGAATTCCTGCGTAAGCTCTAGCAATTTTTGAGTAGAGTCTTTTGGGTTTTCCACATAGGGTATCATGTCATCTATGAAGAGTGAGACTTTGACTTCTTCTTTGCTGATTTGAATGCCTTTTATTTCTTTTTGTTGTCTCACTGCTGAGGCTAGGACTTCCAGTACTATGTTGAACAAGAGTGGCAAAAATGGACCTTCCTGTCATGTTCCTGACCTTAAAGGAAAAGCTCTCAGTGTTTCTCCATTGAGGATGATACTCACTGTGGGTTTTTCATATATGGCTTTTATGATATTGAGGTACATTCCCTCTATCCCTACACTGAAGAGAGTTTTTATCAAGAAAGGATGCTGTATTTTGTCAAACGCTTTTTATGCATCTATTGAGAGGATCATATGGTTCTTGTTCTTTCTTTTATCAATGTGGTGTATCACTTTGATTGATTTGGGAATGCTGAACCACCCCTACAGCCCAGTAATAAATCTCACTTGTCCATAATGAGTAATCCTTTTAATGTACCTTTGCATCCTATTGATTAATATCTTGGTGAGAATTTTTATATCCATGTTCATCTGGGATATTAGCCTATAATTCTCCTTTTTGGTGAGATCTTTGTCTGGTTTTGGGATCAAGGCAACACTGGCCTCATAGAATGAATTTGGAAGTTTTCCTTCCATTCCTATTTTTTGAAACAGCTTCAGAAGAATAGGTATGAATTCTTCTTTAAATATTTGGTAGAATTCTGCTGGGAGGCCATCTAGCTCTGGACTCTTGTTTGTTGGGAGATTTTTGATTACTGCTTTAATTTCTTTGGTGGTTATGGGCCTGTTCAGGTATTCTATTTCTTCCTGTTTCAGTTTTGGTAGTTTATATGTTTCTAAGAATGCATCCATTTCTATTAGATTGCCTAATTTGTTGGCATATAATTGCTCATGATATTCTCTTATAATTGTATTTCCTTGGTGTTAGTTATGATCTCTCCTCTATTATTTTATTTATTTTCTCTTTTCTTTTTGATAAAATCCCTGGCTAGGGGTTAACTGATCTTACTAATTCTTTCAAAGAACCAGCTCCTAGTTTCATGGATCTAGTCTATTGTTTTGTGTTTATATATCATTGATTTCTGCTCTAATCTTTATTATTTCTCTTCTCCTGCTGGACTTAGGCTTTATTTGCTTTGTCCAGTTCCTTTAGGTGTAAAGTTAGGCTGTATATTTGAGACTTTATTTGTTTCTTAAGAAAGGCCTGTATTGCTATATACTTCTCTCTTAGGACCACCTTTGCTGCATCCCAATGGTACCAAATTGTCATGTTTTCATTTGATTTATTTCCATTTTTTTTAATTCTTCTTTAATTTCCTGGTAAACTAATTCATTCTTTAGTAGGATGCTCTTCAACCTCCATGTATTTGTTTCTTCTAAATTTCCTCTTGTGATTGAATTTGTTTTAAAGCATTTTGGTGTGAAAATATGCATGAGATAATCTCCAGTCTTTTTGTACTAATTGAGACCTGATTTGTGAACCAGTATGTAATCTATTCTGGGAAATGTTACATATACACTCAAGAAGAATGTGTGTTCGGTTGCTTTAAGTGAATTGCTCTGAATATATCTCTGAAGTTCATCTGCTCCAGTGTGTCATTTGAAGCCTTTGTTTTGTTGTTAATTTTCTGTGTTGATTCCTGTTTTGTTGTCCATTGCTGTGAGTGGGTGTTAAAGTCCCCCACTACTATTGTATTATTATCAATGTATTTAATTTTGTTATTAATTGGTTTATACATTTGGCTGCTCTCAAGTTAGGGCCATAAATATTTACAATTATTAGATCTTGTTGGATAGACCCATTTATTAAGATATGATGTCCTTTTTCATCTCTTATTACAGTTTTTGGTTTAAAATCTAGTTTTATGTAAGGATTTCTATTTCAGCTTTATTTTGATATCCATTAGCATGTTAATTGTTCTCCAGCCCCTCATTTTTTATCTGGAGGCATCTCTGGGTCTAAAATGAGTCTCTTATAGAGAGCAAATTGATGGATCTTGTTTTTTTTATACAATCTGATACCCTATGTCTTTTGATTGGAGCATTTAGTCCATTTGCATTCAGAGTAATTATTGAAAGAAATGAAGTTAGTCTCATTGTATTACCTATAAAGTCACTGTTCCTATAAATTGTCTTTGTTACTTTCTGGTCCTTGCTACTTTTAGGCTCTCTTTCTGCTCAAAGGATCCCCTTTCATATTTCTCATAGGGCTGTTTAAGTGTTCACATATTCCTTTAGTTTTTATTTGTCCTAGAAACTCTTTATTTCTCTTTCTATTATGAATGACAGCCTTGCCATATAAACTATTCTTAGCTGCATGTTTTTCCCATTTAGCATATTGAATATATCATGCCAGTCCTTTCTGGCTTTCTAGGTCTCTATGGACAGGTCTGCTGCCAGCCTATGTTCCTATCCTTGGTAGGTTAAGGACCTCTTGTCCCAAACTGCTTTCAGGACTTTCTCTTTATCTCTGAAATTTGCAAACTTCACTTTTACATGTCAAGGTATTGACCTATTTTTATTGATTTTGCAAAATGTTCTCTGTGCCTCCTGGACTTGAATGCCTAGTTTCTTCCCCAATTTAGAGAAGTTCTGAGCTATATTTTCTTCAAATAAACCTTTTGCCCCCCCCCCTCACTTCATTTTCTGGGACCCCTATTATCCAGATATTATTTTGCTTTGTGGTATCACTGATTTCTCCAACTCTCCCTTCTTTATCCAGTAGTTGTTTTTCTCTCTTTTTCTAAGCTTCCTTATTTTCTATCATTTTGTATTCCCTATCACTGACTCTATCTTCTGCCTCATTTGTCCTTACTATTGGAGCCTCCACTTTTGACTATCCTGTTGGGATTGTACCTCTCTTAGCAGGAGGCTGGGTTCAGTGTAAGTGACTCCCGATTATACCATGTGATGCTATTTTACCCGCTGAAGGATTTCAACACCAATGGGGGGGATTATAATGGTGGCACCCTGATCTCTAGCCCCAGAGCTGAACATTCACACTCCCTCACTCTTCCGTGAGCGCTTACAGAAAAGCAATCACTCTCATCTCCCTGGTTTCCATCCAAACTTGTATTCATTTTTAAAAAAGATTTTAAAAATTAATTAATTAAAGAGAGAGAGAGTGCACACACACAAGCTGCGGGGGGCACAGAAGAAGAGGGAGAAGCAGACGCCCTGCTGACTGGGAGCCGGACTCAGGGCTAAATCCCAGGACCCTAGGATCATGACTTGAGCCAAAGGCAGACGCTTACCTGATTGAGCCACCCAGAAGCACCATCCCCCCCTCCTTTAAAAAAGATTTTATTTATTTATTAGAGAGGGAGAGAGAGAGTGACTGAGAATTCTTATCTCAGGCTCACAACTCAGTTTCCAGCCTCCAAACTACACATACACCTCTGGTGCAAATCCATGCTGTTCCTCCCAGAGGGAAGGATGGAAGTTTCCCTGCATTTCTGCCTTTTGGCCCCTGCCTGGAGAGCAGTCTCACAACTCTATAGCAGTTCACAATTTATGGCAACACGGAGCAGACAGGTCATGCCTAGAATAGCCTTTTCCAACCGGTTTCCCTGCTCTGATGCCTGGGAACTCTGCCACACTCCAGTGTCCTGGTTGTCCTGTGACCCCAAGGATCCTGAGACCACACTGTCCCACCTGGGATTAAGCCCTGCTTCACCACTTGAACACCTTTAAGCCAGGGACATCTCCCACTGTAGCCAACTTCTAGAAGTTCTGATTTTGCTGCATATAATACTTTGTTGTAGCCTCCTTAAGCAAGCTCCCTCCCCTCTTCCGTATCTTCTGATACACCTCTTACCTTCCAAGAAGTGGTTGCTTTTCTACTTGGAGAATTGTAGCAATTATATTCTCGGATCTCTGATTGATTTCGTAGGTGTTCAGAATGATATGATAACTAGCCTGATTTCAGGGACCAGATGAAATTAGGGTCACCTACTCCTCCGCCATCTTACTCCTCCCTCCTCTGTAGTTCTTAATTTATTTACCCTACAACAGATAATATTTACATGTTCCAAACTCTTCAACTTCAATTTAAGTCTATTTATTTTTCTTTGTTTCTAGACACATATGAGAAAAAAAGAGATTAAACAATGGTTGGAAAACTCAAGAGAATCAGACAGCAAGCCAACAGGTAAGAATCTCTTTCCATCTTTCTAGTAAACTTTTAACTGCCTTTTTATGGTAATTGGAATTTTTTTTTTTTTTTTTTTTTTTTTTTTTTGGTAATTGGATTCTTTAGGACTCTGGATACAGAAACACACAACTAGCTTGCTGATGTGCAATTCAGTAAGATAATTAATGGATGTTAAGGGAAGAATAGAAAATGAATGGCAAATTAGGCAGAATCTGTATATTTAATAAATAAAATCAAACTTTCATGTACCTTGTAGTTTCTGAAAATTTGCAAGTCTAAAGAAATAAAACAAAGGAGGACCATATGATGACTTAATAAGCAAGCTGTAATGGATTAATTAAAGTTATGGGTTATTGTCTTTTGACTACTAGAGAAAAATTTAATCCATAAGAGACTAGAAATTGGGTTGCTCTGCTCTCTCCTTGAATCTTCAGAAAGATTCAGTCTCTACTGAATTTTAGTAAACTATTTCTTTGCTTATTCTTAACTTGTCACAACCTGTATTTTGTATTTTTTATATTACCCACTCGCTATATTCAGTTTTAAAAAGATGTGCTCATGCAACAATTTTGTTATAAAACATGTTTAAAGCAAAATCGGTGCATGTTCTTAAAGGCTTTTCTAGGTTTGTAGCATGCATCAATCATCTTTGTAATGTTTCTGATCAAATGTCTGAGTTTAGGTATTTTAATAAGAAATAAGAAAATAGAAGCCACATGCATCATAGTATTTGTCTATGACCGTTTCTATTTCTGAAGTCTTAAAAAAAGTGGTGTAAGTGAAGATGAACCAAAACTCTCAAAATATCAAATGGACTAGAAACTGAAACTCTATAAATAACACAGAGGATTATGTCTACCAACAGCTTTCTAAAAAGTCCCCATGTACAGATTTGCTTTTCAATAAATTCACTGAGTCTCACCATTTCACAATTTGCAGCCTTGGACATCTGGGTTATTGAAACCAGTAGCTGTGAATTAATCATTCTGGCTGTTTTGTTATGTTTACATGGGGGATGGTGTTTTGAAGCTAATTTAACACAATATTTCAAGAGAAGATTTGACATTTGGAAACAAAAAGTGGGAAATATTGAGCAGTGTTAACTAAAGGGTGAGACTGAATTAAATCACTAGCCTCTACATTTTCCTTGCTTTGTGGCTGGTGGAGAAGGTCTAAGGTATTTACTGATTAGCTTCTTCCCCTAGAAAAAAGAACGCATGTCAGGAAAGAGGGAGATAGACAGTCACAACTTAAAAGCTAATTAAGAAATTCAATTTTAGGTATTCAACTGCAAAGTTGAAAGACTTTCAAATCTTAGATTAAGCATCTTCCATTTTTTCCAGATAACCTATCAAGCTTGGCTGACAAGTAATAAGGCCAACTTCCCCTAGCAACAAGTCATACTGCCCTTGTGGCTGCTTGTTCAGCTGCAAGCATTCTGGGTTTCAGAGGAAAAGGAAGCTATTTTAAAGGACTAATAGGTGAAAAGAAACCAGTTATTTTTGGGGATGGCCTTAAATGGATATCTTCTAAGCTATCAGAAATGCTGCTTGGAGAAATGTGCGGTATTAGCCCCGGATCCAAAATAAAGCCTGTAAAAGGGGGAGGATCCCTTTTTACATAATCTCTCATTTTCCAGTCTCCTTAGAATGAAAATTTCCCCTTCATAAAAATCAGACTGAGCCAAAGGATAGAACTATAATGTATTAAGAAAAACATTAATTATAACTTTTGTACTTTAGCTATAAAATGTTTTTATCAACATGATAACAGAGAATTTTCTAAGATGAGAATTACATTATTTCAAATAGAGTACTAGAACCAGCAGGGAGAAAAGTATATAGCCACTATATTCATGTTTTTCTATACATTTGAAATATTGGAACCTGTGTTCAGCCTTGGAGACATGGGCAGAGCTGGGGCACTATTTCAATGCCACAGGAATTTAATTTAAAAAGGAACCATTTAAATATAATTTAAAAATAGATAAACTATAATCTCATTTTTACTTGATAACATTGTAATACGGAAATTGGTCTCTTGAAAATCTAACAGGTACCTGAAAGAGACAGAATTCCTTGATTTCACTTTCCTAAACTACTCCACTAGCAGCCTCCTGATTCTGTTCCTGGCAAATCCATCTTTCCAGTTGCTCAGGCCAAAAACCTTAGTCCAGTTTCTCAACATTATTGACCTTTGGGCCCAGTAATCTTTTGTTGGAGACAGCGGTCCTGTGCATCACAGGTCAGGTAGCATCTTGCCTCCATCCAGTAGCTACATATAGCATCCTCCCCAGTTGTGACAACCCATTATGTCTCCAGACATGCCATAAAATCATCCCCAGTTGAGAACCATTGCCTTAGAGGCATGACTGACCTGGATCTCTCTCACATCCCACATAAATTTCCTAGCAAATCCTATTGGCTCTGCTTCAAAACGCTGACGATACAGGTACTTCGCACACCTCCACTGACCCTGCCTTGATCCAAAGCTGCCGACATTCAAATCCCAGACTATTTCAAGGGCCTCCTAACCTGTTCCCGTCCTTCCACCCTTGGCCACTTCATTCTATTTTGAACACACTAGGCAGACAAATACTATTAAAATACTATAAACTTCTCTTCCACAAAAACTTCCAATGGTTTTCTACCTCACCAAGAGTAAAAGCCAAAGTCCTTAAAATGGCTTTTCTGATGTCATCTCATTGTATTCCAATCACCTCCTTGTTCTTCCTGCTGTACTTCAGATCAGATTCTGCCTCAGGGCCTTTGTACCTGCTGTATCCTCTGTGGGGTAGACTCACACTCTTGAGTCTTTGTTCCAATGTCATGCCCTCAGTGAGGCATGACAAATGGATTTAAAATGGGACTTCTGTCCAGCCCCCACTCTCCCTTTCCCTGCTTTACTTTTCTCCAAAGTACCTATTATCTCACTATATCATTTATTTATTTTATTGTCTAGTTTTACCCTCTAGGTTGTATGCTCCATGATAAGAGCACTTTCTGTCTACTTTTCACTAATTTATCCTCAGGGCCAAGAACAGTTCCTGGCATATAACTGAAGGGCTCTCAGTCAAAATATATTGAATAAATAGCCTCTCTAGGATAACTATTGGATGTTCTCAAAGGGACTTTCTGGGATTTTCAAAACCATTTATTTACATTTGGTTATTCAATTTGGAGAATTAAAATGTAACAATTTTCTTTGTAATTATTATATTTAAAAATTTTTGAAGCTGTTTTGAGATCTCAGAATAACTTTTCTTACAGTGTTCCTGAATTTGGCAAGCAAGGAGATGACATGAATTATTCCCTTCACACTTACAGAAGTCCGAGGAAATGTTTTTGGGTTTCCTCATGCTTATCGGTTAAAATCAAACAAATCTTCAGCAAAAATTATTTGGTCAAAATTGAACCTTATTATTTCTTAACACAATTTCTAGAGCCACAGAATCCCTTCATTACTTCATTCAATCTACATCAATGTTTAAAACTCAATGATCTATGTGCAAAGAGTAATGCTTGATTTTGCCAAGTAATTCATGTTATAATTTAAGAAATCCAACAACTTCATTTTCTTCTATGAAGCTTTTTCCCTTTTGTTGTCTTGGATGACCTCAGCTGATAGCAATGCTACTGATACTTACCCACCTTGGGACCATTTCTTTTCCTGTTTTTCTTTGGCTAAATCAAAATAACTGCTCAGAAAAAATATCTTCAATTGTTGGAAGGTTGAAAGCACTTGAGAACAGTTCAATTTTTCACGTCGTTTGTTTATGAGGGAATGTATTTATTTTAATTAGTTTTACTCCTAATTTCCCTTAGTGAGTGTCAAATATGAGAGGCTAGAGGGCTTGCATTTCTCTGCTTACCTCAGTGGTAGGGCGAGCCTGTCTTTCCCACGTGTGCTTGCCAACACTATACTCCCTGAGCCTGTTAAAAGGAACTCTAAGACGTGGCCAACTACAGAGAAAAAAATGGCTTCAAAGATTCTCCATGGCCCATATTTATGACTAAACTGTGTGAGAACATGCTAATATTACTATATAGATGGTGCTGGAAAAATTCATCTAAATGTTCTTGTGTTATACCAATTCATTCTCACATTAATGAGATACTTTTACATTCAGACTATCCATGCAATGCAGGTATTTATCCAGTGCTTATCGTGGGCTTAAGTCTGTATCAGAGTGGCACTTCACTATAGTAATTTGGTGTCTAAATAATATTTATAAAAATGCTTCTACTTTCTTTCATGAACAACAGGTGATAACGGGTTTTCACTAGACAGTGACCACTTGAACTGTTTTACTTATCAAAAACGAATTGTATGAACAACTTATACAAGGTAGTGGAGAGGTAAAGAGTGTGCTTCTTATTTTGTCAGTGGCAAAATGAAAGTTTTGACAAATTGACCAATGAGAAAGTGATTATAAATAGAGACCAATTGGAGCTGTGATACTTTGCAAAACCACTTTCATAGTTATCATCTATCCCTGAAGTACTCCTCCTTGGCCCACCAACCAAGAATACAGTCCCTCTTGAAAATGCCTCAAGGGGAAAGTCATTAATTTGTCTAACAAAGGACAGCAGGCTGACAGGAAGTTTTCTAAAGATTTCTCTGCTTTGACCATTTTCCCATATTTCCCATATTTCTTTAGAAACCTATTGAAAATTTCATTGCTGGCTAGATGTTAAAGATTCACTGTTAATTTTCAGCATACAAGTTTTGAGAAGGAAGAGTTAAAAGAGAAAGAAGGCATTTCTCTTTTCCTTGAAGAACTCCTTGAATCTTATGGAATTCAAAAGGGAGAGTGAAGTAGGCCACTTAGAATGCATTACCTTCACTCCAAAGATTTCAGTATGCCTGACAGCACTTTATTAAAATACAATCTTGAATAAGTTCCAAGAAATTCTTCTCTCAATTGTACAGTGGGACATAATTTGAGGCTTGGAAAGATGGAGAAATTTAGCCAGAGCCCAGAAAAAAGATGACAATGTTAAGGAGAAAACAAATTCAGCAATGTTTACATCTAAAAACAAAGAATAAAATAAAAAACAAGACAAAAATTCTTTGTTTTATTCGATAGAAAATTATTCTAAAACACCACTAAATGTTAGATTTATATTATTCAGAGCCTTTTTGATTTTGACCCTATTTTGTACTATTCTACATGACTTGCTGTAAACTTTTTCACCAACCTATATATAATCCAGCCAAGAATAAGTGTTAATGAATTATGAAAGGAGAAAGGCTTTTATAAATATTATTGCTGTTAATTGGCCAGTATTGTGTGAAAGTTGGATGGCAGCTATGGGTAAGTATGGCCATAGGCCATGATTAGCATGTTTGTATTAAAAAAAAAAAAAAAAAAAAAACTGGGGTTTTGCTCAGTTGGTTAAGTGGCCAACTCTCCATTTCCACTCAGATCATGATCTCAGTGTCATGATCTCAGGTCAGTGAGATTGAGCCCAATGACAGGGCCCATGCTTAGTGGGGAGTCTGCTTCAGAGTCTCTCTCCCTCTCCCTTTGCTTCCCACCACTCCAGTGTGCATGCGCTCTCTCTCTCTCTCTCTCAAAATTAAATCTTTTTTAAAAAGCTGATTAGTTAAACATAAGCTTTCTTAAATCATTCATCTGAGACAAACTGATCACAAAATATTGCTGATCTTTCTGTTGTGTTATGTGTTGAAGGATTTTTATGCTACAACATTTCAGGGAAAATGAAAAATTCTCACTTTCTCAAGTGTCATTTAAATTTTTAATTATAGTTTCAAATTCAGTGGTTACACAAATTGTTTCTTGTTCTTATTTCCTAACAGACAGTGTTTTTAAATTCATTTCAGAACTGTCTCTACAGAATATTAAGTAGTTTTGGGTTTATGGTCATCATCTCCTCTTACTCTAGTAAGTAATTCATAAAGTATGCTTTGACCCAAGAATATAGGATTATAACAGTTGATGCAGGTTGTAATAGCTGCAGGCAAATTCTAAAACTGCAATTTGCAACTCAAATTCATCCAGCAGTTATGGAAAGAGCATATTTTTTTTTTCTATTGGAAAGCTACTCAATAATAGGTGACTTCTCATTAGCTGCTGAGTGAAATTGCTTTATTTTATCCTGATAAAAATTTCAAATATTTTTTTCAAGTGCACATTACACTTATTCTTTCAAGGCATTGTCTAACCAACCTTCCATTTTAAAGCTTCGATCTCTAAGATCAAGAGTTATGCATAAGGGGATGCCTGGGTGGCTCAGTGGTTGAGTGTCTGCCTTTGGCTCAGGTCATGATCCTGGGGACCTGGGATCAAGTCCTGCATCGGGTTTCCTGCAAGGGAGCCTGCTTCTCTCTCTGCCTGTGTCTCTGCCTCTCTGTGTCTCTCATGAATAAATAAATTAAATATTTTAAAACAAAAGAGTTATGCATAAGAATTTCCCTTGGCACTTATTAGACTGAATAAGTTATTAAAATAAATACAAATTAAAATGTCATATTTGACTCATGTCATATAAAAGTTACTTTGCTGTATCAAATCCCTAAAGGACATTACTCAATAACAATGCTAAAATAATATGATTGCATAATAAAGCTGATAAAATGTCCATCAGATACAAGAATATTCATGGAAAATACTTTACTAATTGTGAGGGCATTTATCACCCTATGTCCCTGGGCATAGATAGCTCTTGCAATCTGACTGTAAGTAACCTAGTTTTGAATACCATGTTGTAGCAAAGAATGTTCAGAAGCCCACATAGGCCTAAAAAAGCTGCCAGAAAAGTTTTATGTTATTAATGAAAAATAACCAAAATATAAGAAATATTTTAAGAATAATCATTGTTAATTGAATGACAGACTCTTTCATGCCAATAAGTGGCAGAAAAAATTAAAAACAGAGTATCATATGAAACTACAGTTCATCTTCTATATATTCAGCTTAGTTAGTACTTACTCTGTATAAATTATAACATACAAAACCTTCCCTATA
Source organism: Canis lupus dingo (assembly GCF_003254725.2). Classification (NCBI taxonomy): domain Eukaryota; kingdom Metazoa; phylum Chordata; class Mammalia; order Carnivora; family Canidae; genus Canis; species Canis lupus. Next base: position 9,257,177 of record NC_064274.1, on the reverse strand, counting down.
TTCAAAATTAATGTGTCCTAGTCTTCAGTTACTAATTCTAAAGTAACATACAAAATACATGTATACATGTACCCATTCACATAAACTACAGAATACCTGTTGCCATGAATCTGACTATATAATAATATACATTTTAAAATGTCAATAGCTATGATAAGGATTTTTGGCCACATGCCTCCCTGTCCTCCTACTCCCATTCTGTAGAATATAGATTTCCATCAGCTATGCAAATAGTCTCAGATTTTCTGTTTTCAAAGAAAACATTCAAAAATGTTTATTTTTATTCATGAATCCACTAATTTAAAAAGTATACATAGTATAAAAAAAGTCATAGTATATAGTATGCAAGAGGCCAGGATATAAATCCTATCTCTATTAACTACTAGCTTTTCCATCATGGTCACGGTTTCCTCATACGTAAAGTAGAGTAATAACGTCTACATTATAGGATTATTTTGACTATCCACAAAAAATATATATGTTAAAATACACATTTTCTCACATATAATCTAGTACTAAAATGTTACCTCTACTTCCATATAATTATGAATAACAATAAAATAAAAGCTGAGGGAATGTGTATATATAAATTGCATCTAGGATAGCAGTGTTCAATAGAATGTTTTGTCATGGTGGAAATAGTCTATAATCTCTACTGTTCAATAGAGTAGTCACTAAGCATATGTGGCTATTGAGTATTTGAAATATAGAGAATGCAACTAGAGAAACTGAATTCTTAATTTTCTTTTATTTAAATTATGTTTAAATAACCATCTATAGTTAATAGTTACTGTATTGGACAGTGTAAATCTAGAGCACCTACACTTACTCAAAGTACTTTCATCTTGTTTAGCTTTTCTAAGTTTTTCTACCACATTATACATAAAGGGATTTCTCTAGGCCCCTGCATCAAATTGTCATAATTAATATAGAAAATCCTCCAATGATTCTATCATTATTCGTGTGCAGAAAATATAAAATGACTTTTCAACTGACAACAGTGATGGGTTCCTTGTTTTACTCTTCTGTGTAATCCAAGGCCACACATTTGAACACAGAAATCTTTCATTGTATATTATTATTTTTTGGTTGGAAATTTTATCAGATTCCCCTCTGCCTTTGGATATAATTTAGCCTTGTCTTGAAGTCACAGATTCATCATTATGAATATAATTTTGCAGAAAAACATTTTACTATTATATGTTTATATCTCAAGAGCTCTTAGTATCTTGAGGCAAAATTAATATTCAAAATTAATATTCAAAACAAATCAACATAAAAACAAAAAGTAACAAAGAAAACAAATTTATACCCCAATCTAAAGCAAAAAATAAACAAACAAAAATTCTGGTTACAATCATCACATAAGGACTTTCAAAGTTCCTCCCTCCATTATCCAACCAATCAAGACAGACTAACTTTGCAACAATTGCCTTATGTAATGGAAGTGCACCAAACACACCACCTCTACTTGGCCTTCTCAAAATCTATAGTTTTTGTATCTTCAAACAGTGGCACATCTACTCTTACATTTGTGTTACATTATTGTTTGAAGGAAAGGAAATTTATCCTCCATATCTTAGGAACTGGTGCTAGACTAACACAGCAAGTTCTGACTACAAAACTTAAAAATTTTCCCTCTTCATTTTCATCATCATTAAATACTTCTGCAAATATGAGAATTTTCATTGGGCTTTAAAAAAATGTTTGCCTTGATAAAAAAAATTCTAAACATAAAATGAGAATGCTAATATTAATGACCTTGAAAACCCTAATTTATATTCTAGTGATGGATCAACTTCTCGTGGATTTCTTTAGAAAATACAATTTCATGTTCTGAATTACATCCCATTTGATAGGCTGAATCAATAAAGTAATGTTATGGGATAATAAGATAGTACAACTATCCCTGATTAGTAACTCTGTTCCATTATGTGGAGTACTATCACTATCATTTTTGTTAAATTGACATTTCACTAAAGATATCACAGGGTAAACATGTCAAAAGTCATCTAATCACTTATTATTATTAAATAACAAATAAATGTAGAACACATTGAAAAATCTCTAATATGGGCATTGGTCATTAAATTTTTTCATTGTAGTATAGCATGTAACATAAACCATGTTTTGCTTTAACACTAAAAAAAACTTGTCAAAGTTGAAGTGAGAAAGCAAAACAATAGGCCAGTTTCATCAGCATTTTGAAATTCTCAGATTATAAACTATGCCCAGAAATGAGCTTTTGAGAGAGATATTAAATTGTTCACTATTCAATATTTTTTAACAATTTTCACATCTCTAAGCCCATCTGTTAATACTATGTCTAATTTTGAAAGATCAAAAGCATGTTTTTAAAAATCAGGTCTGGTTTAGTCAATGATATTTTTTATTACTCTTAGAGAAATAACTAATAGTGGAAGATGCTTAATGTAATTAAAGATATGACCTCGAGAGAATATATATGCATGCAGTCACCAAAATTATTAAATTATATAGAGATGATGTAAGACCATTTATGATTTATTAAGTGAAAATACGAAAATTTAAGTATGGGTATACTCTGTTTTCAGTTCTGAAAACTACTTTGGGATAAAGGCTAGAATGGAAAATTTAAAAATGAAAATCTGGTATCAAGAATTTTTCAAACTTTAAACATCATTTTTATAATTATAAAAAATAAACTGAATCACAAATTGCATGCCTTCTTCACGTAGGTGAAGGCAAAGGAAAAATTTGGAAAAACGTAGGTGTTTTCCCGATTCCTCTGTGGCCCTCAAATCTCATCTCTATTTCAGTCCATCAGTAAGTCCTGTCATTCCTACTACAAAAACTTTCACAAAACAGTCCACATTTTCTACCCCTGGACTGATGAATTCGTCACGTTACTTATCTTCTCCTAAGGTGATATTAAGTCTAGCTCACGTGAGAACTCAGAACCTCCAAAGAACCCCCACACTACGACCACCACCAATAGGTATAAGAACTCCAACCCCATGACCACCACCAATGGGTATCTCCTGACTGGGGCCCTTGCTCAGGAGTTCATTTTCCTCAAAACTATAGGCCCTGCACTCAGTGATCTATTTGTTCATGGAAGTCTTCTTTAATAAGAATTACCATTCTCTATATTTAGGCACGCTGTATGTCACTGATACAAGGGAACAGTGTCTGCATTTGCACCATCTTCGAATGTTATTAGTTTTTGTATTGTTTTTAAATCTGTGGACAAAAGAGGATTTTCTTCCTCCTTTCACTCTCTTGGGTTCATGACAGGAAGGGTGATGCTGCTCCATCTGCTTCCACCTCTTTCTGTTCTGTAACCGAGTCTGCTAAAAGCATCAGCTTAATCTGTCACTTACAGCAGGTGAAATTCATTGCAAGGTTCTCATACATCCCCAAATAGGTTAACAAACCTTTGTGTTACAGTGTCTAGTTTGGAATTGCTATATAGTCCCAATGACCATTTCCCAGCATAAAGCTTGAGTAGGGTGAGCTAGGTTTTCAATTGTCACGCTTCAAAGAACCATGTTATTCTAGAACCTTATACTTATTTAGATCCTCTGAGTGAGTTGATAACTTCATAACTATTTGCTAAAGTCCAATTTGCACTTAAGTAAGGAGCTTGATCTAGAAACATGTATGTTGATTAGCAGAAATGGCCTCCTTAAGGTGAACACTTCCAAAGGTTCCTAATTGTTCTCACTGTTCCCCTTCTCAGTTAAAAACCTACTTCCTTCATGGAGTCTTTTCTAACACAGAATTTACCTTCTTAGTTCCATTTTTAGTATTTAGAATGTAGAGACTACCTCTTATTCATTGTTGTATGTCCATAATGCATTGTGTGTATTAACAATAATGATTATCATATTACAGTAGTATGACAATAGCAAAGGCTTATCTAGATAGGGCTTACCATAGGGGCCAGACAGGCACTGTTCTAAGTGTTTGACATACATTAAATCATTGAGTGATGTAAGGATTAGTCAGATCAATCCAATAAGAGAGGCACTCTTTTTTTTCCCCCAAGATAGGCATTCTTATTATCCCCATTTTATACATGAGAAAACTAGAAGCTCAAGATTGTTGGTCAAGTTTTCACCAAGCTGTTGGTGAAACTAGCTGTCAAACACAAGTAGTCTGCTGTTAACAACAATGCTAAATACATAGCCGCTATTGAAAAATACAAGAACCAAATAATTGGTCATTTCTTTGGGTAATGCTTTTGTCTTCTGATGGTTTTACATAAAAATTGCTGAGCCAATTTTTCAAAGTTTGCCTAAGTGCGTCCTAGCTTGCTTTGGTGATGGTGACACTAAATAACCGATAAGTAGTATTTACTATTCTGCTAAATGGTTCACTTCTAAAATCTACCATCTTTTGCTTCATTAATAACAATATATCTCACAGCACAACATTTCAGGAAAAACATGGAATCTTTTATCCCAAATCACTGCTGATAGCATTACAGAAAGACCATATACTTCTAATATTTGCACTATATATCTGAGCAGTATCATGTCATTGATTGTGTAAGAAACATGGGGGTTGGGGAGCCTGGGTGGCTTAGTCAGTTAAGCGTCCACTCTTGGTTTTGACTCGGGTCATGATCTCAGGGTGGTGGATCAAGCCCTGCAATGGGGCGCTGCACTCAGTGTGGAGTCTGCCGGAGATTATCTCCTACTCCCTCTCCCTCTGCTCCTCCCTCTGCTCCTGTGCTCTCACTCTCTCCCCACTGTCTCTCTCTAAAATAAATAAAATCTTAATTCAAGAAAGAAAGAAACATAGGTGTTAGTCCAGTGGAAAGACTATAACATATGGACTTGAAAACTGGATTTTTTTCCTTTTTTCTCCATTTTCTCCATTGTTACTCATATGAACTTCTATGACTGTCTTTCTATCTTTACTCAGTTTTCTTAACTATAAAAAGAGGAAGACAATGCCTAACATTTAAAGACAGCATGAACTCCAAGGAGTATCAAAGAAATATAAGGAAATTATTGATTAAATAATAACATCAGGGCTACTGATCAGGGCAAGACACCACACAGTGCCAGAAGACAGTCCACACATACTCTACAACTTCTCTAATGAATGATGAAGGAAGACAGATAAATAGCTTCTGTCAGGATATTTGCTCTAGTTTTGTTAAACTGGTCTTGTTCATAATTACGGAATATTGAATTTTGAGAATAAGTCTCAATAACCAGCTTTATGGATCAGACATGTCTATGACAGATCATGATGCAAGTCAATGATTTCTTAACTCTGAGTTAAAGCAATCTGGATACCAAGCAAAAAAAGAATACTTTACATTATATTAAATCCCAGGAAGAAAACCAAGTCATAAAGAAAGGAAGCTGTGGCATAATGAAATAAGTCCTAGACTCGGAGTCAGAATAGATCGTTTGATTTCTGGTTGTCTCACTTATAGCTGTGAGAACTTAATCTAAAAACTGAACACCTCTGAGACTGTTTCCTTATCTCTAAAATGCTCCTATAAACCCCCACAGGACTGGGATGAATATTAAATATGATAGTGAATTTTAAAACAAAATACCGTTCATATGCTAACTGAGACCACCAAGACTAGGGGGAACTGGCTGCTGAACTAAGCCATTCTGTGACTACAGAATTTTCTTGTTCTCAAAACAGGTAGGGTGCCATTCATGGGTTAGATATTTAGTAAACACTGTGGAATTAAAGTGTCTCACATAAAAGATTTTTTCCATGATATCTTTCACACAATTACCTAGTTCATTCATAGCCATTTTTAGCATTTTACTTTCAGAAATAAAACATTATCATTTTTTCCATAGCCCAGAGTTCTGAGTGCACAAATGTGATCCAATTGTAAACTCATTTTAGGAAGGTTAATTTCTAATTGGCAATGTTTTTAAATGCAAAATTATAATATGTTCTACTTTAGGACATTTTAACCAACTATATTGTTAAAATACCAACATGCTTTATACAAAGAAATTAAGTGGCAGACATTGGGAAGTTCCCCAAGGACACAATAATTAGGTTCTAAGAGGATAAGGCTGACTACATTTACAGAAAGAAGAAAACTAATTTTTTAAATAATTAAAATATATCAAACCAGCAAAAATTTCATAAGCTGAGACATATATATATTAAATTTTCTAGTTCATAAATCACAAGCTATATCCTGACTGAAAATCTTCCTATGAAAAATTCAGAGGACACAAACACTAGTTTTTATAATGCATTTGGATTCAGGATTTATAATAATAAATGGTAATGTTACATCTTTGGTTTGATTGCTTTAAGGGGTCTACTCTGTCATTGGTTTTGGGTGGGGTGAATCTAATTTATCTATTTGCAAAACTCCAATGTATAACATATATTTAAATATCCCTGTCACCTGTGTTCTCAAAGAATACAAACTGCAATTCTTTTTATCTGTCATTTTTTCCCCATTTGTTCTTAAACTGGTTTAAGTAGCAATATGCCCATGCACCTCAAACTCAGTGCAAAATATATTAAATTCATAAGTATGATTAAATATCAAAGAATAATATGCATTAGACAGTAAGATGCCAGAATAGCAGAGAGAAAGGTACCTCAGCCAGGACTCTTCAGCAGGACCTCTGCAAGACAACTGACAAAACTTTATCTACCCCTTATCTAATATGGCATGGGATCAAGAGCTTCTACCTTTAGAATAACCAGGTTAAGGTTTTATATCTGGAGATAATCTGTAAATGCATACATATCACCTAGGGGTAGGTATGGACAAGTCCCATGAAGCATATTAGCTGACTACATTAGCTGACCTACCGAGGGGCATGTATGCTCTCATTAAATAAAAAAAAATCAGTGATGGTCACTTTTCTTAAGCATTAGTGATAGAGCAGTGAACAAAAATAGAAGAAAATATCTTCCTTCATAGAGTTTACATTTCAGTTAGAGAAAAGAGGTATGAAATAAATAAATAAATAAATAAATAAATAAATAAATAAATAAATAAATAAATAAATAAATAAATAAAATGTATAGTAGGTCAGATGGTGATAAGTCCCATGGACAAATATAAAGCAGAAATGGTCAGAGTGTGGTTTCAGGGAGAGGACTGTAATTTTCAAAAGGCTGGTCTGATCAGGTTCACTGAGAAGATGACATCTGAGCAAAGATCACTGATATTTGAAACCTAGGTCAGGGCATCACCATGACACTACCACCACCGACACGGCAGGGGCAGCACTTTTTCATCATCAACTATGTAGTTATGATTAACACTCAGTTCTACATCCATTATTGCATTTTATTCTTTGAGGTAAGTAGCCTTTCCTATTAATTTCATATGTGAAAATAATAAAGTGACAAGTATTTAAATAACTTGTTCAATATCACTCACTTATGAGTAGTAAAGATTGGATGTCACCTCCAGGTGGTTTGGTTCTCAAATTTGCGCACTTAATTCTATACTATGGTGACTGTGGGGGTGGGTCATCACAGCTGGATGTCTCAGAACTCAAGGCACCAAGCTCAGCTGAGGGAGACCAAAAAATAAAAGGCAGAAAAATAATGGATAATTTTGCTCAATTTGCTGTTTTACTATGATTTCGTCATATTTGGTTTCACAAATGTATCACAGTAACTACGTAGAGCATTATTAAATGTAAATGTATTTCATAAAATGTTAATTATAATAATTAAATCCAATTTTGCTATTTCCTTTTACTCTGCACACCTAACCTTGGGCCCTTGGACTTAACTGGATTGTCAGTCCTCCCACTTTATTTAAAAAATGTCCTGCAAATGTAAACTTGTAGCTGTAATCTTACTATCACATGATTTCTTCCCAATTCCTCATTTTCAGTTAAAATTCATCTCTGTCCCCTTTATACTCTAATCCAACTGTTTGCCTTATCAGATTTTTATCTGATAAGCCAGTCTATCTCTTGATTAAAGTATGAATATTTACATGGCAGGTACAGTGTCTTTCTCAACCTTGTTTGCCACATAAATCTGAATACAAAGCTTTACTAATGGTATATTTCAAACAAATTCAAACAAACATTGACTGAATTGAAATCAAATTACACATAGAACAACCACTCTCATTTCCTCAGCTAGACTCTAAGCTGCACTACACCATAGCCAGATTACTGTCTACTTGATCCCCTTATATTTTTGCAGAAACATAAAGACAGATAAATAAGAGACTTCAAAAAATTCACAATATTTAAAAATTATAAACTAGTCAAATAGTGGCATGTACATACAGTTTATACACTGAATGCTTATGTATACATAGTTATTTAATCCTAAAATAGTGAATCTTTGTAAAAGAACTTTTGAAGTAAAGATAAATATAGATTGTGACTCTAAGTTACACTAGTGTAAGAAATAATGGTACAGACTTCTTTCAAACTAATAGCATCAAAAGGGATGTAAAACTAAACAAAAGGTAGGTATTTGTGGCATAACATTTTCTGACATTTCAATGACTGCATAAGCTAAATGGAAACCTTTAAAAATATCTGTTTAATAAGAGAGAACATTATAGTTTTCTATTATAGAAATAACTAAAAATTAGGACATTCTTCTGTAATACAGATTCATAATGTATTTTGAAATCTCCATAGAATTAAGCTAATAATCTCAAAGCCATTTAAAATCTTATAGAGAGGCTTCAAAAAGCTCTCAGCTGGGTTATCAATTTCTTCTTGTGGACATCAAAATTCACAGTATGAAAAATTCGTATTAAAAATACTTATAAAATTTTTATAAAAATTTTCCCTCCAACTCATGCTTCTTTTTCAGGGTTGAAATGCAGCTTACAAAGTAAGGGCATTTAGTGCAAGACAGCATTATGCAGGGTGATACCCATTTCCCAGGGTAAAGCAGCTAAATACCTGGTTTTTAAAAGTCAGTTTGACCTTACACAAAGACTACATTCATACTCAGAGAGGATTCTCCAGCATTAGGGTAAATATTCATATTTTCTATCTATGGTACAGTTTCTTTATAACCAAAAACTGTTCTCCACTATTTCTCCTGATTATCATACAGACTCTCTCATTCTTTTTGCCCACAAAGTAATAATATAAATATTGCATGCAATCAAGATTTTTAAAAAATCAGAGGGCACCTGGGTGGCTCAGTGGTTGTGTCTGCCTTCTGCTCAGGTCATGATTTTGGGGTCCTGGGATCAAGTCCCACATCATGCTCCCTGCAGGGAGCCTGCTTCTCCCTCTGCCTGTGTCTCTGCCTCTCCCTCCATCTCTCATGAATAAATAAATAATAAATAAATAAATAAAATCTTTAAAAACAAAATCAGAGCCTAAAGAAAAGTAGGACCAAATTCTATTAACCAAATCATCCTATTTTTCCCAGAAGTTTAAGATATAAATTGGTGTTGGAATTAAATGCGCCAATGACCAAAACATGAAAATAATTTTGTTATATAGAGATTGTCTTTAACGTATTTTTAAAAATGATGGACTTACTCTTTGTTATTAAGCTGTCTGGAATTTTTATCTTAAGCTACCAACAGAAAGAAAACATACAAATAAGCATACAAATAAGCAGATGTCTACTGATCATAACCAGAATTTATCCAAGAGAAATCTGCTTAAATGTAACTTATTTTCTAGGCTAGTCTTACTTTCAATGATCAGATTTTTTAAAAAGTAACAGATCACTTTCATGATTATCATTATAAGATCTTATCTTACAAAAAGTGTAGGAAATGAGTAGCTCTTTTCTCTTGCCACCATCTATAGTTTGCAAGCACATGAGTTTCTATTTATCAAACTGAACAGTGACAATTTAATAAGATTCTGCTAGATCTCACAAAGTCCATATATAATTGTCAATGTAGACTAAAATGAATGCCACACACAGGTCTGTGGCATTCCTTTAAAGAAAAGTTAACTACAAAAGAGCAAAAGTAAGTTTTCATATATATTATTCAAACGCTTACCCTGTTTATCTGTGAGATGCCATATACATGTCATCATCATTAATTAGTATTTGTTGAAGTTCCATGTTATCCTTGCAATCCCAACAATTATTTTAATACCAAATAAGGGTTAACATAAGAATAAATTCTATCAGTTTAGTCTCTCTAAATTATCTAGAGAATAAATATCCTACAGAAATGAGTTAGGCATTTCATAAGTATCTGTAAGATAATATGCCATCATCATCATCATTATCAGAGGATTATAGGCTTTTAGAGACAGTAGAGGTCTTAAGTGTAATCTGGTACTATTTTGTTTTCAAATACCGGCAGAGTAATTAAATGATTCTTAACCCCATGACACCAGTTAGTGATGAAGTCAGAAGAAGATTTCAATCTTAAACCTAATATGATATTCTTTCAATTAGGAACAAAGCTACCTCTCCAAGGTAGTAATTTTACTAATATCTGATGATTATATATTGGTTCCTATGTGCCAAGCTCTGTCCTAAGCTTTTTATTGATTTAATCTTCATAAGAGGCCATGAGAGAGGTACTCTTAAGCTTTGCCATGTCATAGATGGGGAAATCAAGATAGCAAAGTTTAAGTCACTTGCCTTTCACATAACTAGTAAGATACTGAGCTGTTTTGTTTGGATCCAGGAATGATGGCTCCAGAGCCCTTGCTCTCAATCAAGATATACTATTGCATGTATTTTATAAATAGACAACATTCTCCTCATGGGCTGCACCAAGAGTAAAGTTGACAAGTATCATCTTTGACTTAGACTAATATCTAACTTCTAATCTACGATTTAAAATTTAATTAAAGGTAGTTAAAGCAGCCTTTCAGCTAAGCTTTCCCAAAATTACTTGGGAGGTTCAAACCCATAGTTGTCATTGCCACTTTGCACATACCCCTACATATAACAATGTGAGTTTACGTTGGTTAATTCATTCACTGTCCTTTCCTACAACAAATATTTACTGAGAGCCTACTATCAACCAGATGCTCTTCTAAGAATAAAATGAAAATCTCTGCTCTTAGAAACTTGTGCTCTTGTGGGAAAGACAGGCCACACAGAGTAACTATGATAAAAGTAAATGCTATCGTATATTAGAAGTTGATAAATACTATAGATGATAACAAGAAAACAAATATATATACATATTAAGGAATGTAGACCTAGGTTAAAAGGTATTTGAGGTGTGAAGGAGAGGGCAGTTTGCAATTTTAAGTAGTGTCATCCAGATAAACCTTTTTGAGAAAGTGATATTTGAGCAAAGACATAATGAAGGAAAAGAATTAATCATGAAACTATCTGGAAGAAAGGCATGTGAGGAAGAAGGAAGAACAACTACAAAAGCCACAGGTATGATTGTGACTGGGGTTTTGGTCCCAGGCTGAGGAGACTGATCAAGGGAGAAAGAAATGGGCCAGAGAGATACCCAAGAGCCAGATGGTGAAGGGTCTTGAGGCCCCTGGAAGGGCTCTGGCTTCTGTTCTAAGTAACACAAAGAGTACTGCAAAGTTTTAAGCAAACGAGTGACATGACCTGACTTATTATGTTTTAGAAAATCACTCTGGCTGTTATGTTAAAAATACACTGTGACAACACAAACAGAAAGAGGGAGATAAGTGAAGGGGATTTGGGAATAATTTAGGTGAGAAATGATAGTGGCTCAGCACAGATAGTAGCGGGCAAAGTTGTAAAAACTTATAAAGTATTGGATATATTTTAAATATATTTAACAGATATAAGAGGATGAGAAGAGCCAAGTGTGACTCCACAAAGTTTTTGGTCTGAACAACCAGAAAAGAAGGAACAGTCATTAACAATATTGAGGAAGGCTGTGGATGAGGCAGATTTAAGGGCAAGTGCAGTAATTCCATTTGGACCATGCTAAGTTTAAGATATATATTAGTCATTGAGTAGACTGTGGGAAGTAGTTGAATAAATGAGTCTAGAAGCTCAGGAGAAAGGAATGGACTAGAAATAGATATTTGGGAGTCATCATCACATCTACAGAAGTAAAATCATGAGCCTAGAATACAGTATATACAGGGAGTAAACAGAGAATAAAAAAGTACTAAAGACTGATTTGGAAGGCTCTCAAGCATTATATAGCTAAGGGGTCAAATAAGGACAAAAAGAATTAGCCAAGAGGACTGAAAAGCTAATGAGATAGAAGGAAACCAAGAGCCTGTGGGACAGAAATGCCAAGTGAAGAAAATTTATCAACTACGTCAAATTCTGCTCTCAGTTTTAGTAATGTGGACAAGTAAAATTGACCCCTGGACTTAGCATCATAGAGAACTGAGCACCTTGATCATTAGTGAAATGACAATAGGTGGAGGTGAGAAAAGCTAGCTTTTAGTACTAAGTATTTTATTCTAATTATTCTCAGTATTGATTTCACTTACATTACTCCTTATAAGTTTGGGGGCTTATGGGGAAGAGGTCATACCTTATTTAGTTTGATATTCTTCAGGATTGATAAACAGTTTCTGAATATCAACTGTTCAAGAATTTTTTGTGTGTCAGTGGATGAATATCTATATGTAAGACATATAAAAATATAGTTCTATTTTTGGTGGAACTTAACTATATAGTTGAAAGGAAAAAAAATCTGGTTAAAACCAAAATTGTTATAAATGTTCAGAGGAAATAGTGCTCATTGGGTATTTACCCCAAAGATACAAATGTAATGATCTGAGAGGGCACTTGAACACCAATGTTTATAGCAGCAATGTCCACAATAACCAAACTATAGAAAGAGTCCAGATGTCCATCGACAGATGAATGAATAAAGAAGATGTTGTATATACACACAATGGAATATTACTCAGCCATTAAAAAATGAAATCTTGCCATTTGCAATGACATGGGTGGCACTAGAAGATATTATGCTAACTGAAATACGTCAATCAGAGAAAGACGGTTATATGATCTCATACGTGGAATTTATTTATTTTTATTATTTTTAAAGATTTTATTTATTTATTCATGAGAGACACAGAGAGAGAGGGGCAGAGACACAGAGAAAGAGAGGCAGAGACACAGGCAGAGGAAGAAGTAGGCTCCATGCAGGGAGCGCGATCTAGAACCCGATCCTGGGACTCCAGGATCACACCCTGAGCCGAAGGCAGATGCTCAACTGCTGAGCCACCCAGGCGCCCCTCATATGTGGAATTTAAGAAAAAAAACAGAGGATCATAGGGGAAGAGAGGAAAAAATAAAACAAGACAAAACCATAAAGGGAAACAAACCTTGCTGAAGGGGCAGGAGGTGAGGGATTGGAGTAACAGGGTGATAGACATTAAGGAGAGCATTTGATGTAATGAGCACTGAATGTTATATAAGACTGATGAATCACTGACCTCTACCTCTGAAACCAATAATACATTATATGTTAATTAATTTAATTTAAATAAAAAATTAAAAACAATAATAGTTTAAAAAAAAAGGAAGGACTGCCCATTGAGTGCTAGGTGACCAATTAAAGAAGTAGTAAGATTTCAGTTGGAGTTTAGAGAAGTGTGTCAATGTGTATATGAGCCCTATTTACTCCCTGAGATGATTTGCATTGTCACTTTGCTTGTAATAGTGATACTTCCCAAAAGAAGAAGAGGAAGAAGGCGGAGGGGGAAGGGGAGTAGAGAAGGAAAGGGGGAGGGGATGGAGAGGAGAAATAGGCATTATCAGCTTATTTTGCTAAAAGTTGGATTCTTTTTATTATTATTATTTGAGAGAGAGAGAGAGAGAGAGCATGAGCAGGAGGGGGGAAAGGGAGAGGAAGAGAGACTCTTAAGCAGAGGCCAGGCCTAATCCCAGGACCCTGAGAGCAAGACCTGAGTAGAAACCAAGAGTCGATGCTTAACCAACATCACCACCCAGGTTCCCCTAAAATTTGGATTCTTAAGTCAAGTGAAATGCAGCCTGGGATATAGCAGGAATCAAAAGCTAAGTAATAACTGACGTTACTTCTTTTAGCTCAACAACGAGTTATGGAATACATTATGAACTGAATTGTGTCCTTCTACCCCCCAAAATTCTTTTTTAAGCCCCAGTACCTCAGAACATGACTGCAGTTGGAAAGAGACTCTTCACAGACTCTTCACAGAGGTTATTCAGTTAAAAGAAGGTGGGTCCTAATCCAGTATGACTGGTATCCTTATACAAATAAGAAATACGCCCATAGATACATACAGAGGGAAACCAGTGTGAAAACACAGGGAGCTGATGACCAGCTACAAGCCAAGGAGAGAGGTCTGGAACAACTTTCTCTCACAAAACCTCAGAAGGAACCAACTCTGTTGACACTTGGATCTCAGACTTTTAGGCTGCTGAACTTTGAGAAAATAAATGAGTGTTGTTTTAGCTGCAGAGTCTGTTGAGCTTTGTTATGGTAGCCCTAGAAAACTAATACAGAATATAAAGCTAAAATGGCACATCTTTTGCATTCATCTGCAAGAGAATGCTGTAAAAATAGAAAGGAAGATTCCCCAAGAGCATGGAATGCAAACCAAGAAATGACTGAGTTTTGTCTGAGTTTGCAGTAACTTCTCCATGTGAGTGCTATGTTCTTGATTTACTTTTTATCTTTCCATATAAGCAAAAATTGTTTCTATAATTCAATCAATATTAAGAATTTTTAAATGATCTCTCAATTCGTATAAGCTACTCTGTGGCACCATTTGTGCCAGATAATCAAATGCTGACTATATTTATGCAAATGAAAAAAGAAATACATTTAAAGAGAGAGTTAATATAAAAGGAGATGACAATTACAATTGTAAATAATCATTACTCTTTTACTGAGCTGAAGAAAGAATTAGTAATAAGTAGATTATAACTTCTCTGAGGACTATGAAACCTTGAATTGTCTTAGAATTAGTACGAGCACAAAAAATGTCTGTTAAATAAACATAAAAGTGTATCATGCAAATCTTACAGTCAACATTAAAATCTTGAGGTAGAATGCTTTAAACTGTAGGTTTTATTACTAATTAGGGATGACAAGGGTTACAGATCAGGAGATGATTGCCATTGAAAAGACATTTTGTTATACTCACAGATCCCAAAGGAAGAGGCATGTCATGCCACCTGTGGGGCTAGGCGGAGATACATGGGGTAGCATCAGTACTAGTCAGAAGGCAGATGGGATGGGATGGGAGGAGTGAGGAGAAATGTGGGCAAAAGCCTCTATTATGGTTTCCATGGTAAGGATTAGGGAAGGCAGGATAAGCAGGCTTAGAATTAGCTAGTTCAAATAATTTTTATGGGCTCTGAGGTATAAAGGCTATCAGCAAGCAGTCCTCGGGTAATTAGGTAAGTGCATAGTGGCTCTCAGAATGTAAGAGTCCAATAGGAGATATGCTCAGGACGGTGATTCTGGATTGGGTTGTTGGCATTTCAAAGGGGTGCTCTAGGGCAAGTCCTCTACTAACTTTAGGAATTGGCTAATCTTAGGAAGAGCTCACCATCCCTCATCAGCAACGTCCCTAATGTCAAAGAATCAAAAGACAGAAAATATAAAAAGATATAGTTAATACATAGGAGTTGCTTTATTTCTTAGTAATTTGCCATTTTGTTAGTAAGAACACACTGAACAATATTTGAGACTTTTTTCAGCCTCTCTTCATAACATATTAGTCCAGTCTTACTTTCGACATTGATGTTAAAACGCAGCTACACACACACACACACACACACACACACACACAAAACGCAGCTACAATTAAATCCCTATAAATCTTGGTAAATCTTTCCTAATTTTACAACTCCTTAATGAAAACAATGGCTATTTTTTTCCTTTTCTTGGAAATTATTTATTTCAGTAAACAGATGTGTAGAAATAATATGACTCCTTTTTAATGAAGGTTATTTTCGTACACAAAAAAAAGTATAAAAAGTCATTACAGAAAGAATGAGTTTCTTAAGGTTATCAATTCTTCATTGATTCAAACGATATAGTAGCAATTGTTTTCCTGAATTATACTATGTAAATGTCTTGGAGCCAACTTTGAGAGTTTCTTATCTCTTTAGGTTTATTGAAAACTGAACACAGTTTAAAAAATCTTATTTTCCTTCTCCATATCCTATTCTCCTCTGGTCTTTGCCTGGATTTAGGGTGGCTGCCTTTGCTTCTATGTCTTCTGGATGACTTTTTTTTGTGTGTCCAATGTAATACTCAGGATAACACTAGCCATATGGAGATAGGCTCTGAAAATGCACTGAGATTCTAGAATATACTGAAGTAAAAACAAAACAAAACAAAACCAACAAACAAAAAAACAGTACTGAATTTTCAGTAGTCAATCTCTCCTAAAGCTGCAGAGTGAGAAATAGGCTATACCCAAGATTGTGATTAAAAATAACAGTGGTTATGTCTGACTCTCAATTCCATAGGATACATTCTCCTTTTCTGGGTGACCTCAGGAGAAGCTTAGGAACATTCAATAAGAACAGAAGTGTATGGCATCGAATCAATCAAATATATCACCATTCCATTAGATATATATTAGAAGCAACTACCTAAAAAATATTTTACCTTCCTTCTTCAGCTTCATGTCCTTACAGAATAACAGAAGGCCATGAGTAAGGAGTAGAAAGGAGATTCTGAAATTTAGCACCATTAGAGTATGTCAGTGACTCAAGTCAATGCCCAGTGAAATGAGCCAACAGCATTAGGTTCTTATCTTAAATTCATTAGTGTTTTTATTATTAGTCTCTCCTTAAGGGAATTACTTATCTTAACAATTTTAATTTTTTTTATTTTTTTTTATTTATGATAGTCACAGAGAGAGAGAGAGGCAGAGACACAGGCAGAGTGAGAAGCAGGCTCCATGCACCGGGAGCCCGATGTGGGATTCGATCCCGGGTCTCCAGGATCGCGCCCTGGGCCAAAGGCAGGCGCCAAACCGCTGCGCCACCCAGGGATCCCAACAATTTTATTTAAAGAAGAGGGGGTCACCTGGGTGGCTTCGTGGTTGAGTGTCTGCCTTTGGCTCAGGGCATGATTCTAGGGTCCTGAGCTCGAGTCCCACATTAGGCTCCCTGCATGGAGCCTGCCTCTTTGTGTATCTCTCATAAATAAATAAATAAATAAAATCTTAAAAAAATTTAAGAAAAAAGAGGGGTTTTAGTTTTTTTTTATAATAATTTTTTTTATTGGTGTTCAATTTGCCAACATACAGAATAACACCCAGTGCTCATCCCGTCAAGTGCCCCCCTCAGTGCCCGTCACCCATTCACCCCCACCCCCCGCCCTCCTCCCCTTCCACCACCCCTAGTTTGTTTCCCAGAGTTAGGAGTCTTTATGTTCTGTCTCCCTTTCTGATATTTCCCACATATTTCTTCTCCCTTCCCTTATATTCCCTTTCACTATTATTTATATTCCCCAAATGAATGAGAACATACAATGTTTGTCCTTCTCCGATTGACTTACTTCACTCAGCCATTAGAAATGACAAATACCCACCATTTGCTTCAACGTGGATGGAACTGGAGGGTATTATGCTGAGTGAAGAAAGAGGGGTTTTAGTAATAAATATCAAATAGGCAGAGGATATCCCATCTGACCATGACACCTACTCTAGTAATGAAATGTAAATTGTTGGGGATCCCTGGGTGGCTCAGCGGTTTAGCCCCTGCCTTTGGCCCAGGGCATGATCCTGGAGTCCCAGAACAAGTCCCACATCAGGCTCCCCGCATGGAGTCTGTTTCTTCCTCTGCCTGTGTCTCTGCTCTCGCTCTCTCTTTCTCTGTGTGTGTGTGTGTGTGTGTGTCATGAATAAATAAAAAAAATCTTTAAAAAAAAGAAAATTGTCATTTAAGTTAAAACTCAAGCTTCAGAAGACTCCTCATTGATCCAGTTTGATGCAGTACCTTACACATTGTGGGAGCACACATGCACATATGCACACACATGCACACATGCTTACACACACAAATGAAATTAAAATTGATGTTATTGCTAGAAGGGAAGAAAAAAGGGCAAGAATGCACAGTCCTGTATTGCCAAATTGAACAGTCTTGGAGTTTTCTTCAGGTTTAAAACAAGCTGCTATTACTTATGGAATTTGTCTTCCCATAACCATGAGAGGGTTTTGGAGAAGTCACATGTCAGTTGAAGAATGCATCCCTTTAGTTTTTCAAGTGGTGCCAAAAGGTGTTAGGAAAGAAGAATATTAAATTGCAACAGGCTCTTCTCTAAATTCGTTGGAACAGCTGAACTAAAACCACTAAGTCGAGCAGAATCTGATTCCTCAGAAGAAGTTGTATCATATAACATGGACGAGTCTAGTAAGGATCATTAAAAGTGGTATTTAGATCTAAAATAAAGTACCAGAAGACTAGCACAAAATTATTCCTCTGGTTAAATCACTCACTGCTGCAGCTCTTCCATCAAGGCTAAGCTTGAGTTCTGAACATACAAGCAAGACCATTAGGACTGATAAGAAGCAGGTGGAGATGAGACAAGTTCCTAGGAAGCTGTGCCATGCTCCTGGCCTGCCCTGGTACTGATTCTTAAGGTAGAGACTGGGACAGCAGTGTGTTGCTACTGAGGTGGTGTGTGGTGTAGGTGAAGCTCCTGCTCAGAAGATGATGCAAAGCCAGTGTAGATTTTAAATATTTTATTAATTTATTTGAGAGAGAAAGAGAGAGCATGAGTGCACACGCCTGAATAGCACAAAGGGGGTCTGAGCAGAGGGGGAGGGAGAGGAACAAACAGACTATGCCCAACGCAGAGCTTGATCCCATGACCCTGAGATCGTGACCTGAGCCCCAAAACCAAGAGTCAGACATTTAACTCACTGCACCACCTAGGTGCCCCAGGGGAGTGTAGATCTTAGATAAAGCCTCATAAGAATGCAAATCACAGTCCTAGGTCTTAGTGTTGGCCCTCTATGTTAATACATGTTCCTATTTTAATGAACAACCTCAAATATCTCTTTGATCTAAATCAGTACTGCCCAATAGAAACATGATGTGACCCAAATATTTAACTTAACATTATCTAGTAGCTACATCAATAAAAGCAACAAGAAACAGGTGAAATCTATTTTAATTGTGCATTTTATTTAATAGATCTAAAATATTCTTGTTTTAACATGAATATGTGTTGAAAGGGTTAATGAGATATTTTACACTCTTTTTTCAATAGAAAGTTTTTGAAATTGAGTGTCTTAGAGCACATCTCAATTCACATTAGCCACATTTCAAGGCCTCAATAGCCACATGTGGTTAGTGGTTACCATGTACAGCTATTGACAACATATACCTAGATGCTGGAGTCTATTATTGAGGGACATTTTGAAGGCTAATGTATGTTTAAAAAGGAAAAATCTGTAAAGCTGAACGATTACTTAGTGGCATATCAATTAACTTAAATCTTTTACTCTTCATGATCCCCAAAATTATTTGTTGCCGAAATTTGGAGTTGTAGAGACTAGAAAGTGGATGTGAAAATCTTGTATTATACTCTTGGCTCTAACCTTAGCTCAGACCAGTTTGTTTGTTAGTGGATCTAAACTATGGTTATAGTTACCCCTCCACTATCCATGGATTTGATCCAGGGAAACCTATTCCACTTTCAAACACCTTATGAGTATGTATTGATACACCCTTAGAACTAAAGAAAAAATACACTGACTTCTAGATAACACTGGCTCTATATGCAACTCAAGCATTCAGTTACCGTAAGCTTGTACATTTTTCTAGTTGAACTGGCTCCAGACTCAATATTGTTTACACATTTATTTATGCAGGAAAACTATTACATGTCCATGAATGTGACATTTTGGGGGCATTCTAAAGAAATTCATTCGTTCATTCAAAAAATTAATTCAAAATACTTACCATGTGTGTAGATAATGAAGCACTGAGGGCAAAACCATAGGGGTTTGGATCATGCCACAAAGACCTTATGCTTTGGTTTGCAGAAAGATGTACATAAATTTAGTGTATATAATTAGTGCAAAAAGTGACATAAGAGGGAGAAATTAATTGGCCTTGATTTATCAGGAGACTTCATGGAGAAATTTAAACTCACAGTGGGTCACAAGGATGCCTGGGTTTGGATCGAAAACTCCAGATTGAGGAAAAAGTTTCAACGGAGGAATGGAATTGAGTAGGTGGGGATAAGAAAAGCCTCATTTAATTGGCAATTTTGTGTGAAGGAATAATAATGATGACTAGTGCTGATTATATAACACTAGTATATATTATATAATATAGAATAATGAGGATGTAAGAATGAGAACACTGAAGCAAAGAGGTTTAATAACTAAGATCTATAGAGCTGGAAGATATATGTTGAGTTTGGGTTGGACACTTTGAAATCAGATTAACAGCAAAACATTCGAGTTTCAGGGCACTGTAGTGTTAGAACATCTATACACGGTTGAGACTGAAATATCTTAGGAATGAAGTTTATGTTATTAATTTACTGTAGGAAAGGATCTAAAGAGATGAATAGTGAAGCTAAGGTCTATTTCCTGGGAAATACCCACAGTTGGAAAAAGAACTTGAGGAAAGAAGAGAGAGAGATGGTCCATGAGAAAACAAGGAAAGTGCAATATGGTGGAAGCCAAAGAAGGAAGAGTGATGAAAAATCACATCAAATGGTATATGAAGATAAAGAGGAATAAAGTCAGAAAAACCCATGGGATTCATTTAGAAGGAAAGAGACATTCAACCAAAGTGGAAGAGGTTCTCAGTGAAATAAAGGAGACATTGAGTATAAGCCCTTAGTCTGACAATTTTGGTCTGGTGCAACAAAGGAGAGAAGTATAACAAAAGGTTAAAATATATCAACACCTCTGAAAGTCTTCATTCACTGACTAGGCCACCAGATAGTTGAGTGGTTGGGATGGATGTGTTAGTAAGGTCTTCTGAGCTACTTCCTTAAGCGTAAAAAGGAGGATGAAATGGATGAAATGGATGAAAAGATAAAAAGCTAGAAATCAGTGAAATCAATGAAAAGAGGAAATTTCATGTTGCCTTTGGAGAAAGCATACTTTTTAAACTAGAGAAATCATCTGCCAAAGTGAAGAACAAATAAGCGGGCTTAGGAATTTAAAGGTGAAGATTACTTGAAAAAGACCTGATAATGTCTGTATGGAACAAATTAAATGAACTAAATGAATAAAATTGTTGTCAAATATTGGGAAAGATTTGGTTGTAGTCTGACACCATGTTTTCTTAATGGGTAAAGTCTTCACCGTTCTCCATTTTCCCCAATAAAATTTTGAACCCAGAGGTATAGATATGGAAGAAGAAACTGGTGATTTATAAGGACCTTGGTTAAAAAGTAGTTCATGAAAAAAAAAAAGAAAAGTAGTTCATGTACTCTAAGACAGTATATGAAAAAAAAATCATATACTGGTCTAGGTAGCAGAAATAAATAGCTAACAACCATAGATGTTTTGAAATATTTATTTTTAAATTAATACAGATGAGATTTCCACCTGATCAGAAGATGAGTTCATTTAAGAATTCAGGCACTTTTTTTTTTTTATCGAGCCTTAGGGATAAATAAGGTTTGAGTTATATTCATTTGAATTGTAAGAGAAGAAAATATCTTTTTCAAGGAGAGTAGACAAGAGTCAAAGGCTAGTAATAATTCTGAGTATCTCAAGGGTCTGTCACTGAAAAGGTCTTTTGGCCAATGCATCCAAGCCTCAGATACAGGACAAAGAGCAATGAAAAAGAATAAAGCTTTGAAGAATTGCCATTAGTGGTAGTTTCTTTGAGGATGTGTGTATCTTATGAATACAGGTCAAGAAATACCCATGGGTATCAGCACATAACAATTATATCTGTTCTAAAAACATATCTTGAACTATTTATTTACAATTGTAATTAAAAGGAAAAAAAATCTAAAGTCTTAATCTAAAATTGCATTCTAATTTCCTGGATCTTAGTGAGAAGGGGAATAAGGTAAAAAGGTAAGATAGCCAAAGGCTGTAAATATCTCTGTTAGAAGAACTTCTTGGTGAGAAATTATATATTTTAGGTAAGGCAAAATAAACTGAGAGGTCAGTTCAAGGAGCAATCTGCATTAAAATTTTAGGATTTGCAGATGCCTAGAGTTATAAGAAAGTGCCCAATTTAAATATATGAAAGCACAGTTCTATCCTAATAGAAAATATTGAATAAACAGTGATTACAGAAAGACTAAATTGCATGCTAATTTGTCAAAGTAATTTATCCTGGGTAACTTTCTAAACATTCCAAAATAATCCAAGAGAGAGCAAAATATCATAGAAAGCATGTCTTTCCTATGTGTGTAATTTATAGTTAGGTTGACAAATAACCAAAAAGATACACATCAAGAGGAAAAGAGACTCACAGAGGCAGCCAAAGAAATGCCAGACAGTGAGAAAAGCAAAGAAAAACAGACAGCCATTCAGATGAGCTGTTAATAGAGAAGTGCCAAGATTTCCATATGGGCAGTGTGGTAACACTATATGTAGACATATACTAAGCATTTTAATAGCCAGGTTTCACTAGGAGCTCAAAACAGTAGAGGCTAGACAACAGTGGGCTCATTATTAATTTTCCCTTGAGCCAAACACACATATAAAAGAAAGCAAAAATGCTATCTATTGGAACAAAACCAAAAGGAAAAATTTTTAATGAGCCCAATATATTATAAGTAAATGATACTGTTCCTAGGGTAATTAGTGTCCTAGAACACCTGTTACCAGGGAAAACAAAATCTAATTTTATCTCCTGATATTCAAAAATATTTATAAATCTGCAAATGACACCCTCAAGCCATGAAGAAATATACAGCACAGGGTAATTGCAATTGCAAAACTAAATGGAGCTTGGAGAGTCAAGCATTTTATCAGACATTGACATTAGACATTAATTTGCTATTAATTAATGCAGACATGGCAGCTGGACTGCATACCTGTTTACAGAAAATCAAATCCTAAATCTTCATTGTATATATGTTATATAAAAGGCTTTAAAACACAATGAGACCACAGGAATATTTCATTTTGTATTTTAACAATCTACCTTAGTTTCTGTTACTATATAAAATTCAGTGAGATGTAATCCTGAGGTCTTCTACTAAGAGGCCACAAGAAAATGCCTCCTGCCCCAAGCAGCTGTATTCTTTCACCAGTTATGTGACATACAGCTTAGGACAAGAAAAAGTTTCTCTCTAGAAGGCCAGCCTTTCTTTACTCGTGGAAAAACTGCTAATCAGTCTCCCAATATGTATTTTCTTATTCTTTTAAACAGTAATATAAGCCAAATTTTTATATGGGCGCATGGCTATACAATAGATCAGAGAGCAGATGGTGAAAAACAAAAATAAATGAATCACAAGCTGATAAAGTTCAGGAAAGAAATGGAAGAAGAAACAAGTTAAGAACACCAGAAAACAAACAAAAAACAAACAAACAAAAAGATTTACCCCAAAGATACAGATGCAATGAAACGCCGGGACACCTGCACCCCAATGTTTATAGCAGCAATGTTCACAATAGCCAAACTGTGGAAGGAGCCTCGGTGTCCATCGAAAGATGAATGGATAAAGATGTGGTTTATGTATACAATGGAATATTCCTCAGCCATTAGAAACGACAAATACCCACCATTTGCTTCAGTGTGGATGGAACTGGAGGGTATTATGCTGAGTGAAGTAAGTCAATCGGAGAAGGACAAATATTATATGTTCTCATTCATTTGGGGAATATAAATAATAGTGAAAGGGAATAGAAGGGAAGGGAGAAGAAATGGGTAGGAAATATCAGAAAGGGAGACAGAACATAAAGACTCCTAACTCTGGGAAACGAACTAGGGGTGGTGGAAGGGGAGGAGGGCAGGGGGTGGTGGTGAATGGGTGACGGGTACTGAGGGGGGCACTTGACGGGATGAGCACTGGGTGTTATTCTGTATGTTGGCAAATTGAATACCAATAAAAAATAAATTTATTATAAAAAAAAAAACACCAGAAAACTAAAGACAAAATTAGAGCAAACTAAATTATAAGACACTGGTACACTGGAAAAGATGAGAAAAAATTTAAAAAGAAAGAGTTAAAATGGGTTTTATAAAACAGATACACTGTATATATACAAAATCAGACGAAGACAGAAAAT
The DNA here is from genome assembly GCF_003254725.2 of Canis lupus dingo. Classification (NCBI taxonomy): domain Eukaryota; kingdom Metazoa; phylum Chordata; class Mammalia; order Carnivora; family Canidae; genus Canis; species Canis lupus. The sequence continues at coordinate 9,233,115 of NC_064274.1, read as the reverse complement.
ATTAGAATATAAATTAATTTTTTAGAATAAAAGGAAGAACTGGTTCAATGGGTAAAAAAGACACACTGTATACCAAAACCATTTCACAGTGAGATGTCTGCTAGTTACATTATTGTTAGGTAAAGAAAAAATTCTTTGGGTGGCCACACACTATGATCAAATCACTTTTAAGCAGCTAAAATTCAGTCTGATCTTAGTTTTCTCTACCACAATATTCAGCATTAGAAAGTAGTAGGAAAAAATGGCAGCAAAATCTCAAAGAATAAGGTATGATCCAATAATTTTCCACTCAGTTTTGAACAAGCAAATCTAAGAAATATTGCTATGAGCTCATCTTGAAGAAGTGACATGAGTAATAATTTTTGCCAAACAGGAAAGAATGGGAAACTATAGCAAAATGAATAGAAGTGAATATTGAATCTATTTAACTAAAACACTTGGGGATAAGGGTTATAAAACATTTATAAATGTTATATATCCTGACAATATAATTAACAAAATAGGCAAGAAAAAAATTTAAGACAGAGGTTTGGAAAAAATTTTAAATGTTATTTTTTCTTACAACTAGTTGAAAAGTTGTATTACTTAAATGTGATTAATTAGAGACATTTCAGCTTATTTAATAACACATATAAAGTAAGAAATATAACACTGTCAACTAAATTGAGTGTGGAGAAGGAAGGGTACTGAAAGAAATATGCTAACATAATCATTCCTCTTTCTAGAGAGTAAACAGATATTTGCACAAAATATACACAACAGAGGATTATATACAAATTTCAAGTTTAAAGATATCTTCACATGTAAAAGTAAGAATTTCCATATTATCAGAACACATTCAAAACAAAGGAAACATGAACCCAAAACAAAATATTGAAAAAAAATATCCTATACAAACTAAAAGCATGATGTAAAAGGACACAACAAAATTCTCATATCAATCATACCAACATATTATAAGGCTAAACTCAACTACTATATATATACATATATAAAACTAACAAATTGGAAAACAAAGTGAAACCCAATTATATGTTGAATTCAAAAGATGAAGTTAAAATACACACACACACACACACACAAAATCAACTACATAAGGCCCTCATTATATTCCAGAAAAGTAGAATAAGCATAGATAGAATTTTCTTATAAACATCTAATAAAACTAGAAATGAACAAGACAATGAGAAAGAGGAGCTAAAAAAATGGAAAATCAAAAACAAATTAACTTTACCTTCAAAAACACGAGCCAAAGATAAAACCAAAATGGAAATTTTAGAATATATAGAAAAATATTAGTATTAGAATAATTACTTAGCAAAACTCCTGGGGTGATACCTGGTAGAGCCCAAGAAGAGTATTCCTACTTTAAATATTCCTATTAAGCTACAAAAGCAAATAAACAATTACATATAAAGAACCTTGAAAAAGAACAACAAAAGCTCAGGGAAAGCCAGATTGAGAAAATGATAAAAACACAAGTTGAGATAAATAAAACAGCAAAATAAAAGAATAATGAAAATATTAGAAATCACTATTGAAAACATCAATAAAACAAAAAAAAACATTAACACAATAAAGTTTTTTTAAAAAGATTCATGTTAAGTTATTTAGCTCAACTCTTTGAAAATGCATTTTAAAACCTGGATGAAATTATTAGTATTTTAGATACTATAACTTATTAAATATGACCAGAAAAAATAGAAAATCTAGACAAATCAATTTACATGGAAAATATGAAGGATGCTGTCAGAATGCTACCCTTGTACAAACGGCACATCATGGTTATACAAGTAGTTCTCCCAAGTTGGAGCAGTGGTTCCATCACCTGGAGAGCTTATTAAAACACAGATTAGTGACCCTAACACCCAAGATTCTAATTCAGTATTTCTGGGATGAAGCCATGAATTTGTACTTCAAACAAGCTTCTAGATCAGTGGTTCTCAGCAGGTGGAGCTTTTGCTCACCAGGGGACATCTGTCAATGTTTGGAGACATTTGTTCCTGTAGTCACCATGTAGGAGGGTGCTAATGACAAGGCAGCTAGAAGCCAGGGATGCTGCTATCTTACGTGCACAGCAGAGTCCCCACTGCAAAGAATAACCTGAAATGTTCATGGTCCTGACATTCTAAGTATTGCTAATTCTGTTGGTCTCTAAAACCACACTTCGAGTAGCACTACTCTAGAACAAGAATAGATAAACTTTCTCTAGAGAATCAGATAGCAAATATTTTAGGCATTGTGGTTCTCAGTCTCTGTCACATGTTCCTTATTTTTGTAACCCTTTAAAATATAAAATCTATTCTTAGCTCATAGTCCTTACCAAAACTGATCCTTCTTTTTTTTTTTTTTTTAACTGATCCTTCTGTGAATAACAGGTACACAAATTTTTTGTGGGATATAAATACAGAGAATATAAATTCTTCCATAATGTGAGAAAATACATCTTTCTTAGTCTTAAAAATAATCATCAAAATTAATTATAAATTCTAGCAGGCCATTAACATCAGGCTCACACACACAAAAAAGGATCTTCACTGCCATCACTATGTTTTCACACTTTCTAGTGATGATAGCCCATACAATTATATGAAAGAAATAAATTATTCTTCTAAAGGTCAACAAGCAGAAGTAATAACGGAAACAAGCTGGATGATCACCATATCTGTTGTTTTGCTTTTCTAGGGCACTGTATAAACTAAATCTCCCCAATAGGCAAGTCGTATATTTGAGTTCTACAGGTAGAACATGGACAGAAATGAGGTGGACTCATTCTAAGTCTGTTTAACAAAAACATTTCCAAGTTATCCTGGTTTTTTCTTCGCACATCTGCCAACTGGCTACAGAAAATCCAATGCAGAATTCTGAGGGGTTGGCAAATTATGGTTCATGGGCCAAATCTGGCCTACTGCCTAGGTTGTAAATTCATTTTTATTGCACAGCCATGCTTAAACATTTACGTATTGTCTATGGCTGCTTTCAAGCTACAACTGTTGAGTAGTTGCAAGATAAACCGTATGCTCAGCAAAACTTAAAATATTCACTGTCTGGCCCTAGGTGAAAATAAATTTTGACAACCATTGTATTAAGAAGACAGAAACAGAAGATAGAAGATACCTATATCCCTGAATTACTCTTTGGGTATAGAAGATCACTCCACTTCATCATACTGCATTGGAACATAATGCAAAATAAAATCTTAGTAAGTCACTGAGATTTATTGCTTATTTAGAAGCTAGCTAGTTTTAACTATGTTGGAAAGGTAAAATCATGAGCAGATATGATTGGTTACCTACAATATCCAAGGGAACAAACTGAAAATTTATGGGAAGTGAGAAGGCAGCTGGATGCAAAATTAATTAAAAGAATCCATACTATATATGTGTGTGTGTGTGTGTGTACATATATATACACACATACATACAATCACCAGTAACGGTTTGAAGAACTCTCCTCCATAAACATGCAGCAGAAGCAAGACATACCTACATTAAATTGACCTGAAATGTAGAAAATGTACTTGAATAATGTTTGAAAACATTACTTGGAGATACCAAAAGGAACTAGGACATATCATATCTTGATTAAAATTATAAATATCATATATATATATCTATTTTCACTAAGTTATTTCAAAATATTAACTTATTTCCAATAAAAAAAGTCATGGGATTTTTTTCCCCAACTAGACAAGTTTATTCCATTCCTTATATATACAGAAATAACAACATGCAAAAGTAACTAGGATATAGACATTATAACATACCAAAATATGTGCCAGGTGGATCAATGAAGTTAAAGTGAAAAGTAAAACATAAAAGTACTAGAAGAAACCATGGGAAATTGTTTTAATAATCTCAGAGTGTGGAAGACCTTCCCAAGTATGATGCAAAATCCATAACCTATTCTAAAAGAAGACATGATTGAAAATTTCAGTGCTATAAATTACACCAATATCTGTCTCTTCCTTTCATATATACATGTGGACATACACACACACCCTCATACACATATATAACATCTATATACAATATAACATATATATACATATATAACATATATACATAACATGTAACACACATATATAATATATATGTGTGTATGTGGGAACGTATTTCATATATACATTGGAGATACACACATCCATACACATATACACACATATACACACATATATATACAATATATGTGTGTATATGTGTATGTGGGATAGTATTAGCACTGTCAAATGTAAAGAAATATATTAAAATATTTTCTCACCAATCAGACTACCAAAAATAAAAAAAGAAAGTTTTCGAACACACAATGTTGGAGAGTGTGAATAAAAAAATACTTTTATATATTGCTAGTGGTGGTATCAATTGACAAAATTCCCATAGGTGATGATTTGCAAATATTTACCATAATTAAAAATCACTTTCCATGCTTACGAATCTATCTTATTGAGAAGTTACATATGCCAAATGTTGCGTATTATTTATAATAGCAAAAGGTTGGAAACAATCAAAATGCCCATCAATAGAGGACTGATTAGATAAATTGGAGTATATCCATATAATATAATTCTATGTAGCAGCTATGAAAATGATGAAGTCATTGTATGTGTGTGCATGCATACATATAAACAAACTCAAAGACATATTTTTATCAGAAAGAAAAAAATAAAGACTAAAATCTATAGTTTGCTGCATCTATAATAAAAAAGAGGAAAATTACTTGTGTGTGTCTGTGTGTGCATTAAATATCTCTGGAAAAATATATAAGGAAGTAGTAACTAAGGTTGTCTCTAAGTGGGCAACTGGATGACTGAGGAACACAGAGGAGGGAAATATTTCACCCTATGCTGTTTTGAACATTCAAATTTTTACTTTACAAATGCTAAATATGGGGGGCGCTTGTGTGGCTCAGTTGGTTAAGCATCTGAATCTTAATTTCAGCTCAGGTCATGATCTCAGGGTGGTGAGATCGAGACCCAAGTTGGGCTCCATGCTAGGTGTAGAGCCTCCTTAGGATTCTCTTTTCTCTCCCCTCCCTCCATTCCCCCACCCTGCTCATGCTCTCTCTCTCTGTCTCTGTGTCTCTCTCTCAAAAAAAAAAAAAGTTAAACATATCTGTATATCCATATGTACATATATCTATATAAATTTATATCTGGATATACAGATATACTTAACATTTAGATATATCTAACACATAGCTATACAAAAATATATTTAAAATAAATATAAGTAAATTGCTGTGTTTAACAGAGATATATAAATACATGAAAACTGTTATGCTTTCCCCTGTCTCAATGGTATGTAAATAAAGGCAAAGGTTTACTTCTTTGAATTTGAGATTTAGAGAAAAACACTCAATTTATTTCCAGAAAGGAGTAAAAATACAAATAGGCAAAGGAGGGAGCCTTTGCAAAACTGGAAATAGAGGAAATAATACCCCAAAAAGTGACTGAATGCCTTCTATATCTATTTTTCTAGGCCTTATAATTTATACAAACTCATGACCAAGAAAAGAATTGGAGCTAATAGTACTTAGAGACTTCAAACATTAGAAATATCTAAAATATTATAAATAAAAGACTCATAATAAGAAGTCATGACAAAATGTTAAGATTAATGGTTTCTTTCAAAGGTCAGACATTGCAAAAACAAAAAAAAACTTCCAGCGAAGTAGAATCCACCAATTCTTTGCAACACATATCTTTACATAACTGCCGGTCAGCCATTCTGATCATAATATTAACTGCTTAGAAATTTCAGGAAAGCTGTTGCTAAGAAAACTTCAAATCTTTTATTTGAAATATGCCTCTCAGCTGCTGGATTAATATAGTTTTGTGCCTTTGGTTTCCCTGGAAAATGATATGAGGAACTCAATGATGCAGAAAAGGCATAAAAGTTTCTCTTCCTTTAAAGGTACCAGTTTGTGGTTATTAAAACTCTGAATTCTCCATGAGTCTGATCTGCTTTGAGGCACATAATTTTTTAAAAATATACATCTCTCCAGTATCAGAGAAACACATATACACAAATAAACTAGATTTTGTCCAAAATCAGGCAAGGACATTGTTTTGGAATTGACACTCTAATAATTATTTTTCCAAGATATATAATATAAACAATACTTTCAATGAGCATATATTTTTGTATATTTACATGCATTTTTTTAAAAAAGCTTTTTGGGCCTTTATATTGTAATTTTTTTAAAGATTTTATTTATTCACGACAGACACACACAGAGAGAGAGGCAGAGACACAGGCAGAGGGAGAAGCAGGCTCCATGCAGGGAGCCTGACGTGGGACTCGATCCTGGGTCTCGATTCTTGGTCTCCAGGATCATACCCCAGGCTGAAGGCGGCGCCAAACCGCTGGGCCATCGGGGCTGCCTGCATGTTTACATGAATTAAAAATACTTAGTAACTAATGAAATAGACCTCATCAATTGACTAAAATTTTCACTAATTCATGTGAGATTTCCCACATTAATTATTAATTAGCAATTAATACTAGAAGGTATAATCACATTCTGTTCTCTGCAAGGTTACATTTGCTTAAAAATTTCATAATTACAACATAGTTCATTCTAACCCACATGTTTAATATTCTCAACTAATAATTGTGTTAAAATAACACCTAGTAATTTTAAGAATGATATGAGCAATGGCATATCTCAAGCCAACTCTGAACTTTGGAAAAGATTCAAGATATGCAAACCAAGGAAGCAAAACGGTCCCTGGGGGGCTTTAGTTACTTCTGTTCAGGTAAACTGTATATTAAATTTTGTTTGTCATTGCTGCATATGAAGGAAATCTCTCAGTGACCATTATTTTTTGCACTAACCATTCATAAAATTAATTTTAATCTTCATTTTAAGAAGAGTTTCAATACGGATGAAAAAATATTACAGAGGGACGCCAGGTGGCTCAGTAGTTGAGTGTCTGCCTTCAGCTCAGGGCATGATCCCGGGGTCCTGGGATTGAGTCCCACATCGGGCTCCCCATGGGGAGCCTGCTTCTCCTTCTGCCTATGTCTCTGCCTCTCTCATGAATAAATAAATAAAATCTTTAAAATAAAATATATATATTACAGAGTAAAATCAATAAAAAGCAATAAAACTGAGGGAAACAGGAAATGAGGGAAGAAAAACAAAATGAAATACAAAAAGTTGAGAGTGTTTATAAAACAAATGTACACCTGATATAAAGGATTTTTTTAATGACAGTGAAGAGAAATTTTTTCTATGGGTAATCTTGAGAATAAAATGGAAATACGAAACATAACAACCTTACAATAAATACAATAAGTTCGTTTTCACAGACCTTTATCTTATAATGTTTCTACATATAGGCACAGTACATCAAGTCAAATTACATTTTAATAAAAACAATGCTGAGATAGGGAAGGAGGGCCATCTATTAATCAGTATCTTTGTGACTTTTTGATGGCCTCATTTAATCACAAGATCAATGAGCAATTTTTAATAATGACAGAATTATATAGGATGTTCTCAAAAGAAGTTAATGTGACATTTAAGTGTTTTAAAAAATGGGAAATTCACCCTGGAGCATTACATAATGGAAAGTAATGGATCAAATGTGTATGATTTGTTCTGTGTTTGGCGCTTAGGCTCGGGATCAGTTCACATGCCCTCTGGCTCCCTGTTGGCCCAGAATGGATGGCTCTGAGAAAATGAGGGCTACTCTGGAAGTAATGTAGTTCAGCCTCTTACAGCTGAACAGAATAAAGCTGGTCAACATTGGGTCATGGTTGAGGGAGTATGGATATAAATGGTTTGACTCGGGAACATTACTTAACCTAGAAAGTCCTCATGGCAGTAGTTTGTCCTATAGTTATTGGTCTCCTTATATAAAGTTGTTTGCCTCCTTTTTCAAAAGATAGAATGAAGCATGTTCAGCTGCTCTGCATTTCAATCAATAAAATATGTCTGCCTTTGCAAAATAAATTGGTGAACTGAAGACTGAAACAGACTTTTCCCTAATTTTTTCCTACCTTATCCCACTTCACCCCTGTCTTCCACATATAGGCTTTCATCTTCTCTCTGGTTTCTTTCTTTCTACTTCCATCTATCACACAGTTATGAGGTGGCTTGCATGGAATTTCCTCATTCATTTTTTTCCTCCTTTTTTTTTTTTCCAAAAGAATATGAAGAGATACTCCTCATCATTTCTAGAATTTCTGTTAAGTGTCTCTGATTTTCTGTGTACTTTTCCCCTAAGATTTATCTATTTTAGAGAGAGAGAGAGAGAGCACAAGAGGGAGGGGCAGAGGAAGATGGAGAGAGAATTTCAAGCAGACTCCACTAGAGTGCAGAGCCACTCGACAGGCTCAATCTCAGGATACTGAGATCCTGACCTAATACAAAACCAAGAGTCAGAAGCTTAACCGGCTGTACCACCCTTTCCTGTATACTTCTTTGCTTCCTAGTAAAATATTTCATTGGAGTAAAAATAAATTATGTAATTTTCAAAATCCATAGTGAAAGTGAATACCTTTTTTAAAAATTTCCCAACAATCTTTATTCCCAGTGGCTTTTTAATTTTCCCAAACATCAGAATTTTAATATTGAGTCTGATGTTTTTATATTCAATGGTTACCACAGGAACTAATCCAAAAGTGCGATATAGTTCAGGCCACTTGAGTTTGGATCTCATTTTTTCATGGCAAAAATAGGTATATAGGTATCTTCTGATCATGTACTAGGTTACATAGGATTCATACTGTTCAGAAATACTGTGGCACATGAAATAGATCACAAAGGCCTCTACGTATTACAATATGTTAAATTACCTCCTCCACAAAACAAGTGAAACGATATGCCAATGACCTATACTTGATCTAATCAAACATCTGATTAATTGTGAGTACTCCATGCTCCAGTTCTATTAGCATCTGTACTTGTGCTTCCTTGCTTGTATTATATTTTCTCCCTCTGGAATAACTAAACTTTGCCTTTCCTATCAAAATCATGCCATTCCCCCTCTGAAATTTTGTGATCAAAATATTTGGAGTAATGGCACTCTTTGGAACTACATAGTTTTATCAGCGATTCTTTTACAAGAAATCACAAATGGCCTTCCTTTCTTTTTCTCTGCTTACCTCCATTCTTATTTCCATTATCATATTATAATCCTTTTGAGGAAGGGATTCATTACTAATTCCTGTTTTTCCTAAGAATGCTTAACACCATGCCTATATTATCAGGTCCTTCAATTCTTGGTGAGTGAGTGAAGATTTCCAGTGTCCATATAAATCATGTAACAATTCCAACAAATTATTATTTAACATGGCAAAAATCATTGGGCTGGGCTTGTCACAGTCATTTAGATGCAAACTAATCAATGATAAGAAATATGGTTAAGGATTTAAAATACCACTTTTTTCCAATACCTTTCCTTCCTTTCGGACAAATATTATACGAACAAATATTCATAAAAAATTTAAGAGTCAATAAATATAAAGCTTAAATTAACCATTGCAAAGGAAATCACTTTTCAGGCTGTATAAAAGATACATGGGTATATCTAAGGCAATTCCTCTAAACGTGATCCCAAACTCCCTCCCCTCATAAGCACTGAATATTTATAAATATTTGTTACAATTTAACTTTTACAACTTTAAAAGGTAGGTATCCTTTTCCCTATATTACTGTTAAAGAACTTAAATCCAGAGATATTACATAGATGCCCAAAGTCACATAACTAGTCAGTAGTAGTAGTGAGATGCACCTCCTTAGCTTCCATCGCTTTACTTCAGTAGAATAAAGAAGACATTTGGGGGCCTAAGATTATTTTGTTTTCTTCCAGGAGATTGTATATATTATTGTGTGTGCGCGCGCGCATGTGTGTGTGTGTGTGTGTGAGAGAGAGAGAGAGAGAGAGCGCGCAAAAGTGGGGGATGGAGGGCCAGAAGGAAAGGAAAAGAATCACAAACAGGCTCCATGCCTCACAGAGGCCAATGTGAGGCTCAATCTCACCACCCTGAGATCATGACCTGAGCTGAAACCAAGAGTCAGATGCTAAACCAACTGAGCCACCCAGGCACCTCCTGGAAGACTGTATTTTGAATAAAGATTGCAGAGTTCTTTACCACTTTGCCTCAGTTTCATCAATATAATCTGGTTATACGTTCTGCCACTGAAGTTTTCTAAAGGAAAAAAAAATATATGCTTAGAAACATAAGAAGAAAACAAAAATTCAGACTTCTTATTCTTATTTTAAGTTTGGTCCAGTTGTCTTTTCCATTTTCACTTTTTTTTTTTTTTTTTGCCTCAAATGGATGATGCTGTTTTATCTCCTCTGCTTCTCACAAGAAAGGCAGGATAAAGTGATTCGGAAGAACACACAGAAAATACTGATAATTCCATGGCCATATGTGTCTAAATTTTTACACTGGGATATTCTAATGGAAGTCATATGGTTTGGGGAAGAAAGAGCATATATCTGAAGACCTAATGATCTGGATTCAATTCCTGACTTTGTTACTCTTTAAGTTAATTAGTTTACTCTTCTGAGTCTTAGTTTTCTTGTTGGTGAAATGGAGATAACAATATGCATCTCATGATGGAGACAAGAGAATTATGTGAAGTTTTATATGTAAAGTACCTACTGCAGTATCTAGCCCATAGGAGGCAATTAATAAGTTTTTTCTTACTTCTTGTGAGCAATTACATTATTTTTCTTAATTCTTTACTCTTTTTTCTTTCCCATCCAAGTCTGATTACCCTTCCTGCTTTTTGACCTTAGGATTTAATAATGGGATGTTACAGAAGTGATACAAACAGACACTTGAATTATTGAATTTTCTCTTCTGAAATGACCAAGAAAATGTTAAGCACCAAGTAATCCATAGTCCAGGGAAGAGAAAAGGCATGTGGAGCAAATCTGGATTCCACCTGCAGTTTATAATCCAGCCTAGCCAAACCCAGCCTCAAGCAGCCAGTCTCCAACTGTGAAAATCCAATGTGAAAGTAATGATTAATGACTGTTATCAAACACTGAGCCTCATTATAGTTTGTTATGTATTATTGTGGCAATAGATAAGTGATAAAGAAAGTGGCACCTAGAATTAAGGTACTAATGGGCCAAAAGCCTAGTATATGTAGCACTGACTTTCACATCAGGTGGTGAGTGACAAGAAGCTATAGTAGGAAGCTAGAAAAATAGGGAACCATTTCAGGTAGTAGTAAAATGTTTGGTAAAAATGTCTGTGATAACTTGGAGACAGAAAATATATTTAATACACTCATAAACCTAGGCAAGCAGATTTCCAGCTAGAATATCAAAAGAATGCATGAGCTTCTGGCACATATATTTGCCATGGTGCTTCAAGAAATAGATAAGCTCAGCAAATAGCTGACTGGTTTGCAAACAGAATTGAAAGGACATATAGTGAGCCCAGGAATGCTGGGTTCTGTATAGGACAGGAAAATAAAAGTTTCTCATTTCTACCCTTGTCAGTCAGTAAAACATCATACAATTAAGGTATGACCTGGGGCAAAAATCAAACCAAAAATACATGTGAATATCTATCATAGTACATGACACTTGGAGGCATTCAATAAGTTTAAGATCTCTTAAATTATAACAGGACTGGTTTCATGCACTGGAACATTATAAAGCAGTCAAAATTAATGAACTAAATAGTGAATATATCAACATGGATAAAATTTTAAAATAATAAAGCTGAATGATAAAAACAAGCTATGAAGGGAGGTATGGACTATGATGGGACTTATTAAACTTTTAATATGAACCTAGAGTATGTTTTTATGGATACACATGTATACAAAAATATGCAAAAGCATACATGGATATTAAGCACACTAACTTTAGGAGGATAGTTAAGTCTAACATGAAAAGGAGAGGAAAAGCTAAGGATTTCCCTGTATTGTAACATTTTATTCCTTTACAAAAATGCTGTCTGAAAAAACCTGGCAAAATGTTAATTTTATTAAATGTAGGTGGTGCATACATGGCTATCTTTTAATTTGTCTTACTTTTCTGATATCTGAAATCTTTCATAATTAAAACTAAAAATAATATTCAAATAAAAGTAATAAAAGCATTCATATAAGTATACAGCTCCAAACTAGTTCTTCATACATGAAAAAAATAAGATACTATTTAAAGACTTGCCCATCTTTACTTGGATCGTTTTGCTATATATACCTTGATCTTAAAATGCAATTTTCACAATCCCAGGATAGGGTCTAGAAATTAGCATATTGTCTCTTGCATCGTGTGTATGTGTGTGTGTGTGTGTGTGTGTGCAATGAAAAAGAACTCAATTATCTATATATTTGCCTGAGTAGTCACCAAAGAAAAAATATATAATCCTAATTACTGCACGTTATTTTTTAAGGGTAACTTGCCACTGCATGCAATCAATTATAACACTGATACTATACCAGAACCTGAAGAAAAGTACAGGTCAAGTAGGGGATTATAATTAAATATCGGAATGAAGAGAGAAACAATGTGTCTGACCCACTAAGCCAGCTGAGAGTTTAAAAACAAGCAAGTTGTTGTGTTCACCTGTCTCCTGCATAACTGGTCAAGTTTCAACAAGTGGACACCACATATTTTCATTAAACATTTCATCAGAAATCTCATTCTGCATTTTCTGAGACTCATGCGCCTGCAGTGTTCTCCTGAAGAAAGAACATTTTGAGGAAGAGATCAGATCACAGAAGGAGAGGGAGGTGGCGGGGATGGGGACCACCAGGAAACAGCTCAGGTAATAACCAAGTTTTATAGGGCAAATGAATAAATCCAAACACCTCTATAAATTGAAGAATATGTTTTTAAAAGAGCTGAAAATAATTTATAAAGCCCTAAAAATGCAGTTTTTAAGGCCATTTTCCTTAGGTGGCTAATTGTCCTGGCATCCAGTGGAGATGCATGCTTATTATTACACAAGGACTTTAATCTATCCAACATGACAGCAAGTGTGTTTCATGCATAATAGTTTATGCACACAAGAACTTTAGACAAATTTTCTTTTTATTTGGGAATTTATCTTTCAAGTCCCTACATTTACAAAGTCACAATGAAGAATTTGATTACGTAAAACATTCACTTAGATGGACCTATAAGATTAGTTCCCATTCATTATTATCTCCAGCTTACCATACGGCAGTAGCACATAGCTGCAATTATGATTATTCTACATTAGAAGAGATACTCTTAGTTGTATAACTGTATTTTTAAGTCCTAATAAAATGTATCCACTTAATATTTATTACAAAATTGAGTCCTTTAAAATGGATTCACTTTTTCTATTTCCAATTTTCATTAATAAGGAGCATCCTTTGTCTTAGTATTGTTATAATTTTTAGATGACTAAATTGATGCCAAAAGGCAGTCCTTCTCAATTTTTCTTATACCCACAGAACACCACACCACCAAGTTTGGACAAATCCAGGTCTCACTGGTTTCAAATTTCACGCTTTCACCCACTATGCAGCCTTAAGTCCGCAAGGGAAAATAAGAGCCACCATATTTGAGGCACGGCTATATGGGGCTGTGGAGACAGGGTGACAGAGTCAGTAAAAGAGTCTGGGTGAATGGGAATGGAAACCCTGGGGACTACTAACAAACACAAGACCTTGGAAAATGGGAACATCCGTTCACCATGGTAGCAAGAATCACTACCCATGAGAAAAAAGTACTCCACTTCTTTCCTAAGAGGCTGGAAACCAATTTGAGAGATTGATTTGGATATTGTTTCAATTCAACTTCCCCTGCCTCAGAATCTTTGCATCTGATCTATTTCTGTGGCTGATAATGAGCGAAATCCACTAAAATATATCGGTTTGGCTCAATAATCCCTGGGTGCTTTTTAAGGAATACATGCCTAAGAGCAGAGCATTCTGTTACCCTTCCAATTCAACACACCACTGCAAACTGTTGGACCTGAGCAATAACTTGACTCAGATTTGGTCCTTGCCCTCAAGATGCTCATACAGATAAACAACGTTCATTAAATCGTCTTATGCCCCAACCACTAAGAGGTCTAGAAATATCCATTGTGAAATGGCTAGAAATAGGGTAAGCTACTGCAGATTAGATGCAGTTTGATGACGTTTATATTGAAAGTGTCACAGTGCTAAGCAATGAAGAATCTCTTTTTTCAGTTCACAACCCAATCGTAAACTTGGTCATCCCGCAAAAACAGGTGTTGGGGCACCATCCTCATTGTTGTAACTGGAGTGACAGTGAGAGAAAACACACACCCAACAAGAAGCACTCATGTGAGAAGAGAAGTGAAGACACTCTCAGATTAATTTCTTTTTTTAAGTACGAGTTCATACTTTGTAGAACATGTTAAAAGGGAAATAAAGTTGCTTTAGAAGTTTATGCATATTGAACTAACAGTGAACTTGGGACATTCATAGAAGCAGTGACAAACAGTCTTGAACCAAAGTAATACTCCTGTTACAGAAGATTGTGGGCATAGAGAGGAGGCAGGGTCAACTGGACTGACATAACACAAATGCTCTGGGTTAGAACAGAAATAATGTCATTGTTCCCATTGGCTAATGGTGGTCACAAACTCAGCTGATAGCAGCACCCAGCATATGCTAGTGATTTTATTCAGTCTATGTTTAACAAAACGGAAAATTGTGTAGGGTTTCATTCCAGAGTGAGGACTTCGTCAGTTCCTAATTAAGTAATAGCAAATATTATTCTAGCACTTATTATATGCTAAGCACTTTTCTAAGCATTTTATATGAATGATTTCTTTTCATTTTTACAATATATTTATATTCATAACACCCCACACTGGAACTAAACCAATGATCCGTTATTAAGAGAATGAATAAACATTTTGTGATATATTCTTACAAAATTATTTATAGTCATTATAAATTATTCAGCCCTAAAAACAGAATGAACAGTTCACTCAAATCAAAACATATGGCTCTCAAAGACACTACTTTGAGAAAAAGAGATAGACATCAAAGTAAACATTGTGACTTATTTCATTTTTATGAAGTTCTGCAACTACCCAACTAATGGACATTAATAGAAATTAAAACAGAGGCTACGCTACATGTGGTGAGGTGGATGTATAAATAATTTATTTAATCATCACAACAATCCTTTGCTGTAGGTAATATTATTTTCAGTCTATAGATGGGAAATCTGAACCACAAAAAGGTGAAGTAAGAGGTTGAAGGTCACATGGGTGGTAGGTGGAAGAGCCAGGGTTCCAAGTAAGCAGTAGGGCTCCAGAGTCCATCTAAAGAAGATCCTCAGGTTTGATTATATGAATGAATCCATATCAAAGAATATTTAGTGGGTTCTGTCAACCAGGTGCTATAGTGAGCATATGGCTACAGAGATGAATACTACTGTGTACATGTTTGTATGTAACTAAAAAAACAAAAGAGATCTCACAGATGAGGCTATATACATGACATGAGTGCAGGGCACAAAGGAAGTGGCCAGCACATTATAAACTGTTTGGCTATTGCCCTAACTATAGCACTCAATTTTGTTGCTTCTGTCGACAAAAATAGGGAAATATTAAGCGATTATCATATCTTTAAAAATTCCTTATTAATATGTCTTATCTATGTCCTAAAACATTACACATTACAACAGCCTACCCTACCCTCCCTCCCTCTACTGTTCTCTGCCTTCCTGTCTCCTTCCTTCCTTTCTCTTTTTTTCCTGCCTTTCTTCCTGCTAAAATTCAGTTCATATTTTTTGAGTATACACTAGAACAATGCATTTTCTGCTCATTCATTATTAACAATGCAATAGAATCTGCTAATGACAGAAAAAAAAAGACCTTGTATAGAAGACATCTTTAAATAGAGTTTAGAAATTTTCATCCCATTCTTAGCTTCCCCCCTACCCTGGCACATTTTATAGCTTCCTTTACAGAACTGCAGTCCCATCGACAGTAAGAGGCACACCTGTATAAACAGCAAGCCCCAGAGCTTTGAGTTGGTCTGCAGCCAGCACCAGACATCATGCACTCTCAGATTCCATCTTGCTCGAGCCCCATCAACACCTGAGAGAAAGCACAAGACTGGAGGAGCAAATCCTGAGAAACTTGGCGCAGTGTGGCCACAGCTCCAATACTGGGGCTAAGGAGGAAGTGTCAAAATTAATGTTTGATGGTCTTTGAAAACTTTTTTTTCCTTCCTTGGAATTTAAAATTCATCTCAGAGTGGCTTTATTGTATGTGACTAGAAACAAATCTACAGAGAGATATCTAGGAGAAATTAAAATGAACAAAATTTACTAAAGATCTTAGGGGAGGAATACAGAGACCACACGTGTATGACATTGTTTAGTGATATTTGCTGACCTGAAACCAGTGAACTGTTGGATGGTGTGGATTCTTTTCTCTTTTCCTTTTTTCTTTTCTTTCCTTTTTTTTTTTTTTTGCCATTTCTTACTTTTTTTGGAGAATCTTTGTGAATAAAATGAAGGAGACTTAAAGGTGCTTTGATGCAAAGTATACAGATATCTATTGGGAATGTTGTAATCTGTATTTCATTAGCTCCATTTAGGCAGAATGGAAACTGTCTGACCATTCTGACCCTGACAGAGATTTTATTTTACTCATGCTCATCTATTTATGTCTTCTCCATCTCCAAAAGGAGAATTCCTTTAGGCAGAGGGAAGTGAACTCAGGTCCTCTCTACCAAAGGCAAACAGAACTTCACAGACCAAGCTGCACGCTGTTGAAGATCCCTTTCTGGGGACGCCTGAGTGGCTAAGCGGTTGAGTGTCTGCCTTTGGCTCAGGGCGTGATCCTGGGGTTGTGGGATCAAGTCCCTCATCCGGCTCCCTGCATGGAGCCTGCTTCTCCCTCTGCCTATGCCTCTGCCTCTCTCTCTCTGTGTCTCTCATGAATAAATAAATAAATAAATAATCTTTAAAAAAAAGAAGAAGATCCCCTTCTGTGTTTGTGAAGCACTTTCCCATAGTTTCTCTAACAAACCAAGGAAGGAAACAAGGCATTTAGCATTTCAATCTCTCATATCCTCCAAGACTTTCTCAAATGTCTTATCAGTCTTTCTTTGGCAACTCTTTATAAAAACAGTGATCGTCTTCTTCCACCATTCCCTCTGGCCCTTCCTATCCCCTTGCTGATTTAACTTTTCATTGAAGCATTTAACTCCATCTGGCATTTTACATATTTATGTATTTATAGATTGTCAGTCTCTGTCTACTAGAATGAGAAGAGCGACTTTGTTTTATTCACTGGTCAACCCTAGGGCTTGGAATAGTGCCTGTCAGAATTTGTCAATGTGTGTTGAATGAATGAATGAATGAATGAATGAGTGAATATAAGGGCTCAGAAGAATGTGATTTGCTCAAGTTATAAAATTAATTGGTGGCAGCCTCTGGACTTCACCTTTGATCTTGGAAATCTATATCTTAAGCTCTTTCTGTAGAAATTCTAAGTGCCCATTTGTGGCCTGATGCTATGCTCCAAAGAGTGAAGATATTTAGTACATAGTATGTTCTCAGTAAATTTTGTTGCATCTGAATCTGAATAACTAAGAATGCTACCCACCACAAAAATGTTATGATTTCCCATGTGCCTAAAAATCTTTGAAAGAATTCCAGTGGGAGGAGTAGAAATACAGATGGCTCCTGAGGTGGTTCCAAGGAGAATAAGAAAATGAGGTCAGGATTGTAAATAACTTATTATTCCTGAAGGACTTTATTGAGATCCCCTTAATCACTGGATATCTTTATCCCTATTTCCCCACTAATGTTTTCAGAGTGAAGTGTATTTTTGTTGTTGTTGAACTTATTGCATCCTCTTTGTGGACATTTAGAAATGGACAGAAAAACACAGAAGAATGGATGCATGGATGCAATTTCACTGTTCAGAAATATAACTATAACATCCCCATAAGAATATAAGATCCTCCAGGACACGTGGGTGGCTCAGCGGTTTAGCACCTGCCTTCGGTCCAGGGCATGATCCTGAAGTCCCAGGATCGAGTCCCACATTGGGTTCCCTGCATGGAGCCTGCTTCTCTCTCTGCCTGTGTCTTGGCCTCTCTCTCTGTGGGTCTCTCAGGAATAAATAAATAAAATCTTTTAAAAAAGAAGTAAAAAAATAATATAAGATCCCCATATCTTTTCATTTTCGCCATATGCTATATATTTTTTAAAATTCAGATTTTAATGTACATACTATTCCATACACCCTTTTTAGAAACTTAATAATGAATCATAAGCATATTCCATTTCATTGAGTATTCTTACAACATGTGTTTAAATGACTACATATAGCTTTTTTTTGTATGAATGCAATATAATTTATTTAGCCATTCCCATATTTGTAGATATTTTATTGTTCCTATTTGCTGTTATAAAGCCATGAAAGTAACATGCAAATAAATATTTATAAACTTCTCTGATTAAAAATAAATCCCGGGATCCCTGGGTGGTGCAGCGGTTTGGCTCCTGCCTTTGGCCCAGGGCGTGATCCCGGAGACCCAGGATCGAATCTCACATCGGGCTCCCGGTGCATGGAGCCTGCTTCTCCCTCTGCCTGTGTCTCTGCCTCTCTCTCTCTCTCTCTCTGTGACTATCATAAATAAATAAAAATTAAAAAAAAAATAAATCCCATTTTGTAGAATTGATGGTCAAAGAATACAAACACTTTAAGTTTTTGAGGTATGTTGTGGACTTTACACCTGGGAAGGTTATTTTAGGTTAAACTCGTTTAACAATATATTTCCCGGAAGTTTTGCCAATAGTTGATGACTAAAAATATATTTTCCAATTTGATAGGCAAAAAAATCTCTATATGGCTTTATTTTATGACAAAAATAATATGTGTTCATCATCACAGAAAATATTAAAATCTGGACATAAAAAAGAATAAAATAAAAATCATCCATATCCTAACATGTGCAAACAAACACTGCTAACACTTCAGCATAAATATTTTCAGCTTTGGTTCTTTGTGTGTATGTATGAATGGGCACAGCCATATATCTAAATAAAATCAAAACTTTAAAGTGGGATGACACATATATCTTTATAACTCAAAATGTCATACACATTATCTCCTTCTTATTAGTTATTCACCTATAAGGACATTTTAATGGCTACTTAGTGTTCTAAGATACAAATAGCATTTATCTCACCAAGTCCCCTATTACTGGTTATGAACATTAATTCCAGTCATATCATTTCAAGCTTGTTTAGCATCAATAAAGGTATTTTCATATTTATTAACAATGGGTAATTTGTCAGTGACTTGTCTCATCTGGATCTTTTAAGATTTTTTTTTCAAAAGATACAGCCATAGTTTTCTTTCAAGTATTGGATCGCTGGAAATTTCTATGGCAGGCAAGAGAAACAACAGGCCAAGGATGCACTTCCCACTTTGACATGCAGAAGAGAACATCATTGTTGTCACCCCAGTTCAAAGCATCTCATTCAAGTCTAATGAGTCATCTAAGTCTGCTGGAGGAAAACAGGAAATCTCAAGTCCCAGTCCAATTTTGACATCATCTGCTTTTGTAGTCTAAGGCAACATCTTGTTCTGCAGATAGCATTCTGCCCAATGGATGTGATATTTAATGAGCCGCCTTACCAGGATTTGCAAAGATGCATACCCCTTTTTAGCAGTTCTCAGAATACTGGGAAAGGTGAATGAGTCTCCTTTTTTTGCGCAGGTGGCAACTTAAACAATAGTAAGAGATGCCTGTAAGCTTTGATTTTGAAGATGGAAATTATATGGATACCTAATTGATTCAGAGGGTGTAGTCCATTACCTTCTAGTAACATAACTAATTACCTGACTGCAAAACTTGTCCTGTTGCAATGCTCTGTTTCTCACTGCAGAATCATGAGTCATTTGATCACACTAGCTACAGATCTCCCCTTCATAATCACATACCACCATCTAATCCATCCTCAGATACCCTTAACTTACATTCTTTGCATGACCAGGAGTCAATCCACTTCTTTCATCTCAACTCTTGCCTCTTTGATTTAACCCTCCTCCCACATTTCCAGGCCTCTTCTTGGAATCTTTCTGAATCTTCTCTAGCCTCCTTAGAGACACTTCTCCATCTGTAAGCAGTGTGAGCTTTAGAATATGGAAACCCTACACTTTGTCATGACAGTCTTCCATTATTGTTTTCTAAACTCATCTCACATCATTTTACCCCTCATTCTGTCCCTGCTCTATAGGTTTGCTTCTAGTTACTCCCACCACAACACTTTCTCATATACTATTCCTTCTGCTTGAACAGTCCACCACCATTACAACTGTCCCCCTGCTATCCTATCTTCATAGGTTATATCCTATTCATTAAGACTTGAATCTAAATATCATTTCCTTAATAAAATACATTATTGACTTCTCAGTTTAGGTGATATTCCCTAATTAAGTGTTTTCACAGCCTCAGGAACTTTTCTTTTCCTAGCACAGCTACAATTTTACATGCATTCACTTACATCTATCAGCACATCAAATTAAAAGCCCCATTAGGGCAGACACATTAATGAACATCTAGTGTATTATCATAAATGTATTCCCAGCACATAGCACATGCCAGAACACATGAAGAAATCAAAATCTAAACATGAAATGAAGGAATGAATGAGTGAATAGGTCTTCTTCTCCCTTTACTTATGCTGAGTTTTCTAGCATATGACATCCATACTGTACTACCCATAACTATTTTCATCTAAATTTGATCAGCTATGAAGTGAAAAAACTAATGATATTCTGATGATTTTAAAAGTCTTAACTAATTTCCTTTCTCTTACTTAGAAACACACATAATATGTATGTATTATAAATAAAAATATTCAGTATTCAAATGGACTTAATAAGGGTCCTTTGGAAAACATAAGGAACATTTTTTATACCTAAAATATTTTTAAAAGATAAAGTTAATAAGTTATTATATGGGGGAATATGTCAAGGATGATAAACGAGATGTGCCTATGCTACAATGGTCAGGAGAGGACAGGAGACTGAAAGAACAGTCCCTTACACAGATGCATTTCCAAGGTGGGCAACCATTGCCATATGTTTTTTCAGGCCTTCCAATAAATGGTTTTATCAAAGACACTTTATTATGTGTACTTTATTATTCTACAAATTAATAGAGGACAAAAGACTTTGTTAATTACGTAAAACTTTAACTTTCAGTTTCTTCTGAAAATGGAAAATGATAGTTTGCTTACAATGGTTAAGCAACTTTTTCCCCCACAGTGCCATGAGGTATAACAATATAAGTGCCCTGGTGCATTTAGAAAACAACATCTTTGCTCACAAATGTCACTGATGGTGGGTTTTTATGCGCTTGAGATATAAAATAATTCCTAATATATTAGACATTAAAATAGGGCAACTTGATGCAGTGAGGTAATGATTAATCAAAGATATTTTTTTCAATGTCATTACAAAACACTGTAAGATTTCTCTCTATCTAATATTATGGGACCTAAGATGAAAGTCTCTCTTATCAAGGAGTGAGGAATTTAAAATAGGATTTGAAGAGAAAATCAGAACTTGCCATGACAGGAAGAGAGATAATATCTGATTCCCCAAATCAGCTGAATTAAAAATCCCACTGAGAATTTAGCATGACAACATACAACATAATTTTGTTTTTTTTTTTTTTTGTTTTTTTTTTTACAACATAATTTTGAACTTACTTGGGCATCATTTTTCTATTTGCTATCATTTATAAATTCTTAATTTTTAATAAAGTTAGTAAAATAATTCTAATATAAACAAATATGTAAATTACATGCATTGAAAGATGGTACTGTGATGAACAGGGAAGGGGTAAGAAATATTATTAAATTTTTGTGTGATAATGAGTCTACTGAGCACCAGAAACATATCCACTGCTTCCTTCCAAATAGGATTATGCATTCTTGATTTGTACAGTTGCCTGAATAAAACAAAATAGGTAGTAGAGAAACAATTAATTATGCTATGAGTTTTGAAGTTACTTTCCCCCTACTGCAACCTAAAGTTTCCCTTAAACCTTTGTGTTTTGACAGAAAAGTCAAGCCTCATTATAAACTGTGTGGTCATTTGCTTCATCATATCTTGCCCTGGAAATTGTGTGTGATACAATTTATTTTTTCCTTCAAATGCTATTTCCTTTCTCATGTTCAATGCAGAATTTTATCTGTACCATGGTTTACTCTGATCAATATAAAAGACTATATTCTGGAAATAGGAACGTAAACACTCTACTGAAAGCTCTCTTACACAAAAAAACTCTGGCTATCTTCCCCCACTCTTACTTAGAAATGCTTGGCTTTCCAACCTGAACTATAGATTCAATGCAATCCCAATAAAAATTCCAGTAAGTTATTCAGTGGATGGCTACAAATTCTATGAATATCTACAAAGTGATTCTAAAGAAGTTTATATTGAGGGGCAGAAGGCCCAGGATAGCCAACACAATATTGAAGGAAAGAACAAAGTTGGAAGACTGACACTACATGACTTGAAGACTTACTCTAAAGCTATGGTAATAAAAAAAGTATGGAATTGACAAAAGAATAGACAAATAGATCAATGGAACAGAATACAGAGCGCAGAAATAGACCTCCATGAATATCGTCAACTGATCTTTGACCAAGAACCAAAGGCAATACAATGGATCAACAAATGATGATAGAACAACTGGATATCTACATGGAAAAAACAATAAGAACCTAAACATAGACCTTACAATCGTCACACAAAATAACTCAAAATGGATCAGAGACCTAAATGTAAAAGTCGAAGATCTAAAATTCCTAAAAGATAACATAGAATAAAACCTAGATGACCTTGTGTATGGTGATGTATTTTTAGATATAAACAAGCCCAAGAACATAATCCAAGAAAGAAATAACTGATAAACTAGACTTCACAAAATTAAAAACTTCTGATTTGCAAAAGATAGTGTCAAGAAAATTAGAAGACAAGTCACAGACCAGTAGGAAATATTTACAAAAGACACATGTGATAAAGGACTGCTATCCAAAATATGCAAAGAACTCTAAAAGCTCAACCATAAGAAAATAAACAATCTAATTTAAAAATGGTCCGAAGACCTTAAAAACAGCTCACTAAAGAAGATACATAAATAGCCAACAAACATATGAAAAGATGCTCTCCATCATGTGTTATCAGGGAAATGCAAAGTAAAACAACAATGAGATACCACTGCACACATAGTAAAATGGCCAAAATCTGGAACACTGACAGCACCAAATGCTGGCCAGAGCATAGAACAACAGGAAATAAAAAAAAAAAAAGAACAACAGGAAATCTCATACATTCCTGCTGGGAATGCAAAATGGTGTTCATTTTGGAAGATAGTTGGACATTTTCTTACAAAACTAAAGATACTCTTTTCACATGATCCAGCAATCATTCTCTTTGGTATTTACCCAAAGGGGTTGAAACATGTCCATACAAAAATCTGCACATTATATTTATAGCATCTTTAATCATAATTGCCAAAACTTGGAAGCAACCAAGATGCCCTTCAATCGGTGAGTGGATAAATAAACTATGGTACATGCAGACAATGGAATACTACTCAGCACTAATAACCAAATGCTCCCTGCATGGAGCCTGCTTCTCCCTCTGCCTGTGGCTCTGCCTCTCTCTCTCTCTCCCTCTTTCTCTCTGTGTGTGTGTCTCATGAATAAATAAATAAAATCTTAAAAAAAGAGCTATCAAGCTGTGAAAAAAACATGGAGGAAACTTAAATGTATATTATTAAGTAAAAGCAGTCAATTTGAAAAAGCTACATACTCTATGATATTAATGACATGACTTCTGGAAAAGGTACAACTACAGAGACAGTAGAAAGAGCAGTGGTTACCAGAGTTGGGAGCAGGGAGAGATGAGTAGGCAACACTGAAAGGGGGTTTTAGTGCAGTGAAAATAATCTATATGAAATTATAATGATAGATACACATCATCAAATATTTGTCCAAACCCACAGAATGTACACCAGCAAGAGTGAACACTAAAGTCAACTATGGACTTTGGGTAATAAAGATGTGTCCATTACATTCATCCTTGGTAACAAATTATAATTCTGCTGAGTGATGTTGATCATGGAGGAGGCTATGCATGTGTGGAGGCAAGAGGTATATGAGAAATCTCTACATCTTTCTTTCAATTTTGTTGCCAACCTAAAACTGCTCTAAAAAAATAAAAATTCTTTAAAAAAAAAGAAAGAAAGAAAAGCCCTGGGGCTTTGTAGGGTGCTAACTGAATTCTGTTCTCCCTCCTTCCTATGCAAAAAATAGTTCTGTCCAATCACTGCAGTTGAACCCTTTTTGCTTCCTATGAACTTTCTATGTTCTCATGTTGGGAAATTGAATTCATGTGTTAATATTTTGTTGCCAGCAAAGGAGAGTCTTACTGAAAATGTGTGTTCTTTCTTGATTTCTGTGAATTAGCAGGTTTAAAGGATGTGTAAACCCTTTTAGGAGCTTTTCCAAACGGACACAAGGAAATTATTATTTCCATTTCTATTCTCCTTCTTGATAAAATATTCAATACAAATTAACATGTTCCACATTGAAAAGGCCAGAATTCAGTATTCAACGCCTCAAAACCTAGATACTTTAAACATCACTATTTGCGTGAAAATAAGTCTTTAGGGCTTCTCAACTAAGGGCATTTGACAATGTCTGGGGACATCTTTGGTTGTCACGACTTGGGAGGTGTTACTGACATGTAATTGGCAGAAACCAAGGATGCTCCCAAATACCCTACAATGCACAGAACATTGAATTTGTCCATTGTATGTGACAAAGAATTGTCCAGCCTCTCATGTCAATAGTGCTGAGGTGGGAAACCCTGCTTTAACACAAAGTGAGTTAAAGGAGAGGTTCAAATAGAATAGGTTGCTGCATATAATACTGGGCAAATAGTTATCTACTAAATGGGCTTTTATATACTATAATACTGAAGTTTATTTCCAAGTGGCCATTCAGGCATTTATTTATCTAACAAATATTTATTGAGCATTTGTTATGCATCAATAATTATATGAGTTCCTAGAGATCTAATACTGAACGGAACATAAGAGAATACGATTTCACTTCACCAGAAGTTACATTTCAGTTGAGAAGTAGAATACAAATTAAAAATATAATTGTAATGAATAGCATAAAGGGAAAAAAAACAAAAGAGGTTCTTATAGAACATTTAGAAATAATCAGAAATGAATAGAATAAAAATGCTCAATATGCCATAATATTATTGACTTGTTTGGACAAAATGAATACATTATTTTGTGCTGTAAGAGCCACCACCCTAAGAGCATATTCAGATTTTATCCATTACTTACCAATGATCTTGCTGAGGAAGAAAGCCTGATTTGAGCATCCATTTCTTACACTGTTTTGTAAAAGATGACCAGAATGCAAAACTAGAAAGGATTTTCAAGGCATGCATCAATTTGAATACATTACCCTGGGAATATTTTTTAAAAAGGTTTTGTGGGAGTTGCTAATAGAGTTGACTAAGTATAGCATGCTACATGTCCCTTATATGAAAAGCATATTGAGGGAAGCCACATAATGAAGGTGAAGCAACACAAGTGAGTAGCTCATCACAGAAATGCCTGAATTGTGAAAATATATCATCACATTTGATCTAAAATACTCAGTGGGGTTTTAGCCATCCAAAAGAAAGTAAATGACTTCTTTAAGACAATTTAATGCAAAACTATTCTATACCAAAATTTCAATGTGCTGTGCCTTCTAGACCTTTTTCTTCAGTAGACAAAGGCCCATCTCCTGTCTTCTCCTCTGGAGTACACAATTGCCTTCTTATATTCTTTGTTCCTTTTTTGCTCTTCTGAAACTCATTTTCTACATAGTAGCTACAGTGATTTTTTTTAACATAAATCAGATACCCCTCTTAAACTCTTTAATACATCCTTCCTACATGCTAGAAAAATAAAGGTCCTTAATATTCTTAACAAGGGATTAGATTATATTTTATGGCCCCCGTCTATAGCTCCTGACTCTTCTGTCCCTACTTATCACATGACCCTGCTACAGTCACAGTGATTTCTTTACTGTGTCTGAAACAGATCATGCTTTTCCCAACTCAGGGCCTTTGCACCATTAAGTCCCCTTCTCCTACCCTGGACCTCTCTACCCAAAGGAAATCTGCTACCCTATCCCCTAATTCTCTATTTCATTAAACTGGTTTCTTTTTTCTCTTTATAACACTTAACGCAGTTTATAACTGTGTATTTATTTTTAGTTATATATTTATTATTTGTGTTCCCAAATAAAATATTAGCTTCATGAGGTTGAAGCCATGCTACTTCATCTTCTATTTTAGTGTCAGCATCTAACAGGCTGTTTGGTATACAGTAAGGATTAAATATATATTAGATGAATGAACAAATAGTGTAAAATGAATTCATTTGTTTAAGAAACAGTTACCCTTGCACACCACAATTTTTAAAACATCCACAATTACTATAGTCATAGAGTTTATGAAGGGCACTTTATAAAATACTAAATATAAATAGTAGAGTCATTTTCACATATGCTCAAATTTTACATGTAGGAATTGCATATATATAATACAAACTAAAATTTCACAAATTAATTTCATTTTTCATTGAGTTTTAAAATATTGATTTATTTATTTTAGAGAGAGAGAGCAGAGGAGAAAGGCAGAGGGAGTGGGAGAGAGAGAATCTCCAGCAAACTTCCGACTGAGCCAAGAGCCTGACACAGAACTGGATTCCACAACTCTGAGATCATGACCCGAGCCAAAATCAAGAGTCAGACACCTAGTCAAGTGAACCACCCAGGCATCCCTCAAGCATTAATTTTAAAAGCAATTCATATAAACTCTTAGAGGAAAAAGTTTCCTTTCAATAAAATCACAAGGTGCAAGGTTATTACATCAACATCACCAAAGTGCAGTTATTATAACACATCCATTAGGAGGGGGTCACCTGGGTAAACAAGTCCAGTGGAAGTTTTCTACCCAATAATCCTCTAAGGTGAGGAGACTTCTTTTCTATAGACCTTTTATGTACAGAATGATTTTCTGGCATTATTTACTGATTCTTTTTATTTTTCCAGAGAAGATATACAGTATAGTGGGGAAAGAAGGGGAAGTTTAAGAGCAGCTGAGCTCTGTTTCCAGTTTGGCCATTTCCAAGCTCTTGGGCAGGCTGTTCAACACAATAAGACCCCAACATCCTCACTTGGTAATGAGATGTATACCCTCATATGTTTTAATACCCTATGCCAGCATCCTCTTCTAAACATCTCTCCAGAGTAAGACAGCTAATCACCTCCTCTTTTAATTCCTCCTTCCCATCACTGCTAGCAGCATGTTAGACTGTTTAGACTTGTGTAATCTAATATGGTAGCCATTAGCCATACATGGCTATTGAAAACTTGAAGCATGGCTAGTTAAATTAAGGTGTACTGTGAGTATAAAAGCCACATAAATTTTGAAGATAGTACAAAAAGAAAATGTAAAATATCTCAATGATTTTTATATTCATAACATGTAGAAATTATAACATTTGGATACATTAGGTTAAGTAAAATATATTATGAAATTAATTTCATCTGTTCATTTTATTCCTTTTAATTATGTTCCTAGAAAATTTTAAATTACTTATGCGGCTTGCATTTGTGACCTGCATTATAATTCTACTGAACAGCCTGATAGTTTCTTTAGCTTGTAATTCTTTGCCTTGGGAAATGTTGTAAAAATTTTTTACTAAAATTCCGTCAAACTTGAATATCGAAGTTCTATAAATCTATGATCATATAACCAAATGGGATTATTATTATGGATCATCATTAACACTATATGACATCCAGCACTAACAGTTCAACTCCTTGATTGATACCCTTCATTTTATTCTTTTTAAATAGCAGTTTTAAGCACCAATAATCTCAAGGAATCATCAAACATTAGTATAATGGTGAAATACTGAGAAATATCAAATTATAGTTTGGCAAAGATATTAAATATGCACACACATACACACAAAAATACATTCTCTTATTCTTTTAACTCTGCCATTAAACACCTATGGGGTTTGAGACAAGATATTCACTATTCTGAGCCTCAGGTTTTCTTATAAATGAAGTGATGGATAGCGTTAGGAGAAAGGAAAATTAGTCACCATAATTCTGATATATCTAAAATATAAAATGAATCGTTGAAATGAGTAAAATTATAGAATATGAAGATAGTTCCATATTTGGACCTAATAAATTCACCCTTGTAATATCTTTAGACCTTTTATCCATTTGATAACTGGACAGATCATAGCTCAAATTTTACCTCTTTTAAATAAGAAAATAAATGAATCTCTAAAATTAAAAAATTGGGGTGCCTGGGTGGTTCAGTCAGTTTGGCCTCTGGCTTTTGATTTTGGCCCAGGTCATAATCTCAGGGTTGTGAGATTGAGCTCCAAGTCAGGTTCCAAACTCAATGCAGTCTTATTGTCCCTCTCCCTCTGCTCCTCCCTCTGCTTTACTCTATCTCTCTCTCAAATAAATAAATAAAGTCTTTTTTAAAAATAAAATAAGTAAGATAAAACAGAAAGGGAGACAAAACATAATAGACTTAACTATACGGAACCAACTTAGGGTTGCTGGAGGGGAGATGGGTGGGGAGATAGGGTAACTGGGTGATGGGCATTAAGGAGAGCACTTGATGTAATGAGCACTGGGTGTTATATGAAACTGATGAAGTACTAAATTCTACCCCTGAAACTAATAATACACTATATTTTAACTAAATTGAATTTAAATTAAAAATTTAAAAATAAAAGATTAATTGATATCAAATTCATCTTTAGAGAAGTCATAAAGCTTCTATCATGTTTTCCTTATAATGTGGC
The DNA here is from genome assembly GCF_003254725.2 of Canis lupus dingo. Classification (NCBI taxonomy): domain Eukaryota; kingdom Metazoa; phylum Chordata; class Mammalia; order Carnivora; family Canidae; genus Canis; species Canis lupus. Next base: position 9,204,213 of record NC_064274.1, on the reverse strand, counting down.
TGCACAATAAACAAAAATTCTTGTGATATATAAAACTTTAATATATCCATCCCTTAGGAGAGCTAGAAATCATTCTCCAAGTTAAAATAAAGATGAAAGTTACATTTGATAATCTCCCAGTGTCATTTCTGTCATCACAATACTATCATCTGTCATAACTATGGCTTCACAAGTCTTCAGATATCTTCACTGATATTTTAATTGTGAAATTGCTTAATTTCATGTTACATCCAACTTACTGTAGGCTCAAGGGATAAAATATTCTGAAAGTTGATTTTGTTTATTAAGATTCTCTACTTTTTGGCGCACCTGGGTGGCTCAGTTGGTCAAGCATCCGACTCTTGGTTTCAGCTCAGGTCACGGATCTCAGGGCTATGAGATTCAGCCCAACATCCAGTTCTACACTCAAAGCCTGAAGACTTCCTGAGATTCTTCCCTTCTCTCGCCTTCATCCACTGTTCCTCCCCTAACATGTGCTCTCTCTTTCTCAAATAAATAAATAAAATCTTAAAAAAAAAAAAAAAAAAAGATTCTCTACTTTTCAATCTGTTGAGGCAACCATTCCAAATGGAAATTATCAAGATATTTTTGATAAGTTATTTTATATATATACTTTTATTAAGCAAACATTTACTTAATGTCTCCCATATATCAGTGTCTACACAGAGAAAATATTTAGTCACTGCCCAAAAGAATATAATTTTATAGTTTCAAAGAGACTCCATGTAAAATAGCTTATAAGATCTTAGTGGAAGCCATGTGACTGAAGATAAAGAACCAAAAACACAACAAAATTGGGAAATAGGTAGTTTTTTTTCTTTACTCCTTACCCCTTTGGGCAATCCCCAACTTCTACTGTTTTTACTCTCTCAGTACCACTTCACTGTCCTCCAAGAAGGGCTTGGTTTTCTCAAAACATTTGTTTTTTTTTCAAGTGATTTCTTCATAATTTCTTAACTCATATTACTCTCAATATTAATTAAGTTCTATGTTCTAGGCAGTGGGATCACATAAGTAAGACTCTGACTTCCCTTACAAAGTTCATATTCTAATTAATAACTATATTTAAAGCAAGGAACTCTTAAAGATCAAAGAAGTAAGTACTGAGTTGTGAGCTTTGGGGCATACTGTATGATGTGAGGTGATATTTGATGGAAAGGAAAACCTGTCTTTCTTTTAATGAAGAAAAGAAAATCAACAACGTTGTCTTTTGTTCTGATGACAAATTCATACCAATAAAATCTTGTATCTTAAGACAAAGTTTAAAAAATATTTCCAAAGCATGATTTTTAATATGTAATTTATTCATTAAAGTAACATATCTACAGAAAATAGAAATTCAAATACTAGGGGGTTACAATAAAAAATGAAATTGTTGCTTTAAAAAACAGTATTTTGCAGTTCCAGGGTGAATATACTGTATGAATATGTGGGTCCACTATTAGTTAAATACGTGCATTTTTTTAAAAAAAATGATTATATATATATATTTATTTTATGTATTTTAAAAGTAAATTTATTTCACAAGATACTTGGACTTAAATATTATGATACCTAGTCCGCATCAAAAAATGGACATTTTGAATACTGTTGAATCGTAATGGTTAACATTAAATTACATTCCACACTCCTAATTATAGTTAAAAAAAATTCTAGCTATTAAGCCATAAAATCTCTTTTTTTTTTTTTCTCTTTAGAATCCCTAGGGCTTATGCTAGGTAAGCTGAACTGTTTAATGTATAAACATTATGAGATTCCTATTTCAGTAGAATATTCAAGATTCCAGCCCCTTGGAATTTCCATTTTCTATTTTAGAAAAACTGGTCTTAACATTGAAAGAGAATAAGATTATGAGAAGAAAAGTGCATATAAGATTTTAACTGCCTTTCTCATAGCTACAGCCATCTTTAGTTAAAGCAAAAAAGAATTCCTTGAATCCCTGAAGAAAATTCCATATCTCTTCTCTTTTCTTAGTTCATCTGGCACTTACCTAGACACCACTGGGGAAAACAATATTTTCTATGGAAGACAAAGCAAAAACTGGGAAATGCCCACTCATTAGTTGCTTTTAAATCGCTATACTTTGAGGCTCAGGATCTTGACTGTTGGTCTTTTTCACCACCCACTCTCTATTTGCTATTTGACCTTCAATGCTGACACAAGTCTCGCTCCATTCCCAAAAGCTCAAGACTGCAGGCATAAAAGAATGAGAATCCTTGAGACAAAACTGAACTCATGAGCATGTATCACAGGTTTCTTTAAGGAAAATTTAAGCACATTCCCAGGCATTATTTGGTTTCTACTTGTCATATCCCATTCTTTCTCTACTAGGTTAGCAGTGCTGCCTGAGCAGGGCATTATAAACTATTTCTGTCAATCCTTTTGTCTTACAATTATGAAAACTAAAACCAATATAAGTCACTTATATTTGACTACTCTTTTTCTCACATGCATTTCTAAGAACTGTGGAAAATTTTTTGGAAAAAAATGAGTGTTTATGTTAAATTTTAAGTAATTGTATCTTTAGGTCTATTTAAATGTACATTAGTAATTTTGATAAAAGTTGTAGGGAGTGTCCAGTAGTAAAATGGGGTCTATTGCAAAGTATGTTCTTCTGAAGGGCAAGCATGGCAGATGACAGATACTCAATGAGTGTTTATCTTAATTAAAGAAAGAAGGAAAGAAGAAAGGAGTGGAGGGAGAGAGAGGGGGAGGGAGGGAGGAAGAAAGGGAAGACTGAAGTTTTTCCAAAACAAATTAATATCTCATTTATATTAAACAGTAATTTTCAAAACATTAGCATCCTTGTGCTACCAATTCACACTGCCTGGCAATCAGACATCAAACTTTGCTTTAAGAAAGTATTCTCTTTTCCTTCCTAAAAAGGGGATAATCTAAATTAACATGCAAAATACACATCACTGTAATTTGTATAAAGTATGGCATAGTACGGAAATTTGCAGCAATGGTTCTAAAAATATAAGATTTAATTTCTGGACTTACAAATAAGAGGGAAACATTTGTGAAGTGAAAATCTACATTCTATTTTTTTTTTCGCTCTTGGCTATACTTTGAAAGCATTTTAACATATAGGATTAGTATATAACATGCATATATCTATCAAAATATTTTGACCATAGATGTCTCAAAACTAAAAGCCCTCAAAAAAAGCACTAATTGCAAATTTGCATCTCAAAATTCACACAGTGTTCTTTTCTTTTGCTGTAAGAATAAAGTACCTTTGTTGTAAGTTTAACAAAGGCAACCTGTTGAATTGGTTGCCCTGAAGCATACCCAGCCTCCATTCTAACCAACTAGGTTGCTCCAGCCAAAGATATGTCTCTAACTAAATCCAAAGAGGAATTTTTAGTCTCAAAAGAGAATCAAAGACAATGATTGCTTGATAGGAGAACCGAAGGAACAAAAGATTTATATATCTCTGGCTAGGATTAGTCAGAGGTATAGAAGGTGTTACCAGGAGCCACGTTCACTACCTAGTAAGTCTTCAGACATGCCCAAACTGGCCATTATCATGATTATACAATTAAAAAATGTTGAAATATTAAAGTAAAAAATAAAACTTCCTTTCCCTACTCAAGCTTACCAGTGCTGCAATGCCCTGTCCCCTGGCTTTTGTGTATGCATGCTGTAAGTTGAAAATAATATATGGAATATTAATAAAAGATGTATTTCAAGAGTTATTAAAATTTCAAGCTAGAAGAAATATTAGATATTCTCTAATGCAATTCTTTCTTTCTTTTCTTTCTTTTCTTTCTTTCTTTCTTTCTTTCTTTCTTTCTTTCTTTCTTTCTTTTTAAGATAAGAAAATGAGCCTGTGAAGTCATTAACAGTTCAGATTTTAAGTGGCAGAAGTTAGGACTAAAATATAGGTCCTCTGATCTCTGCTAGACCTTAGTTCCATCTGTTATCAAACATAATTCACCTCCATGCAAATGCCTGTAGAAGTTTTACTCTGCAGAGCTAAAAAGGAGATGGTCGAGTTTATTGACCTCTATCCATCATACACCATTGGTTCTGAGGTCCAATGTGATTTCTTTTATAGAGTAGCTTCTCCTGCAAGCTTCACCTTGCTGGTGACTTATCTCTAAGAATATCACCAGATGTCCTGTGGAGAAGAGAGGACTTATCATGCTTCCTCATTTTAAATCACAATTAAATTAGAAACTTTAAGGGCAGAAAAAGAGATCAAGAATTCAGGGTACAAAGACTTCAGCGATCATTCTCTTTACATTCCCTCCCCTGCATCTTAGAAGTTTTGCCTTAACAATAAAATATAAAGGCTAACATTCTTAAAACTTTAGGCAAAAAAGATATAGTTTATTTTAACCCTCTATAGTTTATCTTAAATTACTAATTTAAAACAATCCCAAGTATAAAAGTAAAGAGTCATCACTTTGAAAAATTGTGTATATGTACTATTCCATACAATTTTTCATAACCATACACTTCAGAGAATCTTATGTTCATGTTGAATGTGAGTTTATGATACTTCTTTAGTTAATAGATGTATTTTGTGCCAGATACTGTGGCTATGTGAGAAGATCTTTGGACTCAAAGGTTAGATAAGAAAGATAATAGCAATCCTCTGTGGCAAATGCTACCAGATACTCAGAGGACTCAGAATTCACAAGAGGAAGCTACTAATTTCCACCTTCATGCCCTGGCAGATAATAATGAAGATGGAAATCATGGACAGGCAGAGTGACATGAAACATGTTTTTATTTTCTCTTAAAAAATAAAAGCTTTTACATTAAAAGATAGCACATGGCATTTAGCAAGCAGGAAGCATTATTAATATAGTATTAAAAAGCAATAGAGAGCTTCTGTGGAGAGTCTGATCATGTGTGTACATAGTCACTGGTCCATGGAGAAAGCCACACTGGTTGGCTGAAACCATCTCCAAGATCAAGGCAGGGACAATGAGAAATCCCTAGCTAATGAAGTTAACAGTACAGGCCTATTTTTGCTGTGTGTGCTCTTCCCTTGGGCCAGAATGTCCTTTCCTCTTCTTCTATGACTGACTCTGATTTTCCACTGCCCTTACCACCACTGCCATGTCATTATTGTCTGTGTAGGTATCTATTCATTTCCTTTATACCACTTTATTATGTTATTACTATGTTTTAAATGGCTGTCTCCCTCATTATAACTTAGCTTCACAAATGCAGTGATTTATTTTATAATCAAGTACCTATAATCCAGGTATACTATTGCATGTATACATCCATTCATGAAATACAGAGGGAAGGAAGGATAGAAAGAAGAAACTGGAAAGGAAATGAAAAGTCCTATCCTAGCAAGTGGATGGATTCAATTGTACTTATTTCATCTGTTAACATGCTGCTTGCTTAGACTATTTGTCAGATTTGACCAATGTATATGTATGTCTAAAGGAAAAACTTTCTCATTGACTCTTAATATAAATATTTTTATGGTATTAAGATAATGTATTAATATATAACTCAAAGAAATATATAAATCTATGCTAAGCAAACTTAAAAAAACTAAGCTAAAACCACTAACATACTTATATAATTAATATAATTTAATTGTGAACATCAGTGTTACCTACTAGATGATGTTATTCTTAAGAATTAATTACCACTCACATGAATTAGGTACTGATTAGCACAGGGAGCATGTGATGCCCCAATCTGCCTACCACTTATCTCTGTCCCAACAACTAAGAAACCTTTCTTAAGACAGCACCACATAGTACCATCATCTGGCCTTCACTTTTAGGGAATGCAACATTCTCTGCATTAAACATATCTCTGTTCTTTTATTGGGTCAATTAAGGAATACTACCTGGAGCCAATGGGATTATAAAAACAGCTATTGAAAACATGAGGCAGCCCTTGATTATATAATAGTTACACAGATTTTTAAAATTATTATGAATATTTTAACAATTCTGTTTGGAAGTTTATCCATTTCCCATTTTAAGAAACAGGCACATCTGAATTATGGTCTAAATCTCTGGCTTTAGTGCTGGCAGCAAAAGACCTAAATTTGAAACTCTGCTCAAAAACATGAGCTATGTAAATCTAAGACATTTTCAGTTCTATTGAGCATGAGAACCCCTATTTACAAAATTGCAATCTTCTCTGATCCTCAGTTTCTTCTTCTTTAAGATGATAAACTTAGAACAGTTGATATTCAAGCACCATTTTGTATGAGACATATGGATTGGCATGCCACTTAAAATGGTATTATGATAGTATTAGGCAGAGATTGTAGAAATATCTGAAACTTTCTTTCAATGAAACATCTGTCACCATGAGACAAAGGCACTGAAGCAAGGCAAAAATATTTTATTATTGGCTCAGGCTTTGGTCCAAAAGTCCTATATAGATCTCTGATAAAATAATGTTGACAAAAGAAGACTCCTTTTCCCTACAGAGGGTGAGTGTAAGTGGTCTTGAACTATGATGTCTTATTTCCTCTCATTTTACTCAAAAGCCCAAATGTAAGTCTTGTCCTGCCACTGGGATGTAATACCTCATCCTAGAAACAGATCTGAAAGAGTGAGAGCAAGAATGAGAGAAAGGTGACTGAGAGACAGAGAGAAAGAAAGAACTAGGTAATGTCCCAAAGCAAGAGGATTTCTACTGAGATCATGAGAGAGGTGCAAAAACCCTAGAACAGTTGTTGGAGGTGGGATGGAGAAAAGGAGTACAAGCAAGGCAGAGAGACTCAGAGATACAAAAAAATGATGCAGAAAATCAAAGAGATTCAGGGAGTCATAAGGTGTTCCTCTAATGAGATCAAGTATTTTATACATTGTCAAGAACAAACCAGCTGCAAGGGTAAAGAGGTAATTGGCCCTTTTTCCTTCTGGATAGTAGTCCCCTGAGAACTAAAGGGGGAATGGGGACTCATGTCTAGGCATGCACCAGATTGGCCTTTTAAACTTGTTATTGTGAACCATTACTATCACAGTGGCCAGTGGAAAAGCCCCCAAGTGTGACCTGTCAAGGTAGAACTTCTCCTTGGAGATGGAGTAAGGATAATGGAAGGAAAGCTGAACATCTTTCATCTACTCAATTCCATTAAATTACAAAAATTAACTTCATTCCTTGCCAGAAATGATTAAATCTATTCTCCAACAACATCCTATCAGCAGGTGTTCAAGTCCCATAGTCTTGGGTCTTCTAAAGTCATAGTCCTGGAATAGATACATAATTTAATAGAGGACCTTTACTGTGAATCCTTCTAAGTTCCTCTCTAGGACTTCAGTCACCAGAGGAACATTCCAGATTTGCTTCCATAGAAATCCATAAAAATGAAAGACAGAAGGTGGGATTGATAGGCCAGCACATGCTATACTCAGTTTCCTGTCACATGTCCAAGAGGATACTCTATAGTGAATTTCCTATTAGCCATTCCCATGCTATGTATAGGAATTCAGTAGATAATCATCAGCCACTGCTATGTATCACGTGTTTCTTGTGTTAGAATGCATCCCATCTGCTTTTTTCAATGAAATCCTCTTCATTGTATGAGTTTGTAAAGAGAGCCAGAGTTAAAGCACAGGTTTATTAGGGGGTATTGATGAATCAGAGCAGTATAATGTGGGAACCGCCTCCAGATGTCTGCAGAGCTAACAGAGATTCATTTCATGAATGACTATGAAAACTTTGTATCAGATGTAGGTACATGGGTTTTAGCAAGCCATGCATCCCATCTTGGATACATGTTATTTGAGCATATCTCCCAAACAACCAAGTATTGCCTACAGAAGGCCAACACTTCCTCTCCTAGGACTTCTCAGACAAAATTATGAGTTATTAACATAATTCTTGAGACTCAGAGTATGCCTCTAAATTGGCATCATTATTTCTTTTTTTAAATATTTATTTATTTATTATTTATTATTTATGATAGATTATAGATTTGTGATAGATTTATGATAGATTTTATATATATATATGATATATATTATGATAGAGAGAGAGAGAGGCAGAGACACAGGAGGAGGGAGAAGCAGGCTTCATGCCAGGAGCCTGACATGGGACTCAATCCCGGGATCATGCCCTGGGCCAAAGGCAGGCGCTAAACCACTAAGCCACACAGAGATACCCTGGCATCATTATTTCAAAAATTACAGGATTCCTCAGCAAAGATCTAGGCAAGTTATATTCCCATTTATTAAAGTAAGTATCCATTTCTTTTTTTTCTCTCTCTCACATTTGAAAAATATGTGTACTCAACAACCTCTAGACACTAGATCCTGCCTACCTCCTCAGACATTTTTTGGCCTTCTTCTACTATTTTCTTCACTGTTCTGCCTGGTTTTGTCAAACAGGAAGTTAAATGACTATCAACTGTGTGTGGAATGCCATATAATGCAACTCCTGATGGACAGGATCACACAACTCCTGTTTCTCAATCTAGACTATGAGAGGAGAAAACTGGTCGGAAACAAAAATGCAATTTTCAGTGAACGTAGCTCATCAGAGACATATAGACCTAAAGAGACAACAAATTTTGCTGCTAAAAATTATTTCTATAATCAAAACAAATTATATGATTAAAAATAACTTAATTAAAATATGTTGAAAGTTTTAATTCAGACTATTACCTGAGATCCATAAGTATTTTGAAGTTTTTAAATTTTCCCCAGGAATATTAAGATGTGTTATAAGAATTGAAAAATTAATCTGATATTTACATTGACCCCATTATAAAGGTTTTGGATAGTGACACAAAGAATTTCACAGACACTACTTTGAAAAATGACTTAATTGATAAAATTTCAAGCAGTAAACAACAGTCTGATGAATGATATATGCATATTTTAAAAATTCAGCCAACTTGTCTATTTCACAAGTTTTACATATCATAATTTCAGAAGAAAAGGGCATCAGAGGGGGCAAACTCATTTGAATCTTAAAAACATTCCCAAGTATGTTTAAAAGTCAAAAAGAGAAACAATATTTTATTTTATTTTTTTTAATATAAATTTTATTTATTTATTCATGAGAGACACACAGAGAGAGGCAGAGACACAGGCAGAGGGAAAAGCAAGCTCCGTGCAGGGAGCCTGACTTGGGACTTGATCCCAGGTCTCCAGGATCATGCCCTAGGCTGAAGACGGCACTAAATCGCTGAGCCACCGGGGCTGCCCAAGAAACAATATTTTAAATAGGTACTATCGCTTTAACACAATTGCATGTGAAATGACACTTTAAAGAGGAAGTTTTAAAAACACTGAGAATTTTAGATAAGTAATTGTGTCACTATCTGTGATGACTAAAACTGCCTTCACCAAAGGTCTTTGCCCAAGTATGCCAAATGCAGACTAAGAGAACATTTGGAACATTTGTGAAATCTTTGTATAGTTTGAAAGTGGAATTCCTGCTTATATCCTCCTAGGATATTCTAAAGATAAATTACCCATTTCCAAAATAACTGTGAATATTACAATGTGTATTTTATAGGCAAATATAATGACTTCAGAAATAATTTAAAATATTAGCTTACTGGAAGAATTATGAGCTTACGTTTTTGTTTTTGTTTTTTTAATGCCCTGGGCCGAAGGCAGCCTCTAAACCACTCAGCCACCCAGAGATTCCCGAGAGTTTACTTTTTAGAAAGCAGTAGCATTTGTGTGGCTAAGCAAAATTTCTAGAAACCCAAAGCTGAGAAGTGACTCTGAAACCATCAGTTTCATGTCTTCCTTTCACAGAGGAAGTATGGGGAAAAGTGATTAATTGAAGGTAACATACCTCACCAATGGAAGAATAAAGTCCATGAGAACCCTGGGGTTTTATAAAAGACAAAAATTGACAAGATGTTGAAAGTCTCCTTTAAAATTCCAGAGAAAATCTAAGTATTAAATCTAAGCATTTAAAACAAAACAAACAAAACAAAACATCTAGGAAAAATATTCAGCATAGATGCAGGAATTTGGCTCTGGAAAGCTGTCTGAAAATGTTTTAGAGTCTTACTGCTGATGTTTCCTGCCTGCCTTTCCCATAGGAGGTTCTGAATGATAAATAACAGAGTTAACTTAGCATTATGTTGTCTTATTTAAATAATCAGTGCATGCTGCAAGCAAGGCAGGGGATTATTGCACATTCAACCCACATACAGGTCAGTGAGCTCACATCTACAGATTCAGTTCTTTATTCTAATAACCTTGTTTCTCAAGACAGGCCACAAAGGACATCAAGTAGTAGGTGTGCATCAATTTATCCAAAACATGGTTTTAACTGCAATGAGGGATGCTATACTATTTAAGCATTGTGACCCTGTACTTAGAAAATATATTTAAGTCAGAACCCAGGTTCACAAAAATTAGCTGAGAATTATGCTAATACATGGATTGGATTCTGTTAATCTCTTCTATGACTATGACACAAACAGGAACAAGGAGTTAGAAGAGAAAAATACTTTATCTTGAGTCAAAATATATGAAGTGCTTATTATGATACATTTTAGTAGTTTAATATGTTAAGATATTAAAAATTATATTTGCCTAGCTAGAAAAATTAGGCATAAAAAGAAATAAGAGGCACTCAAATGGGATAGGAAGAAGTAAAACAATCACTGTATGGAGAGGACATGATACTAAATATAGAAAACCCTAAAGACACACACAAAAAAACTGTTAGAACTAATAAAAAAATCAGTAAAGTTTTAGGATACAAAAGCAATATACTATGTCTCTATATACTAATAATGAAATTTATTATGTTTCTATATAATAATGAAATTATTTGTTATGTTTCTATATACTAATAAATGAAATATCAGAAAGAAAAATTAAGGAAATAATCCTATCAATATATATGACCTCTGTGTTTATTGCAGCATTATTTACAAGAGCCAAATTATAGAAGCAGCCCAAGTGTCCATCGACTGATGGTGGATAAAGATGTGGCATATACACATAATGGAATATTGTTTGGCCATAAAGAAGTATGAAATCTTGCCATTTACAATAACATGGTTGGAGATAGTATAGTGTTAAGCAAAACAAATTAGTCAGAGAAAGATAAATATCATATGATTTCACTCATATGTGGAATTTAAGAAACAAAATATAAGAACAAAGGGGAAGAAAGGGATAAACCAAAATCTACAGTCTTAACTGTAAAGAACAATCAGGTGGCTACCAGAGGGGAAGTGAGTGGGAGGATGAGTGAAATAGATGAAGGGAATTAAGAGTACATGTATTATGATGAGCACTGTGCAATGTGTAGAATTGTTGAATCACGATGTTGTACACCTGAAACTAATAAAACACTGTATGTTAACTAACTGGAATTAGTATTTAAAAATTTAGTAAATAAAAAAATATCAATCCATTTATATTTGTATCAAAAAGAAAAAAACTACCTAGGAATAAATTTAACCAAGGAGGTGAATGACCTGGGAAAACTACAAAGATCCACTCTATTAAACGCAATCTTTATAAAAATTCCAATGACATTTTTCACAGAAATAAAATAAACAATACTTAAAATTTGTGTGGAACCACAAAAGACCCCACATAGTCAATGCAATCCTAGGAAAGAAAAACAAAGCTAGAGGCACCTCAAACCTGATTTCCAACTCTATCACAAACCTATTGTAATCAAAACAGTATGGTACTGGCATAAAAATAACCAGTAGATAAATATCAGACAATAAAGAATTCAGAAATAAACTCACATTTATATGATCAATTAATTTACGACAAAGGAGCCAAGAATACACAATGCGAAAGGCCAGTTTTTTCAATAAATGATGTTGGGAAAACTGGACATGCAAAAGAATGTAACTGGACCATTGTCTCACACCGCTCACAAAAATTAACCCGAAGTGGATTAAAGACTTGAACATGAGACCTGAAATGATAAAACTTCTAGAATAAAGTATAGACAGTAAGCTCTATGACAAAGGTCTTGGATCTGACACCAAAAGCAAAAGCAACAAAAGCAAAAATAACAAGTGAGACTACATCAAACAAAAAAGTTTTTGTACAGCAAAAGAAACAATCAACAAAATGAAAAAGCAACCTACTCAATGGGAGAAAATATCTTAAAATCATATATCTGGGGCAGCCCAAGTGGCTCAGCGGATTGGCACCATCTTCAGCCCAGGGTGTGATCCTGGAGACCCAGGATTGAGTCCCAGGTCGGGCTCCCTGCATGGAGCCTGCTTCTCCCTCTGCCTGCTTCTTCCTCTGCCTGTGTCTCCGCCTCTCTCTCTCTCTCTCTCTCTCTCTGTGTGTCTCATGAATAAATAAACAAAATCTTCAAAAATATATATATATATCTGATAAGGGGTTAATATCCAACATTTATAAAGGATGCATACAACTCAATAATGGAAAGAGAGAGAAACAGAAACAAACAAAAGCCATTCTATCTAAAAAAATGGGTAGAAGGTCTGAATAGACATTTTTCCAAAAACTTACAGAAAACAGATACATGGAAAGATGCTCAACATCATTAATCATCAGTACTTGCAAATCAAAACCACAATTATATATCACCTCACACATGTCAGAATGGCTATTATCAAAAGACAAAAGATAACAAGTGTTGGTGAACATGTAGAGAAAAGGAGACCTTTGTGTACTGTTGGTGGGGATGCAAACTGATGCAGCCGCTCTGAAAAACAGTACAGAGGCTCCCCAACAAATTAAAAATAGAACTACCATGTGATCCAGATATCCACTTCTAGATATTTATCAGAAGAAAACAAAAACATTAACTCAAAAAGATATATGCACCTTCATGTTCATTGCAACAATATTTATAATAGCCAAGACGTGGAAAAAAATCATCAGTGGATGAATGGATAAAGAAAACATGATAGATACAGATAGATAGAGATAGAGATCATGTAAACTCAACAGTGTGTTATTCAGCCATACCAAAAGAATAAAAGTTGGTCATTTGCAACAACATGGATGGATGTCAAAGGTATTATGTTAAGTGAAATAAGTCAGATAGAGACAGAATAACACTGTATGATCTCACTAAAACAACAACAAAAAATAAGCTCATAAATACAAAGACCAGAGTGGTGGCTACCAGAGGTTGGGGGTGGAGGGGTGGAAGAAATGAGTAAAAAGGGTCCAGAGTTACAAACTTCCCCCAAAAAATAATTTTTGTATATGGCAAGGTACTTGACTCATAAATGGAATAGAATATTGTTTCAAGTTCATAATCATAAGAAGCCAGACACATGAAGGATTTTAACTATCTCCAGAATTCTTAATTAATAAGGGAATACTAGTCCCACTTATCTGGGAGGGAAACAAGTACGTACATTTGATTTATTTTTTAAAATTTTTTTTATTATTTATTTATGATAGTCATACAGAGAGAGAGAGAGAGGGGCAGAGACACAGGCAGAGGGAGAAGCAGGCTCCATGCACCGGGAGCCCGATGTGGGATTCGATCCCGGGTCTCCAGGATCATGGCCTGGGCCAAAGGCAGGTGCTAAACAGCCGCGCCACCCAGGGATCCCTATACATTTGATTTATAAGCTGTAACTTAAAAATTGCAAAAATACGATATAGGCTTTTTATAATAGGGTGTTGAGTAGTAATTATCCTGTTGTCCTAGACTGATTTCTGGAACCTAAAACCAAAAATAAAGAGATGCTAAGTGCCTTGATTTTTCTTTTTTCTTTTTTCTTTTTTTTTTTTTTTTTTTTTTAGAGAGAGCGAGAAAACAAGCTGGGGAGAGGCAGAAGGAAGAGGAGAGAGATAATCTTAAGCAGCTCTCACGCTCAGCATGGAGCCCAAGGCAGGGCTAGATTTCATGACCCTGAGATCATGACCTGAGCTAAAATCAAGAGTCAGATGCTTAACCAATAGAGTCACCCAGGAACCCATTAATGCCATTATGTTCTAACAGATAGAATAAGAAAGAAAGAATATAATCTGATCTAATCAGGACACCTGGGTGGCTCAGTCAGTTAAGCATCTGCCTTTGGCTCAGGTCATGATCCTGGAGTCCTGGGGTCAAGCCCCACATGGGCTCCCTGCTCACTGGGAAGCCTGCTTCTCCCTCTCCGTTTGCCTGCTGCTCCCCTTGCTTGTGCGCTCTCTCTCTCTCTCTCTCTCTCTCTCAAATAGTGGTCAGCACCACTACCTGTCTTCTTCCTACTTAAGGAAAGAAGTATGGGGAGGAATGCCATAAACCCCTCAAGGCAAGAGAAAGAACTCCAGGAGAATTTTGAGCAACTGGGGAGGATGGCGGCTTGTTCCTCACTTGTAATGTGCTTAGGCTATTCTGAACCTATCCCTGAGTACAGGGCAAAAGAAATGCAGAGTAGAGAAAATTTTGTGAAAATGTAAGGGAGCCTGCAGTACTAATTTGTCATGTCAGCTATGCTTGAATTTCCAGGAGTTCAAGTTCAACTAGGGAAGGTGGGACACCAGATAATGAGATCCCAGTAGCAAGAAGCTGTGGGCATCCTGCCCACTCTGAGAGCTGGAGGGTGAAAAAGGAGGACAAGATATTGCCCCATCTCCAGCACCGTGGGTAGTCAAGATCTTTATAAAGAACCATGAATTTAGCCAGAGAAACAAGACCAATCACTGCAGTCCCCACAGAACAATAGGTTCTTAGAGATGCATTTGTCTTTGCTCTCCTCTTCCTCTCCCAGTCCTCATACTAGAGGCCTCAGAAAGAAGGAGAGAGTATCCCGTTCACGGCTCTCTCCAAGCATAGACAAACATTCCCTCTCTCTCTGTCTCTCTCCCCTCTTCCACCCATTTCTTGCTGCTGGAGGGAGAAAAGAAGAACACAGGCACACTGTGCTTCCTCCCTACTTGGAGTATACCCTCGAGACTGGTAAATGCTGAGATGGAGTGTGGAGGGAGGCAGATGAGATTAAATCCAAGCCTGAGGCTTCCATTTTAAATTACAATGAAATTTAATCACTGAAAATGATGGGTATAGGGGGGTGCCTGGGAGGCATCTGACTCTTGGTTTTGGCTCGAGTTGTGATTTCAGGATTGTGAGACTGAGCTCCAAATGGGGATCTAAGCTCAATGCAGACTCTCCTTCTCCACCTGCCCCTCCCCTACATGCTCTGTCTCTTTCTAAAATAAATACATTATAAAAAATGATTGGCAAAAGGTTAAACATGAAGTTATCATATAAATCATCAATTTCACTTCTAAGTACATTAACTAAGAGAAATGAAAACATACATTCACACATAAACTTGTACATGAGAATCCACAGCGGCATTATTTATAACAGCCTCAAAGTGGAAACAATCCAAATGTCCATCAATGTATAAGAATGAATAAACAAAATGTGGCATATTGATACAATGGAATATTATTCAGCCATATAAAGAAGTGAAGTATTGGGATCCCTGGGTGGCGCAGCGGTTTGGCGCCTGCCTTTGGCCCAGGGCGCGATCCTGGAGACCCGGGATCGAATCCCACATCGGGCTCCCAGTGCATGGAGCCTGCTTCTCCCTCTGCCTGTGTCTCTGCCTCTCTCTCTCTCTCTCTCTGTAACTATCATAAATAAATAAAAAAAAAAATTAAAAAAAAAAAGAAGTGAAGTATTGATACATGCTAGACATGGATGAACCTTGAAAATATTATGCTAAGGGAAGGAAGCCAAAATTCAGAAAGTACGCATACCAATTCATGTATTGCTTCCTTGTAAAAGCAGTCAAACATTTTGTAAAGTATAATTTATGTAGTTTACAATTGATAAACAGTCACTGAATGAATGAACATATGGTAATAGTGCTAGGAAAATAGAGAGCAGCTGGATCTAGGCAAGATCAAGGTAAAGAAGAAAGGACTGGAAGATTGAGTGCCCAAGAGAAACTTTTTAAAAAATCATTTTAAAAAAAGAAAATCACTAGCAACTGCCTATGAAACACTTCATATCAGGGGAAGGAAAAAGTAACCTTTGAAAATAGATTACTCTAAGCACTAAAAATGTAAATGTTTAAGTCACATTTTCACCTTTCATTTTCCTCCCATAAAGTCTTTTTTCCACTAAATGGATAATGGAAATATGCCTAGGTTCATGCTAATGAGATAATCCATATATAGACTATCTGGTTCCATATATTGAACTGTATCACAAATACAGAAGCCCTCAGTCAAAAATATGATTAAATGTTAGATGCAGAACTCAAGGGATTTAACTCCAGTAATTCTCTTTCAAACTGGTGTTGAGGAATAACTGCTGTACATAAGACAAGAAAACCAGGGCTGCTGCTCTCTGGGGTGGTCCAGTTCTCAAAGAAAATCCTTCAAGTCTCCTTTGCTGTCATCATCATCCTTTTGATAAGCTCTGAAGGAGCCCCATAAGTAATTTAAACAAAAAGAAAAGACTGAAGACAAAGGTGAGCATTGTACTTTAGGAATCTTTTCGTGTGAGTTCAGTAGTTTGATAGCATAGGTCACCAGCAGAAACAAGTTATCTTCTGCTTTGAAGTTAGCATTACTTACTTGGGGAGATCATCTATTATTTTCTTCATTATTCAAGTAATAAGGTATATATTACAGATCCTGACTTCTAAACTGCCATGTCAGGGTATCCTGATAGACAAAGACAATAAAATTGATGATGGTGATGATGATACTAACAACAATACTTAATATTTACTGAGAGCTTAATATATATAGTCAGGTACTGTATAAGTATTCTGGAAATAAACAGTATTCTAGAAACATCATTTCAGGTATGCTAACAACTACTCTGTGAGATAGGTATTCTTACTTACATTTAACTGACGAGTAATTTAATCAAGTAAGTAAAAAGAAATCTACCCAAGGCTTATAGAGAGTGATGGAGTCTAATTTGACCCTACCAAGTCTGACTCAAGAACCTGTATACAAAATAATCGGGTTCAGCTGCTTTCCAGGGAAATGCCCATACTATACAAAAACAATTCTAGAGAAAATTATTAGGATGAAATCTTATAACTGTGTTCCCACTGACTACCATGTCCCACCCATCAATCTCTATGTTGTCTTTGTTTTTTTTTGTTTGTTTGTTTTTGTTTTTTCTAGATCTTATATACTTATTTATTTGAGAGAGAAAGAGACAAGCAGACTCCATGCTGAGTGCACAGCCCACTGCGGGCTTGATCCCAAGACTCTGAGATCATGACCTGAGCCAAAATCAAGAGTTGGATGCTTAACAGATGGAGCCACCTAGGTGCCCCATCAATTTCTACATTTGTGCAAGATATTGTCTGCTGCTCTTCATCCCAGATGCCCTCTCCAGCAGCAACAGATTTTCTCAATTCTTCCTACTGCAGTCAAAAGTGAGCCGATGGGCATGCCCATAATTCATGCTTAAGTACTAATGTATGATAGAAGGTCAAGTATTTAGCTGTAGTATAGTTGCTTTTCCATCATTTTCCCAGAGATTATGTCATAATACAAAATAGCCAATTATAGATGTTCCAGACAGAATCGCAGAGCTTTCAGAGGAAGACTTTCTAGTTATGTGGGTTTTTTGGATTCCTTTACAATGAGCTACACCTAGAATGAGCCTTATGGTCACTGCTTAGCTCTAAAACCAATAAACCAAGGAAAACAGGTACATAAAAGCAGGGAAAACATAAGTTCTTAGGATAAGATCTGCAATCCTTGACACAGCTTCCTTGTCTGTACATACTTCCCCAAATTCATCTCTCCACACTCTTTGCCTTTTCTTAATTGACCATTACATATTTCCCAACAATCTCCCAAAAGGCTATAGCCTACACCTTTTATTATGTCACATTACTACCCCGACAGCTTATTAGCTGTATCACCTTTCTATTCCCAATTAAATATATATTCTTTTGGGATGCCTGAGTGGCTCAATGGTTGAGTGTCTGCTCAGGGTGTGATCCCAGAGTCCTGGAACCAAGTCCTGCATCAGGCTCCCTGTAGGGAGGCTGCTTCTCCCTCTGCTTGTGTCTCTGCCTCTCTCTGAGTGTCTCTCATGAATAAATAAATAAGGAAAAATAAATAGATAGATGATAGATAGATAGATAGATAGATAGATAGATAGATAGATAGATATTCTTTTGAAAAACTCTTCCTGAGTCTTGAAGTGGTGATAGTGTCCCTCTTTTGGTCTCCAATGGCAAAATAGATATTATATTGTTTGGTAACTGAAATAATTTGTAACAGTACTAGAATTTAACACTGGATTCATGATGCTTAGTCTCATTTTATCACCTGTGGCAGAGTCCATTAAGTCTTTCTCAATACCCATGTTGTCCTCTGCTCCCAGGATAAAGCTGGGCTACATGTTCAGCCCCTTTTGCAGTTGGGTTTGGTTCTGTGACTCAGTTCTAGCTAATGAAATGTGAACAGAAGTAGTAAGAGCCACTACCACAGCTGGTCCATCCAAACCTTCTATGCAATACTCCCTTTTACATCCTCCTATTTGATCAGAAAAGGAATGACCGACCCTATGGTGAATTTGGAAGCCAAACGTTAAAATTACAAAATCTCTGGCAGCCTGGGTTTCTAAACATTTGTTTGCAGCAGACGAGAAGATCCCCCTCACTTACCTGGAATTCCTTTGGACTTTCACCTGAGAAAGAAATAAAGCTGCTTCTTTTTAAATTCTTTTTTTTTTTTTTTTTTTTTCCCAGAGAAGGGGGAGTCCATTTGTTATAGAATTGGTTATATCACCTTGATATTTCCTAGAAACTAGCATAATAACTACAGGTGCATTAGAAATTTGTAAGTATGTGCTGAATTTTTAAAAAATCAAATAAATGCATGAGTAGCATGAATATCTTAAATTCTATTTCATCATGCTAATATAAAAACAGCTAACATGCATTTTATGCTTACTAAGTGCCACCGCTAAGATCATTTACATAAATTACTTAACCTAATCCTCTTAACAATGTTATGAGATAGGTACTATTATTATCTCATTGCACAGATTAGTAAATTGAAGTTTAAACCAGCTTACTCACTACTCAATATATCATAATTAGCATCTGGCGGATCAAGATTCAATCCAAACAATCTGACTCAAAGTCTGTATTTTTAACCACTCTGAAATGGCTGTGTAGAAGTAAGCTATCAAAAAAAAAAAAAAAAAACTTCTTCAACTAAAAGCAGAATAAAATAATATTTTAGAGTAATAACACTGCTTCTTGATATAATTATTTCTAGGAATGAGCTAAGATTTCCCCCCAAATTGATGATGATACACAATACCATTTTATGTGTCTTTTTAAAGGCCAAGAGATTTAGTTACCACTCAGAAAGTCAGTTTTAGATTTAAGGAGGAGATCCAAGTTTCAAGGTTCCTAATATTACCTTAAGCATTTAATTGGGGTTTTGTCTTCTTCTAGTTCATATATTTTAACAAACAGCAAATGCCTTAGAGATTTCTTGATTTCATTAACTCACAAGTCTCATTAAATATATAAAATTAGAGCTTACTCTTAAATTAGTAATCAATTTTTGCACAATTAGAGGTAAACCCTCAGGTCATAATTCATTCAAAATCACTTTATTCTTTAAGTTAAGAAAATTCAGTGTTATCTAATATAGTGTCATCTTCATCATGTCCAGAAAAAAATCCTCTCCACACAATCAGATCAATTTCTCTGTTTTAGAAAATCTACACTAGTTTA
Source organism: Canis lupus dingo (assembly GCF_003254725.2). Classification (NCBI taxonomy): domain Eukaryota; kingdom Metazoa; phylum Chordata; class Mammalia; order Carnivora; family Canidae; genus Canis; species Canis lupus. The sequence continues at coordinate 9,184,601 of NC_064274.1, read as the reverse complement.
ATTGGGTTGGTATCTGTTTGGATTTTAGTCATTTTATCAGGAGTCTCAGGCTGGTTTCTAAAAATCACTGCTTTCCAGTGTCAAATTCTAGTACCCAAGGTATGTAAATATACAAGTATCATCAAACTTGAAACTTTGCTATTATTTAGGTAATAATATATGTCATGATAGAAGTGAAACAGATGGTTTCAAAAAAGCACTAGAATTTCTCACTGGATTCATTTGCAAAATCTACACAACTACTTTATATTTAGAATAACTATAATGATCATACTTTATCTCTGACTCAGCTGCTTCCCTCATGTTACAATACCCACAGTTAAGGTCACAGTCATTTGTCATGATCATTAATGAAAGACGGCCAAACAGATACTGTCACAACTCAGTGTAAATCTGTTTTAAAACCTCTCTAAATAGCAATTCAAAGGTGCTAGGGGTGTTCAGTGTTGATGGAAGAACTTCTCTTTTTCATAGATTCTTCAAACAGTATAATTTTAACTTTTTTTCCATATATAAGAGGAAGGGAGACAGAACATGAGAGACTCCTAACTCTGGGAAATGAACTAGGGGTGGGGGAAGGGGAGGTGGGCGGGGGGGGGGGTGACTGGGTGACGGGCACTAAGGGAGGCACTTGACGGGATGAGCACTGGGTGTTATTCTATATGTTGGCAAATTGAACACCAACAAAAAATAAATTTACAAAAAAAAAAAACAGATAAAAAAAGAAAAAATATTACCTAAAATCTGGAAAAATATAGTACTTATAACATGTCTATAATAATCATGGGTATATTAATTTATTTTTTAATTGGCTATATGCAACATTTTTTGTGTTTTATTGTTGTTTTTGGAAACAACCAAAATCAACCAAACAACCAAAAATCCTTTATTTTTTAGGAATAACATTTTTGTAAGTAATCTCTACACCCAATGTGGACCAAATGTGCAACCTCAAGATCAAGAGTTGCATGCTCTATTGACTGAGCCATCTCAACTTTATTTTTTAAATCTATTCTGAATAAAATCTGTATTTGCGTAAGTGCAGACACTGTAGAAAATGATCTGGGAGCAAGTTTTGGCCTAAATGAACTAAAGTTTCTTTCATTTTAAAATTACAGGATATAAATAATTTTAGCTTGATTTATTTTAAATGTAAAATTTTAAATATTTTAAGGCATACTTCTAATGTATTGCCCAAGGAACTCTGATTAAGGGCTGAAAGTCTTATTTACAAACCAGGCACTATCTCTAGAGAGAGAAGAACTTATGGGTGTTTTTGCCTTCTGCTCAAAAAGAAAAGAAAAGTGGCAGTGAGACTTTCTAAGATCTCAAACTTGTGCAGGTTGTAGAATATTTAGAAGGCAAGGTGCGATTTGAATAAGAACATCAGACACCAATGGTAGGTTCAAATAATTAAATGTTTAATGCACTAAATTGGATCTATTAAGTTCTAGTAGAGATAAAAGTTGATGGTACAGATAAAAGAAAAATCTAACTGAAAAAAAAATTGTATTCATTAACAGAAGTTTGCAACATATTAGGTATTACAGACTGAATTGTGATTCCCCAAAATTCACATATTGAAGTCCTACCCCTCACCCCCATGTGGAGATAATTCAAGTTAAATGAGGTCTTAAGGGGAGGGCCTGGACCTAATCCATCTCTTGTCCTTACAAGAGAAGAGATATCAGAGCTCTCTTATGCTCCTCTACACAAAGCAGCAGGCATGTGAGGACACAGAGGGAGAGCAGCTGTCTGCAACCCAGGAAGAGAAGCTTCACCAGAGACCAACCTTGATCTTGGGTCTTCCAGCCTCCAGAGCTATGAGGAAATACGTTTTTGTTGTTTAAGCCACCCAGGATATGGCATTTTGTGATGGCAACCCAAGCAGACTTATACATTTTTTTAAAATGGCTGCCATTATTCCTTTCTAATAGATTAATGTAGTTTTGCAACTTGAGTAACTACAGGTGTTCTAGAAATAGCTTCCCATCGTGTACCAGAATAAGTGTCTCAAACAACATATGCATCCCTTCATATTGAGGCCCCACATATCACTTAAACCCCATTTCTTGTCATTTCACTCCCCTCACAAAATGGAGCTATCTATTGATGTCTATTTTACCACTCTCTGGCTTTCCTCTGCTCTCAATTTCTTTCTCAGTTTAACTACCTGGAAAACTGCCTCCAACCTTCAGGGTAAGGTTCATCTCTTGGTTTATGCCACCTTCCGCAACTCTCCTACACAGAATCATCACTCAATCCTTGGCATTAATTGTATCTGTGTTTTTAAAGTGCCCAGTGCTCTCTCTCTCTCTCTCTCTCTCTCTCTCAAATAAATGAATAAAATCTCTAACCAAAAAATAAAAATAAAAATAAAGTGCCCAGTGCTTACATTATTAACTGTCCCAACTATAGTTTTGCTCATTTCTTTCCCCCAACAGATGTGTAGTTTTTAATAACAAGAATAATACAGAGTTTGACTCTCTTTATTGAGTTGAGGAGAAAATCAGTAAAAGTTTTACTAAAATAAATTGAAAACCTTTTTCTAGAACAGGAGAAACACATTTCAAAGGTGTTAATACTCTCCTTTTAGAAATGCCTTCTAAGAGAGAGAAAAACAAATCCAGATTAAGTTTATTGAATATTTTTAGCTGGTTAGGAATACTTAAAAGGGTGATTTTTTCATTTCATTAGTGACTTTCCCTCCAGTAATAATGAAATAGCCTCATCAAAATAAATGAAGGCCAAGGGCATTCTTACGCTTGAAAGCACCAATGCTGAAAATAAATAAGTAAGAAGTAGTTCTGATTGAAAACAAATCTAAAGTTAAGGATTTGTGAGCAAGTGAAAAGCAAAACTGAGGGAACATTGGATCAAGAGCAAGGGAATCTGGCTTTTAGTTTCTCATCTGCCAGTCATTAACAATATCCTATGGCCAGTACACACCTACATTCAACATTCACGCATGTGCATGCGCGCGCACACACACACACACACACACACAAATTCATCTGTAAAAGGAAGGGATTTATAATAACTAAATTTTTTCCAGTTTTAACATTTTTCAAGATGTTCAATTGTTCTTCATTGAGGTGATTCTTTAAAAAGATTTACTTAATGTGATTTAAACTTTGTGGTTATGAAGTAATTATGATTTAATATACCAAGTTATGTTTTCAGTTATGACTTTAATAAATGAGGTTGAGAATAGTCAATACTACTTCCAGCACCTGGTACTGGCCCTGCCCTTCCTGGCTATAGATACCTTCTATTGACTCACTCACTAACTCATGCAAAAATACACTTCAGAACTTACAATGTGCCAGGCATCTACCTACCTTCACTTAAAAAAGCTACTTTTTTTTTTTTTTTTTTAAGTAGACTCCACATCGAGCCTGAAGCACAACGTGGGGCTTAAATTCACGACCCTGAGATCAAGACCTGAGCAGAAATCAAGAGCTGGGCGCTTACCTGACTGAGCCACCCAGATGCCCCAGAAACTACTTTTAAGTAAGGAATTGCCCATTCACAGGCAAATATGTGGTCCTTAAAATTACTAAGTGCCCTCTAAAACAGAAACTGAGTTTTTAATCTGATTCTTTGTGCGTGCATTTGAACGTTAGTGTAAAAGATTAAAGTTAAAAAGCACAATGTTAAGATTCTTGGTGCTTGAACTGCGAAAGACAATATAAGGGACGCCTGGGTGGCTTAGTAGTTGAGCATCTGCCTTTGGCTCAGGTTGTGATCCCAGAATCCTGGGATCAAGTTCGCATTGGGCCCCCCAGGGGGAGCCTGCTTCTCCCTCTGCCTATATCTCTGCCTCTTTCTCTATGTCTCTCATGAATAAATAAATAAAATCTTTTAAAAAAAGATATTATAAAAAATAATAATAATTCAAAGTTATTCAACCTCGATTTTTTAAGGGGAGGAAGGGCAGAGGGAGAGGGAGAGAGAGAATCTTAAGGAGGTTCTATGCCTAATGCAGAGCCCAACACGGGGCTCAATCTCACAATCCTGAGATCAGAACCTGAGCTGATATTAAGAGTCCAACACTTAACTGACTGAGCCACTGAGGTGCCCCTACCCTAAATTTTGACTGCTTCATTAACAAATGATATTTGGAAACTTTTGAAACTTTTGGGGGGGGAAATAACAGCATCCTATCTTTGGTTTAAGAATTAGTAATTTCTTGACAATATAACTCTATTTTGCTAATATTAATTATTATAAGTTTAGAAACACTGGTAATATAATGATATCAAAATACAACTTGTCTTAGAAACATTACTAATTAAAGGGATTTTTATTTTGAGGCAATTTTCACTTGAATTAATCAGAAAATTTTGCATTTTCTTATTTATATGTCAATTTGTTAACAAAATAACTACATTGTAGTTATCTGAAAACCATCTGTAACTATATAAACCTTCTGAGAAACTACACAGAAAAATTACATAGCATAGCCAAGGCCGTATAATAATATTCTCTTTGAACAGCTTAGGGCAGAGTTTCTCAAACTGGGGATTCCTGTGCATATTCTCTGACATCTGCAAGTTTCAGATTTTAGAAACATTGAGCTGGGGCCTGATCCACTCTATCCCACGTTCCTCACTAGAAAATACACTAAGTTCACCAAAGAGTCAGAACATTTGTTTGATCTTCTTTCACATCTTCACTCACTCAGTTCCTGAATCCTCTGCTCTCCTTATCCTCCATTTAGGTCCTAGATCCTACCTAATTAATAATTTAAAATTGTATCCATTCTGGCCAAACGATGCCAGAAGAAGTTTCCATGAGATAAAACACTGGATCTTACTCATACTTCCATTTTATTCCATGTGTTTCTCCATATCAAAGCCCCCATACTGGCTCCTCCATATTCTGTTTTCTCAGAATCCCGATCCCTTTATCTGAGTTTGATAAAAATGATTTTACATTTAAGATAATACCATAATGTAATCTATAGTATAAAATAAGTATAATGAGAAAAGAACCTAGAGCATAGGATAAGAGGCAAAAGATTCTACTGCTTTGCCTCTAATGTCCATAAATCTTTGTCACATTGCTTCTTATCATTAAACCACAATTTCTCCATCTGTAATGCTAATCCCCATCTCAACTGGTTTGCTATGACAAATGCAATAATTGGTATGGACATGCACTATAACTATCATGATACCAACAATATGGGATATTCTCATTAATTTATTTATGAGGTCTTTGGCTAAGGATATATGAGGTCAGACTTATCTGGAAGCAAATCGTGGCACCATTGTCTAATTTGGAGTAATGCATATTATCCCTGAACCTTGGTTTCTTCATGCATACATGAGGATAATCCTACCTCATAGGACTATTTTGAGCATTTCATAAGATAATATATATAAGCTCTTAGTCTAATGCCTGGCTTTGGTAAATAAATGCTTAAAACATAGCAGCAATTTCAAAAAATATTTATAGGATGTGCCTTTGTTGCTATTTTTTTAAATAATTCAACTAGACAAATGAGAACTTTGTGGAATTATAATGTCTGAGAATGTACAATACTAAGCAGAGCCCTGATCTAAATTCTTAATTAAGTTCTTGAACTTTAACACAAGGGAAATAGCCTCAAAAACATACTGTCAGGAATGTTTCTGTCATTTAACCTATAATGTTTCTTCTTTCATTTATATATCCTATGGCTAGAGATGAAGGGAAAACACACAGAGGATACCCCAGGTTGCATCTCCCTCCATCAATTGATGATCACAGCTAAGAAAGCCTGTTGTAGCTACAGGAAGAACTAGAGATTTTTCCTCTCTCTCATTGTAACCTAGAGACTCGTGGCCGAGAAAATGATAAGTAAATAAGCAAATATAAGACCACTGAGGAACGACAAAAGACAAAAAATGATTCCCAGAAGAGTGTATTGTGTCTGCTAGTTGGATGTATCAATGTTGTTCCATTTAGCACTATATCCATATTTTATTATGTGAGTTAAGGTGGAAGGAAGCCCCCAGAGAACTGATGCTGAGGGCGTCTCAAAAATTACTGAAAGCTGTGTTTATAGTTTTCCTTCAAATCTGCTGGCAATGGACTTCTGAGTAAAGGAAAGATGTTTTGGCTATGATATATATCTTCTAGCAGTCGTCCATTAAAATTTCTCGTAAAGCATGCATGCCTGAGGGACTCAGACATTCTGTTCCAGCTTAGTAAAAGTCAAAATTAATATCAGACAAGTATAATTTGCCTCTTGGCCTCAATTAGCAAGTCCATCATCTTGAACCAAAGTAAACAATGAGAAAAAGTGTGAAAGATGCCAATAAGCTGAAGGAGACCAGGGGAATGGAGTCGATCTCAGACTCCATCAGTTTTCTAGCAAACCCTTCTAACTTTTGGATTGCTTGTGACCTTAAGCTTTTTATTTTCTCTAACTTACCAAAGGCTTTGTTTCATCTTCATCTTTGAAATAATAGAGCTGATCACCCTTGAGCACAAACCAGCGAGTATGCCAAGTCTTGACAAAGCCTCCTTGCTTCCTCAGCCACCCACACTTCATGGCATTGTTCCGCCCTTGACCTTGCTGGGGGTAGTCGGTGGAGTCATTGTTCTCCTCCATTATCAAGCTGATGAACTTTCCTATTTAGGAGAGAAGAGGAAAAAAAGAGAGAGAGAGAGAATAAGGTACTCTGGCATATTCAATTCCCTCCTAAATCACTTCTGTCCCTTAAAAAAAGTAGGAAGAGTGAAAAATGCATATCCACTTACTTGCCAAATTTCTAGAGGCAAACCAGAGACCTGACAACAATATGCCTGGAAAAAACTTGGAGAAAGCTTGTTGTGTCTTCCTTTAAGGAGCTAGTCAGCTGGGTGATAATATTCCTTTCTTCCTAAGTAGAACTAAAGAATGGGAAAGTTCTAAAGATAATGTGTTAAGAAGCAATTTTTGAAAATAAACTCAAACCACCAACAAAAACATAATTCTCATGATAAGGGGCCTCTGTCTGCTGGTGTGCACTGACTGGGTCCTGTATGTGCAGGCCTGTGATTATCTGAGCAAACACTAGCCTGACACATGTTAAAGTTTAAAGGGACTATTTTTAAAACCTCAGTGGAAGACATTTGTTTTACATATGTGAAAATTTCTCCAAATGTATCTACTCCCCATTCTCCCAAAGTATTCCTTTTAGAGTTTCTTTGGCTGGTAAGGAATTATTGCAGCTGAAAAAGTCTAGGAAAACAAAAGACCAAAAAAAAAAAAAAAAAAAAAACCCAAACCCAAACCAAAAATGCCCTGCTTGGCCTGGAGTGAGTGGTGCCCTTCAGCTGCTCTAGGAAGAGGATTTCAAGGGTATGTGTGAAGGGGTATAAGTTCATACACACTATACATAGCAAGAAAAGGAGTTTATCATGGAAAAAATATTAATCAACAGGTAAAAAGTTAAAATACCACAGTAACAATAGATGAGGTGGCTTTCCGGAAGAGCCAGGGACCAGTGGGTAAGAATAAAAGATATTTTCCTGTCCCAAAGGCTTCCAGAAAATGCTTGCTAATGTTTTTTTCAGCACTTTTCCAGGAATTGAAAAGTTCAGTCTTTACCCTGTGTCTTGGAGGTCTTGGAGGAGGATATAAGAATACATGTTAATTAACAAGACATAGAATATTCCTGTTTGGCATATTAGTGCACAAAGCTCTGGTTTTTTTTCTGCTTTGATCTCAGAAAACAAGCTGCCCTTATGTCTAGTCTTTATTTTCACCACTATTTTTTCACTTAATTTGTATGTACACAATCTTAGTTATATTCCATGAAATTTCCATTGTCGGCCTCCACATTTCTTCCATAAAGGGAGGTTCGAACCCTCCACTTTGGGCCTCGTTTCTTTGAATGTAGTCCTGCCATTCCATCTGCAGGGATGAAGCAGAACTTTCATTCTAATTCTTCTTATTTGGATCTTTTCAACCATCTTAGTAGTTTTGCCTCTTCTACTGGCATGCATTGCAGGTTTTCTCCATCCCTGCTTTCAGGCTCCAAGTAGGTCACTTGACTACCATCTGTCTCATGCAGTATCCACTTTTCCCTTTCTTGTCCTGAAATATCCTCCTCATTAACAGGCCCTCATCTCTATAAAACATCTCAAAACTTCCTCTGCTCTACAGGGCATTCCCATGAGAGTAGCCACTTAGTGCAGGAAACATTCTCTCATCGTGTGTGTGCATGTGTGTGTACAGACTGGATCATGCCTGTGCTTCAAGTTTGTTATGCCCTTAGGGCAGGCAATTATCAACTTTTGTCTTTCACAGTACTTGACCTAAAGTAAAAAGAGCCAAGTAAATCTCATTCTAAAAGAACAATAAATGCTGTAACATAATTTAGATAATAAGTATGCTTATTCAGAGCCCTCTAAATCATCTTTTTTGGCTTCTTGGTATTTAAATTGTTCAAATCTATACAACTTGAGATGTCACCATTGCTTATTTATTCTTTGACCAAATACTTGAACTTCTAAAGTTGAGTAAGACATTAAAGCAAACATTTCAACATATGCACACACATCCAGACATACACAAAAATCTCTAATTCATTATACAACAACAAATTCCTTCTCTAGGACTCTTCTTTTTTTCTTTCCTCTCACATTAATATTTTTTATTAAATTTGAAAAATCCCCTCCAAAATGCTTCAAGGTAATGGGAAACCTAACCATCAATAATAATAAAAAAAAAAAATACAAGTGCCTAGTTTTGCCTTTGTCTACCATTAATACCTTAGCAAAAAATGTGCACACGAACATGATGCATGATTCTCCTTGTCTATCTTCCAGAAAGCCAGTGAAATCAATGGCAGCTATAATGAACTCCTGGCTATAATGCCTATATTTTCCTGATTCCAGAATATATCAGATAGTATTTTAATAGTACTAGTTGTAAAAATTCAGTAAAACAGGAATGAAAACAGAGTGTATCATATCCCTAAGAGAAAATAATAGTAAAATTAAGTTTTACTAACGTAACCATGATTTTTATAGAGGAGGTTTTTTTAAAATATTTTATTTATTTATTAGAGAGAAAGCATCAGCAGAGGGGAGGGGTAAAAGGAGAGGGGAAGCAGACTCCCTGCTGAGCAGAGAGCCTGATGTAAGTCTGGATCTGGGACCCCTCCCAGGATCCGGGAATCATAATCTGAGCCATAGGCAGCCACTTAACTGACTGAGCCACCCAGATGCCCCCAGAGCAGTTTTGATATTTCTACAGAAATTAGATGGTTCAATTTCTAAATCTTCATCTTTAAAACAAGGATTCTGGGTTGAATCATTTCTAACTACGGACCCAGAAAAATTTTAGCACTCTGAAATCTACCATCTCTGTAATTTCATAAAAATAAAGACCCTAGGTAATATCAACACCTAGGACAATGCTGACATATGGTGAAGCTCAATCAATGTTTGATGAATTCATAAATTTTGTAATAGGTTTGGTGTTAGATATCTAAAAATGAACATAACACTCTCTGAAACCTAATCCTGCCCCAAACCTGATCTTAGTAAATGGTACCATGATATACCCATGGTGGGGGAGGGGGCAGTAGAAAGAAAAGAGAAAAAAAAGAAAAGTGATCATTTTTGATTCCTGACCCTCCTCATACTGATTATCAGAAGATTATATACCTCTCAAAAATATTTCAGATCCATTCAATTGGCTCCATCTCCACCAAGACCCTGTGATCCAAGCCATTGTCTTTGACTGGAGGATGCTAACAGCCCTCTGACTGGTCTCATTCCTTCCATTTTTAACTACAGACACAAACACATGCTCACACATACTTCATTTACCACAAAAAAGCCAAAGTGAGCTTTTAAATTTTTAAATCAGATGATTTCCTACTTTTTACATTTTAATTGGCTCCCATTGTGCTTATTTTAAAAACTTGAGTCTTAACCATGACCTGTAAGACTCTGAATCATCTGGCATCTGTTTACAGGTTAACCTAATCTCATACCACCCCCACCTGATTTCTCCCACTTCAACATACACGTGCATGTGTGTGCAAACACACGCAAACACACACACACACACACACACACACACACGCTCTGATGCAAGCAACCACACCAGCTTCCTTTCAGTTCTGGAAACACCCAAGCCCCAACATGCCTTGAATCTTGTTACTTGCTGATCTCTGTTTAGGCCACCCCGCAATTGCTCTTTAGATACCCAGCCCCTTCTCATTCTTTAAGTCTCAGCCTAAAATCCACTCATTCCAATAAACACTAACTAATCACCTAGTGAATTAGTTCCCCTGTTGCTATTCTCCATCACTGAACTCTGACCTCTGTCTTCCTGAAACTTGACTAAATTGTTATTTCTTTAGCTTTTTACTGCCAATTATCCTTCCAGGAGACCATAAACTTCACAAGGTCAAGGACTTGCTTTTCCTCACTACAGTGTACCCAGTGCTTTTAAGAATGCTTATTTGGTATTCAGGAAATAATTGTTGAATCAGTGAATAGGCTATGTGACAACCACAATAGAATTCCTACAATATCTTGAACTTTTTAAATTGCATTTAATGCCATAAAGAAGATTGTACACTTTAAGAACCTGATCTTTTTCCTTTAACATAAAAGACTTCAATTAGTATGAACATTGTACTTAAACACAATGTCAAAATCATCAAACCTAAATGAACCTGAAACTGCCTTTCAAGAAAAAATACAACACTCAGAATTTACACATTTTAGCCTTGGCAGGAAATACATGTAATCAATTATGGTTTAGCATGAAGAAAAATACAGATTACTCAAATTCTCAGAGAATGATTTAACTGAATTTCCACTGGGAAAGTACTTTCACCATGGTCAGGATATGGCAGCTAGGTAGTACAGGAGATTACAAAATAGAACCATCAACTTAAGTGTTTAGCAAATCAACATAACAATGACAACACAACAATAACATAAATAAATGGTTACTCTAAACTAAAACAAAAACAGAATTGAGAAGTTAACTGGTGTCCTCCTATCAATCTTAGGAAAAAGCCTTAGCAATGACTACTGTGCCATGCTAGGGTTTAAAAAGTTCTCATCATTTGATGGGCTGGTAGCTTTGAATTATTTTCCAGGGGTGGAAACTGGTTCATGTATCCTTCTTGCAATCATATAGGTTTAGGTTAACAGTATTACATGATGCAATAAGAGGTAAATTCATGCTCCTAGCAGAATTTTCTAAAAGTCAAACAGCCACATGCATAAGTATTTATGTACATGACTTCACGTCAACAGGAAATAAATAAGCAACCACAAAAACAAAACAGTTATAGATAGAATGCCATATGCCATAGAGTTGCAATAGGTGTGAATTTACCTACATGACTACAAATGTTCAGCAAACCCAAGAGAAAAATGAAGGATGGAGCTAGAGAGAAAGAGAAGGGAGAGAGAACTTCAATAGCATGACAATTACACCACAAAGCCTCTAGTACATTCAGTGAACACCTAAGTAGGACAAGTGGGAGGTACATTCTTGCAGCCAGGGTTGTTCCCTGGGCCTCTGGAAGCCCTGTGGGAGGAGGGGGGATACAGGGGGCAGGAGTCTCTCACTGTGCAAATATGATCCCAGAGTTCCAGAGTACACATCATTTCACACCACACGACCCCTCAACACAAACAGCTACTCCAGTTGATGGGTCAAAAAACAGTGATTTGTTCTATTGCTAGGGGAGAAAACAAAAATAAAACTGGCAGATTTGGTACAATGCTGCAATCTGGGAGAGACTTATGTAACTTTCAAGAGTAATTTTGTTCACATCAAATCGCCACCTTTGGGGTTGACATTAGAACCTTATTCCTTTGCAAAATGAACGTGATCGCACTGTATACCATATATAACTACAGATAGTCAATATTTATCAAATTCTAACCTTATTTTTTTCAAAAGCTGTTTTGTAGCTGTTGCTAACATGCTGGTTTGTCAAGCAGTAGTATATATTATTGCACTATATGTCTAAATGCCAGCTTATAACCTTTCTATAGCTAACGGTTGACACAACAAAAACATACGCACAGAAAGAAATAGTGCATATAGGAGTGCATGCATATGCACGTGCATGTGTGTGTACGTGTGCATGTATGTGGTGGGTATGGGTATATATGCATGTTGTACATTTTCCCTAGTGAAGAAAATCCTGACAGGCAAAATATTTATTGATATTTTCCCCCTCATTTTTAAAATACTAAGTTCCATGCTACTACAAGACACGTAAGTATATGCCTGCAGATCTGATATTCTTTGCTGAAGCGAAAAAATAAATAAATAAAAGAACTCTGCCACAGGATGCTCACTGAACAATCTGATCATGGAATATGTCGCAGTCAATCTATAAAGCTATAGGTTTATGTTTATTATTTCCCAGAGCATTTCTTCAATAACTGCAATTGCTTACCTGATTTAAAACTTAAGACTCTTTTTAATATTCTGTTAAAGTAATTTCAGACTTGACATTTCTCTCTGTCTTCCTCTGGCTCTGCCTTTTCTCTCCATGAAAAGGCACAAGGAAAGGCTATATGAGCACACAGCAAAAATAAATAAATAAATAAATAAATAAATAAATAAAATAAATAAATAAATAAAATAAAATAAAATAATAAAATAAAATAAAATAAAATAAAATAAAATAAAATAAAATAAATAAGTGGTCTTCTGCAAGCCAAGAAAGAACCTTACCAGAACCTGACCACTCTGGTACCTCTATCTCAGACTTCAGCCTCCAGAATAGGGAGAAAATAAATTTCTGTGTTTAAGCCACCCAGTCTATGGTACTTTTTTATGGCAGCCAGAGCAAATTAAGACAATGTATATTTACAAAAAATATATAAGAAAAACTTTGGGATCTCTGGGTGGCGCAGCAGTTTGGCGCCTGCCTTTGGCCCAGGGCGCGATCCTGGAGACCCAGGATCGAATCCCACATCGGGCTCCCGGTGCATGGAGCCTGCTTCTCCCTCTGCCTGTGTCTCTGCCTCTCTCTCTTTCTCTCTCTGTGACTATCATAAATAAATAAAAATTAAAAAAAAAAAGTTTTAAGAAAAACTTTGAAGAATTAAATCTTAGTAGCTTGTGGTAAGGTAACTGCTAAAAGAGACAACTATTGAGTGAAATATAATTCAATCTCTATCCCTCATTCTCCAGCATACCACCTCCCCCCTCAAAGAATGAATCAAATTGTGGTGCCTACAAGGGAATCAGTATTGTAAGTCCGAGAATGCAGAGGATCTAGTGTAGATAGTTTTAGCTCCAAGAAAAATTCGAGGAACCTAAATCCGTTTTTATAAAGCAATTCCTTCAAGTACTTCAAAAGGACCTTGAATTTTCACAAATGGTAGTTCTCACTGCATGGACTTCATTGTTCACCTTTATTTATCCTTCGGTTTTACAGCCTCTACAAAGGCTTGCCTGGAGCCACTGCCATCCTCAAATGGACATTTCCCTTCCATGAGTCCCCACATTACTGGGAATAATCTTTTTTTTTTTTTTTTTTTTTGGGAATAATCTTTATCACATGTGGGTCATATCCTTCCTACTTTTCAGTCTTTTACATCATAACTCATTGTGGATATGGGCTCCCTGAAACCGCCCCCCTCCCAGACTAATAGCATATCTGAATCCTCAAAGGTTTGTTAAATAAATGTAAATAAATGAAGGAATGTATGAGTGAACAAAAATGTGGGTCTTTGGGGAATAACAGAATTGGCTTCAAGACTCCACAGAGTACAGTGCAAAAATCCTCAAGCAGTTCATGTTACTAAACACCAATACTAAAGACTTGAATCCAAATTCTCCCACCTAACTCTAACCCTTTACTTTTAGTAGTTTAATGCTAACCTGAACTTCAGAAACTATTGAGCAAAGAAAACTTCCATTTGTCTCACCAGATGTTACCCTCAATCATAATTTGAATTAAAAATAAACAGCTCTTCTTAAAACTCAAGAGTTTACATGTGAAGAAAACAGGAATTGAATAAAGTGCAATAGGTTATGAATATGAAGTTTAAAACAGTCACCAGAAGAACACACCTGGGGGAAGTTTAACAGTTATAATTTTATAAATGTGCAGTTATTTTCCTGAGGAAACATGAAATATCTTATTACTTGATTCATTTGAAATTAAATTGCCCAAACATCAGAGAAGAGACTATACTAGGAAAATTATGTATATGCTGGGTTTCAAACAAGAATATCAATCTACATTTTATATTTGAAGCTTCGATATTTCCATAACCGTTTGGTGAGAAATCAAAATGATTTAATAAGATGAACCATTTTAAAAAACCCTTTTAAGTATTTTTTTTTCTTTTGTATGTTTAATGTCTCATTGTTTGGAGAAAGAATCTGCTTACCCTTAAGGAGGTTTTAAATTAGATAGAGAGAAAAGGTTTTTAATACGTACTCAGATGCGTTCCCCACCACTGTTGAGGGATAAGTGAAAAAAAAGAATCATTAGAATTCCCAAAGCTGATAACCTGAGTAGGAACAAATACTTTACTATCAATGGGATTAAGAGAGAAGTGAGAGAGATACATGGCAACCTTACAGATGCTCTTCAGGCTCACAGCAGACATTATTAATTAATCACAGTCCTCTTTCCTGTGGAACCTAAGATTGCCCCCAGATGCCTTCTCAATACAACACTGTAGACAGTCACAACCAATCAATCATTTATGAAAAGGAGAGGGAGACTCTTTGTTACTTCAATTCTATAAATAAACCAAGAACCGAAGGTATTCCTCTAATATAAAATCGAAATTCAGGTGCTTTACAAATGAAAATGATGCTCAAAATGGTAAAAGAAGAAAAAGTCAACTTCTCCATCCTTCCTCCTTTTTTAACTGAAATATCATTGACATAACATTATATTAGTCTTAGGTGTACAATGTAATGATTCAATATTTGTATATACTGCAAAATGACCACACTAAGTCCAGTTAACATCCGTCATCATGCACAGTTACAAAATTTTTTTCTTGTAATAATCCACTGTTCTAGCTATGTTCAAATAGCCAATGCAGTATTATTAACTATGGTCACTGTGCTGCATATTACAGAAAAATATGGAACACGTTATGAACTTGCATGTCTATCTTTGCACAGGAACCATGCTATCCTCTCTGTATTGCTCCAATTTTAGTATATGTACTGCTGAAGCAAACGCTGAAGTCAGCTCTTCTTAAAGGAAGGAAATAAGAGCTCACTGAGAGCTTTTTTTTTTCACTGAGACCTTTAAGACAGCAACTACCATTGTATCATATGGCCACAAAGAAGAAAGAAAACAGATTTTAAGTAGGGAAAACTCCTATTTTTAATAGGAGTTGGATGTTCCTATTTTATAATAATCCAATTTATGACTAGATCCTTAAAAATAGGATCAGAAAAAAGTGGGATCAGAAAGCTGATTTTATAAACATTTTCATTTTTAAGCTTCTGTGTGTCCCTTCCCTCCCTCCCTCATTGCTCATCAGTAAAACTTTGTTTTGAAAAGCTGTGTCAAGGAACAAAGATGTTATCCACACCTAACTCTGAAAAGTAATGGATTTATAATATCCAAAGGATAGAGGAGCAATGGCAGCAATGAAAGAGGGCTTTTGTATACAATGGGAAGAGTGGAGAGAGCCAAGTTGAACAAAGTGGAATGTCAAGCAGGATAGTCAGGGTTGGGGTGGGGGCGTGGCGCAGGGTACCTTTTCAGCTGGGTCCTCTCCACAATAGGGAAATCACCTCCAGGTTTATCATTTACAGAGCTCCTCCATCTCTGTCCCCTGATGGTCATCTTTCTAAGCTTAGATTAAAGCCTATATGAAATACTGCTTTTAATGCAAGTTTCCTTTAGTGAGTCAAACCAAGGAAAATCAGATATCTTGTCAATTACATTATCATTTCAAGGCTCTTTAGGGAGTCAGCTTTTTATTCAACCTCACTTCAAAGAAAATGCTTTACAGGTAGGTAACTTTTACCTCTGAAACTAATAGTGCATTATATGTTAATTAATTGAATTTTTAAAAATTAAAAATTAAAATTAAAATTAAAAAACCAAGTAGGTAACTTTGGCTGAGATAGTTATTCGTCTACAATGAAACCTCAAGTTTTCTTCAAATGGAAGCCTTGAGGTACTTAATGATTTCCAATAAGGACTGCTTCTTCTTTGTCAATTAATCCTGTGTGGTGAACATCATCAACCTTGTTTTATAAGCTCTAGAAAATTACTAGGCACTCTGAGTATATAAATCTTGTTCTAATCACTGAACCACAGTTGCTGTCCCAATGTTTTATTATATTGAGGTACTGACAACACAATTTTTTCATTAGAATTTAAAGAAAGTGGAGGGATGCCACATGAAAAAATATCTAACTGCTACTCTATTCAGAATCATTCATATTATGATAAACTTTGATGTGTTAAACTTTGATCTTGGATGAGGTATAATTATTCTCAGATAATCTGAACACATTTTATTCCTCAAAATATCTAATTAATTTGCACTCTAGTTTTAGATAAGCTGAATTGAAACTCAGCGTTACTGCCTCTGAATATATTTAATTAGCAGTTCAGTGAAAGATAACTAAATTCTAAACATTAAAAAAAGAAAAAAAAAACTTTTTTTTTTCTTTTTTTAATATGAAGCTTGACAAGACATATATGTTATTTGGAATTCCCTGAAACCTGTTTTTGGGAAACTGTCCCTCCCTCATGCCATGTTGTTTCAGTTTATAGTACCATCCCACTGCCATAGGGTAGGCCTGGATGTGATTATGCAGGGTTCTTGAGCTCCTCTCAAAGTGACCAGCCCAGGAAGTGTGCATGTGACTGAAGCAGTGCTGGAGTCTTTCTCCAAGACAAAGGCCCTGGAAGCATGAGCATCAAAGGCTGACAGAGTTCATCTCTCCTGCCCCATTCAGAAAAGCTGTCTGCAAAATGAAGCTATGCAGAGATAAACAGATGTGAGTGAAGAATAGAGAGAGACTAAAAATATCCATCCTAGTTCTAGTTCCTGAAGTCCTGGCCTTTGTGTATTTTCCTTAGGACCAATGAGATATATGTCTTATTCTTCCCAGTAAGGTGAACAAACAAATTCCTCTTTACTTAATATAGTTTGAATTGGATTTATTCATTTGCCACCCAAAAAAGACATTATTAATACCAAGGAAAAACACTTAATGAGAATATTTCTGGGAAAAAAATTATTTAAAATAATAAAAATCAGGTTTGCAACATATAAAGATTTCCCTATAGAGTATCATACAGGAAAATTAATTCAAGATAGATATTAGACCTAAATATAAAACTAAACTTCTAGAAGAAAACATACGTGAATAAATTTACTACCTGGGGAAAGAAAGTGAGTTTTTAAAAAGGATACAGAAAGCAATAACCATAAAAATTTATAATTTTGATTTTATTAAAAGAATAAACATATGCTTGTCAAAAGACATTATTAAGAAAATGAATAGGCAAGCCAGACACCGTCAGAAAATACCTGCAAAACATTGGTCTGTACCGAAAGACCTACATCTCTAATATACAAAGGATTCCTACAATAATAATAATAAAAAGACAAAGAAATTAAAAATGGCAAGAAAATTAAATAGGTATTTCATGAAAGAAGATATACAAATGTTTAATAATGTCATTAAAAAGTCCCAGCACCATTAGGCATCAGAGAAATGTGTATTAAAATCACAATGAGGTACCATTAAACAAGTATTCATATGCTTAAGTTAAAAACAGACTGAACAACACCAAATGTTGGTGAGGATATGGAGCAACTGGAGCAATTTTCATACATTACTGATAAAAAGATAAGTGGTGCAACTACTTTGATAAAAGGTTGGCAATTTCTCATAAAATTACACATAGTGCTATCTCTGACTAAGCAAATCCGATTGTAGATGTTTAACCAAGAGAAATAGAATTCATATGTTCATAAAAATATCTGTAAAAAGCATTCACAGGAATTTTATTTATAAATTTGCCCCAACCAGAAATAACCCAAATGACGCCCATCAACAAACTGTGGATAGCCGCAGTTATAACCACTGCTTAGCAATAACAAGAATCCAACTATACATATACATATCAACATAGATGAATTCCATAGCCATTATAATGAGCGAAAGAGGTCAGATACAAGAAATTACACTTCATGATTCCATTCATAAGAAGCTTTAGAAGAAGCCAAATCAGTCTACAGTGACAGAAATCAGAAAAATGGGTACTCTTGAGGGGGTAGATATTGACAAGGAAGGGGTACAGGGGACTTTCTAAGGTAATGAAAATGTCTTATATCTTGATGAGACATGAGTTACATGGGTGTAGACATTCATCTAAATTCATGAACTGTCACCAGAGATTTGTACATGATTTATGTCATTCTAATAACTTTTATTCAAAAAACTGGAAAATACTGAATTCTAGTTAACAGGTTTGCTTTCTGCTATGGTATGGGTTAGCAATTATGAAATTACCTTCTGTGTATTTCAAGTTGCACAAATAAATATATATGTTGAACATAATGGGAAACCAGATTTCTCACTTTTTGAAGAGAAAGTTACAAATATGGAAATGGGAAGAAAATAATATATCCTGTGGTTTGAAATCAGAATTAAAGATATTAGTATGGACTCACAGTTTTTATTTCTTAATAAAAATTGTATATATTTAGGTGTATAGTATGATGATCTATATACATATACATAGTGAAACGATAACTACAATCAAGCTAATTAACATATCTCCTCACACGGTTACCATTTCTTGTGTGTGATGAGAATATCTTAAATTCACTCTCAGCAAATTTCTAGTTTCTGATAAAATATTATTAACTATAGTCATCATGCTGTACATCAGATCTCTAGGCTTATTCATTGTATGTAACTGCAACTCTGCACCCTTTGACCAGGATCTCATGGTTCTAAATAGATAGATGTAAATATATAGAAATACACAGACATATTTACTGCTGTTTGCTGAGAGGGTCTACAAGTAATAATATACCAATAGCAATGAATGAGTACATTTAGTGTCCAGATCTTGACTTCCAAATGCCATTTACTTTGAAATAAAAAGTTGATTCCAGGGCTTGGCCAAAAAAATAATAAGATGATCCTAGAATAAAATTGCCAGAAAGTAAGAAAATACTCAGGTATGATGGGAAAATGGCAAGAGGACACAGAAGCTAGTTTACAATGGTTTTCACTGGCCAAATATAGGACAATTTAAGCATCAAAATAAGCAATAGTAACAGATGATGCCTGTAGAATAAAACAAGAATACATGGAGGCACCTGGATGGCTCAGTTGGTTGAGTCTGCCTTCATTTCAGGTCATGATCTCAGGGTCCTGGGATTGAGCCCCATATTGGGCTTAGCAGGTAGTCTGTTTCTCCCTCTCCCTCAGTCATTTCCCCCTGCTTGTACTTGCTCTATCTCTTTCTCAAATAAATAATTTAAAAAATCTTGTTTTTTTATAATAAGTTCTATTGATATGATACATAGATGACAGGTAGATAGACATAAAGATAAACAAATAAACAAATAGAAGAAGTGAGAAATCTTTTTATTCAGTGGAATGTCAATAAATATGGAAGCAATAATAAAGTTACAAGTTATCAATGGATGCAAAAGTTACTGGGAAAGTTTGTTGGGGAAGGAACACGACTAACAAAACTAAAAGGCAATTGACAGAATGGGAGGAGATATTTGCAAATGACACATCAGATATAGGACTAGTGTACAGAATCTATAAAGAACTCATCAAAATCGGGACGCCTGGGTGGCTCAGCAGTTGAGCCTCTGCCTTTGGCCCAGGGCGTGATCCTGGAGTCCCAGGATCGAATCTCACATCAGGCTCCCTGCGTGGAACCTGCTTCTCTCTCTGCCTATGTCTCTGCCTCTCTTTTTCTCTCTCTGTCTCTCATGAATAAATAACTAAAATCTTAAAAAAGAAAACTCATCAAAACCCAAAAAATAAATAATCCAGTTAAGAAATGGGCAGAAGACATGAATAGACATTTCTCCAAAGAAGACATACAAATGGTCTCTTCAACTGATGAGTGGATAAATAAGCTGTGGTATATACATACAATGAAATATTATTCAGCCATTTGCAATGAAGAATGAAATCTTGCCATTTGCAATGATGTGGATGGAACTACAAAGTATTAAGCTAAGTGAAATAAGTCAGCCAGAGAAGGAAAAATACTATGTGATTTCACTCCAATGTGGAATTAAAGAAGCAAAACAGATGAACATAGGGGAAGGAAAGGAAAGTAAAATAAGATAAAAATAGGGAAGGAGGCAAACCATGAGAGACACTTAACTACAGAAAACAAACTGAGGCTTGCTGGAGGGGAGGAAGGTGAAGGGATGCAGTAAATAGGTGATGGGCTTTAAGGAGGGCATGTGTTGGGATGAGCACTGGATGTTATATAGATAAGAGATGAATTACTAAATTCTACTCCTGAAACCAATATGACATTGTATGTTAACTAACTTGATTTAAATTAAAAAAAAAAAAAAAAAGAAAGAAAAAGGTAAGAGAGACTGTTCCACATAAAGGTACATTAAAGAGACATGACTAAAAACTAAACACAAGCCTTGACCCTGCCTGGATCCTGACCAGAAAAAAAGATTTTTAGAAAGGGGGCATTATACATTCTCATTAAGAGAATACTGGAAGTTCTGGTCACAACAATGAGACAAGAAAAACAACTGGTAAAGAAGTTAAGCTGTCACTATTTGCAGATGACATGATACTATAAATAGAAAATCCTAAAGTTCCCACTGAAAAACTACTAGAATAAATAAATGAAATTAATAACTACAAATCAGAAATGCTTCTGTGCACTAATAATGAAATAGGAAAAAACAATAATGAAATAGGAGAAAGAGAAATTAAGGTTGGCAAGTCTGCTGACCGTTGTGAGAGGGAAGATAATCTGTGTGGAGGCCACTAGGCCCAATCCATGACTCACCCCCCCCCCGCCCCCCGGGCAGCACATTAGCCAAAACTGCAGAGATTAAAGCCAAAATGGCTCAAATTCAAAAGAATAAGACCACAGGACACCACCTAAGGCTACTTAAGGCTTGCCTTGCTAAGCCACATAGATCCCTGGGTGGAGCAGCGGTTTAGTGCCTGCCTTTGGCCCAGGGCGCAATCCTGGAGACCCGGGATGGAATCCCACGTCAGGCTCCCAGTGCATGGAGCCTGCTTCTCCCTCTGCCTGTGTTTCTGCCTCTCTCTCTCTCTGTCTCTGTGTGTGACTATCGTAAATAAATAAATAAATAAATAAAAATTTAAAAAAAAAAAAAGACACATAGAGAACTCATTACCCCAAAAGGTAGTGGTAGTTGTGAGGCAGGAGAAGGTTTCGATATGGCCAAGAGAGGGGATGCTCGAATTGGGTTTGTGGGTTTTCCATTGGTGGAAGTCAACACTGCTTAGTAACCTGGTGGTGGGGTATATTCTGAAGTGGCAGCCTGACCACTGTGCTCCGTGCCATCAGATACAAAGGTGACAAGACCTAGCTCCTGGATCTTCCAGGTATCATTGAGAGTATCAAGAATGGGAAAGTTAGAGGTCGCTGAGTCACTGCAGTGGCCTGAACATGTAATTTGATCCTGATTGTTCTGGATGTCCTGAAACCCTTGGCATAAAAAGATCATTGAAAATGACCTGGAAGTCTTTGGTATTTGCTTGAACAGTAAATCCTTCAACATTTATCCCCCCAAGAGGAAGGATAAAGGAGGCATTGATCTCACTCACGGCCACTTGCCCCAAGAGTGAGTTGGATACTGAAACTGTGAAGAGCACTCTGGCCTGAATACAAAATTAACAATTCTGACGTGACTCTGAGTAGTGATGGCACAGCAGATGACTTCATTGACATAGTGTAAAGAAATAGAGTTAACAAAAGAAACAGAGTTTATATCCCTTATATCTATGTGTTGAATAAGAATGATTAGATCTCCATCAAGAAATTGGATATCATCTATAATGTGCCTCACTTTGTACCCATTTCTACCCATCACTGTTAGAATTTTGATGACCTATTGGAAAAGATCTGGCACTATCTGAAACTAGTGAGAATTCATACCAAACCCAAAGGCCAGCTGCCAGATTAGACATCCCAGTGGTCTTGCCTTATTCCAGGACCACAAGTGGAGAATTTCTGCATGAAGATTCACAATAATCTTATCAAAAAATTTAAATACACTCTCTAGTCTAGGGTCTGTCTGTGAAACACAATCCTCAAAGAGTGGGTAAAGACCGTATGTTGGAGGACAAGGATGTCATTCAGATTGCAAAGAAGTGAAACCTTTCCCTCTGCCCATCTTCTGGGCCAACTACAGCAGCTTTCTCCATGAGCAAGCACTCAACCTTAACACCCTTCTGGCTTTGGCAGCCAGTAGATAAGGATTCACGGGAGGGAGATGAGGTCACCCAAACGGGAACTTTAGTTGTCTTAACTTGATGTCACCTTATAAATTCAACTTCATAAAGGACTTGGTAGGCCAGTAGGCCAGTCAGCTATGTGTAAAAGAGAGAGAGAGAGAATGGGAGAGAGAGAGAAAAAATTTAAATTCCATTTACAATTAAACCAATAAGAATAAAAAACCTAGGAAGAAACTTAGTCAAAGTGGTGAAATATTTGTACTCTGAAAACTATAAAACAGTGATAAAGAAAATTGAAGATGACACAAACAGATGGAAAGATACTCCATGCTCATGGACTGGAAGAATTAATGTTGTTAAAATGTCCACACTAACCAACATAATCTATAGATTCAAAGCAATCCCTATCAAAGTACCAACAGCATTTTTCACAGAACTAGAAAAAATAATTCTAAAATTTCTATAGAACTACAAAAGACCCCAAATAGTCAAAGCAATCTTGAGAAAAACAAAACAAAACAAAACACCCCAAAGCTTGAGGTATTAAAATTCCAGATTTCGAGATATACTAAAAAAACTATAGTAATCAAAACAGTATGGTACTGGCATGAAAATAGATACATAGATCAATGGAACAGAATAAAGAGTCCAGAAATAAACCCATGCTTACATGGTCAATTAATCTATGACAAAGAAGGCAAGAATATACAATGGAGAAGATGATAGTCTCTTCAATAAACGGTGCCAGTAAAATCAGACAGCTACATGTACAAACATGAAATTGAATCATGTTCTAACTCCATACACAAAAGTAAACTCAAAATGGATTAAAGACCTAAATGTGAGACTTGAAACCATAAAAAACCCCAGAACAGAACACAGGTAGTAATTTCTCTGACATCAGCCATAGCAACATTTTTCTAGATGTATCCTAAGGCAAGGGAAACAAAACTAAAAATAAACCATTGGGACTACATCGAAATAAAAATCTTTTGCATAGCAAAAGAAACCATGAATAAAACAAACAAGCAATCTACTTAATTAAAGAAGATACTTATAAATGATATATCTGATAAAGGGTTAATACCCAAAATATATAAAGAACTTCTACAACTCAACACCAAAAAAAAAAACAATCAAATTTAAAAATGAGCTGAGGACCTAAAAATTGACACTTTTCCAAAGAAGACACATACAGATGGCCAACAGACACATGAAAAAATGATCACCATCGCTAATCATCAAGGAAATGCAAATCAAAACCACAATGAGCAATCACTTCACACCTGTCAGAATGGTTAAGATAAAAAAGACAATAAATATAAGTATTGGTGAAGATGTGGAGAAAAAGAAACCCTCATATACTGTTGATAGGATGTAAATTGGTACAGCCACTGTGAAAGACAGTATGGAATTAAAAATAGAAACACCGTATCATCCAATAATTCCACTACTGGGCATTTACCCAAACAAAACAGAAACACTAATTCAGAAAGATATATTTATGTTTATTGTAGCAGTATTTACAATAGCCATGAGAGGGAAGCAACCTAAGTGTTCATAGATAGACAAATGGGTAAGGTAGATGTAGTATGTATGTATCAATGAATACTATACAGACATTAAAAAGGATGAGAGTGTGCCATTTGCAACAACATGGATGGACCTAATGGGTGTTATGCTAAGTGAATAAGTTATACTGAGAAAGAAATACCATATGATTTCACTCATATGTGGAATCTAAAATTTTTTCTAAAAAAACAGAATCAGACCTATAAACTATAGGGGACAAACTGATGGTTGCCAGAAGGGAAAAGGGTAGTGGGATTGGCAAAATAGAGAAAAGGGCATGAGAGATACAGGCTTCCAGTCATGGAATGAATAAGTCATGGGAATAAAAGGCACAGCATAGAGAATATAGTCAATGATACTGTAATAGTGCTGTATGGTGACAGATGACAGCTACACATAATGGTGAGCACATAACAACATACAGAGACGTTGAATCCCTATGTTGTATCCCTGAAACTAATGTACCACTGTGTGAAAACTATATTCAAATTTTAAAAAATTAAAGAAAGGAAGCACTAATAGAAAAACTGATAAAATTTAAATATTAACTGGATTAGAATATTCTATCAATGTGAAATTTCCTCATTTCAATCATTGATAATTGCAGTTATGAGATAATTGCCGTTTGGTCTTAGGAAATGCACACTCAAGCATTTATAAATTGACAAGATGTCCCAGATTTATTTTCAAAAAATTTAAAAAATCATAGATAGAAATATAGATGGAATGTTAAAGCAAATGGAACAGAATGTGAACAGGTGGTGAATCTGAGTAAAGTGTGTTTAGGAGTTCCTAGTACTATTCTTGTAACTTTTCTACAAGTGCGAAAGCATATCAAAATAAAAATTATACAACATATATAACTTACTATAAGAAGACACAAAGGAGAAGCAAATTCTGTTCTTCACTGGACTACCTCCGGCCAGTTTCAAGTATTGCTATTATAATTGAAAGGGCACTACACTAAAAGTGGTTTTGGAATTAGTTACCTGACCCTGAGAAGGTCATTTGATTTTCTTGGCCTCAGTCCTCTGATCCCCAAGAACACTATTTGATATCTAAAATTTCTGTTAATTCTAAAATATCATGATTCTCCAAAACGGTCTTTTATAACATTGCACTTTCAGAAGTGACAAGATTGTAGAAAAACTTTTCTAGTTCATTTATAGTTAATACTTCTAAAGATAAAAGGGCAAAAAATAGAGGTCCTATTTTATTCCTGGCCCTTTATTGAATTGCTGTGCTATTTTAGCATTGTGTCATTTTATTTGAAAATGCCACACCCTAATTTGAAGCCTATAAAAAACATTAACTATCACTGAAAATCTGTATGTAACATTTCCTTTACTCTTTATTTTTTTTCAAGATTTTATTTATTTATTTGAGAGAGCGCACGTATGCAGTTGTGAGCAGGGAGAGAGGCAAAGGGTGAGAAGAACAAGCAGATTCTTTGCTGGGCACAAAGCAGGATGGGGCAGATGCGCCGGGGCAGGAGTTGGATCTCATAATCCTGAGATCATGACCTGAGCTGAAATCAAGAATAGGCCCCTTAACTGACTGAGCCACACAGGCACCCTACATTCTCTTTGCTTTAAAGAGAAGTATGATTACATGTTTAATAAAGGATATATAGGGTTCACATATGCTCAGATCACTATTTAAGATATATATATATATATATATAAACTTATATATACATTATATATATAAAACTTATATACACACACATATATGTATGTGTAAGTGTGTGTATATGTTTTAATCCTTACAACCCTGTAAAGTAAATACAATTATGATTTTCACTTTACAGATGGGAAAGCTAAGGTATTGGAAGGTACCTACAGTCCTACTGCTGATAAGTGGCTGTTTAAAAACAACCATGCATTTGAACCAGGCAGTGTGGCTGTAGAGACTTCTGTTCTTAACCACCACTCTAAATTGCTTCTCAAATATTACATAATAAATAAATTCAAAAATTCCATGAGAAAAAGTGATCTGAGTAATAAAACTATTCTTTATGCCAAAATCAAATACCTAGAGTCTATCAATCTAGATATGCCTATATGGAGGGATATATCCATGACCACTAAGGACATATGTATATGTATGACTATTAAGGACATATTTTTATGACTACAAATATATATATGTATGTATATATATGTGTATGTATATATATATGTATATATATATGTATGTCTTGGAAAATAAGACTATGTATAATAACACTGACTGATATGTGTGTGTGTGTGTGTGTGTACTACTAATATATTCTTATCTTGATATTTATACACATATATTTCAAGTTTTTACTTTTGAAATTCTAATACTTGGCAGACCCTTCCATGTGAGACTTTTGCCACATTGACTTGCTGCTCTTTCCCCTTCAGCAGCTTGAAAGCAGTCAGGTGGAAGAGCGCAGAAGCTGCTCTTTGTCCATTCTTCACAGAGGCCAGCAAATAAAGCCCCACCGTGCTGCAGCACACTTGATATTCTCAACCCAGGGGAAAAAAAAGAATAAGGCTCATATGCTTAGTCCTTTATGAAGAGAAAATTAGCAGTGAAAGTGACAAATTCCTTTTTGCCTTTTAAAAAGGAACCATAGAGCACAGTGTCACTTTAGTTGGAAAAGTACAAAGTTATTAACTCATAAGAATGTTCTTAGAACCTGACCAACACATATGCTCTCATTCCAGGTGCCAACAGCTGTAGTCACGTGGTTAGCTCAGTTAGGTCTCCCTAGACACTGGAAAATTACTCATGTGAATCCCAAGCTTACCTTTCGTAGGGAGAAAAATGGGGGATTAGGAGAAAAAATAAAGGTGAACAACTGTTAAGCATGCTTTTAGGTGGTAATGGTATTATTTGAGAGGAAGAAAAGATAGGAAGTTATGGCAACCATTAAGAATTGGGTTCCATCATATTTTGACTCTTCTAACATATAACCTTGCAAATAATTATCATCATTAATATTTATACATAGGGCTTTTCATAAATCCCATATAATCCATGCAATTTCATATAATCTTGACAAGCAAAACTCTTAAGAAGTATGGCTGATGTCCTTGCTACATATAGGATCCAAGAGGCTAAGGTGGCTTGCTCAAGCCATAACCTAGTAAGTGTCTGAGCAGTTATTATTTTACTCTGGATTGTGGAGATTTTTTTTGCTTCCCCCCCACACACACATTTAACTATATTGCTGCATACTTACACCATTCACCTTATACAGACCACCACCTTTATTACTAGAATTCCTAAAAAATGAAGCAACAAAGTAGTAACGGAACAAAGTGTAGGTACTTAAATATTTATTATATCATGGCTTAGCATGGTTATAAAAATGCAAAAGGCAGCATTAACAGACCCTTGAGGAAATACTCTAATAGTATTTACTTCTCATAGATCTGCTTTAGGATTTCAAGAATTTAAACATAAAATGAAAACATCACATAAAGGGTCCCATAAAAATTCAAGCATTAGCACAACTTAAATTACAATCTTAGAGCAAAAGAAACATGAAACAAATTGAAGGATTGTAGAAAATTCTGCTCTCCAACATGGTTATGAAATAAAATGTCTAAGTTAATCAAATATGAAGTCCAGTTATATCCTCTTTTTAAATACTATCTTATATAACATGAATAAATGGCCAATTTCCAATTAATGAAGAAAAAATAATCATACTTGTTAATGAAACCATTGTAAATACAAATCTGGCTTGCTTTGAGATGCAGAAGCCATTCTCATAACGCTTTAAGGTCATTTATCAGGATTTTTATCATTAACACAATGCTAAATAATTCAGTCAGTCATCGTTTTCTCTTTCCTGGCTATACCAACAGTTGTGGTATCATTCATCCTTCTCCCCTACTAAAACACTCTTTTTTCCTATCCCCCTCTTTCCCTGTCTCCTAACTAGCTTTGTTCTGCTCTCCCCACCCTGCCTTTGCCTCACATCTAGATGATGACTTCATTCTAACCCCCAATTTCATGCTTCTAAGAGCCCTTCTCTCAGTGTCCCAGCCAAACTGATCACTCCAAATATGTATTTTATATGGTCCACAACCTTCACCATCTGACAACTGCAAAGCACACCTGTTTACATTTAGCTCATTTCATAATAACCTAACTCAGTTTACTTTCCCAATTTATCGTTCATTACTCCCCTCAACAAATGTCCTATGAAGCAGTCCACCCAAAATTGCATACTAAATTTAACCCAAACACACAATGCTTAGTCTTACCTCTTTTGGAACTTACGATAACTAAAATCATCATCATCATTATCGACATCAACAGCCAACACATATATTACTTAGTTTGTACCAATGTCACAGGTGCTTTATACATTTGAACTCACATAATCCTCACAATAACCTTGTGAAGTAGATGCTATTATTACTACCTTCATTTTACTGAAGGTCTAAAGCTGTCAAGTAACACGCAAGGTCACACAGCTAGTAAACAGTAAAGGTGGAATTCAAACCAGGCAGTTTGGTTTCAGATTCTATACTCAACCACTATATGTATGCCTCTCAATTACCAATTAATTCAATGGACTCAGTAACATAATTAGGTATTAACTATTTTACATATGTTACTTTTATCCCTTTAGTAAATTATAAAATCATACTAAATGTTTTATTTCTTTTAGAGGCCCCTTAATATCAGATACACAGTTAGCCTGAAACAAATATTTCTAAGGAAGATCATTTTATTCAAAGAATAAATACTATGAAAGCTAAATATTCAAGAATTATAATTAATTGAAGTATATAGAATTAAGCTTCCTCTCACCAGTCAAAGTCTTCTGAAGCAGGACTTGCCCACAGTAAAAGCACTAAAAAGATGTAGAATAGGATGTGGGCTTGATAGGAGCTGTTTCTATATCAGAGGGGCTGCAGGAGAGCTGTTGGTTTGGGGGACCAATCAGAGATTCAGAGCCTTTGAAGCTATAGTTGCCAAACAAGTACACTTATTTAGATAGTAGACTGTAAATCTATAAAAATAGCAGCATTTCCTAAAGATGATCTTACTATCTGCGTAAGATTGGGAAAACATAAATAACCCATATTAGTTAAATTATTGTTCATTTATTAAGTATGGGGGAGGGTGGACAGTGTCCCCACTAATGCCTCAAAACATTATAGTGCCATTAGAGACTGATCATGCGGATGACCTGAAGAGGAGTTAAGTTTCCAGGATGCTTAAACATAGAAGAGTCACCTCTCTCATTTTCAAACGAAGCACAGAACTTTTTAAAAGAAAAATCTCTTATTCATGGAAGTATATATATAAAATTTCAAGACTAGAAATTTGAATAAACTCTGATTTCTTTTTAACAGGGCACTAGGTCAGGCCTTCTATACTTTAACAAAGAGAAGAGACTCATTCTTCAATGTCCACCTCAAATGTCAACTCATCTGTAGAGTTTTCTTTTGCATAATTAATCACTCCTTCTGTATTGTAAGAGCATTTTATAAATATCTCTATTGGATTACATGGTATAATAACTACTACTTAGAAAATATGCTGATCTTGACTTCTAGACTGTTACCAACCCAAGTGTACATCAACAAGTGACCACAAACCAATTTGAGATAATCATGCCATTAGTACAACTCAGCAATAAAAGGAACTAATTATTAATTTGTGAAACAACATGGATAGTGTTCAAAAACATTCTTTAGCTAAGCTAAAGAAACCAGGTACAAAAGAATATATGCTGTTGTCAAGAATTATGAAAGGCTTGAGATTGCATACAGTGTGTGAGCTTACAAGTTTCATGTTTGCAGGCACAAGACATGAGACTACTGGGTGAGAGACAAATGACTTTATTACTCACAGCAATAGGATTAGCCAGAGTATCACACTTGCACAGTAAGTTGTGTTACAGGAGAAGAATGTGGGAACTTTGGAAATTTGAATCTATTACAATGGGTAGCAAGCCTGCCTGACCTGTGCCCCACAGGGGCACATTATCTTTAGTACACTAGACAATAACAAACATGCCCTTTTCTCAGGAGGGAACGTAACTTCTAGCTTCCAACTTTACACACTATACAAACACCTTAGGGAAAACAGTCCTGAACAAAAGCAGTCATTACCTCTACTAACAGAAATGCAGAATTGTGAGAGTCATGGAGCATTGTCTCCTACTAACTATATGCTTTCATTCATAAAGCATTTCTGAATAGGCAACATTAGTCTATGGTGGGAAAAAAGTCAGAACAGCCATTGTTTGGAGCCAGAGGTGACTATGACTATATAGGATTATAAGGGAAATTTCTAGGGTAAAGGGGATGTTATATATCTTATATAAGGTGATGGTTACTTGGATATATATGTCAAACTCATTAAACTGTACACATAAAAGTATATGTAAACTATATGTAAATTATGTATGTATAGTTTAGGTATCTAAATTATTCCAAAATAAAACTAACATAAAAAGAAAAATATACTGGGACACCTGGGTGGCTCAGCAGTTGGGCATCTGCCTTC
The DNA here is from genome assembly GCF_003254725.2 of Canis lupus dingo. Taxonomy (NCBI): domain Eukaryota; kingdom Metazoa; phylum Chordata; class Mammalia; order Carnivora; family Canidae; genus Canis; species Canis lupus. The sequence goes on along the minus strand of NC_064274.1, from coordinate 9,154,099 downwards.
GGTTTAGGGTGTGATCCTGGAGTTCTAGGATCAAGTCCTGCATCGGGCTCCCTGCATGGAGCCTGCTTCTCCCTCTGCCTGTGTCTGCCTCTCTCTGTGTCTCTCATAAATAAATAAATAAAATCTTAAAAAAAAAAGAAATATGCTGATCATATCTTCTAGACTGCTATCATCTACAAGGCAAGGACTGTGTCTTATTGATTATTTTGCTGATTACTGAGAAGCAATTAGCCATGTATTCTTAGTAGGTGCTCATAAAATTTGGTTGCATTGAATTATTGGTATTGTTTAAAATGGCCTCAAAGTTATATATAAACCTAATGATAATCAAATATTAAAAACCACTAATAAATATGCAAAGAATAAAGAGAAAGAGATTAAAATATTACTAAAGAAAATCAGCAAAACACAAAAGGGAAAAAGACAAGAAAGGATCAGAGAAAATCTTCAGAAATAACCACAAAACAATAATAAAATGACAATAGTTACACACGAATAAAAAACGACCCACTGGGGAGACTGGATGGCTCAGTGGTTGTGTGTCTGTCTGCCTTTGCCTCAGGGCATGATCCCAGGGTTCAGGGATTGAGTCCCCCACAGGGCTCCCTGTGGGGAGCCTGCTTTTCCCTCTGCCTATGTCTCTCTTTCTCTTTCTCTGTATCTCTCATGAATAAATAAATAAAATCTTAAAAAAAAAAAACCCACAAGATCCATCTATATGCTGCCTATAAGAGACCCATTTAAGACCTAAAGACACATGCAGATTTTAAGTGAAGGGATGGAAAAGCATCTGTTGTGCAAATGCATATCAAAAGAAAGCCAGAGTAGTAATACTTATATTGGACAAAATAGACATTAAAGCAAAGACTATAACCAGAGACAAAGGACACTATATATAAAAAGGGGGATGATCCAACAAGAAGATATAACAAATGTAAATATTTGTGCATCCAACACAGAAGCATCCAAATACATGAAATGGTTAATAACAAACATAAAAAAACTGTTCAATAATGTAATAATTATAGAGGACTTTAACCCCCAACTTAAATCAATGGACTGATCCTCTAAACAGAACATCAAAAGCGAAACAATGGCTTTAAATGAACACTGGAACAGATGGATTTAACAGATATATTCAGCACATTTCATACTAAAACAGAAAAATATTCATTCTCTCAAGTGCACATGGAACATTTTCCATAATAGATTACACAGTAGCCCACAAAATAAACCTCAAATAATTCAAGAAGATCAAAATGATAACTTGCATATTTTTTTTTACCACAACGCTAGGAAACCAGAAGTCAACCACAAGGAAAAACCTGGAAAGACCACAAATACATGGAAGTTAAATAACATGCTACTAAACAATGAATGGGTCAACCAGCAAATCCAAGAAGAAATAAAAAAGGACATGGAAACAAATGAAAATAAAAACATAACATTCCAAAACCTCTAGGATGCAGCAAAAAACTATTCTAAGAGAAAAGTTTATAGCCATACAGGCCTATGTCAAGAAGCAAGAAAAATATCAAATAAACTACTTAACCTTGGACCTAAAGGAGCTAGAAAAAGAACAGTAAGTGAAACCTAAAACCAGAAGAAAAAAGGAATTAATAAAGATTAGAGCAGAAATAAATGATGTAGAAACTAAGAAAAAACAATAAAGTGGATCAATGAAACCAGAAGCTGGTTCTTTGAAAAAAATCAATAAAATTAACAAACCTCTAGCCAGACTTATCAAGAAAAAAGAGAAAGGACTCAAACAAAATCACAAATGAGAGAGGAGAAATAGCAACAAACACCATAGAAATATAAACAATCACAAGAGAATATTATGAAAAACTATATGCCAACAAATTGCACAACTTGGAAGAAATGGCTAAGTTCCTAGAAACATATGAACTACCAAAACTGAAACAGGAATAAACAGAATACTTGAGTAGACCCATAACCAGCAAAGAAATTGAATCAGTAATCAAAAAACTCCCAATAAACAAAAGTGCAGGGCCAGATGGCTTCAGAGGCAAATTCTACCAAGCATTTAAAAAAGAATTAATACCTATTCTCAAAATATTCCAAAAAATAGAAACAGAAGGAAAAATTTCAAATTCATTCTATGAAGCCAGCATTACCCTCATTCCAAACCGAAGACTCCATTGAAAAAGAGAACTACAGGCCGATATCCCTGATGACCATTAAGTGCAAAAATTCTCAATAAACACTAGTAAAACCAAGTCCAAAATACATTTAAAAAAATCATTCACTACAATCAAGTGGGATTTATTGCTGGGTTGCAGGGTGGTTCAATATTTGCAAATCAATCAACATGATACACCACATTAATAACAGACAGCATAAGAACCACATGATCATTTCAATAGATGAAGAAAAAGCATTTGACAAAGTACAATATCCATTCATGATAAAAAAAGAAAACCTTCAACAAAGTAGGGCTAGAGAGAACATATGTCAACATAATAAAGGTCACATACCAAAAACCCATAGCTAATCTCACCTCAATGGGGACAAACTGAGGGCTTTTCTTTAACATTAGGAATAAGGGATGTCAATTCTCAACACTGTTATTTAACATAGTACTGGAATTCCTAGCCACAGTAATCAGACAACATAAAGAAATAAAGGGCATCCAAACTGTCAAAGAAGCGAAGTTTTCACTATTTGCAAATAACATAATATTATACATAGAAAACCCAAAAGACTCCACCAAAAAACTACTAGAACTGATACACAAATTCATAGGATACAAAGTCAACAAACAGAAATCTGTTGCATTTCTACACTCCAATAATGAAGCAGCAGAAAAGGAAATTAAGGAATCAATCCCATTTAAAATTGCACCAAAAACTATAAGATACCTAGGAATAAATGTAACCAAAAAGGTGAAAGCCCCATACTCTGAAAACTATGAAACACCGATGAAAGAAATTGACGATGACACAGAAAAATGGAAAGACATGCCATGCCTATGGATTGGAAGAACATATATTTTAAAAATGTCTATACTACGCAAAACAATCTACACATTTAATGCAATCTGTATCAAAACGCCACTAGCATTTTTCACAGAGCTAGAACAAACAATCCTAAAATTTATATGGAACCACAAAGACCCCAAATAGCCAAAGGAACCTTGAAAAAGAAAAGTAAAGCTAGAGGCATCACAATTTTGGACTTCAAATAATATTACAAAGCTGTATGGATCAAAACAGTATGGGACTGGCACAAAAATAGAAATATAGATCAATAGAAAAGAATAGAAAGTCCGGAAATAAACCCACAACTATATGGCCAATAAATCTTCAACAAAACAGGAAAGAATATCCAATGGGAAAAAAGTCTCTTCAACAAATGATGTTGAGAAAACTTGACAGTGACCTGCAAAAGAATGAAGCTGGACCACTTTCTTAAGCCACACACAAAAATAAATTCAAAATGGATTAATGACCCAAATGTGAGATAGGAAACTATAAAAAATCCTGAAGACACAGGCAGCAACCCCTTTGACATCGGCTATAACAACTTCCTTCTAGCTATGTCTCCTGAGGCAAGGGAAACAAAAGGAAACATAAACTACTGGGACTACATCAAAATAAAAAGCTTCTGCATGGTGAAGGAAACATTCAACAAAACTAAAATGCAACCTGCAGAACAGGAAAAGATATTTGCAATTGATATTTGCAATTGATGTATCCAGTAAAGGGCTAACATCCAAAATATATATGGAACTTCTAAAACTCAACACCAAAAAACAAATAATCCAATTTAAAAATGTCTGAAGTGATGAACGGACAGTTCTCCAAAGAAGACATACAGATAGCCAGCAGGCACACGGAAAGATGTTCATTATCACTTACCATCAGGAAAATGCAAATCAAAATTACAATGAGATATCACTTCACTCCTGCCAAAATGTCTAAAATCAACAACACAAGAAACAAAAGGAGTTGGCAAGGGTGTGGGAAAAAAAGGAATCTTCTTGCACTATTGGTGGGAATGCAAACTAGTATAGCCACTCTGGAAAACAATATAGAGGTTCCTCAAAAAGTTAAAAATAATTTACCTTACAATCCAGTATTTGGGTATTTGCTGGGTATTTGCCCAAAAAAAAAAAAATACCAAAACACTGTATCAAAGGATACATGTACTCCTATGTTTATAGCTGCATTATTTACAATAGCCAAGATATGGAAACAGCCCAACTGTCCATCAACTGATGAATGCATAAAGAAAATGTGGCATATGTACATACAATGGAATATTATTCAGCCTTAAAAAAAATGAGATCTTGCCATTTGAAACAACATAGAGCTAGAGAGGTAATGCTAAGTGAAGTAAGTTAGTCAGAGAAAGACAAATACCATATGATTTCACTCATGTGGAATTTAAGAAACAAAAAAAAACAAAGGGGAAAAATAGGAGACAGACAGACAGATAGACAGACAAAGCAAGAAATAGACTTTTAATTATAGAATACAATCAGATGGTTACCAGAGGGGAAAGGGGGAGGGGGAGGAGTTAAATAGGTGATGAGGGTTAAGGAACACACTTGTGATGAGCACTGGGTGATATACAGAACTGTTAAATCGCTATATTGTATACCTGAAACTAATCCAACACTGTTTGTTAACTAACTGGAATTAGAATAAAAAAAAAAAAAATGGACCTCTAAGCATTCTTTCTTGTCCTTAGTTGATGTAAAATACCATTACACTTGAATTTTAAAAATACCATTTGATTGTTTGTTTATAAATATTTATACATAAGAATATCAAGGAGCCATTACAAATTTGTATTTTAAAAAATACATGCTCTAAATATTACCTTATTTTGATACAGATCAATTTTAATAATGTAGTGAGTTGTTTAAAACCATGAAAATTTGGGGGTGCTGGGTGATTCAGTCGGTTAAGCATCTGACTCTTAATTTTGGCTCAGGTTGTGATCTCAGGATCATGAGACTGAACCCCGTGTCGAGGGGGTGGGGTGGGGGGGGTCTACACTCAGCAGGGAGTCTCCTTAAGATTCTTTCCCTTTTCCTCTGCTCTCCGCTCTACACTGCTCATGCCCAGGCCTCTATCTTTCATATAAATAAATAAATCTTTTTAAAAAATGAAAATTTGTGCTAATCTTAATAAGCTTATTTGAAAAAGCATTATTTTCTAAACCTGGCTGACTAGCTCCTTTAGAAATAAGATACTTTTCACACAAATCCTCAAAATGAATATAATAGAAAATTTTTGGAAATTTGAGAGTTGTAAAGATTCTTTCTTTCACCTAACTAATTTAAGTTTGGTTAAAATATATGATGTCTGTTAGATGGTAATTTAGGCTAGCAAAGCCTGAGGAGCAACAGTTATAGCTGTAGTTTCCATTTATAAAGGAATTTTAAAACCCTTTCTTTTTAGTATATACTTTAAAGTGGTTTTTTCTAATTTATTTTATAAATTATGACTATGTAATTTTTCAAAGAATATTTAATGTTGGTTAAGTAATTCCCTCAACTCACATTAAAATATTCTTTGAGAAAGTAAGAAGATCTAAATAAAGCTATAAAATGGTTTGCCATCATAATATATATTAAATTATAAGTAAAAAAATTTGTCTTCCTTTTACACTTTTATCATGTTACACTTTATTTTTTTCTAGTAAAAGCATGGAAAAAAGGAAAGTAATTCCCACATATACTAAATGAAACATACAGGAAACCATTGTATTTTCATTCCTAACAAAAATACTGTGTTATGTTTGTAGCTCTGATATGTAGATAAACCAAATATTTTTGTTTCAGGTCTTAGAGACTGTGCCAACATCTATATTCAGGGATATTTTCTCATTTTGTAGGTAAATTCTCATATTCCATGCTAAATTTACCATTTATACAACCCTCTAATTATCCACAAATTCAACGATTGTGTAGATTGGGGAAAGTGGAAGCAAAACTCTTTGCAAAAGCCATCAGGATTCAAATCTCATTAATAATGTAAATTAAATTGAAAAGCCAATATTTATAAAATTTATATTTCATCACTGCATAATAAAATCAACTTTCCATTATAAACACAGAGGCTATTTCATGACTATGACTTTGTTTGCTGAAAAAGTAGAATCAGACCTACAAATACAGAGAAAACAACTGATGGTTACCAGAGGGGAGTGGGTGAGAGATGTGTAAATGGGTAAAGGGGAGAAGGAGATACAGATTTCCAGTTATGAAAGAATAAGCACAGGAATAAAAGATGCAGCATAGAGAATATGGTCAGTGATATTGCAATAGCAATGTCTGGTGATAGAAGGTAGCTACACTTGTAAGCACAGCATAATATACAGAATTGAATCCCTGTTGTCACCTGAAGCTAACTGACATGTGTGTCAACTCTACTAAAAAGAATTTTTTTTAATTTGAATATTTCTAACAACTAAATTGGTCTAACCATTTCTGTACTTATGCCATGTTCTCACAAGACTTTGTTCAGTCATGGTAGCTAGGATATCAAGTAATAAACATGACATCTCATGCCATAAATATAATCATCTGCCCCCCAACTCCTTGATTAGGTTGATCCATACCAAATTGCTGATGTTTGATAGATTCAACTGGCAAAAAATGGTAATTTCATCTGACTGAACATAATATAAAGTTAAAAACACTAAAATGAAAATGATCAACATTGAACGCTGTGTACTCAAAATACACTGTTCCTACAGTAGCCTTTTAAAGGCAAGTTTATGTGCTCAGAGGAGATTGCAATTTCCTACTTTCTTTCTTGAGCCCTGATAATAAAACCATTGGGCAAATATTTCAGATCCAAGTGTCTATATTACCTCTGTTTCCTAGCAGAGGTAGGAAGTTCAAGGAAGGAGAAACCCACAAGAATGCTACTGCGTTTGTCCCCCTCAGTTCTTAAGAGTTACCAGGTTAAAACATAAATTGCTTTTTCTGAAAGCAGCACAACTGAGTTTTATTTTTCTTTTGCTCAGATTGCTTAATTTATTTCCCAGGTGTATATCTTCCATAAATTATCATGTCACGTTTCAGACTTGGCACACATATCTATACCTCGAAAGGAGAAGTTAGTGGGAGAAAAAAAAACCCTAATACCAAAATACAAGTGAAATGTTATTAAATGATTTTAGTACTTTTGAATAACTATTTTTAAGCTTCTTAATTCCCCAAAGGTAAATAAATCTCTAGGGGTACAAGTTCAACAATTCAAACATTTTCCCTCAGTGATATGTTGACTACTACTGGCTAGGGAATATCACAATTTGTAGCAAAATATGTTTAGTGACACCAAGAGTTAATTACAATCCTCAAGAAAGTTTTCTACACTAGTAGATGCCAAAAGTAAACATGGGAAAAAGAAGTGTTAAACATTCAAATAAGCAATACTTTTTCTATATACTAGAACCCACCTTACCCTACAGAATACTTTCAATATTTAGCAGGAAGAAGATTATTTTTCCCTACAGGAATCTCTCAGGCCTATATGGATTTTTACACTTGAATTGTTTTTTGCTCACATTCTTTCACACTAAAGTCTTATATTTCCATGACTCAAAATAGACACCTTCTGCCCTAGACCAGAGTTAATAATCAAAAGAGGAAAAGGAAGAATGTTGGAATATGAATAGCACCATGAAGGCACAAGAAGGGAGACCTTGCATCAACAGTCAATGTATTTTTCTCTAATTGTGTTTTAGGTCTGATCCTTATCTTACAAACCAGATGGAAAACTTCTCATGGTTAAGGATTGTATCTTATAATCAATCCCCTCCTGAAAAAAAAAAAAAAATCCCCTCCTGTATAGACAGAACTGAATATGGAGGGGGTTACTCATGTGGTAAGCATGAGTGTGCTTGTCCAATGATTGAAATGTAAATAATAAAGATATTATAAAAATAGCAACGAAATATGGAGTATCTAACATACAATATTACTTGGTAAAAATGATTTTCCTTCTCTGGATTAATTTTTTCTTGAGTAAATTGGAGAAGAAAAATTAGGTTCTTACTCACAAAATATGCTTAGAATATCATAGCCTCCTATATTGAGCATAGTAAGAATGTAGTTAATTCTTTTTTTTTTCAATTTTATTTATTTATTCATGACAGACACAGAGAGAGAGAGAGAGAGAGAGGCAGAGACACAGGCAGAGGGAGAAGCAGGCTCCATCATCGGGCAGGGAGCCCGACGTGGGACTAGATCCCAGGTCTCCAGGATCACACACCAGGCTGAAGGTGGTGCTAAACCGCTGGGCCACTGGTGCTGCCCAATTTTTTTTTTAAGTTTTTATTTATTTATTCATAACAGATACAGAAAGAGAGGCAGAGACATAGGCAGAAGGAGAAACAGACTTCCTGCAGGGAGCTTGATGCGGAACTCAATCCCAGGACCCCAAGATCACGACCTGAGCCAAAGGCAGATGCTCAACTACTGAGCCACCCAGGTGCCCCAGAATGAAGCTAGTTCTTGAATATTCATATTTGATAATTCACTGTATAAAATAGCATATGACCTAAAATGTTCATAAGATATATTTTTACTACAAATTTTTAAATATTTGCACACACATCATTGTATGTCTTGTGGACTTTAAGTTATAAAAAGGCACTATCCTTCAAATCACATCCAAGTTAAGATATTAATTGTAATTTATCATTGACAGTTTTAACAAAAGGCAACTCTTCCTCACTATTCCTCATCTTTCTTTAAGATCTATAGTTAATTTAAGCTCATAAAATTTATCTAAGCTCTTCCATTATAAAGAAATATTGTTTGTCATAGTTGTCATAGATACTATTACTTTTTTAGCAAAATAGCTATAATTGTTGGCATCCAAACACTAAATGTCCTTCTGATCAAAGGCTCCCACATCTTTTGTTTACCAGTTGAATCACTGAAACAGCAATCTGTTATAATTAGGTAGATATGTGAGTAAGTAATAAAAAGGTATTTAGAACAGACTTGAAAACTAAATATGAGGAACCACTCAAAAATAATTGCTATCCTAGAATATTTTCAGTGATCTGTAATTAAATGGAGAAATGAAGCCATAATTTAGAGGTATAGGACTTTTAAACTGCCTAAGGGACTGGAAGACATATTCATGGACACACACACATACATAATATGCACACGCACAAAACACACCCCATCACTGAAGTTTGTGTAAACTCCATCTTGGCATCTTTTTTGAGGAGGAGGTGTGGTGGGAGGTTTGAAGAATCTTATGGACAATAGGAAAAGCTCTGTGATTCAGATGTGAAAACATTTAGCTTTGGAACTGATTATTCACCATAACCAAACGCATCCCTTCTGTGTTCTAATGGGTTCCTTTATTTTAATCATCACTAGAATTGTCAAATTAGGTAATCATGGGACTCATTTCTGTCTCTAAATCTCCTCTGAGCACTTCCTTTCATATCATTGTGCTACTAATAACATGGTAACTGCTAACTTCTACATGCTTTAGTATTTACCATATATCTGATACGCACATTTCAATTAGTGATGTTACATGTATCGAATTGAATGTGCGCTCTTCATACAGAAAACAATATTTTGTGCTTGACTTGCAATAGTTAAGAACGATTTTGGATATGATGATTTTTTTACTTCAGCTTTTTTTTTTTACTTCCTTCTCTTTAACAAAGAGTTATAATTTATTTACCATCTATTAAAAGCTATAATGATATAAATGTATTTTTGCAAATAATGCACCTTTCACCTCTAAACATTACATGAAAAATCAAGCAGTATCCAAATTTGAGGCATTTTATAATTATATTTTGCAACTGAGCTTAAGGAAATTACATATTTGGAATCTGAATTGGACTATGTGTGTTCCACACACTTCAACTCCTTGCCTTTTTTTTTTTTTTTTTTAAGATTTTATTTATTTATTCATGAGAGACACTGAGAGAGAGGCAGAGACACAGGCAGATGGAGAAGCAGGCTCCCTGTGGGGAGCCCAATGCAATGGATCCCAGGATCCCAGGATCACGCCCTGAGCCAAAAAGCTCACCACTGAGCCACCCAGGCATCCCTCAACCCCTTGTCTGGGAGACATTTAGATCCATTTAATTAAAAAACACAGATTTAGGGAGGTTACTATCTTTGACTCATAAATATGGCCAACATAAGCCCAGCAGATTTTAGGTAGATCTGTTTTAGCTGGAGGGAGAGCAATCAAGTCTCCCTATTCAGTCACTTTGATCTACTGCCCTGAGGCCATTGCTAGTGATTTTGATTAGCTTAGAAAAGTAGGGAAGTCAAACAATTGGATCTCACTGATGTTACATATGTCTGAAATTGGTAACTGAAGGCTTTGTACAAATTGTCTTATGCGAAGTTAATCACTGAAATATATGAGGAGTAGCCACTGTACTCTACTTCAGTACTCAGCTGATTTTGGGTTTTAAAACTTGTCACTAATTCTCCCTTACCACCCTTCTTTTAACCCTGACATATTTCCATTCCTTCGTCTTCTCCAAATGCCTTCTCTCTTAAACAATAGGCGAATACCCTCTACCCATAACTAGGCAAATCTGTCATTGCATAGGCTCCTTTAGTTATTTCCAATCACATTCCTTCTGCTAGAGGAGGGGGCAAGAGGGCAGACCTTAATGGTCCCAAAGACAGACCTTGGTAGGAATCCCAGCCCACCCACGTCCTAGTTCTGCAAACTTAAAGAAGTTATTTATTATAGGTTATTATTCAGAACGTTAGGATTAAGCTATTCGTTTTTCATGACTTAAAGAAGTTATCTTTAAAAACCAAATTTGCTGATTATTGTGTGATTTACACGAAACAGGATGTACCAAAAGCTGAATGTATAACAAAGTCACTCAAAAATCCTCACTTTTCTTTTCTCTGGTGTCTTTTTCAAGTTATCCCAAATTATTTACCTTTCACTATGAGTAATGCTTTTCATTTCTATATCTAATTATATATATTATATAAATTATTTATATATGTATACACACACAGTGCCCTGACTTATGATAGTTTGACAACATTAATGCAAATGCAATACACGTTCAGTGGAAACTATACTTTGAATTTTGAATCTTTCCCAGGCTAGCAATATGCAGTACAATACTTTTGTGATGCTGGGCAGCAGCAGTGAGTCTCAGCTCCCATTCAGCCACACAATCATGAGGATGAACCACCAATACACTTACAATGACTGTATCTGTACAATCATTCTGTCTTTCACTTTCAGTATAGTATTCAACAAATTACATGAACTATTCAAAACTTTACTATCAAATAGGCTTTGTGTTAGATAATTTTGCCAACTGTAGCCTAATCTAAGTGTTCTGAGAATGCTTAAGGTAGGCTAGGCTAAGCTATGATGTTCCATAGGTTAGAAGTATTAAATGTATTTTTGGTTTACAATATTTTCAACTTATGATGAGTGTACACACACACACACACACACACACACACATCTCCTATATCTAACCTCCACTGCAGTGTTAGCTGGTTCACATACTTCCTTAGACTAGTTCCACGTGCACCAGATCATTCCATTCCCACATCCCCTGGTTCAGGACTTGCAGATTTCTTATTCCCTAATGATTGAGCTCTCCTGAGCTCTCATGTACATTGTCAGCCAAGCTCGGTGCTATATTGGAAAAAAGTGTCTTAACTAAAGTTCTAATGTTCTGTATGATACATCCTCTGTCTTCTTGGAAGTGAATAACTTAACATTTAAAATCTTTCTAAAAAAATAAAAAAATAAAAAAAAATAAAAAAATAAAATCTTTCTAAGTTTTAAACTAATTATTATCATAATGTATTCTAGTATATTTAGTAGAGTTTTATTGCATTTAAATATGTACTGATGTGATATTTACAATAGTATTTATCATCACATAACAATCATATCCAAAATAACACAGATTTGCTAATAACATCTTTACTAGTTTTTTTTTGTATTGACACCTGAGACAGACGCTGAGAAATATATTTTAGACTATATAAATAGCACCCTAAAATATAAAAGTACATTCCAACTTCAGTTGTGAGGGAGGATACCCTTTCCTCTATGCTGTAAATCATGCAGAATGCTTTAGCCTATAAAGGTGAGTAAATACTACAAACTATATATTCAAAGATATGAAACAGAAAAGAGTTCATTTGAGAGAATATTGCCATTCAAAATTTGATTCTTGAATGCATATAAAATAAAATAAACTATTGATACAATGCAACTTGACTGACAGAATAATATAAATTTAAGGTCAAAAGTAAAAATAATTAAAAGAAAAATGTAGGAAAAACATTAAACGCATTTCACCAAACCATGGTTGGAAACCAGGAATTTCGTTATGGACAAAATTAACAACAAAAAACAGTAACGTGGAAAGGATTAAAATGCCCCCTCCCTCAAGACAGTGCCCAAAAGTATATATGAATTATTTTTTGATTAATAGGAAACATTTCATTTGAAGATGAATATCATAAGCCCCTACAAAAACATAACTAGTAGCTACTTCTCTTTCTAAATTCTCCACTAAATACCCTAGTTGTATATTTTTGTCTCACACTGTCTCCTGGAACATTTTATTTAGGCTTTTGTAATCTGTCATATATGGAAAGCAAAAGACACAGCCATGGCCTTGAAGGTGACTTTGTGCCAAGTGTTGCCCTGTGGTTTTAGCAGAGTTTTCTCTCCCAAGTCAGTGCCTTTTGTTGACAGAATTGGTTTTTGCCTATTGAGAGCTGCCACTGCTCAGTGACCAGAACAAAGTCAGGAACTCAGAAGCTTTCCATCACTGACAGAAAGCCGTGGACAATATAAAAATAGTATCACTATACACTAAGGATTTGTTGAGGCTTCTTAGAAGTGACAGGATTAGAATGGTCATGGCACAAAGTGCATTTTCATGCAACAAGACTGTGAAATAGCAAAACCTCATGGAAAATAATAAGCCACCAGGAATAACTGTTGTCAGATGCTAACTGATGTTCAAGTGTTTATGGTGTAATCACAGAATTCATATTTTCTTCTGTCAAAAATAATAGAATATTATATTTGATATTAAATATTATACAGTCTCACATGAGAGAACTAAATTCTGTAGGGTCAAATTACATATAAAGAATAATGTTTGTATAATACCAAATTTATTCTCCAATTGTACCATGTACTGTCTATCTGAAGAAAGTTATGCAGACATGATTATAATGTTCAAAAATTAATAATACAATCCTCATGATAAGTGTTTGTTTTAATTATTAATCATTTGCCATCCACAGCCCTCACCGCTAGAGGATCATTCCTTGTTTTTCTCTGTCCTGATAAGAAATTCCTTCCTAAAACCCTCTTCATTTCGACCACATCTAGGGTTAATGTTATTTTTCCACAAGGACCCTTAGTAAAACACTATCATTCATAAAGAGACAAAATAAGAACAAATGAAATGTCCTACTACATACTTCTAAATTTTTAGATAACAATTAATTTCACACTATGAGTACCTGAAAACAGTGGTGCCCATCCGTCATCTCCATTATCACCTCATAACTGAGTTGCTACCATAGCATAAACACTTGTGCTCTGCATTTTTACTATACAGACAGCATATCCTAATGAGCTGTGCAAGACTTAGGACTCTGCAGGCCATAAGTGTTAATTACAAAAAGAACTATGAGAATTGCTCACTGATACAGCATGCTGTAGAAGGGGATAAAACTGGAAATAAGAAACCTGGAGATAGAGTCCCAGCATCGGTCTTTTTTAGCTTATACAAGTGATCATGCACAAATCAGCTTACTAAGCTTTTGTTTCTTCACTTGTTAAATGGAGTTAATAAAAACTCATTTTATAGGATTGTTGTGAGGATAAAAACAGGCCTTGAATCTGAGTGTTTTATGAAAAAGCAAAATAATAGGCTTAGCGTAGTAATAAGTTTATCTTATACTTAAAGCAAAGATAGTATAAATCCCGTATCAAGGATTAATAAAGCATAAATAAGTTGTAAGGCCAGTAATAAAATACTAGGTCTTGAGATGCTTCTTTTTTCACACAATAATGATCTTAAAATCAAAATGGTTTGGAGAAGCTGCCAGTTATTCCTGGAAGGTCACTGGTGAGGAATATACTGTTCATCCTTTCAATGCACTCACTCATGTCAGTCAAAGTCCTGTGCTTAGAGAACTTACGTTCTTCTATACTGCTTATTTATTCATTCATTAAACAAATATCCACTGAGGATCTTTTATGTTCCAGCCACTCTTCTTAAGTTTTGGGGATACAGTAGTAAACAATATATACCACTGATGTATCTTGGCAACAACAATGCCAACTCTCAGAATTTGATGTGGATTTCTTTAGTTGAAATATTCCTTTTTGTTCCTGTATTTTTTAACCTGTATGTCAAGCCAACTGCTGGACTATGGGCTTTACTCAGAGAGTCAACACATCAGGTCCCATTGATATGCTCAACATTTATACTATAAAAAAGAACGGGCAGAGTTTTACACAGAAAGTGAAACCAACCATCTGGCCCACATAATTAGTGCTGCTGGAAAATTATGGAATACTACCAAACTACATAAAAGCTATTCTTAAAGCCCCATATCACTTTGATTATGGAATAAAAGCCCTGAACACTGTGCAAATGAAAAAACTAAAACCTAAATTTATTTACTCATTAATTATTTCTTTGGACAAAAATTCTTAAGTGTCTACTCTCTCAGTCTTTAGAATGAGTGTCCTACAGATTCCCGTATAATTAAATACATAAAATAATACCACTCGTGAAGAGAATCTAGACTTGCTGAGTGATTTCTTTTTTTTTTTTAAAGATTTTATGTATTTATTCATGAGAGGCACAGATTGAGAGAGAGAGAGAGACAGAGAGAGAGAGAGAGAGGCAGAGACACAGGCAGAGGGAGAAGCAGGCTCCATGTAGGGAGCCCAAGGTGGGATTTGAGGCCCAGTCTCCAAGATCACACCCTAGGCTGAAGGTGGCGCTAAACCACTGAGCCACTGGGGCTGCCCTGCTGAGTGATTTCTGACTGTTTTCTTATACTAAGGAATGTTAAAGAATGTCTATTTGGGGAACTAAGATATTATACATGGATCGATTAGTAAAGCTGGTATATTTCTCGATAAAGTACTATTGGGGTGCTTACTGGAAAATCACAAACCAGAAATACATTCTAAGTATCTTCTGTCCTACAAAATGAGGGTTTTGAAAAGGTACAGTAGAGAGGGCTGATGTGTTCCTAGAGACTTCCAAAGTGATAAGCCAGCTGAACTAGTGAAGGGGGTAAAGAAGATATTCTTAACGAAAGTTAAGTATCACAGTGAAATAGTCCAGACCCAATATTCACATAGGAGAAGTTCTGATAATAAGGTGGTACTACACTGTAAAGATGAACGGTTTATCATGATTCTCATTCATTTGGAAAATCAAGTATACATTTGTTAGAACTTCATAGGCTTCATACCTAATGCTCTTCTACTATTTTTAGACACACTAGAGCCCTACATTTTTGATAAAAATAAAAAGTGGCTTAGAAATGTTCACTTGTTAGCTAGGCCTGAAAGAGTATATGGCACTTTGTTTTTTAGATTAAGAAACAGTTCACTTTGTAAAACAATTGGAAGGTAATTCTTTCACCATAGATTCATATTTTCACAATAAATAAGAATGAGGTCCATTTTTTTCATACATTCAACAAATATTAATTGAACACAACTCTAGCTGTTAGCATTGTGAATATAATAAGAATAGACTTAAATTAACCAACTCTCAAAAGAAACAAAATAAAGTGGAGATTATTTTTTAAAAAACAGGAAATACAAATCAAAACTATAATGAGATATTACCTCACACCTGCCAGAATGGCTAAAATTAGCAACACAGGAAACAGCAGGTGTTGGCTAGGATGCAGAGAAAGGGAAACCCTCTTACACTGTTGGTGGGAGGGAATACAGACTGGTGCAGTCACTCTGGAAAACAGCATGGAGGTTCCTCAAAAACTTAAAATTAGAATCACACTATAAGCCAGCAATTTCACTACTAGATGTTTACCCAAAGGATACAAAAATACTGATACAAAGGGACATATTCACCCCAATGTTTATAGCAGCATTATCAACAATAGCCAAATTATGGAAAGAGCCCAAATGTCCATTGACTGATGAAAGGATAAAGGAGATGTGATATATACACACACATAGATATTATGTGATATATGATATATTTATACACATATACATACACACACTTCTATATATATATATATACACATATACATAATGGAATATTACTCAGCCATTAAAAAGAATGAAAATTTTCCATTTGCAACGATGTGGGTGGAACTAAAGTATATATTATGCTAAATGAAATAAGTCAGCCAGAGAAAGATAAATACCATATGATTTCACTTATATGTGAAATTTAAGAAAGAAAACAAATGAACATAGGAGTAAAAAAAGAGAGAGACAAAGCCTAAGACAGACTTTTAACTATGAAGAACAAACTGAGAGTTTGTTTGAAGGCAAGGTGGATGGGAGGATGGGCTAAATGGGTGATGGTATTAAGAGGGGCATTTGGGATGAACACTGGGTGTTATATGTAAGTGATGAATCACTAAATTCTACCCCTGAAACTAATACTACACTATATGTTAACTAGCAAATTTAAATAAAACAAATTTAAATAACTAACAAATTTAAATAAAAACTTGAAACAAACAAAAAAATAGCACCAACATTCATAAGACTAACTACAGAAATGAAGAAATTAGCTTCATGGTCCACCAGATGGTACATCAGGTTTTATTTGGCAGAAATTTTCCAAATGTGATACTCAAGATACTAATAAGTCAATAAAATAATTTGGAAGAAAATACTCCTAGCATATCTGCAAGAGATATATGTGTTCCTTGAAGAAGGCTGGTAAAAAACTGATATCATTGAGATGAAACCTGAGCAAACTGATATTTTGGATGCATGACTCAGGAAAATTACTTTTTTAGTGTCTATTAGTCATCATTTAGGACAGTTGTTCTCAATTAGAGTGATCTCCCCCTACTCCACAGAAAATGTTTGAAAACACCAAAAGATGTTTTTGGTTAGCACAACTGGTGATAGAGTATCTATTGTTATCTAGGGGGTAGAGCCCAGAGATACTACTAAACACCCTAGATGTCAGGTCATTGACCTACAGGTCAGCCCCCCATAACAAAGAAATCTCTGACCAAAAATGTCAATAATTCAGAGACTGAGAAACCCTCCTAGAATAAAAATGTTTTAAATTTTTTTTAATTTTTATATATTTATGATAGTCACAGAGAGAGAGAGAGAGAGAGAGAGAGAGAGAGAGGCAGAGAGAGAAGCAGGCTCCATGCACCAGGAGCCCGATGTGGGATTCGATCCCGGGTCTCCAGGATCGCGCCCTGGGCCAAAGGCAGGCGCCAAACCACTGCGCCACCCAGGGATCCCCCCTCCTAGAATACCTAAATGATGATGAAAAGCAAAGAAAGAGTGATCCAAAGAATTTCAAGCCAGATGAACTTGCATACATCCTCTGACAGGTTTCACCTGTATTTTGTTCTGAATCACCAATAATCTTATTTTTAAAATCAAAGTATTAAACCAAGTCAACCGAGGCTTTTCACTTTTCAAAATCCAGTTAAAAACAGGTGTTTCATTTAGTTAGATTTAGTAGTATGCCATAAAATTATTCATCACAAGGTACTTGCCAAAATCTACACTTTGATTTATGACTAGTACGTCTAGAACACTGTAGTTCATGGTCTCTTCTTTTTTTTTTTTTTTTTAAGATTTTATTTATTTATTCATGATAGTCACACAGAGAGAGAGAGAGAGACAGAGAGGCAGAGACACAGGCAGAGGGAGAAGCAGGCTCCATGCAGGGAGCCTGACGTGGGATTCGATCCCGGGTCTCCAGGATCGTGCCCTGGGCCAAAGGCAGGCGCCAAACCGCTGCGCCACCCAGGGATCCCTCATGGTCTCTTCTTAAGAGCAAATTTGAGTTCCAAAAGAATCACTGATGACAACAAAAGTATTTTACACTTATGTGAACACAACCTTTAAAATATGTGTACCTATGATGTACTACAATGACTACTACATGATATGTTCAAGAAGGATTTTGTCATAGCTGAAGACTAGTCAAGTTACTATTATATGTTTGATTCAGAAGATCAAGACTTGTCTCTATCTTTCATAGTATTGAATAGACAAGTATCAATTGAATATTATTACAAGTATAATCAATTCAAATGAACAGTTCTTTATTACTGCCTATATAGAGAGTGTGGCCTAGATACAATTCATGTCCAATTACAATCTAGAACTCATGCATATGCAAAAAAACATACAAACAATATTCATCTGCTTGAATTTTGTTTAACAAACACATAGTCTCACAAGGCACTGTCATAAGAGCTTTGAAAATATTAACTCATTTAATCTTTATGTCAATCCTATAAATTAGATCCTATTATAATTCCTATATTTATAGATGAGGGAACTCAGGTACACAGAGGTTAATTCTAGCACTCGTGCCATCCACATTATTGTTACACTTATCAACTGATCTTCTACTCTGTACCAATCTTTCTCCTTCCAATCCATATCCTACACCGATGCCAGAGCCATTTTTCGGTAACATATCTACTCATTAATTTCTCTGCTTTAAAATCTCCAGGGGCCCCAGATTTCTTATGGGATTGTTATGTTTAAAAATAAGCAATAGTAATTTTAGCAATAATAGCTAATATTTTTTCTGCTTTCTGTGGATAAAGCCCTATATTAAGTACTTTACAGGTATTATCTTGCTCAAACCCAGCTGTTATGGTACAGAATACAGGGTTTGCCACAATCTGACTCATGTGTACACCTTTTTCCATGCTTCACTGCCTTTGTATAGATTGATTCCTTCCCTTAGTGACTGTCTCCTCTTTCTGGCACTGTCCTACTCATCAGCTTCCCCAGAGATAGGCATTCTATTCTCTGTGTTCATAATGCACCTCGAATATACACTGCACTGACCATGTCACATTATAGTCTATTGTTCATACATGTTTTCTTTATCAGTGTTTAAGAAACACATTCCAGATTTATTTATGTTCCTGACATATAACAGGTACTAAACAAACTTATTGAATATATGTCTCAGGAAATCAGAGAAAGAAATTGGGTGTTTATTGTCAATGTTGAGCAGCCAGAAAATCCATATCTACTTCTCTGATCAAATCAAAAGATTTTGTGCATGAGGTGAAATTTCAGGAGTCACTTAAAAGATGGAAGAAAACAGTATTTGGCAGGTTTGAGAGAGAGAGAATTTCTGTTTTCAAAGTGATGCTTGGGAAACAGTATATGAATGAGTGTACAAAAGAAAGTTTTAAGTTATTCTCTCTTAGATTAAAAGAGAACTAAAGTATATGAAGGAATGAGTGAAATAGTTTAACACACTCAGATAAAATTTTCCATATGCAAAACAAAGTTCTCTGATGGAATGGACGATAGAGTAACATTTACAAAGAGTGGCTTCAAGTTGGATATTTACCGTATCTGAACTCTGATAACACTCTTATGTAAAACTTATGGCTCAGAACCTTTAGTTTTGCCTCTTGATTATTAATATGCATTTCTTATCCTCCCAAATAGGAAATAATGCCCTGTTCATCATAATACCCTGCACTCTATCTAGTGCAGTGTTTGCACATAATTAATGTCCAAAATGGGTTTGCTAATTGAATAGAAATCACAAGTGAAGCTAGCAGAAAATATGTTGGAGCTATACTGAATGTCAAAAATACAAAATTACTTTGTATTCTAAATTATAATGAATTATTAATAAGATACGGTCTCAGAAAAGACATTAATGTTCCTTGAAACTATTCTCACTTCAACTTTCCCTATAATAATATAATTTAATATTTCTATCACACTTTTCTCTGGAGTTCCTCAATGCTATTCCATTGGTCTATCCCACATCTCCCGAGAAAATCAAATGTGTTAGATATTGCTGACCTATAATAGACGAAGCAGTGAGTGAACTTCAATCATGAATCAAATTACTATTTGAACTACTAAGAAATAAGTTACATAAAAAATATACAGATCATGTGTAATATTCCTAAAGGTAAAATGTTAACACAACATAATGGGATTGGTCCATAAGTATGTATCTAATATAAATAAGTTACACATTATTTATCTTTTTTTTTTTTAGATTTTATTTATTCATTCATGAGAGACACAGAGAGAGAGAGAGGCAGAGACACAGGCAGAGGGAGAAGCAGGCTCCATGCAGGGAGCCCCTCGTGGGACTTGATCCCAGGTCTCCAGGATCACACCCTGGGCTGAAGGCGGCTCTAAACTACTGAGCCACTCGGGCTGCCCCACATTATTTATCTTTAAAGATGACAAGAGAATATTTTCCCCATGTGTATATTCTCCATAAGACACTCATAAATTTATTACTGACACTCAATTGTGCAATAGGAATAAGAGTGGTATTTGCTTTCAAAATTTCAGTAACCATCTCCAGTAGAATCCTCAGTATTCTCCAGTAGAATCAGATAAAAGTGAGTTCTTAGACAACAATCAGGAAAAATCCCATGAGTTGTCTCCTCTTTTCATATAAGTAGAATCCCTGTGGTCTTCAATAGTGGCTTCAAGACAGTCCCTGTATCACTAATATCTAACACTTAAAAATCATTAAGGTTTTCCCAGGCTCCTTTTTTTTTTTTTTTATCTTAAATCTAATTTTAAGAAAGCTATACTGAGATATGTGTGTGCGGGGGGGAAACTTTTAAAATATATTTCATGCTCTGTCCCTCAATTAGTATCCCTCAATTCATGTCCATCAAAACAAAATCTGAATTCATTAGCTCTATTTCAAAGGAAAGAAATGCAACAAAAGGATTAAAAGCATGCACCTCCAAGAACAGGCATCCTAGTAGGGGAGGGGTAATAAAAGTTCCTACAAAAAAACCCTGATTTTATTTTTCTAAGATAAAAGAGAAGGCAAAATAAAAGGGTGACTCTAAGAAAACAGGAATACAGGGAACATCCACTATCACTCTCTGGGAACTCCAAGCTGTGGCTCATTATAGGCAATCTCCATGGCTTATGCACTAACAGTAAACTATCTGCTGTGATGCTGTTTTCTAAGAATAGTGACAAGTCTGTACTGAAGCAGCCACAGTATATTACCTGTGGATTAGTATGTAATCTCCAAGAGAATAACTATGGTGATTAAATTTAATGAGCCAAAAACTAGCTAAGACCTAAGACAGGACAGGACACACAGCAGGTGCACAATAACAAGTATAGTTTATTTATATAATATTTTTGGCTCAAATAGCAGTATGTGCTAAAGATTTAGCCATGTCTTTTTTTCTGAGAAATTAATGTCTTTCCATACTTACTTTAATTTTTTAAGAAAATTCATCAAAATTGTGTACGCTTTTTTTTTTTTTTTTTAATAGAATGGTTAAAACTGTCCCTGGTTTTCTGAGATGAGTCCTAGTGGAGAGAATAAAGAAAGTTTGAATCAAATATTAAGATATCTATAAGGTGAGGTAGAAGAGGTCTGAAAAGGATTTAAATGCATTACATGAGCCACAAGCATAAGCTGTATGTTTTTTAAAATACTAATAATATATGGACATATAAAACCATTAACAAAAATATAGCTATAGGAAAAAGTCCAGTTAGATCTTGATTATAAATATGAGTGCTGTTTGGTATTAGAAGTCATAATTTGAATTTTAATAAAATAATGGGTATAGTAGAAACCAAGTAGAAACCAAGTTAAACTAGGCTACACTGTAGTTAAAAGGTGGAGATCATTTGGTATCCTCCATCACAAAATAGGAGTGTAAAGCCACTCCATTTCACAAGAAACCCAAAGACAACCAAAATAAATCAACAGCATTGGGCAATCAATAAGCTATCTCCTAATTTTACCTTCTTTTTATGCCTATGACATTTACTGGATTTTAGTCTGCAAGCACAAATTTTGTGTTTATAAGATATTATATCTATATTACAGAAACTTAGAACTTTCTCACTAAAAGCATCATCTATGCCACCACCTATGATGATTCAGGTTCCTCACTACACAGAGGCATGATGAAGAGAGAAAGGGGAGGTGAAATCTACCCCATGTTCTGCGCATGCAACCCAGTATGGGCTATGTCTTTCTGAAGTATGAGAATAACTTTTTCTACTTCATATAAAGGTGCCATATGAATTTGTGGTAGCCCTGTGCATTTCTATGAATTCAAAAATGGGCACTTTGTCATAGTAATTCCATTATATGCTTTGGACTGGGCCATTTTGGGATTTAAATCTGAATATTATCTCTTAGTATAGGTGTGGCCTTATCCAAATTATTCAACCCCTCTAACCCATCTTCTACATGTAAAATAAGAATAGTATCATCTACTGTGCAGGGCTTCTGTGAGAACTGCAGATCTAAAATGTCCAGAAGACATCATTTTATGTTCAGATGCTCAATATATGCTTGACACTACTACTAACTCCACAATTCTGTGATAGAAACTTTATTTAACTAAATTAAATTCCTATCTCTTATGGTTAAATCTACAGTGTGTATTCAATGTTTACTAATAAACATAGTAAACATAGTAAACATTGTCTACTAATGTAGACTAATAGTAGAGGAAACATTAAAGAATAATATTTATGCCAAGATTATGGTTATTAAGTACAGAATGTTTAAGATTAGCCAGGTGTTTGGTAAAAAGATGGCGCATCCCAAGATTCTGATTCAAGGGTC
This sequence comes from Canis lupus dingo, assembly GCF_003254725.2. Classification (NCBI taxonomy): domain Eukaryota; kingdom Metazoa; phylum Chordata; class Mammalia; order Carnivora; family Canidae; genus Canis; species Canis lupus. The sequence goes on along the minus strand of NC_064274.1, from coordinate 9,131,266 downwards.
CAGAATGAGGGTCAGGATCCTGCAGTAGAATTTTCCAGGAAAATCTGACATATGTAAACCACACTTTGCAAAACTATGCTACATCTAGAGAAGATTGTTACCTTCAATTTAGTCTGTAATGAGAGAGAAATTATCTAATCTCCAAAAGACTGTCTAGATATACAAATGAAAATCATGGGCACAGAATTGAGTTGTTCACCACCACATCTATATGAAAATGGCCAACCTCTTTAAGTATCAATTCCATCTCAGCACAATTATGTCAAGAGTACAGATTATGGGGGCAACAAAAAATATATTTATTGACTTGACTATTTCTATGAAATTAAATTCCAACATAAGGAAGTAAGTAGAATCAAATTCTTTAAATACTTCATTTCATTTCCTTACCAATAAACTTTCCTCCAGAGAGGAGAAAAATGATCTTTCTTTTTGCCAACTCACTTTTAAGGCATTTACTTATTTGTAAGCTAACTGACCCTTATTGCTAACTATATTTACATATTATGGGTGATAATTCCACTTAGAAATTTAACATGCTCCTTTAAACATGCTAAAAACCTCTCAAATGACATTTTCAACTTTATGCCTTCAAATTGTTCCTAATTACACAATTATCTTTAGCTAAGTGTAAAATTTTGGTAATTATGTCATTTTCCCACCATTGACCCTTAAGGTAAGGAAAAAAGCATTTCTGAAGTGTTTTGTATAATGTTTTTGTAAAGCCAGTTTGGAATCCTAAAAGATAAAGAGAGTACATCTCCTAGACTAGATAGAGAGGAAATAATACTTTGATTTCAGCTTGGCTTGGAAAGTCACCACCTCCGAAGGCAAATTGTGCCGGCAATATTTACCCATACATCATCTCCCATAAATCTCAAATCTGAATACTATTATGACAGTGGCTAAGATAAGGGGTCTTAGGAGGTATCATTCCTTATTCCCAGTCTTCACTTTATTGCTATATTGTATATATTGGACAGGAACTTCACAGACATGAGCTCAGTGAATCCCACAAAGCGTATTGCTGAGAGCCTAAGCACCCATCATGTTACATAATCACAGTAAAGCACAGATCCTAAATTCCTTATATAATGCACACGATCTGGAAAGGCCCTGAATACCTTCATCCCTCAATACCTTCATGTTAACAGCTGCAGAGCAATTAATGACTTAACTAGTAGTGTTGGCCATATTTGCATTATGAATTGAAGAAGGGAAAAGAAAAGAATAAAGTTTAGCATCATTAGGAAAAGTCTCATTATGTTAATGAGGTTATCAATGGTACAAATAACATTTATATTTATTTAAGAAATGCTTATGTTTATTTCCTCCAGAGCGGCTACCTCAGTCATATTTTGATTAAGGCATGTCTAAAATTGATTTACGTTCTTTGAGATATAGCAACGGATGGCAATGAGGAGGTGCTCTGGGGCATATACGGTTGTAGGTCACAACCCTAAATTATTTTTAAATGGGAAATCTGGAGTCCCACACAGTATTCTGTTGAGTGTTTTAGTTCTTGGAAAATTTAAGGGACTTAATACATTATTTTCATTTTAGAGTTAACGGTGGAATTAGATGACACATGGGGAAGTGTTAGACATGTAATAAGCATCCTAAAATAGCAGAGGCCTTCCTTACTGTCAGAGAAAAGAATGTGGTCTCCATTTTTGCATGAGCCTTTGTTCTCAATACTAAATAGCTAACATTATCTGAATACATCAGATACCATTCTACCATGTCAAAGACTGGCAGAGCCACCTGGATGTGAGTCAGTCACCAAAGGGCCAAATGACCAGCCCATCTGGTATGTGGTCATGTGACAAGTAGGCTATTTACATACACACATCAGAAAGATATAAACACAGCCAATTATATGAATATGCAGGGAAAAAGGCAAGCCAGGACAAAGTGAGACAATAGTTCTACAGTGCGTCTAAACTGACCCAAAGGAAAAAGCCAAATTATGCATTTGTACAACTCCCTTACTTTGTATCATGTGGACAAATAGAGACAGGACAACAGGACTGCCCAATGTACTGAAACAGGCAAGAGTTTTGGAGCTAAGAATCTGAATTCAAGTCCTGACTCCACCAAGTTATGAGTTGTAAGACTGTAGGTATATTGCTTAAGCTATTTGAGCAGTCTCTACTCATGAAAAGGTGGAAAAGCATCATCTACCTAGTTAGGTTGTTGGGATGTTTACAGATAATCTTTATGAAATACCCAGAACAGTACCTGACCAAACAAGAATGTGTGCTTACCTGGAAACATAATATAGAAAGAACAGCATAAGTAGCAATAACAACACATTGCCTGTATATATTATCGCCATGACTTTTTTTTTTAATTTTTTATTTATTTATGATAGTCACACACAGAGAGAGAGAGAGAGAGAGGGGCAGAGACACAGGCAGAGGGAGAAGCAGGCTCCATGCACCGAGAGCCCGACGTGGGATTCGATCCCGGGTCTCCAGGATCGCGCCCTGGGCCAAAGGCAGGCGCCAAACCGCTGCGCCACCCAGGGATCCCTCGCCATGACTTTCATTGCTGCTGCTGCTGCTGCTGCTACCACTACTACTACTATCACTAACACTAACACCAACTCCTATACAATATTATGTATGTTGTGAAAATACTGATTTGTAGCATGGTAGGTATTCGCTATCTTGATGTTTCATCAATTGAGTTTGCCACCTAAACCAAAAGACAAAAGCAAAACAATACTCAGAGCTGTGTGATTGAACTGGACTAAATTTACAGCGTTTACTTTATTAATGTGCCGTTTAATTAATGTGCCATTCAGTCTTCATGATGGTCTTGAATAAATCAAAGGTCAATTAAGAACCTTATTTTTCTTTATCAGGCATAGTCTATATTCAGATACTAGTAAGACAGGTGCCTAGCCTTTTTCTGTTCATTTTATGACGTTTTAATTGAATATTTTCCAGAACAATTCACACAAACCATATTTTTCTAGAATCCAAACACAAACTGATTTGAATACCAGCACTGTTATACACTAAGATACATATAGTTTCCTATTTTCTTTAAACTTCTCAGAAAATTCCACGATATAAGGCACCAAACATTTCAATGCTTTAAGAAAGGAGAGCTAAATGACTTGATAGCTTTAGCTTTTCCAGTGACATTCTGATACAAACCATTTCTTCCAAAGAGCAGCTTGCCATTAACCTTGGTTAGTGTCCTTGGTTGTCACTAATACATGATAATTCTATCAGCCTCTTACATGGGTCAGAATGAGATAGTTTCTGTGGAGTTTCTTGTGAGACTCATGAAAAATCATGAATTCATGGAGAAAAATAATCCTAAGAGCATTTTAAATATGTAAAGATTAGTTAAAATGAGTATCAACTAGTTTTATTAACTGAATAGATAGCGTATTAGAATCAACAGTAGGTTGAGATGCTAAAAGAGGGAAAGGAGTGGAAATATCACTAAGAAGAGTATACAATCTGAGGATGAAGCACAACAAGAAGGTGTTGTTGCAAGATTTCCAGTTGGGATGCTGCTTGCATTTCCAAGGGAATGGCGATAGAGGATGTGAAGTAGAGGGTGGTAGTTAGTACATGAGTGTGGCTATTTCAGGATGGAGGGAGTAAAAAGGGGAGGGAGCATTAGATACATACATACAAACATACAAACATACATACTACCATTTCAAGTTGTTCTTAAGACCATCTGCCAGCATCTTGCCCTCCATTTACCTGACACGCACCATCTGCCATCATGTAACTTTCAATGACTTGTCTTCATATTAGAGGCCGCTAAAGGTTAGTACTGAGGAGGGAGATTAAATGAACAGCATTTTTCCTTAAGAGTGAAACAATGTTATTTTGAGAATCAATATATTGAGGCCATTGTTAAAGAGCTTGAGAAAAAGACCATTTAAGCAGGCACGTTATGACCAAATAATATTTAAATTATAATTTGGCATAGTTTTTCTTAGCCAACTTCACTGCCCTCAAATGCTCCTCTAATCCTTGCCCTACTCCTCCAACACACTCTATACTTAAGTAATCATCATCTACCTGAGTGCTTCCTAAGTACACCACACATTTTCACCAACTCCTTGGGCAAATCATTAACCATGCCTAATAGCCTCTCTTCCCCATATTTGCCCATCCAACTCCAATTAATGCTAATTCACATCTGCATCTGCAAGATTTCCTGCAATGTGCATTCTACATGTTCAGCTGATTTTCCTCTGACTTGACACCGGTAGAATCAGGCACTGCATTGATAAGAGAGACATAAATGAGTTCAATACCTTATAGGTAAGAGAAAAGACAAGAGGTATTTTAGTATAAATTAGAAGACAGAATGTGGAGAAATACCTAGGAAAATTTCTCCCCCTCCCTTATCATTGCCTCCATTTGCAAATATTTGTTATTGATTGAGGACCTTGGTACTACATTAGGCATTGTTGAAAACTGTGAGATAGAATTGGTTTTCTTGGAAGGAACATTATCTATGCTCACCCTCTTAGTTATGGAGCTTTCTATGTCAAATGAAATCAAACTAGACAAGGTGACCAGTTTTGACATTTGTTGTATACTCTGAAAAAAGGTACTGTGATCTGAGAAATTCATCAGTGCCTCTAGTGACTTATCCACATCCCTCCTCCAACACCTGGACACTCAGATTTATAAAACATTTGAAAAGTCCCTGACAACCTTTTCACCTTTTGCATCACAAAACTACATAAATCTTGTGTGTTTTCCTACACTGAATGTGGAAATTAAACCTCTTTTTAATATAGTATCTGTCTTGCTTGACTGGTTTATGGTGAGAAAGAAGGCCAAATATGTTTTTGAAGCAATAACTCAACAAGTACAAAGGACAAGTGTGCAAATAGCTTCATCTTACTAAGTAAGCATGTTTTTAAATCCTCATAAAATATAATGTCATACCTCATCAAAGTTGTTAAAAATTGGGGAGGGTGGCAATATTTAGGCGGCTAGAAAAGGTATAAAAGTGACTTGCAAAAGCCATCATCTCCACAAAAACATTTTTGCACGATGGAATGTGGAAAATGATGTAGGAGAACACTCGACAACAAACCACAGACAGGGAAGGCTTTAAAGACAAAGAGCTGTCTTTTATTTCACTTTTATAATCAACAAGACTAAGAGACTGCCAGTCCCAGTGAAGAATTCAGTGCAGGGAAGGGTGACAAAGCACCCAACACATGACCATATATTGCTTTGATCCTGATGTCAACTGATGAGAACTATATTCCTAAAAAAAAAAAAAAGAAAAAAAAAAGAAAAAACAAAACAAAACAAAATTCTTCTAATGCCTAGAAGGATCTAATCATTGCTTTGGAAACCCTTCAGGGCTAACTCAGTTGCTCTGAGAAAGGCAATTAAAATAATGAACTTTAAATTATGATTTGATTGAGATCTGTGTACATCTTATTTCTCCAACAAAATTAGAAACTATGTCACCTACTTCCAACCTCTTGTTAACAATAATTAATAACTAAAATAATTAATTTTCTGATTTACTTGGCAAACAGTAAAAGAAATCTAGGTATGACACTGTATCAGGTGTCATGAGAAAGAAAATAGCCATGTGGGGAGGGTCAGACAGTCCTGGGCTCGAAATCTACCTTGGGTAAAGAGCATAACCTCTCCAAGCTTCTGTTTCCTCCCTGGGAAAGTGGGATAATAAGCAAGTTAAAAAATAAGTTTATAGAACAATGGCACTCAGCTGGCATTCAGTCCCTATTGATAAATGGCACTAAAAGGGAATTGAGTAAATCATGGTACTTATTCCCAAAGAACTTAAAATCTAGGAAGCCATATAAAACAGGTGACAAATAATTTTTATAAAACGTCATCTCACTGGTACCCCTAAGAACAAAGTCATTCTTCACAGCCAATTTTCCTGGTTGGCTAAGGATTTTACACTTCTAAGCATTTTTTTAAAAAATTATTTAAGTTCAAAGTGTTTCTATTAATATCTTATATATTTGTTTGCTTTTCCCCATGATAACCTAAACATCATTTAATTTTCATAACTCTGCAATCACATTATGAACATCAGCGTAGGGCACTTTACTAAGTGGGAACTTTGCTAGGTTTATTTGCTCTATCTTCAATGGCCTTAAATTGTTCTAATTTTGAGGATTTCTGTGTGATATTTTTAGAAAGTCTCTTGTCCTTTCATCAGATGTAACTTCTAAAGCTGTAAGAGTTTGCGTCTATAATATCGCTCTGTCTCCTAATTTACTGCTTCAAATCTACAGTAGTCCAGGGATGGAAATCACTAGCAAGTCAAAACTGCTTTTACATTTTCTATAAACATTATGTATTCATTAAAAATTAAAAATACATATCAACCTTTAAATTTGAAGTTATTTCAGAAGTCACTAAGCAGAGTCATAGGTTTTCAACCCAAAGTTTAAAATATCAGCCTCATAACATACCAAAAAACATTAAAAACGAAATAAACTGAGCACTGCAGTAAACATGATTGATGAAGGATTAATGTCTTTATATACAAGTTCATATAAATCAACAAGAAGACAATGAAATAAAAGGCAATATGTAAAGCAAGTCACAAAGAAGACATGATAATTAGTGAATGTACATACATATGAGAAAATGTCTAACCTTTTTAATGATCTAAGAAGTATATATATCAGCCTCTAGCGACTAAAGTAACAATTTTAAAAAATATTTTAAATGAAAAAATGTTTTTAACTTTGTGAGAGTTGTGCATCTGTGTTCTGTTTTAAAAGGCAATTTGGCAATCAACATAAGGAATCATTAAAAAGTCCACCGTTACATAATATTTGGAAAGGCAAAGATAACATAATAATAACATTTACTGTTAAAATTGGAAGGAAGATACTAGTAGTCCAAAAATAAGGGATAGGTGACAGAAATTACGTTTCTTGAGTTAAATACAGTTATGTGGCGGTGGATTAACTAACCATGTTAAATATACAGGTTTAAATATGCTCTGAAGTCTCCTCTATGTATAAAACAGTGAGATATTGGTATGTATTGACAGACTAACAGAATAAAAGAGAAAATTCAGAAATGGATGCAAGCACCATGGAAACTTATTACATGATAAAAGTGTCATCTCAAATCACTGGAGAAAAGGATGGACTTTTTAAAAAATGAGGTTGAGTAAAGGGTAGCCATCTAGAAAAACACAAAGGGGAATCCTACCTCACACCATATATCACAATTAACTCTAAATGACTTAAACATCTAAATGTTAAACAAAAACAAACAAAAAACATACAAGTACTAGAAGAAAGCACAGATACACAGGAAGCCTTTCTAGTTATGATCCAAATTCAATAAAATTTGATAAATAATATAAAATTATAGAAAAAAGTCACATAACTTTTCAAAAAAGCAAAGTCAAGACTAATGACGAAACATTTGCAATGTGTACCACAAAAAATAAATCTTCAATTTGTCACTTTAATATGTAAAAGCTCTTAGAAATTGAGAAATAAAAAAACAATTTTAAATGCCAATAGAAAAAAACATACAGGGGATCCCTGGGTGGCTCAGCGGTTTAGCGCCTGCCTTCAGCCCAGGGCGTGATCCTGGGGTCTCGGGATCGAGTCCCACATCTGGCTCCTGCATGGAGCCTGCTTCTCCCTCTGCCTGTGTCTCTGCTTCTCTCTCTCTCTCTCTCTCTCTCTCTCTCTCTCTATCCCTATGTCTCTCATGAATAAATAAATCAAATCTTAAAAAAAAGAAAAAAATGTACAAAATATAAAGTTGACCCCCAAAAAAGGTATACAAATTTCCCAGCCCATAAAAATAAAAAAAGATGGAATTCTCAAAGTAGAAAAATTCAAAGTATAACTATACCTACTAGATTTTTTAAAATGTTAATATTTGACAGCATACTCTGTTGGTAAGGCTGAGTAGAAAAAGGTATTGTTACATATTAATGTGAAAGGTACAATATTTTGTAACTTTATGGATAATATAGTAATACCTAAAAAACTATGTGCACTTACTCTTAACCAAGCAATACTACTTCTTGAATTTTACCTTAAAGATCCACCTCTAAAATTAAAAAACAACATACATTCATGGTTTACTTAGAAAAATAATAATTTTGCAATAATGATAATAATTTCAAATGATACTTTTGTAATATAAAAAACAGAAATAGCCTAAATGCTATTGAAAAAACTTCTGATACTTCAACACAATGAAATTATATGAAGCTATAAAATCAAACAAACAAAACAAGGAAAAGTTCTGAGAACTGCTAATAAGGGTGATTTACAGGCAACACTGTCAAGTGAAAACAACAAAATATAGAACAATATATATACCAAGCATTTTGTGTAAAAAAAAAAATAAGGAAGAATAAGAATATACATATCTCAGGGGCACCTAGGTGGCTTAGTCAGTTGAGCATCCTACTCTTGATTTTTGGCTCAAGTCATGATCTCAGGGTCATGAAATCAAGCCCAGCATGGAGACTGCTTGGGATTCTCTCCCTCTCTCTCTCTCTCTCTCTCTCTCTCTCATCTTCTGTCCCTCCTCAACACCCCTCTCTCTCTCCCCCAAAAAAGAAATATACGTATCTTAGTTTACTCATCCCTTTTTGCATAGTTTTGACTTTTAAACTATGTAAAAGATTTACCATTCATAAAACAAAATTAAATTAAAAAGAATTTTAAAAAATAGTGTCCCTCTGCTTAGAGGAGTTCTTGAATCATAAGAGATGCTATGCTTACCCATATAGGGCAAACTGAAAGTTCTGAATTATAAAGCCTTAGGCTGGAGCTTCCTATGGGAGTTAATTCTGAAGAATTTTAGCCCTCTCAGAGGGCCCCACATGACTGGGACCCAGCTGCCCAGAGCCATCACCTTCTCCATAAGCAGCCTTCATTGACTTTTTTCCTCGTGTCTGATTTCACTTCTTTAACATGCTTCCTTGGATCACTTCCCTGAAGTAATTTTTATTCAAATCTTTGTTTCATGTCTGCTCTGGGAACACCCAAACCAAGAAGGGTTATATTACTTTTAATTCGAAAATTTAAGTCACAAGAGTTATCATTTTATCATGAATTTAAAATAATTCCATATATTAATGCAAAGATAACACATGATCCAATGGGCCAACTGATCATTAAGAATTGTGGTCAATAAGACACTGGAAAGGAATTTAGGTAAATTTAATTAGGGCTTCCTTCCTCTACACTGTTAACACTTTTCCCTGCCAGTCCGGATTCAAAGGGTTACCGTATCTGCAAGTGGCTGGAACCTGAGTAGAAATTCCTGTGTGTCTGTGTGTCTGCTTCCCCTGTGGGCTAAGTGAGCCTCATACATAAGCCTGTTCCTCAGAGCCCCAGAAGCTCCAGGAAGGAGAGTCTGAGTTCTCTAGGCCCTTGAGTGTGGAAAACTGAAAGGCAAAGAGAGCAGGGAGCTTTATTCAGGAACATTAGCAGGAGAATAAAAGCCAATTACCTTCCTCCACACTGAGCAGCTGTATAGGGCAAAATCCACTTTCTTGCCTTTTCTCATTTCTAAAGTCTGCCTACATTCCTACGCTCATGATTCTCTTCTGTCTTACAAGCTTGCGATGGCAGGTAGAGTCTTTCTCCTGTCACATCACTCTAATACTCACTCTTCTCCCTTCTTTTTTTCATATTTGAAGGACATTTGTGATGACATTGGAACCTTCTGGATAATCCAAGATAATCCCTTTAATTTAAACCTAATTCCATCTGCAAATTGAATTCCCCTTTGCCAACTAACCTAACCTATCCACAGATTTTAGGGTGAACAGCCAATCGGGAGGTCACTATTCTGCCTACAGTAAATGGTGTGTATTTTTTAACTCTGACATTTTCTAGTTGGTTAATTGCTGATTTCCAGGAATGCTACTATTTTATGTATATTAATCTTGAATCTGAGAACATGCCAAACTCATGTATAAATTGTTCTAATGACATAGCCGATGTCTCTCTTGGATTTTCTACTTAGTTTCATTATTTGTAATTTTTTTCTTAGAAAATTATCTACTTCATCTAAAATTTCAGGTTATTGCTACAATATGGCCATACTACTCTCCTTTGAACTGTAAATCCCTTTTGTATCTGTAGTTTCAAGGTGTTTTCCTTCCAGTGCTATTGATTTGTGCTATCTTCCTTTTTTTCTTACTCACATCTACACATGGCAATTTCTCATGCAGCTGCCTACAGATAGTTTTGTGTCACTGACAAATCCTCCTGTAAGAAAGGAGATTATAAGGTATTTGAGAGAGGAGCGAAAGGTCAAAGCACCTGAATGAGGCTGCTTCTCTTGGTAGACAGAGATGATGCGAGGAACTTAGAAAAGACGAGTGTTTAGTGATTTGAATAAATATCCGCAGAACAGTCTATCAGAATGGCTCTCTATAAGTTAGCCTCTATGAATATGGAAAGAATGCTATAATACCTTTGTTACCCATCTAACTCCATAATTTATCTTGCATTTTCAGACTCTCATAAATATTTAATAAAGTGTTACTGACATGGGAATTGGAGACATATAAATCTATTTATGTAATAGCTCTAAGACTCACTTGTGACTGACACTTTGCATAAGCAAAGCAATAGATAAAATTATATATGATAGTTAATGTACTGCTTGCAAAAGGCAGTCCGACAATCTCATTCTTAAACTCATTAAGAAATAAATGGATTACCTATAACAGAATGGCTGGGGATATGATTAGTAGCTGAATATGGAAAAGGTGAGCGATGTGACAAAGAATTAACACGGGAAAAGAAAAGGTATACCCAATGTGTGCAGTATCATGTGGAAAGGAAGGAATTTGCACCATCACAGAATAAAAGTTGCAGAAATTACATGGAAACAGACTACTCCACAAAGACTGTCAATAAATCTCATGAGGAACTAATTTCCCCAGATAGAAACAGGATTTCAGGTCTTTTATAAGAGAACAGATTGCAGGTAAAGGCAACGTAAACACATTAGAACCTCTGTCACGACAACAAGCAGGTAGAAGAAGTGAAATGAGGACACCACAGCTATGACTTAGATCAAACCTTTCACAAAAATCCCAAAATTATAAACAAATCAGAATTAGGCAGTCTGAAGAGCAGAGAAGAGAACCCATCATAAGGAGGGAAAAAATCCTGGGAAAAAAAACCAAAGCAGCAGGTAAGAAAACATTTCACAACGTCAGATGCATTGAGCACTTATTATTTTAATACCCAAACATCACCTATTCTTTCAAGAAATTCTCCTCCAGCCACGTGGCTCTGGTGTTAGCTGATTATGACTGAGTCCCACCTGGCTGGCTAGACTGTCTGTATTCTACTGAGCAAAGCTAATCAGAGTCTGTTGAGACTGACCAAGTTGGTGCTAGAACTCTCCCATTTGTCTGGCTATAGCAATGTGAACAAGGTCTTCCCACAGAAGGTTTCCTCGCTAGTGGAGAACTCAGAGAAAAAGAGCCTTCATGCTGAGAGGAAAAAGATAAATGTAGAATCCCAACAGTGAGATTCTAGATCTAGTCAGCCCTAATGTGAGCTCTACACCAGCCCCTCCTAACGATTTGCTTATATGAACTGATAAATTCCTCTCTGTTAAAACTATTTCAAATTGGTTTTCTGTCTTCAAAGACTCATGACCAAGAGACCAACTACACACATGCAGTCAAGAAAACACACACACACACACACACAACACACACACACAAAAAAAACCTTTACAAAGAAAAAGGAAGTGAATCTGAGAGTATTTAGGCAGCTGGACAGGAGAACTGAAAACTTGAGCAGAAGAAAGTGTGTCTCCTTAAATGTGGTATGCTACGATTATTTCACATTGCTTTTGTAAGTGGATTAAAAATTATGGTTAGCTGACCAGTAAGGGCATATTAGTAGTCCCAGGGGCCAAAACGAACACTGGAGGAAGAACCTCCATGTGGCTGACACGGTGGCAACAGGGAAAAGATTTATGCTTCCTCTGGAGCCTGATCACACCCAGGCTTATTTCCTCTTCACTTGAAGTGTCCATTTGAGGTTTGGCAGCTCCTTCTGAACTGACAGAACCTAATAAATTTCTTTCCCAACTCTCTTTTGGAATTAGGTGGCAACTTCCTTGTAGAATCACCTCTTGATTGAGACATTCCTGCAAATAAATTAAGGTCTAGTAGCTATTACTTCTACCCTTCTGTTTGTAGAGCAGGAGGTGACACGACAGGACTGAGAGAAGTGCCAAAGATCCACGGGGCACAGACAAAGCCAAATTAATCTAAGGAGCAGGAAATGTAATCTATGGCCAAATATTGGATGAGACGGTCCACACAGCTAACCTGGAAAACACACTCAAACCCTTTTTCAGTACTCTGTCCTCTGGAGTGTGAACAATTGACAGAGTACTGATTCCCCCTACCCTTTTAAAATTGATTTCTAATTAACAGTGTTATCTTAGTTTCAGGTATATAGTATAATGATTGAACATTTCTCTACATTACTCTGGGCTCATCAGAGTAAGTGTACTCTTAATCCCCTTTATATTTTACCCATCCCTTCCATCCACCTTCCCTCTGGCAACCACCAGTTTGTTCCCTGTATTTAAGAGTCTGGTTTTTTGTTTTTTTTTTTTTGTCTCTTTTTTCCTTTGTTTGTTCATTTGCTTTGTTTCTTAAATTCCAAAAGTATGAGTAAAATTATATGGTATTTTTCTTTCTCTAACTTATTTCATTTAGCATTATATCCTCTAGGTCCATCTATGCTGTCCCAAATGTTAAGACCCTATTCTTTTTTATGAATGAGTAATATCCCATTACATAGATGGATGGATGGATAGATTTAAAGACAGATATATAGATATAGATATCTCACAACCTTAAGCATCCATCCATCTATGAATGGACACTTTGGTTGCATCCATATCTCGGTTATTATAAACAATGTTGCAATAAAATAGGGGTGCATATATCTTTTCAAATTAGTGTTTTTGTTTTTTGGGTAAATATCCAGTAGTGGAATTACTGGATGACAGAGTACTGATTTTAATTAGCCTCTAACTCATTTGAACCTCTTTGTGACAACGGAAAGTAATTTAACCTCTCTCTGCCCCTCTTTCTTCTGGATCAAAACATGGCTCGTCATTATCATACAATGTCTAATAATCTTAGCTTTGTATTTGTTACATGTAAATTAAATAGCTTTTTACCTTTTAAAAAAATTATGACAGGTCATAGAGAAATCTGATCAGGATTCAGGTACCTTGGACTTCATTTCATTAGTAATGACCTTGAGTACTAAATTATCCTAGGAATATCCTACATTTCCAAACAATTCCAAAAGACATGGTAAATGAAATAATTCCTTAGAATCCAGGTAGCAAACCTTTACTAAAATATAGTAACCTCGGGACACCTGGGTGGCTCAGCAGCTGAGCATCTGCCTTTGGCCCAGGGCATGATCCGGGGATCCAGGATCGAGTCCCACATCAGGCTCCCCACGGGGAGTCTGCTTCTCCCTCTGCCTGTGTTTCTGTCTCTCTCTCTCGCTGTGTCTCTCAAGAATAAATAAATAAAAATCTTCAAAAATAAAAAAAATATATAGTAACCTCAACCACTCTGTAGTTGAGTATTCTCTTACAGCATTTTCAACATCAGTACACAAATTATAACGGCCCTAAGTGACTGAAATTTAACATGTAATGAGCAACTACAGTGAACCAGGTACTAAGCATGGTGACCCCAGCAATAAAAATAACAACCTATATAATAACTAGGATAATGACTAATATGACTTGTACTTAGTATGTGGCAGGCATTTTACTAAGCATTATTTCTCTCTCTTTAAAAAAAAATATGGAATGCTTCATGAATTTGTGTGTCATCCTTGCACAGATGTCATGCTAATCTTCTCTGTAGCATTCCAATTTTAGTATATGTGCTGCTGAAGCAAGCACTAAGCATTATCTCATTTAACCCTTTTAGCACTATGAGGTAGGATCTATAATTATTTACGTGTTACAATTGAGGCTCAGTGAGGTTAAGTAATTTGCCAAAGGTCACATGGTTAATTGGTGGAGAACTGAGACCAGAACCCACACTTCCTATTCTGGGTGAAACTGCATTCCCCACAAGAAAGATCTTTTGAAGATCTGCCTTGGAATAGACCTTGTTTGGAAAAACAGTTATTGCAGATATAATTAGTTAAGAGAAGGTCTACCTGAAGTAGGGTGGCCCCCAACCCAGTATGACTGGCGTCCTTGTAAGAAAATGAACACGAATACAGAGACACACAGCAAAATGAAAGATAACAATGAAGACAGAGCTTGGAGTGATGTAGCTGCAAACCAAAGAAAGCCAAAGACTTCCAGCAAACTACCAGAAGCAGAAAGATCCAAAGGTGGATTTCCCTACAGGTGTCAGAGGGTGCATGGCCCTGCTGACACCTTGATTTCAGACTTCTAGTCTAGAACTAGGAGAAAATACATTTCTGGGTTTTGCAACTACCTAGTTTGTGGTACTTTGTTACAGCAGCATTAAAAATCTAATAGACTTCTTTGCAGATGACATGATACTGTACATAGAGAACCCAAAAGACTCCACCCCAAGATTGCTAGAACTCATACAGCAATTCGGCAGTGTGGCAGGATACAAAATCAATGCCCAGAAATCAGCAGCATTTCTATACACTAACAATGAGACTGAAGAAAGAGAAATTAAGGAGTCAATCCCATTTACAATTGCACCCAAAAGTAGACCTGCCCTACGATACCTAGGAATAAACCTAACCAAAGAGGTAAAGAATCTATACCCTAAAAACTACAGAACACTAATGAAAGAAATTGAGGAAGACACAAAGAGATGGAAAAATATTCTATCCTCATGGATTGGAAGAATTAATATTGTGAAAATGTCAATGCTACCCAGGGCAATTTACACATTTAATGCAATCCCTATCAAAATACCATGGACTTTCTTCAGAGAGTTGGAGCAAATCATCTTAAGATTTGTGTGGAATCAGAAAAGACCCTGAATAGCCAGGGGAACATTGAGGAAGAAAATCAGAGCCAGGGGCATCACAATGCCAGATTTCAGGTTGTACTACAAAGCTGTGGTCATCAAGACAGTGTGGTACTGGCACAAAAAACAGACACATAGACCAATGGAACAGAATAGAGAATCCAAAAATGGCACCTCAACTCTATAGTCAACTAATATTCAACAAAGCAGGAAAGACTATCCACTGGAAAAAGGACAGTCTCTTCAATGAATGGTGCTGGGAAAATTGGACGGCCACGTGCAGAAGAATGAAACTAAACCATTCTCTTACACCAGACACAAAGATAAACTCAAAATGGATGAAAGATCTAAATGTGAGACAAGAATCCATCAAAATCCTAGAGGAGAACACAGGCAACACCCTTTTTGAACTTGGCCAAAGCAACTTCTTGCAAGATACATCTATGAAGGCAAGGGAAACAAAAGCAAAAATGAATTATTGGGACTTAATCAAGATAAAAAGCTTCTGCACAGCAAAAGAAACAGTCAACAAAACTAACAGACAACCTACAGAATGGGAGAAGATATTTGCAAATGATATATCAGATAAAGGGCTAGTATCGAAGATCTATAAAGAACTTATTAAACTCAACAGCAAAGAGACAACCAATCCAATCATGAAATGAGTAAAAGACATGAACAGAAATCTCACAGAGGAAGACATAGACATGGCCAACAAGCACATGAGAAAATGCTCTGCATCACTTGCCATCAGGGAAATACAAATCAAAACCACAATGAGATACCACCTCACACCAGTGAGAATGGGGAAAATGAACAAGACAGGAAACAAAACATGTTGGAGAAGATGTGGAGAAAGGGGAACCCTCTTGCACTGTTGGTGGGAATGTGAACTGGTGCAGCCACTCTGGAAAACTGTGTGGAGGTTCCTCAAAGAGTTAAAAATAGACCTGCCCTACGACCCAGCAATTGCACTGTCGGGGATTTACCCCAAAGATACAGATGCAAAAAAAAAAATGCAAAAAAAATGCAAAAAAAAAAAAAAAAAGATACAGATGCAGTGAAACGCTGAAACACCTGCACCCCGATGTTTCTAGCAGCAATGTCCACAATAGCCAAACTGTGGAAGGAGCCTCTGTGTCCATCGGAAGATGAATGGATAAAGAAGATGTGGTTTATGTATACAATGGAATATTACTCAGCCATTAGAAACGACAAATACCTACCATTTGCTTTGACATAATAAAACTAGGGGGTATTATGCTGAGTGAAGTAAGTCAATCAGAGTAGGACACACATTATATGGTCTCATTCATTTGGGGAATATAAAAAATAGTGAAAGGGAATAAAGGGGAAAGGAGAAAAAAATGAGTGGGAAATATCAGAAAGGGAGACAGAACGTGAGAGACTCCTAACTCTGAGAAACGAACTAGGGGTGGTAGAAAGGGAGGTGGGCAGGGGTGGGGGTGACTGGATGACGGGCACTGAGGGGGGCACTTGATGGGATGAGCACTGGGTGTTATTCTATATGTTGGCCTATTGGACACCAACAAAAAATAAATTTATTTTAAAAATGAGTGGGAAATATCAGAGAGGGGTGACAGAACATGAGAGATTCCTAACTCTGGGAAACGAACAAGGGGTAGTGGAAAGGAAGGTGGGTGGGGGGTTGGGGTGACTGGATGATGGGCACTGGGGGGCACTTGACAGGATGAGCACTGGGTGGTATGCTATATGTTGGCAAATTGAACTCTAATAAAAAAATTAAAAAAAAATAAATCTCAGGTGGAAAAAAAGAAGACTAATGGAATGCTTAACTCTAATGCCTTCAGCATGCCATGTATTTTTTTTTTTTTTTTTTTAGCATGCCATGTCTTATTACCACATCAGCTTAAAGTCTCTCCTGGATGATAAAAGAAATATTCAATTACATGAAAAATAGATATAATTTTTCAGTTTTATTAAATTCTAATTACACAAAGATCCACATAAGAGATCTTTTTTTTTAAATCAGAGTTCCTATTCTCTGCCTCACCTGTGGTAAACATAATTTTTGTAGTTATTTTAAAATATTTTATAAAATAGCCTTTTAAATGATGGAAATGGCCAACATTTATCCTAAAGCAATTTTCATCTTTAAAAAAGGAGTCATTGTATTTTGTGGGTGGCCATTCAACTGTTTTATTTAAATTACCACACTCTAGGAACTCATCTGGAAGAAACAAACACATAGTAGAAAGGACAAACAAGACAAGCTCACATGATACATGAGCCTATGCAGCCAACAATTTACTAGACCACAGACATGGATTTTGCTGCAAAGGAAAGAACAGGTAGAGAGAATACAGACTCAGGGAATAGAGGAAAGATACAGTGAGGATACCTTATCTTGAAAGTGATAGAGAAAGAAAGACCAGGAAAAGCAGGTTCAGGTGAGCAGAGGAAATAGAATGAAGGTAAAGATAGGAGGGAAAGCCTGTGGAGAACCTGGAAGGAGATTAGATGGGGGGTAGAGGTTGGGGGGAAAGAGAAAGAGGGGAGAAAAGAGATGAGGCAGGAGGGTCAGTAAAGGAGAAAAAAACTATCTGAATTGTGTGAAGGTGTGAGATTCTTTGTCTTTCTGTTTACTGATATGCATGGCAGACATTTTCTTCAGGGTCCCAGTGGCTGCTTCAACAGAATGAAATGAGACATCCCATGACACTTTCTCATAATGGTAAGTAACCATCAAAAACTCAAAGGAGGAAAATACTCTTATAAAGTGTCTTCTTTTTTTTTTTTTTTCAATCTTGGCAAAGTCTGTTTTCTGAAACAAAAGAGCAGTGTATATCCCCATCGTGTTGTTGAAGAGTCCCTTTTAAGAGCCGCCACATCACATGCAATACTTGATCACCATTAAAGCCCAAGTTTTCTAGTGCCAAGAGCCAAGTGTGTTGTGGTTTGATCTTTGAGAAATATTTCTGGATAGTAAAGATCAAGGGCCATAAATTTGGAGGCACATCTTGTCACCATTCTGTTTGTGCTGTTACAACATGATATTTATTAGGAGCAGAGCTTCTCCAGTAAAGGGCATAATTACAACAGCCCATACTACACAAGTAGCATTTTTTAATGTATCTTATTTAATTTTTAAGTATATATAATTATAAATGTATTTATTATGTACCATAAATATAAATATATATATGATATAAAATTACATGAAAAGATAGGGGGTTCAAAGTAAAATTCTCCTTTAATAAATTCAAACCAGGAAAAGCATCGTGAAAAAACGAAAGGAAAGTCAGCAGCATTAAAGTTGCAGATCTTGAAGCAGGTTTTTATTATGCTTTAAGAATAAACATTCTGCTAGTTTAGAGCACATGAGCATTTCCAAATACCTAAATAAAGGAAGAGTATCTCAAAGAGAAAGTGTTCTTCAAGTACTGCTTCAACTTTCAGTGCTAGAAAATGTTTCTATATTTAATATATTGATAAATGTCTCCTCTTTCTGCAACACATCACATATGTTTTTAATGTGTGCATGTCTTTTTATAATCTAGGCATCCCTTTTTTCTCATACTTTGGGGTTTTTAATTCAATTAAGCAATAGCCAGTTAAAACATGCAGATGAAAGCTAATACTAGGAAGTAGAATTTGATAAATGATAAAAATCACTTATATAGCTAGAATTCTCTAACATTGTAGACAATGGGGTGATCACCCATTGCAGGAACAGACTAGAGGAAGGTTTCATGCAAAGATAGGATGGGACCCAGGGCTGACCAGTCTCACCGAAGGAGAGAGGAGGGAATTCCAGGCAGGGAAAGGCCTAGAGAAGGACAGACTATTGGAATGTGGGTGGAGGAAGTGGAAAGACCAGCCTGTGGGGAAGAACACATGGAGAAAGAAAGTTGACTAGGTCAGTTATGACTGGAAAGTCCCCGCAAGAAGTGGCCAGTGGAGCCTCGTGGGAGAGGAAAGATAGGAAGAAAGCAGTGGTTGACTGAACTGGCTCCAATATGAAAAATGAATTTCACTGCAGCAAAAGCAAAATGCAGATATATTAAACCGTTGCGCAAAACAGCAATGACCCAGGCAGCAGATGGTGACAGCCTGGGGAAGACTGACAGTGGTGAAAATGGAAGGAAGGAGTATTACGCAAGATGATTGCTCAGAGCTTGGAGACAGGATGCTGCAGTTTTATCTGTAGGACCTGCATCGTGCTTCTCATTGGCTAGTGGTGACAAAACTCTTCTTAAGCCTTTTAGCCTTAGGTCAGGCAGTGACTCTCAATGCTTAAGAGTCCGGCAGAGAAACGCTCTTTTTCTCCCCCAGCTTTACTGAGGTAAAATTGACAAATAAAATTATAAGATAGAGAAAGTGTACATCACAGAGAAATACTCTTTGAAAGCTATAATTGAAGAATGGAAGATCACTCCTACAGCCTTCAAAACAAACCACTCAATTCTGCAAATATCTCTCTTGAGATGGCATCTTTTTTTTTTAATTAGAATTTTTAATGCATTCTTTTCATAGTAACCTTGCCCTTGCTGCCCTCAAATTATTTTCCTTGGGTATATTTGAATCAGGATTTCAGGAAAGATACTTTATGTTTCCCCAACCCGCTTTGCATAAGCAGAACCACACGAGCAATGTGAAGGTATATTTTAAATGAAATATGCTTTCTATACAGTGGAAAACTCAATCCTGAGGCTATACATCTGGAAACTTCAAAACTCTGAATCAATTCTAATGACCAAAGAATACGTATAAAAAAGTTTTTTTTTTTTTGGGGGGGGGGGTGGCGCCTGGGTGGCTCAGTCAGTTAAGCATCTGCCTTTGGCTCAGGTCATGATCTCAGGGTCCTAGGATACAGCCCCATGTCAGGCTCTCTGCTCATCGTGGAGTCTGCTTCTTCCTCTCCCTCTGCCTCCTGCTCCACCTACTTGTACTCTCTCACTCTCTGTCAAAATAATAAATTATTTTTTTAAACTGTTTTTTAATTAAAAAATAAAAATAGTTTTTTTTAATATTACTGAAAAATCAAAAGAGATTTGAACATATTCATGCACTTATATACATGAACTCTATTCGTAAGCAAAGATGCAAAGCTTCTCAAAGTTTAACCAGGGTTTAAACACTTTTCTAATGAGAGGGCTACCTGCATTCTCAGGTAGGTGGAAAATAGAAATATAGAAGTAGCAAGACTGGGGCCTCCCATTCATTGTTTAATTTGATTAACAAATTGATTCATTTATTAAACAACTATTCATTCATTGACTATCCTTTTCTATGCATTATGACAATTACAAAGATGAATAAGAACCTGTCCCTGGGTGAATAATAGTGAAGTCTAGGATTTAATAGTACATTGCAGTTTACCAAGTCCTTTCTCTTAACATGTGAAGATCTCTTCAGAAGAAGTTGGGAACCACTTCCATTTTTTTAGATCAGAAAGTAGAACCATAATAGTCTTCTGCAACTCATATCTCTTATGCTCATACCCACCACTGTTTCTTGGGCTATTCTCTTTCTTCCAATGAGAATTCTCTCACGTATTCATTCAGACATTAATGCTATTCATAAATATAACTGAATACCCACCATGTGCCAGCCACCAAAGGCTTTGGGATAGGTAAGGTGAAATAAATAGAATCATTGTCTTCAAGGAATTCATATCCCAGTGAGTAAAAAGGCAAGTAAAAGTTATAGGGAAGTGATCAATGGCCCAAAAGAAAGCCCAGTGGGCCAATGAGCAAATCTCCAGGGGCTCTCTCTCGAGGGCCATGCAAATCTGACCATCCAAGTTCAAGAAGCATCTTCACCCTATAGCCTTCACTTTAGAAACCCTCAGTTCACATTTGTTTGGTTTTCCCCTAAATTTCCAAACAATTAGAATCTACAATTTAGTCCTTTAATATATATTTCCTTTTATATCTCCACCTTTTATTTTTTTTTAAGATGTATTTATTTATTTGAGATAGTGTGTGTGTGAATAGGGGGTAGGGCAAAGGGACAAAGTAAGACAGAAACTGAGCCAAATAGCTGCTTAACTAACTGAGCCACACAGGTGCCCTGGTTATTAATCTGTATTCTTAGAGGGTAGTCAAACTATTTTCTAAGGACATAAAATTATTTACTGTCATCACCTAATATATGTTTATTCTCTATTGGAGTCATGGCATTAAAATGAATACCATGGAACACTAGACTTCTCAGTACCTAATACTATGGAAATATGGGACTGTCATCAACATCTGAATCAGTGTTGTCCCACATAAATATAATGAAAGCCATGTATAGAATTTCTACTGTCTACATTTTAGAAGAAAAAGAAAAAGAAACAGGTGACATTAATTTTAATAATGTATTTAAACCCAATGTATCCAAAAATTTATCATTTCAACATGTAAGCAATATTAAAAACATTAGTGAGATATTTTATATTCTTTTTACTAAGTCTTAGAAATCCAGTGTATATTACAGCACATCTCAATTTGCAGGCTGAATTTTTATCAGAAATACGTGATTGGTATTAGGAATGAAATTTAAAATTTACAGTTTAAAAAGTAGATTTCCAGAAACCTAGTTATTCCCCCCAAAATACTTAATTATTAGTTTTTTAAGACGTTATTTATTTATTCATGAGAGACACACAGAGAGAGGCAGACACAGGCAGAGGGAGAAGCAAGCTCCCTGCGGGAAGCCTGATACAGGACTCAATCCCAGGACCCTGTGATCACCACCTGAGCCAAAAGCAGACGTTCAACCACTGAGCCACCCAGGCGTCCCTTAATTATTTTTAGTAATTACAAAAATATGTTTTGAAATTTAACTATAAGTTAATTAAGTGAAATAAAATTGGAAACAAATTAAAAACTCAGTTCCTCAGTTGTACTAGCACCAAAAGCTGTGGCTACCATACTAAACAGCGCAGACCTAGATCAATCTCTATCCACATTTCTTCTTCAACAATGTGTAAAACATATGCTTATTTCTCTTATTTTGGTTTGTACTTTGTTATTTAATGGGACTCTCCTTTAAGAGGTGATAATGGGAGATGATCATAGTAGCTAAGCAAAGGAAGGGCCAATCCTGGGTCCAGTCAAGGGTACAAGCTAAGTGGGAGCTCTCTTCATCTGGACCCCTTGAGAATGCACCTTAACTTTTTGTGTTTTTGTATATTTGACCTTGAGTCTTTACCATAGGCAGGAGGAAAAGAAGGAATGAAAGAATGATAAAGGCTTTCTAGGCTCCCAGGTACTTCTTCCCCACATAAGGCCATGTGACCTCTTAGAGGTCTCTTTCATTTACTCAGAATGTAGATAAGTGCTTATTAGTTATATATGTCTGTACTTTTTTTTCATAAAAGGACCATAGTTAGGGGAAGACATTTTAGCACATATTTTAAAACTTCTGTGTACACAAACTCATGTGAGAAATTTGTTAGAATGTCGAGTCCAAAGCCCTATTTCCAAAGATTCTAATTTTGCCCTAGGCTTTCAAGGAGAAAGACTCTCTCTCTTTGCTCTCTTCATTCTCTTATGGCCAGGATAGTCTATCAGACCTATGGATTTCCCTTCTTGGGGAAGTGGATTCTCATTCCCTAAATGGTTCAGCATGAGGCTCAGCCCAGACACATGGCACAGTTTTCTTCCTTTTCCCATTAGGAAAACTGAAAAATTCAGAATACCAAAGTAAGAAGGTCATAGAGAAAATAACATCACAACCCCTTTGGCTGTTTAGTGTTGGGTTAAAGGAGCAAGGTCGTGTCTGTGAAACCTGAGTGAGACCTGGCCCAGATCACCAGGGTACAAGCCACATGGAAATCTAGTCTGAAAAGCCAAGCCAGGTAGTCAAGATGGCCATTATTTTACTGTGTCCTTAGTTCCCCTGTAGTAGGTATCTGGATGGGATTCAAAATCTTAGTCACCTTTGACACATTAACACTGATTCTTTGCAAACAAGTATTTTGTTTCCTCACAAAAATCTCCTTGTTCCTGTCACCAAAGAAAAGAAAATAAACTATTAGCCTGCCTCATGGCTTATACATTTATTTTACTTGGATAAAAGGAAGTACTGCACACTTTTCATTAACCAACTTAAGAGAAAAAGGAACTCAACCATAACTACTTCTTGTTTAGATTAGAAATTTAAAAGATGGAAAAGGGACTGGAATGCTGGGGGAGACCCAAGTGTATGGCAAAGCTACGATGTGTACAGAGATTGCTACAACAGTATAACTAAAAACTTGGGGACTCAGTATTGCATTGCTTAATTTGACATGGTGGAACTGCTTTTGCAAATACACATTTTTAATGCTGACAATTAATAGCAGTGGACAACAACACATTTTGCATGTATGTAATTATTTCAAAGTGACTTCTCTCTTCCAATTAGTCTTTATAAGATCTCTGAGACATAAATGTTCTTTTCTAGAATTTAATACCCAAAGAAGTTATTTCCCCAAACTTGCTCTTATGACTGACAGAGCTGAGGCACAAAACTGTATTTTTAGGCTTCACGAAAGCACATGATTTCATGCCCTAATCGGGCTATTCAGAAACGGATGGGGCAAAATGAGATGTAGTCACTAACATCTGTGACTAATAAGCTCAGCTGGGTAGGGTCTTTCCAACCTCCTTCTCTCTAACCTCCTTCCATTAATTAGTCACCAAGTTTAGTCCTTTTAACCCTTTCATATCTCTTCACTCCTTTCCTCCTTCTTCATCAGCAGTGTCTAAATTCATCCCAAACTCCTGAACATTTACCAAATGTCTCCTAATATTCTGATCACAGCATTGTTTCTTTGCACATGGGTTTACCTCGGCCTGAGATGACTTCCTTCCTTCCTTGTCCACTTCTGAACTTTAGAAAAGAACTTAATTCCTTCATCGTCTATCCATAAATCTCATCTCTATTTTGTAGGTAAGACTTTTCCCAGAAGGGATAAACTTTCACCAAAGACACTGGTTATAACAATTTCCCTAAAGATTTTCAACTTGTGACCACCAACATATGGGTGGCTAATGTCTATAGCTAGGAATCTGCAAAACTCACAGGAAAATGTGATGAACCATGAAGCACCTAAGGCTGTGCTTTTTTATTATTACAATTAAATATACCCTGGAGCTTAAGTATGCTTGTCTTCACATTGTTGCATGGCCATTTTTATTTATATGTTGTTGAACTTGAAACCTGTCCGATATGACATCAAATACACTTATGGTCAAAAGGTGATCAACAAATCATGCAAAAGATTATAATCTTCTCAAAAGCCAGAGGGGAAATAGACTTCTTTAAGGAAGGAGTTCTTTAGGTTATGAAAAGTAAACAAATAAACATTCCCACCATACCAAAGATTCCCATGCACAAATCAACAGTGGTTGTGATGGTCCTATTTCTGCTGCTTGATGGCCCTGTCACTGGTGATACTCACAAGCTGTTCTTGTTTTACAACTGCCAAGCCAGAAAGGCACATGCAACCAAAAGCTTTCCTAGATTCCTGCAGACAAAAGATGATGATACCGTATCAATGAGTCTCTTATTTACCCTCAGTAAATAAACACCTGTGGTCTCTTCCTTTTCATGGTTCTCAGTAACTTTCAACATGCACACTCCGTTAGCCAGGAAGTTACAAAAATGTTGGCATTTGTATAAAAGAAAACAGAACTCTGTAACCACTGAGTGTGACTAATGGTGGAAAATGCATTCACTAAAACAAAGAGTTCACTATCTATTTAAAATGAAAGATCAAAATCTCACAACAAGAATAACAGTAGCCTAACAACTTCATACGTTCCCCAGGGTTTGGAAGCTACCAAATCAAAACGAGATGCAAATATATATAAAATAAGCAGTACTATTAAAGGATTAAAATTGTCTTTCTCTATCCAAGAGAAATAACGCTGACACTCGTGAATTACAGCTAAGGAGAGAAACCCGAGTACCGAGTCACTATTATTCCTCTATCTGAGCATCCAAAAATGCTTGTAACACCTCTCATGTTATACGGCACTAAATTCAGACACACTATTGAAAATAGACATTCTGATAGAAGTCAATTTGCCCTCATACTTGATAATTCCAGATTATGGAGTTCCAGATTATTAAGTTTATCACAATAAACTTTTTCTGGACTCAACTGCTACTTGATTTGGGCTATTTCTCCTCTTTTTAGCATTTCCCATCAACCCCTCTGGTCCTTCTAGCTCCCTTCCCTCTTCCTGAAGCCCAAAAACAAAGCAGGGAAAGAGACTGTGATACACTGCAATTTCCAAGTCTCATCTTTTGGAAAAACAAAACAGCTTGTCAGGTTGGAGTATCTACTTTTGGCTTAGGTCTCTCCTTATCTTGAGGCTTCTCATGAAACTTTATCTCATCATAGTCAGAAAAGTCTATTTTCTATTGTTTCATTTCATATGTGAGAGACTTAAATCAATATGAAAGATATTAGGATAGTAAAAAGCATATAGTAATGTTGTATCATTTACTCTTTTTTCCTTAAGTTTCTGTTTTCATTACAGTATAGCTAACATACAGTGTTATGTATGTTTCAGGTGTACAACAATGATTTCATTCAATACTCTGGTGCTCACAACAAGAGAACTCCCTAATCCCCAGCATCTATTTCACCCATCCCCTCCACCCACTTCCCCTCTGGTATCCATCAGTTTATTCTCTAGAATACCAGTCTGTTTCTTGGTTTCTCTCTCTCTCTTTTTTTCTTTTAAAGCAAGACATGGAACTTGCAAGAGGTAAGGGATGTTGATACGGGGCTGTCATCTGCTCAATACAATTTTGAATTCATTAGAATTCAGAGCATGAAGCAGCTGAAACTTCTAAGGGAACCTAAGGTTCATTGTTCTGAAATGGCATTATGGATGCTCAGAGGAGTTAAAGGCTGTCATGACAAGACAGAATCTTTGGTCTTCTGGTCAACAATGCACTCTGGCCAGTGTTTTCCTTAAGCCAAGAAGCAAAGGTAGATTTATAACCAAAGTATAGATGAAAAATTTTGCTTCCAAGACCCCAGTAAGACTTAATCCACTCAGAATACCTCTCAGGACCTTTGCCCAGCATCACTGCTCTCTTCAGTCTAGTTTCTAGGCAGCCATGTGGGTGTGAACAGACTCTAGGAGTCCTGGTGATTTCTAGATAACACCTGAACTGAAATAAAGCCTGGTTGACTTATTAATATTAAATGAGGAAGAAAGTCACAGAACAGTAAGTGGTAATTAATAGCAGGAGAGACATGTTTCCATTACCATTTTTTGTAGTCATAATTTATGAATCTGATATTTATAGTTAAACACAAAAAAAATAGAAGAAACAAGAGGAACAGAACTGTTATTTTCCTAAAGTCTTGCTTTGAATGGAAGAAATATACCATACTAATCATCAGTAAGCTAAAAAATAAACAATTATAATCTCAAAAGCCATTAATTATGAAAACATTAGCAACTTAAAATTAGTCTAAGAAAGCATTTTTATGTAATAAAGCCCAAGACATTTAATATCATGCACAATTTAGTCAAAACTTTGAAGAGAATAAAGCAAGATAATAGGATAATTGATCAACCCAGAATACCAAGTCTTGCACTAACTCATAAATACCACTCATAAATGAAAAAATAAAAGTCAATCATGCTTGAATATCAGAAAAGCGTTAAAATAAACAAACCTATTAACAAAAGGTAAACTGCAGTCTGCAGAAAGAAGCATTTGTGTTGGCCTAAAAACATAAAGATTAAAATATCTGAGACTCAAAATTCTATCAGACGGTCTCTACGGGGAAAAAATTCATTAATAAGTTATATAATAATGAGGAATTTTATGATATAATTCATACGAGTTCTGCTTTTAAAAAAAATTGTTTTCAAACAAGCTGTAGACTCGTTTGTGGCCGTTTATTCACCATAAACAGAGGGCTACACTCAGGCCACAGAGGCAAACATACGGTTCTAATAGGAGTTGGGGCTGCCAGGTTAAGAACTCACCCCAAACTGCCAAACATCCTATGAATTGTTTACTACAGTTCTTAATCGTCAAAAAATAATAGGGCTTCCCTGCCTCTGATTAAAATCAACCACCACACAGAATTCAGTCTCTCCGAAAGCAGGCAGGTAGATTCCTATGTGAATGCATTCTACAGAGAATTCTCTGGAAACTGCACAGTGGAATAGCAGGAAGTTGTAAGGTAAGGAACCACCGACTCAAAACAAAAACCCAGCTAATACCTTTGTTTCAAATCAAAGCCAAGATTTAAGATAAAAATTTAATTTGGCCCATTGGAAATAAGTTACCAGGGGCATTTGCTGCTTATCCCCAAGTCTGTAAACACAGCCCTAATTATTCTGGTTACAGTTTATGGGTCAACATTGGTATCAGGGATCAATCTCCAGTCCCTTAAGCAGTCACAGGATCTGTTCCCTGACAACCTTGACAAATGGCAGCACCAGCTCTAATGCAGCATATCCCAGACTCCGAGGAAACATCACCAGCAATTTCAGTCCATTCCCCCTTAGCCTCACATGTGTATTTACTTCTCTCTCTCTCTTTACACCTCTCCTCCATCCCCACCCCCTCCTGGATCAGGGTAATATGACCTTTACATATCATTTACTCTTTCTGAATTATTTTAGCATTTCACGTTAATAATACAGCTCATTAATGGTACCATCCGCTAATTGCTTGGCATTTTCACAAAATAGTTCGATACAATTTTATTTCATAGCTCTAAGACATGAACAAAATCTTTATTGCATCAAACACACAGAAAACAGCAGCATAAAGTATGCCACTATTATTATTCCTATACATCTGTCCAGAGAGGGTTATTTGCTAACCAAACAAGAACTACCCCTCACAAGCCACTAATGTGCTTGAAAATAAATACATCAGAAGCAAAGTCCCAGATGTAATACCACTGAGCCACATGCAGACATGTGAAGGAAGTCTAAGCATGTAGCAGTCTCTCTTTTGAGATACAGCAGTAACCCCCACTTTCCTGAGATCGCATCCTACACTCTTCAGAACTACCTGCAAAGCTGCATGGGGCAGCATGTTCTGGCATCCCATGGCTCCATGGCAAAGATCTCACCTGCTCCCATTGAAAAGGCTGTCTCAACCAGCTGAGCCATGTGCTACACAGCCAACTGGCTCTATTTGTCCTTCCCTGTTTCAGAAAGGAGTCCCTCAGAGCCATCAAGCCCCAGTCCCAGACTCATGTCAGGGAAGCTAAGGATACTCCCTGGAATGTTCCACAAATTAAACAGTAGAGGATGGGACCGCAAACAGAGAGATAATAAAAGCAGGCACAGAAAGAAGGCTCCCTGTTTCTCAGCCTTACACAGCAGTTGCCAGGAACGGAAGCCTCTTCCCCCCACCATTTGCTCACCTTCAGTGATTATTTGACTCTGTAAGGCAGCGCTTAAAGAGATTAACCAGTTTTTGTTGTTGTTGTTAATTCTTGTTTTTGATTTCTGCAGGAAATCCTTTAACTATTTAATATCATCAGGCTTACTTCATGGTTTCTCAAAAATATGAACAGCATAATATAAGAGAAGAATGTATAGCAGTAGTATGGTTTGAAGACTGAATTGAATGAAAATCTACAGTGTGTTGAGAAAACATTCATATTAGGTGGATTCAACATAATTAATATTATTACAATGAATTTGTTTTAAAATGTAACTAAAACCAGAAAATAGTATAAATTACACCTTGATTTTAATATGCTATATTTTTCAGCTGCCTTTAGGGTTAATCTAGGCTCAGCAAAAATACTTTTTAAAATTGTAGTTACAGGGGCACCTGGTGGCTCAAGGGTTGAGTGTCTGCCTTTGGCTCAGGTTATGATCCCGCATCAGGCTCTCCACAGGGAGCCTGTTTGTCCCTTGCCTATGTCTCTGCCTCTCTGTCTCTCGAGAATAAATAAATAAAATTAAAAAAAAAAAAAAAACAAACTGTAGTTACAGATTCACTTGTACTTTTCTCAGCCACAATTCCTCACCTAAACAACCAAACACCAAACACCCATGAGTGACTGTTTTCTCTATTTTGCCAGATGGTACACTAGTAAGTACCCTTCTAGTTGCAGAGAAGAGGAGGTGATTCATTGTATGCATTGGCTGCCTTAGGCTAGCATTTGCAGTTAGTTGTCTCCAGGACCCAAAGTGTGGAAGGCCTCTGAGGAATAGGGCAGTGTGGTAGGAAAATCAGTCACCAAAACTCCAGAGCCTCATCTGCCTTGTCCAGACTGAATTGGGAGGCAAACCACACAAATCACCTACATCACTCTGAACTCACTTTCCATATTGAGTTTGAAGTAAAATGGTTATAGCTATTTTCTAAGTGGGCCTTTGTCCAAAAAATTCATTCTGAGGGGAATGTAACATTAATTGTGGAGGCCTAGCATGGATGATGAACATGAAAGATTACCAAAAAGATTTTTTTTTAATTCTGTAATTTCAACCTTCCCCTGAAGTCTACATTTTTACCAAATTTATAGGAAAAGGGAAGTTACACATTTCAACTTCCCTTCCCTTTCCCTCTTTTCTTACAGGTATTAAGTCCCAGATTCGCCAAAGGGAGGGAAAGTAGGGGTTCCCTTTCATTCCTGGAAAATAACAGGTTGGCTTTGGTTTGCTAGACAACAGTTTTATCCATCCAACATAGTCACAGTTCTAAGAGCTGAATATAAGCAATAGTTTAAAAGTATACAGATCGCATTAAAAAACCAAGGACTTGACAAGCAAAGGAGATAAAATAGATGAAATAATTTTAATAAACTGATCCTGTGATTTAAGTACTTCCAAAGCAAAGTTCACATTAAATTTGAAAACGTTACCAAAGTTCTTGAGGCTGCCCTGGAAAAGTCACTCTTGCTAAATGGATTCCATCCTTAATCTGACCTGGAATATGGCAAAGTCAACCCAACTACAGAAGAAGTCAGACAGGGAACCAGAAGTCCTAATGTCACTCACCAACATATAGAGAACTGTTAGGCAGGTGGTATTTCTCAACATAGAGAATCAAATCTATGCATTTATTGCCTTAATCAGAACATTTATTTGGACAAGAGAAATGTCTACTTATATTGAATGGAAACTTCTATAAGCCATTTCATTAAAAATATGGCTGTCAGGAGGAACTTCACACCCAAAAAACTATTCTTAGTATGTTTTTAAGTTATATTTGCACACCGTACTACAAAGCTGAGGTTTTTCCTGCCTTTCTTACTGCATAGTCAATATATAGTGGAGGGAGCTGGAGGCACTCTTTCCCATGCATCGTAAACACCTGTTGTCATCTAAGAATAGATATTGTTTTGCATTTGTGTTACTGAAACCGCAAAAAGTATACAAAATTTCATTTCCAATTTCCCAGAAGACTTTATAAAATATGGAGTTAAAACTAGTCCTTTAACTTCATTTGCTAGTTCCTAATGGGAACGTTCTTGCAATTCAGGGAGGGAAGCTTCTTTGTAGTGAGGGACTATCACACACATTACAAGACATGTGGCACTTTTGGCCTCTGGGCACTAAATACCAGTTCACTCAACCTTTGTGATGACCAAGAACACCCTCATGCATTTTCAAATGCCACCTAACGAGTGGTATTACCCATGCCCCCAAACCCACAGTTGATGAAAACTAGCCCAGTGGTACATGAAATTTATCAAGGAAAGGTCAAGCTAAACTTTGTCACATAATTTATAAGGCTTCCAATCCTCACTCCTCTATAAAGTCAAACATCTGCTTTTTGGGACCTGTTAATATATGTACACATAGCCATACGTAGCCATATCCTTACCAGAATTGCTCAAAAGGAACACATGACCATATAGTGACAGAAACTTTTTCAAGGCTGGAACAATCTTAGAAAGTATTTATTCCAATCCTCTTATTTTACAGAGAAGGAGACTAAAGTCCAGAAAAGCTACATGATTTGCCTGAGTTCATAGATGCTAATTAATACCAGAAGTAGGATCCAGCCCACAACCTCCCCTCTTTCTTCCGCTCCCACTCTTCTCTAACCACAGAACACAAAGCAGGAAAGGATCTTTGGAAATACTTCTTAAGCTACCATTAAATATGAAATTTCACCTGTGGTGAGCCAGAAAGTAGACTTTCGTTTTCCCTGACACTTTTGTCTCGAAAAATACTTTCACACATCACTAAAAACTTTTTAAATGCTAATAATAGGGACCCACTGAAAAGCTACTTTTTAAAAAATCCAGGGGAAAAAATGTTTAAAGAAATTTTTAAAAATCCAAAGGAATATTTATTTTTTTAATGTCAAAGAAAGTCCTCAAGTCTTTTCTAGTGAATTTGGATGCTGTGTTTCAAAGAGTATATTCTTAAGTCTTACAGTACACACACCCTCCAACCCAAAAGCAAATATAACAGTAAATTACATTAAACACAATAATGAATAAAGACTGGTCAAGCCAATAGCATCCACTCTCTCTTACCAGTAACATGGCATTCAATAAATAAATATCTTAAACTATTTCACTCTTTCCTTTGAGGAGAAAACATTCCAGTATAAAAATTACTATCATTTTCATTTTTACCCAAAGGATTTTTTTATCATCAGTATTAGTTTTACATTAACTAGATTGTCAATGTCTTCTTGTCTGCATGTGCTTTTCAAAATAAATATCTCAATTAGTAAAATATTGAGTGCAGTTTTTTATGAGCTCTTAATTCCTAACTTTGCAGCTGTTCAGGCATCTGGACTATTATCATTAAACTGTTTCAAATTGAACACAACTTAGATATTCAAGGCTCAGGGCTACTCAAAAGAATTTTACCTTTTAATCTTGTAGTGCTAGAAGAAAGTATGGTTATCTAACTACTTAGTGTCCTTCTACATACAAACTAATTGATGTCCGTGGGACTCAGCCACCTACACTGTGAGCAGACAGCATAGAAAAAATTGAGGAAAACAAGTCCTATAACACGGGATGGCATTCTGTGGAAAATTTAAATCCCTAGCCAGTATAATACAACAGGTACTCTTAGCTATTCTTAAATAATTTACATATAGCCTTATCTAATTTTTTCATGAATTCCAAATACCACTTTTGAATACAGAATCATCCTTCATCACCTAGAGGGCTTGTTAAAACACACATGAATGGGCACAGGTGGGGCTCCGTAATTGGCAGTTCTAATAAGTTCCCAGGTGAAACTGATGCTACTGGCTCCCGGGCCACACTTTGAAAAATGCTGCTTTAAAGGATTTTTTACAATACTTTTTTGGCAGTTAGTAAACAGAAATGTATTTTTTTCACTTGTACCCAGTGTGCAAGATGCACCTACACACAACACAAAACAGAAATCAAAACATATGAAACTCTTACTTTTAATTTTTTTTTTTTGAAACTCTACTTATAACGAATCCTGATTTTTCCCCCATTCCATTCCATCCTTTTCTATTCCTTTTCATTTAAAAAGAAACATTGGTCATGAACCACTAATTTGATTTTATGAACACTGATAGATCAAAATCCACAGTTTGAAAAATACTGCTCAGGACTCCCATGTTCATCATTTAATTTGATAATAGCAACTGTTAACATGCATTGATACCAGGTGCCAGATACCCTCCCAGTCTCTTTACAAGTGTTGCTCACTTCATAAATTAAAAACCCATAATAACGTTATTAAGGGGCTATTATTAAATGCCCATATCCATAGAGTGGAAATCTCTGGTTCAAGGAGATGATGCAACCTGCCGAAGCTCACAAAGTTGGTGCGTTTTCAGAGCCATGTTGGAACAGAGAACGAATTCCAGAGCATAATGGCAAAGATCTCTCCTTCAGAGTGAGATATTTTCATTTTGAAACCCAGTTCTACTCTTTAGTTGTGTGATTCTGGTAAGTTCCTAAGCCTCTCCAAGTTTCAGTTTTCCCATCTATAAAAGAGAAATAATAACAGGGCCTCCTCGAGTGGCAGCCGTGAGAATTAAAGGGGATGATGACCTACCACAAGTGGTTGGCATGACTATACATAGTAAGGCTCCAATAATTGTTATCTATTATCAGACAGAGACCACATTCTCAGTTGCCACACCATACAGAGCCTCCCTTCCCTTGGCTTCTAGTCCCAGTGTTGTCTCTGGATTGGCCTTTTCTCTATTCCTTGGCTTCTGAGGATATCAGGTTATCCTAGGACCTTGCTACTGTCCTTCTCCCATCCATCCTCTCTGGCAGCTTCACCTGTTGTGCAAAAGTTCTCAGAACTCCTCATGCACATAATTCCTTGTGGTTTCCACCTGTCTCTAGGAACCAAAAACCAAGGCTCTGCCATGGAATCTGCCACCTTGAACCTAACAGCAAAAATACAGAAAAGTTCTTTTTTTCCGTGATGAAATAAGTTGTTACCAAAAGATGAAGTCTTTAATCAGCAAATCACAATTGTGAGAAGGCTGAGTCCTTTTGGATACCCCGTAGATGCCTTTATATAAAATCATCAACACCGCATTGACTATTTTACAATTACAATTGAATCTTTATGAGGTTTGAATACCAAATGAAACTCTGAAGGTGCTACTCATATGGCTATTTCTAGATTTATGAAATGAAGTTGCAACAAGATAACATCAGGCTCTTTTGACTTCTCTGGCTCATCTTTTCTTTCTAGAAGTTCTTTCATGTGAGAAATTTTTAAACCATCATGTGGGAAACATGTTTGAATGAATGAAACACTAAAAGGTGACCCTTTGGTCTTCTTTGGAGGATGGAGCAGTCTCTTCTGTATCTTCACAAACAGGAGATGCATTTCAACACAGGCCCTGTAGTGAATGTCCCTCCTTGAGAAAGACTGGCTTGGAAATCACTTCCCCTTTGCTCACTTCACTTTTGTGTGACCAGTGAGTACTACCACCACTAACTCAACTTTTCTCCCCTTCTCATTTGCTCCCTCCAAGAAAATCATCCTTTCATGCTGTATTTCAGCTTTCTTAAATTGGGCCTCCAGTCCTCTGACCAAGGACCACTTGCTCCTTCTCATTCCTCCACCTCCACCTCTTGCTCACAGAGTTCCTGGGGTTTATGTCCCACATATGGGAATTAAGTAATAGGGATAGATCAGTGAAACCCCATGGATCATACCTTTTCTATTTACTTCTCACCAGAAAATAGTCTGGTCAGGCTGATCGTAAATTGATTCAGTTACCAGTCTAAAAGGTTTCTGGAATCTCTTTCCTCACAGGAGAACCTTAATAGTGGCAACTCCCCCCAGGGACCTCAACTCATCAGCACAAGATACTGTCACCTGAAAAAGCCATAAGAACGTACCAAGGCGAGTTAATGGAGATCATGTTGAGAACAAGGTCCGTAGTCCGTACTGTACATCAAACTCCTAAAACACACAGACTTTTAATACTTTAAAATTAAGAATAGAAAAGGACAAAGAGGAAGATGATATAGTAAAAATAGCAGGCTATCTGGACTTAGATAGATATGATTTGGGTTCTTGACTCTCTCCCTTCTATGTTCCCTTAGGTGAGCTTCTTTATCTCTCTAAGCCTAAACATTCTCAGGTAATGGGGATAATAATATCTGAAATAAATAGAACAGATATTACTGCTAGAACTACTAATCACTTCTAATTACTTCTAGAACTATAAGTCATATATGTAAAAACAACTCGTGGAGTGTTTGGTACTTAGTAGGTACTTAATTCATTAGAGTGATTATCACTATGAGAGTCTGTGAGACTCAAAGAAAGAAAAAAAATTCAGGACAATTTCCCCCAGGAAGTTGGAAAACTTACTTTGTTTTCTGAAAACCCAATGTGGGGGGCAACCACAATTACATAGGGATAAGCCTCAATTTATTGATAGATTTAATTTGTAACAAAAAGAATGTTTTCTGTTTCTCAGAAATCTCCGAGGGAACTCTTGTATACACTTGTGATACATGTACTGAAGAAACACACATGTATGGCCTTAAATATTGATTTTCAAAATTATTCAGACATGATTCCTCCTCTAAGCTTTTCAAGAAATGTAACATTTGGGGCAAGTCTATTTTATCCAGGGAGTACAAAAACAGTACCTAGAATGTTTCTAGGAACCACGCACACACACATACACACACACACACACACACACACACACAAGATCTGGAAAAATTATTGGCTCTAAAATACTAAACTGAAGTTACAAAATAGAGACTTATAAATACTTAACTACACATCTAAAAAAGGGTGAAACATATACAAAATGAAGGTAATTCAATGTATTTCCATAATGGATTTGAGTTAACTTAGTTAAAAGGTATAGGTATGATAGGTGAATAAAAGAATGCCAACTGTTACTTGTAGCCTTGTCTAGGTCTTCTTGTAAGCATCAAATTTAGTTCTGAGTTTCTTGTGTGACAAATCCAAATGAGAAACATGGTTATTTCTTAGTCTCTTTTCTTTTAACAAAAGAAACAACACTAGTTAATCATAAGAGACACAGTTTTTAAAGTAGTAAAAGCAAAAATGAATTTACAGAGATCTTTATGCAAAGAATATTGAAATACATAACAAAAAGTGCCAAGGTATTTTGCATGCCACCTCTTTTATGTTGACTCGGTAAAATCCAGAGCACTACATTATAGCCTAGCATGATGAAGACAATGTAACAAAAAGGTGTTGTAATATGAGTGGGATAGGTAAGCTTCTGGTCATATAATTTGATAAAAATAGAGAGCATGGAAGATTTAGGAAACTGAGTAGACTATTACTCTTAAATATCAATGCTTGCTCTTCTACTCTTCTCAAAGATATTATATAAGGAACAATTTGAGCTTAAGGTCCCTGACTGGTGACTAAAACACAAGCATTATGCATTCTTAATTGACAAACCATGAGCTAAACAGTACAGGTAGGCAAGTGACAGAGGTATTACTGCCTGAACATGAAACAAGTCCATTTGTATATTGGTTCAATGGAGAATAACCTTCTACATGACAGGCAGCAGAAATAACTGTAGAGTAAGACAAAGTTTTTCAGGAAGAAACTCTGGATTTGCCTAAGTGCTCAAATGAGATGAAAAGTAAATCAATAGGGGCACCTGGGTGGCTCAGTTAGTTAGGCATCTGCCTTCAGCTCAGGTCATGATCCCAGGGTCCTAGGATCAAGCCCCACATTAGCTCCCACTAAGTGAGGAGCCTGCTTATCCCTCTCCCCCTCGCTCATTATTTCTGTCACTATCTCTCTCTCTCTCTCTCTCAAATAAATACATAAAATCTTTTTAAAAATTAATATAATAAAAAATCAGTAACATGAAAACAGATGCCCCTCTGAATTTCCTCCTCTCCATCCACCTCCACATTCTCCTTTAATTAAATCCAACTTCCTCCAAGCACTAGCACTCAAGATAATTATTAAATAGGCAAAATTAGTATTTCTATTTTGTTTGATTAATTAAAATGATTGCCCATCCACAGGCAGCAGAGTCTCCAAATTTAATTCCATTATTACTCCTCACAGCCAAACCCAGGACCTCCCACTGGGATTTGATAAATTAAAGACTTTATAGTATAATATAAAAAACAATTGTGAAAAACGCATATCTATTAAAACTGTTTCCATTATCTTTAAACTCAAGTATATTTTGTGGTTTTTCAAAAGAAAAAGATGATTCCATAGTAGTTTTTTTGCTTTGCTTTTGCTTTATAATTTCAAAAGCACAGATTTTATCTATCATAGGAATTAAACAGGCATGTGTGGGTTGATCTAGGAAGCGAATTATATTTCGTAGCATTGTCACTTTTGGAAAATGAAGTGAATTGCAGTCCACTGGTACTTTATTCATTTATAACTTTACTTGCCCATTTATTAAGGAAACAATTACACGTATCTATTATACGTTTCAGACACTGGGCTGGGCACTAGGATACAGAAGCTCCTCCACCCCCAAGATAACTGTTAAGGAACTCATTGTAGTTGGTTGGTAGTAACATTTAATAATAAAAATTATTAAAAAATAATTATTCAAAGTATGTTCAAAACACCATGGAAACAGACAAGAAGAAATGGTTTATCTTTCCTACATAGAATTGGGTAAATTCTCCCAAAGTTCCAGTTGAAATGGGTCACCAAGAATCAAGTGGGACTTTCCAGGCAAAGGGAATTCCTGGAGAATGGAAATCCATGAGCAAAAATTCTGAAGTGTGAACAATGAGGAGTCCTTGTG
Organism: Canis lupus dingo; assembly: GCF_003254725.2. Taxonomy (NCBI): domain Eukaryota; kingdom Metazoa; phylum Chordata; class Mammalia; order Carnivora; family Canidae; genus Canis; species Canis lupus. Next base: position 9,094,063 of record NC_064274.1, on the reverse strand, counting down.
CAGGAAGAAGAAACTAAAAAGTAAGGGCTTTGAAAAGCTTCTAGTCACTATACTAAAGAGTTTAGAGTTAATGTTGTGAGTTATTGGGACCCTGGGATCCATCATCAAAGGTTTTAGAACAAGGGATTGACACAATTAGATCTGTCCTTTTTATAAATTGTAGCAATGCCACAGTCCAATGTAGATGCTGCTTAAAAGCTCACATGTACACAATAACTTCTGAAAACTGAACATTCCTTGAATCAGAACAATCCCCCCACTTTCAAATGTGCTTTGCCTTAGCCACTAAAGCCATCATAATCTTATAAAATTTGAGCTCAAGTAACAAAGACAGGCGGGTCACCATTTCAAGACTCAATCTGAGCCTTGAACTCTTCACATGAAGAGCATTAACTTCATGGCAAAGTTGACTATTTACAATTTTATTTTTTAATGCTCTTCTCCAGCTGGGAGAAATGTTAATCCTCTGGCCACTGATTTAAGAGTAAAACAAGCACCTTCGGATTTTAAATCCTGTATGCTTTTCTTCTCAGGAACATGTGACCATTATAGAATACACGCCTCAGGTTCTTGTTATAGTCAACCTCCTCCATACCCACGTGTGAATAATTGAGGGGCTGTGCCTTCCACTGGCTCTATCCACCTTCTCCATATGGTTTTTCCAAAGCACTTACCTTTACCAAAAATTGACACGTGGCAGAAAGAAGGGATCAGTATTATATAAGCTCAACTCATCAGGAAAGAACACTTCACGACTAGCTGAAAAATACCACGGGGAAATAACTACAGGTAGCTAGGTGACCCCACAGCTCTGCAAACCCTAAAAACAGAAACAAAAGGCCTGGTCTGGATTTTGCAGCAGTTCTGCCTGCTTTTAGCCCTATGAAGCCAACCCGGGCATTAATAAGCCAAAAAGAAAACATACTTGAATGGGCCAGAAAGTTACAACAAAACTACTAAGGCACTATTGGTAAACATCAAGTAGGCTTTGGCCAAGACAGCAAAGTAATCAGACTCAAACCACTTATTACCACCTGTTGCACATTCCTTCCCCTTCCTGCCCTTCCCTTACCCCCCCACCCTCCATCCTAGAGAGTTTAGGAGCACACAGTAAATAAAGCTCTGACCAGTAAAAATTCTCAGGGCTTTGGCCATTGCCATACCAAGCAAAATCAGAAAGCAACCCACTGGAGATTAAGCCCAGAATGCTTTTCTCTTTTACACTTAAACCTACACTCTTGTCTAGAAGGGTACAGTGCTATTTGTTTTTTGTTGTTGTTGTTGTTTTGTTTTGTTTTCCTCGAGAACTTAGTTTTTCCTCACTTACTATCAGGTTGTGTTTTCAAATGGTTCAAATTCACCAGCAGAAACAGCACAAAAGAACATTCTTACTCAGAAACCATCCACCTCTCAATTCCAAATCCCTGCGATTAGGTAATAAAACAAAATAATACAGTTGGAAGCCAAAGACAGACTGAGTTTCAACAGCTTTTCAGATGTAGAAAAAAATTACAGGTTCTCCTTCCTTTTTCTCACACTAGTTGTGTATTCCTTACACATACCTCAAACTAAATTCCAAATCTAAAAAACTCCTCGTTTATCCCTTATTCCTACTTAAGGTCTTCCACAAAGTACATACCTCCTTGGAGTGGAAGGGGAATGTTATTTATTTTAAAGTTTTGCCAATATCTCAGTCCTCCAGGATGTCTACAGTGAATTCTCTGACAACACAGTAATGGATCTAAAGAACAGATTCCTTGACTCGCTACCTGAAGGTCAGGCACTCCAGAAATACAAGAAGGGGAATTGTATTGTTGGGCTCCCTTAGAAATTGAAAATGTCCCCCCAGAGAAGAGGAAGTATTAAGAAATATAAAAGGGAGAGCGAGATCTTAGCAAGTCTGATGTGGCTTTATACTTGTCTTCTGGTTTTTTCTAATCTATTAATTCTCTGTGTTTTATGATGCCCAGCTTAATACCAACATCCATTCTTGCCCTTAAGGGTTGGCTTTGAGTTCTAATTAGAATCAGGGGACAGACTGTGCTTAATCGGTCTGTCCATCTTCTTCTCAATAATTGCGTAAATCTCTTAACTGTACTGTAAACATCCCCAGACTTCAATTAATTTGCCTTCCTTAGTAGACACGGTAACACACATTGTTTTACTTACGCGTAAGCAAGCCCCTTACTACTTTTATATCCCAAATACCCAATATGATTTATGCATTTCCTCTTTTTAGAAAGAGATGAAGTGATGATGTCTTGCCAAGGTTTAAAAAAAAAAAAAAAAAAGGAGAGAGTAACAAAAACTATGATGGAAACACAAATACTCTGGAGATTATCTTTTATTTCAAATGAATTAAACAGACACAGACTACACGGGGAGTCCGGGCTCCCTAGTACCAGTGGATACCGAAAACCTAATAGCTGCAAGAAATCTTACTCTTAGAGTAGTATCTCCCCTTCTATTTGAGGACTTAGAAAAGAAACACTGTCCAGACTATTTCTTTTAAGGACAACAAATTACCTATTCATACCCAGGAGAGGATGGATAACGCCTTCAAAAAGTCACTCCTTAAAAAAATCTAAACATGATCTTCAGGGTGGCTCGAAATTCACCAGATTCCCTATCATTTTGCGCTTGCGGTGAAAGAATTCGTCATTGGTACCTACCTCTGCGTGCCTGCTGTCTAGGGGAATCCTCCAAGGCAGTAGCGGCCACAGACAGAGAAGGGGGGTGCGGGGGGGAGGGATGGAATGGAGGTGAGATGACCTGCACACTTTCTATTAATCCATCTACGTTTCGGGCCAGAAGCACGAACTACCGCCCCCGGCCGGGCCCGGGACTCCGGGTGCTCCCCGCAGCTGTGCCGCAGCCCCCGCGCCCCCGCGCCCCCGCGCGCGCCCCCCGCCCCCCGCCCCCCGCGCCCCGCGCCCTCACCTACCCGGGCCCGGGCACACGGGCGCTCCACGGACGCGGGCCGGCGGCTGCTCCGAGCGCAGAGGCTCCCAGGACGAGCCGAGGGAAAAGGAAAAGCAAAGGCGGGGGCAGGGCCGGCCGCTGTACTTCCCGCAACAAGGGGAAGTGTCGCGCCCCGTGCCCCCGGGCGCTCCGCAGCTGTGGCTCGGGGGGAGCGGGGCGGGGGCGGCCGCGGGGCTTTCCCCGCCGCCCTGCGCGCCGCGATCCCCCCGGGGCCTCGGAGACCCTCGGCGCCCCGCCCGCTGCCCCCGGAGCGCGGCCGAGTTGCCACATGCGCTTGAGAAATCCTAGCAGTTGCGCAAAGAGCCGCAGAAGTTAGAGAGAGGGATTGTGCGAACGTGCGAGTGCGCAGCGCAGGAGGCTGGAGCCACTGAGCGGGGCCGACCGCAGGCGCAGCCCGGGTTCAGGATTTCATCTGGCAACTGGCAGCTCCCGAGGACTCGAGCCGCGCTGCTGGGGAGGCGGGAGGAGCCCGCGAGCCGCCGCCGGGGTTCCTCGGAGCCTGGGCCGCAGCTGACATCCCTGGTTCCTTACTCGGGAGCCCCGACCCGGGGCTGTGGGCGCCGAGCAGGAGGGAAGCCTGCACTTCTCCGGCCCACCCGCCCGCACAGGTTGCACTCGCTTCCCGGCTCCCTCTGAATAATCTCGTTCCCCATCAGAATTACCTGGCTCATTAAACCCGCACCCCTAGAGGCGCTTATTTGGATGGATGCCCTCAGCTCCTTAGAGAAATGCAAAGCACACGCACTCCCTTATCACGAGCTTGGAGAGCTCTCAGAATCGCCCGGGACGGAAGAAGGGACAGAGTGGTCACATCTTGGCTGATGCAACCCCCTCTCTTCCCGCCACCACCAAAACCGCCTGTTCCGAATCCAGATCGTACGATCAGTCACCTGGAAAGCCAACTAACTCCATTATTTCAAAGAGCTTTAAGAACATCTCTGCTTTAGATCGCTTTAAAACCATCACTGGATTTTTTTTTTAATTTTTATTTATTTATGATAGTCACACACACAGAGAGAGAGGCAGAGACACAGGCAGAGGGAGAAGCAGGCTCCATGCACTGGGAGCCCGACGTGGGACTTCGATCCCAGGTCTCCAGGATCGCGCCCTGGGCCAAAGGCAGGCGCCAAACCGCTGCGCCACCCAGGGATCCCCATCACTGGATTTCTTTAAGACGCAATATGAGTGTTCTCATTAGGAATCTCCAGTGATATGGAAGAGGAGCACACGTGCAAATTTAGAAACAGCAAAAATAAAAACCCATGTAGACACTTCTTTTTTCCTCTTTTATCTTCTTTCTTGGAGTCTTTCTTCCTGGTCATCCGCACCATCCCAACCCGATGCCCCGCTACAAAGCTGATTTTCTGGCTGAGGAATTCTCAGCCCTTTAATGAATCGAATTAACTTCTGCAGGGGGAATCATCTCTCCTTTGGCATTTCCTTTTTAAAAAGGGGGGGGGGGGGGTTGGAGGGGACGCTGAGTGGCTCAGTGGTTGAGAGTCTGCCTTTGGCTTGGGCCTTGATGCCGGGGTTCCAGGGATCAAGTCCCGAGTTGGGTTCCCATGGGGAGCCTGCTCCTCCCTCTGCCTACGTGCCTACCTCTCTGTCCCTCATGAGTAAAATAATTCAATCCTTAAAACTAAACAAATACAATAAAATGTGTGTGGAATCCCTAACCAGAAGCTTATTTATTTAGTTTATTTTCTAATTGGTAGGACTAAATGACCTTTATCAACCCACATGGCTTTATGTGTTCCAGCTCCACCCTGGCAGGTAAATGCCAACGGGCAGTTTTAAATGAAAGCCAGAAAACAATGAAATTAACCAAAACGAAATCTGCACACATTCGATGCACTCAAAAGCCTCAGGAAGACAAGTGTCAATAAGTATGATTCAAGATGGTGACATTTAAAAAAGGCAAGGAAACGATCACATCAGTAACCTATTTCAGGATCTAACAATTATTACCCCAAGCAATTTAGACTCAAGACAATACGAAATTAAACTCAGGGTGGTTACTGGGTAGTCCCTGATCCAAAGGTTAAGAGATGCCTCTGGACACAGCCTTGTAACCAGACCTTGCCCTTCACATCTCCTGATTTCTGTCCTTACGCTTTCCATTTGATATTGCTTCATTGACATGCGTGATGTATGTGATTGTCTTAAGCTGGACAATACAACTGAAAGATAGGAAGATTTTTCACTTGAGGATTAAGCATGGGGGAGGTATACCTACCAAAGCCCCTGGCTTTCCCTCTCACTTCTCTGCAGAAAGACAAGGATCAACATATTCCTTTTCTAGAAGCCCCTGAGAGACATAGCAGATTTCTTTGTTACAACAGAGTATAACCCGAATTAGAAAATGCTTGGTTGTTCATTAGACTGTTATTCCTCTCTTAGTTCTGGATTAATTGGGACTGGGAGACATGCCTCATACTGCTTGTAGCAACCGTAAAGGAGAAATAAACTCTTAAACAGAGATGTGCAAGACTCTAACCAAAGGAGCATGTTGGTGTTATTGATCCAGACTCCAGGGCAAAGATGGCATCTATCATTCGATTCCCAGAGCATCTAGGGAGAACTTACCCAGGGCATTACGTAAAGCTGAATTTTAGCAGTCAACTCAATACTGAGTTAAAAGCATGCTTGAGATACACTTCACAAAACCTGCAAATGCTTCAGGAGTGCGGGCTAACTTTCCTGAAGATTCCTAAGTCATAGACACCCTCAGAAGAAAGGTTTATGAAAGTTGGTATAAAAGACAGGCAGGGTTGGAGGGACCTTAGATTTACAAGAGAGAAGTTTAGTGCTTCCAAGACTAAGGGGATTTTAGGGACCTAGAAATGCAATAGGAAGGAAAGAAAGAGGAAGAGGAGGAGAGAAAGAAGATAATAGCCTCACTACATTTGGACAAGTTTGAGTATCAGTATTGCCAGAGTCAAGGATAAAAGAGCATCCATAGACAAAGCCCCCTGGATGCTGTTTCTGTCAGGCCACTTTGATTGGAATTTAGTTAAAGGAATCTCAACCAGAATTTGTACAATCGCTTTGTCTAATGTTTCAAGCACCTAAGTCAAAGGAGACTAGTAAACACATGGGGGTGGGAAGGTAACCTAAGAGATGCAAATTTCCAGTTTGAATTTTTTTTAAAAACCACATATATGAAAAAAAATAAAAAATAAAAACCACATATATGAATTAAAAATATGTTTTTCCTGAAAGTGTTCATATTCCTTGCCAGATTCTTTGAAGACCTCAGCATAGAGTAATGTATTGTCATGTTACCCACTTGCCTGTTAATGTCAGATTCTGGGACTCTTTAGTTATGTTTTCTTTTGGGAACACATACATTCCTAAGAGGGCAAAAAACATAGTAACAAAACTGAATAGTCAACAACTGCCAAAATCCTAACATTTCCTTCAGGCTCTCACCAACAATGCAGAATTTGTGTGGGTATACTGGAACATGCCAGGATCTGATTTCAGTATTAAGATAGAGGCTGTGCTTTAAAACACATCTATTTCAAAATGCCTGGTTTAGTTTTGTTCTCTCTTTGTATTTCCTGGAAGAAGTTCCCTTTTGAGAACACCAGCTTTTGTCTTAACTAAGTAAGGAGGGGATATGATTTGAGGGAGTTTCATGCCTACTATTCCCAAAACCATGATTCAGGAAAAGGGGACATATTACTACTATTAAAAAAAAAATCCAGTGAAATCCTTGTAAGAAAGATAATAAAGAAGAGAAAGTATAAAAGAGAGAAGGGCTACTATGGTGTCAGTCCTTCCCGACTCTCTAATTTCATCACAGGCCTGTTGTCAGTCAAGGGCTTTTTTTTTTTTTTTTTTTTTTTTTTTTTTAAGATTTATTTATTTATTTTAGAGAGAAAGAGAGAGAGAGAGTGACAGGGGTGCAAAGGGAGAGTATCTTCAAGCAATCCCTGCTGAGTACGGAGCTGGTGTAGGGCATGGGGCTCCAACCCATGACCTGTGAGGTCATGAAACCATTACTTGAGCCTAAACCAAGAGGCCAACACATAACTGACTGAGCCACCGAGGCGCCCTAGTCAAGGACTTGAAAAATGAAGCATGTTATGTGCCTGTTGAGATTCTGGGGAAGCATAGTATCAACCATCACTATACTCTTATTGAATTAGCATATTTTGGTGGTAGCCTGTGTCACACTCCATCGCCCCCTAGACTCCTGAATTAAATCATACCCCCCCTCAAAAAAAACCCCAAAACCAAAAACCTATGATTAAATTTATTTTCAAGATAGTGTTTGTTGTTTTTTTTTTGCTTAATTACAAAATTAATATATGTTAACTCGTGAAAATATTAACTACAAAGAAGCATAAAAAGAAGAAATTAAAAATTGCCATGATATCACCATTCAGGGATAAGTATTATTAACTTTTTTAATATGTCTAAGTGACTCTTCACCTCTTTGTGCATAACTACCTTATATAATAGTTTGAATCATATTACCAACAAAAGTAAGGCTTTTTTTGCCTGGGCCCCAAATTCATGAGCCTATACTCATGAGTGAGTAGAGAAAGGAGAGAGGGTGTGGTGAGCTGACATGTGAATGACAGGAAAAGATAGGCTACCTTAAAGAAATTGTGAGTCAGCAAGCACAGGGAAACTCTAGAATAGTGAGAGATTTAGAAATGGCCAATGAAAGTATAAAGCAGGAGATTTTTCTGGGAGCTGATGGAGGGGGTGGGATTCTGTATATCTTGGAAGGGACAGTTTAGTTCTCTAACAGAATCCAGTAAACTTCTGAGTCTCGGTCTAAACAGCATCCAAGAAAACCATTTTAATTGGAAACTGAGATTTGAATTTGGGATAATTAGCTCCCCAATATTTGGGAAACTACCAAACAAACTTTCTAGGAAATCAATAAAAATAATGTGATTTTTGGAAGATTCTCAAAATAAACCAGGAGAATATTCCAAGAAGATAATGACCAAAGGGCAGTTCAAGATATGGGCTATTAGGAAAAACACTAATTTGAAAGAACATATGCACCCCTATGTTTATCGCAGCATTATTTACAATAGCCAAGATACAGAAGCAGCCAAGTGTCCAATGATAGATGAATGAAGAAATATGGCATATATATATACATATATATATAATGAGTATTATTCAGCCATAAAAAAGAATGAAATTTTGCCATTTGCAACAACGTGGATGGATCTAGAGAGTATAATACTAAGTGAAATAAGTCAGTCAGAGAAAGACAAATACCATATGATTTCACTCATATGTGGAATATGAGAAACAAAACAAGGCAGCCCAGGTGGCTCAGCAGTTTAGCGCTGCCTTCAGCCCAAGGCCTGATCCTGGAGACCCGGGATCGAGTCCCACGTCAGGCTCCCTGCATGGAGCCTGCTTCTCCCTCTGCCTGTGTCTCTGCCTCTCTCTCTCTCTCTCTCTCTCTCATGAATAAATAAATAAAACCAAAAAAAAAAAAAATAAAGAAAAGAAAAAGAAACAAAACGAATGAACAAAGGGGGGGATAAGAGACAAACTAAGAAATATATTCTTAACTATAGAGAACAAACTGATGGTTACCAGAGGAGAGTTGGGGGGGAGGGGTTGCTGGGTGAAATAGGTGCTGAGGGTTAAAGAGTACACTTGTCATGATGAGCACTCATCACGTATAGAATTGTTGAATCACATATTATATACCTGAAACTAATGTAACACTGTGTGTTAACTACACTGGAATTAAAATGAACATTTCTTAAAGATATGAGCTATTGAGCAGACAAAAAAAGACTATAAAGTTATTATCTTCTCCATTTATTTTCTTGTCTCAAATTTCTCAACTTTTTCAAAGCTTAAAAGCATTAGTAGCAAGCAAGTCTATGAGGGCTTAATTTGCAAGAGCAGAGAAGTTAGGCTGGCAATAAGGTGGTCTAAAGTGGGGTTGAGGCTGAGGAGGACAAATGTGGGGTTTCTGAATGCTGGCTTTCTCCATTCATCATAGATGCTTCAGTGGAGGACTTTCTGCCTGGCTTGCTTTATTCATGAACAGAGAGACCAGTAAAAGAAACTGGCAAGTGGCTCTAGTGGAAATCATCTCATGAAATGTAAATTGAATGCAAGCCTCAACCCAAGATACTGATGCATTTTCAAGGAAGAAGGATGCTTCTGAAAGGGATATCACATGAGTCCCTTCAAAGGTCCTCTGACTCAAACTTGGAGAAAATGGTTCCCAATTCCTCAAAAAAGGGGATTTCAAAACCAAATAAACAATGACAGATAATGTGATCACCCTTTAGGGAGACCAGTAAAATAGTTTTAAGATCAGCTTAGAAAACGCATCTCCTGTCTCATTTGGGAGCAAGGGGTACTCAGCATCTCTACAAGCAATCTGCAGCTACAGCAGGATTAAACCTAACTAGGCCATCCACATCAACTCTGGGGCAGACTAAAGCCACTAGGTAAGAGATTGGCACAGAGATATGTGGTGGGAAGATATCAATACCTCCCAAGCAGAAGATGTAAGATGCCCATATCATATGAGGGGTAGGTAAGAGGCTCAGTGGGGATGGAGACTTCCACTGATTCTACTGGGTGGAAACTCAGAACCTAAAGACTAAAGCCTAGGCCTTAACCAGTACATAAAAGTTCATTATTAATATGAATTTTATTCATATCCCTACCTATGTCCTTTTAAACTGCTGTGTATACTACAGTACTATACAAGGAATTAGAAGTGCAGTGTAGTTAAACACAATTTTGGAAACTTTTTAAGAAAGACAATATTGGGAGAAATGAGCAAATTTGAGGAAGTAGCTAATGGCTATGTACATGGGTGGCTCCTTTACACAGGTCAAAAATATCTGACACCTCCCAAATGTAAGGACTGTGCAAAAGGCAAAGTCAATTCAGGTGTAATCTGTTCCTTCATGAAATTTATATTCAACCACTAAGAATGACTGAATTAAAAAGGTTTAGAGTAAATTTGTCCTTTTCCCTCTAAGGTAATGCAGAAATAATGCTACAATATATAAATTTTCCTCAGTTAATATCTAGCCTCTGAAAGTTGTTGGCATCATCTTCAGAGACAGACAAAAGATTTAACCCTTCATGTGGTAATGTTGTATCATTGCTTTAGACAGATGCTAGCCTTGATTTTAACCAACATGTAAAGACATTTTGACATTTTATCTTTATGCTCATTTGTTTTTTTAAATTTTTAAAATGCATTGCTTTATAGACCAGAAGACAATGAATATATTTAATGTGAAAATTGTCCAGGTACTTACCTTACCACGTGAGTTTTTTTTAGCATACCTTGCACAGAATCTCTGATTTTGAGTTGTATAAAAATAGAAAAAATACTATTTATAAATAAATGACAGAAATTTAGTGATGGTATCAAATTTTCTGAAAATCAGCTTGAAAACACTGAAATATTTTCTGGATTGAGCATTATACTGGGAAAGCCTAAGACATCAACAAAGTCTTTTCATTTTAATCTCTAGCTTTAATTGCTTATGAAGTTCTTATGAAGTGATTCAAAAGTAACTTTTTCTCCCATCTCTCCTCTCCTTTTGGAGGATCACAGTACCAATGTACATTTCATTAAGACTTTTGTAAAAATTAATATTATAAGACAAATATTTAAGAGTAAGCTACTGCCACGTGTAAAATGACTTATTAATTCTTCATGATGTCCCTCATTGTATTTTGGACACAAAGATAATTTTAATTTAGAATTTTTTAGATGAAGGATTTATGTTAACATTTCAATGGAAAGAAGATTATAGCAATATTGTTCTTTAATTTTATTAATGAAAGATGTCAACTTTAGAACTGAAATGCTTATCTAAATTAGCCTTGTCTACATGTAGTTCCTTTTAATAGATGATCATATTCCGAGAGTATTTGGCAGACAAAATGATACATTTTATTTTTACTTTTTAAGGCAAGAGAGAGTGTGAGGGGTTGGCGGGGGGGGCAGAAGGAGAGGGAAAGAGAATCTTAAGCAGGCTCCATGCAGAGCACAGAATATGATGGGCTCAATCTCAGGATCCTGAGATCTTGACCTGAGCTAAAATCAAGAGTCAGTCACTTAACTGACTGAGCCACCCAGATGCCCCATCAAGGAAAATGATTTCTAAACATGATGTCCAATAAGACAAAAATTCTATGCTCTTAATGTGAATGCAATTAATTGATCCATGTTAGACTCATCTTGACATTGTAATCACTACTTACGTTTCTGAAATACACAACTTTGTAATACATATATTATATGAACAAGCCCATTAATAGTAAATTTGCATCGGCTTTTTGTCAAGCTAAGATTAGTGACTTTATGATTGCATTTTTTATTTAATAGACACACAGGGATCACCTACAAAAATAGCCCTTTCCAGGGCAAAATACACTGTGCTCAAATGTAAACTAATAGTCCATGAACACACAGCTTTGTAACAACCTATGCCACCGTGACAAATTTGTATAATAACTTCTTATTAGGCTACTAATGAGCCTTAATAAGTCAACCTATAGATATTTATCAGAACTTTGTGTGGTTTTTGAGCAATCATGAGGCTTTAAAATAAAAAATAAACTATTTAGTTAAAAGGCTGCAATAAGAAGATATCTACATGGAGCAATGTTTACTAACATCATTTGTCACTCTGGAGTCCATAACATCAAGATTTACTTACTCTATAAAGAGCCTTAGTTATTCATAATATGAAGTCTCAATATTCGCAGAATCAGGGGCAAAAAAATCAATATCCAGCCTCATCCTTTCTTTAACTTTATTTTGTTCCAATTACAAAAACAAATCTATAAGGTAGATATTTTTACTATATTCTAAGAAAAACATCCTCATGTAAAGAGCAAATAGGTGTCAGATGTGTTGATATCTACAACATGGTAATTCATTCTCTTTTTTCCCAACTTCCTGCTCATATTGACTTATCAAGGAGTTGCCAAAACATGAGGTCCTACCTTTCTCCAGATTTCTAATACCAACAGCCCAATCCTGAGAGAGGAAAAGGATGAATAAAATACAGTCGTGTTGTCTGAGAATTAAAAAATCATAGACTCAAACAAGAACTCACTAATATTTCCCTTAGGTATGCAGAGTTGTAACTTATAAAATGAAAATTACTACTGAAATCATAGAGTTTCATTATACCTTTGATTAATCAATAGGATACTAAACAACTTCTTATGTGCGAGAAGACTCTTAAATATTTTGACATGAAAAAAGTTCCCAATCATTGAGAAAAGATTGGAGACTTTTGCCTTAGACTCTTCCCTCTCCTTTAGCGTTACTAGTGTTTTTTAAGGGTAGAAGAGCGGTGTAGAGAAGAATAATATACATTGACTATAAATACTCTTCTCAAATAGCACACACAGTTCACCACAAAGCAGTCAGGGCCACAGCTATTTCTAGAGTCCACAGTCTAAATTTCCTGCTACTTACAGTTTTACCAATGGGATATAAAAGAGCTGTGCACAAAAGATTCCATATGAAAACAGTGAGCTGAGTTCAAAATAACTTAATTATTATTGCTACTTTGAAAGGAGCTCATTAAAATGTCTGTCATGAGTCTATCTAGATGGCACCATTATAGTGCAATTTTAATTAACTTGATCATCATTTTTAACAATGTTAATAAACAAGCTGTGCTACAACCTTATCTTAACCTTGGATCTTTCAACATAGAATTCAGAGATTTAAAACCTTTCTTTCTTTTTCTTAATTGCTATTGTGACACTGAACAAATTACAGTATTAAAATTGACTAATTCCTATTAGCATCAATTAGTCCTTCATTAGACATCTTCATTATATTTATGTTCCAAGAGGATTTCAACTGCCCTCCTGCCTGACCATTGGTTTCATATCACAGCACACAAAGGCTCTTGCAAAAACAATGTTTATATTGGTGTTTGTGTATTATAAGTACAGAGGTTCAAACATTTTACAATATACTCATGAACCTGTCAAGCATTTGAGATCCTTTGGAGATAATGAGGGTGTTTAAAATTGGAAGTGCTCAAAGCTCATAGTTCAACATACAATGCAACCTGAATTACTATTAATATTATGATTCCACATATACCAGAATCTAAATAGGTGTTTTACCCAATGAAATTGTAAAGGGTGGGGCAAAGAAGCTGGAACAATATACTGGGAAACTATCATCAATGCTAAACAACTTCTTAGAAACTCCCAACTGGCAAACTGGCACACCTATTCTATAAGAACCATGGATTTTGCCCAGAGATACTCATTTTTTTGTTAGTCTTTGGCACCAGTTGTTTCAATGATCTATTCTTCACTTGACCATTGACATCCTACCATTTTATGTATAGTAATGGATTCTAATAATAGATTCTTTCTTGTTTGGTTCTTGTTAATTGTCATTCTGTTCACCAGAGATTTGTTAGATGTCCCCCCTCTATCTTCTCGTTTATCTCATAGGTGTGTCCTCTCCAGCTGGGAGTTAATAGTGTTATGACAGTATTTCACAGAATTGTTTTGAACACAAAGCGAATTACTGTATATGAACTGAAAACCACAGTGCCTGACACAGGAAACACATTTAACAAATGGAGGCTCTTATTATTCCTACCATTCAGCTTTGGACATCTTCCATCAAGCCTCTACTACATTAACCTACAGGAAACACCCACCTCATTCATTCCCCAAATGCTTTCTGAGACTTTGAGCTTCATGAGTCCCCAATATACAACATTATAGAACCAAAGTGGCCAATACATTCAGTATGAACATTTGTGGCAAATACTGGAAAAAGACAAAGGTTTCAAAAACAAAAATCAGGAAGATGTTCTTCGGAAAGCTGACCAATTGAGTCAGGTATCAGTTATATCTGACCCAAGAAAACATGATGCTGCCCAATTTTCCAATTAGGTAGTTCTTAATATATATACCACTACCTTATGCACAACTTTTTAATTTCAATAGCTGTCTAGCCAAATGGCTAATTGAATTTCTGATCCTATCCTTGGAATTCCTCTACTTTCCTTTTTTATCTTTTTTCCACTACTCATCTCTGTTTTACACAGCAGTCCAAAAATAACCCAGGGTAGGCTTACAGAGCTAAGGAAAGACCGCTGAAAATAAAGAGGAAATGGGAGAGCAGTTCTCTCCCTCACAGGCTTTGCCCTATCTCCTCTTGTGCCTCTCCCAAAGGTGTCCCACCTTCACATTGGAATGCCTATATTGACTTCTGAAACAGAATGTCTGGGATGGATTTTCTTATGAAAACTGACTCTATCTTTTCTCCTAAATGAAGATGAGTCTTCACTCAGCCTATTATGGGCCTCAATTCTGGTGTGAGCGATGGGACAGGATATAATTCCCAACCCAATCATCTAATTTTGGAGGTGGGTCCCACCAATGTAGGTCTAGAGCACAAGTTCTTTCCTGAGAGCAAATGGTGAAAGGACCAGAACCAGACCTGAAAAGGTGATTTTTTTTTCCTTGACTGCTTCCTATTTTTGCTAACAACAACAACAACAACAACAACAACAACAAAACAATAACAAAAATTTATTTACTAACTTCAGAGACAGGGGATAAGGACTCAAATTACAGAGACTCTATTTTATCACAGTCCCTGGGGGAGCAGAGAAATCCTCGCTGAAAGAAAAAGCTACTACCAATTACAAAGAAAAGGAAAATATCAAGATAAAGCAGGAAAATAAGGCAGGAAGCAAGCCTGAATTGAAGAAGTGACCCACTGAAGGTTTTCATCCGCCTCTCTTCTAGGTCCTCCTCATCATCCAGTACAGACACTGGAAGAGATCTCAACTCCCCTACTTAGTAGCCATGTGAATGGGATAACAGGAAGCAATTTACCCTGGTACCACACACTTACAACAGCAGGTAACATGTTCCTAATAACTTTGACTGAAATGTGGATATATTTTTCACCTAAATATTATGCACATGGCAGATCAGAACATATTAGTGTGATAGAATTACACTGATGTGATGAGATACTATCTTTGAAATACTAACCAATGTATTTTTACTTGTAGTATTCTTTTCTCCCCTGTACCTTCAATCTATGAATTCATTTGCCTCAGGCAAGGGATGGCAGAAGGAAAACAATGAAAACAGCACAACCAAAAATAAGTTCAAAAGTATATGACTCAGGTTAATGGTAAAACTCATGTAAATGGCAATAGACCTGGAGAGAATCCATTGTGTTTTAGTGACAGCTTCTTAACTCTAATCTAGAAAGAATTTCCCGGTGTGGAAAACTAGAGACAAAGGAGATGCAGTGAGAGAGAGGGTGAGAGGCAAAGGAATGACACACAGAAACACACAGAGACTTGGCAAAATCATTCTCCTGAAATCTCCAAACATGCACCCAAGTGACCATGTCTACTACTTCCACCCAGATATTGCATGGGAACTGAGGCCATGAGGTCCATTTATACTTCGGTAAACTATGTATATTATGTACTCTGAAAAGCTGTTAGTTTCTCCTTTTGATAGCCCATCACTCTCTATCCATCCAGCAGAAAAACTGGCCATCTGTAGGAGGAAATAGCCTCCAGAACATATACACCATCATGTTTCAGGTATCTTAATGGGTAAAATTATACATTGTGGTCATGCTTAGGAGTTTTATCTCCATTCTGAGTTCCTACTTCATTCTAAGATACTGAAGGGTCAAAGAAAGAAATTAGTGTGACCAAATTTGTATGCAGAGGAGGGGCCATGTAAAGAATGAAGGGTTTGATAAGACAGGATATGGGTTAGTAATATTTATTAAACACATATTTTGGTCTAAGAGTTCATGCTAGACCTTTTGTATATATTGTCTCACTTGATTCTTTAACCAACTGTGTGGAGTCTAGAAGAAATTGACATTCAGAAATATTAAGTGGCATGTCTTAACCTAGAGAGTAGACAAACAGTTCTGGGGCAAGAACCAAAGTCTGTCTAATGCCCAGTTATTTTCCCTCTAATCCATGTTCTTTTCCAACTCCCCAAAACCTAATTTAAGAACAGGCACATCGCAACCTCGTCACAAATAAGGGTTTGGCTGCCAGGGACACCAAACATGCTATACTTCATTTCTATTTTCAAAAGAAATCCCTTAAGCACTATTCTTCATTCCAATAATAATCCAATCAGTAATGTGTTCTTAAATAATAATCAGTCTTCTCATCAAGCACATATCATCTCAAGATTTTTGAAACAGGTATATAAAGACTGAAATAAACATGACGAATCTGATAAAGCACTATAGAGAAAACTAAGCAATGCAGCTACAACCACAGAGAGAGACTGGATTTTACAAGGATATCCTTGAAAAGGACACAACAATTACAGACAATTCTTTTTTTTAATAATAAATTTATTTTTTATTGGTGTTCAATTTGCCAACATACAGAATAACACCCAGTGCTCATCCCATCAAGTGCCCCCCTCAGTGCCCGTCACCCATTCACCCCCACCCCCCGCCCTCCTCCCCTTCCACTACCCCTAGTTCATTTCCCAGAGTTAGGAGTCTTTATGTTCTCAGACAGACAATTCTTAAATCATCAGACAGTCATCTGAAAAGCAGTTTACTCTTTATATTCATAAGTGGCAGCAGATTAAAGACTTCAAGACCAAGAAGTAGTTTCTGTGTGAACAAGAAAGGAAGGCAGCAGGTGAGTCGAAATTCAAGGAGGCAAACATCCAAAACCAGAAGGTGGCAAGAGGCTCAAAGTCCATGCAAACAATAAGCACCCAGGAGATCTTTACAAGTTGACTGGGCAGCTAGATAGGTATAGTCAAAGGACCAAGAAAGGGTCAACAGCCAAGGGGCACTGGACATTGTAGGAGTGAATAATGAGTAGAAAAATAGATGCCCAGCATCTTATGAGGAAAATGCTCTCAGAAAGAGAGAGTTGTCACTTTCACCTTCACTCTGAAATTCTCAGTGTGAGCCTAAAAACGGTTGTCTGGAAATTGAGTCCTTGAGAGTAGAAGACCATTATGGTAGAGATATGTCCTGACCAGAATTGAAGCAATGACCATGCAGCCTATAAGGGAGTATGGCTTAGTAGATATTTTATTGCAAATAGCCAATAAAAGAGTTGTCAGTGAAGGCTAGACTACCTGTCACAATATTCCAGCTTCATTGTCTGCATATGCAAACTTCAATAAATAGACATTAACACTGTACATTGCATATTTGTGTGATTAATTCTAGGATGATCCAAGTCTTTTATTTAAAGTTATTTGAAGAGGCAAGACTGAAAACCTAATCCAGAAGGCAATAAAGTATTACTTAATGCTCACTGCCTTTAAATCAGTTGTGAAGTAGGCAAAATCTATAGAGAAATTTGAAATGCATTTCCCTTTCTGTCATAGACATGCTTAGGAGGCTTAAAGTAAAGAATAGGCTTGATTTCATCAGTTGTCTATTCTTCAATGGAGAATGTTGTTCACTTGTTGAGTTCCAGAATACTGGAAAACAAGATGGTCTCCATGGCCAACAGGTAGGGAGGGAGTCAGAAGGAGAGACAAGTAAAGCTGCATATGGTTCTTGTTCCAACCCCAAGAAAGTTCAATGATCAATGTTGCTCTAGGGTGTGAAAGATTTTGGTTTAGATTATGTCTTTTTTCCTTTTGCTGGCATTCTTAGGATTGGAAGACTACTCTATTGCTGGAGCCCATAAGAGCAAATTTCCTTGAACTGCGATGTGTTATTCATGACTTGCAACTCCCTTGACATGTACTTGTTCTGCAAAACTCCCTGCTTTCTCCTCTTATCATATACCCCACCGCCACTGACAAACCATGCAGTAAGGTGTGAGGTTTTGTTGTTATTGTTTGTTAACATCTTGTTACCTACTACTTAATAATATTTTTCGGAATGAAAAGCTGTATCCACTGTACTAAAGTCAATATGAAGAGATTTTTGTTATACGATTAGCCTGGAGGAAGTGGGGGCATGATACAGAATAAAGTAGCAGAGGCAATACACAAGAAGACAACTCCAACAAGAAAATGTCAGAGTCTGACTGAATTGTAGTCCCCTCTATCAGGGCTTCTCCTCCTGGGATCTTTTCTCTACTCACATGCTGGATCAGAGCAGCATGTGTATTGTACAAAATGGCCAGTCCATTCCCACAAATGTATAACATTTATATCAATGATACTGAATAAATAAGCCCCTTAAGGCCAATAGCACTGACATACATACATGTCCTATAATGTCTGTCCAAATGCCTACCACAGTTACGAACACACAATTGGCTCTAACAATTTTTGGGCTGATTGAATCATGCATGAGTGTATCAGACACTATAAATGGCGAAAAGGGTATACAGTTCTTGTGACACTCCACAAAATAGACGGGACCTAAAAAGTTAATGGCATACCATAGCGGGTAGGGTGGTCAAAAAATGGCAGGACAGAAATGCAGGTAGGACTAGGTCACTAAGTGTTCTAGCTGGTGACCTTTAATAGGAGGGAAGGACCAAAGCTAAACACTCATTTTTTCCTAGGTAATTAAAAGAGTCCTTGCATCCTAGGGCGAAAGGCCATTTGGAACAATACAAGCTTCAAAGTTCAGAAGTCCTGGGCCCAAAAGTTAGATGGTGGAAAAGCCAGGGATGGGTAAAACAACAACACAGGATCACACAGGATAGAAGAGCCAGCTTGAGATCATACTAGGCATGTAAGACTGCTGGAAATTTGGCAAAGCCAGAGCACAAGTTGAGCAATGAGAAGAAAGGAAAGAGTCAGAAGCCAGTAGGGAGTAAACAATGTCAATGAGGCAGAGTGAAATCATTATTTTTGTGAGATCTTAATAATAAATGCAAAGTTTTTGGTGACTAAGATGTTTTGATATGACAATCTAGACATTTTCCTATTTTCTAAGGTGATCATAGATTCCCAGAGACTAGCCTCAAGTTAAGTTTTGACAGTTCCCTAAGAACCATTTCAGCTCTGGTAGAAAACACTTTTGTCCACCTCCTCAGCCCCTATTTCCCTGTGTTTATTCCTGCTGTGTCTCTGCTTTTACATCTAACACCAATGACCAGCCTAGGGAGGGTAGGGGGTGGGAGGCTAGGAATATAACATTCAACTCTTTAGGATTCTGTGTCAAGAAACAGTTACAATCACTTGAAAATCTAGAATCATTCTTTTCCTCAAATGATGGCCTTGAAATTCTGCTATTAGTTTATTGGTTCCTGACTATGTTAAAAACTCATTACTTGAAATACATAGCATGTCCTTAAATTTACTTCATTAAAGTCTATATTATCATGAAAAATATAGAAATTTAGTCCTATCTCCTATTACAAATGAATTATATGTACTTTTCTTTTGTCTTTTTCTTCTTTTTACATGTTCATTCTCTGTTCACATGTTTTTTTCTTTTATGTCAAAAAGCATACACTTCTCTCTCTTTCTCAACCCATTTGCATTACTCTGAACAAGAAATTTTATGGATAAGGGGTGTGGGGAAGAGAAGGCTGCAGAGTTCAAAAACTTAGATAAGGTCACTCTCATCCTAAAATAAAATATATAGGAATACAAAAAAAAAAAAAGTACTACCATCAAAGTAAAGGATCATGGTTGGTAACATCTATTTTAAATAATCAAGCCACAGATATGATTTTCTAAATAATAGAGATTGAAAATTCCACATGTATTCACTCTTTTCCTTATCAGCCATATTGATGAGCATATAAGGCTGGAGCTGTGTGTTCAGTTGCCTGTGAGGAGCAGTGTCTAAATGCAGATCCTCAATCCAGCCTGAACAATTGTTCAGGGCCGCAAAGACCACAACTGATCACATTAAAATGAAACAGAACCAAGTTTCAAAATATATTAATGACAAAATATTCTGGAACAAATATTAAAGATCTAATAAATAAAATTCCAAACACTTAGAAATGCCACATGAAATTAATAAAATGAGGAATTCTAGGTAATCACTGAACTTCATAGCGTTCAGTGTCAGCTAACATGAAAGTTGCTATATAGGAAAGAAAGAATATTTTTTAAAAAAAGTTCTCTTTTAGGAAAACTAATATCAAAAACAGTTTAACACTCCACTTTGAAATTAACTTTTTAGTATCTGGGTAAACAGAGGAGTGGAATATTTGTAATCAGAGAAAAAAGAAATGTATTTCATAAAATCAATACTCTGTGATGGTTGGAATTGACAAAGCCATGATGGCTTTGACTTTGAAATTGATTTAATCTTTCTGCCATTTGTTTCCCACATCCCTTGTTAATAACAGCAAATAGTGAGACTGAGCTGATGCTATTTTGAACTTTCGGGGTTTCTACTACTGTTAGTCAGTCACTCTTGGATTCACTATCATTCACATCTTCCTCCTTTACTTTGCTTACAATCACTATCTGGGAATGCATACATATACAGAGAGTGAGACAGAGAAAGAGTGAAATTTCCTTCCAAGGTGAGAAACCAGTATGTGGAAAACAACCAAAAGCATTCGCTCTGTTTGGAGAACCCTGACGTTTAGAAAGAATAGTGCTTCATTACTTACAAAGAGAGACCTGTGCAGTGGTGTTTCTCTTCTGCCAGAATCCTCTGGTATTTCCATTTACCTGTTCAACAGAGGGAAGGTCTGGGAAGCCAGCATCTCTGAAAAAGTGCTTCTTTCATCTCCTAGATCAAGAGCATTGGACTTCTGAATATATCTCACACTATAGCTCTGAAATGAGTATACCCTGTTCGTTCCTTTCTAAATGGAGCAGTGTACTGATCTGAGGAAAATCACAGAACATGGGAAGCGATCCAAGATTATAAAGTAAGTATGTTTGCAAGAGTGGAATTTCAGTTTTCTCTCAGGCCTATAAGTTAAATACTAGTAATTTGGGGATTCGTTCAAAATACATGGATAGGAACCCTCTTCAACCAAGTGTTATGGGTGAATACTGATACCCTCTCAGTAATGTTAAGTGAGAGAAATGTCCTATTCTCTACTTCCTTGGAGATCTCAAGATCATCACCCAGATTTAAAAAATAAACAGAAAAGGGGCATGAGAGCCTATATTATGTTCTTGATCACTTACTAAGAGCTTTACTAAATATTACTTAACATTCAGTATTTACCTGAATATTTCTCAACCTACAGGAGATTAGAAGTGGCAAGCTCAAATGTGTGACCAAAGGGGAAGGAAGGAGGGATAAATCAATTCAGGAAAGTTTGAGCAAAGCTATTTGGGGGGATGATAAAAAAACAATAGAAACAACATCTCTGGGCCTTACTTTATTATTATGACTAAACAAATAGAACCTATGCTCACTAGTCATACTGTACTGGATATTGTATTTATAATGTTATGAAGATAGACATCCAAAAATATCTAATATTTTCCTTTAAGAAATCAGAAAGCTTTCCTTATAATGGATAAAATAGACAGGAATGGGGAGAAATAAGCCCTCAGTATTTGGAAAATGATCTGATGTTAAGTATAAAATACTGATAAATGGGATATCACTAAATCGCATGAGGGCAATATTTGCTCTGTCATGCCCTCTTTCCTTGTTGAAATCCTGAACAAGCAATATCTCTGTATCTTTGGTTTCCTCATCCTAAAATTATGAAATTAGAATACTCAGTTTCCTTTTAGCTCTTAGACGTTTCAGTGACATCATTTTATTTCTTATAGCAATTTCATTATAAAATTACTTCTTAATGCACTGCAACTTTGAGCAGAACAGATTGGGTAAAGTCTAGGACAAAAACCCACCTAAGCCTTACAGTAATGCTGTTGCTCTGTGGAAGATTCTACTGTTTCTTTTTTTTTTTTTAAGATTTATTTAGTTATTTATTTATTCATGAGATACACAGAGAAAGGGAGAAAGAGGCAGAGACACAGGCAGAGGGAGAAGCAGGCTCCATGCAGGGAGCCTGATGCGGGACTCGATCCAGGGTCTCCAGGATGACGCCCTGGGCTGAAGGCAGGAGCCAAACTGCTGAGCAACCCAAGGATTCCCGCCCCCCTTTTTTAGGATTTATTTATTTATTTATTCATGAGCTACACAGAGAGAGGGAGAGAGAGGCAGAGACACAGGCAGAGGGAGAAGCAGACTCCATGCAGGGAGCCCGACGGATTCTACTGTTTCAACTGGAATTGCTAGTCAAATAATTATCTGTCATGAAATCTATATAAACAGCCTAAAATCACCTCAAAAGATATATATAAGTTTATCAAGGAACGGGACAATAAAAAAAAACAGCTTTTATTATATAAGCCTTAAAAACAACTATTGAACGAGATAGCAGAAAGCAAAACCCATTTTAAGAAAGAAAGAGAGAAATGAAGAAGTTGTGTCTCGGGATTCCATGGTATAACCTAAGTGTTAAGTTCGGGGATCCATTAGTTCTTTTTTCTCAGAAGGAGGAAGAAATGAATGCATTTGTCTGATAAATGAAGTCAGGAGTGGTAAGTTATATAGTTCTTAACAAAGTTCTGTGGCAGAACCAGTTGTTCTTGTGTGCTACTATGACCCCAAAATATTCAGATGATTTTTCTTAAGAATGAAAGTTTGCCCCATCTAGAAGGCTCGAGCTTAAAATTTTAAAACAGCAAGAAGAAAAATCATCCAAGAAAAATGTCAGTGGAGAACTTAAAAATAAAGTGAGTATATTGATATTACTCAGTGAAATAAGGACAATTTTACAAATATGAATGATGTAGGTTAGATCTGAATGACAAGCAGACGTTTTCTCTCAAAAGGTAGTAGAGAGTTGGAATTTGTATAATAAAAGGAACTTTACTTGACAAGAAATACTGAACAGAGCTAAAAAACTTTTAAATATGTTCAAATGATCAGGTTCCATAGACACAAGCAAAAAGGTAGAAGGAAAGTCACCCACTTGAGGACACCCAAAAACCCCATCTACTGCTGGGGTTGATGCAAGAAGATACTTTGGACAGATGTAAAGATATTTGGACAGATGAATATGAAGACAGAAGAAATATGAGAAGAAAATGAAATCCGAGAATCTAAAATTATCATAGATGGAAGAGAAGAGCAGATATAGGAAAATTTGAGTCAAGACAATTGATAAAGAAAGCTCAATTTTAACTATTAAGATGGGTCTCTTGCTTGAGAAGCCAAGTCTCTAAAAGGGGAATCAGAAAAGGAGAGAAAAGTCCTCTGTCTGACTAATACAGAATGTCTGTTATGATTGCCTGAATGATAAAAGGTTGGTCTGGAAGACATTATGTTTTTACAGCTCTGTTCCCAACTCCTTCTGAAAACAATTTTCTGTCTATACTGCTATTAACCCATCTCCTCTCTTTAGCAATAGAAAGGAGATGGAGCACAGCTGTGCAAGGTATTAGGTCCTTCCAGGAACATTTTGGAAGAGGAAGGCTGGGATCTCTCCTCTAATGGATGCTGAACTGTGTATCACAAGATCAGCACACCTGGAGGTGTGTAATGCATTTATAAAACCAGAATGATACACCCCTGTGATGTTTATAGCAAAAATCTGTTCCTACTGAGATCAGGAAAACCCTGACAACTGATTGTTCATGCATCGTGGTCTTTTATATTTCCCCTTTCTAGATGCTGACAGTCACATCTCCAGCCTGCTGCAGCTTCAAATTTTACCCAATGGAACGGGTGTGTCACCACAAGAAACACCAATCCAATGACAGTAAACATTCAAGCTCAAGGTTATGCCAGTTTTTATCAGGATGGATGATGAAATAAAAACAAATAGCAATATATTAAGACTGCAACCTGGAGTGATTCTGACTGCAGGAATAAATATTGGGGGCATGATAAAATTTTAACATGTAATATTGACAGATAAAAGAATGTTAGAGAACTCAAGAAAATTAAGTTATAAGAATGTCATCTGATCTGTATTTCAGAATTCCCAGGCCCTTTGCTCAGCTATCTGCATGCACTATCCAAAGGGCAGTTGTTCAACTATCTGTCAGGGTTCATCCTGAAAAGACACTGGAAAAGTGAGAACATGAGCAGAGGATTTTGTGCAGCACTTTTTTCCTAGATAGATTAGTGAGAAAAAAAAAGGGTTGCTGACTTAGCATTCTCTGGGATTCTAACAATATCCCCTTGATCCTGGAGGCCACATTAGCTCGTTTTGGAATTTACCTAACAAGAAAGCAAATTTTCTTTTCTAAAATAGATGAGGCCAGTAGGCCCGTAGACTCTTTGATCCATGAATTCTTTTGCTCCAGGGAGAGCCCTTAGATTCTTGTTACATTTCCCTATATGACTCCCTGTGCTCTTCTAAACCCAGCTCTACCCCGTACAGCTTGAATCTTGGTTATTTGAACACTCCACTTGCTTGGCCAAGGCATAGTAAACACACCTCAAACTTAACCCTCTCCTGCAAACATCCCCCCACCTCCTGCCCTTCTGCCTTTTAAAAAATTCAAATTGGAGTGTATGTACTGTGTTCCCCTAGGTTTTTTCTCTAAAATTTCTCAGTCTCACAGACAAGTAGATACATGAGAGGTAATCTTTACCAGGCTCCTGGACATGATGAGACATAGCCTAAATATCATGGTAAACAACCCAGTTCAGTCTCCAGCTAAAGCTTCTGCTGCACTTAACATTTTAGTAAAGTTTATGTATTATTTACACAGCATCAGACACATTACTACTTGAAGCCCTGGCCTCAACAAAAATAGGCTACGGTCCAGTTTGGTTGGACTGTACCTCCCAGGAGCTACAGTTATCTTCCAGAATGATAGTAATCTCTCAAAAAACTTACCATTAATTTTAATTTAAATGACTTTTAAAATTTATATATGTTAGGTAACAAAACAGAACTCACGTTGAAACAATATTTTCTTTCTTTCTCAGTGACTGACATTTATTTAGTACATATAGTTTACCAGGCTGTAGGTTGAGCATTTTACCAGATTTTATCATGTAATCCTTCCAACAACACCATGAGGTACCAGTATTATCCCAGAAGATCAGTCTGAGGCTCGGCCTGGTTAAGCTATAAGGTCACTGTTGTTCATTGTAAAAGGTTTAGAAACTCTCACAGGGGAAAAAAAAGAAAAATGGAATTTACCCCAAATCATACCTTCCACACTCAACCGCTGTGAACACTTTGATGTATTTATATGGCTAAAAAATATACATTTATAGGATCAACTTGCCATATAGTTTTTTACTTAATATATTTGGTTCACATCATTTTTACTTACTGGTATTACACTCTATAGCTCCACTATGATATATTTACAGTAGCTTGTTGTTGGATGTTTAGGATATTCATAAAGGTATCAAAGTTCCAAAGAGGAGGAGCCTATGTCCCAGTTCTAAATGTACTTGAAAATGTGTGTCTTTGATAGGAGATTTCCCCGCATAACTCGATGTGGTACCTTGGTCAAGTCATTAAGCCATTTGAAGTCTGTTTTCTCATCTGTAAAAGGAAATGATTACTTACTCCTCTCAATTGTCCAAAGGATTAGAGATAATCCCTAACTGAGTGTCTGACGGAGCCTGTGCTCACCAAGCTGTCCTCATCAGTAACACCATGTGCACTTTCACTGACCTCACCTCTCTGGGGCTGCAAGGGGGTTTAATTAGCTGATCTCTGTGAAATGCTTAGCTTATTACTAGACACTAAGACTGCAATTTTAAGTTCCTGCTCAAAGACTAGAAATCATCTACTCTAGTCTCGTGCTATTGAAGGAAAACTTGGAAAGATTGATCCATGGGGATACAGGCAGAATCAGGTCTTCTAACCCCTCTCTAGCCATGCCCCCACTGATACCGTCCTGCCTCTTGTGGCTGCAGGAATCGGTGGTGAACCGCTGACCACCTTCCGCTAGTGGCCTGCTGATGTATTGGCTTGAGCATCTGCAGGGCTGTGATGCACTGGAGTATGTGTCACAAGTCACATGGTGCCTAAACACTTAAAAGAGCAATATTTTCAAATGAATCATGAATAGTAAGTAATACGGTAAATTAAAGAGTATTCCTCTTGTTAAGATTCCCAATCTTTTATTCCACTATGATATACTTTTTTCATGAGAAGGAAACGAGCTAAACTGTGCACTGGGGTTATAGCTATTCTATGTCACCTGGATGTCCCATCTGTGGGATAGTGCTTGGCATGTTAAACTCATCAGTCACATGAGTCAGGAAGAGGAAAGGTAGATAGCCACTAGGTGGGAGCACTGGACTGAGGCAAACCACATGTTTATCACCAAATAGCTTTATTCTATTCCATGACCAGAGACCTTGCCTATCTGGCCAGTCCCAGCTTTTTTTCAAGACAGCACCAAGGTGACTATGTAGAAACTAGCAACAAACTAACGTAAATCTACTACCCATAAAAGAAATTCCAAGGAGCCTGTGGCTTATCATAGAGTTGTGTTCCTAGATGAAGGGCAGCATATTTATGTCTGTATTTCTGAACTCAAAATATCTTTAGTTAGTTGGCACTTTACTAATTTTTAATTAAACATTTGCTTATGTGAAAACATTTTTAATGGAAAATAGTGCAAACTTCAAATGATTGAGTAGAAGAAGATAATGGTTTTCAGACAGCTGCAAGATGATAGAGAGGAGGAAGTGAAATAAGTAGGTGTTTATTTTTGCAAATTGGGGATCTTTCTGGTATTGAGATTTGAGGATTAAAAAAAATGACCAAATACCACTATTCTCACGATACAGACCAGTCATTTTCATTGGTAAAGATACTTGCTGATGACAGAAAAATGATGGATTTTCCAAACCCTCCTTTGATTAGACAGCAGACTGGAGTTTATAAGGATGGCAGTCTGCAGCATAGAGAAGTGAAAAACACCCTGACTCACACCTGCAGTTTGTTTCGTGTAACCCCGGAAGAAAGTTCCAGCACAATTTAATGAAATCATGTCCCATGCTAGAAGAATGTGTTTGCAAGGCTGATGAAAATCTGATGGGCATTCTGCCTGGAAGATTGTAAGGAAATGAAAAAATGTTTTCCACTAAGATTATCAAATCAACAAGCCTGAGCTTTGGTTCACAGAGGACAAATCTACAGAATATTGACACGATCAGTAATTTGTACATGATCACATTAAATCAATTATCTTTCAGGATAAATAACTCAGAATCACAGTAAACTCTCAATTTTGAAAATAAAGAAGAAAAACACTGTCTTTGTGTGGCACCAGTCTAAACCAAATCCCTACCTCTTGGGTACCTTCTTCTTCCTCTAACTCAAGGATAAACCAGGAATAAACTATATGCTACTAATAGTCCTTCTCTGTCATCATTCCATTACCTGGCGCCATTTATTTATTCATGTTTTTAGTATAGATTTCTTGAATCAATGCTGCAATAGGAATACACAAAAATATTAACATTTTGTACACGTCCTCAAAGTTTGTAGTCTTACCTCCTTAGAAATTACTCCTGCTCTTCAAATATCCTTCTTAAATATATTTTGTTCTCAGACAACCAAGTGTTTCTCTCTAAAGCATCCCTTATTTACATAAGACTATATTTGTGAAGGATGATGGTACATCACAGCTACTAAAACCTAGTAGGATCGCTTCTCAGCCTTTTGGCTAAGATCAAGTGTAAAACCTAGTTAGGTGCTCAATAAATATCTGTCTCTTCTCCTTGATAGCCAAGATGTCAACCTAAAATGTGATCCATTCAAAGGATATTTTCATATTACTAAAGACTCTTAAATACCTAAAGGGATGAAATTATTAACATAAATGGCAAATGAGGAGAATAATACTAGGGTCAGGAGGTCAAATGTTGGATTAATTGCAGTGGGTGTCCTTCCCAGGCCTCTTTTACCACCAGTGCATACACTCCAATCTAACTGTTATGGTGCACAGCTGTCCCTCTTCTCCAGGGAATTGCCTTCATCCCAAATCTGATTGTCATTGGGGTACAAATGGCTGCTCCCCTTGCCTCAGGTAGGACAAACTCTGTGGTGTCGTTGAGGCTTCTGAGCTCCCCATGGTATCACACTGAGGTTGGAGTTCTCTTGAGGATACATCATTGCTTAGCTTCTGGGAAAGCTGCCTTCCCTCATTCCCTTTCTCCTGCTAGCATTCCCTCAATAAATCACATGCATTCAAATTCCTATCTCATATCCTGCTTCCAAGGAACTTGATGCAAGACACTTCCTCAAGTGATCCTTTGTAGCCAGTAACCTACAGGGCATGTTCTTGTTTCTCTAAAATCAGCAAAAACAAAAACAAAAACAAAATAATAATATGCCTAAGTCTTGAGCAAGATCATCAAATTGCTTAACAAATCCAAGATATTCATTGTTAAAATATTTACCTGGTAACCAAAATGTCAACCTCATAATAAAGCAAATTTATGGTGTTTAATGTCTAAATAAATGGTAAAAAGAATCTTTTTTCATATTAGCAGTATCATAAAATTGTTTCCATTACTTAACCTGAGAGAAATAATAAGTAAGCCAGGACTTATTTGAAAAGTAAGTAAAGCAAAAAGTAACAATAGTAGTATAAACCTTTGCTTTATAGACATTATGAAATTTTATGCACCAAAACTAAAACATAGGCAAGGCTTAGCAATGCTTACCAAGGGATATAGAAGTCTTCTGTCATGTTGTCTCATCATCATTAGTTTTATAGACTCAAGTTATTTCCATTGATTTTCACAATGACCACAGGAGATAGAAAATTCAGATACTTTGTAAATCATATGGTGTATTGAAATCCAAATAATCTCAACTCTGGTCACCCATAGGAATCACCAAAAGGAGCTTCTGAAAAAAAATTGGAGGTCTAAACCCCATGCCAAGCTCTTTAAACCCAAGCCTGGGGGAAGGAGGGAACCTCGGGAATCGTATGTTAACGCTTTTGGATGATTCTAAGTGTCACCAAATTGAGAAGTACAAAATTATGTGGCCAAATCTTTTCAGCTACTGAGTCCTGAACCCCAGTTTCTTTAGCCCCATCAGACTTCCTTCCAGTCATTCCATTTCACTGGAAGTTCTGAATTTCAACTGGAATTTAGAGAAAAGAATGTGAAGTAGGACTGTTTGCATTCTACTGGAAGGCAAAAGACAGATGATAGAGAGATCGACAGATCAAAATAAAATCAAAACAGCTTTGGCTTTGAATGGATTTTCACAGAACAGGTTGAGATGGGTAAACTACTTGGGGATGTGTAAATGAGATTTCCTTTTCAAACATAAATGGATTTAGAGAAGCTGCTCAGCGAAGCATAACCAAGGTTTGGTTGTTCCCTCAACTGTTTATGAAACATAATGCTTGAGTTTATTTAGCCTAAAATATGTCCTCATCAACACAAGCTGTGAAGAAGCATTAAAGTCTCAGAAGATAACAGGACAACAGAGAAGAATGTCTAGTAATTGACAAAGAATTATCTCACTGGTAGGATCAACAATTAGATATCTGACCTTTTTTCCTGTAAAATAATATTTTCTTGAAGTTATATTTATATTGAGTTTAGTTTATAGAGACATTTTACTAATCACTTAGAAGTCAATGGTGAGGAATTGGGTGTGTAAAACATGGTTTTTAAAGCTGTTTGTAGAGAGTTGTGCATGTTCTATTAGCCATAGCGAATGTGCGTCTGGTCAGAGAGAGAGAAAATGGAAGAGTCTTAAATTGTACTCTGAGGACTTGAGCAAATACTGAACTCCAGCATCCTATTTGACTTTTACAGGGCCAGTTCCCTCCTAGTAGAACCCGGCTTCATCTCAAGCCTGGTTGAATGGAGTGCTGAGATCCAACTAATGCCTACTACTCAGCAATACTCTAGATCAGGGTTTCTTAAACATTTTGTGTTGTGGACTCCTTGACAGTATGGGAAAGCCTGTAGACTCCTCAGATCCCTCAGGATGGTAAAGAAAACCAATCATACTGAAAAGCCATTCTAGCTCAAAGTTCTCACCATGAAAAATCACTCCTAAAAATATAACCATGGGGTTATTTGGCACTGGAAATCACTGCAGTCTAGATGTTTTCTTAGATTTATGATGCTTTGAGCTCTTTATGTGAACTACTGGAGCTTCAAAGATGTAAGGCAGCCTTCAGGTTGACTCAGATATTTCCTGCCCTGGGTTCCAGAGAACTGCAGATTCTTAGCATATCCCAAAGGCATGCAGCTTCCATGCAGCTAGCCATCAGAGGCTGGGTTGGGTCATACTGTGATTTGCATTCAAGGAATTGATCAATTTAGAGATTTTTTTACTTCAATGATGTGGCTTATATGATAAAGAGGAGGACCAGGCTCTTTGATTTTAAAAAGTTGCATTTAAGACAGAACTTGATACTTCATATTTCCTTTCTCTTATGGATATGGATTTCATTGTTTTGGTGCCTTCTGTCACTATTAAAAAAAACAGGAACAAAAACATTGGTTGTTAATTAGACTGCTAGACCCCTATGATTTAAATCCTCACTTGGCATCATAAATTTTTATTAACATGCTATGTATTTGTCTTTTTTGTTATGTATTGTGCCCAGAAGTCATTCTCACCCAGGCATGTAAACTGTGAAAAAAATTTCTTAAATAATTTTAGGAAAGAGTCGTAAAGGAGAAAGTGCTTTTCACTTTTTGGGGTGAAAAGTATAATTTTATCTTCTCACTGAAGTTCACTGAATATTTAATAATCATCTATTGCACTAATAACACTTTTTCTCAAAACATTAATTGAGCAAATGCTTTTTTGTCAGGAAATGAAATAGCTATAATCTTTTAGAAAGAGAAAGTTCAAGTCTGTAAAACATTTAAGGAAGCAGCTTCTTAAGTTATTTGCCTATTAGTCACTGCCTGTACATTCTCCCCAGCCAACACAAGACCAAAATTACCAGAATAATGCTGCTGAAACTTACCACGAACCAAATGATATAAGGTAAAGGTAGTATTTGCAGTAATGAAAAAGGCTGTGTGCTTTGCAACCACAGTTGATGGTTTATGGCAAGTTTGGGATCTTCATGCTTATGGGAAGAAATTTTAGGCTGTCAAAAAATATCAATAAAAGCCTTCATCTCATCTTTATTAATGGTAATCAAACTTAACCTTAAGGCTTTGTTCCATGAAAACTACTTCTGCCTTGTAAGTTTCTCTTTGATGGGAGCCCTGCTTCTCAGAAAAAGGAAACAGCTGGCCAAGCTGGTAGTCCATGTTCTGACTTTAATTGTGTATTAGATAGGGCAAAGTTTGAGCTCCTATAACAAAGAGACCCCATGGCTTAAAAAAAGGAGATGTTTTAGTCTCTTCCATGGAGCAGTTCATCTGGTCCAGGAATATAGGGCAGCTCCACTCCACAAGGCTCTCTTCAGGAATCCAGACTGGAAAAGCAACTCTGGTATCCTTAACACATAGCTTCCAAGTATAGGATGGCGGTCGTCACCATGCTCAAGATGACTCGAGGTTGGAGGAACTCAGAGGAGTGCAGCTACAGTGTTTTAAGGACAGCCCTGAAAGGGAGCACACTCACTTCTGCTCATATTTCCTTGGGAGACATTGCCATTTGTCCATGCTAAGGGGAGATAAGGAATCTTAAGCTCTAGCTCAGTAAGTGCCCAGCCAAAACTCCATTAATAAGGAAAATAGATGTGCAAGACAAATGTTAGACTACCACCAGCCAGATCTGCATATCTATTTAAATTTTCTGTTCTCACTTTATAAAAGACACACAACTACCTTTTATCAAATATGATAAGTCATCCTGGCAATAGGTCACAATTTTCCCATTTGTAGGATTTAAATGAGGTGGGCATGTATGTAATTTATGTATTTAGTGTTTAGACTCTTGAAAAAAAAAGTCTTCTATTATGGCAATTTATGTGTAAAATATAAGGAGAATTTTAGACTTTTATTTTTGCCATATGTTCATAAATGTTACCACATTTTCAAATTTATATTCTCAATAATTATACAGTTATGAGAAGATTGGGCCTGTAGAATTATATGTATAAAATGTTTTAAATTCTGCAAAAAAAGTATTAACCACAACCATCTATGAAGTCTATACTGCATTCTAGAGTTTGGATTAGGTTCTTTACGTATATTATTAAACTTTAAAAGCTATACCTTAAAAAGCAGGTACAAATCAGTTCATTTAGCAGATCAGAATACTTAGGGGCAGAGAGTTGAAATAATTTGGCCAAGTTCCTCCATAGTAGAGTAGGGATTTGAAACCAGAGCTGTCTGATCCTGAAATACTTTCTATTCATCATCTCACTTAATCCTTATAACAATCCTTTGAAGTAGGAAGCTAGTCCTGCCTCATTTAATACAGTAGATCAGGAAGGTTAAATAACTTGCCAAATAAGACAGTAAGTAATGAAGTAAGAATTTCTAATTCTAAAAATCTATGATCTTGGAACAATTTGGTGAATTAAAGTCACATTGTATTTATAATCAACAGATCTGTCCAATCAACAGAACAGGTATCACCTCCATGTGGGTGATCTTGGACAAGCCACCTAATTTCCTGATATCCCAAGAATGATAATAAATATCTTCAAAGTGCAGTTGTGATAACTAAACATATTTACATTAACTACATACAAGGAACCTAATACAGTAGGTGCTCACTCTTGAATTTTCAGCCCTTTCTCCCTGCATTTGAATTTAGATATGGCTTTAGAAAGACTCTATGTCCACATTTAGAAATAGAAACCCAGAATGGAAAATGGAGCTCTTCAAAGTAATAATATTAATTAATAGGCCTTGGGATTTCATTAAATTATAATGATGAAGGAGTAGTCACTTTGAAGCCAAGTACAAGAAAGCATTTTTTCACATATCAAATTTAGTGGGTGCAAAATATAACTGTCACTTACTTTTGGCTCAAGGAAAAAGCTAGGGACAAATAGAAGCCATCAAACACCACCTCCTGTCCTAATCAGTCTTTTGGCCTCTTTATGATTAATCTTTACATTTAGTAAAACTCAGAAGCTTAAGGAATTCCCTCTCTAATTCCTCTCTTACTTATTAATGCAATTTATATACTAGATTTGCTTATCTCTGAAGTTATTTTCTTTATGCTGTTGAGTCCTAGGATTTCAGGATAACAGTCATTCTAATGTCATACAACGTGAGTGGTGAAGCTAATAATAATGATTAGTGGTCACAGTAGTGGCTATTATTTATTTATTTAACAGTTTTGCTGGTAGATTTTGTCTATTAGTTCTGTAATGTGCAACAACCCTATTAGGTAGGTACCCTTATTATCTCTATTTGCATAAAATGAAAGCATAGGGAGGGGATGCCAGGGTGGCTCAGCAGTAGAGAGTTCCGGAATCAAGTCCCACGTCGGGCTTTCTGCATGGAGCCTGCTTCTCCCTTTGCCTGTGTCTCTGCCTCTCTCTCTGTGTCTCTCATGAATAAATAAATAAAATATTTTTTACAAAAAAGAAAAGAAAGCATAGGGAGATTAACAAATTTGTCCACGGTCCCACTCTTGGTAGGAAGATTTCAGTCCGACACCAATTTACCTGACAACCATTCCACTATTGTGTTCTCTGGGAGCTAAAGTAGTCCTGCTTTTGGAAGAGGAAAAGACTTCAGTGGGTTCCAGTACACTTTTTCAAGTATTCCTTTCTGGTAGAGAATTATCATCACTATATTCTTGTAAAAGTTCTTTGATTGGAGAGTCAAATTGATATATTTGTAAAATCTTCTTTAAGATGTCATAAATATCTGACTTAAATATTTATGTCTAAATACATTTAACTCTCCTCTTTTTTATGATGTAATACAGTTAAAATTGAACTTCATTTCTCTTTGCTGTTGCCAAATCATGACTGTTAAGAATAGCATCTCCCATATGTTATAGTAAACGGGCTTGGCTTGACAGTGATGAATCTATGAATTCTGACAGTTTTAGATAGTAAATATTAATTATTACACAAGCAGTTCCTTGCAACTGATTAACTATAAAGCAATTTAATTTTAATAATGCATAAATAATATGTTTTAGAGAACAAAAACAAAAACCACAGATCAAAGGGTTTTTATTTACCTCCTTTTCTAATCAAAGATATTCATGACTTATAGAAATCATATCAGAATCAGATTTTTAGTTTTCTGATGATTTGCCTTAGGCCTTATGGCAACTCCATCTTCTCTCAGCTGGGCAGCACATTGGTCTCAGATTCAAAAGACAAACAGAGGATCCTGCACCGCTGGCCGGACAGATGGCCTTTCAGACTGGGCTTGCCACACGGTGGAGATGAAAGGGGCACTTCCTTTCCCTATGAGTTCAGGCTTAGTCATTAACACTCTCTGTCTTGTAACCTGAGGCCTCTAAAAGCCCCCACAAGTTTCTAAATCTAGACAACTCTGCTTTGAGTTGTGCCCAAGTCCTACATCCAAAGTCACTTTTACTTTTATGTAAAAGAGAGTGGAAAAATTGGATCAAAAGGCTCCACCTGTACCCTAATACATTTGTGGTCCTGTGTCACTTGAACTTGGAAAATCGTCTCTTAGAGAAGATGACTGCATATGACTTCCCAAATGTCATTGTGAAGGAAGTTTGAAAGTTTCCAGGAGCTCTAAGATGGTATCTTGTCAGTGCCTAATGCCTTCACTGATTGCAACTGCATCGGGAACTTTTTAAATTGATACCATAGTTTGAGGTGTGTATTGGTTTGCAAGTCAAGAGAAGACAGAAATAATTATTTTAGGATATCAAAGTATTTGTCTACCTCCTTAGCTTGCCTTATTTTCTTCATAGCATTCATCACCTGAAATGATGCTAAATAGCAAGTTACTTGCTGTACTGTCTACCTCACCTACGAAGAGGTAAATTACATGATGGCAAGGACTTCATCTGCTTGGTTGACTGCTGTATTCCCAGGGCCCATGGTAGTGTTTCTTGCATGATAGACACCTGGTTAGAATAAATGAATGTGAGTATTCTTCATGTATGAATATGTGCACAGCATCTGCCACACAAATGGTTATTCAACATCCAAGATTAACAGGAATGAGTTGCAAAAACGAAGCATGAATAGTTAAAGAGCTAGGGTCCATAAATTCACTGGGGGATTCAAAGTTGCTGTCATCATGGAGAGAGCTTTGGCTGTGACAGCTGCACCATTAGTGCCCTCAACATCAAACATCAGGAAACTAGAGGAAAATGTTGGCTCCTTGGCCCTGGGCATTGCAGCTCCAGAAGGGCAATATAGTGGTATATCTTAGTCCATATCAGTGGTATATCTGCCACTTTGGGCATCAGTAGTAAGCCCGCATCACCATGATGAGCAAAGCAAGTTAGATAGAAAACAAAAGGCATTGATTCTAAATTTCCAACTCTGACTCGAGATTTCTCTTAGATTAACCTGGAAGGAATCAAGACAATTTAGAGTTCCTTCAGAGCATGTAGGTCAGTGTCATAGGAATATGACTTAGCATTATTACTATTATTATTATTATTATTATTATTATTTTCTATCCTTATAACTGCCAAAAGCACACTGATTATATTTTGTTTTTAAAATGGTGTATGGGGAGAGATATTAAAGGCTGAGTAAGCAGAAATTACTCCAAGGGGAGAAGAGAACCAAGTGCAGCCAAGGAGTAATCTTTCTTTGTAAGAGCAGGTGTCACAATCCAGCAAAAGAGAGAAGAAGAAGGATGGTGACCTTCAGTAAACTGGTACCAGGAGCCACAGCTAAGTATCTATTAGGTAGAGCACAGCTCTGGAATGATCCATGACATTCTCAGGAGGGCACCCAAGTGGCAAAATTTGGCTGCTGTTGCAGAGATCACTGAAAAACTAGGAAGAGGCAGAGAAGTCTCCTGCCAGAATGGAGTAAGGAAAATAAAAAATGAAAGATAAGATCTGAGCAGGTGGGGGGATGCAGATCACATAAAGCCAGAGGATTTTAGACCATTAAAAATTTAGGATTTGGGGATCCCTAGGTGGCTCAGCAGTTTAGCAGCCTGCCTTCAGCCCAGGGCCTGATGTGATCCTGGAGTCCCAGGATCGAGTCCCACATCGAGCTCCCTGCATGGAGCCTACTTCTCCCTCTGCCTGTGGCTCTGCCCTCTCTCTCTATCTCTTCTCTCTCTCTCTCTCTCTCTCTCTCTCTCGCGCACGCGAGCACTCGAATAAATAAAATCTTAAAAAAAATAAAAAATAAAAGAATCACAAAGACTGCCAAGGAGGGGCAAGAGTGAAAGTAGAGAGCAGTAGCAGTCTACAGTGAGAGTTCAATTTCTGAAAATATTTTAAAGATAGAGAAAACAAAACTTGTTAATGTTTTAGTCGTGTAGTGCAAAAGAGATAGTATAGAGCATGACACCAAAGCTTTTGGCCTGAATAACTGGAAGGATGGAGCTGCCATTTGCTGTGACAGGGAAAGGCACAAGAAGAGCAAATTTGGGCATAAAAATGAACAGTTCCTATTTGGCAGGCCTACCCGATATCCAAGCAGAAATGCCAGTTGATACTTGTGACACATGAATCTGAAATTCAAGGAGTGGTCTGAGCTAGAGGGATCACCATATAGCTAGGATTTAAAGCCAAGGACTGGATGAAATCACCTTGGAGGTAAGTGAAGATGAAGAAGTTGCCCCATGACTGAGCCACAAGAATGCTAACATATAGAGGTCAGAAAGATAAGGAATATCCAAAGAAGGCTGAAAAGAAACAGCCAGAAAGTAGAAGGAGAACTTATAATATAATTAGATAAATAATATGTGTTCAAATAAGGAGATAGAAGAAGGAAGGGGAGAAAGAAGGAAGAAGAAAAGAAGGAGGAAGGAAGGAAAAACTAGCTCTTTAGGTAGTAGGACAGTAGGCATTTTCTTTTACTTCCTTGTGTTTTTTAAATTTATATTTCTTTTGTTTTTCAAGCTTCCCATAGATAATTTTTTTAAAAGGATTTTTATTATAAAATTAAAGAATACATTGGTTTGAGGTGCCTGGATGGTGTGGTCGGTTGGGTGCCAGATTCTTGGTTTCCGCTCTGGTCATGGTCTCAGAGTCATGGGGTTGTGGGATAGATGCCCCCATCTGACTCCATGCTCAGCAGGGAATCTTCATAGGATTCGCTCACCTCCTCTGCCCTTCACCCACTCGTGCACTCTCTCTCTCTCCCTCTCTCTTTCCCTCTAAAAATAGATAGATAGATCTTTTTAAAAAAATACATTGGTTTTAAGTATTTTAAGTGCTATAACAGATGAAAATTGGGACTTCTCTTGGCTTGATTGTGATTGTCTCAAACATGTTAAAGTATACATTACATTTCTGGAAAAGAACATGAATGAAGAGACTAAGGGAGAAATCATGGTTCCTTAGAGAAGCACCAAAAGAACTCCCCCAGATAGACAAGGCATGCCTTCCATTCCTTCCACTTAAATCCATTTTCTTACTGGGCTTTTTCACAAACTTGGACTAAACTTCAACTTTCAACAAAACTATAGAAATTTTGCTGGGCTTTTTGTTTAAAATGTTTCACTAGAGACTCCACAAGGTCAATAGGATGAAGGTGTTCAATTTGAGCTGTGGCTCATGGTCAACTAAAGTTAGTCTGTTGTCATTAGCCTGGTCGAAAACAGCTTTTTGTGTTTATGAATTTATTTTGCAAAGGATCAGAAACTATACCCTTTTAAGTTGCCTCAGGGCACAGATAAACATAAAACTCCACTAATTAAAATAGTAAACTACCTAGATAGTAAATAAAGAGCTGGTAATTATACTAATTGTTATATATAGGCAACTAAGAAATCCGAATCTCTGAGCTGACCTGATCAGGACAAAAGTACAAATTTTTAAAATGTTTTACTGTAGCTTCCCAAAGACTGTTTTGGAAGAGGCATGAAAATATGGGAAGAAATAGGAGTGTATTATATGACCAGAGGTTCAATCCATTTCCAGACAGAAATCTGTAGAGTAATGTGGACTCTCTAGACAACAGATACTGTCAGAGTTTCCTTGAACCTGCAAATCCTTGAACTGCCAGAGCAATTCTGGGTAATATGGGATAATAAGTGTGAGGCTTGCTTGAGGGATCTGGGCTACAGATAGATTGAGAATTATCAGACTATAGATGGTATGTGAAACTGGATATTACCTACTAAGTCCGTGGGAAAGATGAGTCTAGAAGACAGGAGGGGGAATAGGTGGGAAATGGGAGGTGCAAAAGAGAGCACAAATGAAAGAATCTCCCAGAAACTAATGGGATTGCTGTAACGAAGATTCAGATGATGTCTGTTCACATTAAACTCCAAAAATAATTAATCAGATTCTCTAAATCAACCTATTTATTTTCAGAATGATAGTACCAAATGTAACAGCATCTTTTAAAAATAATCTGCAGCTTAACTGAATTTATTCTTTACATCACTTTGAATATATCGAAGACCATGTTAATGTTCACAGCAGGCAAAACTCTGAGAAGTTCAAGAAAAATCTTCTGTTCATGTTCCGAATAAACAACACTAATTGCTGAATATATTTGCCTCAAAGACTGGTCCTGGAATATAGCAAAGTTAGTGTTAATTATACATGTAATTTTTCCACTTGGCAAATAAGCTTGTATACTGGCATCCCTATTTTTCCCACCAGAGATCCAAACTCAGTCATTGCTCCCCTCTATGGCTAATAACTAACATTTAGTCTTATGAAGTAAAGCACAAGGGTCAGAACAAGAAATGAATTCTTACATGTTTTTTATTTACTTTTGTAAGTCCTTAGTCAATTTTTGTGTCTTATTTTTATAGTGTTGATAAAACAGAAATCTATGTCTAAAAAACTGTTTGTTCTCCAATGCTGTTTGGGAATTTATTTCCCTGTTGATTTCTCTTTTTCTTTTTTCTCCCACTGGCATTCAATGGCTTACAAATTATTGTCAATTTTAGTTTCAAAACAGCTGCTCTTCATCTTTCTCCTTTTTATCCCCACTGCTTCGACCTTATTTTTTAATGCACTTTTATTTCAGTTGTATAATTCATAAACAATAAAATTCTCAGATCCTAAGTATAAAGCTTGGTGAGTTTTGATATATGTAAACCTCTGAGTAATCTCTACCCAAATCAAAATAGAGCACATTTCTATCATTCCCTCATGCCCCTTTCCAGGTAAACTCAGCCCCAGCCTCATTCTTGAAGCATCCACTATTCTGACTGTCCTTACCATAGCATAGCTTAACCTATGCTGGTACTTCAAATGAATGGAATCATATGGTGTTTATTTCTTTTTGTCTGATTTCTTTCATTTGGCATAATGTTTTGAGGTTCATCCGTTCTGCTAATACTAGAAATTTGTTCCTTTATATTGCTAAATAATGTTCCACTGTATGAATATACCACACTTTGTTTATCTAATCTCCTGTTGGTGAGTATTTAGACTGAATTTGGAGCTATGATAAACAAGTGCTATGAGCATTTCTGTATAAGTCTTTTTGTGGATATGTGTTTTTACTTCTCTTGGGTAAATACCTAGCAGTTAAAGTGCTCATCCATAACCTCATTTAAGTCCTCATCGGTTGCTAATCTGGATCAGAGAAACTCTGTCCTATAGGATGTCCCCATTTCAGTCTTCTGCCACCCTATGGTAGATGGAATAATGGCCTCTTAAAGCTGTCCATATCCTACACCCGTGAATGTGTTTGTTACCTGGAAGGACAAAAGGCACTTTGCAGATGTGATTAAATTGAGTGTCTTGAGATGGGGAGATTATCTTGGATTATCTGGGTGTGTCCAATACAATCATAAGTGTCCTTATGAAAGGGAGGCAGGAGGATCAGAGAGAAAGTAAAACATCTGAAGGTACTACATTGCTGACTTTGAAGATGGAGAAAGAGGCTATGAGTTGAGAAATGCAAGCAGCCTCTAGAAGCTGGAAAATGCATGAGACCCAATTCTCTCCTAGAGCCTCTAGAAGGAATACTGTCCTGTCAACACTTTGACTTTAGGGTTTCTGACTCCAAAACTATAAGGCAATACATTTGTATTGCTTTAAAATTACTAATATCATGGCAATCTGTTACAGCAGCCATGGAAAACGAATTCACATTCCTCAAACCCTTCTTATTTATTTATTATCTCTGCCATCAGAAAGATCATTTTGACTTGAAAACTTGATTTTCTTATTTCCTTGCTTATTTTTTTCTTCAGGATTAAATCAAAACTCTGGCATATTGCATAAAGCTCCTTAGTGTCGGCCCCTACCTCTCTATCCAGATTCACTGACCACCACTTTCTCTAAGATACTCTGCCCCCTATTGAGCATGTTGTTCTTGATTCCACAACATTCTACACTCTGTCCAGAATCTCTGACTTCTGCCCCAATAGTTTTGCCCTTGATTATTTAGCAAACAAAATATTCATTCATAATGTTTTAAATCTATCACTACCTCTTCTGCAAAGCCTTCCTGACTTTTTCATTTAGGGCCTCTCTTTGCAGAGCCCATAGAATCTCTACTATGACATTTTCATAATATATTACAATTGCTTCCTTGAAAAATCTGCCTCCAAGAAGTGTATGAAATAACTAATAAAAAAACCCCACAAAAACAAACAAACAAAAAGAAATATATGAACTTCTTGAGGGCAAGGATCATGTCTTTCCAATGGAATATTCCCACTACCTAGTAAATAGTAAGTATTCAATCAGAGTTAATGAATAAATAAATGACTAAATAATTAAATATCCCTATAATCACAATGCTAATACAATTTTCCAGTTAACATTTATATACATTTTTATCATCTTATATCTTGCCAATATTCTTATTTATCATTTTGTGTTCCTTTAAGAGATTCTTACATATTTAAAGGCAATTTTTATTGTTTTAACAATCAATAAAATGTTCACAAAAGAGATTTCTCTTTTTATGGAAAAAAATGTACATTCTTAAAGTGCTTTGGACTACACACTTAAAATAAAACAATTCTCAAATGAAAAATACACCAATATATGATTATTTTCACAGTACTCTTACACATACACATCTTGTTTCTTAATCTACAAGCTTAATCTAATTTACTCTATAATCACAGATGTTCATTTAACATCCCTCGGGAGTTTGTTCTGAGTGAAGGATACTTCTAGTTCTAATGATAATTTTGATTCCTCACCTGGGGACAAGTAAAACTACATAGCCCCAAAGTTGACATGATGAAACTCTTCAGCCTAAGATAAAGTTCAGACATAGCCCTCCTCTCAAGCCTGGGTTAAGAAATGCCATCTATAAGGGGTAGGCCCATGTATGTCATGCTGAGTATACACACAGCACCAAAATACAGTGCCTGAAACTCAAATATTTGTTGACTTACTAAATGAAAGAATTCTATCAGATGCCTGGAAGCAAGATTGGAAAGAGTTCTGAAGTTACTTAGGCTAGAACTCAAAATGGCACAATGACTAAAATGCTCATTTTTAGGTCTTTACTACCCCATAAACCTCTCTAAGCAGGATTTTCTCCCTGGCAGTCACCACCTTCTATTATTTCTTTATTTCCTGCGTTATATGAAAATCCCAACAAAATTCATTATTTCTATCCACAGTGAATAGCCTCTTTCTATCTTTGCCTCCAAGTACCACTGTGATAGTTAACTCCTGCTATTTTAAAACAAGGATTACAGAAAAATACCAAAAGAAAGTGAAATGGATCAAGGAGAGTGAAAAAGGAAAATATGTCCTCGTTGATTGCCAATCCCAGCTCCCAGTCAGTTGAGCCAAGCAAACAAAGGCTTATTTGGTTCTTCCATCTCCGCCTGCCTGCTCTGATCTCCCACAGACCCAGGCAGTGTAAAGAGGCTCCAGTTGTTCCAAAGTTCTCTCTCTGCCATCTGCAGATCCCAACTGTGTGTTACATAAATGCTCTCGGTGATTTCTCCCAGAGTAATTCCTACTCACTCTGCTGCATGTATCACCTGCTGTTGCTCATGGTTGGCTCTTTCTCTTGGGACTATCCTGTTATTTCTCTATCTGCAGCTGGGCTTCCTCCAAGAATGATGAGTGCCTGGAGAGAAGTTGGGAGGACACCAGGAAAATGGACCCCAGAAAGCAGAATCCTCCCAGTGGCACTTGAAGGCAGAGAACTACAGAGAGAGAGTAGAACTACAGGTTCCCAGACTGACATGTCATTTGGACTTCTCACCACCAAACACCTGAAAGGCCCCCTCATGGAGTTTTGTGTTATTTCTAATAATCCCATGTTGGATATCTCGTGGGAGACCTTGTTATACTCTGCTCTCCTTTTTTGGTGCATACAAAACAATGCATTCCTTTCAGAGCAGTAAATCCTTTTTTAAGTACTTTTAAATCAGTTATTAAGGGATGCACTTGGAAGATATTTAACAAATAACTTCTCAAAGGAGGTAACCAAAACAAAAAAGAGAAAAGACAAAAAAGTGGCACATAGTTTGTAAATTTTAATTAGCACCCAAATGAGCATCTGTTTATGGCTGAGACTCAGCCAAGTCACCTGTTCTAGGCCACGTTTGGCATGGCAAACAGGTTAGGATATCTTAATAGCAGAGGGTACTGACAGCTTTAGTTTATCCTCCACTCTCCACAGTAAATCTCTTAATGTCACAACACAGCATAGAGCACCATATGTACCCCCTCACTGATAAACTGCTTTACCTGAAGGCATTTTAATAAACAATACAAAATGAATGATGATGATTAAAATTCATTAAACAAATAAGGGTGCTGTCTAGAGCTTTACATTTGGCTGAGCATCCCTATGGACTGGGGCTGCACTGGACACCTCAGAACATACCAAAGATACTGCTCCCAACCCTCCAAGATGATTACCTTATAATTCATTATTCCTATAATGAAGAAACAATGGTAGGTTCCTCCCTACCTTTTCCATGGGGACAGGGTTTCATGAATATTAACAAAATAAAATGCATTTCCTTCTTTCTGTGTCAAAAAATAATCCTTAAAATAGAATTTTCTAGGTCACATTTCTCATTTAAACTCTCCCAGTACCTAAGACTTTTGAGAAAGAGATTCCAAAGATTATGCACTTGCCAAATTTGGCTATCTCTAGGTGGCCACAACTTACTCAGTTTCTCAAATCCTGGAATCTTCAGTTTCATGACCCATTTCTCATTTAACCTCTCTGAAATCTGGAAGCCAAAAGCAGACACAGAGCCAGATCTTATTATAAAAGCTTCCTTGCTTTGTCCAAAAAGTTGGAAAAGACTCACATATGAAGAATGTGTTCACAGAGAAAACAACTGCCCTTTGCTCAGGACTACAATCCTCCTACCACCCACATCACTCCAATCCTTCTTCTCTCCTGGCCAGATCTGCAACTGACCAGAGGGAATGAGCCCTGGGCTGCTCCAAGCAGAGTCCTCAGCACCCCAAAAACATAACCTGCCTCAAGCTCTTCTCCCTCATAACCCAACTATCATATTTCTGGCTTACAGAAATTAAAATATATATATATGTTGTTTTTTATTGGATCCATCCCTTTTCTTACTTATAACTTCTTCTGGGAGTGACCCACTTAAAATATAAATCAAAGGATTATTTTGCTTAAAACCAATAGCTTCCAAGTGTATCTAGAATAATATCCAAACTACTTCCCACAGACCATATTAAAGGATCTCTCCCCTTTCTATCTCCAACCACGGCCTCCCTACTAGCTTACATGCACATGTGTACGCACACACCATACATGCACACATGCACACACATAAAGCCCTTATGTCACTGGCTCCTTCCATCTTTCAGATCTTAGCTCCTCAACATCAC
Source organism: Canis lupus dingo (assembly GCF_003254725.2). Lineage (NCBI taxonomy): Eukaryota > Metazoa > Chordata > Mammalia > Carnivora > Canidae > Canis > Canis lupus. The sequence goes on along the minus strand of NC_064274.1, from coordinate 9,050,381 downwards.
TACTCAGAGAAAACTATGGTATGCAGAATGATGACCTCCTCCGGAAGATGTCTACATCTAAATCCCTGGTTTAGGTTACACGGTAAAGAAGAAGTAGGACTGTTAGATAGATTAAAATAGATAAAGATTGTTACTTAACTGACTTAAAATAAAGATATTATCCATTAGGGAATTGCAAATCAAAGCCATAATGAAATAGCACCTCACATCACAAGAAATACACATTGTTGGTAAAGATGTGACTAGGGAACCCTTGTGCACTCTTGGTGGGATGTAAATTGATGTAGCCCCTCTGGAAAATAGTATGGAGGTCGCTCAAAAAGTTAAAAATAGAGCTACCATATGATCTAGTCATTACACTACTGGGTATTTTCCCAAAGGAAACAAAAGCACTAGTTTGAAAAGATACATACACCCCTATGTTTTTTGCAGCACTATTTACAACCATGAGTGTCCATTGATAGATGAATGGATAAAGAAGACATGATATATAGATATAGATATAACAGAATATTACTTGGCCATAAAAAAGAACAAAATCTTGCCATTCGCAACAACATGGATGGACCTAGTAGGTATTATGCTAAGTGAAATAAGTTAGAAAAAGGAAAATACCATGTTTTCACTTATATGTGGAATCTAAAAAAGCAAACAAAGAAACAGAAACAGACTCATAAACACAAAGAATAGATTGATAGGGAGGAAGATGGGGAGCCAAGTAGGTAAAGGGGATTAAGAGGTACAAATTCCGATTATAAGATGAATAAGTCAGAGAGACAAAAAATACAGCAGTAAGGAACACGGTCAATAATATTATAATAACACTAATGGTGACAGATGGTAAATACATTCACCATGGCGAACATTGCATAATGTATAAGAACTGCCAAATCGCTGTGTTGTACACCTGAAACTAAAATAATATTGTATTGCTACTGTGCTTCAATAATAAAAAAATTAAGATATTATGCTGAATTATCCTAGTATTCTCAATGTAATCCCATAAGTTTTTAAAAGTGGAAGAGGAAGATAGGACTACAGAGGAGAAAGCAAGAGAGATGGCAATGTAAGAAGGACAAGGCATCTTCAAAGATGGAAGAAAAGGGCCATGAGTCAAGAAATGTTATTGCCTGGAAGTAAAAAACAGCAAGAAAATTTCCCCTAAGGCCTCCAAAAAGAATGCAGCCCTGCTGACACTTTGATTTTAGCTGAGTGAGACTCATTTTATACTTCTGGACAACTGAACTGTAAGGTAATAACTTTGTGGTGTTTTAATTAAGCCTCTATATTTGGGGTCACTTGTTACAGCAGCAGTAAGAAACTGATACATACCCCTCCTCTGAGTATTCCACTAATAAAGCCATTCCCTGTTATTCACTGGATTTATTCAACTAATATTTTATTATTGCAGTTTCTATGTGTCAAATACTGTTTTTGCTTCTGTAGATAGATTTAGTGAACAAAATAGACAGAAATGTCTTCCTTCATTTTGCTTACAATCTAATATATAAGCCCCATATTTTTTTTTATCACAACGTGAGGTTTTCATGTAATATTTTGCATCCTTTTTGGATTTTTACTGTGGGATTTTTTTGATTGAGTTTCCCATGTGAGTTACCATCTCTCATTACTATGCAAATCCAATAGTGTCTGATACATAGTGTTCAATAAATACATTTTTGAATAAATAAGTAAATGACTCAGATAATGAAGGATTTCTGACAGCACATGTTCCCCAGAATTTCCTCTTCTCACTATTTATTTCTTTGGCTTCCTTTTGTTCCTGTGCACTTATTAATCAAAGACCCACGAAACAGCCATGAGAATCCTAGCAGTAACACTGCCTAGGTCAGTTAAGGCTGCTATGTCAAGAATACCATAGACTGGGTGGCTTAAATAATAGAAATTTATTTCCCACAATTCTGGAGGCCAAAAAGTCTAAGGTCAAAACAGCAACAGATCTGATGTTTGGTAAGAGCCCTCTTTCTGGTTGGTAGATGACCCATTTTCTCATTGTATTTTCACATGGCTGAGAAAAAGACAGACGGTCTCTATCCTGTCTCTTCTTTAAGGGCATTAAATGCATTCATAAGGGCTTTACCCTCCTGATTTAGTTATCCCCCAAAGGTCCCACCTCCAAATACTATCACATGGGGGATTTAGGCTTTACAATATGAAATAGGAGGGGGTTATAAACATTCTGTCCATAGCAATGGCTATTTGGTGTGTTTTATCCTCATGCATTAAATGGCTGTGATAAATGCTGTTTCATTCTTTAATCAAGTCTGACATTTCCCTAAACTAATGACTCTGAGAGGGAAGAAACCATATCTTATTCCCTAATTGTCTGTAACATTCTTTACCTGATTGTTAAATGCCTGGAAGATTCTATGTCTGATTGTTAAATGAAGGCATGAACAAAGAATATATCTGTACTTCGGATGACAGATGTTTGTAAATCAAAGCTTTATTTGGGAAATATTTTGGTTTCTCTCTGCTCAGAGGATGCATAGCAAAATATTGACTTGCTATAATTAGCAAGACTGTGCAACAAGGTAAGTAGAGACTTGCCCAGCAGTGATTGGTGATTTTATATTAGAGGTGGGGGGCGGGAGGTGACTGCATGGAGTGTTTTTCCATATTTATGGAAAGGGAACAGTAACTGAGTCAAGTTATTTATTGAGCAGTTAATGCCTTGCCCCCTTTAGGGTGGCAGTATCCTACCATCTAGAAAATAGTTATTTACTGAGTCGATGTCATGGGAAATCTTCTTACTGGTCTGTGGAATATCTCAACACTGGCGCCAGGGACACTTAGGTAGGAAAGGGACTAAAGGCATTCATAGTTAAAGGGGAGGGAACCATGATCAAGGACACAGGCAAAACATTAGCAAAAGACAGAGATGAAACAGGATTGTAATGCCTCTTGGTTTAAAAATCCCTCAAAGAGATCAAAAATAGATTCCTTCTTATAAATGAATGTCATATGAGGATATATTCAAGAATAATTGCTTTAAAATGAAAATCAGTTGTTTTCACACATGGAAAGTATATTTTTAGTCTTTTCAAATCTTTCACATATTTACTTTTCATTTTAAAGACTGGAATAATATAAACATGACTGTAAAGGAAGTTTGAGTATTTAGTGGGTTATTGTTTTCTTTTATGAAACTTCCTCAGTTTATTCCTAGTCTATTTTTAGAAGCTATTCCTTTAGTTTCTCCATTCATTTAGGTTAGAAATTTAAAAAACCTTCAACTTGTAATCATTTTTTTCTCTATTAGAAAACTATTTAAGCTATCTCAGATATTAACATAGGCACACTAATTATAATAAAAATCTTAAATTTATTTTTTTCCATACTCCTTTATCCTAGCACTTGAACTTTCACACCATAATTTGATGATTACAGTAGGATTGCAATGCCTCCTCTGTCAGGTTAAATATACAATACTTTGAAATCTTTAGCCAAAGTAAATAAAACTTAAGGTGCAAAGTAAATTTAATTTTTTAGGAGTGAAGACTATTCTTAGTCTGTGACATGATGGATTAAATACTAGATTCAAGAAGTGTGGCTTTTATTTAGCAGACTTGGTGCTTTGTGTCAATGCCAAATAAAGGATGATAGTTGATGTCTAAAGACACTTATTCTCCAAGATGCTAAACTATGAGGATATCCATTCTCTCTTACCTTACACCATCCCATTTAAGCTCTTGGTTTTGAAGACACTTTGGGCAATAGTTTGGAGATAAATTTAGCTTTAGACTTCTCTATTAAGAAAAATCTGCCATTGCTAAAGAGTGTGGCAGTGAATAGTGGTGATTGCAGGGAACAAAGGGAATGATTACTCAGTATAGCAGGTCATGTTAGTGCTCACATTGCTGAGTGATAAAGAGATGTTTTGACAAAAGAGAATGATAAAGATCCTGTGTGGTCTAGTCACAGATACCTCAGGTACACTGTCTGGAGAATGAATTGATCCAAAGTCCTTCATGTCTAAGAAAGCCCTTCTCAACTTTAAGATCACATTTTTTTAAATGTTATTGCTTTGCTGACTACATATTTACAGGGATATGTGTATAAAAATATTAAATATATATCTTTAATATTTAATTTAAGAATATTAAAATTTTTTTGGCATTTGTGTGTAAGGAATACTAGAATCTGGAAGCTGATGGTTATACAAATCAAAGAGATGCTGTAGGGAATAATGAGTTTATAGTGTACAAGAGCTCAGATGACTAATGCAAGGGATTAATGATGCCAAGGTCGCTGGCCCCACCCCTACAGAGCCATTTAGTGTCACACAGAGGAAGAGTTTGCTAATTAAGGAACCTTGGGCCTGATATTGAAATGTCTGCTGTTAGTCACAAATGAGACAGCATGAACATTTTAATGAGTCCCATAATCCCACTGGAAAAACAATTCAAGTGCATTATTGAAAATCAATAGCATTATTTTTCTGACTGTATACAAAAGAAGAGTCACTGCTTTAAATGGAAAGCATAAACAAGCCAACCAAGCTCACCATATGAGGCAGTAACGAATTTAAATACAAAATTCTTAAAGTGTGGTTTTGAATCTGCTACAACATTATTATTAGCTAGATATCATTGGACAAGATATCTTAGAATTTTCTGTCTTAATTTCTCCATATAATACCCCTGGTCTGACACACACACACACACACACACACACACACACAAAGAGGGGGTTGTCAGGTATAAAGATGCTTTATATAAAAATACTTACCATATAATAGGTTCTCAATTAAAGGAGCCGTGTTGTTGTCACGTCTCCTCCACTAGGCAGAAGTCCATGAGCAAAGAGACCTTTTAATCATCCCTTATTTACCTGTACCAGTCAACCCAGTTCAGTTCAAATCAATGTATGTTTGTTGAGTCCTTATTCTTTTTTTTTTTTTTTGAGTCCTTATTCTAAGGTAAGTTTAGCCTCATGTACTAAGGATATAAAGACAGATATAACAAAAGACAGGAGGCATGCCTCAGGGAGTTCACACTAGCAAATATTCACAGAGTTTATACTAAACACTTGTAAACACTGGTTGAATTAATAGATGAATAATGATAAACAGACAATGAATGACTGTTGTCATGTCATTTCTGCCCATCTAATGATATATCTCTCCTTCTGTACTGAAACACAAACCACAAAATATTTATGTTCTTTGTCATTAATACTTCTAGCTATACAACTAAATTAATCAGCTGGTGAATGCTACTAATGATTTAAGATGCAACATAAATGATCTTTGTTGTGTTTCATCCACTCCAAAATGACCATAATGACAAGTTCATAAACTACGTGAGGAAAGTCAAGACAGGGATTTGCAATGGAGGGAGTTTACTTTGCCCAAAGAATATTGAAAAGTTTTATTTAACCCTTCTATTTCCGACATCAAACTAAAGAAAGAACTAACATGAATTCTGAATTATTGATTTCAAAAGCACACTGAGCAAAGTTTTTTTTGCAACAGATACTATTCTAATAGCTGGATGTGGATCTAATTTTTAATAGATCACTTCATAAGGAAAACAAGCAACAAAAGAATTTTATAAAATCTAGAAAAGTAAGAATAAATTATAATCGCTAAAATGTTTTGCTATTTATCTTTGTTCTTTTCTCCATATTCAGCGACATTTTGTATAATTCTAATCAAATTGCATTTAAAATATGGATTCTGGTTTTTTAAAATGTCATAGTTGTTTTAGATGCTCTATTTTCTTCTGACCACATATTATATATCATCCATCCCATCCCAGTTAAACCTTCAACTTGGTCATTGCAGGAACCATGGTCTTTTCTTGACCTTACTTTAATGGCATGATGGATTGATCCAGAGGAAGGAACCAGAGCTGGATCAAAGGGGTTTTCATGAGAATCTGGATTTGATACCAAAAGAGATAATCAGACTAGTTTCTTTCTGTTGGTTAAAGTTATAGAGTCTTAAAAACCAATCTGAAAAGAATCTGTGACATACATATGTGGGCATATATACACATGTATGCACAGAGAGATCAATTGATAGATACACATACTCATATTCTGATTTTACAACCAAAACAAGATCTCCTCAGAGAAGTTCCACTTGTTTCCCAGGCTCAGCCTTGATCCTGTCCTCAGGCTCCATTTGTTATATCACCTTAGGGTAAATTAAGCTATTTGCTTAATCCAACTTGGGTTCTGTCCCTTGTAATCAAACAAGTTCCACTACAACATTCTATCAGTGCTTTCCTATTTAAAACATGGAAGGATCAAATTTAAGTAAGAAAAAAAATTCAATCATAGAACAGAAGGCTAAATAAAAAATAACTGTCAAAGCAACCAAGACATCCTTCAACAGGTGTAACGATAAACTATGGTACATCCATATGATAGATTATCTGGCAATAAAACTATGAGCTGTTGAACCACAAAAAGACAGAAGGAACCTTAAACGCCTGTTACTAAGTGAAAGAAGTCAATCTGAGAAGGCTCCACACTGTATAATTCCAACTACATGACAACGTAGAAAAGGGAAAGTGATGGACACAGTAAACAGATCAGTGGTTGCCAGGAGTCTGCAAGGGGGAGGGATGAGGGGCAGAACACAGACGACTTTTGGGACAGGGGAAGTACTCTCTGTGAAACTATAATGGTGGACATCTGTCATCACACATTTGTCAAACCCCAGAGAATGTGTAACACAGAGTGAACTCCAATGACTTTATTCATAGTAATGTATCAATATTGGCTCATCAAATATGTAACATATATACCATACCCCACACTAATGCAAGATGTTAATAAGAGGAGAAATTTAGGGTCTGGGTTAGGGGGGTTACAGAAACTCTTCACACCTTGCACTCATTTTTTTTGTAAACTGCTGAAAAAAAAGGTGTTTTTTTTTTTTTCACCTTCAAATCTATGACCCTCTGGGAGCAAATTTTCAAAGACCATTTAATATGTTTCCAACGCCGAAAATTTTCAGTATCGCGCATGGTCAGCTCCTTGAGGACAGGTTAGTGTCTTGCAAAGTTGCATAATTTGCTTATAATCTAAGACAGCATTTATATGTGGGAGGTACCCAATAAATATTTGATAGATAGCAGATGTATGAATGAATATTATACTGTCAATAAGCTGATGCATAACCTTCAATGATTAAAAATTGAAATAAGTTTTCCAATTAACTCTTGGTTTCTCTTCATCTATAAACCATTCACATGGCAAGTATAATATTTCTCATATGTCTAAAAATATAACTCAACTTAAGTTAGCTTTCAAGTTGCAATTATGGTTGAAGAACAAAAAAGCAAAGAAACAAACATAATGTTTCCAATTTGAGAGAGCTCACTTTCTCTTTAATTTAAAATTCAGTCTCCTGGGGCAAATACCCAGTTAAATTCCAGGTTGTCTTTTAATTTCCTTACTCCCTAAGGTAATTTAAATCATTAAGGGCTCACATCCTGTGAGGGAGACTGGGGTCTGGGTGCTGGCCTTTGCCCTCATTGGACTACACTGAGGTTTAGCTGCCCTCACCTCCAGCCATGGCAGCCAGACTGTCCCCTCTGCATTGGCACCACTAGCTTTGGCAGGGCGTCTAACTGGTAAGTGTGTACCACTATGATCTCTTTTCAACCTCAAGCTACCTCCTGGCTAAAAAGCCAGGCCTACCTGCCAGCCTACCTTATACCTTTCTGGCATGCAAAGGAACTTCAGGTGAATTTCTGCTCTTCTTGTAAGGTTTGGGCCCTGTGACATCAACTGCAATTTTATTTTCCATCCCCTTAAGCCCTTAGGCCTAAGACATTTGTGGTGGCTCTTCCCTCTGTCTGGAGTGCTCTTTTCTAAGAAATCCATGTAGCCATTCATCTTTCGATGGACACCGAGGCAAATTGAACATCAATAAAAAATAAATTTATAAAAAAATAGTAATAAAAAGAAAAAGAAAAAAGAAATCCATGTAGCTCTTGTGGTTCTTTTATAAAATCTTGCCTTTCAATAAGCCAATCCTGATCATCCTTTATATTTTTACATACTCCTGCACTCTTGATTCCCCTTACTATTTTTTCACACTATTTTTCACATAGTAGTTGTCACCTTTTAAGATAGTTTCACTATTTGTTAATTGTTATGGTCTCTGTCCACCTCCCATGCCCAGTATAAACTTTATAATAATACAGAATCTTTTTTCCTCTTTCTCTAGGATAGAGCAAATGCTTGATAAATATGTTTTTAATAAATACATTTCTGGCCTTTTATTTTTTATTTTTTTTAAAGATTTTATTTATCTATTCATGAGAGAGAGAGAGAGAGAGAGAGAGAGAGGCAGAGATACAGGCAGAGGGAGAAGCAGGCTCCACGCAGGGAAGCCCGACATGGGACTAGATCCCGGGTCCCCAGGACCGTGCCCTGGGCGGAAGACTGCGCCAAACCACTGAGCCACCTAGGCTGCCCCCATTTCTGGCCTTTTAAGTAAAACTTGTCCTCCATGCAATATAGAATGATTCTGTCAATGCAAACCACATAGAACAATGACTGTCCCCATCATTCACACGTGTTCTATACACTCCACCCTGTCCTACTTCCCTACTCGCCTGTTGTTTCCCTCTTACTTATCCCAACCTCTCTGATCTCAGGCCATATTCTCATGTTCAAGATCCGTCTTTGATCTTCCTTTTTCACTGGGTGACCTCTCTGTACTCACCCCTCCAGTTTATCTGTCTTGCCTTTCCTTAAATTGTTCTTTAAAGTGTCTTAGATGTCTTAGGCATGTTTTTCCGCCAGTTCTCACAATGGAACTTCTTCTACTCTACCTCCTACTCTCCAGCTCCCTGTTCAGACAGGAGAGTTGGCAACTGACACCATGAGATGAACACATTGCTTAGGGAGACATGATAGAATGAGATAAGTTCTGTGTATGGAACCCTGGAAAACACTACTGTTTAAGAGATAGAAAGAGTGGAATAAGTGGGCAGAGACTCTAAATACAAAAAATAGGGACATAAAGAACTCTTGGAAGCAAATGGGAAAAACATTTCATGAAGATAGTGACCATATTAGTACCAAAGCTGAAATACAGTCAGGTAAGTTAGATCTGAAAAACTTCCATTGGTTTGGGAAATTAAGTAGGACATTGGGTTCTCAGTAGGATCGGTTTCTGTGGAATTGAGGAAAGGTGGAGCCTAGGTATAGGCTAGGCTATGAGTTGAGACATAAGGGATAAAGATGCTGTTTCCCCAGCCCCCTACCAGACTTTTATGAGTGAGCCCATCTGAGACCAGAGAACTGCTCAACGAACCCAACCTAGATCACCCACCTACAGACTCAGAAGCTAAATTAATAGTATTATTTTAAGTCACTGAATTTTGAGTGGATTTGCAGCAAAATTGATCTATAAGCAAGGCTTGACCATGTATAAAAATGGATACAAGGTTGTTCAAGAAGAGAAAGAGCCTGCAAATTTGGAAATGAGAAGATAATAAAGTAAGGCACATAAGGGAGTGTGAAAGACTCGGATTCCAAGCAAATGTGGAGGAATAGATATAGATGAAATGAGTTAATAGATGAGAGGACAGGAGACTGAGGTAGAGAATCCAGGGCTTGAAGACTCACACTCATAGCCTAGAGATGAATCAGAGGCTTGAGGGGATTGGTGAAGCTTTGATTGATTCCCTCTTAAATAATGCTGTTACCAAGAGACTCTATGTCCAACAACACTTCTTTAATCACCATACTCTTCCTTCACCATACATTTCTGAGTTAGGGAGCAATGAATACCAAACCTCATTTAAATCACTACTTCCTAGGTAGTTTTGCAACAATTCTGCAAATTCTTTGAAATAAATAAGCAGGGAGATGACATCCATCACTGGAATTCAGACAATTAGGGTACCTCTTCTTATAATAATCAAAGATTAAATAGTCAAAGATTAAACTACATGCCACATGACCATTATTCAAAGTTGAAATAAAATGCTTCAAATGAATCTGATTTAATGAAATACTAAGAAATAAAAATTATTTTTATTTGGAAAAATGAGGTGTATGAACTCAATTACATCTCTCTAAAATTCATATGTTGAAGCCTTAACCCCCAGTACCCCAGAAGGTGACTGTATTTGGAGATAGAAACTTTAAAAGGGTGATTAACTTAAAATAGAGTCATGAGAGTAGTTTGGTCCACTATGACTAATGTCCTTAAAAGAATGGAAGATTAATACAGGCAATACAGACAGAGGGATAAACAGGTAAGGACACAGGGGGAAGGCAGCCATCTGAAAACCAACAAGAGAGGCCTCAGAAGAAACCAGCCAAGCTGACACCTTGATCTTGGACTTCCAGCATCCAGAATTGTGATAAAATAAATTTCTGTTATGTAAGTCACTCAGTCTGTGTTATTGTGTTACGCAAATAACACAATAACACATGTATTAGCAAAGTAATACATGAGGATCTTCTCTATTAAAAGTAGATCAAGGAAACAAAGGTTAGGTTTTATAAACATCCATCAAGAGGAATGTCAGAAATTTTGATTGGTGAGTGAGAGAATGAAGCCATAAACTGGAGAAGATAGACTGGGATGGTGCTAGTAATAACCCATCATGGTAAAGGTCTAACATCCAATGGTAGCAATCAGTAATCCAGTAGGAGATATCTTATGTGTGACCAAAAGACTCACTTTAGTGATAAGAAGGTCCATGAAATGTAGGGAGCCTCAGATTATGGGCAGGGACAAACATGGGATAAAGCTGAGAGTCAGGTGGATGGGGTCCTATTTATGATACTAAATGCATAAAGTGGAGTATATCTCTCTGCAGGTAAGGAGAAGAGTCTAGTTCCTGGGCAAAAGACAATTTGAAAAGCTAGAGAATAACAGAGTTCCAATCAAGCTAACCAGTATGATGGGAGGTAGACAAATCCTATAGCGAAACCAAAAGGCTCAGCCACAAGTTTGATCACTGGGCCAACAGCGTTGTGCCCACTGAAAAGTGGCTATGGGAAGGCAGTCACTTGTGGGCAGAAGAGGGCTGGTTGACCTGGCTGGAGCGTGGCTAACTCTATCGCCCCACCTGGTGGCAGAAGCGGGGAATAGTTAACAAACGGCCTGCGTTTGCCCGGGCTGCCCCAGGAATTGCGTTGAGTGGAGCCTGCCAGTGTCAGATGTCAAAGCCTTTTACTAAAAAGACTGTAATAATGTCTGCTGGAGGGACACAGACACGGCATAAAAGCAGCACGGTGCTCTGAAATGAAGAATTTCATTAGATTCTCCAAATTGTCCTTCTTACATCCTAAAAAAGGATTTAAAATGTTACTCCACATTTCTGCATTCTTAATGCTCAGGTATCTAAAGTAAGAGAACTCAGACTATATTTCCAAATCAATGTGTCAGACACTACTTGGGACTGAATAGACCATTTAATCATTTTGTGTGTGTGAGGACAAAGAAGAGATTGTTCAAATAAAGCTCTCTTGCTTTTTCTCTAAAGCTCATCTCAATATAGGGACACTTATAAAAGACATATAAATCCTATTTCCAGAAGCCTTTTATTGAGATTTTGCAGAGGTAACCTCAACACATCTCTTTATATGTGTTCATTATTATTTATAAACCTCATACAAAACTGAGTTCAAAAAGAAAAATGATATTCTAGATATATTAGCCAGAGTTCTCCTATGAAAATGCTAATACATAATGCCAGAAATCTCAATGGCTAACAGCAGACATTTTTTTTCTCTCTTGTGAGGCTTTAGCTTGATGAGGATGGGGCTGCTTTAGGCTATGGGTCAAGTTCAGTTTTAAGTCTGCTCCACAGGCCTTCTCTTGTCCTGGAACAAGTGGCTTCCCAGAGCACTGTCTTCTCATCTAGGTGGCATAAAGAAAAGAAGCCACACCTATCCATGCAAACATATTTGGAACCTCAGTTTCTGCAACATCTGCTAACATTTCATCAGCCAAAAAGTCACATCACATCACCAAACCCAAAGTCTGTGGGGAGGAGATATATACTCCACCTACTCGACTGGGAGGTAATGCAAAGGCCATAAATGTATGGTCCTACTACAGGATAAGAGTGAGGTTGGCAAACAATAATCCACTCTACCAGAACAGTGTAGTCAGTAGGTGTAGTTGTGGAATCTTCTAGAGTACTGGAGAATAGTAATGATTCTCCTGCCTTGCTGCTCCATGTTTCTGGGAACTTTGGCAATACGTGACTTCTACAAACATAGATTTATACCTGCTAGCTAATTCTGTCTTCATAATGGGGTATATGATTCATCAAGGGGAACATGTCTGAAGTCTTCGTCTTTGAGATGATTGAACTATAATATAAAAGTATTCCTTTGGCTTTTATTAAGAGTTTTTATTGAGTTAATAAAAGTAATCACATATGTCAGCTAGGCAGTTAAAACATCACCAGCTCGCCAACATAACATAACAGAAATTCACAAAACTGTCTTTAAGGACTCTTACCATATGGTAGGTCATAGTGAAATTTTGCTTTGATCATCAAGGAAGAGATCCCAGACATAGAAGTAGTAGCATAGCAAAGACTCTAAGGCTTGGACAGAAGAGACAAGCCTTTGTGCACAGATACAGTGTTGTGCCCTTCCTAGTTTATAACTAGGCTCTGAGTTCCTTCAAAATTAAGGTCCCCCACTAGTTTCAGGAGGAGTGACCACTGAAATTTGTAGAAGAAGTAGGAGATATCAGAGCATGGTGTCTACTCACTTGTTATCATCGCCAGTAGATATTCTTTGCCTCACGAGTTGCTTGGTCTCATTGTTAAGTAATGTGAAAGCACCTTGACTTATGTCTGGATAGTAGTTCTCATTGTCAGTCTTCCCACCCACCTGTACAAATTCCCTAAACCAAGTCATTTGAAACAAGGCTACCTTTCAGTGAGAGATTAACGAAAATTAAGGTAGCAGAATATATTAGGAAAAATAAGGAAAATAAAGACCAAAAAATGCTACAAGCTACTTAAGATTCTAGAGGTTAGGGATTTTTTCCACTGTTTTCATTTGAATACCTAGTAGTATTGTAACAGGACAATAGAGACACTTGCATTCCACAGCAACCTGAGTTTTCCAGTAATCCAAATTCTGATGCTACATAAATGTCAGCTCAATATTACTGATTTCATTCTTCTGAGAATGTGTTACCATTTTTATTTCTTCGTAGTTCTTATAATTGTATAATGTAGAGACGTCGGGATAATTCCATAGAGTTTTAGAACGATAAAATCCTACCTCACTGAAGGCCACTTAACAGATTTATCCATCAAAACATACAGTTGGACAAAAATAAGCAATTCAAAATATCTGTCTTTCCTATTCTCCCTGAGAATCCTGAGTCCTAAGCAGCCTAGACAAACGGGAGTTGAAGTGTAAACATCATTATGACTCTTAGATGTTGACTTTCAGGAATACCAAACTCCACTGTAACTAAGAAACTTCTGAAGACTTACTACATTTACGAAAATACCAGAGAAAAGGACCTCCATTTTTTTTTTCACTCCACATAAATACAGCAGGACCTGCCTAGGGCAGAGGTAGGGAACTCTTGCAGAGGGGCCCCTGACTCCAAGGCCTGAATGAGCCAAACTGTGCAAGAGAGGGGGATGCCTCTTCCTCCCTTTGGATTGCTTTTCCCTCTTCCTTGACATCATTCCCTCTGCACGCAATCTCCATTACCCTACCTGCATTTCTCTTTTCTTCTGCCAGTCCTCTAAGAGCAAGAGTCGGGCCCGCTGAGATTTGTGCAATATGCTCCTGTCTAAGGGGCAGGTGCCTCGATGCTCCATAGTGCAGGGAATAGCATCACAGTGTGAAAGTGGGCTAGGCAGAGGCAGTGACAGTCCCTGAACCATGCATCATGAGCACAGGGCATCTCACAGTAGGCAAAGTCCTCTGCTATTAGAGAGCTTGGCTGGCAGCTGTCTAGCCTTATTTAAGCTTTTAAATCACCTTTGCTGTTGCTGCTGCTGCTGCTGTTCACTTGATTGTTCGGTTTTAATCTCAGAAATTGAGCAGGGCAGGTTTTCTGAAATAAAATTGGAGCTAAAAATATTTCTCGAGTTTCCTTCCATTGCATGGGTTGCACTTTCATATTTTCTACTTCCTATAATCAAAGGGAAGAATAATGATTGCTAACATTTACGGAGGGCTTATTTTGAGGCACTGTCCTTAGTCTATATGTGGACTACCTCATTCTGTTCTCACAAAAGCTGCATAAATTAGATGCCATTATTAGCCATGCATCTAGATTAAACAGCTGGCAACTGGAGGTGGCCAGGATTGCAACCAGGCGTTAGACGCAGGAGCTGGCATCCTTGAGGTATACCCATAAGGAATGGCTACAGCCACTATAGCTATTTCCAATTCAATGGGGAGCTCATCTTTTGAAGCACTTCAAGTTTGATTCCTTGGGCTTCAGAGAAGCAGTGGATCTCTTTTCTGACATCCCAGCACCTACCACGAAACAACACTATAACCCTAGCAACACCTTCTGAATTAAAAACAACCAAGGATGATCCTTTCTGTCATTAGCATCATTAATCTGATCCTGAATTGGCCCAGTAAGTGTACTCAAAATAATGCTCGGCCATTTCTTTCATTGGCAAAGAACAGATTTACCCCTGTGCTCATCACATCGTCATCTGCATTTCCTCTCCCACAGTTGATCTATCAAACAACTCATTTGTAACTTATCCTCATCTAACAGACTAAATTTAGCTGGTCTCAGACAAATGCATAAAATGCTTTCAAGATTTCCAAGTTTCAACAACTGACAAAGAGCTAATGTTTTGGCCATGCAACATGTCCTTACCTAATGCAGAGACCAAGAGCCCTTCCATAGATGTTTTATTGTCATGCATAAAATTTAAAATTCACTAGCCAGCTCTGGCTTTTTAGACTGCATAGTATCTCTTTTTGCAAATTAGGGCTGTGTCCCTTCTAAAAGGAAATCTGTAATTTAGAAATAGAGCCTTTGAAAGTAGTGCCAGGTTAAAAAGAAAAAATCCAAGATAAATAGCAGGTGTTGATGGCTCATGCTGAATAGTCCTTAATTGCAAATAGCACGTGCAAGAGAATAAATCAGTTTAACTCAAGCCATTCTAAACTCAAAATACATAAACAAAATGGAGGAATTTATGCACTTCATTTTTTTTCTAGAATCTGCATTTTGCTTTCTCCCACTGACAATTTTTATTCTTACAAAAAAAGAAAAGGTCACAGAAAAAAAAAATAATACCTTTGCAAAGATAACCCTTCCAGTTGGGAAATTTATCCTATTCCTATCCATCTCCTTTGAGACTCAACTCTTTCAAGTATACCAGTATCTTCTACAATACCTCCTTCTCTACTAGATCCCATTTTTTTCAACTAATTTGAGCATATCTAGATTTCCTCATTTGTTTAAAAAAATAAAACTATTTTACAGTGCTTTCTCTTAAATTTATTAGAAAAGAACTCTATTCTTGGGGCCTCCTCTTCTATTCATTCTTTATTCACTCATTTATTCATCCATTCATCAATCCAATCATTAATTCAATAAATATTTACTAAGCTTCTATTATACATAAAGTATTATGTTAAGTGCTGTTGGAAAACATATACATAATTATATATAATTATGTCTGTGTTTATCCCATCATCTATTTGCCACAAAAAATAAATTAAAACTAAATCAGTATGATTTTCAATCATCAATAGCATGTAACTTCTTCTAGAGATCTGCATTTTTAAAAAATTTTATTTATTTATTTATTCATGAGAGACACAGAGAGCGAGTGAGAGAGAGAGAAAGGCAGAGACACAGGCAGAGACAGAAGCAGGTTCCATGCAGGGAGCCCGACACGGACTCGATCCGGGGTCTCCAGGATCACGCCCTGGGCTGGAGGGAGATCTGCGTGTTTTAAGGCTGTTCAATGCTATGCTCTGACTTCTAATGGTGAAATTTCAGGCACAGGAAAGAAGATCTATCTGGCATTGCTCTAAGTACTTTTTATGGATTAACTCATTTAGTCCTCATAACCAATTATGGGTAGGTAGTAGAGTCCTCTCCACTTCATCAGATAAAAACATATAGGCTAAGAAATGTTAAACAATTTGCTTAGTGTTGAACAACTGGCAAAGGGTAGAGGAAGCCAGGCTCCAGAACCCACAAACTGTCTCACTAAGATTTTCTGAAGTGTTGGTTGATCAGTTGCCCCATTGTTGAAGATATGAAGTTATCAAATAATTAACAAATTATTTTAACAAATAATTTATTTAACAAATTATTTATTTAACAAATAATTCTTAAGTGTCTACGATGTGCCACTTACTATAGATGGAGTGACAAGTAAAAGAGATATCATGCCTGCCCACATGGAACTCATAATGTCAGCCAGTGTGCACAGAAGAAAATCTTGTCAAAGATGTGGATTCCCAGATTCATCCTGGAGAGTCCAGTTTAGTTGGTCTTTAGCAGGGCTCAGGATTCTGCATTTCTAACAAACCCACCAAGTACCTGATACTAATGGTCTGATGCCAACACTTTACAGAGTACTTGGTCAACCACTGGTTTTGTAATGTGTGCTGCTAGGTTGAAATGGGACCACATATGTACATTAAAACTCAATACTACTTATTGGGAATTCAAAATATAGGTCCCATGCTAAACAGTGGACTCATTGAGGGCAGAAGGAGTATTCGAGTAGCACTTAAGAAATACAGTTTATCTACTGGGCATAAACTCCTAAAAAACGACCATTTAGGAGTTGAGAATGATCAAACCCCCTTTCCAGAGCAAATGCCTTGTGCTGTTCCCATAAAAGGTGTCCCCTAGTTAGTCCCTCTCAAGGCCATGCAGGGCAGTGACACACTGTAGAGCAGAATGACTAAGAATCAAGGAAATCTGAGTACAATGAGAGACAAGGAACCCGAAATTCCAGCTCTCAGGGGTAGCTCCCAATTTCATTCTTCACATTTTTGAGCCCCTGCCTGTTCCCTTTGCGTGCATACGGAAAGTGTATGTATCATTCACTGAACAATAAAATCTTAACATATATTTATATTCAACACTACTACACATTACAATTATAATCCTTATGCAGTCTAACATATACACTATCCAACAGAAATATTAAAAATTAATGCCCTGCACTACTAATTACACACTCCTATCAAGAACAGAGCATCCCTAGAAGCATCAGAAGACATGAGTTCTAGGCCTAACTAGCCATACAGCTTCTGAAATTCACTTAATTGTTAGGCTATCCAGTTCTTCTGTAATATGAAAAGCTGGTCAAGGTGACCTATAATAGTACTTTCCAATTTCTGTTCATAACTATAGATGAAATGTTAAATTAATTTAGTGATTCAAGAATAGAAGAGACAATAAGTGCTTCCCTATGGTAAGTATATGTATTATTATTAGTGCGTGTATGTGGGTGCCTAAAACTCTTGTTTCAGATATACCTATGGAGATACTGAGTCATGACATAAAATATCTTTCTTATTGTGGGTTTTTGTCAACACAATTGGAAAGCCACTAATTTAGAAGATCCCCTCTAGCCCCCAAGTTCTCTAATTCTGTGACTTCACCTCACCTGCTAATGACCTTGCAAATCACCACACAATGCTAACTAATCCAAATTTGTCCCTGCTTTGTTTGCTACAGTGTCAAGTACCAGATGTGTCCATTATCAGCATATTTTGAAGAATATTTATGCTTCCAGAACATTACTGCCCAATCTCCTGTGGCCTCCTCTTCTCTTGTGAGCTGATTCTGGTATTTTCCATTGACCAATAGAGCTAAAGTAACTAGATTCCATAGATTACAGCCATATTCTCTAAAATGATAGATATGAAATAATCATTACACCCCCCACTCCTATAGAATGAGAAAAAAAAGCCCACCTGAGACATACCTCAGAAAATTGACAATTATGTAATTAAGCCATGATGCTTGCAGGAGCCAAAAATAGAGAATACAATAAAACTCGTATAAACAAAACCCTGGAGAAGCTATTAACAGAGGTTTCCCATGCTCTTACTCCTCAAATCCTTCACACCCATTCCAAGAATTCTGTTTCACCTATTTTAACTCCTGCTTAAGTGTAATTAAGTAAGGCACATTATTTTATAATTTAAGATGTATTCTATATCCTTTAATGACAGTGATGTTTTGATACTCTCCCCCAATACCCATGCTTCCCTTTCATTTCTTCTTTTAAAAGTGTATCAGAATCACCTGAAGGATGATTTTCAGTTATACCTGTCCCCTACACATTCTAAGAATCAGAGTGTAAATGCTAACTTTTTCATATATAAAGGCCATCCCAGTTGAGTTGGGTAAACTGGAATATTTTAGTTATGTGACATCTTTGCATCATATTCCTCCCGCACCATATCTAATTGTATCAGCTGTTTTGGTGATCACACACAGGTGTTGGGGATCTCCCAAACTGTGATTGCATGTAAACATATCTAGCAAACCGGGGACATAGGCAAAGAGGGACTAGTAGAAGTCAAATTTCAGGTAAGGTCAGTAGGGACTTACAAAAGAATTAATCTTGAGGTGTCTGGGTAGCTCAGTCGGCTGAGAGTCCAACTCTTGATTTCAGCTCAGGTCTTGATCTCAGGATTGTGCATTCAGGCTCTTTGGTTGTTTTGTTTTGTTTTGTTTTGTTTTGTTTGAATTAATCTCAAGGGGAAATATGGAAAGGTTGAGAAGAATTTGCACAGAGTTTGAGAGTCAGTGAGGAGATGTGGTTCCAGATACACACCTAATACTGGAACCTCTCTCCACCTAGATTCTGGGTGGATTTGTATACACCCAAAAAAGAAAAAGGTCAATATTGTTAATTAAGGAAATTCTTCACTAAACTTCTAACATCTTAAGGTCTAAGCTACCTTCCTAAGAAATCCCCATAATCAATCATATTTTAGAGGGAGGATGCCATTCCCATGACCAGTCTGTGGTGGCAGAACTGGAAAAGATGAGAGCACTGTGACCCAGACATCAGCCTGGCTGCCCACGCTGGCAGTGGGTCCTGTGCAGCAGAGGTGAGGGTTACAGCACTGTCTCGCAACCACAGCAGTGAATATTCGCCTCTAGCTCAGATGGTACCAGTGATTACAGATCCCTGGGCTTGGCAATAGAAGCAAGGGTAGTAGTGTTATTGAATCCTAAGTCAGTGGCATATACTGTGTGTCTCTGCATTAGAGACGAACCACAGAATAGGCAGGACTAATTTGGGGGTAGAAGGGAAATGGCTTTGAAGAATCTCAGATATATTTGGGGAGAACTTTGCAGGCCTGCATGCCTGGTATCCAGTGCAAACTCTTATCCAGTAAAATTTAGATTCAACCACTATCAGAGTATTATCACAAACTAGTGAGGGCTATAGGTATTTGTATTATACACAAAGACAAGTAACTTCATTTTAAACAATTCCAACCGAAATCACTAAAGCCATTTCTGAAACAAGAACATTAAACATTCATGGTTATCTCTGCAGGCAAAGTAATTGCAAAGAAACATCACCTTTACTCCCAGAAATAATTATTAAGAACAATAACAGTAGAGTGGCTCATCGGTTAGGTGATATTTACCCATCATTTGCAAGATAGACTGCATCACGCGAAGTGCTGTGAGAGGAACAGAAACTTGCCTGCTAGGTTTGGATGCTCAATATTCTCTCCTGGTCTATCGGAGTTAAATTTCTCCAAGAGTACATAGCACAGAAGTTTGTAGTAAATTCACCAAAAACTGGAATTTTCTCTATGCTTAAAAGAGTTGGAAATAATTACCTCAATAAGCTTTCCTGGGAGCTTTAAAAAAATAAGCAAAACTAGCATTGATTAATCTTGAAACACACTTACCTTGTGAACCTCAAAATGAATTTAATTTCCCGGTTTTTGTAAAATATCAACTCCAGATTTAGCCCTTCTTTCAATGGAATGTATTGAATCCAGCACTGCCTCAGGCATTTGGAAATTGCGCTAAGCATTTCTGTGGATAAAAACAGGGCTGAAAGGCACCACTTAGTTCTCCATGAATATAAGAGTCTGACTGAGAAAGTAAATTATACACAATGAAACAAATCAAGATTATAATTTCCAGAATACTCCTTTGCTCTTTCTGTGGACGATCCATGAGATCCTATAAACACTTCATTTTCACACAGTATCATATGAGTAAGCATTCTCAAAAGAATTATTTTATATACTCAGGAACATAAAAAGGATGAATAGGTGATTGATATAAACAGTGTCTGTGATGGATGGTGAATCTTTTTTGGACAAATCCTTCAACATGTGTTGATTTCCATAGTTCAAATTCTGTAATATGGCCATGATCTTGTTGAAGACCATATAGCATACAAAATAAATGGAGCAAAATTTATTCATAGGAAAAACAAAGAAGTGAGAAATTGGGTAATCTTTATTAAAATAAATCTCAGTACAACTGCTGTAAGTAGCTTGTAAGTAATCAAGCTTGTAAGTAACCAAGAACGGGTGGATAATGTCAGCTTTATATATACTGCTATGGGCAGGGTGTTATAAAACGCAATCTGTTGTCAATTTTTTTAAAGATTTTATTTATTTATTCATGAGAATACACAGAGAGGAGAGAGAGAGAGGCAGAGACACAGACAGAGGGAGAAGCAGGCTCCATGCAGGGAGCTCCACGTGGGACTCGATCCCGGGTCTCCAGGATCACACTCTGGGCTGAGGGTGGCGCTAAACCGCTGAGCCACCCAGGCTGCCCATCAGTTGTCAAATTTAAAAAATAAGGGCACCTGGGTGGCTCAGTGGTTGAGCATCTGCCTTTGGCTCAGGGCATGATCCCAGGGCCCTGGGATCAAGTCTTGCCTCAGGCTCCCCAGAGGAAGCCTGCTTCTCCGTCTGCCTTCCTCTCTGCCTCTCTCTCTGTGTCTCTCATGAATAAATACATAAATAATCTTTAAAAATTAATTAATTACTTAATTAAAAATAAAATAACCTTTTACCAAGTAATTGGTTTGCTTCCCAGGAAATTTCAAACTAGTAGAACCTCTGAATTAGGAGAAAAAATTTAAGTTCTCTATTTTAAACATCTGTCTAAAAATCAAAATCCCTATATACTGTTCTAGCAAATGTTCATCTATTCAGCCTCTGGTGAGATCCCAGTATGGAGAATTTGCTGGTTCCAAGGACATAGGTGGACATGTAGTTGCCTCCTTCCGTTTGTGTGACCATAGGCAATAAGAATACTACTTGTACATATTTATCATCTTTATTTAATTCACTGTTATATTTCACTTAAAGAAGTATTGTATATTTCATCTCATTTATGATAGCATTTGTTATAAGATAGCCTGTAGGTTGTTGTTCATCTTCATCCAAGAGCATTACTAGATGATACTCCTTACACACATAAATAAGATAGTATTTTTTCCCATGTTATCCTTAATATTTGGCTTTTGAAAGATTTCTAGGCATAAAAGATATTGTCTAAAGTGCAGACTACGTATTACCATGACATTAAAGGTATTGCGTCATGCTCATCACAATAAGTGTACTCTTAACCCCCTTTGTGTAACAGGTTATGGAGAAAAAGGAACCCTCGTGCACTGTTGGTGGGAATGTAAACTGGTGCAACTACCGTGGAAAACAATATGGAAGTTCCTTTAAAAATTAAAAATCGAATTGCCATATGATCCAGCAATTCCACTACCGGGTATTTACCCAAAGTATTATATTATTTTTAGGGGCACCTGGGTGGCTCAGTCAGTTAAGCATCTGACTCTTGATTTCAGCTCGGGTCATGATCTCAGGGTTATGAGACTGAGGCTCCATCAGGCTCCACGCTGAGCATGGAGACTGCTTAAGATTCTCTCTCTCCCTCTCCCTCTGCTTCCTACCTCAATTTCTGTCTCTCCCTCTCTCTCTTTCCCTCTCTAAAAAATATAATAGTGAAATAAAAACCATATATATTATTTTTAGATTTAAGCAGGGGGCTGAGCTCCAGGTGCACTAGAGGACAGCAGAGGTACTTCAGGGCCGGATGAGCTAGAGGAGCCCAATGACATCCATTTCTGCAGACATACAGAACTGCTGCCAGATGTGGGGAACCAAGAAACACTGACCAATAACCTGAAGCTCTGAGAGAAGAACAAACTAGTATCAGGATGGCTGAGGTCAAACTGAGGAGCAGAAAGTTGGAGTGAGGAGTACACCAAAGTGCAGAGTAGGTAGGGGTAGATGAGCATATATAAAAAAGCCTTGTGTTAACCGGAGTTTAAGATGAGAAGAATGTTCCTCCAGCTGTAATGTAAGCTTCTTGAGTCTTGAGCATAAAAACTATGCCTGTATGTCTGTATGTCTATAATAAGCATTGCTGTGACATAAATATATATAGAGACACATATATACAGATATAGACATACATATAAACATAGTGAAAGACATATATAATCATTAGCACCCATCAGAATGGTCATTCAATTAATGTTTGACAAAGAACAAATGATTTATAGCAATGGTTTACTTGGGAACAAGACATCGACCTCTAGTCTTCTTCCACTTAATTTTAGTTATGTAGCAAATCCTGTATGCAACCAACATCTCTACTATCTAGAGAACTTCCTTAATGTCCCTTCACCATAGATTATTTTCACCTATTCTAGAACTTCTAGAAGAAACACTGTATTATCTTTTTTAAGAGGCCTCACCTATAGAGAATCCAGCAGGAGACTAGATCTTGAAATATTGTTTCAATATAACAGGTCAATGACCAATCTTTGGTAATAGCTTTTCATAATTTCTGGTCTACCTGGAACATCATGAGAGTTTAATAACTGTGCATGGCTAAATAAGTGAATAAATGATATTTAATGTTTTCCCAGACTCTAAAAACCTGCATCTTCAAGGTCAATGCTTCAACCAAGCATTTCTTTCTCTCTGGAACTTTGTTGGTTTTACAATATTCCTCTTTTAAGGAGAGAAAATCTGGGAAACAAATCAAAAAATAGATTTAACTTGTCCCGTTATGTGTTAAATCACTCTAAATGAGTAAATGTGTAACACATTTGAAAATTTCAGAATGATTACAATTTCTAAAGAACAATTACCTACACATTATTTTAATGGGGGCCAGTAATACCATCACATATATAAAATCAAGCTAGCCAATTTCATTGTATTCCAGATGCACTTCATTCGCCCATTATTTCTGGGATCAAGGTTGACAGGTAATATTAACAGTAATAGTAACAATAAATAGTTTCAGCATCTAACATTTATCAAGCACTTATCATTACCAAGCAATATGCCAAGGGCTTACACATGTTAACAGTGTGACCTTGGGCAAGTGACTCAAGTTCTTTGTTTGAAAATGTACCTTCCCCCTAGGTTTATAATAAGGATTATTGAGGATATCTACATGCGTGCCCGGCACAGAAGGAGAGCTCTGCAAATATTAGCTCCTATTAGCATCAGGTTGTAACTAAAACAACAATGCATGCAGAGACTGATGAACTCTCCAGGGGGGTAACTGCCATTTAAGTGAGGGGATCAGGATTCTAACCTGTCTCTCTGACTCTGAATTCTTACGTTTACTCTAAAAGACTGCTTGCCTGGAATGACAAAACATACCTCACAGGTCAAACAGAAATTCTATGCATTATTTCTCTAAATAGATCAATGAATTGTTCTTTATCAAAATATTTGCCATTTTACAATGGAGCGCTAGGATGGACTCCAAGAGTCTAGTCAAGCAACTTTGTGCATACTTTCCAGCAATCAGTGAACCAAAGATAGCAACATTTTCTTATCTTCTTGCTGGGAAGTACTCCTATGAAACCCAGCTGGAGACTAATTTAGCTGCATGCATGAACCAAGTTAGTCAACAGCTTTATTTGATTCAAAATCTACCAGGAGCTGTCCTTTCCGAGCTGTTTTACATAGCAAGGATATCCAAATGTTTCTGTCCTCTAAATTCTGGAGAGATTTCTTTGGGTATCTCTTTAAATATAGCACAAATTTCACAGATTATTCACCTTTAACTTAGAAAGCTTGAACTTGATAGTATGGAAATTTGTACTGACGGTCTTCTCTTTGCCCCTCACAGCCATTCCCACCTTTTTCCACTCTGGGACGCTGACCTGCATGGGTTGTGCAAGAGACCACTTTGCCCTCTAGCTTCTAGGAAGGCAGCACTAGCATCCGGAGGAGGCAACAGCAGGGTCAAAAGGAGAAAGGAAGAGAACATCAGGCTTCTATGCATTTCTCTCCTTCCAAATGGGTCACTTCAGGTTGGCTGTATCTTTTTCCTTTCACCAGGCAAGTTCTCTCTCTGCAGTTTCCTTAGCCTGGGAGCAGTAATGACTCTCTGATGTCACGACCCCTTTTCCTCACTCTCCCTTGTTCCTTTACATAAGTTGAGTCCACACCTTTGCAAACAGTCCCTTTATTAAACTTTCCTTACTATCGAACCTTGATTGATACAGGTGACTGCATGACACATCTGTATCTGGTCTGTATCAACTACAGCAGAATTTTCCAAAGAATGTTCTTGGGACAGAAATAAAAACTTTCCCAATGCTAAAGTAGACTGGGTTAAGCAAAATTAAAGGGGTTCTCTAGAATCTCACATTTTTTTTATATATAAATGTTCACTGAGATTCTCCAAGAGGAGGAAATTAGGAGCAGCATTTCCTACGTCTAATTGTTTCCCCCAGAGCATCTTCTAAGACTACAAAAACAAGAATCATGACTCTGAAGATCAAAGCAGGACTATAGAAAAGTAGTGGTGAGTAGTAAAGGAGGTGGTGATGCAGAAGGGTTTGCTGGGAGCCGAAGAGGTTGGATGTCCACAGGCTCCTGTCCTGTGCTAGTTGAAGTGCCCCAAGTAGGACACAGGCAAGGTATTAGGGTAGACTGAGCCATGCTTGCCAGCACAGCAAACGACCTCTGGCTGCTGGATTCAGCTAATTGGTATTTCTTCCACCTCCTCCCTAGCGAGGATTTCTGTAACTGGCTGTTACTTCTCATCACAGTCTCTCACGACAATTCATTGCTTTCTTTTCTCTTCTGGTCACATTGCATTTGCAATGAGACTAGACAGTTGTCTTTCTGAGACAAACTAGTGTGTGGATATTTCAAAATATTCTTTCACCAGTCTTTTTCACTGTTTACCCTGTTATTTTTCCAGGGCCTCTGAGCTTTGGTGCCAATAAGCACTGTTATTGTAATTATTAGCCGAAGAAATAATGCTTTTTCCCTGTAGCCATTAAATGTTCCCAAATATATTATAGGCTATTTTCATTGTTTTGGGTTATTAGCCCTTTTGTTTATTTTCATGTCCATTGCTGGTTTGAAGAGTGAATAGTCCCAGATGTCTGAAAAGTCAGATAACCACCCAATTGGACATGCTATTTTTTTTTCTCAGTCTGTTGGACTCATTGAGTTCATATTGCTAGTATACAGCTCTTCTTTAAAGTATGTTTGCACTCCAATTTGTTCTTGAATAGCACTATTCTCTGCATTCAATGGTATATTTCACCATTCTTAGATAAATACATCATTTACAAAGGACATACAACTTTACAGCCTGAAACCTAGACATAGCAAATGACTCCCCTTGATTCTTGCCTCTCATAACTCCCATAGCTACAAAGTCTTAACCTCAAAAAACTGGATTGAATCTACACTTATGATACAGGACTAGTCCTAGACTAAAATGCCAGTGATGCAGCAACAAAGCAGGTTTGCTGACCCCCCACTAATCCTGAACACCCCTTGGCATTTTATTCTTGCCTTATTTCTCCTGAGAGGCTGCCTCCTCCTGTGATTGTGATGACTAAGCCTCTGCCCCACAGACAAGTATAAAGTAATGCCTGACATTGGCGATATGTCTTAGAGTGAGTAGTGACAACTGTGAGGGTTTAAGAGTCCAGTGGCTTGGGATTAAGTCTCTGTTTCCCCTCAAGTGCTAAATTTCTGTGCCCGGTTTCCTCATTTGCCTCACGGAGCTAAGTAATAGTTTCTACCTCACGGGCTTGCAGTGAGGCTTAAATTGACACACCATAATGGCTCATTAAGTGTTTATTATTACCTTAGGTTCTTTGAGACCAGGGTACTACCTTTTTTCTCCAGTTATATCAGTCAAAATCTCAGTAGGAAACAGAATGCAGCTCAAAATATTCAAGAGACTTGAATGAAGTTCAACCACTAGAGGGATGGGCACAGTCAAGAGTATGACCCAGGGATTCTGAGGGACCTGAAAAGTAGTAATAGTGGGAAGCCATTACCATCTGGTCTTGAAACACTGGATTCCATTCAGAACCAGAGTTGTGAAGGAGAAGTTGCTTGAGAGGACCTGGGGCTGTACTTGGCAGAAGGATGGAGTCACTGGCAGAAACATGGCACAAGCAAGGCATGGGAAAGAATCCTCTACCTGGCTCTCTTCCACACCTTTTATCACTACTGGCCTTCCCCAAGGAAAGGCCAGCTGGCAAGGGACTCTCGGTAATTACATCTACAGGCACAGGCCTCTAGTGGCAGATAGTGAGGGTAAAGACAGGAAATGGATCTAAGGGCAAGGCCAGGCAGAAAACAACGTAAGGCAGCTAGTCCTTCAGGTGTTTTTCTTCTAATCCAGTTCTCTAGCCACAAAACGACCACACTCGCTGATGTTCAGCTACTTCTTTCAATTCTATGTTCCAGAACTGGGGCCTGGGATCTCCAGAGCCTGACTATCCTAGTTAGGCTTTCCTCTAGGGGGCTCTTGATCCTCAAGCTTCGGTTCCAATAGAGTATTTCTGCATAACTGTTATTTCTGAGAGTCTTAGTGGCCAGTTTCTGCACAAGTGATCAGGTCAGCTATAAAACAGATCCAAAGTGATTACTGAACCAACAGACTAACCATTTTCCTCTCTGTTGATTCTGGTCATAAGTACAAGGTGATAGTGTGGCCAGGGTACTGGAAAGGGGAGTAAAAGTAGATGCTAAGAAATGAAAAGTAGAAAATTGAGACAATTCTCTCTGAGTCCCCTGCATTTCCATAAGTCTTAAAAATTCTTCCCTGTAGACTATATTTTTAAGGATGTTTGTATAATAAGCAGACTTGGGAGATAGAGATAGTGCTTTCCTCCAAGGCAGAGGGCTGCCTTGGCTGTCAGTCTGTTCCCTAAGGTCAGTGCTCCTCTGTTGTAAGTCAATCCACTGTGTGTATTGCGGTGTCATTGGCCTCTTTACATCTCCTTGTGGGAACTGGGACTCAGGAAACAGCACAAAAATGCTGGTTATCTGTCTGCAAGAACTGGCTGTAACAAACTGTCCTCTCTAAAGTCTTAGACTTTAGTCTAAGTCTAAAAAAAAAATACAAAATATTTTCACTTAAATTGTATAAAATTTCATATGAAATCTATTGAGAAATAATACATCAGCTTTATACACTGCAGCATTTCTGTTAGGTTGAGAGTTATCCCCATCCCTGAAACACACACACGCAGACACATGCACCACCTAAAGCCATATACAACCACATACATAGTCCATGAAACTAGATTTTACCCTGGATTTATTTATTTTAGGATACAATATCTGCTTAAAAGACAAGGTAACCTCAAAGGGTAGCAGCAGTGATAGCATATCTCAGCAAAATTTCCCTAGCTTTGAGAAGCCCTGACTGGAAAGATAAGCTACAAGTGTCAGATGAATGCAGAGAATGGTCTCATTGTATCCAAGAAATGTAATTCTTACTCTGCTACCATTCTTTTATTCTTCCAATTCACATCACCATTTTAGAAGCACTTTTAAGTCAAATCAGCACTCTGTACCTTAAGGAAATATTTACTATTGAAGGGGTTTCTGATTCTTGAACCACAATCAGATTCACCAAAGCTTCATCCTGATTTAGAGTAGTGGTTCCCGTGGGTGTGGCAAGAAAGAAGATCCCCTTAGCTTCAGCTTTCCAGGTAACCCCATTTCCTACCCCCCCCCCCCCCGCCCCCGGCCCCACTCACCCTTTTGTGAAGGAAATTAGTCCAGAGACATGACTGAGTTTTAGGCAAGTCTCCAGTTCCCCCCAAACTGAGCCACCAGCAGAAATTCTGCAATTTATAATTCACTCATTTGCAGTAAGCATTGCCTGCTGCCTATATTCTTTTTATAAAATCACCACAAATGCATAAATGTTTCCATCTCTAAGAAAAATAGCCTAATAACTCTATACATACAACTTTTCCTATGGCTACACAAAAGAGATAGGAGGGAGATTATAAAGATATGAATGTATAAATGAAGAAAAGAAACAAGTGTGCTGAAGACTGAGGCCATCTTTGAAATCCAAATGGCACATTCCTTGCCATTGTCCCCGTGGAGGTCCTAGTCAAGAAAGCAGTGCGATGTAAGGAAAACAGTGAAGGCTTTGGCTCTGGCGTTAGGTGACACCGGCTCCCAATCCTAGTTTTCCTCTTACCAACTGTGTGACCTTAAGATACATACTCCATCTGGGCTCTAGTTTTCTGATCCATAAAAAAGAAATCTTTTTTTTTTTTTAATTACCTGCCATGAAAGATTACTGAAAGCATAAAGTGACATAATATATCACCCACAGAACATAGCATTCTGTGGGTTGATCGCTGTCATTTTTTTTTTTTACCATTATTATCATTAACCATGACATTATATTGGCCAGGAAACAATCAGTAGACATTGGTGTCCCCAAATTAAATCAGATTTAAGTGTTGTGTTTGACTACATAAACAGACATATTGTTTACACATGGGTGTTGATTCTCAAATGGGGAGAAGCAACAATGAAGGAAATTCCTCAGTGTCTATATAGATACTGAAGAGAAGAGGAATGTATGTGCATGTATTTTGCAAAAAGCATGTTAATAAACCTATTATTTGAAATTAAAGTATGACAAAATTCCCAAAAATAAAATAAAAATAAAGCATGACAAAATTATCTTAGAGGTTGACAGCTTGAAGAAGATAAAGAAACTGTAGAAATAGCATAGGTTAGAAATGGTAACTTAGAGAACACATATGAGTCTCAGAAATGGAAATGACAAGAGACTCATTTCCACTATCTTTGTAGATACAAAATTCCCTTCTTTTTCCGTGCTGAATTTCCTCCTTTAACTAAACAACTAGTTCGATTATCCACTCATCAAGCTTAAAGAAAATACACATTTATTAGGTTCAAAATTATATACAATTTCTAGGTGGAGAGGTCACCTCTAGGTCCAACCCTCCTGGAAAATGCTGGTTCATGTCCTCCCATATGGATCCATCACCCAGCCTACTTCATGTAAATTGTTCAGGCCTGACTGTAATTTTTCTCAGGCCACAAATAACCATGAGAGACTGCAAGACTTAATGGAAGACCGTTGTTATGTGTGGGAGAAAAGGTGGTTAATTTCAAAGCCAGACTCACAAGATTTAGGCCAGTTAGTGTCTCAGGAAGGAACTTTTTAGGAAAGAAGATTCTGTTTGTTCTTCTTTATATCATTTAAATGTTAGTATGAATAAAACAGATGTCTTCAAAGCAGTGTCAGCTTAAACATAAATGTGAAATTAGTCATTTGTCAAGCAGATTCAAATATTTCTCTGATGGGCTGCAAGACTGTGATTTTTGAGTACTAATTCCTGTTTTAATACATTTCTAGTGGCTCTCGAATTAGCTTTTCAGCCAAGCATCAGGGACTATTTTTGGATCATTAGACTATTAATTCTAAGCACAAAAAAAATTCCTATGAGAGAATGGATAAAGAATTTGTCCTTTAAGTTACACAAAGAAGCAAAAATTCCCTCCAGGAAATTAATACTCTAATTATAAACTTTCTGGTTGAGAAGGTCTTGAAAAGCTTTGTCTCCTCTATGAAGTCAAAAGTCTTTGGTTTGGCTTCACTTAATTTTTCCCATTCAGAACATATGGGAATATTCCCAAAACATCAGAGCAGCTGGTGCTTTCAAAATCAGAAAAACTCTTCTTTCTAATGCTACTTACATTATAGAAAAAGAAACCCACACTGCTGGCAAAACAGCTGTTCTTATTTCTGAAGGACATGGCAATGGCTAAGGCAACATGTTTTCCTACTTAAATTACAGCTTTGGAAAAGAGAGAGATCAATCATTGTTTATAAATTTAGTTGTAGTAACATCAATTC
Organism: Canis lupus dingo; assembly: GCF_003254725.2. Lineage (NCBI taxonomy): Eukaryota > Metazoa > Chordata > Mammalia > Carnivora > Canidae > Canis > Canis lupus. The sequence continues at coordinate 9,020,218 of NC_064274.1, read as the reverse complement.
CCTTCTTTCAGCTTAGCCCACTTAAAATGTTTCCAAATATTGGGAGGATTATCACATAGCCCAAATGCTCACATTTTGACTGACTTTCTCAGTTTACACTTGAAAAAATGATATCTTACAGTAAATACAGTTTTTTCTGGAAGTTACTATGCACTGCATTTTCTCCCAATATCTACAGTTGTACATACAAGGCACCAAGAAACGTTCTCTTGACATTTAGCTTTTCTGCACAAAGTTAACAAACTTTCCTGTGAAAAATGTTCACAATTCAAAATGGGATCTATGGTAGAGTCCTCCCACCTTTTTTTGAGTATAAATATATACTTCTTAACAGAGATGAGTAAAGATTTAAAGGAAAATTGTTTGCCTGGATTAAAAAAAAAGGCATAACAAAAGCTTGACAAATATTTGATTAATGAAATATTTAAAGATTCAAGAACAAAGAATCTATGTGGTAAGTCTCCATCTCTGGCAAGACCAAAGCAACACAAATTAGATGTTGTCATCTAACTGATATGATCTATAGAGCACAAAAAAGTTTGCTGCTGCTTAGTAAGTTCCTAAGTTAGATTTCTTAGTTTTTAGCTTAGCAACAAAATGGAAGTTATTTTCTTTGTTGAGCCAAGTTACCTCGCAGTGAAAATAACTAATGATTTTTAAGCTCTTACTATACACTAGAAATGGAGCTCAATGCTTTCCAGACATGATTAACTTTAACCTTTGTGTTACGCATATGGAGTTGGTAAAATTATTTCATTTTAGAAATGAGAAAGTGAACTTAGAGAGCTTTATACTGTCTCTCTTTTATCTTAAAATTCTTTGGTATGAACAGTGTGATATATATCGTTTTATACATCATTGTATTTTATTCTCTAGAGTAGTTACTCACATCTGAAGTACCTAGTTGGGACAATACTCCAGGGCTGATGAGCACTTTGAAAGACTAATCAAAAACAATAATTCAGAGGCCGGGACTCTAAATTCTTCATTTATCTTTGAACAAAATCTGATATTTGTTAATTAGCATAATAGAAGATACCAACACTTACGAAAGGTTTGAAGAAACCAAATTGGTTTAGGTCCATTCACAAGACTGGTAACACAACTGGCTCAAAATGGCATAACTGGGATTTGAACAAGAGTTTTTCTGATTCAAAGACCCTCACTTTGTTTGAACCACTATTATTAATCCCTCTAACCTTATCTTTCACAAACTTACACAGCATAGCAGTTTAGATGAAAGCTTGGTTGTTACGTGAATGATATACAAGAAAAGTAAGGAGATAAAGGGAAAGGCAAGAATGCACCTCCCACAACTGTCACACCACTGACCTCACTACACAATTCTTTATCGTGGTGAATCAAAGTCCTAGCCCCTTCTCTGTTCTCCTACTGGCATCTGTATTAGTTTGCTAGGGCTGCCATAACAAAATACTGAAGACCCGTGTGGCTTAAACAACAGAAATTTATTTCCTCACAGTTCTGGAGACTGAAAGTGCAAGATCAAGATGTCAGCAGGGCTGGTTTCTCCTGAGGCTTCTCTCTATGATTTGCAGATGGTAACCTTCTCACTGTATGCTCGCATAGCATTTTCTCTGTGACATGCCCCGTGACTCTTGTGTCCTAATATCCTCTGGCTACATAGACACCAGTCATATTGGATTAGAGTCCACTACAAGGGCCCCATTTTAACTTAATTGCCTCTTAAAGGCCCTATATCCAAATATAGTCCCATTCTGAGGTACTAAGGGTTAGGGTTTCCACATAGGAATTTGAGGCAGACACAATTCAGTCCACAATAACATAATAAATCTCTAAGTCCAGGACATCCTGCTCTCCCTCCTTCTCCACTGGCATCATTGTTCCCTTGCTGTAGGTCCTCAACATGTCCTGCCTGCTCAGCATAACAGTCTCTTCTGTCCTGTCTCACATGCATCCAATGTGTTCTTTATACCAGTGCCCTGCTGACAATTCTTGGCCAAGCCTCATTTTTTGAGACTGTGCCTCCAATATATATGTAGATATATGAATATGCTTAAGATTTTCATTGATACATTAAATATTTCTACATTCTAATCTAATTCTTCATTTAACAGAACAATACATGCAATTCTTTTTATTACTTCTCAGCTACAAAGGTTGAGAACCACTGTAAAAGGAAATCTGTACCCAGATCCCACAGAAAACTGCCATGTCACTTATAAGAATGTGCTAAGAGATGGTTAAATCTAATCTTCAAGAATTAGAGATCACTCTCCTCAGTTACAAAAAGCCTGGAATTCATCTGGAGTTTGGAGAGAGTCATGGAGCTCCTCCACCTTCCTGGAGTCTGGTTCCCTGTCTCCCAAGGCAAGTGAGAGGTCCTTAAGGATACCAGTCTAAGAGCTGGTTAGGAGTTGTAGGTGTTAGGAGTTTCAGGAACTTAAGAACTACCATGAGATGCCAAAGTTAGATCACCCCATGGTAGGAGAGAAAAGAAAGAGTGTGTGTATCAATATGTGTGTGTGTGTGTGTGTGTGTTATACAAAGAAGGAGAAAGATAGTGTGTTAGAGTGAGCTGGAGAGAAGGACTGCCCTAAGAGGGTCCTGCATTTCCCTTATGATGGAGGTGACAGTGAATATACAAATGGCCCAGGGCAGAGGAAACTGACCTAAAGATATCCTGAAAGGATCTCCACCCAAAAGCACTAGAGTAACGCAATAAAGGAGTGGATTTCTAGGAGTCTGAAGGGTAAAGGAGAGTAGAGCAAGGGGCCTGCTGAGGGAAAAGAGAGAGGTATTCTTGGGTGGTAGGAATTGCAGTTGTAGGTCCTGAAAGGATGAAACTCCAATAAAACATGAAAAGCACATCATGCCAGTGAGTCTATCTCCCAGCCCCCAAATGCCCAAAGTCAGATCACAAGGGCATTCACCATGCCTCCACCTGTGATCCACTCCAATCCTGGAGATGAAGAGAGGAAAGAAGAGAAGATCAAGGACAGAACAAGAAAGAAGCTTATGCTTTCCAGCTTCCTACCCTGAAGAAGACCCAATCTTGGGGAGAGGAAAGCTTGAACAATGAAGGTATTGTTTTTTTATTATCGTGGGGATTTGGCATTTTAACTGATAAACTGATACTATACTTACCCCTAAAAGTAACCAGAAAAGCAATGAGACCTGTGTAAAATTTCATCCAGTCGCAGGAAAGGAATAGTTCACGCAATGGGTTAAAAGTGAGAGAAAGAATAAAGCTTCTTTCTGATTCATCCCACTAAAATGAGCACATTCTAATGGTTTTATTATTTTGAAGATACATAAAAAGCATAAATATAAGCTTTAGTATTTCCTTCTCAGTTGATCCAACCTCCGAGGCCACTGGCCCACTATGTGGTTGGTTTTCTGGGCTAAGCTGATCAAATTACTGTCCACCTTAAAATCCTAGATGTGTTCCCCTTGCCTGTGGTAAGAATCTGACTTTTTGATGAGACAGAAAGGCTCTGTATGCTTTTCAGGCCTCCCTGCCTACCCAGTTGCTCTTGAGGTTTACCAAAATACATGCAGTTCCATTACACATGACACGAAAGAAGACATCCTTCTGCATCTCTATTCATATCATTCCACTGATTTTCTCTTCTTTTTCTCATTCAATGATCAATTTTTTATTAAAACTTCAGATGGTAGCTTCTCCAGCTTCTCTGCTTACCCTTTGCACACCCACTGTGCTTCATCAGAGTGGTATTTGGTCAAATTTCTCTCATGGTTCTGCATATATCCTTCTTCAATAGCAGATATATAAGTATTATTATTATTATTATTATTATTACTCTTCATTCATCTACCTTCCCCATGAGATTGCAAATTCCTGGCAATAGGATTTGTTCTTGTTCATTGTCACGTCTCCAGATTCATGAGCAGAACCTGGCTTTACTAGATCCCTAACATAACTATTGAATGAAATCTCCAAGGATAAAAATTGGACTATAATCATTTCTCCTTCTACCACAGCTTCTACTACAAAGTTCTTCAGTTTCTATTGCAAAGATAAGCAGTATGGGGTTTTTGGCTTGTTTGTTTGGGTTTTCCCCATTTCATAATTTTTCAAAAGACTGAATAGAGTATTAGTTTTTTGTGGATCTCAATACATGTATGATGATTGTTCTGAATCTAAGTTAATAGAATTCAGTCACTGAAATATACCAAAGAATTATTTATATGATCTAGAAGAGCCAATGTTTTATTGCCTCTGAACTCCTAAATCTAGGCATGTTACACATAAGGTGACTAAACTTTACAAAGGATTTCTTTTTTGATCTTTGTTTCAGTTAATTTTTTTAACTCCTAAGGGAAAAAAAGGCTCCTTTTGATACCTAATTATCAGCACCTTTTAAAACAAATTTTACCCAGGAAGATAGCATTGAGGACAAAGCTTTATTTGGCAAGACACTGTCCTGGGGTGGTTTATTTTAAGCCCTGATATGATATGAACAAGTGGTTATTCATATAAGCATTGATCAATATGCTTTTGCTCCTGACAACACCAAAGCACCAGCTTCCCACCCTTTTCCTCAGCCTCCTTCCACATGCGAGTTCCTGACAACTTATTACAAAGGCCTACTGTGGTATTATTTCAGTCTTTGTACAGATATATTGAGCATGGGCTTTGTTGTTCAATGAATGGAAGTCATATCACTTCAAAGCATTTATAGGTTGTCTTAGCAATTTATTTAGGGTCAGGAGGTCATTTTTAGGCTATCAATGATAAAACTGAAAAGAAAAGTAAATTTTATTAACAAGGACTTGATCAAGTCAAACATCTCATAGGGAAAAGAGTGGGTTGGAATAAATGACCTTAAGATGCTTAACTTCTCTCTAAAGATAGGGGCTCTGGGATATTTCTCATGAGAACCAGATTTCTTTTTCATCAATCAAATACATATCATTAAATGTCAGCTTTCAAAAATTAATAAATTTCATTCATCCTACTACCATCATAAGTAACAAAAAGAGGCATATAATAATATATTACATGTAATATATCATATGTTAATGTGTAATAATTAAATGAGCAAAAAATTTTAATTGTATACTTAATGATTGTCAAAGTATGATGAGAGGATCCTTTTAAAACATAGTTGTCCAAAATAAGAATTTTTTAACATAGTATCAAGGTGGCCAACAGACACATGAAAAGATGCTCAACATCACTCATGAGGAAAATCCAAATCAAAACTACAATAAGATATCACCTTATACAAGTCAGAATGGCTAAAATCAAAAACACAAGAAACAACAAGTGTTGGCAAGGATGTGGAGAAAAAAGAATCACTGTGCACTGTTGGTGGGAATGCAAGCTGGTGCAGCCACTGTAGAAAACACTATGGCATTTCCTCAAAAAATTAAAAATAGAACCCAACTGTATGATCCAGTAATTTCACTACTGGATATTTACCCAAAGTATTTAAGAACACTAATTTTGAAAAGATATATGCATCTCTATGTTTAATGTAGCATTATTTATAATAACCAAATTATGGAAGCAGCTCAGGCATCTATCCATAGATGAATGGATAAAGAAGGTATACATATATATACTATATATCACACCATTCAATTACATATATATATTCCATTTATATTATATTACATATAATACATATTACATATATATTCCATTATATATTACATACACATATATTACATATATAATATATATTTTATATATATACCATTCCATCGTGTATAAAATATATGTGTGTATACATATATATGGAATATATGTATATGTGTGTGTGTTTATATATATATGTATATAAAATGGACAATTACTCAGCCATAGAAACAGATGCCATTTGCAACAACATGGATGGAGCTAGAGAATATAATGCTAAGTGAAATCAGTCAATCAGAGAAAGACAAATACCCTATCATTTCACTCAAATGTGGAATTTAGAAGTGAAACAAATAAAAGAGACAAACCAAGAAACAGACTCTTAAGTATAAAGAACAAACTGATGGTTATCAGTGGGACATGGGTATAAAGTGAAATAAGTAAAGGGGATTAAGAGTACACTCATTATGATAAGCAGTAATGTACAGAATTGTTGAATCATTATATTGTACACCTGAAACTAATATAATACCTTATGTTAACTATACTGGAATTAAATTTTTAATTTTTTTTAAATTTTAAAAACTTAAAATTAAAAAATATATATAAAGCATCAAGAGACTTAGAAATACTGATATTCTTTGACCTAACAATTGCACATATAGAATCTGGGCTAATGGAAAAAATATTTATTTACAACTATGTTCATTACAATGTTATTTACAATATTTTTAAAAATAGAAAGTGATTAAATAAGCTACGGTACAAGCATAGGATATAATATTCAGTTACTAATGTTTTGAAAAGTAATAAACAGGGCACTTGGGTAGCTCAGTTGCTTAAGCATCCTACTCTTGATTTTGGTTCAGGTCATGATCTCAGGGTTGTGAAATCAAACTCCACATCAGGCTCTACACTGGGCGTGGAGGCTGCTTGAAATTCTCTCTCTCTCCCTGTCCCTCGCCGTCTGCCCCTTCTCCCCCACACTCTCTCTCTCTCTAAAATAAATAAGTAAACAAACAAATAAGTAAGTAAGTAATAAACAGGAATAACTCAATGGACACCATATGCCAAGTACCACTTTAAGTGTTTTGCATCTATGGACTTACTTAATCCTTATAACAGCCCTATTAGGTCTGAACCATTGTCATTCCCCATTTTATAGGTTAGTAAACTGAGACAAAGTAAGGTTAGCCAGCCCACAATAACACAGATTGTCAGAGGTAGAGCTGAATTTTAGACTCAGAACTTAGATTTCCTGGCTATATTATCTACACATTTAGCCACCATACCTATATATCAGTTTGCTAGAACTGCCATAAAACAGTACCACAAACTGGATGGCTTAAACAGTAATGCCTTAGAGTACTTGAGACTTGAAGTCCAAAATCAAAATGGTGGCAGAGTTGGTTTCTTCTGATACTGAGGGATAATGTGTCCATATCTCTCCCCTACCTTCTGATGGTTTGCTGCAATATTTGGTATCTCTTGGCTTGTAGAAGCTTCAGCCTGACCCCTGTCTTCATCTTCACATGGCATTCTCTTTAGGTATGTACCTGCCCAAATTCCCTTTTTTATATAAAGACACCAGTCATATTGAATGAGGGGCCCATCCTACTCCTGTATGCCTTCACCTTAACTATACATCTACAAGGACACATTCTATTTCCAAATAAGGTCACATTCTAAGGTTGGTGTGTTGGGGGGATTTAAAACTAAGAATTTGGTAGAATATTGTTCAACCCATAACACCATCATTTCCAATCATATTAATATTCACACAATAAAATGGTAAGTGAATAAAAGTGGGAAATAAGAATCTATATTTACTGTCATCCCAGTTTAAAAATACACATACTAGGAGGAAGGGCATCATAGTTCTTACGTTTTTAATCCTCAATTGTATTCACAAAACGTAATTGATACTATTTAATCATTTAAAATGCAGTAATGACATAAGCACATCAGAAAAGAAGTAGAAATATTTTTCTAAATTTAATAAGTTTATTTATATTGGGTGGCCTTAAAGAGCTATGTTAGTGGTTTAAGTATTCAGGTCAGGACTACATCATGGGCTAAAATATTAACTTCAGTGTCAATCTTCCGTACTCTATATTTTTTAAACACCATGTTTGGGTTCCATGTTCTTCCTCTCATCTTATTTTCTCCACTCTTCAAAGAATAAAAACTTGCTGCTGTGTGGCCTCAGCATATCGTCTGAAAGGACTCTTGAGATATGACTCAAACAATCAAACAGTTTACATCTCTTACACTTGAGATGTAAAAAGTCTCCAAAGTGGGGTGAATGTACCCAAAGTGTTGTGCAAGATGGATGCACCCATTTAGGATGGGAGAACAATATAAAGATTTCTCTTAGTATTTAGGTACTGATATTAATGCTTGGGTTGACACTTTGACCTCATTCAGTTTACATTCAAGTGTGTACAAGTCAGGTATGGTGCTTGGTATCCTCTGTAAAGAGTGGGACAGTCACAGACAGAAGAGTGGGCAATTTGTTTCCTAGGGCTACCATAACAATTACCACAAAGTTGGTGGTTTAAAAGAACAGGAATGTATTCTTTCACAGTTCTGGAGTCCAAAATCAAGATGTCAAGGTATATCCAGGAGAGATTCCTTCCTTACCTCTTTTACCTCCTGGTGGAATTCTTGACGAGAAATTCTTGACATTCTTTGGCTTGTAGACACATTACTCCACTCTGAGCTTCTGACTTCCCGTGGCCTTCTTTCTATCTCTTTTCTGTCTCATAAAATGCCCAATATTGAATTTATGGCTCACCTAATCCAACTTGATCTCAACTCCAGATCCTTATCCTAATTCCACCTACAAAGACCCTTATCTGTGGTTCTGGGTGGACATATATTGGCGGTGGGAGAATCACTATTTAACGCACTATATGGCCTTATATTGCTTCTTACTTTCAGAGTAATGAAACACCTTCCAGCATGCATGTAAATGGTTAGGTGGATTTATAGACAGTTTTAATCAAGCAAATCTTCACAAATTGACAAGTGAGTCAAAATTCTTCAGGTCAAAAAACAACATATTTAACATAGTAAGAATCAGGCAAGCCCAAGAGAAAAACAAGAAAATAGAAAGCCTGATACTTCTTTCATCCTTTACATGAACTATCAGCCCTAGAAACTGCAATGACGTAATCATACCTAACAAGAAATAGACCAAAATCTCTAAAATTTTCAAGAAGTTTATTTGAAATATGGATTTACAGCTACTACTATTAACAATAGTATAACACTCTCATATAGTGTTCTTTGAGATTTTCTCTAATGATGGTATGAAGTTAACACAATTTTTAAGGGATATTAAAATTAAACATTCAGAGCATAAAGACACAGATCCATAATTTTTTCAGTCATGTTTAAAAGTCACCTTTATTCTTTTTACTTGGTAGAAATTAGCTGAATGAACACACACACACACACACACACACACAAGTGTGCTCACAGGCACATGCAATATGAAGACAAAATAATATGCCTTCCTATATGAGTAAATAGTACTTTTGAAAGCTATACAGAACATGCATCTGAAGACTGGAAGAAACAAGAACTAAGACAACAATCTATACATGGTAATATGTTTTCTCTAAAGTTTGATGGAAGTATAGATATTTTTAATATGAGTTAATATACTGTTCTTACTAGATTCTATTTCAAAAATAAAATACATCAAAACTAACCTTTTGAAAAAAACTAACTTTCTGTACACTGTAAAATTACAAATGTATCATAAAAGATATTGTTGACAGAAAGTTCTTTAATTTTTTAAAAAACTAGTGGTTTTCTCCCATTAAATTTACATAACATTAATGAAAACTATTTTGGCTGACATAAAGAAAAGATTATGAGGGAAAATTACAGAGATAGGGTCACATTTTTAATCCATTCACTTCATTTTACACAAGCAAGCAATGCCAGCAAAATAAAAGCAAGAAGTATACAAAGTACTCCAGGAAGTCATTGATGCAATTCATTTGTAAAAAGACCTTTAAAATACAATGGAGTTCTTTAAAAAAATTTTTTACTTAAATTCAATTTAGTTAACATATACTGTATTATTAGTTTGAGGCAGAATTCAATGATTCATCAGTTGCATACAACACCTAGTGCGCATTCCATCAAGTCCCCTCCTTAATGCTCATAATGCAGTTAACCCATCCCCTTCACCCACCTCCCCCCTATCCCCCAGCAAGCCTCGGTTTGTTCCCTAAGTTAAGAGTCTCTTATGGTTTGCCTCCCTCTCTGTTTTCATCTTTTATTTTTCCTTCTCTTCTCCTATGTTCATCTGTTTTGTTTCTTAAATTCCACATACGAGTGAAATCATATGGTATTTGTCTTCCTGTGACTGACTTACTTCGTTAAGCATAATACCCTCTAGTTCCGTCCACATTGTTGCAAATGGCAAGATTTCATTCTTTTTGATGGCTGAGTAATATACCACTGTATAGATGAATGGATAAAGAATATGTGGTATGTGTATACACACACACATATACACACACACACACACACACACACAACGGAGTTCTTACAATACCTCAGCAATGAGATAGGGAGTGAGCAAGAGAATCTGTGGCACAGCACAGAGATATATTTGTTATCTTGCATCAAAGTCTTGAAAGAGTTGTTGAATGAAAGATAGATGGTACATTTTTCTGTTAAAAGAAGACAAAGGTCCTAAATTTGTTAACCTTTCCCATGGACATGTAGCGCTTGGTAGCATGCCACCTAGCAGATAATTTCAGAAAATAATGATAACTATGTATTATCTGTTCCCTCAAGGTAAAGATGAAGTTTTAATAATGAGCAGTAAAAATAGACATTTTGAAGAGGTGTTTAAATAACTGTTTTAAATGTTTCTACATTTATATGCATTTGTTATAAAAGAGTAATATAATGTAACTTGTATGACTTACAAAAATTCATATATGCACACTTTAAAGACTTGGGAACATTCTATAAAATACCTGATCAGTACTCCTCAAATCTGTCAATATCATCAAAACCAAGGAAAGTCTTAAAGAAAAGGAAAATTAAGTGTCACACTCTGGAGAGCCTAAGGAGTCATGTCCTATTTCTGAACAGAAAAGGGACATTAGATAAAAACAAAGGAAATCTAAAGGAAGGGTGAACTGTATATATAATAACACATCAACACTGGTTCATTAGTTGTGACAAATGTACCATATAGTATAAGAATGATAACTATAGGGAAACTGGGAGTGGGCCACATAGGAATTCAGTATATTCTCTTTGCAACATTTCTGTAATCCAAACTCTTCTAAAATTAAAATTGAAGTTTATTTAAAAAAACATAAGAATTTTCTAACCTGTTTATTAGTTTTCTAAAAAAGGGCTACGGTGGATCTTGGACTCCAATGTTAAATATATAAAAATGCAGCATTCCCCACGTAATTTTAGAGAAAGTTTAACAATTCATATCAAGGAATTTACTAACTTGAATAAAAACATTTGCATGACTAGTATCTAGGATGAAAATGAAAGTCATGATTTAGTAAATACAACTAACATGGCATTCCTCCCATTTGCCTCTGGATAGCTCTCTGAGGTATCTCTAACCTATGACAGAAATTAAGAACAAATATTCAAATAAAGTGAACCAGGTCTTTGAATCTGTATGAAAAATTGTAATCCAAAGGTTTAAAAATAATACAATATACACTAAATTATTATGATGTTAGTGAGAGGAAAGGCTCTCTATAATCATTCCCTGAACAAATAGCAGATAAAAAGTTGTATATAATAATCATTATATTTGATTTGCATCACATCCACCTTCATTTCTATCTCTGTATATATTGTAGAATACATATATATTACTGAGCTCCTCCAAAATCACTGATTAAAAAAGCAAAAATTTTATTACTGTGCATACATTATATATTCAGTCTTAATTATTGATTTTTAATAAAAACTAAAATTATTTCATTCTAAGCAAGGCAAAGCACAGGTGAAAAGGCAAATTTGCTCTAAAAAGACCCACTCCTCCGGCAGCCCGGGTGGCTCAGCGGTTTAGCGCCGCCTTCAGCCCAGGGCATGATCCTGGAGACCCGGGATTAAGTCCCATGTCGGGCTCCCTGCATGGAGCCTGCTTCTCCCTCTGCCTGTGTCTCGGCCTCTCTCTCTCTGTGTGTCTCTCGTGAATAAATAAATAAAATCTTAAAAAAAAATAAAAAAACATAAAAAGACCCACTCCAGAGCACAACAGAAATGCTGACAGTGTCTGTGTTCTAGTCTCCCCCAGCATCCACAAGTATCTCCCCCTCTGAGATGTATGACTTCTGAGAAGGAAGACCACATGAGTTTTTATCCTAAGTGAGACACTTTGGAAAGTGTAAGTAGACTCTATTAATAACAATACCTGGATAATAGGTGTAAACTAGGCTTGTCTCAAACAAACTTACTTTGAGCTAAAATGGCTTAGAAGTCACACATGAAGGCTATCAAGTCAGACCCACCAGGATTCAAATTCAAGCTTGATGCTTAACTAATTCTATAACCTTGGCCCACTTAATTCCATGTAACTCAGTTCTATAAAATGGGAATAATACGGATGCCTGGGTGGCTCAGTCAGTTAAGTATCTGACTTGTGATTCTGGCTCAGGTCATGATCTCATGGTTGCTAGACCTCTCTACATTTATAAAATTATTGATGGCAAAAATATTTTATGTAATTATATCTATTAATATGTACTGTGTTAGAAATTAAAATAGAAATTTTTAAAATATTTTTCCATCCAATTAAAGAATAAGACCTATTAAATGTCAACATTACATATTTTGTGTAAAAAATAACTGTTTTCCAAAACAAAACAAACAAAAGAAAATAGAAGCGTGGCATTGTTTTTGCAAATCTCTTTAACAGCTGGCTAAAGAGAAGATTGCTGGATCTCATATCTGCTTCTACATTCAATCTACTGTGATTTTACATGTCATGCAGCTTCTGGCAAACGTTGTATATTCATGAGAGAATGAGAATAAAAAGGAAAGTAACATCTTAGCAATATTATGAAAATAGTTTTTAACCCATGGGCCTGCAGAAAGTGTCTTGGGCACCTTAGCGTCCATTGGACCACACTTTGGAAACAATGGAATGAATGTCTGTGTATGGCTGGATGTAGGACAAAATCAAAATTAAAATCACTGGAGGAGAGAAGTTTAAAAAATAGAGAGTCTGGAGTATTAGAAATTGCCAGTAATTACAGTAGAAATTGTGTGGAGAGAATGGCAGTCTACCAAGAACTAAAAATCTTTAAAGTATGAATGGAGATAAAGCAGAAAAAGGGTAAGCCCTCCTGGATGACAACAGAAATAGGTAGTGACTTGTATTGTCTTCCTTTGGAAGTTATTAAATTTAAACAAACCTACTAAGAGGAAGTGTTCAGCTAAGTAAAAATAAGAAAACTCATTAATTTGACTATTTATGGAGCATTAAATATGACAGTGCCAAAAAAGATCTAAGGATTAAAATGTTTTTGATTCTCTCCTTGCTGTGATTTCTGTGCATTTATATTTAATTGATAGTTATTAATTTCAATGTCTATATTGCTGGCAGAACTAGATAACTCTAGCTAGCCATGGTTTTCATTTTCTTGACACTCTATAAATCTCCTACTATGGTACAACAGGCCAATAAAATAAGCACTGCATTCCTTCAAGAAACAGTCAATAGTTATAAAATCTAGACAGTGATTGACATGTCTGGTTTTATTCTCTGCCAGCTATTAGTAGCAAAGGTCAAAGAAGAACTATAAGTCAACTAAAACTTCAAATGAGCTTACATCTCTCTTTTTCAGACAAATGAGACCCATGCTCCCAGGAATGTGCAGCTCAGAAATCAAAACGACACATTTGGCTGAGCTACAGGAATAGAAAATTGGGAATTTCAAGTAGACCTAAATGCCACACTTAGGAAGGTTTTAAAATAAATCACATCTAAATCCCGAAACCTAAATTAAAAGTCAATTACTCTTCTTCAGTTTTGGCATTTCTTAAAAAAAAAAAAAATTTAGGGCAGAAGAAGGAATAATAGGGGATTAGGTGAAGAGAACAGAATCCAGGGACCTCCTGATTTCACCAACAAAAACTTTATTTAACAGAATAGAAATGATTTGTCAAGGCGACGTTCACATTCCCAGAGTAATTAATTTTCATTCCCATCATTGAGCATGAGGAATTAGAAAGTACATGAAGCACAGTTATAAATGTTCCCAGGTGAAAAATAAGAAGCACTTGACAGTATTGGTATTATTTAACGCTCACTGGGCATGAGAAATGGGCCAGGCATTATCTAGAACAAGGCAGCAATGTGCCATAAAGTCCTGCAAACTGCGATGGTGAGCCGAAGCCCTTCTGTTTGATCAGAGATACTACCTGTCAATCTGGAGTAAATAGCAATTTAAATTCTGGCCACTGTTTGGGAATGCTTTGTTACACTATTTCAATGACTAGCTACTGCCATAAAGCAAACTCAGCAACGGCTTAATTGATTATGCGCCTATTAAGGACACCTTCACTTTGATCCATGATACCTGCATTCTGTGTGCTGAAAGAAGGAGAAGGACTCAAGTCACAATTTACAAATTTATAAGCCAATGTACCACCTCTTCTTCCCTGCCCCAACCTGCAGCATTTTGAAGTAATGTAAAAAAGGTGTTTTATTAAGAGAAGTTGCAGAAAAGGAGGCTGATGCATTAATGTTTGTGGGTGAAGAAAGCAAAGGACATATACCCGTATTCAATTCCCATCCCTTACATTCTTATCTGTACTGCAGAGGTGCCATGAAATCTTGGCTCTTTTTTCCTTGGCAAAATCAAGAATAGCATCTAGAGCATTATGTGCTCCTTGTTTCTGTACAACAAGACTCAGTAAATGGGAGAATGGTGAGGCGTGGCTTAGAGAACTGAGCATAAGGAAAATCAAATGATCAAGCACTAAAACCTTAAAAGAAATAATGGACTTAAATATCACTATAGGGGCTGCCTGGGTGGCTCAGTGGTTGAGTGTCTGCCTTTGGCTCAAGTCATGATCCCGAGGTCCTGGGATCGAGTCCTGCATCAGGATCCCCGCAGAGAGCCTGCTTCTCCCTCTGCCTGTGTCTCTGCCTCTCTCTGCGTGTCTCTCATGAAGAAATAAATAAAATCAAATAAATAAATAAGTAAGCAAATATCACTATAGCCAGTATCATAAATCATAATCTTAATCAAGGAAACAGAGAACAATGGCATCCTCTTCAGATTCCTTTCTAGGATTCCAGAGAAACACAGAGAATGCCAGATGTGTCATTTCTGTATAATCATGGGATCACCAGACAGGAAGCAGAGAATTTTCTTTCACTTCTGATACTTCTTTCCCGAGAACTAACATATTTTATCTACAGCATGGATATGCGGCGCCCTGGCACAATTGAGACACCTTCTAAACAGGGCTCCAAAAGGAGCAAACTGAAAGCCTTGTCCAGTATGCTCTTTTCAGGCTGTAATACATTCTTGATGTAAATGTCTAATATCATTTTCCACTTTATTCCTCTTAAGATGAAGTTTTACAATTAAAGATTCACTCTAAGAAGGTTCTGTACTATTTTGTTAAAATGGCCACCCACTGATAATACATTTACAATGCGGCCCTATTTGCATTACCTTCACCACTGTTTTGATAGGCATCTATGGAACCATTTTCATACGTACATAGATTTTCAGTAATGTTCCATCCCATTTAATGTGTGTTTGTGTCAAATGATCGTTAATGATTGTGCATCCCCAAGGTCAATTTATTTCATTTAAGTCAAGTTCAAAATTATACGGATTCAGTTCAGACTCTGATAAAAAATGATGGTATTTTAGATGATGTTATTAATTAATAACCTAGCCCAACTTTCATTTTTTTTCAGGGAAGTAGATAATATACTATGTCAACATGGACGAAAAAAGTGATGACAAGGGAAGTAATAGAGTGTAGGAAAAGATAAATACCAAAGACAATCACTCCAAGCAAATTCTCTCATCTAGAGAAGTTATCCTGTGTTTAAACAAGTGATGTGTTTTGAAAATGAATTGTTTGATGTTACAGTTAAGAAAGGGGATAAGGCGGAAAGTAATTCAGCTGTAGTCAGCCAGAATGTTTTTGTGTCTGGAAAGCTCTCAACATGGCATCAATAATGAGTTTTGTGGCTTTTTGAAATTTTTTCAAAGTATATTCATATCTATTATGTCATTCTCATCACTACCTTATAAAGTCAGTATAACAAATACATTCATTACATTTGATAAAAGAAATTGAGACCATGATTTGTCTAGAGTTGTACCTAAGTCAAAATCAACTGAGAACTTAGCTTTCCTGATCCCTTGATGTGAGAGTTTGAGGTAAGGTCATTTCCAGACCCCTATCAATGTGAGGAACAATGTGTTCAGTATTCCAAGGCAGGATCTCTCAAATTCAACACTATTGACATTTTGGGCAGGATGATTCCTTATAGGAGATGGAGGGTGCTCTCTTGTGCATTGCAAGATTTACCAGCATTCCTGTCTTCTACCCACTAGATGGGAGTAGCACCTCCCTCCTAGGAGTGACAACCAAAAAAGCTTCCAGGCATTGCCAAATGTCCCCTTGGAGGGGGTGGGGAGCAAAACTATCCCAAGTCAAGAACCACTGATCTAGGGACAACTTCAAAGAAGTCACACACACACACACAC
This sequence comes from Canis lupus dingo, assembly GCF_003254725.2. Classification (NCBI taxonomy): domain Eukaryota; kingdom Metazoa; phylum Chordata; class Mammalia; order Carnivora; family Canidae; genus Canis; species Canis lupus. The sequence continues at coordinate 9,003,880 of NC_064274.1, read as the reverse complement.
ACACACACACACACACACACACAAAGTCACATGACTCCCCAGGTCTCAGTAGCCAGGAAGAGAATTGTGAAGACTTTTACCATTTAGAGCTATAAAAAGTGGTCTGCACAATTGCTTTTAGTCATCATGCAGTTTCTAGAGCAGCAATCTTTCATCCTTTTCCGTTGGTGTCAGGAACAAGGAATTCAAGCTCATTACTATAAGGTTGTTGGTACCCTAACAGTCCTCACCCATATGACCTTGTTGGGGAGGGGCATCTTCTTACATCTTGGGAGTGCTGAATGATGGGTCTAGCAAGCTGCACATCAAAACTGGGGCTGTCGTGTGTGATCATAGAGGTTGCACCTTTAACAAGATCACCTCGCTGAGATTGCAGATGAGGACTAAAAAGACAAGTAGTCAGAATCACCTAAATAGGCACAACGTTTTTAATTATTATTGAAAGGATGCGTGTTCCATACAGAGATTTTTAAATGGTCAGTACTTAGTATTATTTCAGAATTCATGTCAGGGTAAGGGGAAGTGGTAGTACTTCTACATAGAATAAGATAACCAACTCTTTAAAAAATTATTATTGAAATTAAAATTATACTCAACCTCAATTTAAAAATAATGACAATTATATATTCCTTTAAAAAATTCCTTCATGTTTTAGGTCTGTGTTTCATTCAATGCTGTAGGTAGAAATCCAGATATTTTTATACATGGTCAATCAAGCCTGATTTTAAAATGTTTTTTCTGGGATGCCTGGGTGGCTCAGCAGTTAAGCGTGTCTGCCTTCGGCCCAGGGCGTGATTCTGGGGTCCCAGGACCGAGTCCCACATCGGGTTCCTTGCATGGAGCCTGCTTCTCCCTCTGCCTCTGCCTATGTTTCTGCCTCTCTCTTTCTGTGTGTCTCATGAATAAAATCTTTTTTAAAAAAGTCTTTCTTAAGGTCTTCTCTGTAGTCAACAAGCAAGAATGAGCTCTCATAAGATGTATGCTCCCTGTTTTTTAACAAGGCAAGACCTTAGGAACCAACTGACAGAAAAACTCATTCCTTAAGCAACATCAGTGGCTCTCTGATTCTTTGTAATACTGCCCAATAAAGTAATTCCTAACAACTGTCTCTGCAACTCAGGATTTTATTCATCTTGCTTCTCCCTGCCACTTCCACCATGAATGGCAGTGTTTGCTATATAGGGGGAAGGGTTCTTCTAATTTCAAGAAAATTCTTGACATCTTCCTAAAAATTTAAGGGAAGATAGAAATCAAGAATCTCTATATTTCTTTTAACTCTTAGTTCATTTGCTTATTTGTAAATGGCCAGAGACAAAGGTATTTACTAATCTGAATGAAAAGAAAACATGCAGGACCTTAGGAGTTCAATCAAAGACTTTGGGGGTATCAACAAAACAATATCTCTGTCTCTGCACAGCCCCCAGAAATACAATCAATCTGCAGATGTCTCCCTTCTCATCGAGGACTTCCAAATGGCTGTTTTTCTGTTTCTTCATGCAGACATTCACCACACTATTTACTTATTTATTCATTTATTCTTATCTGGGTGAAGCAGATTCTGCTAATTGCCCATGCAATATTCACTCTCCACTTTTCCTCAGAAAGAGAATCCCAATTTTGTTTGGTGTGGCTAAAAAAATCAGCTGAAAGACATTTCCCAGCTCCCCTGAAGTAAAAATTACCATATGAATAAGTTCTGGCTAATGAGATCTAATCAAAAGTTGTGGGGTAGGACTTTCAGAAAAGCATTTTAAGACAGAAGAGGGGTCTCCTGCTTCTTAAAGTTCCAATCGCAAACTTGGGCAATCGGTGACCTTGAGGATAGAAGACACTCTTAAGGATAATAGGCAGACACAAAGTTAAAGCCTAGGTTCCTATGCAGAAGAAACCATATCAGTTCCCCACTGCTAAACTTTTATACATTTTCTATTATATGCAGCTAAACCTAATCATAACTAATAGCAAGATATCACCAGGGAAAGAAGGCACACATAACCATAAAGTACGGTTAAAACACAACTACAACTCTTCAAAGATGTCAAAGGCATGAAAAACAAAATAAGACAAAGAAGCCACCACATTTCAAGGAGAGTAAAGAGACCTGGCAATTAATGTAATGTGGCTTCCTGTTTGAACTCTGCAACAGAAAAGGACATTCATGGAGCACCTAGGGGGCTCAGTCAGTTAAATATCTGCCTTCAGCTCAGGTCATGATCTCAGAGTCCTGAGATTGAGCCCTGTGTCGTGTGTGTGTGTGTGTGTGTGTGTGGGGGGGGGGGGGGGCGGCGAGGAGTCCCCTGCTCAGTGAGGAGTCTGCTTTTCCCTTTCCCTCTGCCCCTCCCCACCACGTGTGCTCTCTCCTGCCCCCAGCACTTTTTCTCTCTCAAATAAATAAATAAGATCTTAAAAAAAAAAAAGAAAAGGACATTCATAGGAAAACTAATGAAATCCAAACAAAGTCTATAGTTTAGTTGATAATAGTATTACATCTATATTAATGTTTTAGTTTTGACAAATGTTAGGCAATTGGTCATATGAGATATTAACACTGAGAAGGTTGGATGAAGGATATATGCAAACTCTCTGTATCTATACAACTTTTCTATAAATCTAAAATCATTCCAAAATTAAAAGGTTTTAAAAAACATGTAATTTATAGTCAAGTCTCAATTATGAGAAGTATGTTAGTAGGCTGACAGGCCAAACACAATTTACAAGAGCAATGACAGTGCTGGGAAAAGGAACAATCAAGAAGCTGGATGGCCCTAGTCCAAAGGCGACAGAGTAAAAGTAGGACCTTTACTTATTTAGCATCCTTCTCTATAATCCTCCCTCCCCCGAGCCCAGCCACAAGATTTGCCTGCTTTTCTCCAGAACCAAGAAAACTGCATCCTAGCCCCCTGATTCACCTTGTTTAACATGTGTCTCTTTTCACTAAATTGTACACTTTCTGAGTATAGGATCATTTCTGATTCCATTTTGGCATCCTTAGGTCCTAATTCTTATCCTGACACATTATCAGCACTCCATTGATGTTTATTTATTTATTTTTTAAATTTTTATTTATTTATGATAGTCACAGAGAGAGAGAGAGAGGCAGAGACTCAGGCAGAGGGAGAAGCAGGCTCCATGCACCGGGAGCCCGATGTGGGACTCAATCCCGGGTCTCCAGGATCGCGCCCTGGGCCAAAGGCAGGCACCAAACTGCTGCGCCACTCAGGGATCCCTCCATTGATGTTTAGTGAAAAAAATAAGAGAATGGCTTGTACTTTTCTATTAGATGAGAGAAAGTTAAATCATAGGTTTCTGACTTTGTTTTCCTCTTAATATAGTTTGAACCCTCTGATTTCATCATTATCCTTGAGTTTCTGTTTAGTGAAAAAATAAATAACGGCTTATATTTTTCTATTAGATGAGGAAAAATAGTGACAAGAAGAATTCATTAATTTATATGTTTCTGACTTTGTTTCCCTCTTAATATAGTCTGAACCCTCTGATTTCATCATTTTCCTTGAGTTTCTCTATACCTGTTCTCCTTTTATTGTTCTTTCCCTTACAAACCTCAGCTCTAGACAAATCTAAATATTCAATCTATTTCATATTCATGTTCTTAAGTACTAGTGAGACTATAATTCTACAATGATAAATAGATGATGAACTCAATTTTTGAAGCAATTGTTGCTTAGATGCCTTTTATCAGTAGCAGCAAAACAGATATTCTATTAACTCGTGGCATTCCAACTCCAGTCATTATTAACTATATTTGATATTTCTACCTGGAGTGCCCTTGCACATCTGAGCTTTATCCAGTCTTCTTGGCCTTAGGAGTCAGCATAGCCCTCCCAACCTCAAAGAACTTTGCTTGACTCCTCCATCCTTAAGCGATTTGCCTCTGGATTCTCAGACAGACTATGAATACATTTATCATAACACTTTCCCCAGTGTTCTATAATTTATTTATATTTTAACTTCCACAATAGAATGTAAGGCTCTTGAAGGCAATGATTTTGTATTGCTAATACCTAACACAGTGTCTAGTACATGTGTACTCAATGAATAGTCTTTTCTTTCTTTAAGATTTTGCTTATTTGAGAGAGAGAGAGAGAGCACAAGCAGGATAAGGGGCATGAGGGAGAAGCTAACTTCTTGCTGAGCAGGGAGCCTGACGTGGGACTCGATCGCAGGACCCCAGGATCATGACCTGAGCTGAAGGTAGATGCTTAACCGACTGAGCCACCCAGGTGCCCCTCAATAAATATTCTTAGGAAGATAGAAATATGAAAGGAAAGAATGAAGGGTGAATGGCAAGAAGGAAGTGAGGGAAGGAAGAGGGCATTATGAAGGCACCTGGAAAATTTCTCAGAAGACAGATTCAGACAAACTTTTTTAAAAGCATAGCCCAATCACATCTACCTCTCAATTTGCCTCCAAACTTCCCATCCACACGTGCCCTTCCTGTCACACCACCATTGCTATAGTCCCCATTTCTCCCCTGCTATGCTTCAAAGAACAATGTGCCAAAGGATGTGAATGTGTAGGAAATAAAGAAAATCTAAAATCTAGATGCCTTGTGTGCCTGCTTCCAACACACCTGTAGTGATATGTCATCTTCACTGAACTCTTTTTAGTTTGCCTCACTATGTCTTTCTCTAGGAATCAGGTACTAATTTCCTGGGATGATGCCAGAGGTTAATTTTAGTGATGCTTCATTGCTATGTCTAAAATTATCACTCATTGATCCCCAACCAGAATACACCCCATAGGCTTGAGTGACTTGACTCTTTTCCATCAATTTAATCATGACACCATGAGAGATTTTAAGGAGTGGCTTTTATGATTGTATAACTTATGGGTCTTAGTATAGGATTGGTAGAGGCAAAACCTGCCAGGTTCCAATGTGTCCAGTCTTTCTCTTTCACACAATCTTCCAGTAGTTATATGCAAATAAAGCTCCTGATAACTAGGTCATCAGCTCTTCCAACAACATAGGACAGATGTTCTCAAGCTCAGACCCTTGTCTTCGTGCCCTCATTCTATACAGAGCTTAGGAAGAGGTATAAATTGACAAACACTTTTATAAAGGTTTCCTTGGTAAAGAGGTGCTTGCAGTTTTTATGTCAGAATAAAAGGTGAAAGTAAAAGCCTTTGAATTACTATAGCTACAACTCATTTTAGAGGGTGCAGTTCATTGTTAGCTTATTTATGTTGAAGAAACACACAAATTCATTTTGACTAAAACTCAGTTTGCATGCATTTTGCATTTCCTTATAGGAAAAAAGTTATTGATAGACACAATAATAATACAGTTGGTTATTCAATTAATAGTCATCTTGCTGTGGAAGATTTAACTTTAATCATGATTTAAACTTCTTTTTGTTATGCTATCAATCATATTCTATATTGCCTCCTCATTGAACTTAAGATGATGGTAGACATGCAAGTAAAGTTTTTCTGTTAATAATTGTAATGAAAAATTAGAAAACAGCAAAAGGACATTGCCAGAAAAATGGATTTAGAAGCCTTTTATAGAAGTGATAATTGAGCAAAAGGATTGATTATAAATAGTAGGAGGACAGGGCCTTGAAAACTCGCTATTGACAGAAAAAAAAAAAAAAAAAAAGAGTGAAAAGCCAGGAACAGAGAAAGTCACCACTCATGGAAGATTTCTGGAAAACAAGGCAATTCATTGTTATTGAGGCCAAAAGTGTCTTCTTTTCCAAGTATCCTTAGTGCTTGCCACAATAAGTTCTCTGTAAATGTTATCTATTATTTGTGTGTGTGTGTGTGTGTGTGTGTGTGTGTGTGTGTGTGTAGTTAAGTTCTCTGGAAATATTTGGTGACTGAATAAGCAACAAGATGTTAAATTAGATATTACAGCTGAAACACATTCCAAATTTAAGTACTATTAACCGATAAAAATTAAGATTTATAATGCTAAAACACAATAGTTTACTTCTCCCTTTCATAAAATCTAACGTGTATTCTTGATCAGTTTCTCTCTTCTAAGTGTTGCTCAAGAACTCAAACTCTTTTTATCTCATGGCTCTGCCATCCTCAACATCTGTCTTCCAAGAAGTTGGAACATCTACCTGTGTTTATCTACATAAAGCTTCCAAAATAAGAAATTGGCAGAATTCATCCCCCCTCACATTCTACTCACAAGAACCAATACCCTGAACCCACTTAAATATAAGAGTAGCTGAAAAATATAACCCCTCTTAGACAACTACAGTATAAGAGAGTAAAAGTTTTTTGTGAGATGATTAATCACCTCTGAAATGAGTTAAGAGTTTGGTTGTTTGTACAATCATTCAGGTTAGACAAATTAGCTTGATTTAAAGTATCATCAGAGAGACAAAAGAGATGCTATAGCTTCAAACAAAGACTTGAATGATAACTACATTCTAGGACCAGTCATACCAATTAAATGGCATAAATTAAATAATTCCTAGTCTTATCTTGTTAGTGGAGTAAAAAAAATCTGTGTCTTGACCCTGATAGATATTACCAATAAAAGTGAAATAAATTCTTCATCTTTTGAAGGAGAATTTAGACAACAATTTCAGTTCAGCCTTTAAGCTGCTTTAAGTGGCTGGTGCTTCCAGTTGGGTGGAAATATTTGCCCTGAGGCGGAAGGATGGAGTGAGAAAGAGGTACTTACTTCTACAATTAAAACATACGGCAGAACGAAGTTGTGAGAAATGGAGTACTATAGCATAAGTAATTGGCCTTCAGCTTTTGATTGCTAAGGTATTTATTTCAAAAGTCATTTATTTTGAATAAACATATTTCCAATTGATTGACACAGCTACTAGGAAAACAACCAGATAAAGAACTAGGCTACCCACACCTATGAAATTGCCCTTTCAGAAAACCTTGGACAATCTAGATAAAAAATTATATCAAAACAAAAGAAAATAAAAACACAACATATCAAATATCATGAGATGCAGCAACAACAGTTCTGACAGGAAAATTTATAGCAAAAATGTATGTATTAATAAATTAGAATAACACCAAATAAACAACCTAACTTTACACCACGAGGAACCAGAGAAAGAAGAACAAATTTTTTTTTAAGATTTTATTTATTCATGAGAGACATAGAAAGAGGCAGAGACACAGGCAGAGAGAGAAGCAGGCTCCACGCAGGAAGCCCGATGTGGGACTCGATCCTGGGACTCTAGGATCACGCCCTGGGCCGAAGGCAGGTGCTCAACTGCTGAGCCACCTGGGCATCCCAAGAAGAATAAATTAAACCCAGACTTACCAGGACAAGGAAATAATAAGGATCAAAGTGAATACGACTGAAATAGAGACCAGAAAAACAAGAGAAAAATTAAAGAGCTGGTTTTTTAACAAATTTACCAAATTTTTAAACAAATTTAACAAAATTAAGAGCTGGGTTGTTTTTTTTTTTTTTAAGATAAGCAAAGTTGACAAACATTTAGCTAGACTAAGAAAAAAAAAGAGAAGACTCAAAAAAATTATAAATGAAAAGGAGACATTCCAACTGATACTACAGTAACATATAGCATCATAAGAGAGACTATGAACAAGTTTAAGCCAACAAGTTGGCTTCTACAGAGAAGTAACATGCCTAATAGAGAATTTAAAGGAACAGTCATAAGGATACTAATTGGACTTGAGAAAAGAATAGAAGACATCAGTGAGTCAGTGAGACTCTTACCACAGGGGAAAAAAAGAGATAAAAAATAATCAGAGATGAAGAATGCAACAAACAAAATTTGAAACAGGCTTCATGTAATGAAAACAGGCTGGAAGAATCAGAGGAACAAATTAAAGATAAAAATAATGGAAAGACAAAATAATGGAAAATAATGAAGCTGAACAAAAAAGAAAAGAATTGTGCAATGTAAGAATAGACTTAGGAAACTCAGTGACTCCATCAAGCATAAAAACATTCATATTATAGGAGTCCCAGAAGAAGAAGAGAGAGAAAAGAGGGAAGAAAATTTATTTCAAGAAATAAAAGCAGAAAACTTCCTGCTATCTAATAAGGAAACAGACATTCAGATCCAGGATGTACAGAGAACTCCCATCAAAATCAACAAAAACGGGCAAACACCAAGACATATTATAATTAAATTTGCAAAATACAGCGATAAAGAAAAAAATCTTAAAAACAGCAAGACAAAAGAAGTCCTTAAAGAGGTGCCTGGGTGGCTCAGTCAGTTGGGTGTCTGATTTTTAAGTTTGGCTCAGGTCATGATCTCAGGGTCCAGGGACTGAGCCCCACATTGGGCTCCATGGTCAGCAGGGAATATGTTTCTCTCTCCCTCTGCCCCTTCTCGTGCTTTAGTTCTCTCACTCTCTCTCTCTTTCTCTAAAATAATAATAATAATAATAACAACAACAACAACAACAATAAATACATCTTAACAAAAGAAGAAAAAAGAAATCCTTACAAAGGAAAACCCATGAGGTTAGCTGGAGACTTCTCAACAGAAACTTGGCAAGCCAGAAAGGAGTGGTATAATAAATTCAAAGTGCTTTAGGGGAAAAATCTGCAGCCAAGAATACTCTGACGAAGCTATCATTCAGAATAGAAGGAGAGACAAAGAGTTTCCCAGGCAAACAAAAACTAAAGGAGTTCATGACTAAACCAGCCCAGCAAGAAATATTAAAGGAGACTCTAAGTGCAAAGGAGAGACCAAAACTACAAAGACAAGAAAGGATCAGAGAAAGTCTCCAGATGTAATGACAAAACAAGTAATAAAATGGCAATACATACATATGTATCAATAATTATTTTGAATGTAAATGGACTAAATATTCTAATCAAAAGACACAGAGTGTCAGAATGGATAAAAAGAAATAAGACCCATTTATATTCTGTCTACCAGAGACCCTTTTTAGACCTACAGACACTTGCAGATTGAAAGGGAAGGATTGGAGAAATATTTATCACCCAAATGGACATAAATAAAACCTGGAATAGCAATATTTATGTCAAACAAAGTAGACTTTAAAACAAAGATTGTAAAAAGAACCAAAAAGGGTATTATATAATCATAATGGGGATAATCAAACAAGAAGACATAACAATTGTAAATATTTATACCCATCATGGGAACACCCAAATATATAAAACAATTAACAACAAATATAAATTTGATTGATAATTGATAATAACACAATATTAGTAGGGGACTTTATCATCCCACTTACATCAATGGCAAATCGTCTACACAGAAAATAAACAAGTAAACAATGGCTTTGAATAAGGACCAGTTGGACTTCTCAGCTATATCCAGAACATTCCATTCTAAAACAACAGAATACATATTATTTTCAAAGGCATATGAAACATCCTCCAGAATAGGTCACATATTAGGTCACAAAACTGGTCCCAACAAATACAAAAATATGAATTCAAAGAGATACATGCACCTCCATGTTTATAGCAGCATGATCTACAATAGCCAAATTATGGAAAAAGCTCAAGTATCCAACAACTAAATGAATGGATAAAGAAGAGGTGATATATATATATATATATATATATATATATATATATATTACTCAGCTATAAAAAAGAATTAAATCATGCCATTTGCAATGACATGGATAAAGCTAGAGAGTATTGTACAAAGTGAAATAGGTTAATCAGAGAAAGACAAATATCGTATGACATCACTCATATGTGGAACTTAAGAAGCAAAACAAACCAGCACAAGAAAAAAAGGAAGAGAGAGAGGCAAAACAAGAAACAGATTCTTAACCATAGAGAACAAACTGATGGCTACCAGAGGGGAGGTGGCTGTGATGATGGATTATATACATGATGTTTAAGGAGTGTATTTGTCGTGATGAGCACAGGGTGACGTATGGAAGTGTTATTCCTATATTGTACACCTTAAACTAATCTAACATTGTACATTAACTAACTGGAATTAAAATAAAAACTTTTTAAAAAAAATACAGAAATCAATTACATTCATTTATACTAATGATGAAGCATCTTAAAGAGAAATAAAGAAAACCATCCCGTTCACAATAGCTTCAAAAACAACAAAATACTTATGAATAAATTTAACCAAGGAATGAAAGACCTGTACAAGAAAACTACAAAACTTTGCTGAAAGAAATCAAAAATGACACAAACAAATGGAAACACATCCCATTTCCAAGGATCAGAAGAATTAATATTTTTTAAATGACCATATTATCCAAAGCCATCTACAGATTCGGCACAATACTTATCAAAATACCAAAGGCATTCGTCATAGAAATAAAAGAAACAGTACCAACTGGGTCTCCTTTAGGTCCTGGCAACGGCAGTGTAATATGGTTCAAGATTCTGCCTGAGATCAAAGTCACAGCTGTGTGCTCGGTCATCTCTGGCACAGCCACTGCACACATCCACAGTTCAGCAATGGGGGCAAGAAAAAAACAGTTGCCTATTATCCATATCAGTGGGGTTTGATGCAAAGGGATAGGCCTATCTCTGGAATTAATCATTACTGTGTATCACAGGGGTTAGAGAATATCAATTAAGGAAGCCTTTTTCTGATTGATGAAGAATAACTTCATTATGTTCATCTACCCCTTCTAACAGGTTATGCAGTGTATTAATGTAGCACATAATAAAAACAACAAAGTAGCAAAATAAATAAAGAAGTAATCCTAAAATTTGTGTGAAACCTTAAATCCTGAGAAAAAAAGCACAAAGCCAGAGGTATTATGCTCTCCAGATTCGAACTATACTAGAAAGCCATAGTAATAAAAACAGTAGCACAAAAATAAAAACATTGGCCAATGGAATGGAATAGAGATCCCAGAATTAAACCCTGGCATATATGGTCAACTAATATTCAACAAGAGAGCCAAGAATACCCAATGAGGAAAGGATAGTCTCTTCAACAAATGGTACTGAGAAAACTGGAGAAACACATGCAGAACAATGATTGGACCCCTATCTCACCTCATTCATAAGAATGGATTCAAAATGGATCAAAGACTTAAACATATGACCTACTACCATAAAACTCCTAAAAGAGAACATAAGAAAGAAGATCATCAATACTGATTTTGACAATCATTTTGGGGGGTATGAAACCAGAAACACAAACAACAGAAGAAAAAAATCAACAAGAGAAACTATATCAAGCTCAAAGGGTTGGCAAAGAAAAGCAAAACAAAACAAAACAAAACAAAAACAAAAACCCATACACACGCACACAAAAACAACTAACAAAGTGAAAAGAAACCTACAGACTGGGAGAAAATTTTGCAAACCATGTATCAAGTAAGAGATTTATATCCAAAATATATAAAGAACTCAGTTAATTCAATAACAAAGGAACAGACAACTCAATTAAAAAATGAGCAGAAGAACTAAATATTTCTCTAAAGAGGACGCCAAGGGATCCCTGGGTGGCGCAGCGGTTTGGCGCCTGCCTTTGGCCCAGGGCGCGATCTTGGAGATCCAGGATCGAATCCCACGTCGGGCTCCCAGTGCATGGAGCCTGCTTCTCCCTCTGCCTGTGTCTCTGCCTCTCTCTCTCTCTCTCTCTCTCTGTGACTATCATAAATAAATAAAAAAAATTTTTTTAAATAAAAAAAAATAAAGAGGACACCGAGATGGCCAACAGACACATGAAAAATGCTCAGCATCACTAATCATCAGGGAAACGCAAATCAAAACCACAGTGAGATATCATCTCACACCTGTTAGAATGGCTATCATCAAGAAGACAAGAGATTTGTGCTGGCAAGGATGTAGTGAAGGGGAATAGTTACACATTATTGGTTAAATGTAAATTGCTCCAACCACTATGGAAAACTATATGGAGGTTCCTCAAAAAAACTAAAATAAGAAATGCCATATGATTCAGCAATTCCACACCTGCCTAAAGGAAATAAAAACAAGATTTTGACAAAATATATGCACTTCCATGATCATTGTAGTATTATTCACAATAGCCAAGCTATGGAAACAACCTAAATGCCCATCAATAGAATAATGGATTTAAAAAAAAAGTGCATGGGGTGCCTAGGTGGCTCGTTCAGTTAAGCACCTGCCTTTGGTTCAGATCATGATCTCAGGGTCCTAGGATGCAGCCCCACATGGCTCAGCAGGGAGTCAGCTTCTTCCTACTCCCTTGCCCCCCATCCTGCTCATGCTCTCTCTTGCTCTCTCCCTATCAAATAAATAAATACAATCTTTTTTTAAAATGTGGTATATATGTACAATGGATATTATTCAGCCACGAGAATGGATGATAACCTCCCATTCGCATCAACAGGGATAGGCCTTAAGCACATTATGCTTAGTGAGATAGGCAGATAGAAACATAAGTAGTGTATGATATCACTTACATATGGAATCTTAAAAAGCTACATCTGTGAAAAAACAGAGTAAAATGGCAGGTGGGGGACAAGAGTGATGTGTAAATGTTAAACTTGTAATGAGTAGTAAGTAAAGCATAGAGATCTAATGCACAGTATGATAAATGAGACAATAATATTATGTAATAATTATGTAATGTGATAAATTTCACTACATCAGCAATCATACTACAATATATAAATATATCAAAGTAGGAAAAAAATATCATTGTAAAACCCTCCCTAGCATTCACCTTTTCTAGGTAAATTTCCTAAGCAGTTTCTCTAAATAGAGTTACCCATGGTCATCTGTCTTTATTTTTACATACACAAAATATAAAATATGATCTAATTTACCTTTCATCATAATTTCTGTCTGACAGTGACCAACGTTGCTGGTCAATATTTAAAATCCCAATGCTGGACAGCCCGAGTGGCTCAGTGGTTTAGCACCGCCTTCAGCCCAGGGCCTGATCTTGGAGACCCAGGATCGGGTCCCACATCGGGCTCCCTGCATGGAGCCTGCTTCTCCCTCTGCCTGTGACTCTGCCTCTCTCTCTGTGTGTGTGTCTCTCATGAATAAATAAATAAAATCTTTAAAAAAAGAAAAGAAAAGAAAAGAAAAGAAAAAAGAAATCCCAATGCTGGGACACGTGGGTAGCTAAACATCTGTCTTTGGCTCAGAGCATGATCCCAGGGCTCAGGGGTCGAGTCCTACATCAGGCTCCCTGCAAGGAGTTTGCTTCTCCCTCAACCTGTGTCTCTGCCTCTATCTGTGTGTTTCTCATGAATAAATAAATAAAATCCTTAAAAAAAAAAAGAAAGAAATGAAACCCCAATGCTTAGAGAATATCTTGCTTTCTCTGTGCTGAGAAAAGAACAGAGTGGCTGCTGATTTTACAATTTGCCCTACTAGATTTTTTCAGCTACTGTAATAGATGAGTTAAAATGTAGTTGTATCTTTTTACTCTTTTTATTCATTTGCCCTACTATGCTATAGGGCAATACCTTCTGACTTTTGGATTTCAAAGAGCCCTGAAATTTTCCCCCAAAATTTGCAAAACCAACATTTTTCCAATTTACTTTGGACCAGTGGAACCCTTATTACTGACAGATACTGGTTTCCGTCCAGCACTAGGGGTCACTGTTCCAGGGATCAATGTTAAAACTACAGCTATCCTGAGCATGCGATAAACTTGAAGACATCCTGGGAATAAGGCCTCAGTCTTACTAAAATCAAAAAAAAAAAAAATCCAAAACTGCTCATGAACCCAGAGACTCGATATCCTTTTGAGCCTTTGATCTCAAAAGACAGCTAACATTAACAAACTGGCAAACTGTAAATTTTAGTGCTTCTTATAACTTGTACCATCCTCTCAGCAGGATTCTCTCGTCCTTCAATTCCCAGGAGGCCCCAGACATATTGGTAAAAAAGGAAAATATCAAATAATACTTCGGGGAGACAGATATTCTGGGACATTTGGAAGCCAGAGGCAGACTTATTTTCGAGAGACACTCAGGCATCAACTCCATTTTCCACCCCAGTGAGCATTGCTAGTTCTGAGTTTGTTTCATGAACTAGGAGAACCTGATGTATTTAAATAATTCCTAAACAGGAACACATGGATTATTTGTGTCATTAATGAGATATAAACTTAAACAGAAAAACAATAGGGAAGTAGCAATAATTCAGCCTCTTTCCCCACACTAGCAGGATCCTAACAGTCCAGGAACGTCACAAGTATAAAGATTCTAGGAGCAAGAGAAAATCTTACTAAAAATACTGTTGTTTCTGCTTTGTGTAATTACCTCACTTCCTTTAATTCTATATCCTTGGCAGCAATTAGAGACATAGAGAGATGGAGAGAGAGACAGAGACACACACAGAGAGAGAGAGAGAGAGAGAGAGAGAGAGAGAAAGAAAGAAAGAAAGAGAGATTTCCTTGCCATTCCATAACCCAATTTGCTACACTGCACATAACACCTCTTTAGCTATAAACTGACTGTTACATTTGTTGGCAAGTCACCAAGTTCCACAGCCATTCTCCAAAACACATGGGAAACATAATTTCTACCATTTATGGACCCACCATACAGGTGTTCAGAATGCTGCTTATTTCCAGCAGAAAAATTGATAATGTGGAATTACATCATCTAATTAATTATAATCTAATCTCAACAAACCCATTAATTCCACATGTGCATAACTCCTCACTTCCACTTTAGCCTGAGGGCTGGGAAGAAGTAAAACGAACACTATTGCTGAGCTCAGGTTTCTGTGACCCGACAGCATAATGACAAGAGTCACGTGACTAAATTACCCTGTATCTATACCCCTATACACTATGCAATTTGAACAGAAAATAGCCAGCAAAATATAGTAACTATATTTGCAGATGATAAGAAAATGTAATGTCCTTAACACAATGTCCCTAGTACATGCAATCATTTTAACTATTCTACGTATGAGAAAGCACATTGTATAGAGTTTGTGAAATATAAAATGTGAAGTGTTATGTTTATTTAAATCTGTGACAGTTAAATTAAGCACTCTTGGTTTTGTGGCTCCTTTTAGAAACATTTATTTAAAATGATCCTTTCTTAATTTTTTAGCATAATAGGAATTGGAAGAGTGTCATACAAGGTAATAATGAAAAGGAAGACTCTATGTGGTACAAAATCTGTAAAAGAAACTTGCTGAGTCAAGGGAGATGAAACAATGATGAACAGAAAGGAAGTGGAGTTAAATTACATTGTTGAGCCATGCACCAGGCACTGAACTCAGTGCCTTCTAAGTTTTTTCATTTTATCCTCAAAAATACTATGATTTTCTTATTATCATTCACATTGTCATAGTTGATGAAATGGATTCAAGGAGCCGAAGTCACTTGTCCATGTTCACTCAGTTGGTAAGTGGTAGAGTGGGGTTTTGAAGCCAAATGTTACAGTGCATACTTGCCTTATTCTAGAGAATTCTGGGAATTTGAGAACCACACTCGATATCACTGGATTTCCTCCTTGATTCTATCCAGCTCTCCAAATTGCTTCTGAGTGCATCTGAAGAAACACATCTTGGATAAACATTTCTTTGATGCTCTCAGGCTCCAGTTTTCTCTTCCCTGTGCGAAATACTGTGGTATTTACTCCACCATTTACACATCCTATAGCATATGCTACCTAGTTTGCCAGTCAACTTCTACACATGACTTATCTTCTGGATTAAATTATTTACGCACAGGCAGAGATCATCTATTAAAGATCTTTGAGTTCTGTATTGTGCAGGAATGTATAATAAATGTCCTCCCTCCACCAACTTTGGACAATTAATGGTTGCTGCCTAGAGTGCCATGTTGAAAAATTTGCACAGCCTCTTTCCTGTCTCAGTAAAAAACAATCCTTCGACTGATTAGTGATGGTGCTGTTGAGTATGATTGAAGAATGGGAGAAACAAGCGGTAGAGGAGGGGCAGACTATGATAGCACTTATGCATGTTTGCTAAATCTTCCATAGTACTCCAAAGAGAAATTTGTACATTTTAGATTTCTGATTTCAGTGAAACACTCAGATAAATGAAAATAATTTGTCTAAAATTTATACCAAAATTATAAACCATTAATAAAGTGATTTTTTTAAGTTTGTTTAAACATGCAGAACAAATGATGCTTTTTCAGTTCATTTATAGCAAACTCCTATCCACAAATAATCCCTGTGACTGACTCCCTAGCCAGTGAGGGGAAAAATTAACTAATTCTCCAATCCAGATTCCAGCTACAGACTTAGGATTAAATCCATACCGGGTTTGTTTTCTCTGAATAAAAATTTTCAGTGTTTCCAATATTCTCCCCCTTTCACTAACTTCCCCTCTAAGGAATCTGCATGAGTAAAGAAAAGTAGAGTGTGCAACACAGATGCTTTTGTGGGCATTGTGGTACCCTTGGCATTGGTAGAAATAACTTCATGCTAATCCTTAAACATATGCTCCCTGCTGTCCACTGTTCTAAAGCACTATGGCCTTGGTTGACCTTGCCACTCTGAATCCTGCTGGCCTCTTCTGCTGCAGTTTACAGTTGGTAATTCATGATTCAATTCTTTAGATCTAGAAGCACCCATAGGGAACATCAGCCATCTAACCACCACCCAACCCACTCAATCTGCTTTCAGTTCTTGATGACTACAACTTCTAAGTGCATTGCTCTTGAGTTTCTTAAATTTAACCAGCCCCTGAGTTTAATCCCTACCAAGGCCTCAAAAGGAAATTAGGACACACTCCTAAATGCTTTGATATCTTCTTTTCTTCCCAATCTTCTTCGTGCAAATACCTGGACCACCCTTGTAGAGAAAGATTTCTTTTCTATTTCCCTTATGTCATATATCCTTATATCAGAGAAGGCTTATCATAGAAGGAAGGAGTATCCTTTTTACACTGTTGGAAAAAATTATGAATAGAGTCCTTCAAACCTAGTTTTAATATGCTAACAAGGATATAAAAGAATTTGGAAAACCCTTTTTCAAGGCTATGGTAGAATTTAAAAGCCTAACATGTAACATAACTTTATTTTGCATGTCAAAAGGTTAATTATTAAGTAGGTCTTTCTCTTTGTTATTCTATGTTATCAGTTCCTAATACAGTCCCAGGTGATGTCTACCCCTGAGGAACTAGGGCAAAGGTCTTATATTCAAAAAGGCAGAAGAGAAAAGCACATTAATACTTTTCAAACTATATTCTCATTATACTTCAATGTCAGTAATATACAAAATAACTAGTGGTTGGTGTATCCTGATGAACAGAGGCCAAAGTTAATATTCTGACTCCTTAAAAGACAAATTTACTTCAATAGTTTGATTACAGACTAAAAATCTAACTTCAAGCTAGTCACGAAAGGGAACAGACATATGGGTAAGTTTTACAAGTTGTCATCATAATTAAAATCATAATTGTAAAATATAAGACCTCATAATGTTGATCTTTAGTGTCATCTTTATATTTGATTGAATCAATTTAATATTTGATATTCTGAACCCATTAAAATAATATGGCAGTATTTCTCTTTTGGGGCATACCAGCCTCAGTTCTCCTCCCCACTCCTAACTTAGGCTTACTGCTAAAATTATATAAAATTTAGCTGCATGAATCTAAATACATTGGATATTTTCCTGGTTGTTATTCATGTACTGTTTCAGAAGGTATTCAAATAATCTAACTAGATTAAAACATATATATGAGCCGAAGACTCCTTTATCATCTTATAAATAATATCTGGATCTTAAGTAAACAAATAGCCAGCTTTTAAGAGATCTCACTCATGTTTCTAAGCCTTGTCATTTGACCAAACTGGTTTTGGATTCAGTGAGTGTGCAACTGATGAATGCATGCCTATTTGTGGCCTCTTTCAAATAAGAAGGGACATATTGCCCCTCAACTAGAAAAAATACCCAGTGCTTTATTCATTCATGCAGTGTTTCATTCACTTTATCCAAAGAGTGCAGGATCAGACATTGTATTTAACTCAATTGCTTCTAAACAACAAAAAGTAGGACACTGAATTCTGCCTCTGACCATGATAGAGTAAAAGGAAAAAGACTTATCCCTTCTCAGTAAACAACTAGAAAAATGGACAAAATAGATTCAAAAACTGTGTTCAGACATTAGACAACAGGCATCATATAAAATGTTAATCTTTGCAAAGAGGGAAACAAGTGAGGTGGCCCCTACAATCTTCCCAACTTTGTACCCCCAGGCACTATCCAAGCCATGGTACAGGGAGGAGGATCCTAAGCAAAGCAGAGATGGCTCCCTGAGTTAGGAAGACAGAGATCTGTGTGCAGTGAAGATGAGTAGCTGGAATTTGAAGGGCAGAATTCTAGAGAGGAAAGCGCCACAAAGCTAGAGCTCCAGAAAAACACATAGAGGCTTCCTCTATCCTTGGTGAATACAAAGTCATGAGGATTAACTAGAATCCCACAAGTCAGGACCTGGCAGCTAAGACTTAAACAAGAGCACATATGGGACTAGGCGACATTTGAGTTTTGGCTAGCCAAAGAGTCGTGTCCTTCTTGAATATCTGGGGATTGAGAAAATCTAGAAAGGAAATACTTTAGTAGTAGGTCTAAATTAAGCACAGATTAAAAGCTATTCTAAATTCAAAAGCCAGTACTACTACAATAATTTTTTTTGAAAATACACATTACTAAAAAACTCCAGATTATTACTTCTCATGAACATAGATTAAAACCTCTTAAAATATATGCAAATAAATTATAATAATAAAAACATTAGAAGGATAAAATCATGACTAAATGGAGTTAATCCCAGGAGTTTGGGTTAACATTAGAAAATCAGGGGTGCCTGGGTAGCTCAATCGGTTAAGCATCTACCTTTGGCTCAAGTCATGATCTCAGAGTCCTGGGATTGAACCCCTGTGTCTGGCTCCCTGCTCAGTGGGCCATCTGCTTCTCCCTCTCCCTTTGCCTCCCCACCCCCACATGTGTGTGCTCTCTCTCTCTCTCAAGTAAATAAATAAAATCCAAAAAGAATTGAGAAGAAAAGAAAATCAATCGATGTGACTAAATATATTGACAAGATATATATAGATATAGATAGAGATAGAGATACAACTTAATTGGAAACCAGGCAAATGTAAATGACCAATAAGCATCTGAAAATATGCTCAATATTATGAAATGCCAATTAAAATACAGTAAGATGTCACTACATATTAAAATGACTAACAAAATTTTTGACAATTGCAAATACTGTGAAGGATGTGGAGCAAGTGGAATGCTCACATACTTCTCAATACATAAAATGTTATAATTACTTTAGAAAATAATTTGGCAGTTTCTCTCAATATTAAACAAACACTTACTAGATGATATAACAATTCTACTCATAGATATTCACCCAGGAAAAATGAAATCTTATGTCCACACAAAGAATTATACATGCATATTCACAGCAGGTTTATTTGTAACAGTAAAATTGAAATGATCCAAATATCCATCAATAAGTGAATGGACAAACATTTTTTTGGCATATCCATAAAACTGAATACTACCCAACAATAATAACAAGTTAATGATTCACACACAGGTGAGTCTCAAAAACATGCTTATAAAAGAAGTTAGACAAAAGAGTATGCATTCTATGTTTCCATTTAAAGTTAATTCTAGAAAAGGCAAATCCAATCTATAGTGACTAGTTATCAGTGGTTGACTAAAACTGAAGGTAGGAGTTTGATTGAAAAGGTACATGAGATATGTTATGATGAGCACTGGGTATTACATGTAAGTGATGAACCACTAAATTCTACTTCTGAAACCAGTATTATACTACATGTTAACTAACTAGAGGTTTTTTTTAACTAACTAAAGTTTAAATAACTTTTTTTTAAGTTGTGTGAGAGAATGCTTTAGAGTGATAAAAAAATGTCCTCCATGTTGATTTTGGTAGTGGTTACATAAGTGTATGTATTTTTCAACTCTCCTAACCATGAACTTAAAATTTTATTTTATTTTAGATTAAAATTAGTAGATTTTATTCATATTCAGTATTCAAACCATGAGATATTTGTTCAACCTTGAATATATACCCTCCTAGTCTATAACAGAAGTCTATTCATGGCACTACTATTTTTTTTCAAATCTTTGCTGCGTGAACTCTCTAAGTATTCAGGTGCTATCTTCCAATAGGATCACCAGCTTCTAGACTGCTTTGAAACTGCCTTAGAATAAGTAACATCAAATGAGAGACACAGACAGATTAGAAAAAGACCTGAAATATAGTTATAACCTTTCACTGCATAGCTATGGGAAAAGAACTACTCAGGCTACAATAAAGGACAGTGATTGGCCATAAGTAAAACTCAGAAAAATGGAGACAGAATGAAAATATAAGTCTAACTCCCTACCTACTTACTCTTGAAATAAACCAAACTTATAACTTCATCTTGGAAAAGAAGTTTCTAGGACTCCTATTGACCACAGATTGCTAGGACCAAATGATGCATGTAGAAGTGTTTTAGAAGAGCAGTCACTAGGAAGAAGACAAATTAACATCTCTCTTGCATTAGAGTTCTAAGAGATTTGGTAAGGGTAGATTTAATAGTACTTTCCTCGTCTAGAAAAAGAAAGCAAATATTTTAAAGCTAAAAAGTAGAAAATGTCTTTCAAATGTATCTGAACTTACCTAGCATACCCCCTTTTTTAAGAGAGAGAGAGGAATGGATGCTTAATTGACTGAGCCACGCAAGCACCCCTTAATTAATATGATCTTAAATGAGCTTTTTAAAATCCAATCTGAAAAAAAAAACAACCCTATTATTCTCTTTGGCAATTTAAATATGAGAAACAATGTACTGAAACACGAATGTATATCTTAAATGCCTGAAAGGCATCATAGGGAAAATGACAGTTAATTTTCTATAGCTAGAGTTTTCTTTCCATAACATAAATTCTTATGTGATTAAAAAAAAAAAAAACTTCTGCGATCCTTTCATTGCATATAGGATAAGCTCCCCAAAATCCCTTGTCTGACAATACATGGTCATTTACACCCAACCTCACCCTACCTTACCAGCCACATCTTCAATTACCTTCCCAATCTCTGCCTTCCCTAAAAAGTAAGCTAATCCTCATTTCACAAATATTCAGTGTTCACTCCATCTCTAACCTTTATACATATTCTGCCTTTTTTTTTAACCTATTCTTGACGTACATCATCCTATAAGGTCCAGCTCAAATGCTGTCTCTCCTTGTAAAGCCTAGGTCAGCTCTCTGTTTCTCCGGGTCCTGGTCAGTGATCTTACACAATACATCACAAAACACTGTTAATTTTGTATGCTAGCCTCCCAGACTGTATTAGAAGATACTTTTTCCAGAGTCAGAACTATATATAGTCCTTTAATTCTTGTTAGTTTGCTTGTTAATTATCACATTTTCCATTCCTTGTATGGTCGTTGTAAATAGTGGGAATGATAAAGTCTAATACATCAAATTTTATGGGTCTTCAATTCATTTATGTTTGTTTTGAGTGTAAGTATTGTGTTGTGGTTTCTTTTCCTTCCCTGACCTCAATTATTTCTTCTGAATATGGTGTTTTTCAGGACTGATAAAATACAATTGATTCCTCAGAACTTCTGAGGTAGAAAAACTCCCTTGCTTGCAAAATAGTGATCAAGATTGGTTTATATCATCACTGCTAAGGAAAACTCAAAGTGCGTATACATTTGAGAGAGTGTCAATATAATTTAAAGGCAATGTATTATGTAGGAAAAGCTAAGTATTCAAGATCTCTTAGGCTTTTCCTAATGCCTCACACTTACAGCATATATTTCCCCACAGATTCTGTCCATATCTTCCTAAAAGGTATATTTGTATTTTTATTGTAGATCTAAATGATTATAAATTCCAAAACCCAAAAGTGGAAACCACCACTTCAGAAATTCAAGATGGAATTTAATTTCAAAATCTCTTAAATCTATTTCCAACACTGTTGTTGGACTCATTATAACTTGTTCTCTGATATTAGTTCTCTGCATATTATCCAAATAAACGAAGCTGATTTAGTTACTTGATTTAGTCAAATAATCAAATAATCAGTTAAAAAATAATCACATTAGATATCAGCCCATAAAATCTCTGGCCCCCAAGATATTTAAATTATTATTTCATTGTCAAAGACATATCCTAATGCCTATAGGCCAAACCTTAGCTCTCAGTGACTGCGAAAATGTAAAGCTTGAGCACCATCCATTGAGCCTCTTCTGTGTCAGTTTCTTCTTAGATATAATGATGGGCCTAGAGAACTTTATCCAGGAGATATAACCTGATAGGAGAGAGCTAAGTTACAACCCAAAATCATACCTTGCATTTTAATTCCAAAACTAAAGAAAAAGTCTTTTTAATAGCATGTGGAAGTTGTAGGTCATCACACCCAAGTCTTTTTTCCAATAGAGAAGATTCTCATGGTTCTCTCACTTTATTATTTTATTTATAAATAGCTACATAGCACTAACTATAGGCAATGTTTTAAGTAATTTACAAAGAGGGGATCCCTGGGTGGCTCAGCTGTGTAACAACTGCCTTCGACCCAGGGCATGATCCTGGAGTCCCAGGTTGGAGTCCCGCGTGGAGCCTGCTTCTCCCTCTGCCCGTGTCTCTGCCTCTCTCTCTCTCTGTCTCTCTCTGTCTCTCATGAATAAATAAATAAAATCTTTTTTAAAAAGGTAATTTACAAATATTAACTCATCCACTACTCATGAAAAATCCTGTGAATAGGGACTAGTAGTAGTGCTAATTTACAGATGAATGCAAGGCTAAGTTTGTTACCCAAAAACTTGAAACTAATAAGCGACCGAACCAGGATTTGAATTCAAGCAGTCTGGCTGTATGATCTATAATGTGAACCTTTTTTTCAACTCTGCCTCTGTGTCACAGTTCCCAGACATCTAGGAGCAAAGCCAAGATATCTTGATGGCTCCCTTCACAGTTCCCATGAGTGAGAAGAATTAGCTTACCACTAATGACTATCTATGAGTTGGTAAAAAAGTCAAAATTGATGTTACGTGGCTGCTACACTCTTATAGAAAGGTCTTTTTTTCTTTTAAGTGAGGATACATATCCAGCTTTCTCAATTCTTTATACATTAGAGTAGCCTATAAGAAGACAGTGATAATTTCAATCCCATAAAATTGACACAAACAACTGATTCTTTAAGTTACACTTCTAAGGGGCAGCCCAGGTGGCTCAGCAGTTTAGCACCTGCCTCCAGCCCAGGGCATGATCCTGGAGACCGGGGATTGAGTCCCATGTCGGGCTCCCTGCAGCGAGCCTGCTTCTCCCTCTGCCTGTGTCTCTCCCTCTCTCTGTGTGTGTCTTTCATGAATAAATAAATAAAATCTTAAAAAAAAAAGTTACACTTCTAAGAATGCAAATGTCTTCTCTCAGTAATTTCTTAAGTTTTAAATTCACGGATATTTTGAGCTATCACTGACCTCTATTTCTGATGCAAATGACCTTCTTCCTTTTGAATATTATCACATAAATTATTCAAAAACAATCCTTTTACCTTCCATATATTATTTAACATCAAAGAGTTTAGGAACTAAAACTTCTTAAAAAATTACCTGTCTTAAAAATCAGAGCCACTTGCAGCCTTCTAAAATCCAGAGATGTCTGAAACTTTTAAATGGGTTTAGTACAACAAAATAAGATGGGCAAGGTGGGTGAATGAGAGAAGAGCTGTGCCCAATTTGATGGGGCTGGACTTCCCAAAAATAATCAGTGGTTATTACCTGAGCCTCTGGGAACTGAACTGCCCACATCTATAGGAAGACTTGTAAAGAACCATGCCTTGCAATTTATCTCCAAGCTGCATATTCAGACATTTCTAAAAATAAGTAAAGTCAGTGAGACAATAATGGTGTTGGGTTGCAGTAGTCTTCAGATTCCAAAAAGAAGAACTGATGAGTCAAGAAGTCTCTCAGGACAGGTGAGAAGAGTTAACAGTTTGGTTTCTGGAGGCCAGAAGATTTCAGAGGATTAGGAGAATTTTTATTCTTGATTCCTCTAACTACACCTTGACTCACAGAATGGGGTGGAAACACAAGTGGAAGATTTGGCCAAGGAAAAAAAAGTATTTCTAAGAATAATTATCTAAAATGATATTTGTCTAATAGCATATAGTGGTAACAAAACTTATAAATACAAATATACATGACAAATTTTATGTTTATGTGTACATGGTATTAGAAGTGCATGGGTACACATGTACATACCTGCACACATGTTCATGCAAATGTGACAACATCACATACTCTTGAAAAAAATGATGGCAGCTCTCAAATAGATGGAGGGCTACTAATGGGGGGGATCAGACATGTAGTTCTACAGAGTAGAACTTGCATTCTAGAACTAGCATTCAAGAGTTGGAATTAATGGAAACAAGTCTCGCCCTCTGCAAAGACAAAAAGCTTATAAAATATTGAGCATAATTTCCTCTCCTACAGTTTTCCCTGAAAACTTGCCATTACCTCTACTACAGTTTTCCTTTTTATGGCACGTCTACTAACCTTTTTGTTATTCCTCATGCTTGAACTTCCTAGAAACTAATTTGGCAAAGAGAAAAAGAATTTTTGTTCAGTTTCTACAGCTAACACAAATGTATTATAAATAATAAAGGAGAGTTGAAACAAAGGTCTGATTGATTTTTATAGCATTTTTATAAGGGCATTATATGAAAGTATTTAGTGAATAGTCATCTTTTCCTTCGAGGAAGTATAAAACAATGTATGTCACAAGTATTTAATAAGCTTTCTAATAATGATGTCCTTCATTTTTTGGCAGCCACTACCAAGGTAAGATTTTTGTAAATAACCAAGAATAATGCCTCCAACCAGTCCCCTGAGGAAAGAAACAAGAATATTATAGCTGCCAACAGCCACCTTCTCTAACCATTGAACTATAATAAAAACACAGATAGGCTTACAATAACATGTACAGCCCCACCATTCTGGAGAAGCAAAAAGAGGTAAACATATTTCCAGGTGACAAAAAACTCTAAATAACAGACAGCATCCTTGATCTTCTCTCCTGTATGTTTAGGATACAAATACCTTCTATTACGTGGGAAAACATAATTGCAAAAGCACTGATTTGTATCTGGTTTACCTTAGGTGAAACCAAGGTTTTTTCCTAGGAAATATGTGAAAAGGAATATAAAGAAGACCCACTGACACACTATGTATCACAATTTGAGGCCCCCTGGATTTGATCCAGTTCATCTCAGTGGACCACATTCCCCTCTGTGGCCTGAGAGAGTTATAGTAGCCTTCAAATAAATTTACTTTCATCCCATATGTCTTTCCACACTAGATGAATCAGAGAGCAAAACTTTTGTTTGTCACCTGACTTTCCTTAGACTCTGAAAAAGATTTCCTATTTGAAAGACCAATATTTCAGGTCTCCAGACCCATGGCACAATTGTTTACAGGTATTAAAGCATAGAAACGGGCTGTTCACTTCCTCACAATTAACTGTTACTCATTTCAGGCTGGGTTATCCAGTTAGGCAGAGCAAATGTAAATAGCAGCCACACCAGCATTTCATGAACATAAACCATTTCTGCCCCTCAGCACATGCTTTAATACCTCACAGAACTAATGCTTCATGAAAAACAGCTTGACAAACACTAGTTTAGTCATTACATGCACAGACACATACATCCACACTTGCACACACACACATCTCTAAATAGTACCAATGAAATACCTAATATATGGAAGTCTAATGACATTTTAGGAACACGCAAATCCTTCTAGTAACAGATGCTAAATCATAAAGACAAGGTAGAAAGTTGTAATAAATGTGTGTCAAACCTGAATAATAAATATTTGCTAGAATGGCTTAAAATATTCATACTCCTTGAGCCAGTAAGTCTAAAATTGGCCTTCAGGAGAAAATTCAAAGTTCAGAAAAATATTTATGCCTCTCCAATTTTTTATTGCAGTGCTATTTATATTTCCAAAAAACTAGAAGCAACATAAATATCTAACAATAGGGGAATCAAATAAACTGTGATCTATACATTTATTCAGAGTATAACTCAGTGATAAAAAATTATAATGTGGGAAGATTTTTATGATATAATGTTTGATGAAAGGGCCAGCAGATTCCAGAACTGTTCAGACAGTATAATTTCAATGCATAAGATATATGCCCATAGAAAAAAGCTAAGCAGAAACGTACAAAATATTAAAGTATTTATTTCTAAAGAATGCATGAATGCTATTCTCTTTATACATTCTAGTATCAACAAAATTTCCCACAAATGACATATATTGTTGTGATTCACAGGAAATAATAAATGTCTCTTCCTCATGAAGCTGTCAATAACTATTTCCTGGAGAAATCGCTCTCTACCTTTTTATCTTACAGCATATTGCTTCTCTGGTGACATTTTAACAAAATTTAATTGGTAATTATAGGAATGAGAGAAAAGAAAGTTAAACTGAAGAATGCGACCTCCTCAAACACCTTTCTTCTAAAGGGAGTTTTGATAGTCATGACAACTCTGTGGTAACTTGACCGTTTAGGAGGAGAAATTTTCCCCCAGGGCAGTGAAAGGCAATTCCAGTTTTTATCTCTTGGGATTTTTGGTTTCCTCTCACCTCCTTCAAGATGTCAATCAAGTTCCTGATAAACTTGGTAAAACTGAATCTAAAGCAGACCATTATTTGTTTACCTTGCCAGCTCTGAGAATGTGAGCCTCTCTGGGAATTAAGGGCAAAGTGGTTGCTAGGCACTCAGATGTGTGACTTCATTAACTACACTTTATACAAGGCTAGAAATCAAGCCTAGAAAGGACAAATAAGCATCCAAATCACAGCCTCTCTTCAGTCAGCATAAAAGGGTTTGGGTTTGTTTGTTTTTTCCTCAACTGAGGAGGAGGAGAAAAACTTCCTTACAGCAATTTGGATAAGTATACATTTACAAAAAACACAACAATTAAGACATATGTTGAAGGCTTCCCCAATTGCCACTATTTCTTCTCTCTAATCCTCTCACAAACCAAAATGTGATTGTTGTACGATTGTACGTATGTGTTTGAAATTAAGAATTAAGAACAACCTATTAAAAAGCTCATCTTTTGTGGCTTCTCCAATTCCCAAAATGTTCATTTTATTTATTTTTATTTATTTATGACAGTCACACACACACACACACACAGAAAGAGGGAGAGAGAGGCAGAGACACAGGCAGAGGGAGAAGCAGGCTCCATGCACCGGGAGCCCGACATGGGATTCGATCCCAGGTCTCCAGGATCGCGCCCTGGGCCAAAGGCGGGCGCCAAACCACTGCGCCACCCAGGGATCCCCAAAAATGTTCATTTTAAAAACTGCTTGTGAACGTAGGAAACAGAAAAAAAGATATGTGAGCCATGGATCACACTCACAAATGGGAGAGACAACCAAATTCCTCATTTTGTCAAAGAACAGCACAAGCCTCACTTCTAAATGCGTGTATCTCTCCAGCATCTGCTTCTTCCACGCCTTCTTTCATGCTTTTTCCACTAGATAACTGGTCTTATCAAATGTGAGTGACCAGTGGGCAACTGGTCTTGTTCAAGATGGTGATACAGGAAGACTCTGAACTCAACTCTTCCACCAAATTACACCTATTAATAGAACCATTCCTCCTGAAGAAGAAGTGAGGGCTGACTGAACAGCTACTGAACAACCAAAGGCAGAGAGAATTCCAAGAAACAGCAGGAGAGACAGAGACATGGGAACAAACGAGACCTCCACCCCCCACAGTGCAAACAGCCGTGGGGAGACATAGTAATGAAGGATGAGGAACAGATTCTTCTGTCCTTAGGCTCAGAAAAATGGCCACAGTTTAAGAGAGTAACCAGTATATAAAAGAGAAAACACTAGAACTCTGAGAAGCAGCAGAGGAGCTATGGGAAAGCTCTCCAGGTCAGAGAAACTGGAGAACAGCAGAGTCTATGTTCCCACCCCACCTTAAAAGCCTAGACCAGAGCAGGATCCAGATACCGTGAGAGGTGGGTCGGATCATCCCAGGGAGCTCCTGACTTCAGGGAATCCAAGGTCCTGAAGTTCATACCAGTCTCAGTTGTGCTCAGGAGCTCTTTTCCTATCCACATCAAAAGGCCAGAGCAGAACGGGGTCCAGCTCACAGTGGACTTGCAACCTCAGCAAGCCCAGCATCCACAAACCCACACAAACCACCCTGTGATGCTGGGGCACAGAAAATAAGCCAAGGCTTCTCTGAGGTTTTTGTTTATTTGTTGTTGACTGTTTTATTTTATTTTATTTGACCTTTTAAAATGTATCTTGTCTTGTTTTGCTTTTTTTTCTTTTGGGTTTTGTTATTTTCTTTCTTGTTCTCCTTTTATTCTTTTTCTTCCTTTTTTAAATTTTTTTCCTTTTTATTATTCATTTTTTGTTATTCTCTCTATAAAAACCATAGTAATTTTTTTAAAGATTTCATTTATTTATTCATGAGAGAAACAGAGAGAGAGACAGAGAGGCAGAGACATAGGCAGAGGGAGAAGCAGGCTCCCCACAGGGAGCCCAATGTGGGACTCAATCCCAGGACCCTGGGAACACGACCTGAGCCAAAGGCATATGCTCAACCACTGACCCACTGAGCCGTCCCAAAACCATGGTATAAAGTAGTAATTAGCATATACCCCACAGATCCAGCCAGCTAGCAAAAGTCACAAAGCACACATAGTCTGCATAGGGGTCACCAACATGAGACCACTCCTTCAACTTTAGAAGTAGCCATTTTGCCATTGAAACAAACACAGCCAAGTAAAATGAGGAAATAGAAGAATATCCAAAAGAAATAAAAAGGAAGATAAAAGAAAATAACTTCAGTAAAAAAAATTAAATGAAACAGAAATAAACAGTAAGCCAGATAAAGAATTTAAAGTAACGATCATAAAGATACTCACTGTGCTGGATAAAAGAATGGAAGAATTCAGTGAGACCTTCAATAAAGAGATAGAAAATATTAAAAAGAATCTATGAGAACTGAAGAAAACAATAACTAAAATAAAAACACACTATAGAAAATCAACAGTAGATTAGAGGATGCAGAAAATATATCTGGAGAGCAGGATAATGGAAAGCACACAAGCTGAACAGCAAAATAGAAAAGAATTTTTTTTAATGAAGATAGATTAAGAGATCTCTTAGAAAACATCAAGTGAAAAAATATTCATATTTAAGGCTCTCAGAAAAAGAGAGAAAAGTGTAGAAAATTTATTTGAAAAGATAACTAAAAACTTACCTAACCTAGGGAGGGAAATGGACATCCAAGTCCAAGAAATTCAGAGAGTTCCAAACAAGATGAACCCAAAGAGATCCATACCATGGCACATAATAATTAAGATATCAAAGGTTAAAGATAAAGATAGAATCTTTTTTTAAAAGATTTTAGTTATTTATTTGAGAGTGAGAGAGAGAGAGCATGAGAGAGAGAAAACACAAGCAGGGGGGAAGGGCAGAGGGAAAAGCACACTCCCTGACAAGTAGGGAGCCCAATGTGGGACTCAATCCCAGGACCCCAGGATTATGACCTGAGCTGAAGGCAGAGGCCTGACTGACTGAGTCAGCCAGGCACCCTAAGGAGAGAATCCTAAAAGTAGCAAGACCAGAAGCAATAAGTTACTTACAAGGGAAAACCTATAAGACTAATAGCTGATTTTTCAGTAGAAACTTTGCAACCAGAAGAAAGTGGCATGATATACTCAAAGTCCTGAAAGGAAAAACCTTCAAGCAAAGATTACTCTACTTACTCTACCCAGCAAGGTTATTATTCAGGCTTAATGGAGAGATAATTTCCCAGACAAACAAAAGATAAAGGAGTTTATCACTAATAATTTACTTATAATAATATAATAGTAATATAATATATATATAATATATATAAAGATTTTTTCTCTTTTTCTGTTTTTTTAGAATGTTTGAACAAATGACCATCAAATTAATATGGACTGCTATTTATTTACAGTGTTAAATATGAACCTCATGTAACCAAAATCCCATACCAATGGTAGCTATACAAAAAATAAAACCAAACAAAATACTATATATACTCATCAATCACAAGGAAAGAGAGCAAGAGATGAGCAAAGAACTACAAAAAACAAATAAAAAATAAGTATATATCTATCAATAATTTAAATGTAAATGGCCTAAATGCTCCAATCAAAAGACACAGAGTGGCAAAATGGATAAAAATCTAAGACCCATCAATATGCTGCCTACAAGAGACTCATCTCAGACCAAAAGATATATACAGAATGAAAGTGAAGGGATTGAAAAACATTCACCATACAAATGGAAGTGAAAAAAAAAAAAAAAGCCGGGTAGCAAAACTTATACCAGACAAAATAGACTGTAACAAGAGACAAAGAAGGGCAATATATAATGATATAAGGATCAATCCAACAGGAGGATATAACAATTGTAAATATCTACACATCCAACACTAAAATACCTAAATACATAAAGCAAATATTAACAGGCATAAAGAGAGAAATTGATGGTAATGCAATAATAGTAGGTGACTTTAACACTCCATTTACATCAATGGATAGATAATACAGATAAAATCAATAGGGAAATATTTTTGAAGGACATATTGGACAAGATGGACATAACAGATATATACAGAACATTCCATCAAAAAACAACAGAACACACATTCTTTTTCAAATGCACATGGAACATTCTTCAGAATAGGTAACATATTAGGCCATAAAACAAGCCTTAGTAAATTTAAGATTGAATTCATACCATGCATCTCTTTCTGACTACAACAGTATGATACTAGAAGTAAATCATAAGAAAAAAAATGAAAAAAATAGAGAGATACAAACACATGGAGACTAAACAACATGATGCTAAAAAACCAGTGAGTCAATGAAGCAATCAAAGAAAGAATTAAAAAATACATGGAGACAAATGAAAATGAAGTAATCCAATATTTCACCTAAAGGAATGAGGAAATAGAAGAACAAATAAAGCCCAAGGTGAGTGGAAGAAAGGAAATAATAATGATCGAAGCAGAAATAAATTACATAGAGACTAAAAAGCAACAGAAAAAAAATCAATGAAACCAGGAGCTGGTCTTTGAAAAGATAACCAAAACTGACAAACTCTTAGTTAGACTCATTAAGAAAAATAGAGAAAGAACCCAAATAAATAAAATCACAAATCAGAGAGAAGTAACAACTGATACCACAAAAATAAGAAGAATTATAAGAGTATACTATGAAAAATTATATGTCAACAAACAGGACAACCTAGAAGAAATGGATAAATTCCTAAAACATACAATTTTCCAAAACTAAACCAGGAATAAATAGAAAATCTGAATAGATCAATTACAAGTAATGAAATTTAATCAGTAATCAAAAACTACCAAAAAATAGAAGTCCAGGAACAGATGGATTCACAAGTAAATTCCACCAGACATTTAAAGACTTAATACCTATTCTCCTCAAACTATTCCAAAAAATAGAAGGAAAGCTTCCAAATATATTCTGAAAGGTCAGCATTATGCTGATACCCAAACTAGACAAAGATACAAAACAAACAAACAAACAAAACTATAGGCCTATATCCCTGATGAACATAGATGCAAAAATCCTCAACAAAATATTAGCCAACTGAACACAACAGTATATTTAAAAGATCTTTCAAGGTGATCATGTGGAATATATTCCTGGGATGCAAGGATGGCTTAATATTTTCAAATTAATCAAAGTCATACAGCACATCAACAAAACAATGAGTAAAAATCATATTATCACCTCAACAGAGGGGGAAAAAAAGCATCTGACAAGATTCAACATCCATTCACAATAAAAACCCTCAACAAAACAAGGTGAGAAAGACCATACCTCAACATAATAAAGGCCACATATAAAAACCCACAGTTAATACTATCAGTGAGAGCTTTCCCCCCTAAGGTTAGGAACAAGACAAGAATGT